>NC_138872.1:41688352-43070160 GCF_965194805.1 Balaenoptera borealis | reverse complement strand
GTTTTCCTCCCTAAGATTTTCCCTTGGGAATATCAAAATGTTCTCATCTTGAATTGGTGTTCCTAGGAGTGATGGGTGTGGAGGGAAGATGAAAAATGTTGGAGGAAGTGTCAGAAAAGTATGGGGGCTCTGTGGAGGGCGAGGTAGCGTGTCTCCTGCCACCCACCCACCCTCTGCTCCCCGTGTTTTCTCCTTCAGCCCCTTTGTCACTGATACTCTTTGGCTACCAAACAAAGGGCTCTTGGCAACCGACACTGACTTTGTCTTAACTGAATTTGGTGGGTGCCATTCTCTCTTTCTGCAAGAGACCCTGGTCTGACCTTTGCTTTGGCTCAGTCTTCAGCTGGTAAATGGCATTTACTCACTGAAGCTTTGCCCAGCATATAGCCTAAATCCCTCAATAATCCCAGCTGAAGTTCTTCCTTCTTTGTTTTGTCCTTGGCAGTGAGGTCGGAGCGTTTACAAAAACTCATCTTTCCAGACTGACAAAGGGAAGTTCTTATTTGCATTTGAAGAAGCTGGTTCTTGGCAGTCTTCTTTGAGATAAAGAATAGCTGGAGATCTTGGGATCACATAGAAGAGACAGTTTCTCAGGTCTCGTGACATTTGCCACCTTATCAAGGGTACCAGGTGAATATCTCCAAGTTGTGTTGGCTGAAACTATATATCATCAGGGAAGAGAGCCCCAAAATAGACTGTGTGGGATGGCGTCTTTAAATGCTGCCTCTTGACCTTGCATTTTGGGCAGAAGGTATAAAGGAGTGAAGGCAAGAATACAGCTCAGCCTGTATTCCTGCCAAAAAGAATTAGCTTAAAAAAATAAAGTTGAAGAACAGGAGCAGAACATAAGCACGGTTTTTGAAATGCATAAATTCCATATAAGCCGGAAACACAATCCTCTTCTCCTTCAGTTGGGATAAATAGGAAAGTTGCTGCAACACTAGAATACGGCCCAATTCTTTTAAGACTTCAAAGCTAGTAGGAAAGAAAACACAAACTAGCAAACTTGGTCTTGGTTTTGAGAGAAGATAAGTGTGAAGACCATTCCCCCCGAGCTGGGACTGTTTACACGTGCTGTTCATCTTTCTTTTATAAACATGTGCCTTGCATCCCATTCACAATGATCTGATTCCTTCCTTATTTCCTGTGTTCATTCTGCTTCTCTCTATGCCGAACTACTTTTCCTGCAGGTTAGCATATGGCTTGATTTTTTTAAAAAATTGGCTTTAAATCTTGTAATTAAAGCTTTCTTTTCATCTAAGTACGTATGAAGAGGGGTTTGGCTTAAAATGTATTTCCAGCCAGCTTGTGTGAAGCGTCTGCTCACTAAGTGAGGTTGTATAACTTCCAAGGCAGGAGGTCAAGGGCAAACCTGGCTTTTCCAGTCCCCCCCCCCCCAATTTTCTCCATGTTCACTCATTTGGAGACACTCCTGACTATGGCAGCACGTGGAAACTTAGAAAACAGATCTAGGTATCATGGGGAGATGTGCATCTTCTGGGGTATTGCATGTTGGTGTGTTTTCCCAGGACACCTTGTAAGTAATGGCCACATAGTTTGTAAGGGATGGAGTTGGACCTGAACCCATAATTGCGTGGCTCCTGCATGTAACTAACTACTCAGTGAACTAACTAATTATCATAAAAAGCAGCATTAGCTATAGGCTAAACTGTGGTCGAAGGGAGTTGGTATAGAAGGGCAGAGGAAAGAGAAGTCAATTCTGACTTCACTAAGGCAGTCTTATATGAGCAGAGCCTCGAAGAATCAGCACGATTTTGATAAAAAGAGAAAGGGAGGTGGTGAAAGGCTGGCAGGTATTGGACACGAGGGCATTGAAGAGGAACTACCCCCGCTTCACCCCTTGCCAGCTGTGCGACCTTTGGAACATGCCCAAAGTTTAGTCTCCTCGTCTGTAAACGCTGCTAATAACAATAACTTCAAATGGTTTATGAGAATTCGATGAAATGGTGCATGAAAAGCGTTTAGATCAATGCTCTTTAAGGGCTCCATGAATCTGAGCTCTTATTATTTCAGCCACAGGCAAGAAAGGGCATGTCATGTTGTGATGCTTTTTTCCCGTTACATTAACTTTAGCTCAAATGTATGGAACACCTTGGTGCACCGCAGAACACACGGAGCTGCTTGCCCTGAGTGCCGCGGGAGACGCTGTAATCAGGAGTCTTGAGTGGACTCTGGAGGAGGGAGCTCGACAGCTTTACGTTCTTTACCTGTCGTTCCGTTCAGACCCCTGCGGTGGCCAGCACAATGCTGGTGTTAAGTAAACAGAAGTTTAAACATATTTACTGCTTTGTATTTTGAATTCCAAATCCCACCTATCTGTCCTGGCATCAAACTCCAGAAGGCAAGAGTAATTTCCAGAATCTCTTGATCCCCCATTTACGGTTCTCCTACTGTTCTTCTTCTTGGAGGGCCCTGCTCCAATCCCCATGAAATGTCCAGTGCTTTTCTATATCTCCATCCCCTAGTGAATCAACTAAATAGTCCTACTCACAAATTTGTCCTTTTCTCGAAGCTTGTCACTGTTGGGGCCCAGGGCACGCCACCCCAAAATGTGCCTCAATGGCATATTGATTATTCTGAGTTAAAGTTACTTAAGAAATGGCTGATGCAAGACTAACACTCTGACCCTCCTCTTTGTCTCCCTGAAAGCAGGAAATCAATCTCCCATGTGAAAGGTACCCTCAGGCACCTGGAGACAGGGAATTCAGGCAGAGAATTCTTCTTTAATTGACTACCCCAAACCCAAACTCTGTTTAGATTGTTCACTAATTAAGCACTCAAAGCCCACGTTTCTTTGTCCTGTCAATCCTTCACAAATTTACTGTTTCTTTGTCTAAAAAGTATAAAAGCTGCCTGCTTTGGCCACCTCTTAGGTCCCGTTTCTCTGAGACCTCCCTGTACACGAGTCAAATTTGTTTCTTTTTCTCCTGTTCATCATCTTGTGTCAATTTTGTTGTTAAACCAGCCACAAGAAGTCAGGTGGGTAGAGGGGAAAATTTCCCCCTCCTCAGTATCACATCTTATGTCCAAATGACCCTCTTGCCTTCCTCCTCACACCAGCCCCCCCGCCCCCCCGTCTCTCAAAACTGAGATGAAAATGGACAGGAGAAGTGCTTGAAAGAGTTAGGGCTGGTGTCCCAGGGCTGGTGTCTGGAGTGGGGAATCACGCAAAAGGAATGATGGATGGAGAAGACCAAGAAAACAGCTGGAATATCCAGCTGGTGGCTGGAGCCAGATGTTAAGTCAGGCTGTTAAACTGGAATGCAGGTGCTGAAAAATGGAAGCAGATGTATGTGTACTAAACGGGGGCAAAAGAATATTAGGGTAGAATTTGGAGGCCCTTAAGTCTATTTGCGCTTCCCAAACATTTATTCAGTTGTGGTCATGGTGGGTCTACACTGGGGAAAGGACTGAGCAGTGGACAGCCAGAATCTCTGTTCTCATGGATGACATCCTAGTGGAGCAAACAGGACATGATACACAGGGAAACATGGTGTTCAGGATAATCCTCACAGCATGGTGAGAGTTAGGAAAGAAAGGGAGAAGTACTTCACAGTGACTTCAGGGAGAATGAGTGTTCGCTGTGGTCAGAGGAGCTGAAACCTGAAGCATGGGAAGGAACAAGCCACATTAAAATGGGGAAAAGCAGCTGGCAGAGGGGATTCCAAGAACAAAGACCCTGAAAAGGGGATAGAACTGGCATTTTTCTAGGAAGGAAAGGAAGGTATGGTCAATATGTTTGTCGTTTGTAGTCTGCCCTGCTCTGAGCCTATTTCCTAATTTTGGGGGAACCTCCCATCAACAAGAGGCAGAGCCCATTTTTCACTAAGAAAGAAAAAAAATGTGGATGATATTGGCTCTCTCATCATCTTAGCAGCCAGAGCTGAGCATAGGGCTTAGGGCCATCCAGCCAACTGGGTGCTCCTGATGGCACTTTGAGCACTGAGTAGGTCATTCAAAGATGAAGGAGCAGGAAGATTAGGACCTCCCTCACCTGTAGCTGGTGAACACAACCTGCAGTTGGTGATGGAGTTGGTGGTTGCACTACTCCTTTGAAAACTTCTGCTTTTAACAGAAGCAGGAATGCCATATGCCTCTGGCTGGGCCAGAAGGGGACAACAAGGTTTTTCCCTCAAGTCAGACCTTGCAGGGATGGCTGCATCCCCTTATATACAACACCTGCTCTCACTAAGCCATCCTTCGGCTTAGGACTGGACCAAAATGGTGACCTTCACCACTGAGACCACCTGGTCAAAAGCCCCCATCATAACTGCCTTTCCCCTCCACATGCCCGAGGCATGCTATGGTTTCATGCTGGTTCGTTGAGTTTCTTTGGTTGCGTATTGTGGCAAGTCTGGGGGGAGCAAACCCTAAGTATTTTTGCTGTAATGACAAGTGTCTTGTCACAATCACAATTCTGCTTTCTTTCTGTCTATTGCTTTTTAAATTCAGTATCTTATAACTGACTCAGGAGTGCCAGTATTTAGTGCTAATGTTGAAGTTTGGTTCCCATGTTTATGGACTGGTGGTCCTTCTGTTAAAAGATATGATAATCTCTCCAGCAATTCACTCATTTGGTGCCTATGGTTTCACTCATTGGGATTTTAAGATGTAAATATTTAAATATGTGTAAATAAATCACTTGTCAAATATTGTAAATAAATAAATAGAAATAGAAAAGAATATGCTCCTTCCAAAGAAGATATATAGATGATGAAGAAGTATATGAAAAGATATACACATCGTATATCATTAAGGAATTGCAAATTAAGGTAACAGTGAGCTATCACTACACGCCTGTTAGAATGGCCACATCCAGAACATTGATAACACTAAATGCTGGTGAGGATTTGGGACAACGGGAGCTCTCATTCATTGCTGGTGGGAATGCAAAATGACACAGCCACTTTGGAAGAGAGTTTGGAAATTTCTCACAAACTAAACACATTCTTACCATACAATACAGCAGTTGTGTTCCTTGGTATTTACCCAAAGGGGTTGTAAATGTATGTCCACACAAAAACCTCCACACAGATGTTTATAGCAGCTTTATTCATAATTGCCAAAACTTGGAAGCAACCAAAGGTGTCCTTCAGTTGGTGAATGGATAAGTAAACTGTGGTCCATCCACAGTTTATTATTAATGGATAAGTAAACTTTGGCCGTCCACAGTTTATTATTCAGCACTAAAAAGAAATGAGCTTTCAAGCCATAAAAAGACACAGAGGAACCTTAAATCCATACTACTAAGAGAGAGAAACCAATCTGAAAAGGCTACATACTGTATGATTCCAACTATATGACATTCTTGAAAAGGCAAAGCTATGGTGACAGTAAAAAGATCAGTGTGGTTGCCAGGGGTTGGCAGGGTGGAGGTGGGAGGGATAAATGGACAGAGGACAAAGGATTCTTAGGTCAGAGAAACTATGCTGTATGATTTTATAATGGTAGATATGTGTCATTATAGATTTGTCCATGGCCCATAGAATGTACAACATCAACAGCGAGCCCTGATGTAAACTATAGACTCTGGGTGGTGGTGACGTGTAATGTAGATTATAACAAATGTACCACTCTGCTGTGAGATGTTGATAGGCGAGAAAAAATAAAACCAAAACAAAAAACCTATAAAAGCTCTAAAAAATTAACCTTTCCAAAACAATAAAAGCTCTATGTAACACTAAAAATGCTGTGAAAATAATATAAATAATTCAAATAATAAAAATAATAAACATAGATACCTGGAAATAGAAATAATAGTAAAGAAATTTTTTAATGCTGTTATGATTCTATTTTAGGTTTTTATAGATTGTGGAGCATCACCCAAAATGTCTGATACCCAGTTGTCATGAGAACAGACCAGGAGTCCCAGAATGAGCATCAGGGACACGGAGGTTTAGAGGGGTCCTTTAGCAGAGCACCCACAGGGATGTCACTTGGTTCTACCCTGGTAAACAAGCAGAGGCATTGTTTAATTTTAACAGTTGGGATACAAGTAAACATCTCTCCCCATGTAGACTTCTTACTGTTGCTTCTGAATTTGGAAGGCCATCACTTCTCTTGTAATAAAATAGCAGCTCAGCAAGAGATAGACAATATCATTTCAAATTGCAACCATATTTAGTGTATTTAATGAAAACTGCCTTCCACACTCGACCTTCACCTAGCAATTCTTATCAACGCCAGAAACCTGGCTCATTAATTAAAGCTGTCCTTGGACTGAGCTGCATCCAAAGTGATGATTGGCTAGAGAAAAACAAAAGTCCTGGTGAGGAAGAAGAAGGCATGGAAGGGCTTCTAGGGGAAATAGCATTGGTGCATCTGGTCCGTTGAAGATTCTGCGGCCCCAGTCTGGCACCCAAGGACTCAGATCCTCAAGTTCACGTAAAACCTTTAAGGATAACACCCTGTTGTCTAATGGTCTCCTGTAAACACAGGAAGATTTCATATCTCTCAAGCAAAGCAGATGTGAAAGCCTCATGGTAAAGCAAAGTTATAATAATATTTCAAATTCATAGAGCATTTTGTTGTTTAGAAATGATGAAGAACCTGGGCTTGAAGATCAAAGTAATACAACTAGCAGGTTGTGAAATCACAATTTGAACCCAGGCCCGTATGACTTGAAAATGTGTATTAAGCACTCAGCACAATGCTGACATTTATTAAATACTCAAAAAATAGTATCTATTGGTAGGTAGGTATAGTAGAAGATTATTGAAATTCTGAAAAGTTTCTAGCCAGCAGGGGATGGCAAATGGAAATGAATCAACAGGACACTCTGTTCCCTCTGTTACTAATTTAAAATGTGGAAAATGTAAATCATAGTCTACTAATCAGCACTTTTTTGCATGAATGAGTTTATAAGAGCTTTCATAGGCTTCTTCTCATCTTTTACCTCCAATGAAACACTTTTCTTTGTAAGGTTCTAAGTGGATCAGTGTGAGTTCTCCTAAAAGGAGTTTTAAAAACTTAATGCTTGAAGTTGCGCAAGGTTTAATATTTAGGTGAAGGAAATAAGCACCCAACAGCATTTGGGAACACGGTTCTGAGAGATTTAGCTGAAGCACATCTCAAAACTGATTTTTTTTTCCCCTCAAATATCATCAGCAGGTTATTTCCGCCTTTCGGGTTGCTATAATTGCATTTTTCTATGGAAATGTCAAATCAGGCTATGAATACAGTATAATTACTGTGCAGGAAGGAAGCTAAACAGGTGACTATGGGTTTTAGAGACAGAACTTGGAAGAACTAGAAGGTGGCTTTCCCTAGAGAGGCAGGTGGGCCAGGCAGGGAGCTGGCCGGGACCCAGGACAGGCTGGGCAGGGAGGGCGGCAGATAAGGAACGAGGAGGAGGTCAAGGACAGCAGACAGGGCAGCCCTGGTGTGTGTGTCGGTGGGGAGGCTGCAAGGCTGAGACACCCTGGTGAAGAGTGCAGTATTTCAGGCTGAATAAAAATCAAGAATTTGGGTATAAAAATGGAAAGAGACAGGATTTCTGAGTTGGGGCTGAAGTTTGCACGTACAAGTCCAAATCAATTCTTGCTACTGAAAATTGCAACAAACACTCCACTGGTTGGGCTTTTCTCAAATGGTGGCTTTTAGCTGTGAAACCCAAAGTCCCTAACATCCAAACCATGGTGACTGCCTCATACGATTGATTTTATCTATATGGCTTTTAACTTGTTTTTGTCAATAAGCTCTCCATGGAAGAAACAGGCTTGTCTGTCTTTCATAAAACAGACAAAGAAAAAAAAACCCCAACAACCCCTCACCCGGCATTATTGAAATATAATTTAAATACCACACAGTTCACTTATTGAAAGAGTACAATCTAGTGATTTTTTAGTGTATTCACAAAATTGTGCCGACATCACCACTATCTAGTTCCAGAACATATTCACCACTCCAGAAAGAAAAACCGTACCAATTACAAGCTATTCCTATCTCCCTCCAACAACCCCTCACCCCCACCCCAAGCAACTATGAATCTACTTTCTGTTTCTATAAATTTGCCTATTCTGGACACTTCATATTAGTGGAATCATGTGATATGTGGCCTTTTGAGTCTGCCTTTTGCATTTTCTTAATGTTTAATGATGTTGAGCATCCTTTCATGTGCTTATAGCCCTGTTGTATATTTTCTTGGGAGAATGTCTATTCAATTCTTTTGTGCATTTTTTATTTGAGTAATTTGTCTTATATCATTGAGTTACGAGTCTGTTTATGTATTCTGGCTACAATTTCTTATCAGATATATGGTTTGAAAATATTTTCCCCCATTTTGTGGGTTGTCCTTTCATTTTTTTTCATAGTGTCATCTGAAGTGCAAATGTTTTAATTTTTATAAAATCCAGTTTATCTACTTGTTCTTTTGCTGTTTGTGCTTTGAGGTTCATATCAGAGAAAACATTGCCTGACCCAAGGTCATGAAATTTACACCTATGTTTTCTTCTAAGACTTTTATAGTTTTAATTCTTACAGTGGCCTCTGATACATTTTGAGTTGATTTTCAATGTGATATGAGGTAGGGGTTCAGTTTTTTGTTTGTTTGTTTTTGGTTTTTTTTTTGTTCTTTGTGTATGGATATCTAGTTCTCAGTACTATTTGTTGAAAAGACTATTCTTTCTCCTTTTCTCCACTGAATGGTCTTGGCACACTTGTTGAAAACCAGTTGACTCTAGATTTATGGGTTTATTTCTAAACTCTCAATTCTATTCCATTCACCTGTAAGCCTGTCCTTATGCCAGTACTACACTGTTCTGACTATTGTAGCTTTGTAGTAACTTTTGAAATAAAAAAGTGTGAGTACTCCAACTTTGTTCTTCTTTTGCAAGATTGTTTTGGCTATTCTCTCATTTCAATAGGAATTTTAGAAACAGCTTATCAATTTCTTCCAAGAAGCCAGCTGAGATTTTAATGGGGTTTGAGTTGAATTTGCAGATCAATTTGGGGTATATTGCCAGCTTTACATATTATCTTTCAATCTATTGACATGGGATGTCCTTCTGCTTATTTGGGTCTTTCATTTTTTTAAGAATGTTTTGTAGTTTTCAGAGTATAAGTCTCGTACTTCTTTTGTTAAACTTATTCCTAGGTATTTTATTATTTTTGATGTTATTGTAAATAACATTGTTTTCTTAATATCATTTCAGTTTGTTTACTGTTACTATATAGAAACACAATTGATTTTTGTATATGGTTCTTACATCCTGTAACTTTGCTAAACTCATTTATTAGTTCTAATAGTTTTATAGATTTCTTAAGGTTTGCTATATATAAGATCATGTCATCTGCACATAGAGAAAGTTTTACTTTTTCCTTTTCAATCTGGATGCCTTTTATATAATTTTCTTGCCCAATTTCCCTGGCTAGAAATTCTAATACAATGTTGAAAAGAAGGGGTGAAAGTGGAGATCCTTGTCTTGTTCTTAGGGAGAAAGTATTTAGTCTTTTTACTGTAACATCATTTTCTAACATAACACCATTAAGTGTGATTATAGCTGTGGGTTTTTTGTAGACGCCTTTTATCAGGTTGAGAAAATTCCCTTCTACTCCCAGTTTCTTGAGAGTTTTTATCATGAAGCGATGTTGGATTTTGTCAAGTGCTTTTTATGCATGTGTTGAGGTCGTAATGTGATTTTTGTCATTTATTAATATGGGGTATTACATTGATGAAGTGTGAGAAGTGTGGGTGAATCAATGCTGTTATGGCATTTTGCTACAAAGGTCTTGCATAATTAGCTGGTATAAATATCGCCTCCTAGAAAATTGTTGTTGGGGAGATATTGTTACATCCATTCAAAGTTTAAGAAAACATTGCTTTAAAAAGAAAATACACGCTACACAGAGCAGGTTCTTTTCTTTGAGGACTCTTTTCCAGTTAGGTCACCTGAGGTAACCAAAGCTTGAATTTAATTAGTCAAGCAATGCTCTAGCTCTCCTATCAGACTCTCCCTTTTATCTTTACCAAGGTTTAAAGAAAAAATAAAAGTGGCATTGACATGGATCTGGGCATATATCTCTATGATTCATTCCCCCTGTAGAATATAGACATTGACACGAAGTGCTAGTTTAAGCTTTCTTAATGTATGTGTATTCATTTATTTCTTCTGTTTGGTCATTTAATCACCCATTATTCATTCAACACGTGTTTGCTGAATCCCCCCTATTTGGAGATTTAGTAACTCTTCCCATGTCTAAATGCAATTTCCACTTCCTGCTACTAAAGCACTTAACATACGGTATTATAACTGTTTGTATAACTGCTCATCTATTCAATAGACTGTGATATCTCCCTAAATAAGAACTGTCTGATTCTTTGTATCCCTAGATTTTTATACAGTCTGATATAATAGGTGCTCAAAGGTGTTTGTGAGAATGAATCAACAAATGAGTGGGTGAATTAAAGAATGCAAAGCAATAGGCGTGGTCCTATGCAACATGCAAAAGCATTCTTCATGGTCTCCAAGTAATATGACTTCAACCTGAAGTCATATCAGGACACCAGACATGATAACTGACACTGATGTCTACCTATACGTTAGCCATATCCCCTTTTCCCCTGTTAATAGAATTCCAATTTTGTTTTCAGGTAGTGAGTGACAATCCCTTGATTTCCAGGAAGACTGGCCCCCTCCCCAAGAATGAGTTAGGATCGGTCGAATCCTATCACGACAACCCCACTTTTCTTTGCTGGTGATTGGTCCAAAAGTAAACATGTGATCCAGTTTGAGCCAATAAGGCAAGACGGAAGTCTTCTGGGAAGTTAACTTTTCCCACATAAAATATGAGAGACACCTGAAGGTAAAAACCTTTTACCTCATGCTGTTTCCCTATTGCTTGGAGAGTCTATCATGAGCAAGGCACTACTCTGGTCTCTTGAGAATACAGTGGTGAAAGAACCAAGATCTCAGCCCTCATGGGGATTATATTCTAGTAATAAAGACAGAAAATAAACTATGAACACGTACATAAATATGTCATATACTCAGAGGGAAAATAAATCAGGGTTATTTCACAGAGAGTGATGGGTTGGGGCGAAGTTGTTTTTTTAAGCCAAGACCAGAAGATATCTGGGGAAACAATATTCCAGTGAGTGAAAAGGTCATTCTAGAAACATAAATATGGCCAGTGTAGGTGGAGTAGAGAGAGTGAGGGTAAGAGTGGGAAGGTGGTAGGAAATGAGGTAGCAAAAGGGCAAGAAAAAATGATGAAGTGAGTTAAAGGCCGTGACAAAGAATCTGATTTTTTTTTCCCCTTAAATGTGATGGGAGCCACTAGAGGGTTTTAACCTGGGGACTTATTTCTATAAAAATGTTAATGCAAACTAAGCTTTTCATTAATTACCTTGAAATTTAAAGGCCTTGAGTTGAAAGAGATTAATCTAAGTAGGAAAGACCTAATCTGCTAGCAATCCTTGTCCTAGGCTTATTTCTTTATTTACTTAATGGCATTTTCTATTAATCTTATTTGATAATTTGGGTGTTTAAAAATGTTTGGTTTTATTTTTCACTGTGATAGCATTCAGTTAAAGCTATTTACAGACTTTTACAGGTTTTATGAGAGAAATGGATTTAACAGATGTTTTCCCCCAGAGTTGATAGGTTTTGACAACTTACTGGGTGTGGAAAATGAAGTAAAAAGTAATGTAAAAACGTAAAAAGTAATGTAAAAACCACATTATGTCTTCAGGTCTGCCCTCTGTTGTAGCACCATCCAATTTTACTGCTATTAAGCTTTTATCACAGTTTTTGTCCCCCAAACTAGACAGTGAGTTCTTTTAGGCAAAGGTCTATGCCTTTTTAGGACTCCCTCAAAGCCTATCATTGTGCCTCATGAGAAGGAAATGTCCATAAACTGGGTTGATTAATTAACTAAGAGTCAAGAATAGGTTACAGTTATGTTGTAATTCTTAGACCACGGAAAAGGGCCTCCACATCTGTCTTTCTTTCTCTTTCTTTTGCCTCTGCTTCTCTCTGTGTGCCCTCTTAATTACCCCACATTAGCTTTTCCAAATGGTAGAAACATGGCTGCCAAGAGCTCCTAGCCTGGGAATCACTAAACATCTGTCTTTCTGGTCTCAAGTTTAAAAGTTCAGGAAGAGCTCTGAGAACTTGTGCTTGAGTTGGATGCCCACCCTTGGGCCAATCACCATAGTTACCAAAATATGGCCCACCTGTGTCATGTGGCTCCCCCCACCAACCACGGAGGAGTAGGGCTGTTTGAAGATGGAATTCCAGTTTGAACCAGCAGGTTGGAGTCAGGGGATGCCCATTTTGAGTAGAACAAACAGCACCTTACCTCTTTTTTGAGACCCCCACCTGCACATGCAGCTTCTCACTCTGTTATCTCCGTTGAATGTTTCACAGACACTTCAAACTCACTACCTTTTCCTCACACTATCCCCAAACCTGATTCTCCACAGTACATGGCCCTGCCATATATCCAGTTGTTCAAAGCAGATACCTAGGAATTATCCTCAACTTCATCTTCTCACCCCTTATATCTTTATATTTTCTGAGCCAGGTATAATATTTTGCTCCATTTCCTGCTGCCACCACCTCATCTAAGCCAACATCATTTCTCTCCTGAAGGAGTTATTCTACCGGTATCCTAGTATCCACTTTTGCCTGTCTCCAATCAATCCATTCTCTGCACTTGCACTGTCCAGTATGGTAGCCACAGGCCACATGTGGCTATTTAAATTTACAATGAAGGCAAAATACATTTAAAAGTTCCTCAGTTGCCCTAGCCATGTTTCAAGTACTCAAACAAGAGCCCCCTGTGGTAGGGAGGGGCTACCACATTGAGGCCCCCTGTGAAGGATCCAGCTGGAGATGAAGCAGGAGAAGTCTCAGCTGCAGGTGGATTGCTCAGAAATGTGATTATCCACCAAAGTTTGCTTTACCCAAGCTTACAAGACACTTGTAAGACTCTTTCCTGCATCTTCCCAGTCTCATTGGCTTCTTCCTTTTCTGTCACATAGCATGTTCTTACCTCAAGGGCTTCATAAACACTTGGCCTACTCTTCCTCCTCCTTCCACCCTCCCCTCCCCCTGCTTTTTACTAGGTGGCCACCCAGCCCAGTTTGGCCACTTAAAGTCCCACCTCCCAGGAAACCCCTCAGGCCCAGGCAAACCAGAAGAGACATCCTACCTATTTTTAACCTGGCCACCTATTAAGTAAGTATCCTACAGGTCTCAGCTCCAGCATCCTTCAGGGCCTTGCTCCTCAAAATGTGGTTCCTGGACCACCACCCCAATCCTGCTGAACCACCTCTATGGTTTAACACAATGCTCAGGTGATTCGGATGAACATTAACGTTGAAAAGCTTCAGGGAATCTGTGCTACCTTTCAGACCAGATCGTATACAACTCTCTTCCCCATTAGTCTACAAACTTCACAAGGGCTGGGGCATGTCTGTCTTGTTCTCATTATGGCTTGAGCTCGGACTAGTGTGCCTGACAAAGTGGAGTGGTTTCATAAATTTCAGTGGATACGTGAATAAAAAACCCAGATTATATGAGGCAAAATCGGGTAGCCTGTGGTAGGCGCTGTTGATGTCCATGCCAGAGCCTCACAGCCCACCTGAATTCACCTGCAGTGGCAGCGGATGCTCCTCAGGGAGGTCTCAGTTTCCCATCTCGGGTCCTGGTCTCTCTTCTTTTCTGCCCGGGGGGCCTTTCTTCAACAGAGTGGTTCTCAACCTCCAGTGGGCATCAGAATCCCCCTAAAGGTTGTTGAAACAGATTGCTGGGCTCCACCCTCAGATACTCTGATTTACTAAGTCTCAGATGCGACCTGAGAATTTGCACTTCTAACAAGTTCCCAGGTAATCCTACTGCTGCTGGTGGTCTGAGAACCACTGTTCCAGTGACGTGGCTCAGCGGCTCAAAGGAATAACCTGGGAGCGTGGGAGAGTAAGTGCCTCCTGGGAGCCCTCAAGCAGTGGGGTACTGGATAGACACTGCAGATTCCTGAGGTGATTCTGAGGTATGTCCCACACCATCTCCCAGAGGGTCCCCAGTGAGATTGAGCCCCAGCTCCTCACGGATATTCCCTTTATTGGCTCCTCTTTTTCCCTTTCCCTCATTTGTGTTTCATGGGATCTCCTTACACGTAAGCTCTCTGCACCCAACTCCTCAGCTCAGGCTCTGCTTTGAGGGGAACCCAAACTAAGTCAAAGTCTTCTTTTTCTAGTTTTATTGAGAAATAATTGCCACACATCGCTGTTGAAGTGTAAGGCGTACAGCATGATGGTTTGATGTACAAATATTGATGTACGTTGACCACGATAGGTTCAGCTGACATCCATCATCTCATATAGGTAAAAGAAAAGAAAGAAGAAAAAAATTTCACCTTGTGATGAGAACTCTTAGGATCTACTCTCTTAACAACTTTCTGTGTGTCATACAGCAGTGTGAACTATAGTCATCACATTGTACATTACATCCCTAGTACTTATTACTTATCTTTTAACTAGAAGTCTGTACCTTTGGACCACCTGCCTCCAGTTTCCCCTCCTAAGTCAAAGTCTTATATCCACATCCTTCTAGGCCCCTTGACTCTAATCACCGGTTTTCCCTGGTATATTCCTCAGAGGGAACTCGAGGCAAAACCCACACATCAAAGAGAAGTGTACTCACAACACTGTGTACTCCATTTTTGCAACATCCATCACAATTGTATTATTAATTCATTATGTATGTAATTGTGTGTTTAATATCTGTGTTTTCCACTAGACTTTGGAGGCTGCGTCTTTCCTGTTCACTATAATCTTTTGTGCCTAACGCTATACTTGGCAGATAGCAGGCACTTATTAAACACTTTGGAATGAATGGCCTAATGAACTCTTTATGTATCAGTTTATATTGGTACCTCATATTTATAAAGCTGTTTACAAAGCACTTTACTATACGTTCCCATTTTATTCTCCAAAACCATGAGAAGTAGAATCGACATTTTTATTAATATTTTCTTTTAGAATTGATCAAGTGGCTCATATGTTCCTAGCTCTTTGCTAGGAGCTGGGATACAGGGATGTATGAGATGGTGCTTCTCAGACTTCAGCGTGCATTCAAATCACCTGAGAACCTTTACTCCTCCTGAGTTCTTTGACCTTCCTTATGATCATTACTCTGAACTCTTTCTCGGGTAGATTGCCTATCTCCACTTCACTTAGCTCTTCTTCTGGGGTTTTATCTTGCTCCTTTGTCTAGACCATGTTCCTCTGCCACCTCATTTTGTCTAAGTCGCTGTTTGTATTTTTATGTGTGTGGTAGGTTAGATCTGTTTCTCGACCTTGGAGAGGTGGCCCCCTGTAGGAGGTGTCCTATGCGTCCCTGCAGTGCACTCCCCTGTTGTCACCCAAGCTAGATGCTCTAGGGGTCCCCCCTAAGAGGGCTGCAGGGCTCCTTCTGTTGTGGTGGGCTGACTATGTGGGCAGTCTGGTGGGCTTGGTCAGCCTATAGTCCAGTTGGTTGCCAGGCCCTGCCTTGTGTGGATGCCGCCGGCTGCTGCTGTTTAGTGGGGTCTGGTCACGAGGTGGCTGGTTGCGGGATCCTAGGGGGCCCCGGGGCTAGTGCTGGCTCACTGGTGGGTGGAGTCAGGGTACTGAAGACTCCAGGGTGTTGCCCCCGCCCACTGGCAGGTGAAGCCAAGTCCTGGGGTTAGTGTCGGACTACTGGCAGGCAGAGCTGGTTCCTGAAGTCTGGCTGCAGGGCCCAGGGATTCCCAGAGCTCGTTTCAGATCATTGTTGTTGGATGGTAGGGGGCCAGTTCCTGATACAGTTGGGTATAGGGTCTGGGGTGTCCTGAAGTTTGCGTTTTCCTGCTAGTGGGCAGAGCCAGGGCCCAGCCTGTCCCAGGGCAGGGTCTGGCTCGCGTTGCAGGATTACAGTTTTCTTGTTTCTGGTGTCTGCCTCCTGGTGGGTGAGGCCAGACTACAGGCTTGTGCAGGCTTCCTGGTGGGCGGGGCCGGTGCCTGCCCACTGGTGGGCGGAGCTGGGTCCTGGTCCTCGCGTGGGCGGGGCCACATCTAGGGGCGTGTCCAGAGGCAGGTGTGGGCTCTTTAGTCTCTCGGCAGCCTGTCTGCAGATGGGTGGGCTGTGTCCCTGCTCAGTTAGTTGTTTGGCTTGAGGCGTCCCAGCCCTGTTGCCTGCGGGCTGTTGGGTGGTGCCACGTCTCGGTGCAAATGAGCCAAGGTATTAGCTTCCAGCAGCAGTGTTCCTGTGGCTGAATGTTCCTTGATGTATCTGCCACCAGTGTTCACGTCCCCAGGGTGAGCCACAGCTGTGCGCCCCCATCCGCCACCGCCTCTGCTCTCCCGGAGACTCTCCAAGACCAGCAGGTAGGTCTGGCCCAGGCTCCTATCAAATTACTGCTTCTGCCCTGGGTCCCAGTGTGCGTGGGATTTTGTGTGCGCCTTTTTAAAGTGAAGTCTCTATTTCCCCCAGTCCTGTGGGGCTCCTTCAATTAAGCCTCAATGACCTTCAAAGCCAAATGCTCTGGGGGCTCATCTTCCCGGTGCTGGACCCCCGGGCTGGGGAGCCTGACGTGGGGCTCAACACTCTCACTCCTGTGGGAGAACCTCTGCAATATAATTATTCTCCTGTTTGTTGGTCGCCGTCCTGGGGTATGAAATTTGGTTACATCGCGAATCCGTCCCTCCGACCCATCTCATTTTGGTTCCTTCTTTATGTCTTTAAATGTAGAAGATGTTATCTGGTAGGTTCCAGTCATTTTCATCGATGGTTGTCTGCCGATAGTTGTGATTTTTGTGTGCTCCTGAGAGGAGGTGAGCTTAGGGTCTTTGTGCTCCGCCATCTTGGCCGCCCTCCTAAATCACCTGGGAATCTTGTTAAAGTGAAGATTTCGATTCAGTATGTCTGGGAAGTAACTTGAAATTCTGTGCGTCTAACAAGTTCTCAGATGATGCTTATGCCGCTGATCTGGCAACTACACTCTGAATAGAAAGAATGTAGGTTAGTGTTTTTCAACCTTATTGCACATTGGAATTCCCTGGGAAGCTTTAAAAGTACTGCTACCTGTGTCCCATGCCCAGAGACTTGGATTTAATTGGGTTGGGATGTTTGAAAACTCCCCAGGTGATTCTAATGTTTGTCCAACTGGTCCAGAACAATGGTTCTGAAAGCCCAGTGTGCACCAGACTCCCCTGGAGGACCTGTTAAAACATATATTGGTGGGCCCAACCCCAGAGTGTCTGATTCAGTATATCTGGGGAAGGGCCTGAGAATATGCATTTCTAAAAAAACTTCCCAGGTGTTGCTGATGTTGTTGGTCTGGATTAACATACATTAAGAAACACCTAGTCTAACAGACGTAGAGTACAAATGTATGGACACCAAGGGGGGAAAGCGGTGGGGGGGTGGGGATGGTGGTGTGATGAATTGGGAGATTGGGATTGACATGTATACACTGATGTGTATAAAATGGATGACTAATAAGAACATGCTGTATAAAAAAAAAAAGAAAAAACCTATTTATTAGGTTTATAGACATGTGTGCAATTTTAAAAAAACCACTACTGTTACCTTGAAAAAAAAAAAAAAGTACCTATGGTAAAACAGAAAAATGTGTTTTCGAGATATCACATAGATTCATTTTTTTCTTTCCTGTCTTTCAGCTTCTACAACTGTCTTATTTAAGCCACTCTATTAATACATAAAATATGCCACTGCCAAAAAAAAAAAAAAAAAAGAAAGAAACACTAGTCTACAAGTCATGTAAATAGAAGATTTGCAGTAAAATGTGAGAAGTTCAACAATAGAACCATGTACAGCAGTAGCAAGAGAGAGAAACCTGGTTCGGAAAGGGCTTCCTGGAGGAGGTGATGTCTGAGTTGGGATCAGAAGGACAGAGAGGATGGGAAGAAGGGGGTGAAAGAAACAATTTTAGCCAGAGAGAACATGTGTAAAGATACACTGAGATGAAAGGGCAGGGTGCATTTGGGGGACCCCATGAAGTTTGAGATTGTGAGAATATATAAACTCAGAACAAGGTAGTTAATATAGGACGCCAGGTTTGATCAGTAGGCTGGGACCAAGGCATGAGGGGCATTCCATGCTATTCTTAGACCTTACTCTCAAAGCAATCGAAGGGGTAAGAGCAACTTGATAGTGATGGGGGTGGGCCTCAGAAACAACAGATGCACATAGAAGCAATTGGAACAACTCGGGGTGGAGACACTGAGGACATAAACTGGGTAATGGGAGCCCATGAGAATGCAGAGGGAAGGTCGTAAACCTGAGATGTCGAGGGAATTAGGTTGATGGCATCACCTACTTGATGTTAGCATTGGGGTCAGGGGATGTTGGCTCAATTGACCAAATTGATGGTGGCACCAGATAAACAAGGAGAAAGGTATTTAGGGCTGAGGTGGAGACGGAGCTAGAGGAGGAGATAAAGATTTGTATATATTGGGGATATATGGTAGGCAATTAGACTTACAGCTTTATAGGTCAGAAGAGGAGAGTCCAAGCAAATGGTAATTTAAATAATGGGAGTGATCAGCTTGTGCAGAGAGGGTGTACAGAGTGAAAAGAAGACCTGAGGAGTAGTTAAAGCCATGTTCCAAGCACTGTTTTGCATGAAAAATACACCCAAGCCTTCAGGCTTAAAGGGACAATGATTATTTATTTTGCTCATGAGTCTGCCACGTGGGCAGGGCTCAGTGGGGACAGTTTATTTCTACTCCATGTATTTTCAGATGGGGCAACCTGACTGGAAGGAGAGGAACCACTTCCTAGATGGAACTAGGATTTATTTATTTAAAAAAGTTTTTATTTTATGTTGGAGTAGAGTTGATTTACAATGTTGTGTTAATTTCAGGTATACAGCAAAGTGATTCAGTTATAGATATACATATATGTATTCTCTTTCAGATCCTTTTCCCATTTAGGTTATTACCAAATATTGAGTAGAGTTCCCTGTGCTATACAGTAGGTCCTTGTTGATTATCTATTTTATATATACTAGTGTGTGTATGTTAATCTCGAACTCCTAATTTATCCCTCCCACCGCCCACCCTCCCCCTCGGCCTTTCCCCTTTGGTAACCATAAGTTTGTTTTCTAAGTCTGTGAGTCTGTTTCTGTTCTGTAAATAAGTTCATTTGTATCATTTTTTAAGGTTCCGTATATTAGTGATATCATATATTTGTCTTTGGCTTACTTCACTTAGTATGATAATCTCTAGGTCCATCCATGTTGCTGCAAATGGCATTATTTCAGTCTTTTTTATGTCTGAATAATATTCCATTGTATGTATATGTGTGTGTGTGTGTATATATCTGTCTATCTATCTATCTGTCTATCTCACATCTCCTTTATCCATTCCTCTGTCGCTGGCCATTTAGGTTGCTTCCATGTCCTGGCTATTGTAAATAGTGCTGCTATGAACACCAGGGTGCGTGTATCTTTTTGAATTATGGTTTTCTCCAGATTTATGCCCAGGAGGGGGATTGCTGGATCATATGGTAGCTCTATCTTTAGTTTTTTAAGGAACCTCCGTACTGTTCTCCACAGTGGCTGCACCAATTTACATTCCCACCAACAGTGTAGGAGGGTTGATGTGGGGTGTTTTAAAGTACAGCTCGCTTCTATGGCTGGCGAGGTGCTGCGGGCTGTCAGCTGGGAGCTCAGCTGGGGCTGTTGGCCGGGCCCCTCAATTCCTCTTCACCTGGGGCTCTCCGTGGATGCTTGGTCTTCTCCCCAGTAGGGTGGCTGGTTTCCAAGAGGGAACACCCCAAAAGAACCAGAGGAAACTGTATCGCCTTTCATGACCTAACCTCAGAAGTCACAACATCACTTCCTTGGCGGTCACAAGGCCAGCCCACGCTAAGGGGAATGAATGCAGGCCCCGCCTCTCAATGGGAGGAGAGTTGAAGTCACACAATAAGAAGAGCTGGCAGATGGGAGTTATTATTTGGCCTTCTTTGGAGCATAGATCTGCCACATGCACTGCTTTTGGGGGGAAGCTTGAGGAGAGGAGTAGCCCAGGTGCCCTGTAGGGCAGCAGCTGTATCACCTGGGACATGTCTGAACTGCAGAATCCCAGCCCAGCCTCGGGGCCTGTCGTCTAATAAGATGCCCAGGAGATGCATGTGCCCTGTAGATTTAAGAAATCTGGGCTTCCCTGGTGGCGCAGTGGTTGAGAATCCGCCTGCTAATGCAGGGGACACAGGTTCGAGCCCTGGTCTGGGAGGATTCCACGTGCCGCGGAGCAACTGGGCCCGTGAGCCACAACTACTGAGCCTGTGCGTCTGGAGCCTGTGCTCCACAATGGGAGAGGCCGTGATAGTGAGAGGCCCGCGCACCACGATGAAGAGTGGCCCCCACTCGCTGCAACTAGAGAAAGCCCTCGCACAGAAACGAAGACCCAACACAGCCAAAAAGAAATAAATAAATTTATTAAAAAAAAAAAAAAAAGAAATCTCTCTCTCTACACCACGCTGGCTCTCTGGCTCTGTTGCCCAGGGCCTCATCCCAGTTCCCAAGTGCCGCGTGAATTCCTCATCACGCCTCTTTCCAAGCCTCCTACACACGATGTGTCAGAACTGCAGTCCACGGAGATGCCTCGGGGGCAGGCGCAAGGCTTTCTGGAGTGGCGTGTGCTCGCTTCCTCTCATGCTAATCCCTGGCCGGGCTTTCAGAGAGAGCATTTTTCTAGGACATGGCAGACATCCTCCGACAACAGGCTAGGCCCAGCTGACTGGCAGATGGGCACTTGGAGAGAGAGGGCTGCTCAGTTCATTACTTTTCTGCGTCACAGCACCACCGGGCTTGCGGGAAACGGGACAAGCTCGAAGCCCCTTTGGGAGCTCCATTAACTCTACAGACTGGGACACAGGCCCTTAGGGCTTCTGCTTCTGGCAACAGATTTAAAAATAGTTTCTGTTGTCATTTGTCAGGACCCTCTACGTGCAAGGGACACGGAGATGGCTCTGTTGGAAAAAAAAAAAGAAAAACCCTTCGGCATGCTGATGTATGAAGGTCAGTTGTCAATTCTGTCCTCATGGCCTAAAGACGGATGCCACCCAGTTGAGCGTCTCAGCCTCTGTGGTCGTTGGCTCATCAAAGATTTGCGAGCTCTGATGCTGTGCCAGGTGCCGGGGATGCAGCAGGGAACAGGCCCCCTCCCTGCACGGGGCAGGGAGATGTAAAAGCAAAAGAGCCACATGTTTGGGTTATGAGTCAGGTTGATGGCATTCAGCCTTGCCAGCCTAGTCCAAGTCACACTTCTTCACACTCAGGGTCATGGCCCCCAGGCTCTGCAGTTGTGCTGTTGCAGGGGACGAGGCCGGCAGACACTGGGGTTACTGTGTTTTGGCCTCTGAAGTGAGGACCTGCGTGGCCCGCCCTTCCCACCGCATCATGACTGAAGCTGGAAAGGTGAGCATCTGCAGAGGGGACAGTTCCCTTGCTGGCCTGAGGCTAGGGCTTGCTGCCACCAATCCACAATTCACATTCCTGCAGCATCTGGTGCCTTTCAAAGTCCCTATATATGGGCAAAATGCCCCTGGAATGCCTGAATAACCCTCAACGCCAAGGACAGTTTTATGGACAAAAGAGTTGGTGCTCCAGGACTCAGGCTAGCCATATGCGTTCCCACGGCTGGTCACCCCTCAGCACAGTCACCTCATGCCTGCTTCTCCAATTTCAGTGTGCTCCGGTCATTTGGGGACCCTGTTAAAAAGAAACTCTGTCGAGAGGGGCTTCTGGGGTGGGGTCGCAGGTTCGGCATTTGTAACAAGCTCCCATGGATGCCGAATCCCCTGACCCAAGGACCATACTTTGGCTAACAAGGGTCTAGAACAGGGGCTGCAAACTACTGTTCTTGTAAATCAAGTTCCTTTATTTCATTTATCAAAGCCACACACACTGATTTACCTCCGGACTATGGCCGCCTTCAGGCCTCAACGGCAGAGCTGAGTAGTGGGGGCAGAGACCATCTGGGTCACAGAGCCCAAAATCTACCTTGATGGAAAAGGTTTGCAGACCAGCCCCCCCGCCCCGCCCCAACCTGGTACTCAATCAAGTCCTCTATTCAGATCACCTGGGAAATGCCAAACACACTGAACCTGGGCCCCACCCCCAGCGAGTCTGGTTTAGTTGCTCTAGGGCGCAGCATGGGCATTGCCATGTCTAAAGGCTCCCAGGTGGAGCATATGGGCTGCAGGCCTCCGTGGGTTAATTGGAGCACCATTCGGTGCCCTTGCCTCCCTCCTTCCTTTGCCTCCACCCCCGTTTGGCCAAGTGACTTTCATTTTTAGAGTTGGAGTTTGCAGCTGATTTCTGCAGCTGCTTTGGGAACAGATTTTGATAAGAAACTTAGGATGCACAGCTGAGTACCGTGGTTCCCCTGCCCCCAGCATATTTATATGTAAATAACCAAGAGCCTTGTTTCTGAGGCTGCTTCTAAAACTGAATCCGAATCTAGAGGTCTTTTTATGTTGCTTAACCTTCTGATTTTTCCCTTTGCTTTTCTGGGCACATTCCTAATCAGTGTCTTTCATTTTCCCTCTTGCAGCCTCCAGCCCACGGGCAGCCTTTTGGTGCCTCCTTATTAATCAAAGCAGATTAAGCCTCATTTTCTTATAGCTGCATTTGCTGGCAGAGGTTGGTATTTAGTGTTTGCCAGTTTCCATAGGAAAGGCTCATCCTTCTGTGTAGCAATAAAATAAATTGTTTGAAAAAGGAACATCCCCAAAGCTGAGAGTGGAGGTAACTACTTGTCTGAAGTTGGAGATTACCTTGTGATGCTGCCTGATCTCCTTTCTTTCCCCAAGGGGCAGTGAGGGTTTTTGGAACTATAATTGCCTTTCTTGGTGTGGATCTCTTCCAGGAGGAAGACACAAATTCTTCTAGAGAAACATCTTTCTGTTACTGAACAGAACTTGGATCCACAGCAAAGCCAATCTATTGACACTGGGTTGTGGTGAGGGAAAATACAGCATTTATTGCAAGAAACCATGCAAGGAGTATGGGCAGCTGATGCTCAAAAGACCCGAACTTCCCAATGGCTTTCAGAGAGGGTCACAGGGTGTGTGATCAGCTTGTGCACAATTCTCTGATTAGTTGATGGTGAGGTCACAGGGTGATGTTTCAGGAATCTCCATCATCAGCCTTCTGGTCCCTTCCAGTTTGGGGTCTACATGCTGGTGGTCAGCCTGAAGTTAACTTCTTCCACCTGGGTGTGTGGGGAGGGTGAGTTTAGTATCTGTAAAACAACTCAAGGATATGGCTCAGGGTATTATCTATAGCCCTTGAGGAGGAACTAAATGTCCTTGACTTTGTTTTATGGCTCAACTATTATTATTTTATTTTGCTTAACCGTCTCTTCCATTGTTTCTGCATTTTCTCTCTTCTCTGATTGAATTTGCTCTTTGGAACTTGGGGGAAAGCCTAGAAGGCTAAAACTTTTCTGCAAACAAGAGGCAGGGGACATGGCGGGTGGGGGTGGGTGGGGGGTGTGTGTGGGGGTGTTGGTGGTGGTGGTGGTGTTGGGTCTGTCCCCGGGAAGGCCCTGCAGGGTACTGCTCAGTTTCGTTTCAGAGTCTCAAAGGATGCTTCTCTTGTGACCGCATGATCACATCCCCCTTATTCCAGCCTTATCTCTGATTCTACCCAGAAGAGGTTCCTTTGAGTCTAAGGTGTCAAACAGACGCTCTGGGAGGAGCTGACACAACCTCAGAAGGAAGGGGCCTTTTTGTGCCCTTTGGACAGAAGAAAACTTTAAGGCAAAGCCCCCTAAAGATTTTTAAAATCCAAGGTGTGATTCTCAAACCAGGTTGCACTTTAGAATCATCTAGAGAGCTTTTAAAATGGACTGTAGCCAGTCCCCAGTCCCCAAGATGTTGATGTATTGGTCTGGGGTGTGGCCTGGGCAATGGCCTGGGTACTTTTTTCACATTTTATTTTGAAATAATTTAGACCTTCAAAAAAGATGCAAAAAAAAGTACAAAGGATTCCTATGTATTCTCACCCATCCTTCCCAAATGTTCATAATTTATGTAACCACAGTACCATGATCAAAATCAGGAAATTAACATTGATACATGTTGTACTGATACGTGATCTACTCTACAGACCTTAATCAAATTTTGCTGATTGTCCCACTCATGTCCTTTTCCAGGATCCCACATTGCATTTAGTTGTCATATCAAGAATTCTTAGTGTCCTATAGTCCTATAATCTGGGATAGTTCCTCCATCTTAGTCTTGACCTTAACACCTTGGAAGCATACTGGCCAGTTATTTGGAAGAATGTCCCTTAATTTGGTTTTGAGCAGGGCATGTTGAAAATCTCCCTGGATGATTCTAATGTGCAACTAAGATTGACAAGATCATTATACTCAGTAAATCGCCCCTTGGGATCATGAGAAAACCGTGGGGCAAGGACTGGAGAAGAGAATAAAGGCCAACAGGACCTGGGTCTGTCTTTAGTTTGGTCTCTACCCAGACCTTTCTCCTGGACCTCTGATCTTTATTCTCTTTTCTCTTTTTCCTCTTTATATGCAGGTCCCAAATCAAAGGCTTCACTTGGTATCAGCCCAACTCCCTCATGCTGTGTTGACATAGACCCACTTTCAAAGTTGGATCATGTCCCTCCTTTGCTTAAAATCCTGCGAATGTCAACCCATCTTCCTCCCTAGCCATCTGTGATGGGACCTGGCCTTCCCCCCAACTCCATCTCTTCCCTCGCCCTCTTCCACTCACTCACACTGGCAGTTCTCCCTGCTTTTGCCTTTACTGTTCCCTCCGCCAGATGCTCTTCCTTCGGATGCACACACGGCTGGCATCGTCATTTCTTTCAGATCTTTACTCTCTGATCCTGCCCACTTTGCCCCCATGGTCTTCACATCTCCCTCCCCTGCTCCCCATGGAGAGTATCTTTGCCTGTTTTGTTCACCCCTGTTTATCCAGAACCTCGAGAAGTGGCCGATATGTAGCAGGGGCTCAATATATATTTGTTGAGTAAGTGAATGTATTAGTGGATAAAGAACTTAAAAACATAATTATTGACAGAGAGGAGATTCCATTTATAACACTGAGTGCATTTATTTTAACATCTCTCTTTTATTTGACCAGCTGCCCAGACTCCCATTGTGCAGATTGGGCCTCCCTTTCTGGCACCTTCCAGTTTTCCAGTTCCCCTGTCTCTTCTGCACAAGGAAAGATGGCCCCTGAGATGAGTCAGCCAATAATTGCCTCTCAGCAGGAGTGGGGAGCAGATTGTCAAATACACACACTTTCTTTTTTTTTTATCCTTATCACAGTTAGAAGCTGTAAAGAAAGTCTGGGTACCTGATGTGACCCTGGAAAATCTTACTGCAGTGGCGTCTCAAAGTTAGATTTCTCTGCTGGTGTCTCAGAGGAAGGAAGGAAACCAGATACCCTCTTTTTATAAAATACATAACCACCATTATTTCTGTATGCCAGGCAATGTGTGTGTGTGTGTGTGTAAAATTTACCTTTACTAAAATCCTAAGTGGTAAATAATTGTCATTTTTTAGATATGACAACTGAAGCTTAGAAAGGTTAAGTCAGCGTGTAACAACAGGACTGAGATTTAAACCTAGGTGTTTTGATGCTCCAGCCAATGCTCTTAATTATCTCCAGTATTTAGATAGCTGCCTATAATTAACATAAATAGGAAGAAGGTGGCACCTTGCAGGCAATGCCGGCTTTGGGGTTGCTTTAGGAACTGGAAGAATACAGATAATCTGACTTTAGAAACTGAGAATTAGCTGCGTAGCTTAATCACCCTCCAGGTCTGTTTAATCTTCCTCGCCTTCCCAGGAACACACCTACCAATCACTTCTGTGTCGTGCAGGATGGTGGTTCTCAAAACGTGGTTCCTGGGGCAGCAGCACCTGGGAGTTGATAGAAGTGCAAAATCCTGCCTTTCCACTCCTGACCTTATGAATGAGAAACTTTGAGGTCGGGGTCCAGGAATCCATGATCTGTTAAGCCTCTGGGTGATTCTGATGCCCACTCAAGTTTCAGAATTCCTAGCACAGTGCTTAGAAGAGTAATCTCTGGCTCCAGACTTCCTGTGTTCAAATCATAACCCTACTGCTTACTGGCTCATCAGCTCTGTGCAAAAGATTGTCTCTTGGTACCTCAGATGGCTTATCTATGAAGTGGGGATAATAACAGTATCTACCTCATTGTTGTCAAGATTAAATGAGTGAATGTATACAAAGTGATTTGAACAATGAATAACGTTGACATTAGCTATATTTATCATACTCTTTCCATATTTATCATACTTTCTGTTTGAAAAAAAAGAAAAAAACCTTTTCCCCACCCCCCTACCCCCCAGCTGGCCTGGATCCTTTAAAGAGGACCCAGCAGCTCTGACACTATTGTGATGTCTGGCAGGGTAGGCTGCTAATGAGTTTTGGTTGGGCTGGATAATGCCAACACCCGGCATCAAGTGAGAGGAAACCAAAAGCTGGGAAATTGCGTTTCAGTTTATTTCAGGAAGAACTCAGACCCAGACAGTGGCAGCAGGAGCATTTGGTAACCGAATGCTGTAGTCCTGTGTCTTTGGACTCTGTAGGGTCCTGTGCACCAGCTCGGTTGAGCCCTTAAGCACTTGTTTGCAAAATGAGTGATGATTACTCAAGACTCGGTGATATTTACCTAGCTTTTGCCTCCCAACTCACTATGCAGAAACCAAATGACTCAGATGAGATGGAGGGGACTGAATGTCAAGGCAGGCAGGAAAAGGCTTCGGAGCAGAATATTTGGAAACCGATTGTTATTCAGAGCACAGCCCAGCCTTGTCAGGAGGTCAGCAATGGACAGGAGTCTTCTTCTCTGGAACATTTCAGGAAGCTGCATTTATAACAGTTGCCCTCTCCCCTTACTGTCTGAACTAAGCGTGGCATGACTAACCTGGCTGGCTCATCCATTTTTCTGGGGTTGTTGAGAGAGAGGGGAACTGAAAAAGGGGGACTATCTATAGGAGGGAAATGTGACAAAGCTATTTAGAGGTTTATCTGAAACACTAAACAATGAGGAATAGCAAGAACATTTGAAAATGAAGACAGTGGAGGCATTGAATTTGCCTTAATAGACATCAGCACCTATTGTAAACTACATTAAGAGTAACAAAGTGGCACTAGAGAAACCAAAGGAGGATGTAGCCTAGAAAACAGGTTTTTGTATAAACATAAAATAAGTGTGTTTTAAAGAAATAAACTCAAGACAATGGGATCCAGATGTATTATTTAATAATTGGTGCTGGGGATATTTTTAAAGTTAGTCAATTAAGTTACTTCCTACCACCTAACAAATACCAAAATAAATTCAAGGCACGTTAAAGATGTAGATGTAAAAACGGATATCTAAAAAAAAAAAAAAAGAAAGAAAAAATATAGGTTAACATTTGGAACAATTCCCTATCTCTAGGCAGGGAAAGATGTTTGCATTTCAAAAGCTGTGCATTTTCAGACCTAGAAAAATCAGACATACACATTTCCCCTAGACTGGGTCTTCTTTTGATTTGAACAAGTGATAGAGGTCAGTCAAAGGCTTATTCTATTACATCCTTACGTTTCTAACCAAGACAGTGCAGAACAACATTCTGATTTTTCCCCCCACATGGTTAAGTCCTCTTCCCAACATGGGATTGCTTTGATCATCTAAAATGTCCAGACCTCACGCTCTCCCTAAGCCAGTGTGGCTTGTTTGCTCTTAGGGAGTGGAAACAGAGGGCAGCACATGGCTATGTTTCAAAGGAGGAAGTTGTTTTGCTTCCAAGGCAGAAGCAAAGCTAGGTAATCGTCAAACACGTTTCATTTTCCTCCTGGGTACTTGGCCAACCCACATTTTTCCAGGAGTTAGAGTGGGGCCAGGTGACTGATTTGTGGCCAATGAAACATGGGCAGCAGTTGTGCAAGCTCTCCTGTGCTTGGCTCATCACAATCTCCATTCCCTCTTCTTGTTCCATGGTGACCTTGGAGAAAACATGCTGAAGGTGACAGCACCACAGGGTGGAAGAAGCAAGGGGCCCCTGTCACTGCCTGTAGGAAATCTGCCCAGCTTACAAGTGAGAAGTCAACCTTCATTGTGTTCAACCATTGAGATAGTGTTGTTTTCTCAGAGTAGTCTAGCCCACCTACTGTGGCCCCTGTCATCACCCACCCTTGGATAAAAAGATGGATCATGGTAACATCAAAACACAATCCTTGCTTTGTTTGAGGCAGGATTAATGAACAGACCCATTTCTTCGTCCTCTTCTTTTTTGCATTAAATAGGGAGTGGGCATACTTTCTGAACCAAAGGGAGTTCTCACAATAATTTTGCAAACACTTTTAGCTCTTCCATTGTTCTGATACTTGTCTTCTGTGACAGGATGCAGAGCCATTAACTTGCTTAAGAGCGACAGTTTAATTTCATCTCTTCTCTATATTTATCCCCAGAAGAAAGAAAAGAAAAGAAAAGAAAAAAATAACCCAGTCAGGTGGTCACCAGTCTCATAACAGGGAATTTGCCAAGATTTTTCCAGAACAAAGTATTGAGCATAATTCCTTCATTTGTTCAACAAATATTTAATGAGCACCTGTTATGTGCCAAGTACTGCTTTGGTGCTTGGGGTTCTTCAGTGAACAAAAAAAATCCCTGCCCTCATTGAGCATCTTTTCCTGTCTTTTCCTCGTGGAGCCAGAGGAGCTTTTCAGTAGTTCTTTGTTTAATAAATAAGTAGATTATATGGTTTATTAGGAAGTGGTACATGTCATGGGAAAGGGGGAAAAATAGAGCCTGTGAGGAGGGCCAGAGCTCTTTGCAGCATTTGAGAGGGGATCATGATAAGCCTCACTGGGGAAGCTTTTGAAAAGATTCCAAGGAGGTGAGCAAAGTAGCCATATGTATATCCAGAGGAAGAAAATTCTAGAAGGACTAGGCTAGAGCTTTAGGTGAGGAACATGGCTGGTATACTTGAGGTGGTCAGTGTGGCTGGAATAGTGAAGCCCATGGGGGACAGTAGGAGGAGATGTTTGCAGAGGTAATGGGGTGGGATGCACGTGACATCATATGAGACACTCAGGACATTTTAAGAATTTTATTCTTTAATCTGGGAGAATCAGAGAGCCATTCAGCTACAAGACCCAGAAACCTAACTTAAAATTGCTTAAAAAGGGCATTTATTGGCTCACATAACTGAGCCAGGAGAAAAGCTACCCAAATCTCCAGGTTTACATGTTCACTGTGACTCGTGAGTTTCTCTCTCCCAGTTACCACTATGGTCTTAGGGAAGACACTGATTGGTCCAGTTTGGGTCACATGGCCTCTCTAAACCAATCACTGAGGACAGGGATATAAAGTCCTGTGATTGACCAGTCGGATCTATGTCCGTCCCTTGTCCCTTCTAGAGAGTAGGGTTGGAAGGTCAACTTCAGAAAATGCATAAAAGGAGTTTTCTACCAAGCTGAAATGCTTCATCACCCAAAGAAACAGGAATGGATGCTCAGCAGGCAAAAATAATAAACGTCAACTACAAAAGTGATGAAAGCCAGTACAAAGGGAAAGAGAGATTTGACTGCATCAAAACATAAGAAGTCTGAATGTCAGAAAATGTCATGATCAGAATTATAAAACAAAGCACAAGTAGAAAGTTATATGGAGGAAACATGACAAAGGATAATACTCTCAAAAGGTAAACAGTTCACAAATATCTATTAAAATCAAAACCCCAGTTGACAGATAACCAAGTAACATGAACAGATGAATTCCCCATCAGGAAATATAAATAGCTGACAGAAATCCGTCCAGCCTTATTAGTAAGTGAAGAAGTGTTAGTTAAAATAATAATGACAAACCAATTTTCACACTGTCATATTTTAGTGTCAGTGTTTGTACCACCCTCAAGGTCACTGAGGGTTCTACAAAATGGAAATTCTCGTTTTCTAATTGCTAGCAGTACAGCTTTGCAAAGGAATTTGGTGATAAGTATCGAGTGTTCCTGAACCCTGGCAGTCCTCTCCTGGAAACATACAGACAAAAATTTGTGATGAAAAGTGTTCAGTGTAGTTGCATTTAAAATAGGAAAAACCATCAAGTAACCTAAGTGTCATAGAATAGAGAAGTGATCATATAAACTTAAGTGAAAAGATGAAATGTTTTTAAGTGACTTTGGAAAATCCTTGATTGACAAGAATGTGCTTGTGACACAACCAAGTGAAATTACAGTGTATACAAAGCATATACCGTTTGATTCTACTATGAAAAAACTATGAAATTAAAGCATACTGAGAATATTACCTGGGATCATTCCTAGGCTTTTGACAATTTGTACATATTATTTTGATGGATAGACACACAGACATAGATACTTAGCTTGGGAGCTTTTAGATATCTTTTCTCATATCTGCTATGAATTTGTTTTATGTGGGCTTTCTGCTTCATGTTGCATTTTTACCTTGAAAAATATCTGTTATCTTTGACTTGTTGGTTATATTGTTATGCATAAAATTTAATTTAACTGTACTTAAATTTTCTATGTTGCTATTCTTTTGAAGTTATTCACGATACTTGCTGAAGATCTATTTAAATGGATCTTGAAAGAACCAATAGATTTATTTTAACATTTTATTGTTTAAAAATTTTCTGTTTTATATATGTGTGTATATATATATGTGTATATGTATCCTCATTTTCTTTGGATATTTTTCTTTTTCTGAAATCTAAATTTGAATGCTTTTGTAGTTTTTTTCTCTCTTTTTTTTCCATTTTAAAAAATTAGAGCATTTAAGACTGAATTTTCCTCTAAGTACAGCTTTAGCTTTATCCTACATTTTTATAGTTAGTGTTCTTTTTGTTATTTTCTAAATAGTCCATTGTTTTATTCTTGATATCTTCCTTGACAAAGTCTTTATTTAGGAAATTGCTTTTTATTTTTTTATTTTAATTTTTTTTAGCAAGTCTTTAAAAAAATTTTTTATTTTATATTGGAGTATAGTTGATTAACAAGGTTGTGTTAGTGTCAGGTGTACAGCAAAGTGATTCAGTTAAACGTATACATGTATCTATTCTTTTACAAATTCTTTCCCATTTAGGTTATTACAGAGTATTGAGCAGAGTTCCCTGGGCTATTCAGTAGGTCCTTGTTGGTTATCTATTTTAAAAATCAGTCTCCCAATCTATCACTACACCCTACCCTTCCCCCCATAACCAAAAGTTCGTTCTCTAAGTCTGTGAGTCTGTTTCTGTTTTGTAAATAAGTTCATTTGTATTATTTTTTTTTAGATTCCGCATATATGTGATATCATATAATATTTGTCTTTTTCTTTCAGACTTACTTCACTTAGTATGATAATCTCTAGGTCCCTCCATGTTGCTGCAAATGGCATTATTTCATTCTTTTTTATGGCTGAGAATATTCCATGTTTATATATACCACATCTTCTTTATCCATTCATCTGTCAATGGACACTTAGGTTGCTTCCATGTCTTGGCTATTGTAAATAGTGCTGCAATGAACATTGGGGTGCATGTATTATTTTGAACCATATTTTTCTCTGGGTATATGCCCAGGAGTGGGATTGCTGGATCATATGGTAGCTCTATTTTTAGTTTCTTAAGAAACCTCCATACTGTTCTCTATAGTGGCTGTACCAATTTATATTCCCACCAACAGTGTAGGAGAGTTCCCTTTTCTCCACACCCACTCCAGCATTTATTGTTTGTAGACTTTTTGATGATGGCCTTTCTGACTGGTGTGAGGCAATATCTCATTGTAGTTTTGATTCACATTTCTCTAATAATTAGTGATGTTGAGCATCTTTTCATGTGCCTGTTGGCCATCTGTATGTTTTCTTTGGAGAAGTGTCTATTTAGGTCTCCTGCCCATTTTTTTATTGGGTTGTTTGTGTTTTGTTTTTGTTTTTGTTTTTGATATTGAGCCACAGAAGATGTTTGTAAATTTTGGAGATTAATCCCTTGTTGGTTGCACCGTTTGCAAATATTTCTCCCATTCTGTGGGTTGTCTTTTCATGTTGTTTATTGTTTCCTTTGTTGTGCAAAAGCTTTTGAGTTTAATTAGGTCCCATTTGTTTATCTTTGTTTTTATTTCCATTATCTAGGAGATGGATTGAAAAATATCTTGCTGTGATTTATATCAAAGAATGTTCTGCCTATGTTTTCCTCTGTTTTATAGTATCCAGCCTTACATTTAGGTCTTTAATCCATTTTGTGTTTATTTTTGTGTGTGGTGTTAGAGAATGTTCTAATTTCATTCATTTACATGTAGCTGTCCAGTTTTCCCAGCACCATTTATTGAAGAGACTGTCTTTTCTCCATTGTATAGTCTTGCCTCCTTTGTTATAGACTAACTGACCATAGGTGCATGGGTTAGGTCTGGGCTTTTCTGTTCCATTGATCTATATTTCTGTTTTTGTGCCAGTACCATACTGTTTTGATGACTGTAGCTTTGTAGTATAGTCTGAAGTCAGGGACCCTGATTCCTTCAGCTCTGTCTTCCTTTTTCCAAAATTGCTTTGGCTATTTGGGCTCTTTTTTATTTCCATACAAATTTTAATATTTTTTTGTTCTAATTCTGTGAAAAATGCCATTGGTAATTTGATAGGGATTGCATTGAATCTGTAGATTGCCTTGGGTAGTATAGTCATTTTGACACTATTGACTCTTCCAATCCAAGAACATGGTATATTTTTCCATTTGTTAATGTCATCTTCTATTTCTTTCATCAGCGTCTTATAGTTTTTGGAGTACAGGTCTTTTGCCTTCTTAGGTAGGTTTATTCCTCGGTATTTTATTCTTTTGGATGAGACGGTAAATGGGATTGTTTCTTTAATTTCTCTTTCTGATCTTTTGTTGATAGTTTATAGAACTGTGCAACAGATTTCTGTTTATTAATCTTGTATCCTGCAACTTTACCAAATTCATTGATGAGCTCTAGTAGTTTTCTGGTAGCATCCTTAGGATTTTCGATGTATAGTATCATGTCATCAGCAAATAGTGACAGTTTTACTTCTTTTCCAATTTGGATTCCCTTTATTTCTTTTTCTTCTCTGGTTGCTGTGGTTAGGACTTCCAAAACTATGTTGAATAAAAGTGGCAAGAGTGGACATTTTTGTCTTGTTCGTGATCTTAGAGGAAATGCTTTCAGCTTTTCATCATTGAGTATGTAGGTTTTTCATATTTGGCCTTTATTATGTGGAGGTATGTTTCCTCTATGCCCACTTTGTGGAGAGTTTTTATCATAAGTGGATGTTGAATTTTGTCAAAAGCTTTTTCTGTGTCTATTAAGATTATCATACGGTTTTTAATTCTTCAGTTTGTTGATGTGGTGTATCACAGTAATTGATTTGCAGATATTGAAAAATCCTTGCATCCCTGAGATAAATTCCATCTTGATCATGGTGTATAATCCTTTTAATATATTGTTGGATTCCGTTTGCTAGTATTTGGTTGAGGATTTTTGCGTCTATGTTCATCAGTGATATTGGCCTGTAATTTTCTTTTTTTGTGGTATCTTTGTCTGGTTTTGATATCAGGGTGATGGTGGCCTCAGAATGAGTTTGGGAGTGTTCCTTCCTCTGCAATTGTTTGGAATGGTTTGAGAAGGATCGGTGGTAACTCTTCCTTAAATGTTTTATAGAATTCACTTGGGAAGCCATCTGGTCCTGTTTTGAGGCAATTTTTGAATTACAGTTTCAATTTCATTACTTGTGATTGGTCTGTTCATATTTTCTATTTCTTCCTGGCTCAGTCTTTGGAGATTGTACCTTTCTAAGAATTTGTCCATTTCTTCTAGGTTGTCCATTTTATTGGCATATAGTTCCTCGTAGTAGTCTCTTATGATCCTTTGTATTTCTGTGGTGTCCGTTGTAACTTCTTTTTCATTTCTAATTTTATGGATTTGAGCTCTCTCCCTTTTTTCTTCTTGATGAGTCTGGCTAAAGGCTCATCAATTTTGTTTATCTTTTCAAAGAACCAGCTTTTGGTTTCATTGATCTTTGCTATTGTTTTCTCCATCTCTATTTCATTTATTTCTGCTCTGATATTTATGATTTCTTTGCTTCTACTAACTTTGGGTTTTGTTTGTTCTTCTTTCTCTAGTTGCTTTAGGTATAAGGTTAGATTTTTTTATTTGAAATTTTTCTTGTTTCCTAAGGTAAGATTGTATTGCTATAAACTTCCCACTTAGAAATGCTTTTGTTGTGTCCCATAGGTCTTGGATCATCGTGCTTTCATTTTCATTTGTCTCTAAGTATTTTTTGATTTCCTCTTTGATTTCTTCAGTGATCCATTGGTTGTTTAGTAGCATATTATTTAGCCTCCACGTGTTTGTGTTTTTTAGTCTTTTTTCTTATTGTTGATTTCTAATCTCATACTGCTGTGATCAGAAAAGGTGCTTGATATGATTTCAATTTTTAAAAATTTGCCGAGGCTTGCTTTGTGGCCCTGCATGTGATTGATCCTGAAGAATGTTCCATGTGCACTTGAGAAGAATGTGTATTCTGTTGCTTTTGGATGGAATGATCTATAAATATTAATTAAGTCCATCTGATCTAATGTGTCATTTAAGGCCTATGTTTCCTGATTTTCTGTCTGGATGATCTGTCCATTGATGAAAGTGGGGTATTGAAGTCTCCCACTATTACTGTGCTTCTGTCAATTTCTCCTTTTATGGTTGTTAGTATTTGCCTTATATATTGAGGTGCTCCCATGTTGGGTGCATATATATATTTATAATTGTTATATCTTTTCTTGAATTGATACCTTGATCATTATGTGGTGTCCTTCTTTGTCTCTTGTAACAGTCTTTAAAGTCTATTTTGTCTGATATGAGTATTGGTACTCCAGCTTTCCTTTGATTTCCATTTGCATGGAATAACTTTTTCCATTCCCTCACCTTTTAGTCTGTATGTGTCCCTAGATCTGAAGTGGCCCTCTTTTTAATATATATGGGTCTTGTCTTTGTATCTATTCAGCCAGTCTACGTCTTTTAATTGGAGGCTTTAATCCATTTACGTTTACGATAATTATCAATATGTATGTTCTTATTGTCATTTTGTTAACTGTTTTGGATTTGTTTTTGTAGGTTTTTTCCTTCCCTTCCTCTTTTGTTCTCCTCTCTTGTGATTTGGTTACTAACTTCAGTGTTGTATTTGGACTCCTTTTTCTTTTTTTTGTGTGTATCTATTGTAGTTTTTTGGTTTGCAGTTACCATGAGGTTTTGATATAGCAGTCTATATATAAACAAGATTGTTTAAAGTTTCTGGTCTTTTAATTTCAAGTGCATTTCCAATATCCTGCATTTGTGCTCTCTTCTTCTCACAGTTGCTGGTTTTGATGTCATATTTGTGTGAAGATGATTTCTTACCTTTACTGTATGTTTGCCTTTACAGGTGAGCTTTTACATTCGTAATTTTCTTATTTTTAGTTGTGGCCTTTTCTTTTCTGCCTAGAGAAGTTCCTTTAGCATTTGTTGCAAAGCTGGCCTGGTGGTGCTAAATTCTCTTAGCTTTGGCTTGTCTGTAAAGCTTTTGATTTCTCTGTCACATCTGAATGAGAGCCTTGCTGGGTAGAGTATTCTTGGCTGTAGGTTCTTCCCTTTCATCACTTTAAATATATCATGCAACTCCCTTCTGGTATGCAGAGTTTCTGCTGAGAAATCAGCTGATAACTGATAACCTTATAGGAATTCCCTTGTATGTTATTTGTTGCTTTTACCTTGTTGCTTTTAATATTTTTTCTTTGTCTTTCATTTTTGTCAATTTGATTACTGTGTGTCTTGGCGTGTTCCTCCTTGGGTTTATTTTGCCTGGGATTCTCTGTGCTTCCTGGACTTGGTGACTATTTCCTTTCCCATGTTAGGGAAGTTTTCAGCTATTATCTCTTCAAATATTTTCTCAGGTTCTTTCTCTCTCTCTTATCCTTCTGGGACCCATGTAATGAGAATGTTGGTGTGTTTAATGTTGTCCTAGAGCTCTCTTAGACTGTCCTCATTTCTTTTCATTCTTTTTTCTTTAATTTGTTCCATGGCAGTGATTTCTACCATTCTATCTTCCAGCTCACTTATCCGTTCTTCTGCCTCAGTTATTTTGCTATTGATTCCTTCTAGTGTATTTTTCATTTCAGTTATTGCATTGTTCATCTCTGTTTATTCTTTAGTTCTTCTAAGTCTTTGTTAAACATTTCTTGTGTCTACTCAATCTGTACTGCCAGTCTATTTCTGAGATCTTGTATTATCTTTACTATCATTACTCTAAATTCTTTTTCAGGTAGATTGTCTATCTCCACTTCACTTAGTTGTTCTTCTGGGGTTTTATCTTTTTCCTTCATCTGTGACATATTCCTCTGCCGTCTCATTTTGTCTAAATTTCTGTGATTGTGGTTTCTGTTCTTCAGGCTACAGTGTTGTAGTTCTTGCTTCTGCTGTCTGCCCCCTGGTGGAAGAGGCTGTATAAGAGGCTTGTGCAGGCTTCCTGGTGGGAGGGACTGGTTCCTGCCCAGTGGTGGGTGGAGCTGGGTCTTGTCCCTCTGGTGGGCAAGGCCATTTCAGGGTGTGTGCTTATCAGGCAGCTGTGTCCTCAGGAAGACTTTAAGCAGCCTGTCTGCTGATGGGTGGGGCTATGTTCCCACCTTGTTGGTTGTTTGGCCTGAGGCATCCCAGCACTGGAGGCTACAGGCTGTTGGGTCAGGCTAGGTCTTGGGGGGTAAATGGCAACCTCCAGGAGGTCTCTCACCAATGAGTACTCACCAGAGCTGCTACTGCCAGTATATTTGTCCTTGCAGTGAGCCACAGCCACTCCCCTCACCTCTGCAGGAGATTCTCCAATACTAGCAGGTAGGTCTTGCCCAGTCTCTTGTGAGGTCACTGCTTTTTTCCCTGGGTCCTTGTGTGCATGAGACCCTGTATGCACCCTTCAAGAGTGGAGTTTCTGTTTCGCCCAGTCCTGTAGAATTCCTGTAATCAAACCCTGCCGGCCTTCAAAGCCAGATTCTCTGGGGGCTCCTCCTCCTGTTGCAAGACCCCTAGGCTGGGGACCCTGGCATGGGGCTCAGAACTTTTATTCCTGTGGGAGAACTTCTGTGTTATAATTATTTTCCAGTTTGTGGGTCGTCCCCCCCCACCCAGGCATGTATGTGATTTGAATTTATTTTGATTGTGCCCCTCCTTCCATCTCATTGTGACTTCTTCTTTGTCTTTGGATATAGGGTATCTTTTTTTGTAGATTCCAGCATTTTTTTGGTTGATGGTTGTTTAGCAGTTAGTTGTGATTTTGGTTAGAGGAGGTGAGCTCATGTCCTTCTACTCCACAATCTTGTCAGTTTCAAGCAAGTCTTAAAAATCAGGAAATTGCTTTTTAAATATTATAGTAACTATTGTTTTAACATGGTTAAAATTTATTTGTTCATTGCTAGTTTTATTGCCTAGTGATTAGAAGAAAGGCCTTTATCTACAGGGGTGGGGCACAGTCATTTTAGTGTCAAGAAATAGCTTCAGCAAGAGTTTAAACCTTGAATCTGAATAAATCTTCATCCCCAAATTAGTATTTTATTTTTTTACTTTTTATTTTTAATAGATCTTGGAGTATAATTGCTTCACAATACTTTGTTAGTTTCTGTTGCACAGCAAAGCGAATCAGTCATATGCATACACATGTCCCCATATCCCCTCCCTATTGAGCCTCCCTTCCATCCTCCCTATCCCACCCCTCTAGGTCATCACAAAGTACCAAGCTGATCTCCCTGTGCTTTGCTGCTGCTTCCCACCAGCCAACTATTTTATATTCAGTATTGTGTATATGTCAATGCTACTCTCACTTTGCCCCAGCTTCCCCCTCCCACCTCAAGTCCATTTTCTATGTCTGTCTCTTTATTCCTGCCCTGCAACTAGGTTCATCAGTACCATTTTTTTTTTAGATTCCATATATATGCCTTTTCATATGGTATTTGTTTTTCTCTGACTTAACTTCACTCTGTATGACAGACTCTATGTCCATCCACCTCACTACAAATAACTCAATTTCATTTCTTTTTATGGCTGAGTAATATTCCATTGTATATATGTGCCACATCTTCTTTATCCATTCATCTGTCAATGGACATTTAGTTTGCTTCCATGTCCTGGCTATTGCAAATAGTGCTGCAATGAACATTGTGGTACATGTCTCTTTTTGAATTATGGTTTTCTCAGGGTATATACCCAGTAGTGGGATTGCTGGGTCATATGGTAATGCTATTTTTAGTTTTTTAAGGAACCTCCATACTGTTTTCCATAGTGGTTGTATCAATTTACATTCCCACCAACAGTGCAGGAGTGTTCCCTTTTCACCACACCCCTTCCAGCATTTATTGCTTCTAGATTTTTTGATAATGGCCATTCTGACTGGCGTGAGGTGATACCTCATTGTAGTTTTTTTTTTTTCTAGTTCAACAATTTTAATTTTACAGATGAGAGTGATGAAAAAAATGCTGTCATGTTTAAAATTACAAAGTTATTTAATAGCAGAACCAAATCTAAAATTCATGGTTTGTAGTTTTTCTACCAAATTGTGTTGTCTGAATAAATTCCACAAGTGTGAAATAGTGGTACAATGAAGGGGATACAGAATTTGTAGCCAACAAGTCTGTATGCATATTCTTTTCTCCAACTCACAAACTTTGGCAACTTGGGCAAGTTCATTAAATTCTCTATGCCTTCCTTAGTTTATTATGACAGTCAGTACTTTTTTAGTGTAGTTAGTGAGAATTAAATGAGTTAACACATGTGAAGAGTCTTACTAGAGTCCCTAGTGCACAGTAAAGGGTCAATTAATATTATTATTGTAGGTAATCAAAACTATGCCTCTCTCAAGTCAAATATATGCTGGGATGATCAATAATAAATGCTGTTATTTATTAACTTCTTTCTATGTACTAGGAATCCACAGATATCATTTATAATGTCACATATCTGTGCAAGGCAGTTTTAATGAGAAGCAATATCAGGAGGCAGAATGTTGTAGTGGTGGAGAGTGAGGGATCTGGATTTACACTAAGTAGGTGAGAATTCTGCCCCACCAATTGCCAGCTCTGCAATTGGGCAGGTTTTATTTCATTTATTTTATTTAACAAACATTTGTAAAGTCCTACTATGTGTCAGGCATTTTTCTAAATACTCTACAGTTACTGAGTCATTTATCTTTATAAAAGAGGAAGGGATTTTATTACACCCATTTTGCAGAGAAACAAACTGAGATATTAACAAAAAGCATCATGGTGTAGTGATTGAGTACACACCCTCCTGAGAGTGACTAATTGGGTATAAATCCTGCCTCCTCCACTTCCTAGTGATGTGACTCAGGTGATTTAATGATAGCTAACTCTGCAACAATTAACCTCTTCTGTACAGTAACCTCATTGTAGTTTTGATTTTCATTTCTCTAATAATTAGTGATGTTGAGCATCTTTTCATGTGCCTCTTGGCCATCTGTATGTCTTCCTTGGTGAAATGTCTATTTAGGTCTTCCACCCATTTTTTAATTGGATTGTTTGTTTTTTTGATATTGGGCTCCATGAGCTGTTTGTATAATTTGGAGATTAATCCTTTGTTGTTCCGTTTGCAAATATTTTCTCCCATTCTGAGGGTTGTCTTTTTGTCTTGTTTATGGTTTCCTTTGTGTAAAAGCTTTTAAGTTTAATTAAGTCCTATTTGTCTATTTTTGGTTTTATTTCCATTACTCTAGGAGGTGGGTCAAAAAAGATCTTGCTGTGGTTTATGTCAAAGAGTATTTTTCCTATGTTTTCCTCTAAGAGTTTTATAGTGTCTGGTCTTACATTTAAGTCTTTAATCCAATTTGAGTTTATTTTTGTGCATGGTGTTAAGTAGTGTTCTAATTTCATTCTTTTACATGTAGCTGTTCAGTTTTCCCAGCACCACTTATTGAAGAGGCTGTCTTTTAAAATGCTAAAATTAGCATTTTAAACTGGAAAAGACTGAGATACCTTTAATTGGCAGATTATATTCTTTTCCCACGATTGCCTCTAACCAGTTGGTTAGAAGCTTGGAAATAAGGCAAGCTCAGTTACTGGGGTGGGGGGGGGGATTACATTATGTTGCCCACCTGAGTTGAAACATGTGAATGTTTCTCTCTGCCCTGTAAATAAACAATTACAAAGAATTCTATGTGTTCTGATGTAGCAAATATGGCATTAGGTAGGCAAGGACGTTGGAAGGGGGGATTTCCTTTGAAATAGGGTAGTTGGGGAAGGCATCTCTGGGATGTGACATTACAGTTGAGATCTCAAGGATGACCTTGAATTTGGCCTGTTCTAGGAATGGACAGAAGGTCATTGTGTTGGCACTTTTATGAGCCAATTTGAAAGTCACACAAGATGAGGCTGGAGAGGCAGATCACGTCAATTCTTGGACTTTTTATTTAAATACTTTGATGGCATACATATCAATTAGAATAGGCTAGGTTATACTAGTGTAACATATGGTGCTCAGATCTCAAAACACAGGTTTACTTCTCACTGATGTCACCTTCTCAGTGGGGCTTGCCTGAAACTCAACTCCACATCTTCACTCCAGGTTCTAGACTGACAGAGCAGCCTATCTGGGAAGTGGCTGGGCATTATGGTAGAGGGAAAAAAGGGAGCACGAGTCTTCAAGCTTCTGCCTGAAGTGACATATGCCATTTCTGCCCACACATCATTGGCCAAAGCAATAAAGTCCAATTTCAGTGGGGCAAAGAAGTGTTCTCCTCCCTCAAGGGAAGGAAGTGTCTGTTGGTATAATTATCCCCCTCTAAATCTCTATCCTTCTGTGCATCTTAACCAAGAAATAGAGCTGCACCTCCTTTCTGCTTTAGTCACAGATTCACTCTAGTTCTTATCAGAGAAACAATAACTTAAAAAGATTTACACCGAGTGTCAGTATTTTGTGTGCACATGTCAAATCGCCCATTTCTCTAAATTTTATAAAACAGTTTTTTCTTATCCTCATGGGTCTTTAATTTAGGGGCAAAATTTAAATCTACTGCAGTAGAAAGGATTTCATATTTCCTACCCAATTGTAAGGATTGTTTATTCATTTGGTAGAGACTTGAGCTGGAGAAAGGGCTATTTGCCTACAGTATTGAATAACAGAATCCAGTGGTAATAAGTTACCAAGTGCATTTCCAAATGGCAAAGTAGAATATCTTGGCACTTTATTCATGTTTAAATTTGTAAGAGAGTTCAGGAATGTTTTAGTATTTCCATCTTCCAAACCAAGAAATGGAGGTACTTTGTTTCTCACTGGGCCAGAGTTCTGGAAATATAAATGAGTATCTTTATCCCTTTTAGTCCTGAGAACCACCAGCAAAGCTAAGCAATGTTCAGTGACATCTTTTAAAGGCAAAGGGGCAGAAGTGTTGGGAGAGAAACATAAGAGTGACAGGCAAAGAGATGAAAAATTGAATGTAGATTTAAAAACTGAAACTGGCCATACTAGAATCATGTCAAATTACCTTTACTGTCACCTTGAAGCATTTGTGTTGAGGTTGCCCATTGCGAGATAAGACTGTCCTGCGTACAATTTTTTTCTCATCAAACTTGTTTATTATTGGAAAAATGTTCCTTTGGTACAGCAGTTTAAAGAACGTTATACCCCTTTAACTATTAAGTTCCTGGCTTTGTTGGATAAAGGGATTGACTTTCTTTCTTGCCTTTTAGAGCAATACACCCGATAGCACTTCTTCTGTAGGAGATGGAGGGAATTAAATGTGATGGAATACAGATTTCCATTTTCAAAAGAACATTGAGTTTTTCCCATAGCGGTTTTTGTGGATCCATTGCCAAACTCTTAACAATTTTGTAACTCAATCATAATTCCGTCAACAGTAGGCTGAGGAGGATTGTGTCTGCGCTGGTCACATAGCCAGCACGGTGACTATGCTCATAAAAGATGCTCAAAAAGAACTCCAGTTATGGATGATGGGTTCCAAAGGATGGGCCAATGTTCATGGAACCATGGGCTTCATCTCAACAGTTTATATCTTGCACCTCAGAGGCTGTTGCTAGGGTAATTAGCTATATAGTATTCAGAGAAAAATTTCACATTGGGATTTGTGTCTGTTCAAACTGCTGTGTAGTTTGATTTTGAAAAACATGGCCACAACATTGGCCAGTCTTAGCAGGGGAAGACTATTGGTAAGTTACAGTTGACTTGCAGGGGCAATTTTAAATACACGTATTTGCAACGAGATATCTACTGTTAAATGAACATTTTTGAGTCATTAACTGCTCATGGCTAAGGAACAAACGTCACAAAATACAGATAATTCCACCTTATCTTCTCAAACAAATTTTATTCATATTCTGCTCTAACAAATATAGTATGAAGGCAACAGTTGTTTAAGTTTTTTAGTGTATGGCACACATGAAAAGAAACAAACATATTTAGAAGCAGTCCAGTATTTAAATGCTGGTTTAACAAAAGAGGCACATATTATTCTATTTAGCAGTTTATACCAGATCTCAGAAGACATTTTTTTTTCCTTGCAAGCAACAGACTACATTTATTTGCATTAAGTAAAAACATATCTTGGTCAAGAAAATTACTTTTTTTCTGATTTTCCTTTATATCACAAATGTCAGGGTAAGGCAAATCCTTAATGAATCGTATGATAAAAACCCTATTCCCCAAGAAAATATATTGAACATATTCTGCTAACTTTGTTATTTGTCAAAGCAAAGCCAACATGCACCACATACAGAGACATGTCATTTCAAATCAACTGCATCAAGCAGAACTGTATTAATTCACAAAGAGGCTTTTCAGTGTTTCATAGAAAGATGTACAATTAGCTGCGATGACTAATAGGTGACCCAGTATCATAGACTGTGTTTTGGACACCGCCTTTGTAAGTTTTATGAAAGAGGGCTTGTCCATCGTCTGAATAGTTACCAGCTAGAGGACACACCCTTTGTCTCTCCTACAGCAAGTACCTTTTTAATTAGATCTATTATGTGGAAAGCCTACCTTGATCCCACTCTCCCTCCTGTAAACCCTCATACCACCTAGCCTGGCTGGATTGTGGTTGGAAACTGACATCCAGAACTCATGTTCCGGAGAATTCAATCAGCCTTTCAAACTTTCCATTGTACAGTCTGTGCAATGACAGCATCAGTGAAATAAAGGTTTCCTGTGTTGTGGGTGTCTTCGATCTGGCCAAGAACTAGATTTTTAATATTTTACTATTGAAATGGAAATTCACTTCATTATTTGTCCTAAAGCATAAAATCTTACCGCCAAATAGCAACCCAAAAGCAAAATGAGGCAAAAATGAAAACACAATCTAATCGTAAAGTCAAGTGTAAACAAATTCAAGAGTGGGGCTGATCATACTTACTCCTCACTCAGTTTCCTGGATACAGAGCCGACGACTTTCTTTTTCTATAGTTTTCAGGCAGAGCCCTCCCTCCTCTCATTCCTACCCCACCCGCATTGAAAATGAATCAATGGCTATCATTGATGTCAAAGGCAACAACCAGGACTGAAGTAATTCTGATCCCAACTGTTCCTACCAGAGACATTAGGTCTCTTTCATCTTTGTCCATTAAAGAAAATCTCCATCCTTCCTGCCTCCTCATGTTGTTTTCAACTTAACTCATTACTGAGCACGAGTAGCACTAACGCTTAGGAGTCCTAGGAAAATGTGCTCCCAGAAGATTGTGCTTGTCCAGTACTTCACAAGAATGATGGCGACTTTCAGTTAAGTTATAAAGATGACATGAAATATAGAAACTGTCAGCATTCCCGTGGCATCATTTCTTGGATTATTTAAAACGAGGCTTTTCCTTGCTTTTCTACAAAGCGATGTCTAATGGCAGTAGAGGACATATCAGTTTCTGTATCAAACCGTGGAATAATGGCAGAAGGGGAAATGACCATGTTCTGAAATCATGAGGTCACTTACTTAAATATTGTTGCTGCTAGGTTGATGAGCAGCTTAAAAAACTGAGAGTGTTAAAACATATTACATAGGTAGAAATACAACTTGTTAATTACTCCAATAGACCAAATAAGCCATCCAGAGAGGCAACAAATTCAGAAAGGCCAAAACAAAATTCATAGGAAGATAAGAAGATGAATTTTCTTTAGAGGAAAGAGCAAAACTGAAGAACTCCATGGAATATTTGGAAAGCAGAACACCCGTTTATTGTAGAAACGCTCGATCTGACCCATTACTTTTCTCCCTCTACGAAGAAAAAATATACAGCTAACTTACTTACAATTCTAAAGCTCTTATAAGGAAGGTGGATTTAAGAAGATATGGAAGAAATAATGTGAGTTGCCCCAGAAACAAACAGACTGGTCTTAGAGCCAGGGAGGCTGTGGGAATCAGGTGTCTTGCGTCCCGAGGCTTCTGTCCATGTTGGCCCTGGGATAGACATTTGTGACAACTTCTGACTTCCTCCCGGGCCCTTCACCCCTCACGCCCACTGTATCACTGACATCTTGGCTTATTAGTACTGCTGCTTCCCTTCAGTGTGCGCTGGGAGAGGGGACTAGCCATCAAATTAGTCTTGGACTCAGCATGAACAAAAACACACCATGTAAAAGCAAACCAGGAAGCCAGAACTACAAGCAAGACCTCTAATTGCCTCTAACTTCAGATGAGAATCTGCTCTGTGGGTCATCAGTCCCTGGGTAAAGACAAGATGTTCTTTTATGAGAAGCATATATATAGAGAGAGATTTCAAGTGGAACTTTTCATATTCATAGGCGGATGCTTGGATCCTAAATGCAGCAGCCCACTGTCTCTTAACTAAAATGCCTAGAAAAGCGCCACCCCTTACAATTGTGTCACGAGTTACATCTCCCAGGGGGGCTCCATGTGAAGCCCTCCTGAACCAGGTGAGCTCTGCTGAAAGTCGGTGTCAGAGAAGAACTCACCTGCCGTCCTGCTACCAAGGAAGACCCGACGGCAGCCAGGGCCCACATTCCTTGTGATGCCTCCACGCTCTGCTCCGGGTTAAACTCTACTTCCACAATCCTCCTGACAACCACACGGAACAACACTGTACCTTGGGAATCCCTGAATAAAACACCATTTTTAACTCATCGTCCTGACCTTTTTCCAAGTGATTTCTGATGGTTTTGCCTATTTTCTATCCTGCCTCCTTCATCCATGGATTCTACTAATACAGGGTTTGATGGTTCCTGAAATGCAGCCCGCAGCTTACCAAACAGTCACCTTCCTTCTCTTTCTTGGAAGAAACCACTGTATCAACCAGCTTTGTGAAATAACCGAGAAAGCAGACAGGAGCCAAGATACACATGTATGTCACACGTGCCACTGGGACCCTGGGGCAGAGTCGTGAGAGAAAAGACAGAAATGACAGGGATAGCGCCTGAAAGATGCATTCACGTGGGTCCCCCCACCAAATAAAACTTTTTTTTTTCCTTTTTTTCTTTCTCTTTCTGCCGGTAAACAGAACAAAATGCGGCTAGAGAAATTAGAGCAAAGGATTCCCTATCCTTCCATGGGACTCGCCTCCCCCCACCCTCCCCCACAGGGTGCGCAGGTGTCTTTTTCCACCCCCCGGGGCCAGAAGGCCTGCAATGCTGAGGACTGTCATTTACTTCCATTTCTTTGTTCCTTTGCTTCATCTTGTGCCCCTGCCGAAGATAAGGAGAAACCATTTGTTAGATTAAAGATAAGATATCTTCATAGGTTGAGCAAGGAATATCTTTTTCATACAGCCATTTAAATGCTTCTCACCCTTCAAATGTGCCTAGAAAGATCTTCTTTGACTGTCCAAGAGCTTTGGATATCTGAGCTGTAATTGCAGGCACGGGGTATCTTTAAAGAGCATATAAATCACTGCTAATAAATGTACGCGACATTGACAACTTGCTTGGCTGATGGGGTTGATTAACTCAACTCTTCAAGGTATTCCTTGAGAAACCTAATCTTGAACCAATGTGTCCTCCCTTCTCAGCCCTTTCATGTGCTCCAGTTTCCAGGGCTCATCATAGAAACAATAATAATTTACATGACGCTGATTTGCAAAAGTCATTGATGGTCATCCCGCCACTTTGAGATCTTATTAAGTAGGCATCTGCCGTGTTCTCCACTTGTGAAAGAACTCTAAGAAGATACCCTGCCTTAGAAGAACCTATAGGGAAATGCATAGATCTTAAGTATACTTCAGTTTTGAAAAATGCATTTAACCCACATCATTCCCATTGGCCCAGAAAGTTCCCTTTTCAATTATTAACCCTACAACTGATCTGATTTCTATCGCCATAAATTACATCTCTTCAAGGAAGAATTGGAGATGATCTCTGAGCTAACTTTCTATTCTAGTGTCCTATGAATCTTTAAAAAAAATCCTTTGAGGTGTGTGTGTGTATAGAAAAGCAATATCATGCTCATTGTAGATAATATTTAAAATATCCAAAAGTAGACAAGCAAGAATCCTGCATAATGCCTCTATTGACAATAACTTCTGTAGTTAATATTATGGAACATTTCCTTATATTATTTTTCCATATCTTTCATATGTATATACACAATCATACATTTTAATTTTAACAATTAAAATTGTAAACAGGAAGAACATTACAGACAACCTTAAGACATATCTAGAATATGTTCACTATCCAGATTTAATATGTGTTAATATTTTTCGAATTTCCTTGTGATCTTTATTTTACTTTAAAAAAATAAAACATTATGGGTAAATTAAAGTATTTACAGATAAATTAAAACTATTTCTCTTCCTTCCCAGAGATTACTGAATCCTGATATTAGTGTGAATCAACAACATGCATGTTTTTACACCTTTACACACATATATATTTACAAATACACAGTGGGAAGTATGTAGTGTCATCTTGTGTATTATAAAATGTACATAAATAGTAATTTTGTTTTACTCTGTTTTTAACCATTCGTCAATTATTATTGTTATAAATTTATAGTCAATATATATTTTGATGTTCCTTTGTGTTTACCATTTTTCTTGGCTTGCAGTTGTTTCCTGCGCACTACTCTTTCCTCTGGGCTCAATTTTCTTCTTACTGTTGTGCCTCCTTTAGTAGCTTTTAGAGAAAAGGTATGTGAGTAGCAAGTTTTTCTTTTTTCCTGAAAATGGCAGATATCATTTTCTTAAATGATAGTGAAACTAGTGAAGAACTCTATGTTGACAATTATTTTAATCCATGTTTTGAAGACTCAGAATTATTCCATTATCTTCTGACCTAAATTCTCGATCTTGGGAAGCTTGTTGTCTGTGCAATACCTATTTATTTATCGTTAACTCTCCTTTCCCTCTAATTGTTTTAATTTTTTTCTCATTGGTGTTCTGTAGTGCATAAGTGTGAATTTATTTTAAATATGTCCTTCTTGTAACTTATTATTCTTCTTTTAACTTAAAATTTATTACTTTCATCAATTCTGATAAATCCTTGCCAGTATCTTTTAAATACTATCAACCAGCTCCTTTTAGAGCTCTTGTTGAATACAGAATGTCTTGGTTATTCTCCTTCTATCCCTTATGTCTCCTCATGTGTCATTTATATTACTATATATTTACTTGCTTCTTCCAAATTGTTGTTAATTTTTCATAGTTTGCTTTTTTCTTACAGTTTTATATCTACTTTTTATCTTTTTCTGTCATTTAAATGTATATATTTTATAAAATCTTCAACATTTTCTACTCTCAAGTTATCATAGTGATAACCATCCTGTAATTTTACCCGCCAACTCTCATTCATGATGGATCATTTCCTTTTGTGTTTTGTAAGTCTTAGAATTGTAAACTCACCTTCAGAAATTTAATTCTTCTGTAGGAATACCAAGGGATAGTTTTACATTTCCATTTGCTAACTCTCCCAGGGATAACACTGGTCTATAATCTAATATTAAATTAATTTCTCAGTTTGTATATTAACGTATGACTTTGGATGGCATAAATTTGTGTTTCAAACGCATGGTGCATATATGTTTTCTACTTAGTATGGGAGGCTTTTTGTTTCCCCATGCAGCACCCTGGGCAGACTCAAGTCTCCTTGTTAATTTCTTGAGCTGGGTTATGACTTATTTATGTAGAGCTATCAATTTCAGCTCCTTACCTTGATTGACCCAAGGTCCCAGGTGGGCATTAAAACCCAAGTCTCTAGCCTTAGAGCCTATCTCTGCACCAACAACCAAACTGCAGCCCTTGGGACTGCTGGATCTTCAGCTCACCAGATTATTGCTTTGGTGTTCAAATTCCTCTTCACTTCTGACCCCTTAGCTTTCATGTCAGCTGAGCTATATATTTGCAAATATTTTTGTTATAGTTTATCTCTCATTTCTAAGCATTTGCATTGAGAGGGGTTCTGCATTTTTTCCCACCTTTTCAGTCACCTATTGCTACAAAACAAGCCACTCCAAAACATAGTGGCCCCAAAACTCATGATTTATCATCTGCTCCAGGTGTCATCCACTGGGGCCAGAACATCCAAAATGCCCTCTCACTTTCCAGAATCTCTCTCCATGTGGCCTTCCTCATTCTATAGCACAGCTTGAACTGCTTACAGGGTGGCTGGATTCCAAGAGTACAAAAATGGAAGTTACAAGGCCTCTTAAAGCCCAACCTGGAAGCCACACTTGGCCAGCCATGTTTCTCTAGAATCAAAAGTTCAGATCCTATAACCATCTTTACATGCCCTCAAATACTTGTTAAATTATTTTTACATTTGCACAGTGTTCTATTGATTCATTGAACTGTTCTCCTGTTGTCATTTATGATAGCCCTGATTTTTTACAATTATAAATTACACAACACTAAACATTCTTGTATTATGTCTTTGAACTCTAATTCTATTTCCATTTCATGGTATTTCTTTAATTTCCCTGGAGGTATGATGCATAGATTGAAAGCTTCTTTCTTGCTGTTGAACTACCAATAATGTCTACAGACCCAGCTGTGTAAATATGTCTATGGGAACTGATGACATTCCTTAGGTCATACTGTTCGTTATGACAACTGTGGTCAGAAACGCACTATTGTTTAGGGAGCAGTACGGTATCATCAAAGAATTTTGTCCTGGAAGTATTTGAACTTCCATTGATCAGCTAAGTGACCCTGTGCCAGTCACTTTTCCTTTCTGGAGTTGAGGGACTGCAGCAAAGAGGTAAGGGAGGAGCCATGATACATGGTTTTGCAACAAAGTTAAACTAATTTTGAACTTTAAGTTTTGACAACTTATTAATTTGGGTAAAGGTATGTAGATAGATTCATGTTTATAGTCAAGGAAAATATTTTGACATTGACCAAGGAAAACATTTATTTTGGTGTTGCATCTAGATATTGATCACACAGAAAAATAATAGTGTCTGTAAGAAAAAAATCTAGACGATAAGTCTATAGTTTGTTGGCAGCAAAAGGGCAAAACGTAAGGCAATACTGAAGAACTTGCATTTAAATTGTTCAGGTTTAGTCTCAGTTCATTACTTCTTAATGTAAACTTCTCTACTGTATCATTTCTGCAGCTTAACAGGATAATTTTAAATACATAAACAAGGTTAAAAAAAAAGAAATGTTTTATAAGACCATGTTTGTATGAGTTTATATTTTTTAGCTGTCCTATGCTATACATGTATTGCACAAATGCTATTATATTTAGTTTTAAATGATGTTTAATTTTATTTATTTATTTATTTATTTATGGCTGTGTTGGGTCTTCGTTTCTGTGCGAGGGCTTTCTCTAGTTGCGGCAAGTGGGGGCCACTCTTCATCGCGGTGCGCGGGCCTCTCACTATCACGGCCTCTCTTGTTGCGGAGCACAGGCTCCAGACGCGCAGGCTCAGTAATTGTGGCACACGGGCCTAGCTGCTCCGCGCCATGTGGGATCCTCCCAGACCAGGGCTCGAACCCGTGTCCCCTGCACTGGCAGGCAGACTCTCAACCACTGCGCCACCAGGGAAGCCCCTTAAATGATGTTTAAAACTGTGATAGGAAGACAGCTGCCTGCTTTCACGTGTTCTCAAACTTTAGTCTGCCACAATGCTGGGGCTTGAGCAATGTGTCTGCCACGATGCTGGTGCAACATGGCCTTCTGGGAGGGTGCAGCGGCCTACTGAGAAGATGCAGGGAAGATGAAGGGAGGTGTGAATGAAAAATGTTGCCTGCCTACACTGCCACCCTGATGGTGAGCCCTGAGGAGGCTCAGGATGCGAAAGAACAGGATACAGGATACAAAAGATAATGACCTCATGCTGTGTAGCCATGCCCATTGGGAAACCCACTCATCTTAATTAAAGCTTGCTCTGCTGGGGACACGAATAAGAACTGGCCATTCCATGATCTGAGCACTCTGGTGGTCTTATACCACTAGAGGGAAGACCTAAGACATGCAAGAGGAGCTGAAACAGCTTTGGGGCAAAACCTAGAGGAGTTAAGCTCACAAGCGGCACATTGCCCACCACACGATCATCGCTAGTGATTTTATTTCCACAAACCAACCTCTGAATGGGGAATAAAGCTTTCAAAACAAAAAGCAAAATGAACAGCAGATTGCGAGCCTCCAACTAATAAATACCCTAGCCAGGTTTATATACCTACAAAACTGACCGACTTACCTGGGAATATTGTGCTCTGATAATGACTAAGAATGGGGCTCTTTTATTGCATATTCAGTTAAGTTAAAAAAAAAAAAAAAAAAAGCCTGCTTGATAAAAAAAAAACATCTTTTCAGAATTCTGACCTTAAAGAAACAAAAGCCCTTCTAGGGGTAACTTGCATTTCTCTTCTTCTGTCTTTGAAATGTAAATGTTCTATCTGATCTTCTTTAGGCATGTGTGTGTGTGTGTGTGTGTGTGTGTGTGTGTGTGTCTCTAACAACCAAAAGAAGGTACACATATGGTATACATTTGTCATCCAATTGAATAGACTGGGGTCCTGAGCAGTCTTTTTTTTTCTGGCTGTGGGAACTCTCAGGGGCTTTTTGCCATCTAAACCTTTGGTGCGTTAGCCTGTACAACAAAGGCCTTTACTTTCTTAAACTATTTTGAGGAGTAAACTTTCTGGATCTTGTTTAGGTGGCATCTTTTGCATCTCTTCTGGGGAAGCCTCTTGTATCTTATTGGTTTGCGTCACTATTACGATATATCTCATTAATGGCCAGATGATGGTTCCTTTAAATTGGACTTCTGAATTGGTAAATTTTTAGAGTGCTCTCATTATAAACAGCCGTTTTATTGGTACTTATTAAAAAAGAAGGAAATTAAAGGGTGGAAAATATATCTAATGGTTAGTTTAAAACAAACAAGAAAAACCAGCTTGTGAACTTTTGCTTAATTATATTGTGGGATAGACATGTTTCACTGGGGAATGCTTCCCCTGCTTGGTATTACAAGACAGGGCATATAGATCTGCCTCTCAGGAAATATTAATTAAACATACTAAAGGAAACCAATAAGGCTACCTGAACTTTATAAAGTAAAAACTGGGAACTAATATTCAAGGGCTAATAATAATATAATTAGTGATTTTGCTCTAGGTTTTAACTTGTGCACTCAGAAAGAGGGCCTTGTTGAAGGTCTTATGCAAGTTTTTAAAGGCATGATAAATTAAACCCTAAAGTCCTAGAACTCTTAAATTTCAGTTCAGTTGGCAATATTCTCACTGAAAAGCAAATTAAATAAAATATAGCTGGGCAAATCAATTTTTTAATATCATTTAGGTGACCAGTTCTTTGGGGAATTAAAAGCAACTGTCTTTGCCTTGCATTAAATCTCTACAAATCAGAAATGTAAATACAGCCCACAATGACCTGAGACTGAACCTAATCAGCTCAACCAAGTAGAACCGGAAACCAAAGGCAAAAAAAGGGCAAAAGTGGCCCTTTTAAACTCCAACTGTTACTGAATGCAAGTTTGTGCACCTGGCACACAGTGAGGCCAAACAAACCAAAACATCAGAGTTTGAAGCAGAGAGAGGTTTATTGCAGGGCCAAGCAAGGAAAATGGGTGGCTCATGCCCCAAAATCCTGAACTCCCTGATGGTTTTTGGGGAGAAGTTTTTAAATAAATAGGCAAAATGTGGGGTGAGGGCTACAGGGTGTGTGACTTTCTTCCAACTGGTTGGTGGTGAGGTATTACGGTGGTGCTCCAGGAATCTTGTGCTCAGCCTGACATTACCATCCTCCACCTGGGTGAGGGCCTTAGTTCCTGCAGAAGAAACTCAAAGGCATTGTTATGTATATCCTTTGAAGGAGGAACCAGGATCCTGCTTTAATCTCTGCACTATTGTTTCTTGACTGCCCCTTCTTTGTTTCTGCATTGCCTCACTTCCCTGATGAGCAGCTCTTTGAATCTGCCCTTTGGAACAAAGGGAAGGGTCAAGGGAGGCTGAATGAAGCTTATTTCCTGCAAACAAGAAATGGGGGACATGGAAAGGATTTGTACCCAGGAGGGCCCCACGAGTCCTGCTCAGTTTCAAAACTGCTGGGAAGGCTCTCTCAGCCAAAATCTAATTCATAGCCTCCTTAAGGGTTTATCAAGAATAAATACAAATCTTAAAGCCTTTTCCATAAATAGTAAAGCCTTAATCATCTGAGCAAGCAACTTTAATTTATTCCAGTTGTTCTTTATAAAGTAGTAAGCTTATATTGTACTATTTAATTCGTAACTAAGTTTTTAAAGTGAGGCTATGACATCTCCAGTTTTGTCTGTTTATATGTCTGTGTACATGTTATACATATGAGATGTGTCTACCTCTGGAAAATATCAGAATTAAACTTATAAAAGAGCTCTATTTAATTGACTTAAAAGTAAGTACTTACAAACTAAATATTTCTAAATATGAAAGAAACTGTCCAGAATGAATTTCGGGTTCACATGATCTAGAAAGTATTCAATATTATATGGTATTAAAGTTAGCTTAAGCTTGCTGGTTTATTGTACCTAGGTTTACTGAAGGTCAATACATGTTATTTCTGTTACAGAGTTTGTCAAAAACAACAAAAAATTAACTTGGTATGATGAAATTCTTATAAGTAGATTAAATAAGACTTTTTGGGTGAACTCTTTAGAAATAATTATGTTTTAGGAATGTCTACTTGAAAATAATCTCTCCAAATATCTGGTAACTTGAAACTTTAGAATTGTGCTAAATTAAGTTAAATGATGAAAGTTTGTTGAATAGCTAGGTCATTCCCAAATAAAATAAGATACTGAAACAATTACTGAACCTTGGCTTCCCTTTAGAGAGTAACTAAAGGTGTTTAGAAATATTAATAAATGTTTGGTGCCACAATGAGATATTTTTATAAGAGAGCACATGTTTTTAGAAATTATTATTAGTATTTATGTTTGCCAAACTATAGAGTGCTAATGTGAGAAGACAGTTCATAATCGCTTACTTCTTAGTTTTCACTAGAAATTAAGGTTTTTAAGAGTTGAGGAGTTTAACATGTAATTAAAGCTAATAGAAATAATAAAGGAACCATTTCAGTAGGAAAGTAAGATGTGTGTTGTGAACAAAAGAAGGTATGAAAGATGGAATTGCATTTTGTTAAGGGAAAAGAAAGTAATTTTGTCCTAGAGCTGGTTGTTTCTAGATGTGGGGAAAATTAAGGGGCAAAATAATATGCATACAGAAAGGGGTGGAAAAGGAACCCTGAGAATAGAGTTTTGTTCATGGTCAGGATTGGCTGAATTTAGACTGAATTTAATTAGGTAGATGGATGGATTTTCTTGTTAAAAGTAAGCTGGTACAAGACTGGAGTTTCACTTTCTCTCTCTGTTAAGAAAACAAAGTTTTCTTGAAGTGCTGCTTTGGTAGCAGATTGTGTGAGCTTCTGTGCCTTTAAGTGATCTGTATTTACTTTTGAAATCTTTTGTCACTTTGGTTAAGTGAACAAGCTGTGGTCCTATTTGACCAAGTGTTTTAAAACTTTTTGATATTTTTGACAAACTTCCTATCAAGTTTTAATTAACGTTCTTTCGACCTCCAGCTACCTTTAAAATGCTTCAGAGGGCCCCTAAGGCATCTCAGAGAAGAATATCAAACTAATTGGGCTTATGGTAAGTTAAATTACTTGAGAAACATTGTCAAGTAATTAGAGATGAACCTTAGGTTATATTTTATGCATAAATGTCATTAGTATAGATATCCCAAAACGTATATGAAATTCCTAAAAATCTGATATGCCCTGGTATAATGTTATCAGTCATAATTCTAGTTATTATCTTAAAAATGTTGTTATATGTCACAGAAATATCCAAGTTTCTTGTCAATTGCATTGTAATCATATCTTTAACCATGTCATTTTAAGTCTTGTTGTTTATAGACAATCATTGTTTTACTCTAATTTTATAAAATGAACTGCAAGAAAATTCATAAAAAGGATTTTTGATAAATATAAGTTTCTGATAACTTTTAGATCATACTGCTGAACTGGGTAAGAAATTACAAAACTCTAATGGAAAACCTGAAGACTTCATCCAGCTCATCAGGAATTAATTTTATTTTTTAAGTTTTAAAATTTTTTTACTGTCTCTCAAATTTCTTTGCTAGTGATACACAGAATACAAAAGGAATAGTTTGACAAGTTACAATCAGTTCAGTTTGGGATACAATGACTATGAGTCTGAAACTCCAAGAAGAGTCCTAGATATAGAATTAAGTTGATTTTTTTCATACAAAATTATCTAGCACAATATATTGATTAATCAATATAATGCCAATTTATAATAATACCAAGTTCTCTTTATATGTGGGTCATTTCTTGAGCACTCTGAACTGTTACATTGACATATAGTACTTGCCCACTCCCATGCCAACGTTACACTAGTTTTATTTTAAAAGTCTTGTTATTGCATAAATAAGTCTCCACACCTTATCACTACCACATCTTCTTCTTCCTCTTCAAAATTGTCTTGGCTGTTTTTGTTCTGTTTTTTTTTTTTTATATACAGCAGGTTCTTATTAGTCATCAGTTTTATACACATCAGTGTATACATGTCAATCCCAATTGCACAATTCATCACACCCCCACCCCCATCCCCCTGCAGCTTTCCCCCTTTGGTGTCCATACATTTGTTCTCTACATCTGTGTCTCAATTTCTGCCCTGCAAACCGGTTCATCTGTACCATTTTTCTAGGTTCCACATATATGCGTTAATATACGATATTTGTTTTTCTCTTTCTGACTTACTTCACTCTGTATGACAGTCTCTAGATCCATCCACGTCTCAACAAATGACCCAATTTCATTCCTTTTTATGGCTGAGTAATATTCCGTTGTATATATGTACCACAACTTCTTTATCCATTCATCTGTTGATGGGCATTTAGGCTGCTTCCATGACTTGGCTATTGTAAATAGTGCTGCAGTGAACATTGGGGTGCATGTGTCTTTTGGAATTATGGTTTTCTCTGGGTATATGCCCAGTAGTGGGATTGCTGGGTTGTATGGTAATTCTATTTTTAGTTTTCTAAGGAATCTCCATACTGTTCTCCATAGTGGCTGTATCAATTTACATTCCCATCAACAGTGCAAGAGGGTTCCCTTTTCTCCACACCCTCACCAGCATTTGTTGTTTGTAGATTTTCTGATGATGCCCATTCTGCATGAGCCCCTTTTTTTTTTTAAGATTTATTTATTTGATTGATTGCTATGTTGGGTCTTCGTTTCTGTGCTAGGGCTTTCTCTAGTTGTGGCAAGCGGGGGCCACTCTTCATCGCGGTATGCGGGCCTCTCAGTATCGCGGCCTCTCTTGTTGCGGAGCACAGGCTCCAGACGCGCAGGCTCAGTAGTTGTGGCTCACGGGCCCAGTCGCTCCGCGGCATGTGGGATCTTCCCAGACCAGGGCTCGAACCCGTGTCCCCTGCATTGACAGGCAGATTCTCAACCACTGCGCCACCAGAGAAGCCCATGAGCTCTTTATATATTTTGGAGATTAATCCTTTGTCTGTTGATTCGTTTGCAAATATTTTCTCCTATTTTGAGGGTTGTCTTTTCGTCTTGTTTATGGTTTCCTTTGCTGTGCAAAAGCTTTTAATTTCATTAGGTCCCGTTTGTTTATTTTTGTTTTTATTTCTATTACTCTAGGAGGTGGATCAAAAAAGATCTTGCTGTGATTTATGTCAAAGGGTGTTCTTCCTATGTTTTCCTCTAAGAGTTTTATAGTGTCTGGTCTTACATTTAGGTCTTGAATCCATTTTGAGTTCATTTTTGTGTATGGTGTTAGGGAGTGTTCTAATTTCATTCTTTTACATGTATCTGTCCAGTTTTCCCAGCACCACTTATTGAAGAGGCTGTCTTTTCTCCATTGTATATCCTTGCCTCCTTTGTCATAGATTAGTTGACCATAGGTGCATGGGTTTATCTCTGGGCTTTCTATCTTGTTCCATTGATCTATGTTTCTGTTTTTGTGCCAGTACCATACTGTCTCGATTACTGTAGCTTTGTAGTATAGTCTGAAGTCAGGGAGTCTGATTCCTCCAGCTCTGTTATTTTCCCTCAAGACTGCTTTGGCTATTCGGGGTCTTTTGTGTCTCCATACAAATTTTAAGATTTTTTGTTCTAGTTTCATTAAAAATGCCATTGGTAATTTGATAGGGATTGCATTGAATCTGTAGATTGCTTTGGGTAGTATAGTCATTTTCACAATATTGATTCTTCCAATCCAAGAACATGGTATATCTCTCCATCTGTTGGTGTCATCTTTAATTTCTTTCATCAGTGTCTTATAGTTTTCTGCATACAGGTCTTTTGTCTCCCTAGGTAGGTTTATTCCTAGGTATTTTATTCCTTTTGTTGCAATGGTAAATGGGAATGTTTCCTTAATTTCTCTTTCAGGTTTTTCATCATTAGTGTATAGGAATGCAAGAGACTTCTGTGCATTAATTTTGCATCCCACAACTTTACCAAATTCATTGATTAGCTCTAGTAGTTTTCTGGTGGCATTTTTAGGATTGTCTATGTATACTATCATGTCATCTGCAAACAGTGACAGTTTTACTTCTTCTTTTCCAATTTGGATTCCTTTTATTTCTCTTTCTTCTCTGATTGCCATGGCTAGGACTTCCAAAACTATGTTGAATAATAGTGGTGAGAGTAGACAACCTTGTCTTCTTACTGATCTTAGAGGAAATGCTTTCAGTTTTTCTCCATTGAGAATGATGTTTGCTGTGGGTTTGTCATATACGGCCTTTATTATGTTGAGGTAGGTTCCCTCTATGCCCACTTTCTGGAGAGTTTTTCTCATAAATGGGCATTGAATTTTGTCAAAAGATTTTTCTGCATCTATTGAGATGATCATATGGTTTTTATTCTTCAATTTGTTAATGTGGTGTATCACATTGATTGGTTTGTATATATTGAAGAATCCTTGCATCCCTGGGATAAATCCCACTTGATCATGGTGTATGATCCTTTTAATGTGTTGTTGGATTCTGTTTGCGGGTTTTTTGTTGAGGATTTTTGCATCTATGTTCATCAGTGATATTGGTCTGTAATTTTCTTTTTTTGTAGTATCTTTGTCTGGTTTTGGTATCAGGGTGATGGTGGCCTCATAGAATGAGTTTGGGAGTGTTCCGTCCTCTACAATTTTTTGGAAGAGTCTGAGAAGGATGGGTGTTAGCTCTTCTCTAAATGTTTGATAGAATACACCTTTGAAGCCATCTGGTCCTGGACTTTTGTTTGTTGGAAGCTTTTTAATCACAGTTTCAATTTCATTACTTGTGATTGGTCTGTTCATATTTTCTATTTCTTCCAGGCTGTCCATTTTATTGGCATAAAGCTGCTTGTAGTAGTCTCTTAGGATGCTTTGTATTTCTGCAGTGTCGGTTGTAACTTCTTTTTCATTTCTCATTTTATTGATTTGAGCCCTCTCCCTCTTTTCCTTGATGAGTCTGGCTAATGGTTTATCAATTTTGTTTATCTTCTCAAACAACCAGCTTTTAGTTTTATTGATCTTTGCTATTGTTTTCTTTGTTTCTATTTCATTTATTTCTGCTCTGATGTTTATGATTTCTTTCCTTCTGCTAACTTGGGGTTTTGTTTGTTCTTCTTTCTCTAGTTCCTTTAGGTGTAAGGTTAGATTGTTTACTTGAAATTTTTCTTGTTTCTTGAGGTAGGCTTGTGTAGCTATAAACTTCCCTCTTAGAACTGCTTTTGCTGCATCCCATAGGTTTTGGATCATTGTGTTTTCATTGTCATTTTTCTCTAGGTATTTTTTTATTTCCTCTTTGATTTCTTTAGTGATCTCTTGCTTATTTAGTAACGTATTGTTGTTTAGCCTCCATGTGTTTGTGTTTTTTTACGTTTTTTTCCCTGTAATTCATTTCTAATTTCATAGCGTTGTGGTCAGAAAAGATGCTTGATATGATTTCAATTTTCTTAAATATACTGAGGCTTGATTTGTGACCCAAGATGTGATCTATCCTGGAGAATGTTCCGTGTGCACTTGAGAAGAAAGTGTAATCTGCTGTTTTTGGATGGAATGTCCTATAAATATCAATTAAATCTATCTGGTCTATTGTGTCATTTAAAGCTTCTGTTTCCTTATTTATTTTCATTTTGGATGATCTGTCCATTGGTGTATGTGAGGTGTTAAAGTCCCCCACTATTACCGTGTTACTGTCGATTTCCTCTTTTATAGGTGTTAGCAGTTGCCATATGTATTGAGGTGCTCCTATGTTGGATGCATATATATTTATAATTGTTTTATCATCTTCTTGGATTGATCCCTTGATCATTATGTAGTGTCCTTCCTTGTCTCTTGTAACATTCTTTACTTTAAAGTCTATTTTTTCTGATATGAGTATTGCTACTCCAGCTTTCTTTTGATTTCCCTTTGCACGGAATATCTTTTTCCATTCCCTCACTTTCAGTCTGAATGTGTCCCTAAGTCTGAAATGGGTCTCTTGTAGACAGCATATATATGGGTCTTGTTTTTGTATCCATTCAGCAAGCCTGTGTCTTTTGATTGGAGCGTTTAATCCATTCACATTTAAGGTAATTATCTATATGTATGTTCCTATGACCATTTTCTTAATTGTTTTGGGTTTGTTTTTGTAGGTCCTTTTCTTCTCTTGTGTTTCCCACTTAGAGAAGTTCCTTTAGCATTTGTTGTAGAGCTGGTTTGGTGGTGCAGAATTCTCTTAGCTTTTGCTTGTCTGTAAAGCTTTTGATTTCTCCATGGAATCTGAATGAGATCCTTGCTGGGTAGAGTAATCTTGGTTGTAGGTTCTTCCCTTTCATCACTTTAAGTATATCATGCCACTCCCTTCTGGCTTGTAGAGTTTCTGCTGAGAAATCAGCTGTTAACCTTATGGGAGTGAGTTCCCTTGTATGTTATTTGTTGTTTTTCCCTTGCTGCTTTCAATAATTTTTCTTTGTCTTTAATCTTTGCCAGTTTGATTACTATGTGTCTCGGTGTGTTTCTCCTTGGGTTTATTCTGTATGGGACTCTCATGGCTATTTCCTTTCCCATGTTAGGGAAGTTTTCGACTATAATCTCTTCAAATATTTTCTCTGGTCCTTTCTCTCTCTCTTCTGCTTCTGGGACCCCTGTAATGCAAATGTTGTTGCGTTTAATGTTGTCCCAGAGGTCTCTTAAGCTGTCTTCATTTCTTTTCATTCTTTTTTCTTTATTCTGTTCTATGGCAGTGAATTCCACCATTCTGTCTTCCAGGCCACTTATCCGTTCTTCTGCCTCAGTTATTCTGCTATTGATTCCTTCTAGTGTAGTTTTCAGTTATTGTATTGTTCATCTCTGTTTGTTTGTTCTTTAATTCTTCTAGGTTTTTGTTAAAAATTTCTTACATCTTCTCCATCTTTGCCTCCATTCTTTTTCCTATGTCCTGGGTCATCTTCACTATCATTATTCTGAATTCTTTTTCTGGAAGGTTGCCTATCTCCACTTCATTTAGTTGTTTTTCTGGGGTTTTTATCTTGTTCCTTCATCTGGTACATAGCCCTCTGCCTTTTCATCTTGTCTATCTTTCTGTGAATGTGGTTTTTGTTCCACAGGCTGCAGGATTGTAGTTCTTCTTGCTTCTGCTGTCTGCCCTCTGGTAGATGCGGCTATCTAAGAGGCTTGTGCAAAAGTTTCCTGATGGGAGGGACTGGTGGTGTGTAGAGCTGTCTATTTCTCTGGTGGGCAGAGCTCAGTAAAACTTTAATCCACTTGACTGCTGATGGGTGGGGCTGGGTTCCCTCCCTATTGGTTGTTTGTTTGGCCTGAGGCAACCCAACACTGGAGCCTACCTGGGCTCTTTGGTGGGGCTACTGGCCGACTCTGGGAGGGCTCATGCTAAGGAATACTTCCCAGAACTTCTGCTGCCAGTGTCCTTGTCCTCACAGTGAGACACAGCCACCCCCCCACCTCTGCAGGAGACCCTCCAACACTAGCAGGTAGGTCTGGTTCAGTCTCTATGGGGTCACTTCTCCTTCCCCTGGGTCCTGATGCACACACTACTTTGTGTGTGCCCTCCAAGAGTGGAGTCTCTGTTTCCTCAAGTCTTGTTGAAGCCCTGCAATCAAATCCCACTAGCCTTCAAAGTCTGATTCTCTAGGAATTCCTCCTCCTGTTGCCAGACCCCCAGGTTGGGAAGCCTGACGTGGGGCTCAGAACCTTCACTCCAGTGGGGTGGACTTCTGTGGTATAAGTGTTCTCCAGTCTGTGAGTCACCCACCCAGCAGTTATGGGATTTGATTTTACTGTAATTGCGCCCCTCCTACCGTCTCATTGTGGCTTCTCCTTTGTCTTTGGATGTGGGGTATCTTTTTTGATGAGTTCCAGTGTCTTCCTGTTGATGATTGTCCAGCAGCTAGTTGTGATTCTGGTGTTCTCACAATAGGGAGTGAAAGCATGTCCTTGTACTCTACCATCTTGGTTCAGGACCTCATCAGGAATTAATTAAGTGCTAAATATAATTCATAATTTTATGACTTTCTGAAATATACTTCTAAAAGTTTTTTTTTTCTAGAAAAAAATCTTTTCTCTTCTGCTATGACCTACACGTTGATAAAGTATACCTTTGTAAACAAAGATGAAACATTTACCTTTTTCTCTCTACCTGATCCTTCTAGAACTTGGCTTCTCCAGGTAGCTCTCCTGTGGACTTGATGGTTTATTGCAACCAGATTACTACTAGTTATACTAATCATAATAATTTCTTCTTTTTTGCTTCCAAATGCTGGTTGAATTTATGACCAAGGGGAAGCACTGTGAATGAAAAATGTTGCCTGCCATATTCTGTCGCTCCATGGTAAGCCCTCAGCCACTGCAGCCATCCCTAATGGTGCACTCCGAGGGGACTCAGGATGGGAAAGAACAGGATACTGGCCCCAGATTGCTAAGCTGCATATCAAAGGAATGATTCCAAAGAGCCCAGATTCTTGCATCTTCCCATACGTAGAAAAGGGCTAAATTCATTAACTTTAGATATCTGGTTTTCTTTAAGTAGCAGTAATCTTTTGATGTTCCGACTACCTTGTCTTTGTTGTAAAACTCCTATAGTTCCTGCTTCCCCCCTTACCTCTTCAGAGCAGTCCTGCAGAGCTATCCTGGGCTTGAAGTCCTCAGAAGGTCCACTGAATAAAACATAATTCTCAACTTTTAGGTTGTGCATTTTTTTTTCAGTCGACAGAGGCAACGGTGTCAACACATTTGTGTCTTGCCCTGGATGACGCACAATTCATTTATCCCATAGTTTTTTTCACAGCTTAGTATTTTAAGCTAGGATTCAGAATAGCTAGGCTGGCTTCTTTTCTCTAATTCTTCTCTCCAGCCCTTAAGATACAAAAAAGGATTACAGACCACTCATTATTCTAGATATACTTCAGTCTTGGCTGAGTGATTTAGAATGTTGGTCTGGAAAAAACTCCTAAACATCATCTGGCCCCATTTTTGTTCCCGTGGAATTCCCTGAGGCTCATTCAACTCAACAAACCTTTGTGTAGAGGTGCAGGTCCACAGGTGGTGGTGTGAGAGGACGGGACATAAGGCAGGCTTCTATCAGCCCAAATACACTCAAATGCCTTTCACGTTCTCCAGGGCAAAGATTTAGTGTTAGACTTAAAAACAGATATACTAAACAACTCAGCAGGTAACTTCTGGAAAAGCAATGCTTCAGAATCAGCTTGGGGTTGCTGAAATAATCTGATAACTCCAGGAAGCCAGGAGGTGAGATGGGTGGAAAAATTTTTTTCTTGTCATCAAAGCTCAGAAAACCAGGGTATTGCATGATCTGGATATGCTGTAGATTATCTTTTTCCTTTAAAGATGGTAAGTTTCTTACAATGTGTTATTTGGTATAAAGATTTTAAAAGTTTAGCCTGAGGCTAAACTTTTAAACGTTTAAAAGTTCTATCCATGGGACTGGATAGAACTGAGGGAAATCCAACATGCCTTTTACAAACAGTTTCTATGGCTGGCCCATTTAATCAATTGAAAATCTTGTAACAGAGGCAACTTACCTATTATTAGTTAATCTTCTTGCTGACTCTCTGTTGGGTCATTTACACTGTCAACCTGATTATTCATTTCAACTGGAACCAGAAAGGAAAACAAAAAGGTTAAATATTTGTTAAACCCAAATCTCTTAAACATATTAAAATGGCCTGTGAATTGTTACATTCCTGATTTCCTATCTTATACTTCTTTCAGTTTGTTTTCATTCATTCAAGATTTGGGGACCACTCTTACAGATTTTTACTGGTGGGGGAATGGGGAGGGCAGAGTTGCTTCTTTACTAAACTGTAGGAGCTGAGCTGTCATTTCATAGCAGATTTTTGGGTTGATATTTTGTGTGTATTTATTACCATCCTTAGGTAAATTCAAAGGCCTTAATAGATGTCTAAGAAAATAAAGAGAAAACAAAGCAAACCAGATCATCGACATGCAGAGAGGTAAGCAGCTCCCTCTAAAACAGCAATGCCAGTAGGCCTGCTTGGTTTGCCAGGTCTTCAGTTTTGAAATTCAAAACTGACGCTGTAAACTTGCCAGTGGGTGCACTGGCAGTGGACACCATGAAATAGAAAAGCAAAACATCTAACCAGATCGCACAGCAAAGGTAAAACGTGGGCTTTTACTTTACCGTGTGTTCTATGTAAGCATTTGCATACAAATAGCACACATAATTAATTAATGCCATTGTCCAGAAGGAGCCCAAGCAGGCATAGCAGACACTGGAAATTTTCAAGGGTCAGTAGGTTTAATTAGATTGGTATTTTTAAAGCATCAAAGCCCATATTATAAACCGAGAGACTTAATATACAGATGAACGATGGCTAGGCCGAACATAGCAATAGATTTCTGACTTCAAACCTTTGAAGCAAGCAGCTCAGAATGGTCAGGACTTGGTCTGTGACTGCCAGCTTTCCTGTATTTTACTCCATGCTCCCAACACAGGACCAGCCAGGGAAAGCCAAATATGTTCCCAAACCAATCAGCCACTTCTAGTTAGCCCAAGTGCAGCTTCCCCTTACCAACAACCTCCAATCAAGGATACTTGAAGACTTCCCTCTTGTTAGAAGTTCCCTACTTCCCTCCCTGCCTTTGAGTTGGTCAAACACAAGTGATAATGGCTGTGTGACACCCATGCTTTGGTAAGCTCTGAATAAGTAACTTCTGTTTGTTGTCATTTGGATAGTCTTCATTTGTTTGAACAAAAGCAACAATCCAAATCTCTTTTTCTTGAACAGGAAACTCGATTAAAGTAAAACAGTGGCAGGTGCTGGATTTCACATTCCAAAGAGACTTGAAAGAGGGAATGACATTGGATGGCAGCCCACCCAACTCTCTCTCAAGGAGGAAGGTTTTAAAAGCAGGTCTCTTTGTTCCTCCTGCAAACTAGCCTCGGTTTCTTATGATGTGTGAGCCCATTCTTTACCCCAGGTATAAACTGGCCAGTTACAGGAAGTGTACCTCTAAAAAAAGAATAATGTATGCACTTTCTATCCTGGTCTGCAAAAATATGGGTGAGTGTTCCTTTTCTGTTCCTTCCTCCAACCCAAGGGTCCCTAGTTCCAAAATCTAATAAGTGTTTGTTAGTATGAAAAGCATTTCATGATCAAATAAGTTTGGGAAAAGCAATGTTAAATGATGTTAGGAAGTTTCTTTACAGCTGAGACTTTGGAGAGCCTGGAGTGTGCATGGCAAATCTCCAAGTGAGGACTAAAACTCAGTATTTCCCACATTTATCTCCCTTTTATTCATTGAGCATTGCATGGACCTGGTATTCTTTGGAGCATGCTTTGCAGAGAACTAGTTAAGAACCATGCCTATAGTGTCACAGCAAGGCTGGGGCAGGTTTCATTCAACTGAGCATGACCAACTCGGGGTGGCTTTTAATGGATGAATCTGGGGTTTGAAAACATTATTCCCCTAGATAAAGCATGCCCAGGGGTTAAAAAAAAAATCAGTTTGTATTGGGTGTTAAGATAGGCTTAAGGATGTATTGTAGAACATGGGGAATATAGCCAATATTTTGTAATAACTATAAATGGAAAATGACCTTTAAAAATTATATAAAAATTTTTTAAAAAAATAATTAAAAAATCAGTTGGTACAGAAAGGCTTATAATTAAGGCAGGCAATTAAGGTGAGGGCAAGCCTTGTAGCAGGGTGGAATGCATGGTATAGGAAACCATTTAAAACCACCAAGTAACTTCTACCAGTGGCTGAAATTTTCCCAAGGTCATTATCAACTCAAAGTAATTGGCTTTTTTTTTTTTTTTCCTGGCTAAAATAACCCAAACAACAAGATATATATAAACAGTTGATCACTGACCAATAATTCTGGTTCTCTTAAGCTCTGTGGGCAAGTGGAATTAAATATTTAGAAATCATGTGTACTCAAATAGTTGTTTTTCTAAATGATGATATTTCAAAGGGTTTCCAGTATCATTGTGCAGGGGCAAGGCTATACTATTCCTGAGGTTCACAATTTCTAGATGCCTTCAAAATGAGATGTGACTAAAAAAAGGTTTTTGTAAATTTATTTATAAAGTACTTTTAAAGACTCACTGTGTTTTTGGCCAAGCCATCTGATGTGTGATACAGTGAGGTGAAGTGATGAAGGTCCAAGAATAACCTTAGCCCAAACTCAAGCCAGTGCTCCTCTGAACGCTGAGTGTTTCCATAAAGTTCACCAGCTAGACTTCAGTTTAGCCTTGGAATTACCCACTGTTTCCTTGGTATTGGGAAGTAAGATTAAACTGAGGCACATGCTGTTTTTTAAAAAAGGCTGCCAATTTTGTTAGTTCCCAGTAGAAAATGGTTTTTGAACTTTACCTTGTTCAAACTGAATATGTTGACTCATAGCATAGACAGCTCCCTTAAATCCTAGATTACACAGAGAAAATGTGCCAGATTTGTAGTTTGCGTGACTCAAATAGCTCAGAAACTTACCATCAGGACTTGTAGAATGTTCTGTGTCACCAGAGCCTTCGCTTTTCACAGGAACTCTAGGTATGTCATCGCCTTGAGCTGAAAAAGAAGATAGTCCTTGATTAATAGAAAATTAGAACAGCCTGACTGCCAATTGTTCTGTCACCCTCCATTGCCCTCTTAAGTTTAAAAATACTCCTGGGATTGAACTTCTTTTGCAGAAAAGCTTAAAGGAGCAAATAGTAGGTTGAGTTGCTTGAATACTTTAATGCTGTCATATTCTAAATTCTCTTTAATTTGTGAGATAATCACATACATACATGCACAATTTCTCAAATTAGAAAGCTGGTAACATGAAAGCAGCAAAACTTGGTTTAATCAGAACAATCCACAATTTGAATTGGGGGAAATATGTGTGTGTGAGTTTATGTAGCTTAAACTTTGAAGAGAATGAAAAAAGAAAACCTATTTTGCCTCAGGCATGCCTGAAAGCTGAAAGATTCATTCTCCTGGCAGTGAAGTTAAAACACAAATGAATAGCTCAGTTGCTCCCCTAGAAGACCTCAGATGCTGCCATTTTGGATTGCTGAGAATACCGTCTTTAGTTAATTTCTGTTGTAATTGTTCTCTATTTACATAGTTTCATAAGGCTTGTCATCCACTCGCTGTGGCTGAAGCTATATAACATGCTTAAATGTAGTCGTAAGGAGACTGTTTTTCTTGTTTTTCATGATCTGATATTTGTACATATGGAAAAAATGATCACTATAATAAGTCTAGTTAACATCCATATTATTGTGAGAAAATTTACAGATAGTCAAAAGGACAATAATCTCTTACTTCTTGGTTAAATATCTATTATGTTTTCACAGCTTGAAGAGCCAGGGCATTTGAAAATACAAATATATAAAGTACTGGATGAGTTCATAACTTCAAAGTTTTTATTGTTTCTGTACTTTTTTTAAACAAAAGATTAAATTCAGTTTCATTACATGAATACCTATTTATTGAGTCCAGAGTATGTTCAATTTGACCTTCCTGTTAGTGAGGATGAAGCAAGGCTAGGAAAGATCCAGTGTATAATCTCTTCAAAGGAAGATACCTTTAACTTGCACTCTTGGTAATGATTTACTGAAGCTGAGAATCAAGAAGTAAGACTCAAGAAGTAAGGTGACTAATCTTTGAGCCTGGGTGGACGGAAGGTAGGAAGGTCAGTACTTGATGATATATAAAACAAGCAAAGTGAAGGGAGGTGAAGAGAGTCATTTTAGATTTGAAGACTGAAGCAGAGGGTCATTTAAGTAAGTGGAGATGCCAAACAAGTTTTGCATCTAATGCTGAGGAAGGAAACTGAGAATTAGGCATGTGGGAATTTGGGAGATGTCCATGTAGAATAATATCATATTGTTGATGACATGAGAGTGGATGAGAAAAGTCAGGAAAGGGATAACATAAGAAAACATGACTCATGGGTACCCAAGTCCTACAAGGACAACATGAAAGTGTGCCCATGAGTTCTTTTCACGAGCTCCTGAGGATGAGGTTGGGAAAATGAAAACAAAACTTGGAACTTCCAGCTGGACTTAACCATGTCATATCTTTTCTCACTCTGTCAATTCTAGAAAATAGACCATTTTTCAATTGCTCATCAACATGTTCCTTACAGACACAATTACAGAAGAAACTACTGATGGAGTTTTCTAAGCTTGGGAGCAGGAAATCTTTGCTAGTATGCCTCAAAACAGAAGTAGTTAGAAAAAATGGAACTATTTGACTTTATATAAACACAAACTTATGGGTGGAAAAGCTACCATAAGAAATGTTTAAAAAAAGAAATATTACCAGTATAGGAAAAATATTTATACCTTTTATCATAGACAAAGGGTTAATATCTTTGATATATAAAGTACTTCTAAACAGAAACAAGATTGACAATTGGATAGAAAATTGAGCAAGAAATCTAACAGGAAGTTAATTAAAAAATAAGAATAGCCTGTAGTTGTGTGAAAATGTGATTCACTTTGCTGCTAATGAAAAAAAAATGCAAGATAAAATTACACTGAGGGGGCTTCCCTGGTGGTGCGGTGGTTAAGAAGCTGCCTGCCAATGCAGGGGACACGGGTTCAAGCCCTGGTCCAGGAAGAGCCCACATGCCATGGAGCAACTAAGCCCATGTGCCACAACTACTGAGCCTGTGCTCTAAAGCCCATGAGCCACAACTACTGAAGCCCGTGGGCAGTAACAAAGACCCAACTCAGCCATAAATAAACAAATAAATACATAAATTTTTTTATTAAAAAAAAATTACACTGAGAAAGGGATTTCTAAAGTAGACTGTCATACTGTAGAATAACACTCCCACCAAGAACAGCTAGAAACATTGAACAGATTATTTGAGGAAATTAAGGCACTAGAGAGCCATTAATGCAGCAGAAGCTGGAGGAGGTGAAAAATGGTGAACCTGACATTCCACATACAAAGAGGTTTAACAGAGCCTTCAGATGTTTTTTAATGAGGTTTGGGGGGAGAGGGGAAAAACTTGGAGGTCAGGGCCCACCAAAGAAGAGGTGCTCTGATAAGTACCTTGAGTTTTCTGTGGGTTATACTTGGGGGGCAATGAACTTGAAATAGACCAGTTCTTAAAAAAAATTGAAGGCCTACTTTTAATCAATTTAATCTCTGATTGATTAGATTTCAGTGCTCTACTCAATCCTACCAGCCTTTCAGAAGCAAAAATGAATCCTCTCTCTCTGGAAGAAGATAAGGCCACCGAGGCTCAAGTTGTCTCTACAGTTTTTCGCACATAGTGTCTAGCATTCAATAAAAAATTACCGGTCATTCCTGAGGAACAAGAATGGATCACTGAAAACCAAGACAATAAGACAATATATAGAGACATGTTAGAGATCTATTTGTAGATACAACTTTAAAATATGGTTAATGTGTTTAAGAATTGGGTGACAAGAGGGAGAAAGCTCATGGCAAAGAAGTTTAACTGGACTAGACACTAAATAAAAGTCAGATGTAAATTCTAGAACTGAAAATTATAATTGAAGTTTAGAATTCAATAGGTGGATTTGGTGGCAATTAGACACAGCTGAAGAAGGAATTTACAAACTGAAAACTAAGAAGAAAATATAAAGAATAAAATACAGATGAAAAGAATTAGCAGACATATGAGATAGGGTGTATCCTATGTGTAATGGGGCAAAAACAATATTTTAAAAGATAATGGCTGATAATTTCCCAAACTGAATGTAAAATATCAAGCCCCTGCTTTAAGAGTATTATGATCCCCAAGCAAAATCAATGCAAAGCAAACCTTATTCAGGCCAATCATTGTAAACCTGCAGAAAATCATCAAGGTTAAAGAAAAAATATAAAATTATTTAGTGAGTAAAGACCCATTAACTTCAAAATAGCAACAATAGTAATTATAGATGACATCTCAATAAAAATCATGGAATCCAGAGACAATGTAATGATATCTTCAAAGCACTTAAAGAAAATATCACTAACATAAAATTTCATACCTAACAAAATCTTCTTTCAAACTTCCAATTTGAAATAAAAAATTTTCAGGGAAAAAATAGAATTTGTTGAGGAGGAAAAACAGTAGACCTACACTGAAGGATTTTCACTATACTAAAATATAAATTCCAGGTAGATTATAGAACTAAATTTGAAAGGTAACATGGAAAAAGACCTTTATATCATTAGGCAAAAATTTCTTACACAGGAAAAACAAAACACTGACCATTAGACAAAAGACTAATAATCTGGAAAATATTTAAATTAACATCATTATTTTATCAAAATACACCATTAAGAGAGTGCAAAGTAAACCAGAGTAGAAGATATTTGCCATTTATGTGTGTGTGTGTGTGTGTGTGTGTGTGTGTGTGTGTATATATACACACACACAAACACACATATATATAATATATAGCTCACTTACAAAGGACCCTTGTACTAATATATAAAGAAAACAATATAACATAGAAACGACAAGGAACCCAACAGAAAATGGGCAAGACATAGACATGTCATAAAAGAGGATATCCTGGCTGGTCACTTAATTTCTTCAATGACTTTTACCAAATCTCATAGTATTTAAAAGCCTCAGCTTTTTCACTATAAAAATAACTATAAAATGTTCTAACTCCTTGGACACCATCAGAACTTATTAAAATACAATATAGTTGTTATATTTCATAAGATATGATTACTATGGAAGGAAAGTTAATTGACCTAACACTATTTAATCATTACTTCTTTGACTTTCTCCTTGGGGTCACTGTTTGTGATGAGATCTAGGGTACCTGTAGCTGATTCTTCCAGGAAATCGCTTTCAAAGTCATTACTCTCAATGGTAATAACCCTGGTGATATTACTATAGAGATACCTCTCTGACATCACAGAGAACTTTCTAGCTAATAGACAGGATGCTAGTCAATATAATAATGCTCAATGAAAATGAAGGAGCATACAAAACACTTTTAAGAGCTGGGCGAGAGAGGAAAAAAGAAGTTGAAGAAAGCAAAACCCAAAAGGCAAATCAGACTGTAAATATTTAAGTTGTTTGCCTTATGTTTTGTCTTTTCAACCTCATTATTTTCAAATATAGTACATTTGTTTGAGAAATCTCAGGTTATGCCACCATATTGGCACAGATTAGCATGAGATGTAATGGCAGGTTTTGAGATCCATGACAGAGATGAAAAGAGAAATCATAGTTGTAGCTCTATATATTGCCATGTTCTTGAGCAGAGGTCTCTTAGATCTGCTTCTGAAGACCCTAATGGTATGTTTGGTAGACATTATTCATTTATTTAATATCATGAGTGTGCATGATACATGCACATGTGGTATGAATATATGACTATGTGTGCAATGGCATGCTTATGTGAATATGCATGTGTATATGTGTATGCATGTGCAAGTGTGTGTGTGTATGTGTGTGTGTGTGGTGTATTTGGAAAGAGGGAGAGAAGAACGACAGATACTTATTACTCTGATGTGTGTGGAACTGTTATTATCCTAAGGGTTTCTCCCCTGCTGGGCAATGCATCTGAGTGCCCCAGAGAAATGCCATTTCACACAGACAATAGAATCTGATCAAAACAAAAATTGCCTCTACAGCCTATTTATTTCAGTTTGCCTGTCCTTCCCTCATTTTGATTGCTGCTGCTTGGAACACAAACGAGGTACATTTCAGGGCTCCTAGCAGGAGATAATAGATGCTGAAATAGAAAGAGTCTGGGACAGACAGTACCATTTTCATTTTCAATTACCAACCTCAACTGTGCTCCTCAAAGCCTTGATTATGATAACCTTTTGTAGGTCAGTTGCATTACATAAAAAATAAAATGAAGCAAGTCTCATCACAAAGAAAAGATACTGAAAGTCATATAGAATACAATTAACCAGATTTTTAAATACATAAACATGGAGAGAAGTTAGAAGATTCTCCAAGTTTTTCTTTTGAGATTTGTGTTGACAAACTCCATGCAACAAATAGAATTACAAACAATTATTTCTCAGAATGTGTAGTTGCATAGGTATCATGACAGCTATAGAAAGCAGGGCCTGTCTGGATTCAATTGTATTGAATTAAAGTGGTGTTGAACCAAAGCAAGCATTCTTGAACCATCTTGACTTTTGCCATATCTATGTTCCAACTTTACTATTAATGTAATGGATTAGGTAATTGTTTAGAAAGGCTCACTTCCTGTCTTCCACCCCTACAGGAGTTGAATTCACTGTCCCTTGACATTGGGCTTGGTCATGGAATTTGCTTTGGCTAACGGAATATTAGCAAAAGTGAGTCAAACAGAGGTTTGAAATGCATTTGTATAGTTGGGGTTTGCCCTCTTGTTCTCCTGCCTTTTACCCCAAGAAGAACATGCTTTAGGGAACAGCTGATCTAAGGAGGATAAGACCTGAACTCAACTCACAGCCTGACATCCTTCCTGGCCCAAACTAGATGTGGTTGGTCCTCTCTGAACAAAAGAATTGGATGATTGTTGTTCTAAGCCTCTGAAATTGAAGATGGCTTGCTTGTTATGCAGCATTATTGTGGTGACAACTAATGCTTAATAATGTTTTTAATTGACCCAGGCCTAACATTGCTTCTTAATTTTGTCCCATAGCAATCATAGCTATAAAACTGTGAGCTTAATTTGTGCCTAATTTTTTCACACATGATAATAAATATGTTAATTTTGATATCACCTAAAATCATCTACAGAACTGATAGGGATAGAGTAGGATACTTAAATAGTTAGTTTAAAAATCCCACTAGGGGTTTAAAGACAGAGGGAATTTTAAGGGAGTTTGGGAGACTATTGTAAGCTAATGACCACTCAAGAAAAGAATCCAGTAACCTAGCAACAATCTACACTACCTTGAAGGAAGACCAGGTGCATTCAAGTGCCAGGCACACTCAAGCCACAAATCCTGACAGTTAAAAATACAAGACAATAGATATGGGGTCTGAATCTTGTTACATGAAGTCAGGGAGTGAATGGTCCTTGAAGAGTTGCATTTCTGCATGTAGTCAAGACAGGAATATAAGTGAAAGGGGAAAGAAACTAGGTGAAAGGGGACATTATACTGAAACCTGAGATGAATTACCATATTTTAGTATATGTCATCACCCTTTTGCTAATATACATATGATTAAAATAGCTCAATGACAGTCCTGGTTAGGCCACATAGGGTCAAAGGAGGAGCTAATGATGTAAACCTTGACATCTCCCCAAAAATGAGGGAGAAGGTGGTCTTCCTCCACCTTCTCTCTGATTATAAAAATGTAGCCCTCTTTGTTCTCAGGGCTGCACTCCCTTGCCTGCCCACTTGTATCTCTCACAAGCGTCCTATGCTAATAAACTCACTCTTTGCCTATCACTTTGCCTCACGCTGAATTCTTTCTGCGTCGAGACTAAAGAACATGAGCTTCAGTAAGTCCTGACACCAGGTGAGCAGTTTCAATGAAAAGACAATGGGTTTGAGTCCCCTCCTAGTCAGGGATCCTGGGTTCAAGTTCCAGTCTGACTTTTGGCTGGGTTGGAGCCCCATCCGAGAAGGAGTGTGGTTTCAGGACAACAAATGGTATCTGTATGAAATTTTGAGACATGCCAAGTTAATGTATACAGATGAGACGTCCCTTAACAGGCTAAACTCTGTTGCCTTCACAGTGGTACTAAAATGGAATAAAACTGGTCACAGAGTTTAAGGCATTTGTCACATATATTTAACTTCCAAGCTCAAATGGAGGAAAGCAATTATTCCACATGCATAAACATCAATTTAGGTTCATTTTAAGCAACTGATTGTTAGGGGAGATGAGCTCCATTAGACCTTACTTTATCCTAGAGTGCCAAGTTCACTTTCTAGGTGTAGATCCAAGTGCAACTAAACCAAAGGAGATCAAAGACCAACTTACAGAGCAAGCACAGAGTGTCAGTGAGAAGACAGGACTTGAAGAGAAGTTGAGTCTTTGTGTTGTCATGATGCTTCCCACAAACTGCTCTTTACAATCAAGGCACCAACACTATTTAAAATGATTGTAAAAGTCAGTGATGCGACTCCTTAGTGATGTGGTTCCAACCGCGATAAACTAAATATATTTAACCTCAAGAAAAAAATTCCAGTCCTTGGTAATGGCATGGGCTTATCCATTCACATAGCTGCTTGAGTAGCAACCAGGTTTCATATCCAGGTGTTTTGTGATAATATGTAAGGGTGCAAAGGATAAACACTACTCCTAGGAAAATTCATCCAAAGTGAAGGGAGGCAAAATAAACCAGGCAGCATTTAACAAAGATTACTACCCACCTTCTCTACAATAAATGACACACAACAAACCACAAGTCCAGCCTCTACAAATTCCTTCTCTCCTTTGAATATGCCTTTGTTTTGTGTTCTGTAACTCCCTTTTCTGTTACTCATGATAGATACTGAACCTCAGGACTGTCCATTTCTGGCCACCTTTGTGGGAAGCTCAACATTAGTGAAAGGGGATGAAGTGTTGGGCACAGCTGGTTTCAAATCCAAGCTCTGGCATCTCTATTTGTGTGATCTTGGATAGGTCTCGTTCACATTCAAAGTCTCAGTTTTGTCACTTATAGATGGAGGTAATGATATCTCCCTCACAACATTTGAGGATCAAAAGAGATAATGATTGACTCTAATAAACGCTTGATTAATATTTTTTGGCTGAGAGAAACAAATTTAATATCTACTTCTTGATGTCTCTTAATCAAAGATACTTAAGCATAAAAATTTAGCTGAATCACTTCTCTGCATCATTCAAGAATTTATCACATTTTTCCTCCTCTTTGGTATTATTCATTCATTCATTCATTCATTCATTCATCCAGCCAGCATATATATTGAGTCCGTGCTATGTATAACCCTTAATGAAAAGAATTGAATAGAGTAGAAGACTGGCTTAGCTGGATTAATAAATCTCAGAGAAGAAAGCACTAGTGCTGTTCTACAGTGTATTTTCCTTTTATCATTACCTCTCAGCATGTAGGGTGTTGAGATTCCTCCTTCCTTCCTTCCTAACTTCCTTCCTAATATCTTTCCTTCCTTCCTTCCTCCCTTCCCCCCTCCCTCCCTTCCTCTCTTCTGTCATTTATTTTTACATTTTACCAATTTTTCTATTTGCTCATTTTTTTCCTTATTGAATTTTTTTTTGAGTTTTAAAAAAAATTTTATTGGAGTATAGTTGATTTAAAATGTTGTGTTAGTTTCTGCCACACAGCAACATATATTCACCCCGTTTTAGATTCTTTTCCCATATAGGTCACTTAAAAAACAATATCTAAAGATTTTGGAAGAAAGCATAGTAAAATTTATTTAATGTATCTTAAAGAAAATCAAAAGACAGAAGGCAATCCAGGAGAAAATATTTGCAACATGTTTGACAGAGAGAGGGTTAATTTTCTTAATTTATGAAGACTACATAAAAGTCAATAAGGTCATTACTACAGGGTGAGCATGTGACACGTACATTAGCAAGCTACTCCTTTCTCACATTGTCTGTGGAAGCGTTTTCTTTGGGAGGGGTAAAGTGGTCACAGCATCTACCACATTCATTGTGCTGGATTCCTCAGCAAGTGTGTCCCATGCCCAGCCCAGGCCACCACTTTGTCAGTACTGTTGCCTGTCACAGTGGGGGCTATCCTTGGGGTTGGATAGTTTTTTTCAATTCAACGTGAGCCTTGCAACTCGTTTTTGCTCTCTCTAAGAGCAAAAAAGTCAGCTTGGGCTTCACTATTCTCTTTGCTGTTTTCTCTCTCAGCCTCCAAAGCAGAAGGTGATAAACCCTATGCAAACCCTACACAGACTCCTCAGGGAATGAAGGGGGCTCCTCTTTCAAGGGGGCTTCATCTGGGACTCTCCAGCACCTCCTCCTCTGCTTCCTGCTCACCCCAAAGATCTTGCCTTATTTACTCTTTTGCCCTCTATTTGGTGAAATTCCTATTTTTTTTTTTTCTTTTCCCTAGAGGTAATTAGATCCAGGCATTTGTTATTGGTCTGCCTTTCCTTTCCCATTTTCCTCCCAGCAAGAGATATTGAAATGGAGAATCACAGCTTGTTTTCCTGTCTCTTTGGGGTAAGGCAGAATAAAGGTGTTCATGGCTGGCTTCATGCGCTTGTGGAAATTTCCCTGGGCTGCTCCTCTCCCAGTTGGGAAAGTAAATGGTAGCTAGTAAGACCCTATTCAGGATTATTTCAGAGCCTGGTAGAGCTAGGGAGTAGGTTGGGGGTGACACCAGGCTCACGCCTTCCTTTTGCCGTGGCTACCAGCTCGTTCTTTTAATTACTGTTTTTGTTTGTGTTGTTCATTTGCTTGTTTTACTTATCTGCTTTCATATCATTATGTTTGGGTGAGTGAGGTTTGAAATCTGACTTCACATCACCAGCTTAAACCCAAGACCAGATGTGCAGACTCCTTTGATTTGTGGGATGGGGTATTCACTCCAGGCATCTCACATACTTGGCCTTTGTCAACAGCTGGTTTTAGGAATATTTACCAAAGGATAGTTCTGATCAGACTTGAGGTTATGGACTGAATATTTGTGACACTCCCCCCCAAAAGATTCATATGTTGAAGCCCCAAGCGGCAATGTGACTGTATTTGGAAATAGGGCCTTTATGGAGGTAATTAAAATTAAATGAGGTCAGAATAGTGAGGCCCTAATCTGATAGGACTGTGGCTTTATAAGAAAAGAGCTCTCTCTCCCTCCCTCTGCCATATGAGGACACAGTGAGAAGGGGGCCACCTATAGGCCAGGAAGAGAGCTCCTGCCATAAACCAAATCAGCCAGCACCTTGATTTGGACTTCTCAGCCTCCAGAACTGTGAGAAAATAAACTTCTGTTGTTTAAGCCACTCAGTCTATGGTATTTTTTTTATGGCAGCCTGAGCAGATGGATATACTTGATTTACAATTAGTTCATATTTCTTCGGGACAAAAGTACAATTGTAAACCATCTGCCCCATCTAACCTATTTTCTCCCAAAGAACCTCGATCCTAAAGCTGTTCCTTGACCACTCTACCAGTGGTCATCACCTGTAGACACATGCCCTTGGCTCCCTCTCCAAAGTCAAAAATGAATGACTATTCTCAATGGTGAACAACTGGAAAAACTTCCTCTAAAATCAGGAACAAGACAAGGATGTCCACTCTTGCCACTTAGTTTTGGAAGTTTTTCAACATAGTTTTGGAAGTCCTAGCCACAGCAATCAGAGAAGAAAACGAAATAAAATGAATCCAAATTGGAAAAGAAGAAGTAGAATTTTCATTGTTTGTAGATGACATGATACTATACATAGAAAACCCTAAAGATGCTACCAGAAAACTACTAGAGCTCATCAATGAATTTGGTAAAGTTGCAGGATACAAAATTAATACACAGAAATCTCTTGCATTACTATACACTAACAGTGGAAGATCAGAAGGAGAAATTGAGGAAACAATCCCATCTACTATCACATCAAAAGGATAAAATACCTAGGAATAAACCTACCTAAGGAGGCAAAAGACCTGTACTCAGAAAACTATAAGATACTGATGAAAGAAATCAAAGATGACACAAACAGATGGAGAGATATACCATGTTCTTGGATTGGAAGAATCAATATTGCCAAAATGACAATACTATCCAAAGTAATCTACAGATTCAATGCAATCCCCATCAAACTACCGATAGCATTTTTCATAGAATTAGAAGAAAAAATTTTACAGTTTGTAAGGAAATACAAAAGACCTTGAATAGCCAAAGCAATCTTGAGAAAGCAAAACAGAGCTGGAGGAATCAGGGTCCCTGACTTCAAACTATATTACAAAGCTACAGTAATCAAAATAGTATGGTACTGGCACAAAAACAGATATAGATCAATGGAACACGACAGAAGGTCCAGAGATAAACCCATGCACCATGGTCATGTAATCTATGACAAAGGAGGTAAGAATATACAGTGGAGAAAAGACAGTCTCTTCAATAAGTGGTGCTGGGAAAACTGGACAGCTACATGTAAAAGAATGAAATTAGAACATTCTCTAACACCATACACAAAAATAAACTCAAAATGGAGTAAAGACCTAAATGTAAGACCAGATACTATAAAACTCTTATAGGAAAACATAGGCAAAACACCCCCTGGTGTAAATTGCAGCAAGATCTTTTTACGATCCACCTCCTAGAGTAATGAAAATAAAAGCAACAATAAACAAGTGGGACCTAATGAAACTTAAAAGCTTTTGCACAGCAAAGGAAACCATAAACAAAACGAAAAGACAACCCACAGAATGGGAGAAAATATTTGCAAATGAAACAACCGACAAGGGATTAATCTCCAAAGTATACAAACAGCTCATGCAGCTCAATATCAAAAAAACAAACAACCCAATCAAAAAATGGGCAGAAGACCTAAATAGACGTTTCTCCAAAGAAGATACACAGATGGCCAAAAAGCACATGAAAAGATGCTCAACATCACTAATTATTAAAGATACGCAAATCAAAACTACAATGAGGTATCACCTCACACTGGTCAGAATGGCCATCATCAAAAAATCAACAAACAATAAATTCTGGGGAGGGTGTGGAGAAAAGGGAACCCTCCTACACTGTTGGTGGGAATGTAAATTGGTGTAGCCACTATTGACAACAGTATGGAGGTTCCTTAAAAACTAAAAATAGAGCTACCATATGATCCAGCAATCACACTCCTGGGCATATATCTGGAGAAAACCATAATTTGAAAAGATACATGCACCCCAATGTTCACTGCTGCACGATTTACAATAGCTGGGACATGGAAGCAACCTAAATGTCCATCAAAGGATGAATGGATAAAGAAGTGGTATGTATATACAGTGGAATATTGCTCAGCCATATAAAAGAATGAAATAATGCCACTTGCAGTGACATGGATGGATCTAGAGACTGTCATATGAAGTGAAGTAAGTCAGACAGAGAAAGACAAATATCATATGATATCACTTATATGTGGAATCTAAAAAAATGGTACAAATTAACTTATTTACAAAACAGAAATAGAGTCACAGATGTAGAAAACAAACTTATGGTTACCAAGGGGGAAAGGGTGGTGGGAGGGATAAACTGGGAGACTGTGATTGACATATACACACTACTATTTATAAAATAGCTAACTAACAAGAACCTACTATTTAGCACAAGGAACTCTACACAATGTTGTGTAATGACCTATATGGGAAAAGAATCTAAAAAAGAGTGAATATATGTATATGTATAGCTGAGTCACTTTGCTGTACCTCAGAAACTAGCACAGCATTATAAATCAACTATACTCCAATAAAAATTAATTAAAAAAAAATGAATGACTAAGATGACAGGATCATACTGGTGGAAAATCTGCATGTTTCTGCAAGACACCTCTTCCATGGCAACACACCTCTTCATGTATTAATTGGGAATTTCTACCCTAATCAAAATCAGAAGCTGTCTTTAGTAGATAAAAGGCAGTGGTGGTAGCCGAAGGTGGGCATGAAATCCAGACATATACATATACCTTTTTCTTTTATGTTTAACCAGATGATGTGCCTCCATACAGCCACTTTGAGAATGGTTTGGAAATTCATCATTAGTTATTGTTAGAATAACCAGTCTATAGAAACCCAACATTTGGGAAGAAATCCCCCAAAACATATCCACCAGATACTTTAGTGTCTACTATGCACTGAGATACAAAATGGATGAGGCATACTGATGTCTTCATGGACTTCACAAGCTAGCTGAGACGGGGGTGGGGGGGGTTGAGATTGAGAACATAGACCACCCACAAGCCACGTGTTATGGTATGAACTAGGAACTCTGGAGGCCCAGAGGAGAGTGAGTCACCTTTTTTGAGGGCGGGTGAAGAAAAATCTTGGAGAACGAGGAAATGACATTTAAGTTGGAGGTGGTTAGAGGAGTCAGTTTCAAATGTTTTGCATCCTTGCCAAACATTGGGATAGGTAGAAATATCTCCTGTGTGTAAAAGATCTGGAGGACTCAGTTTCTTACATCTTCAACTGGACCACCTTAGGCCTGACCCGTTTTACTCCCGATCTCCCCTTGCTGGTTGTGCTGCCCCCATGGAACTCTAAAAGGCAGTTCCAGCTCCTTTATGTAAGATCACAACCACTGAAGCCTTCCCAGGTGTTGCCACACTTGGCTTAACTGAGCTGGATTCCGATCACATTCTACACGTCTGGCTATTCTTTCCCCTTTTCCAGGCCCCAATTAAGCATCTAATTCTCATTCAGCCTCATAATGCAGTCCCCACACCCTCCAGGGCCTGGCAGGAATGAAGGCTACAAGTAGGCCCTTCTCAGATGGGGGGCCGCCAGGGCTGGTCTCAGATCAGGGTCTTTCCAGCAGGAACAATACAAACCGGGTGTCTCTCAAATGCCACCCCCCCACACCATCACACCCTCTTTGTGGCTTTTATTTCTCTACAGCGAACGGATAAGTCTACACAGCAGGGCCCTAGTGAGCACAGAGATAGGTATTTTTTTCCACAGGAATCTCTTGATTCTTTTACTCTAATAGGGTTTTAACTATGTAAGGAGCCACAGTGGGGTAGCTTTGGGCTTTTCAATGATTCTTTATGTGGTATCTTTCATAAGGAAGGAAACTTGCTGCTGGAAATAACCCACGCTGGATTCTTAGAAACTTCATCACACACTTAAGTCTCCTGAAAGAAAGTGCCTCTGACTGCTTGGGTTGAAATCCTGCATGATTATATACACATCTCTTTAGTCAAAGAATAATTTAGTCCTATACATTCTTAATTATAGATTCCTTAATTATTTCCACTAGATTTTGCCCTCGATGCATATTTTCCTAAATAGCACAATTTATTCAGAATATTTAATAAAATCTAGTGGGTCATCTTTGTGATGACCAAAGTACTAGAAATCAATACGCAGGAAGAAAGCTGTATAACTAGTAGATTTACAGAATAAATAACTCGTAGATTTACAGAAACACCGAAAGACAAACTATCAGAGGACCCTGATCTGGAAGTAAGTGCATTCAGTTCTGTTAAGGAAATTCCATTTCTAGTCTTAGACTATCAATACCAATTCTCTCAGCTTCAAAGAAAAATGATAGATTTTTTTCCTACTAGGAGAAGTTTTCAAACACACCTGGCATTAAACTAGAGCCCATTTTATATTTAGCTTTTCTTCAGAAAGCCCATTTCACAGATGTCTGGATCTTAATCTTTGAACTTCTTTGTATTTAGTCATTTTTATGCCTTCTGAGAGTTTATCACTACCAGAGCAAACACTTACACACACACACCCAGAAAAGACTGTCTAGGCCACATTCACTAAACATGTAACTAAAACTGTTATTAAACTCAGCCAGATGCCTTTTACCAAAGAGAATTCTAAGTTACCTGCAAAAAATTGCTGTTATGTTTGCCAACCCCCTCTACCTAGGGCCTTTATTCCCCTCTTAGATAATAGGTCTATCTTGCCTTTTGCTGTCTGAACCAGACTGCTTTGCCCAAGAAATAAAAAAAGATCTTTGACCATATTCCAGTCCAACAAAACCCTTCGCAGGTGTGACTTTGGGCCCCAGAAAAGTGGCATGGCTGCCCCAGGCCATCTAGTGTTGAAGTTGGGGCTGAAAATTCTTCCAAATTCGCTCCTGGGCTATTTCCACTTCATCAAGCTAGTGACAGTGGTGAGAGAGCCCTACAGAGGCAGGTGAAATGGGACTGGAATTTGGGAATGGCCTAGAATCTTCTTTCACAGGTCTGCTTGGTCAACTCTAATCCATTTGAAAGCAATGGACTTGAAGGATGTCTTCCACGTCCTTAGGATGGCTTGGGGGAGGGAGAGGAACACAGACCTATTCACAATGAAGAGAGTGAGTCCTGTTGAACGCCAGGGACGTCTGTGGTCAGCAGCAGCAGGCTCAGTGGGAATGGTGATATGCCAAGGTCTCCCCTCTACAGGATCTGCAGGGCCCTGGAGCACAGACCATACTCCCCTGCCAGATATTTTAGAGTCAAAGCTTGGGGGTTTCATTCTCCTTTTGAAGATGGGTACGTGCCATGGCCTCTTTAATCTGGAAAACCAGGTTAATGTCACTCTGAACCTCCAACCATGTGGTTAGAAGTATATGATGGCTTGGTTTGGAGTCCATGGCAAAGAGTCTAACCATGAGGCAGAGTAAGTTTTCATGGCTTGCTTGAGCACCAGAGGATCTGAGAGCTCAGCAGTAAAGTCCGTCAACAGAGGTTGGGTCTGTGATGATGTCACCCTCTGGGCTTCAGGGCTCTTCAGGTTCGTGCCGTAGTACCAGCCTCTTGGAGCTGACATGACTGGGTCACTCAGTACTCTTCCTGATTGCCCCTGGGTGCTGAGCATCTTAACTCTCCTGTTGCTTCATAGATTGATTGACTTCTGATGGCTGAATTTTGCTTTTGTCTTGACTGATGTCTCTATAGGCACCCTGGTCTCTCCCACAGTCATGAATCTCTTGCTTGTTCCAGAATTTTGACAACCGAGGGATTCCCTAGCCCTCTCTGTGGCTGCCTTTTTGCCTCTTTTCTCAGACTGTCATAGATACTCCTGCAGCTGTCAAGCTGCTTTCATTCTCTGTGTGGAAACAGCGCCTCCAGCGAGAGAATGGGCTCTGACAGCACTAAATAATGGGCCTTGCACCTGCTTTATCTCTTGACTCTTAATCTCTTGTTCTAGGAGATAATTCAGGAAACTCTCCCATAATAGAAAAAATAACATCCAGAATTTTCCTTTCAGGCAAAGAAATCTTAATCCTTTTTTTGTTCATGTATTTTACCAAACTAGAGATCTGTCACATCACCTCTTCAGCAAGATACAATTCACCTTTGAGGAGAAGGCAATCCAATTTTGATTTACTGATCTCAGGACACAATGCTTTTCTTAAAAAAAAAAGTGTAGACCCGTCTAGATGAGATTGTCAAATAAAAGCCTGAAGACCTGGCTTTTTAAAAGGGGAGATACCAACAGAGTTTGATTTCTTCCTTTTTACAGAATTATACAGACATTTTTGCTTGTAAAATAATTTTTTTGAAAGTTCAAAATAATGCAGCTAGAGGCAGTAACATTTCCCCTGCCCCGTGGCTTCCTTTGGGCAAATGGTAAGAGTATTTCTAAAGGCCACCCTCAAATTTCAGCTTTCTGTTCTGTTGCATTTAATTGGTTGCTATTTGGCTGCCTTCAATAGAATATTGATTATATGTGTGGCTGTAAACCTTGGAGGAAGAAAGAAGACAGCTTCTTATATACCAGTAAGTGTCCTCCATTATAAAGAGACATCTATTAGAGACGTGGAGGTGGTGCTGTGCTGGTGCTGGTGGTGTGTGTGTGTGTGTGTGTCAGGGGACAGAAAAGGAGTGCTCCTTAAGGTTTTATTAGGCAGGAAAGTGATAGCATCTGTTTTGTGGCTAAATTGTTACTACTGTGTTTCCCTGTTTCAAAGACACGTTTTTTTCCCCCACGTTTTAACATCAGAGAAGTTGAGATGAATCGAATAATCAATGGCTCTACAATTGCTATTAACCTGGATTAAAGCCAGGTTCAGATAGGGTTTGCATCTGCTTGTTAGTCACTGGACAGCGTTACCAACCCCATATTAGTTAAATATCCTGCTGAGATTTCTATGGACCGCACTGGGATATGAATTCAGGGCACAAACCTGTATAATTAGCATCAGCATGTGATTCAACTTTTTAAGAAAGACATTTTTTTTAAACCTTCTTCCATCAATGCCAAAGATCAGACACCCAAGCCTCCTAGCTTTTTGGAGCAGCTATAGTTGGTGCTTGGGCCACCACCCCTGGGCCACCTCTGAGTCCCCCTGCAGCTGCAGCAGACAGTAGCCCCGTGTCCTCCGACAGTTTGTCCCCTCGAATGCCTGCATTTCTCTGCTTCTCCACTGTCAGTGCCAGGGTAGCTTGTTCACCTCGGGACAGGACAGCCCAGCCGTCCTTTGCCAACGGAAGTCTGAGAACATTTGCTTATTAATTGCTCTTCACTAAAAAAATGCTGGGGATCTAACGCCCCCCCAGGGCAGCCCTCAACCAACGAGGGAAGGGAGTCACTGGCTAACACCCAGCTTCCCTTGATTCCGAGGCGTGTTCTACATTGGTCTTCAAATTGGTCTTCGGGGGACTGGGTCCATTTGCTCACATTGTAACTGGCTCATGACCCATACTTCACTGGTTCCCTTCCCTTCCCTTCCCTCATTTCCCCTAGTGCTTCCTGGGGCCGTTTCCCAAATAAGCCACCTGCATGAAAGGTGTGACTTAGGATCTGCTCTTGGAGGAGCACAGACTAAAGCACTGTGCCCTATTTCTCCTTTACCCTCATCGGAGGGTGTAGCTCTTTTTTGCCCTATATTGAGTTCTCCATCTGGGGACTTTTTCTTTCTCGGTGAGATTGAGTAGAAGAGTAATTCTTATAATTGAAGGGATCTTAATTTCAATGACATACAATTGATGGAAAAATAAAACCCTGCTGGGATGACATAAACACATTGAAATTACAAAAATGAGTCATTAGCTTTTCTCCCCAGAATCAGTATAAAGTTTTAAATAGTTGTGAAGTGTTCTGTCCACCCTGATCCAATTAAACTAAGTTGGCACCTATATGGGTCATGGTATGGGTCTCAGGTCTCATCATATAGTTCTAAAAAATCATTATAGGAAATAATGGATATCAAGCAGTTTTATTCCAGTTGTAATTTTACTGTTATGCTTTTTAAGATTTCTCATACGTGACGTGGAGGTTGATTAGCTGATGGCAGCCCCAGTGGTGCACTTGAGTTTGTCCATGGACCATCTGCTCTGGACTCACCTGGAGATTACTACAAAATGCAGATTTCTAGGCTTCTTATCAAATACATTGAATAAGAATCTGTGGTTGGTGGGGCCTGGTAATCTGCATTTTAATAAGCTTCCTCGATGACTTCTGGGTGCACAGAAGTTTGAGAATCATCTGCTTATTGACTACTTTTCACTAAAAATAGCACCTTTAAGGTTCCTGAACTTCTTCTAGTGTGTGTGCTTAATGCATTGACTACTAGAAATTTTATTCACAGCATAAAAGCTATAGCTAATATTTTAAAAAAGTGAAAACGAGCATTGGGAATAGCATTGTCTTGATAATGTGCCCTTTAAAAAAATGACCACATTCTACAATTCCAGACAGAAATTTTGGAAGAGCACATTATTCATTCATTCATTCATTTAGCAAGTTTTTATTCAATACCTATAATTTGCTAGGTTATTTGATTACAAAGATGAATGAAACTCTATTCTAACTCAAAGGCAATGGCAGTGTAAAGGACCATGGCATCAGGGTTGAAAGCATGAATTTCATGTGTGAATTCTGATTCTGCTACTTATTTGCTGAATGATTCTGAGCGTGTTATTTAACCTCACTGTGACTCAGGTTTCTAAATATGTAAAACACAGAAAGTAACGCTTAGCTCACAAATAGGTAATGCATATTATAAAGCACTTAGTGGAGTGTTTGGCTCACAGTAAATAATTATGTAAGCTCTAATTTGAGTGATAATAAAATGCACCATCTATCAGAGCAGGAGAAGACACAGGCAGTATGCACAGTGGTTACACGCCTTGGATTCTGGAGCCAAATTTGTGGGGTTTCAATCCTGGCTCTGCCACTTCCTAGCTGAGTGACTCCGGGCAAGTGATGCCTCTTCCCCTCTGTTCCCCCTGCACAACTCTGCCTTGTCTCTTTGACTTTCTTATGCCTTCTTCCTCAATAAACTTTTGCTCCTAACTCCATCTAGGTGTCTACTTCATGAAGGATGCAACTGACACAGCTGGTATTTGGGTGTGCTTTGGGGGATGGGAGCAGTAGTCATGCTTATAGACTAAGCAGACAGTTCGTAGAGAGAGAGATGGAAATAACCGATGGGGCAAAGTCCTGTGGGGAGGAGCTCCTATCCACTGCTTTAAAGAAACCTGTTCCTGCTTCCTATGCTGAGTGAGCAGAATTTTCTACTGCCCAGAGCTTCCTGCACACCTCGGAAACCTCCTTGCCCCTTACCCAGGGATTATGCCAGGTGGCACTGAGAGGGGGAGAGAGTTCCACTGGGACTCTCAAGTAAGTACCAGTCACTGGCTGTGTGCCCTGAACAGGCCATAAACCCTGTGCAGAAGACAGAAAGAGCAAAAAAACCTGCTTCCTGCCCTGAGAGTCACAGCCAGAGAGCATTCCAAGCAAGACTGGACAACTTGGAGGATGAATTCGGTTCTCACTCTACTTTCTCATTTCAGTTTGTCGCCAGTTCAATATTTTCCAAACTGACTATAGAATAGACATGTGTCTGGTTTCATTTCAAAAAAATAATTGGGAGCATTGGCAAGGAGAGGACTCAGAACAGAAGCAATTGCTGCTCATGGACGCTGCTATGGCTTATTTTCCCATCCCTGTGAAGGGTGTTACTGTATGTTTTTAAGAGAATGTTGTCTCATACAGATGGCCAACAGGCGCATGAAAAGATGCTCAACACTGCTAATTATTAGAGAAATGCATATCAAAACTACAGTGAGGTACCACCTCACACAGGTCAGAATGGCCATTATTAAAAAATCTATAAATAATAAATGCTGGAGAGGGTGCGGAGGAAAGGGAACCCTCCTACACTGTTGGCAGGAATGTAAATTGGTACAGCCACTGTGGAAAATGGTACGGAGTTTCCTCAAAAAACTAAAAAAAGAGTTGCCATATGATACAGCAATCCCACTCCTGGGCATATATCCAGACAAAACTATAATTCAAAAAGATACATGCACCCCTATGTTCATAGCAGCACTATTTACCATAGCTAAGGCATGGAAACAACATAAATGTCCTGACAGAAGAATGGATAAAGAAGATGTGGTACATATATACAATGGACTACTACTCAGCCATAAAAAGAATGAAATCATGCCATTTGCAGCAACATGGATGGACCTAGAGATTACCATACTAAGTGAACTAAGCCAGAAAGAGAAAGACAAATACCATATGATATCACTTACATGTGGAATATAAAATATGACACAAATGAACTTATCTACAAAACAGAAATAGACTCACAAACATAGAGAACAGATTTGTGGTTGCCAAGGGGGAGGGGGTGTGTGGGAGGGATGGACTGGGAGTTTGGGATTATCAGATGCAAAGTATTATATAGAGAACGGATAAACAACAAGGTCCTACTGTATAGCACAGGGAACAATATTCAGTATCCCATGATAAACCATAATAGAAAAGAATAAAGCATGTATGTATATGTATAACTGAATAACTTTGCTGTACAGCAGAAATTAACACAACATTGTAAATCCACTATACTTCAAAAAAATAAATTAAAAAAAAAAAGAGAATGTCTTCTGAGCTTATCATTTTCAATCAAAAATTAGTCCATCAGAATGAGTCATGGAGAAGCGTTGACAGGAACAGGGGACTGATTCATCCAATAATTCAGCTGCCGAGAGATCTCTGCTGTCCTACCAGCACCAGTCAGCTTTATTTTCTCTGTTTTCTAAACAGTGTAATTTGATTACACTTCAAATACTGGGCTTCCTTATTTTCCTATTTATTATGTAAATTACATATATAAATTCACATGGATGAAGATACGCAGACTTTTGTCCGTAAGAAGGATGGGCTGACAGTGACCAGAGCGGGGCTTCAAGTTGATTTTCTGGTGATGGGGAAGGTCTTGGCTGCAGTTTAGGTGCAGTGCTTATCTGAGAAAGACTGAGCATATTGAACTGAATAACAGATTCTGGCCACAGTACGATACAACCAATCAACATTCTCATCTACAAGCACCCACTGAGCATCTACTAAGTCTCTCTGAATTAATTACTTAGCAGACATTCTTTCAGCACCTACTATGGGCCAGGCTCTTGACAGGCAACAAGGAACCAACACCGTGTTAACATACAGTCTCTGCTCTCCAGTGACTTAACGTGACTGAAATTCAAGGCAGTAACAATTATTCTGGGTTAGGAGAGGGCATCTAACCCAGTCTTGAGGGAGGGACAGGGAGTGGCTTCAGGGAGATGTTTCTGGACAAAGTCACAGCCCAGCTGAGCCCTGAAGGATGAATGGGAGTGGCCAGGAGGAAAGGAGGATGGGAAGAGCAGCCAGTGCAAAGGCCCAGAGAAAAGGGCAGGTGGCCGGTGAAAGGACAAGCGATTGTTATTCAGGATGGCTGGGGTCTAGAGTTCAAGGGAGGATGGCAAACCATGAGGCCAGAGAGGCAACAGGGACCTGTCCTTGGAGGGCTAAGAAGTGTCATTGGAAAGACTATGAGACCCGTGGAGGTTTTAGACAAGGGGTGAGATACTTGATTCACCTTTCAGGAACATTAGTCTGACTGACTGCTGAGGGGAGAATGAATTTAAGGGAGAGTCTAGAAGTAGGAAGAACATTTAGGACGGGAGAACTTCTCTTCCTGTGCACAGAGCTGGACTGTATGTCCCAGCTTCTCAAAGGGCCTCAGGACTGAGTCACAGCCAGTGGGCTGTGGGCAGAAGCAGGATGTGCTACTTCTGGGACTGATACTTAAACACCCTCCTGTGTGACCTGCGTGCTCCCTGCCCTCAGCTGCCACGCCTTGGTAGTTCTCCAACTTGAGAACAGCTTGTTAAATATGTATTTCTGGGTCCTAGAGCCAGAGCCCCTGATTCAGTAGGTTCTGAATTTGCATTTTTAACAAGTTACCAGGTGATGCTGATGCTGCAGGGCCAGGAATCACATTTTGCATCCTGAGGCCCTAAGCGATGCAGAGCTACAAGATGTGCAAGAGGGAAGCGTCCTGGCTTCCTGAATTACTGTGTGCAGCAGTCCTCTCCCTCCTCAGAACTGCTCTGGAGTGTGAGGGAAGGTAAGAAATACACTTTTCTCATGTGAAGTTATGGAGATTTTGAAGTTGTCTGTTTTGGCAGTTAGCCTACTGGGATGAGTCAGTAGGCACTGGTGGAAGGGACATATAAGACAAAGTCATAGTGCGTGTGGTTGCCGGTCCCATGTCCAGCTGGCAGAGCGATCATTTCTATCAGAACTGGATGCAGTGCAAGTGTGGTTCTGAGGCTCAGCTTCCCTTCCCCTCCTTGTTGGACTCAGCCCTTGCTCTTCCCTTTCACAGTGGACATACTTTGATTGCTCATTTGGCTTCTCCTCCACTAGATCATGGGCTCTTAAGACAGCCAGGAGATCTTCTTAATATCCTCACAGGATCCGAAGCTTCACGTGCAATGAGGTGTTCAAGAAATAATTAGTAGTCATCTTGATGATGTGTCAGTAGACATTCGAGTGCCCAGTGAATATGAGTGGATGGAGGCGTGCGCCATATTGTCTTCTCCCACAGTCCTTTGCACGTGCTACTCCTTCCCTGTAACATTCGTCCGCCCCCACCCCAAGGCAGCTACCTACTCAGCTGAGACATCACTTCCACCAGCATGGCTACTCAGATTAAATCCTGGCTAGTTGCCTATCCTTATGTCCCTTTACTTTCCTCTTACAATTTATAAAATATATGTGTATAAAATATGTGTGTATATGTGTATACTCTTTTGTAACCTATTTTTCTAAGAAAGCTTATTCTTTTTAAACTTTTCTCAAATTTTGGTTCTTTTGCAGCCCTGCAAAGAAATTTTGGATCTCTTTGCAGCCCTGTAAAATCATACTTATGTTTGACTCAGTGGGTCATCCAAGTAGTCCAGTATCCTACTTCTATGAATCATTCCAGTATTTGATGAATGATGGCCAAATATTGTCTGGCCCTTAGAATGTGCTCAGTAATCTTGGAAATTGATTTACTGTTTTATTGAAACGATAAAAGTGGACAAACTCTCCAAGGAAAACTTTTTTAAATAAAAAAGAGTAGAAGACCTTGGGATGTTATCCACAATTAGGAAATAAAATAATTCAGAGAGGGAGTCAGAGGAAAAGTAGGCGTGCACACCTCATGCTTCAAATTCAAGGGCAAGTCATGGGATGAACACTGAATAACAACCAGGCAGAACCAACACTGGGAGGAGGTCACGAGTGTGAAATGTAGAAAGCCATTGCTGGTATCCACACTTGTAGCAGGAGAGTACAATTTTAACAAAGCTGAAACACGAGAGACCTGAAGCATGAGTAGAACTCTGTGATAACAGAGGGACTATATTGTGAAAGAATGTAGACGGTGTGTCACATGTATAAGACCCCTAGTCATGAAGGAAAATATGGCGGCACAAGAGGGTGACGGAGGCAACAATAACAACCACTGGTTTTCTAAGACAGGGAAGACCTGTGTATGTTTGAAGTCCAAAGGAAAGGAAGTAGTGGAAAGAAAGGTATGCATGATGCTAGGAAATTGGAAATAATTGAAGAGACAAGGTGTTGTTTGACAAAATTAAAGGGAAAGGGATCCAGATGCAATGGTGAGGTTAATTTTTGGAAAGAAGAAAAGGAGCTATTATGTCGAGACAGAAGAGAATGAGGAAGGGGTGTGTGTTGGATCCAAGATATTTTTGGTGGAGAAGACAGAAGGTTGGGGAACTTCCCCTTCAAACTTTCCCTGACTTTCTCAGCAAACTGGAAGATAGGACCATCTGTAAGAAGAAAAGATTTGGAGAAAAAAAAAGAAAAGAAAAGAAAAATGAATGGGGAAAGTTTAGAACTTGATTACCCAAGGAGTGCACTTGGGTAATCAAAAAGATGACTTACTTACAGGAACCATTAAATGCAGCACATCAATAACAATATTTTTCGCCAAGAAAAAAGACCATGTAAATTTATACTACCAGAAGCCTTGGCATTGCTCTGAAATGAGCACCTAAATTGATGATCTCACTGTTGTATTTCTTCTCCTCATAAGAGCTAATTCCAGGCACTTAATTTTTCCACCTCTTAACTCTTCTGTGTACTCTTCCTCATGTGGCCTCCCCTAGCCATCTTATAATATTCACTTTTTAATATTTTACCATCTCTGATTCATATTCTCTATCCTTCTAGTGAAATGAACTTGATGAATAGGCTGTATTGCCTTTCTGCAGCTTCATGTTGGTTTGGCAAACATGTATGGAGTACCACTAGGTGCTAGGAGCTGTGGGAAACGGTGGGGAAGTGACTATAAATTAAACATTGGACCTGTCCTGGAGGATCTCACAGATATATCATTTCAGCACCATATGGCCAGTGCTGTCTTGGAGGCACATATCTTTCGATCTTGAGCAACTAGACTAATGACATTTATTCATTCTCTAAATGTTTTGTGAGTGCCCACATGTGTCATGTGATGGGAACCTCTGGCAACATAGTGCTGCAAATAGGTAAGGTCTTTGCTCTCTTTTATTTTGAGGAAAATAAAAGATTGTGGTGTGATAGAGATGCAGCAAAGGGGAGTTAATTAGTTTGAGTGATTGGGGAAGGTCTCACCAAGGGGGGGAATTTCAAAATGAGACCTGAGTGAGGATTCACCCAAAGATGCAGGAACAGATGTTTCCCCCCAAAGAGCACATCCAGCAAAATGACCCAAAGGCTCAGATATACTTGGCGTGTTCAAGGAGCAGAGAGAAGGCCAGTGTGCCTGGACATAGTGAGAGGGAAAGAAAGGAAGGAGAGGCTGTTGGGGAGATTGACAGGGGCAAAGAGTTTGCATTTTATTCTAATTCAAGGATTCAGTACCTAAGCAGCATTATCTTATTTCTAGGAATTCAACCAGTTCTGCAAAGGCCACATGATACCTCAAAATATTCTTTACAACACCACCAAAAAATGATTGCTAGTGAGTATGGCTCATCAATTATTCAATAATCATTTATTATGCACCAGCTAAGTATCAGACACTGTTCTGGGTGCTGAGGATTCAGCAGCTGCAAAGTAGGAAAAGTCCTTGCAGTCATGATGCTTATGTCTGAGTGTGTGGGGACATTTCAGGTAAAGAAGAAGTGAATGCAAAGGCCCTGAGGCAAGAGCATGGTGATAATGTCTGAAGAAAAACAAAGACATGAGTGAATGAAGAGAAACTGACAGCAGAGAAAAAACTCTTGGGGGTGGGGTAGGGAGATGGTGGCAGTGGATCAGGATCACGTGGGTCACTATACGGATGCTGGGTTATATTGGGAGTCACTGGAGGATTTTGAGGAGAAGTGGGACATTAGATTCATATTTTGTAAAAGGATCACTCCAAGGAGACTATAACTATAAGGAACCAAAGATGAAGACAGGGAATCAAATAGTTATGGTGATAATTGAGGTGAGGTATAGTTTTGACTGGGGAGGAAATGGGGAGATGGGAGATGTGACCATATCTGGGTATATTTTGAAAACAGAATGATAGGATTTGGCGATTAATTGGATTAGGAGCTTGATGTAAACAGGAGAGTCAAAGATAACTTCAAAATTTTATATCTAACCAACCATGAGGAACAATTGCCATTTGCTCAGATGAGGAAGTCCGTAAAAACTGCAGATGGGGAAGCAGATACTGAAAAGTCAGTTTTGAAAAGTTTAAGTTGGAGTTGCCAATGACAAACCAGCGGAGAGTTTTATTAGATAAATCTAGAGTTCAAGGGAAGTATCAACAAATGGGTAGAAAAGGATAATCTCTAAATTCCCTGACACCTCTAAACTAAAGATGAAAAATCAATAGCCATAATATATAAAGGACTCTTATAAATCAGTAAGAAAAAAAAGATGAATATTCTGTTAGAAATATGGACAAAAGATACATACAATTCTTAGAAAGAAAAGAAATAGCAATAAGTAACCCAAAAAAGTTCTGGTACTCAGATTCAATTGTAAGACTAAATTAAAAAAAAACTAACTACATAATAGGAACAATAACAATAAAATATATTTTAAAATAAACTCAAAACAAGAAATGTATATAAAGGAAAATTTTAAATGCTATGGAGGATTCATAAGAGAGGCTACTTTCGTAATGAAGACTCACTGTAAAGAATGAGCCTAAATTGAGCTTACTCCCAATATAAGTACTCATAGTAGAATAAGAAAAACTAATTATGAAATCTGTATGGAAAGATGAACATTCAACATTTATTCTCCATGTAGGAAAATTCTCTAAATGAGCTCATTCAACAGATAGTTCTTTTTGCTTAAAGCAGGTGAACAGAGCTATAACATGAATTAAGACTGGGATAGTTCAATTAAGATCAATTAGTTCAGTAATAAGCAATTGGATGTGGAGCCTCTTCCAATTCCCCAGGTCACCACTGTTTTATTATTTACAGAGATGACAAAAATAGTAAAATCCTGTGTGGGCATCATTGGTATTAAACTACTCAGGACTTTACTTCTAGAAGACTTCCCTAGCGTTTCCACTTGGTGTATACTTAACACGTGGTATTTCAGTTGGATCCACGTTGCCTGCTTAATTTCAGTGGTTAAATCACCAGTAAGAAATTTTGTGACAAAATAGTTGAATAAAAACAAAGAACCAGGGGCTTCCCTGGTGGCGCAGTGGTTGAGAATCTGCCTGCCAGTGCAGGGGACACGGGTTCGAGGCCTGGTCTGGGAATATCCCACATGCCGCGGAGCAACTAGGCCTGTGAGCCACAGCTGCTGAGCCTGCGCGTCTGGAGCCTGTGCTCCGCATCAAGAGAGGCCATGATAGTGAGAGGCCCGCGCACCGCGATGAAGAGTGGCCCCCGCTTGCCGCAACTGGAGGAAGCCCTCGCACAGAAACGAAGACCCAACACAGCCAAAAATAAATAAATAAATTAAAAAAAAAAACAAAAAAAACCAAAGAACCAGTTGTCTAAACACAAACAGGTTCTTCCTTCTTAGTTTTCAAGACCCCAGAACATATAAGTTAAAAAAGAAATCCCCTTTGAAGGACTGAAGAACTACTGTTTCCATACTAAAAATCAGGAAACTGTGAAGAGTAAGTGATGCCTAGCAGGAAATAAATCAATGCCATTTGGATACAGTCCTCCTTTCTTGCTTTTTCTGCCTGTCCTTCACCTTTCTATAGGCCAAAGATGAGAACACAGGACTCAGTTCAATGGATTATTAGAGTGTTCTAACCCCAACAAAGACAGAAGATGCCCAAGTCAAGGAACTCTAAATGGTGACCACTGTTACCTTGGGAGGTAAAGGCGGGGTCCTTACCTGGCCAAAGGGAGACCTGTCCCCATAAGAAGGTCAAGTGTATTGAACACTACAGCAGATGTTTAGGCTAGTGAAAATGGCCAGGATCAAAAAATGGGCAGAAGACCTAAGTAGACATTTCTCCAAAGAAGTCATACAGATGACCAACAGGTACGTGAAAAGATGCTCAACACTGCTAATTATTAGAGAAATGCAAGTCAAAACTACAATGAGGTATCACCTCACACAGGTCAGAATGGCCATCATCAAAAAGTCTACGAACAATAAATGTTAGAGAGGGTGTGGAGACAAGGGAACCCTCCTACATTGTTGGTGGGAATGTAAATTGGTGCAGCCACTATGGAGACAGTATGGAGGTTCCTTCAAAAACTAAAACTATAGTTATGATATGATCCAGCAATCCCACTCGTGGGCACAGATCTGGAGAAAACTATAATTTGAAAAGATGCATGCACCCCCAATGTTGATAGCAGCATTATTTACAATAGCCAAGACATGGAAGCAACATAAGTGTCCATCGGCAGATGAATGTATAAAGAAGATGTGGCACATATATACAATGGACTATTACTCAGCCATAAAAGAAATGAAATTGAGTTATTTGTAGTGAGGTGGATGGACCTAGAATCTGTCATACAGAGTGAAGTAAGTCAGAAAGAGAGAAACAAATACCGTATGCTAACACATATATGTGGAATCTAAAAAAAAAAAAAAGGTCTGAAGAACCTAGGGGCAGGACAGGAATAAAGACACAGATGTAGAGAATGGACTTAAGGACACGGGGAGGGGGAAGGGGGAAGGGTAAGCTGGGACGAAGTGAGAGAGTGGCACTGACATATACACACTACCAAATGCAAAATAGCTAGCTAGTGGGAAGCAGCTGCATAGCACAGGGAGATCAGCTCGGTGCTTTGTGACCACCTAGAGGGGTGGGAGGGAGATGCAAGAGGGAGGGGATATAGGGATATAAGTATACATATAGCTGATTCACTTTGTTATACAGCAGAAACTAACACAACAATGTAAAGCAATTATACTCCAATAAAGATGTTAAAAAAAAAGATGTACATATACAATGAAATACTAAAGAATGAAATAATGCCATTTGTAGCAACATGGATGGACCTAGAGATTATACTAAGTGAAATAAATCAGATAAATATCATATATCACTTATACGTGGAATCTGAAAAAATGATACAAATGAACTTATTTACAAAACAGAAATAGAACAACCCAATCCAAAAATGGGCAGAAGACCTAAATAGACATTTCTCCAAAGAAGATATACAGATTGCCAACAGACACATGAAAGAATGCTCAACATCATTAATCATTAGAGAAATGCAAATCAAAACTACAATGAGATATCATCTCACACCAGTCAGAATGGCCATCATCAAAAAATCTAGAAACAATAAATGCTGGAGAGGGTGTGGAGGAAAGGGAACACTCTTGCACTGTTGGTGGGAATGTAAATTGATACAGCCACTATGGAGAACAGTATGGAGGTTCCTTAAAAAACTAAAAATAGAACTACCATACGACCCAGCAATCCCACTACTGGGCATATACCCTGAGAAAACCATAGTTCAAAAAGAGTCATGTACCAAAATGTTCATTGCAGCTCTATTTACAATAGCCAGGACATGGAAGCAACCTAAATGTCCATCGACAGATGAATGGATAAAGAAGATGTGGCACATATATACAATGGAATATTACTCAGCCATAAAAAGAAATGAAATGGAGGTATTTGTAATGAGGTGGATGGAGTTAGAGTCTGTCATACAGAGTGAAGTAAGTCAGAAAGAGAAAAACAAATACAGTATGCTAACACATATATACGGAATCTAAGGAAAAAAAAAAAAAAAAGGCCATGAAGAACCTAGTGGCAAGACAGGAATAAAGACACAGACCTACTAGAGAATGGACTTGAGGATATGGGGAGGGGGTGGGGTGAGATGTGACAGGGTGAGAGAGTGTCATGGACATATATACACTACCAAATGTAAAATAGATAGCTAGTGGGAAGCAGCCGCATAGCACAGGGAGATCAGCTCGGTGCTTTGTGACCACCTAGAGGGGTGGGATGGGGAGGGTGGGAGGGAGGGAGATGCAAGAGGGAAGAGATATGGGAACATATTGTATATGTATAACTGATTAACTTTGTTATAAAGCAGAAGCTAACACACCATTGTAAGGCAATTATACTTCAATAAAGATGTTTAAAAACAAAACAAAACAAAACAAAACAGAAATAGACTCAGAGTCAGAGAAAACAAGCTTACGGTTACCAAAGGGGAAAGGAGGTCAGGGGAAGGATAAATTAGGAGTTTGGGATTAACAGATACACCCTCCTATATGTAAAATAGATAAACAAGAAGGACCTACTGTATAGCACAGGGAACTATATTCAATATCTTGTAATAACCTATAATGAAAAAGAATCTGAAAAAAATATATATCTATATATAAAAAACTGAATCACTTTGTTATATACCTGAAACTGACCCAACATTGTAAATCAACTGTACTTCAAGTAAAGAAAAAAAGCTATAACTGTAACTTTTATATATCCTCTTGGCATCCTGAACTTCTGTATATCACATCATGTTAACATGTGTATCTCCACCCTGCTCCCCCCAAAAAAGGAAAATAGCCAGGGATGGGAAAGGGACATGGCCCGAGGATATCTAATCTGCTATACTTTTATCTTTCTTGGCTTCTGTTGAACCCAGACGGTAATCAGGTTTTCCCCCAGCACACAGACTGTGTAAGAATAGAAGGCTTGTTGCTTTCCAAATGAGGAAAATGGGAAAATCTGACCTAGTTATTTGCAAACTCACGCTGGACTTCTCTTTGTGAGCTTATGGCAACCTGTCTTGCAATGTAGGGAGCATGCATTAGGCTTTTAGTGCTATCTTCTTCTTCAGCATAACAAGCTGCCATTTACTGAGAATCTTTTTGGACTAGAAAGTACATACATCAAATTCTAATAGTAGTAAACATCTGATTTCCATATTATAGGTGAGGAACTGGGGCTTAAAGAAGTTAAGAAACTTGCTCAGGGTCATCCAGCCAAAAAGTGATGGAGGGACTTCCCCGCTGGTGCAGTGGTTAAGAATCCACCTGCCAACGCAGGGGACACGGGTTCGAGCCCTGGTCCAGGAAGATCCCACATACCGTGGAGCAACTAAGCCCGTGCCCACAACTACTAAGCCTGAGCTCTAGAGCCCACATGCCACAACTACTGAAGCCCACGTGCCACAACTACTGAAGCCTGTGAGCCTGGAGCCTAGAGCCTCTGCTCCTCAACAAGAGAAGTCACTGCAATGAGAAGCCACGCACCGCAACTAAGAGTAGCCCCTGTTCGCCACAACTAGAGAAAGCCCACGCGCAGCAACGAAGACCCAACGCAGCCAAAAATAAATAAATAAATAAATAAATAAACTTATATACAAAAAAAGTGATGGAGCTGGAATTTGAATCCTCTCTATTTGAAGACAAAGCAAGTTGCTGACCTTCATAACAGGCAGGCTCATATTTTAAAGCTAAACAGGGGTGGTAGAGAAAAATTCAAGACAGCCCAGAGACAAACACTGACACTTCCTATTCTAGAAGAAACCCTTGATGTGCAAAGAATTAGGCGCGAAGGGAACTGAGAACTTGAGTCGGGGGCCCTCATTCTGCAGACGTTCCAGAAGTTAAGTGACACAGTTGAGGATGCAGAACCCGCTGGTGGCAGGTACAGCTCGGATGAGACCTCACAGCTCCTCTATTTAATTCAGTGCTCTATTTACCTGTGGTCTATCTCAACAGATATTTCTCAAACATCTAAAGGCACCTAAAGGCAAGTGACACATAGGCCAAAACCATCTGCTAAAACCTCTGGCCCTAATAGAATGCCGTCGCTTATATCAATAGTTATGATCAGGAGAATCCACAAGGGGGTAAATTGGAATGTTGTTCTGCAGATTCTCTGTAAATGTCACTTCCTCTAAATCTCTCTAGGGAGTATATAAAATGTAAAAGACTATAAATGTCACAACTCTGTGGTTCTTTTGAACTAACTTCAAAAGGCTTGGCCACGGAGAATCAGCACACCACCACCCAGGCATGTAGCACTGCTGTGAGCAAGGACTGGGGCTCTAGCATTCCATCTATGCAGGTGGTGGGCTGTGGTTACCATCGACAAAATGGCCTTGACTGGGGATATACTCCCAAACCATCCCTTGATACGCACCACAGTATGGAATCCCAATTTCATTTATTAATTTATTTTTAATCTGTCATTTTTGTTTGATGTATGTACAAGGTAAAACTTCAGAAATACTAAACTCTTCTCTATTCCAGACCCACCCCTAAGAGACAGCCTTTACACTGGGTGGTCACCTTCTTACCTTCTAATAACATGGAATTAAGCTGCTATTTGTATCTATCCTTCTTAGGTGATAGCTATTGACTCTTACAATGACCAGTGGTGATATATCACTTATGGCACCCTCTCTCTTGCCAGATTTTGATGGCTAAAAAATTTTCTAGCTTTTCTACTGGCTAGCTTTGACTCTTTAACTAATGCACCTAAAATGTACAACCCTTCCCTCTAGTTTCCCTTACTCTCTTTACACTTCCCACCTCTGCCATGTATTTTCTCTTACTTTGTCAAGAATAACACTTATATTCTGTTCTATAACCATAATAAACCAAAATAATTGATTACAAATGTTAAAACTAAGAAGTAACATTTTTATGAGAAAGGCCGCAAGCAGATAATATATTGAAAATATTATTCTGATTACACTTCATTCCTCTTCCCTACACATCACATTATCTAGCAGCCAATGACCATTTTGGCCACTGGAAAGTGGGAAGGCCAGTCACACCCCTGGAAGGAGGGAGAATGTAGAGCAGGGTTTCTCAACCTTGGTGACACACTGGAATCACGTACAGAGCTTTAAAAAATACTGATGCCTGGTTGTCATCCCAACAGCATCTCATATAATTGGTCTGGAGTATGGCCTGGGAATTGGGATTTTTGAAAGCTCCTCCCACTAAGGTAATTCTCATTTACAATTAAAGTTGAGAGGAAGTACTGGTCAGAAAGGAAAGTAAATGGAAGTCTACCCCTTATGACACTCCCTTTCAAATATGGGCGAAAGGCCAAAGACCCAGAGAGAGGAGGCATGCAGGTAGGTTGAGGGGAAAGGGGAAAACTGATGAGGGGCTTTTGCTCCACTTTTCATTTGGGATTTAGAACATCTGTCCTAGGGAGGTCTCCCCTGCCACCTTTCTGCATAAGCTGAGAAAAGATGGTGCCTCCATGTGATTAGGTTTAGCTCTCCAGAATCTCTTCATGCCTTGTAACCATAAGTCCCCACATGCCCTACGGGTAGGGTATCTAGGATGCAGCTGATGATGCTGTGAGTTTACTTGGACACCCACCAGAGTGAGGAACAAGCCACCCTGAGCAGGACCACCATGTGCAGATGAGTAATGTGGCACATTTTGGCGCATTTGCAAGGGGCATTGATGTCAACTGTGCCCCTGGGAGTTGTGAGATGTGAAGCCTTGATCCTGTCGCTGACAAGTGCAAGATGAACCACCAGGGGTGGGAAAAGACTAGGAGTCACACTGAAGGGCCAACTGAGGTCCAGGGGTGGTGTCATCAGAGAATCACCAAGCCTTGATTATATTAGAGAGTAGAGACCACAGATTTTGGTGTTAGATGGCAGTAGGGTGCACTGGGGCATTGCCAAGAAGCCAAGGGGCAATGAAAGGGGAGAGAACATGAAAGACTGAGAATATACATGAAAGGGATTAATTCCCAAAGATACTTGAATTGTTGGATCAAATTTAATTTCCTTTAGAAATTGAAGATGATTCAAAGAAATGGAAAGATATCCCATGCTCTTGGATTAGAAAGATTAATATTGTTAAAGTGGCCATACTACTCAAAGCAATCTACAGATTTAATGCAATCTTTATCAAATTAGCGTGACATTTTTCACAGACCTAGAACCAATAATCCTAAAATTTATATGGAACCATAAAAGACCCAGAATTGCCAAAGTAATCCTGAGGAAAAGGAACAAAGCAAGAGGCATAACCCTCCCAGACTTCAGACAATATAACAAAGCTACAGTAATAAAAACAGTGTGGTAATGGCACAAAAACAGACATATGGATCAATGAAACAGAGCCCAGAAATAAACCCACACACCTACGGTCAATTAATCTTCAACAAAGGAGGCAAGACAATACAATGGGAAAAAAGATAGTCTCTTCAGCAAGTGGTGTTGGGAAAGTTGGACAGCTGCATGTAAATCAATGAAGTTAGAACACAAGCTCACACCATGCACAAAAATGAACTCAAAATGGCTTAAAGACTTAAAAATAAGACATGACACCTTAAAACTCCTAGAACAGAACATAGGCAAAACATTCTCTGACCTAAGTCATACCAATGTTTTCTTAGGTCAGTCTCTCAAAGCAATAGAAATAAAAGAAAAATAAACAAATGGGACCTAATTGAGCTTACAAGATTTTGTACAGCAAAGGAAACCATACACAAAATAAAAAGACAACCTATGGACTGGGAGAAAATATTTGCAAATGATGCAACCGACAAGGGCTTAATTTCCAAAATATACAAACAGTTCATACAACTCAATAACAAAAAAACAAACTACCCAATGGAAAAATGGGCAGAAGACCTAAATAGGCATTTCTGCAAAGACGACATACAAATGACCAACAGGCACATGAAAAGATGTTCAACATCACTAATTATTAGAGATATGCAAATCAAAACTACAATGAAGTATCACCTCACACCAGTCAGAATGGCCATCATTAAAAAGCCTACAGGGACTTCCCTGGTGGTCCAGTGGTTAAGACTTCACTTTCCAATGCAGGGTGGGGAGGGTTCGATTCCTGGTCGGGGACCTAAGATCCCACATGCCTCGTGGCCAAAAAACCAAAAGGTAAAACAGAAGCAATATGGTAACAAATTCAATAAAGACTTTAAAACAAAAGGTCCACATTAAAAAACAAACAAACAAACAAAAAAGTCTACAAATAACAGATGCTAGAGAGGGTATGGAGAAAAGGGGACCCTCCTACATTGTTGGTGGGAATGTAAATTGGTGTAGCCACTATGAAAAACAGTATGGAGGTTCCTCAAAAAACTAAAAATAGAGCTGCTGTATGATCCAGCAATTCCACTCCTGGGCATATATCTGGACAAAACTATAATTCAAAAAGATACATGCAGGCCTTCCCTGGTGGTGCAGTGGTTAAGAATTCGCCTGCCAATGCAGGGGACATGGGTTCAAGCCCTGGTCCGGGAAGATCCCACATGCCACGGAGCAACTAAGCCCGTGTGCCACAACTACTGAGGCTGTGCTCTAGAGCCCGCAAGCCACAACTACTGAAGCCGACGTGCCACAACTACTGAAGCCCACATGCCTAGAGCCTGTGCTCCGCAACAAGAGAAGCCAATGCAATGAGAAGCCCGCGCACTGCAACAAAGAGTAGCTCTCGCTCGCCACAACTAGAGAAAGCCCGTGCGCAGCAATGAAGACCCAATGCAGCCAAAAATAAATAAATAAAATAAATAAATTTATAAAAAAAAAAAAAGATACATGCACTCCTATGTTCACAGCAGCACTATTCAAAATAGCCAAGACATGGAAACAACCTAAATGTCCATCAACAGATGAATGGATAAAGGAGATGTGGTACATATATACAATGGAATATTCCTCAGCCATAAAAAAGAATGAAATAATGCCATTTTCAGCAACATGGATGGACGTGGAGATTGTCAGACTAAGTAAAGTAAGTCAGAAAGAGAAAGAATACCATATGACTACCATATGATATCACTTATATGTGGAATCTAAAATATGACACAAATGAACTTATCTACGAAACAAAAACAGACTCACAGACACAGAGAATAGACTTGTGGTTGCCAAGTGGGGGTGGGGGGTGGGGAAGGGATGGATTGGGGGTTTGGGATTAGCAGATGCAAACTAGTATATAGAGAATGGATAAAGGTCCTACTGTATAGCACAGGGAACTATATTCAGTATCCTTAGATAAACCATAATGGAAAAGAATATGAAAAAGAATGTATATATGTATAACTGAATCACTTTGCTGTGCAACAGAAATTAACACAACATTGTAAATCAACTATACTTCAACAAAATAAATTAAAAAAATTTAATTTCCTTTATTTGTTACACAATGGGATAGAGTTTTAAGGATTAATGTATCTACCAGTATCATACAATCTACAAATAGATTACTGTAGCTATTATTTGCATTTCTGAATCAGTAAGTGTAAACTGTTGGCCATCTTACAAAATGATACATATATTGTTTCCAGGTAGATCAAGAAGAGCACTGTAGTTGTGGATCTTCTCTGCAGAATCAATGTTATGGCACTAGGGTCACTCAATAGGGAATGTTCATGGCATCAAAGCCAAACTGATTAAAATGGTACCATATTTTAGTTTGCATCATATTATAGCCAATTTTTTTGGATAGTATTTTGTTTCTCTTCTGGGTTGAATATAGTGTTTACTGGGTCCCCTATTTTCTCCTATTTTGGTTTTCTCGCTCATTTTGTTGGTGTGCTTCCTCAAGTAATTTCCTGAGAAAAAGTGTTTTAGAGGTAAAAATGCTGAGGCTTTGTGTATCTTAAAATATATTTATTCTCGCTATACCCTAAATAGAGAAGGATATTCAAGTTCAAAATTATCTTTCTCCCCAGAACTTTGAAGACTATGTTCTGTTGACTTCTAACCTTCAGAGTTGCTGATAAAAAATATCTTGTGTGAGACTGATTTCTGTGGTCTGTTTAATTGCTGTTTTTCTAATCTGAAATTTCATGATGATGCATACAGAGCATGTCCTTTGTCATTCATACAGTTAATACTTACTGGGCCCTTTCATTCACATTTCAGCTCTGGGAATTTTTTTTTTCAATTTTTTCAATTTTTTTTCTAATTGATAATTAGACTTTTACATTTCTTTCGTATTTTCCATTTTTTGGTCTTTTTGCTCAACTTTATCTTTCAACTTAGGTATTGATTTTATGTTTAATTTTGGCAATTTCATTTTACATTTTAAACACTTTTTACTTTCTAATTATTGCTTTTCAAATTACATTCTCTTATTTTGAAGATGAGCTTTTTCCCCCAAGAGATTACAAATTATCATGTTATTATGATTTTTTGTTTCTTGAAATAGCTATTTTTAAAATGACTACACTGAATTACCTGTTTCTTTTACCTCTGTTTTTCAGTTTGTCTCTTACTTTTTCCCATCCACAATGTTGGATTTCCTATTGTATTTCCAATTCGAGGTTGCCATTCACATTCAGGAATGAGAAACCAGGGTGATACAGGTTTCCTCTGATAGGGCATGGGTCTGTCTCCCTGCCCCTTGCTCCCACAAGGAGGATTTCTGATGGGGTTGGGGGTTCCATGTGAGTGAGTGGTACGTGTTGATGGACAGGTTTTACCTTAGGGTAAAATGACAAGGAGATAGACGTCAGGCCCCTAAATGCCAGAATGAGGGGGCATTAATCTTAGGTGGTAGCATCCACATGACCAGCACTCCTTATTTTATTTGCTTGAGTTCTTTAGAATTGAGCTCCCTGCTTCCTTAGGTGCCATGGTGGGGAGGCTGACTGCTTTGGCTGTTCCACAGAGAACTTCAGTTAACCCCCTCTATCCACCTCTTCTTCTTAGACTTGATCTCCATATTGCCTTCTGACCAGATGTCCTAGTTTCCCAGCACAGTCTCAGGTTATACCGCTTGTCCTACCCAGTGAAATTACTGGTAGTCCCACCTTTTACTTCCGGAAGTATCCTAGTTTAGAAAATAAACTGTATGGTCATTCTACTGCTGACCACCAACCCTGAGCTCTGTGGGTCCAAAATGGAAGACCTAGTTCCTCCTGCCCTGGCCTCTCAGTCTATTCTAGACTCTGCTTCATCTTCCACAGATTTCCATTTGCTTTTCAATATTCACAAATTTGTTGGAATCCATTATCCATCTCCTGATTTCTTTACTGTTGGAGCTCACTACAAATTTATGTTTCTATACTGTTATCCCAATTGGGTATTTTGGAGGGATGGAAGTGAACACATATGTTCATCCTGAAATCTTGATATCCTGTTTGGTTTTAAACCACACTGAAAATGTGAGTTTGAAGCCCTCAGCCTCTGTTCAATGTTGCAATATTTAGGACAACATTAGTTTTCAAAATACATCACCACTGACCCAGTAAGCATACCATCTACCAATGATCTGAGATTACTGACATCTACTATCACCAGAGGCAGAGAAGACAGAAGCCAGCAAGCTCAGTTTAATGTTCATTGTAAAATGTATGTTTCTTAGAACAACTGGAGTTTAAGCATATAATAGCCATGAATATAGTCTTCAGAGCAGAGAAATGACCAGGGATGAATTTTACTATACTGCTGTCCATGTGAAAACCATTAGTAACATTATTGTTCCCCATTTAATTCAACTTGACAATACAGGGGAAAACCCATGCTGCTAAAATTTAAATTATGTTAGAAATATGGTTGAGCATTAAAAAAAGTTCATACACAGATAACTGCATTCAATTCAAAATGTATCAGTTATGATCTGGAAGTGAAGTTTTTATACTCCCTTTTCATTTCCTATTCTCTGGATACTATTACACTTTTGATACAACCAGGCCTGCATGACATTCTCCAAAGGTGCAAAGATGACCAAGCATGTAGGTGATACAAAGTATCTGGCATATTTTGCTCCCAAGAGCATTTCCATAGGCACCACTAGTTCTCTTGCACACTCTAAGCATGATCTCTGGTGACCTGAGAACATGAATATGTTCTCCAGATCTCTGATGGTCAAAGGTCACTTGGCTACTAAGAGCATGGGCTGCTGAGAGCATGTTCCAGAATGAGGTACCAAGACAATAACATAGAGAATCCAGTAATTCTGATGTTCTTGTGTCCAAAAGGGAGGGATCATTGGCATCAAAACACTAGAATGTAAGCAAAGTGCTTCATAACTATCGGGGCAGTGAATTGGGCTGCTGTTCCCACAATCATTTCTAGCCCCATTTCAGAGGGACAGAACACACAGAGGAGAAACTGCCCTGAGCAAAGCTGAGAACTACTTTGGGGACTCGGGGTCAGAGAAGAGAGAACAGAAGCTCCCCACATTCTATGCGGAGTGTGAGGAAAGTGAGGGAAAAAGAAGGGTGTAAAGTGAGGGGCTGCTCTAGGACTCTTCTGACCTTTGGTCCTTTGCGTCCACGCAGGGTAAGTTTGGTACGTGGGGCTGCCCTGGGGTGTCTCAGGGAGGAATTCTCTGCAAAGCCTGGGTCTTGCTTTTCTTGCCACAGTCATACAGAGTGGGGTAGAGACAGTGAGTATTGAGTAAACTTGCCCACGTGACTACAATTAGGGTTGACTTCAGAGCGCTCCCTAACAGCATACGACTTGCCAAGGCAATTGTTTTGAAAGACATTTCAGTTGTTTTGGATGCTGAAATCTTGGTTCATACATTTTATAATCAATTTAGGAGACAAATGGGCTTGTTTCTGAGAATTAGCTGCACACTCACATTGTGTGCTTAACTAATTTACTGGGTCGTTTATTTAGTCCTGAGTTTTTAGGACTCCATGTGGCAGCCAGGAGAATGTACCTTGCAAACCTGAAGTTACAGGGAGTGCAGTAACTGACCATTGACTGGGGCCCCAGCTGCTGGGCTCTGGAATCCATCATTGCATTTGTCCTGAGGCCATGCTTCCTGCAGGCTCGTGCTCCCAGCCAATGACCGAGGGGAACTAAGGCAAGTCATTCTTGGCTGAATTTGCCTCAAGGAATCCCAGAGGCTTTGACAAAACTTTCTTCCACTGCACACCCCCCAACCTTCCTTCCGTATGTCCTTCTCTTGGGGGTCACCCTTACATGTGGTCTCAGGGCTCTCCCCGCCTTCAGCAGTCCCCTCCTCCTTTGCTCTCACACAGGCAATTCCCTTAATAAATCTTATTTTAGCATCTGCTCCCAGGAAGACCTAGACTCATACTCTGCACCTCAGAACAACTTGCACCACTCAGAACCACTGGAATCTGCTGATATTTCAACTTATGGTTCAACTCTGGACAATTAGGACTTTGTATCTACATCAGAGAACGTCAGGCAGAAGCCAGTTTCCGCCAAATGGTACGGCTAACTGGTTCATTCTAGGCCAGTGGTTATTGTTTCGGCCTTGCAAGCTCTGATCATACACAGCGGGTACCATTTCATCCTGTCGGTAAATTCTGACAGACCTTCAATAAGAGGGTGCCACATCCTCAGTGTTGGGTCTCACAACCCCCCCTGCTCAAGAGGGAGCAGACTGCCAGAATCTGGATTCAGACACACTTCTTTCAGAGTCCCAGTTCATGGCACTTTCAGTGACACCAAACATCTCTGCTCCCTCAACACAGCCCCAGCCTGTGTCCACCCAACCCATCCTGTTTCCCATTTAGGGTAAGATACTCAAAGTGCCAAGCCTAATGGGTTCATTTTGTTTGGGGAAGCTCGGGGAATGTTTGAAATGCCTTTCTGCCATTTGAAAAGGACTGGCTTAGTTTTGAAAAGAGAGACTGACAATTAGAGAAAAAGGTTTTGGTTTCGATAAGAGCCTGTACAACTGTGTGTTGAGAGGGTACAGTCCCAGCCTTTATTCCAGTTACTACTTTACCGGAATCCAAATCATGAGGAATCTGGATTCACAGGGGTCAAAATGTGATTGGGGAAAAGTGATGGCCAGGGGCTGCTGGTCTATCCCCATGAAAGATGGAGGGGGTGCTAAGTCTCCTGACATGATTCTCATACCCTAAGCTCTTAAAAACCCCAAGGACCATAACCCAGGAGGAGCACGCCTGGGAGACATGGGGATGAGATGCCCACAAGAGCTTTCAGAAACCTCCTGGTGGCCGAATACACACTTTAAAGAGGCTAAAGCCCAAAACAGTTTGATATAATAAGGTCGTATATCATAGTGCTCTATTTCCCCATCTTCTAGAACTGCTTGTATCGTTACAATATGGTTGGTACAAAATATAAATTCTCAAGGGAAAATAAGATGAAATGGTAAGAAGACAAAGGAGCGTTCTTTTATATTCTGTCCCCTGGTCTTGGTGGCTGTGATCACTGGCATATGCTGAGATAAGAGGTGAGTGCCAGTGGGACTCTGTAGCCAGCACAGATGTCACGTGATGCTGGTCCTGTGGGAGCCCTTCAGAGAAGGAACTGTGAATGTCAGCTCTCTGCAGTTAGGCTGTGTGGTGTTGCCTAGGTGACCCAAATGCACCAGGACCTCCATCACAAGCTCATCTGGTTCTCTTTCTCTCTCTCTCTCTCGTCTTTTTCTAAGGTGAGATTTTCATAATTATTAATAATCTTAATAAAGACACCGATGAGAATGTAGCTTATATTAAGCAAGGACCTTAACCCTGGCAACTTAAAATCAAGTACAGCAGAGGGAAAAATTGGACTTCTGCCATTATAGTCTAAGATCAAACCCATCAGGAATGACCTAGAAGGATTAAAAAGTTACCACTGTGTCTCTCGGCAATTCCTTATGGTTACTGATTTGCCAGAGTCCACGTTTCTGTTTGTCCTCAATTCAGTACTCCTGAGAATGTGGCTCCTTTGGGGCTTTTGAGTTTCTTTATAGGATGGGCGCTGGAGGTAACGATACAGAGTGGTGGGGGATGTTTCTGTCTCCTGCTTGATAATATGTCTGATTCCAATGGCAACAGCTGGAAGAAGTTCTAGTAAATATAAACCCCCCGAACAAGGAACATGAATAAGGAAGTGGAATTCAAGATCCATTCTAAAACTTTAAATCTACAAGCTGAGAGATCGTGGTTTCCAGGCTCCTGTTTCCCCGCTTTGCCATGTTTCTATACAAATGTCCACCATGACTCTACAGTTGTGTTATATAAGCTGCAGAGTTTATTCTTTGGTGGCTGAGTAAAAATAATGTCACTGGGAGCACATAGATCTCCCTTCATGAATGTTTTATTCCTTAAGTTTGCTGGCCCATTTTTACCAGATTTTGGAGTTGTTTGCATGGCCGCTTCATTTCTGCTTGGGGACAGAAGCAGCTGTGACAGATGTATTCTCATGACACAGCACATCTGTCAGAAGCCAAGGGCTGCAGGGTGTATTTCTAGATCGGCTGCATCCCTTTCATTAGGTCTCTTACTATCAAAGGTGTCAGCAGCTAAAGAAACATGACTGGACTTCTAGCTGAGGCACATTTGGAGGATGAAAGTAGCTGCACGTCTCTCAGGGCGCCCTTGTGGTCCCACATCATGCTTGTAGCAACCAAGGGAGTAGATTAGCCAAGTCATTATAAGGAGGATAGTAACATTTGATCCCATGTTCCTGTAGTTCTCAGATTTCTCACTGTTCATCACAAAAATGTGAGGATTCTCCTTGGCTTGGTGTATGGGCTTCTGTTCACAACAATGATAACAAAAATAATATTAATACTATTAAGAGTTTACTATGTGCCTGGCACTATTGCTAGAACTTTACACATATGAAATCATATGATCCTTATAAACTATCGTCTGAGGTAGGTGCTATTGTTAGCTCCATTTGCAGATGGGGAAACCAAGTCTAGGATAGATAACTTGTTCCTGGCTCATTAGAGAAGAGCCTGCCTATAAGCACAGAGAGTCAGGCTGCAGAATCAGGCTAGGATATTTCATCACCCAGGGAGATATTCATACACAGAGTTGCCAGGGCTTGAAGAAATTTCTTTTAAAAATAAATCTCTAGCCTTTGATTTGACAAATGAAGGTCAGGATCACTGTGTGCAATCCTATACCCATGTTCTGAGAGAGAAGTTGGAAAATCTAGCTTGCTTAGAGGGACACAGCCAAGATGATGAAGGGTTTGAAGAGCTTGTAAGACGAGAGGTATCTGGAATAAATAAGGAATGAACTAAGTGACTAACAAAAGACACAGGAGGTCGGTCTGCAAACTGCCTTCAAATACTCAAGGGGTTCTTGCCATATGGGCCAGACTCACTTTAGTTCACTGTGCAGGGCAGAACTGGGAGGAATGAGAAGAAGCCACAGGAAAGCCAAGTTCATTTCTTTCTTTTCTTTTTCTTTTTCTTTTCTTTTCTCTTTTCTTTTCTTTTCTTTTCTTTCCTTTCCTTTCCTTTTCCTTCCTTCCTTCCTTTTCTTTCTTTCTAACATTTTTATTGGAGTATAATTGCTTTACAATGGTGTGTTAGTTTCTGCTTTATAACAAAGTGAATCAGCTATACATATACATATATCCCCATATCTCCTCCCTCTTGCGTCTCCCTCCCACCCTCTCTAGCCCACCCCTCTAGGTGGACCCAAAGCACCTGAGCTGATCTCCCTGTGCTATGCAGCTGCTTCCCACTAGCTAGCTATTTTACATTTGGTAGTGTATGTATGTCCATGCCACTCTCTCACTTTGTCCCAGATTACCCTTCCCCCCTCTCTGTCCTCAAGTCCATTCTCTACATCTGCGTCTTTATTCCTGTCCTGCCCCAAGGTTCTTCAGAACCATTTTCTTTTTTTTTAGATTCCATATATATGTGTTAGCATACGGCATTTGTTTTTCTCTTTCCGACTTAACTCTGTATGACAGTCTCTAGGTCCATCCACCTCACTCTAACCAAAAGACATATACTGGCTGAATGGATATAAGAACAAGACCTGTATATATGCTGTCTACAAGAGACCCACTTCAGACCTAGGGACACATACAGATGGAAAGTGAGGGGATGGAAAAAGATCTTCCATGCAAATGGAAATCAAAAGAAAGCTGGAGTAGCAATTCTCATATCAGACAAAATAGACTTTAAAATAAAGACTATTACAGGAGACAAAGAAGGACACTACATAATGATCAAGGGATCAATCCAAGAAGAAGATATAACAATTGTAAATATTTATGTACCCAACATAGGAGCACTTCAATACATAAGGCAAATGCTAACAGCCATAAAAGGGGAAATCGACAGTAACACAATCATAGTAGGGGACTTTAACACCCCACTTTCACCAATGGACAGATCATCCAAAATGAAAATAAATAAGGAAACACAAGCTTTAAATGATACATTAAACAAGATGGACTTAATTGATATTTATAGGACATTCCATCCCAAAACAACAGAATACACTTTGTTCTCAAGTGCTCATGGAACATTCTCCAGGATAGGTCATATCTTGGGTCACAAATCAAGCCTTGGTAAATTTAAGAAAATTGAAACCATATCAAGTATCTTTTTCGACCACAATGCTATGAGACTAGATATCAATTACAAGAAAAAATCTGTAAAAAATACAAACACATGGAGGCTAAACAATACACTACTAAATAACCAAGAGATCAATGAAGAAATCAAAGAGGAAATCAAGTTCATTTCTGAACACTCAAAGTCATCTGGGGAGGGAAGAACTGCTATGAAAGGGTGTGAGCACCCCATCAGGTGCATCCTGTAGCAGAGGCTACAGTGTCTGCTGGAAAGGAGGTTAAACTGGGTGACCTCCAGGATCAATTCCAACTGCAAGATTGACAGCAGGATTATTTTACCATTTCAGAAATGAGTTAAGTTGAAATGCAGCAGACACCTCCTGGAATATCATTCTCTATCAGCCACAACCCCTTAGAGCAGCGCTGGGGCCCAGGAGATGCCACCCCCAAATATGTCTCAATGGCATATTGATTATTTTGATTTAAAGTTACTAAGAAATGGCCAGTCCAAGAGGGCCACTTTGACCCTCCTCTCTGTCTCCCTGATAGCAGGAAATAAATCTCTCACATGAAAGGTATATTCCCTGCATGTGGAGGTAGAAGGACACCCTTATTGCCAGAGATAGGGAACTTCGGGCAGAGAAGCCTGTATAAACAAACCTTGTTACTTCTTTAATTTATTACCTCAAGGCCAAACTTTGCTTAAATTCCTTACTAATTAAGTGTCCAAACCTAAATTTCTTTGTCCTGTCAATTCCTCTCAAATGTATTGTTTCTTTGTCTGAACAAATATAAAAACTGGGACTTCCCCGGCAGCGCAGTGGTTAAGAATCCGCCTGCCAATGCAGGGGACACGGGTTCAAGCCCTGGTCTGGGAAGATCCCACATGCAGTAGAGCAACTAAGCCCATGCGCCACAACTACTGAGCCTGCGTTCTAGAACCCGCGAACCACAACTACTGAAGCCTGTGAGCCTAGAGCCCGTGCTCCACAACAAGAGAAGCCACCGCAATGAGAAGCCCGCGCACCACGACAAAGAGTAGCCCCCGCTGGCCGCAACTAGAGAAAGCCCGCGCGCGGCAATGAAGACCCAACTCAGCCAAACATAAATAAAGAAATAAATTTATAAATATATATATACACATAAAAGCTGCCTGCTTTGGCCACGTCTTAGGTACTTTCTATGAGATCTCCAAGCTCACAAATTAGGATTTGTCTCTTTTTTTCCTGTTACTGTATCTTGTGTCAATTTTATTATTAGTCCAGCCACAAGAACTCAAGAGGGTTAGGGGGGGAATTTCCTCCTCCCCAACAGCAGCTCATAGGGGAAAGGTGAGGTGGAGAGAAGGCTGGGCCACAACTTAGACAACAGACGTCGGTCCTGGCACCCCCCAACTGCATGCGTGACCCCCAGGGGCACTAACTCTGCACACCCTTAATTTCTGTAACTTCAAAATGGAGGAAAATGAATATCATCATTTTGGAAATTTCTAAAATAGAGAGGCTGGCTTTGAAGTTTTCTGATTAAGCATCAGCTATTTGGAAAATGAAATGGACCAAAGTTATCCTGCCCCCAGCACTCTGGCTAATGACCAAGCTGTTATATAAGATGCTACAGAAGAGCATTTCTGCATATTTTCTGCACATCAAGTTTGCTGATCATCCTTGTATCTCTCCGTATCTTGTTATAAAATGAAGGTCTTGCCAGCAATTTCCTTTCCTTTTCTCTTTTTCTTGTTCATTATTCACCCAGACAATCAGTTTCATGAACCAGAACTGTCCCCCTGGCTGGGATAGTCTAGTTTCTTGGGCGTACTGTATTCTAGGCAATGACGGTGCAGCTTTACTGTAATTAAGTTTTCATTCTTCTATGCAAAACTAACATTTATGAAAAGCTTCTGTAAAACACCAAGTTCCTATTTGTCTACCTTCAGAAAACTTCTTCCCTGCTTACATCCTTTTTGTAAGTCCATTTTTACTTTAAATGTTATGTCCTATTTTGGAAACAACAGTAAGTCCATTTATAAGTGTTTGGGGTCTGCTTTGTAAGCCTACTCAATGGTATAACACTGCTCAGAACACACTTCCCATGTTTTCAAAGGAATTTCCCCCTAAGTCGTGATTGACATGCCCTCTACAGATGTGGCATACATATAAAATCTTCCTTATAGGCACATGTCCATAGCTACGCATCACTACTAAAAAAAAAAAAAAAAAAAAAAAAAAGCTAATTAGTCCACCTGAGACTAAAAAAAGAAGTCATTCTAGTCAAATGTTGGCATTAGTTCCTTTTATGTGAAAAAGATGGTAATGGATTTACAAAGAATAACTCCCTTTTACCCAAATCTTGGTAATGAGAAACTGACATGAGACCACAGTTAATCATCCTACCACCCAACACCTGAGGCTTGGAGACTCCCACTTGAGTGCTTGGGGAAAATACACATCACACAATTCAAGGAGGTGCCCATGCCCTTCTCCTAGCAGCCCACGAAAAATCTGTGCTTCACTCGCTTAGCTTAAGTGCTACTTCCCTCCATTTAAGTAAAAATTGAGTTTAATTTGGTCTCAAAAACTTGCTTTCTCCCAAGTATGGGGGGAAAGAGCTTGGGCTGTGGGATCAACTGCAGTGGTACATGTGGCCATTCAGAAATAAAGGGGATTCAGCATCACTCAAAGGCAGGGTGCAAATCTGGATTGCGGTTAATTAATTTAGCCTTCATATCAAATGCTCAGAACTACAAAGAAAGCTTACCAGCCAGTTCCCAACAACCAGAGAATAAAAATCTGAATGAAAAGTCTAAGAGATTTAGCAAACAAACTGTTTGCCATTTAGGAGTAACTTAAGGGCTACCCAGAAGCGCTCCTTGATTGAAATCCATGAAAAGGAACCAAACACTGACCTCGAGGAAGAGAGCTTAGATATACCACCCACCCAATAATGGTCCCAACAGAGCTCCAAAGTCCTGGAGGCCTCATGAATATTCTGGAAACTTAACATGCCAAAAGAAGGAGAGATGGGGAGGAGGAGAGAGGTCTTTGCTTCTAAAGAATAACGGCTCTCCTGCGGTTATGCCTCCCCTTCCAGGATTCCTTTTCAAGCTCTTTATTGAAATTGCTCAGGTCTTTAACTGATCTCCCATGAGGGCTCAAAAGCCTTAAGCTAATTACATTTGGCTGAGATATGCTTGATGAGATGGGAAAAATATAAAGCTATTGAAACGGTGAAAAAAATCTCTAACCATCTGCTGGTGGTGTTGCTAAAAGAACAATAGATGAAAAGAAAGAGGGCAGCTAGCCAGAGTGGAAAGGTACAGGATTTCTTTAATTACTGGGTCAATGAGGCTATTACTGCTTGGAATGTTGGGGAAGGCAGGCCAAACAGGCTTAGAGGACTAAGCAACTAGGCAGTGCTTAGCAAATAAACAAAGCCAAACAACGTCGCCAAAAAAAGGGATGCATTTTTTGAGGGAGAAAGGGGAATTAGGTCAGCTTGGTTTAGCAAAGCGTTTCTAATTAGAAATCACAGGTACTTTGTGGCAAGGAGAGAAAGAGATGCTCCTAAATGGGAAGTAGGTTTCAGCCCAACCTCTGGACCTCTCTTCAGGTTATCTGTGGTCATCAAAGACGCAGCCCTGGCAAAGCGCGTTCTCTCTGATGCTGTCAGCCAGTTGTTCTGTTATACTTGGCAATCCAGGTGAGCAGCCTGCATTAAGTTTTCAAATCAGTGCCCCAGGTGTTGATTCAATATGGCAAACAGCTAATGTGCATTGCTCTAAAAGCCCTGTTCAGCTTCTCCTTTTATTTTTTTTAAAAAATAACGAATCCCCTCAAATTCAGCTGAGAAAATGTTAGATTTTGGAAGACAAACTGACACATCAGAAAGGGGACTGTTAAATCAAAGTTTATTTTTACTTTGTGTACAGTAACTCTTATAAGTTGAGCGGCAGTTTCTGCCCCAAATCCTATTTTTTCCCCCAAACTTTACAGATGGAATGCCATTTTCTTTCATGTTACTTTGTCTTGATTCCATATCTGAAGGTGGGTAAAACTACTAAACTAACGGTGAAATGTTTTTATTTTCTTCATTATTCCCTTTTCATCAAAGCCAGGAGCACATTTTTCAGACGCACAATTCAAGTGTATCCTCTGGATGCTCTTGGTGTGCCCGGGGTCTGCTTCCCCATGGACAAAGAGTCCTCTCCCTCACCTTCCTAACCTGGGCATGCAGTCTCTGTCCTCCCTCTTCCACATGGCCTCCTAGACCTGCGCTGGGGGAAAGATGCACTGTATCAGTGACCACAAGGAGGGCACAGGTGGCAAGAGCGGCTTACAGGCAGCTGATCTCAGACAAACAGGGGTCTGAGTTGGGAAGAGGTCTCCATCTGTCCAGTCTCCCAGCGGCAGGTCTGGGAGTCCAGGATGATGCTCCTCTCTCAGTGCCTGATGTGAGACAGCTAGTGTGGATAACGAACCAGGGCTTTGCCAGTGGTTCTCAAAATATGGTACCTTGACCAGCAGCGTCACCATCATCTGGGAACTTGTTAAAAATGCCATCTCTTGCCTGCTCATCACCACAGACCTACTGGATCTGAACTTGAGGTATAGGGTCCAGCAATCTACCCTTTAACAAGGCATCCAGGTGATTCGGATCTACTGAGGAGAATGCTCTATATCACCTGTCTGTCTGTCTGTCTGTCTGTCTATCTATCCATCCACCCATCCACCCATCATCTTTGCCATGTTTAAACATCCCACCCTCCAACAAAAATAAGGCAGAGGCAAAGGTCTAAGGGATTTTTCAAAAAGAACTGTCTAAATTTGGATGCCAAATACTACAGTAGTGGTGCCATTCAAAATGCGGTCCACAGACCAGCAACATCACCGTTACCTAGGAGCTTGATGGAAGGGCAGGTCACAAGCCCACCAAGACCTACTGTATCCAAATCTCTGGGGGTAGGGTCCAGAAATCCGTGTTTTAACAAACACTTTAATTCTCATATACACCTAAGTTTGAGAGCCATTGTGCTAGAATAACACCTGAGCAAGGATTAGGGTCAAGAATTTCTCTATTCACATTTTGTGATATTAGTCAGGGAGAGCTCAATTGGAACATTTGGTGGACATGAATTTTATATTTCCTCCATTTCCAAAAAGTATTGGTTGGATATTTACTTTAATTATTATTTTTCTCAGGCCAGAAAATAGAAACCAGCCTTTTCTCTTCCTTCCATCCTTTTTCCTTCTCTCCCTCCTTTCTTCCTATCTCTTTTACTTCTTTTTTTCTCATTCCCTCCTTTCTTTCTTCATTTTCTTACTGCCTTTAATTCCTTTTCTTTTAATCTCCTAGAGATCCATAACTATTCTACTGGCACTTACTGTGGATGCAGTAATTAGATTTACCAGAATTAAATTCCAGTTGTGCAATCAACAGAGACTGACATTAAAAAGGGATGGGTCCCTAGAAAAATGGTACAGATGAACCGGTTTGCAGGGCAGAAATAGAGACACAAATATAGAGAACAAACGTATGGACACGAAGGGGGGAAAGTGGCAGGGGGTGGTGGTAGTGGTGGTGTGATGAATTGGGAGATTGGGATTGACATGTATACACTAATCTGTATAAAACAGATAACTAATAAGAACCTGCTGTATAAAAAAAAGAAATAAAATTCTAAAATTAAAAAAAAAGGGATGGGTCATGATAATAAAAATGCTGCCTAATTTAGCATAGATTATAGAAGGAGGGACAACTTTACGGTAATTCCCAACTCGAGCATGGGAAGATATTGGAGTCTCTCCTTTCTCTGGGGAACTATTTAAGGAAAACCTAAATTTTTCAACATGGTTTGGAGAAACCATGTTGAGGGTTAATGTATTAGTTCTCTATTCCCGTTGCAACAAATTACCATAGACTGTGTCTTAACATAACACAAATTTATTATCTTATAATTCTGGAGGCCGGAAGTCTGAAATGGGTCTTATGGGGCTAAAATCAAAGTGTCAGCAGAATTACCTTCCTTCTGGAGGATCTGGGAAGAATCCATTTCCTTACATATTCCAGTTTTTAGAGGCTGCCTGTATTCTGTGTCTTACATGGCCTCCTTATTCCATCCTCAATGCCAGCAACTTAGCACCTTCACATCTCAGGTGCTTGCTGGCTCTCTCTCTCTCTCTCCCTTATACACACACACAAACACACACACACACATTGTATCTATATTTATCTTGTCTATTATTATCCATTAATTATATATAATTTATACATTTTGTGCAAGTTTTGCTTTCTGATTGCTTAAGGTTGTCTATAATATATATTTTGTTAATGGGAAAAATGAGTAATGTAATAGTATGAAATGACTATGTTAATTTTGAAAAGTGTTCCTTTCCGTTGAAATTACATATCTTAATATATTATGAACTGCACACCTCTTGATCCTAAATATTATTTTATGAATTATGCTCAATATTATAAGAAAAATGAAGGACAGGTGAACTAAACTTTGTGTGTATTTGAGAAATAAGCTAAATATGATAAATGGAAAGTAAATATTCTTTGAAATATGTGTTTAAGAAGAAATATCCAGTTTTTTCTCTTTCATTCCTACTTCTCTGTAGTTTTTTTCTATTAGTTTCAAATAAAATCCGAGACTAATAAATTATGACATTTCTGAAAAATGAACAGACGTGCTTCTATGTCAAAAATGTAAGCTCTAACTACGAGTGATATTTATTGGTTAGAAACATGACTGATTCATCTCAACATTTCTTTTGAAGATTCATAATGAAATAAAGCGATCACATACAATCAACCCAAACCCCTTGCTATTGTTAAAATGCCTACCTCTTTATTTTCCTTTTTCTTTTTTTAAATCATTGCAGCAGATGCCATAAAATGAATGTAGTGAAACCTTCAAGCAGCAAGCTCCCTGTTTCTATCTTGATTATAAAAACACATTGAAAGGTAAATCCACGGTAAAATAAATGAAAAAAATAATTAACATTCAAAGTACTCCTTACACCACCTGTTCTTTACATACTGTGCTGAAATGAAGGCACCTGATGTATAAAGAGTAATGAAAAGAAATTGAGTTTCCTTCTAAAGCAGAAAGAAAAGTAGCACTTATATTTGAAATTCAAATCAGAATGGATGTACCTTTTGTACAATCAACAGGGTCCAGAATTTCCTTCATCTGATGAGTTGAGTGAAGTGGTTAAGTCTAAACCCAGGTACAGTAAATATTTTATCCAATATATATGACATAATATTTTGTGTTATTTTGTGTTATTTTTTTAAAAAATCCTTTATGTAAGTAGATGGTGAACTTCTGTGGTCTTTGAAAGCAGATACTCCAAATAATATCTGACTTTAAGGTTCTGTGCTAAAATTTGGGTTGACAATATTTTGGTCTTTACAACAAAATGTGTAAATGAACATATTTACACATCCCTATTATTACAATCCACCCCAGTCAATTTATAGATTAGACCTGCATTTGTTAGTTCTGTTACCTAGTGGCCTTTTTGTGTTCTTCAGGTGGAAGGATATTGATCCCAGATGGTCAAAGATGAAGGAAGGAATTATAAGTGAGGTAAATGGTAATTATTGGATAAGTCTAAATGAATACTGATGGTACAAATCAGTTATGATTATAATAAGAATAATGTATTGTGGGAGTTAAGATATACTTAGAATTAAAATATATTGCAATAGTGGCATTTATTGGGATGAGGCAAATTAAATTTAAGTATGCTAATATTTTTCCATTGTCATGGAGAATAAAAGTACCAATTCATATTAAAATTTGGTAAGTCTCAGTGATGCCTGAGAGCCAAGAAGTGAGATGAGCCTTGTGGTTGTCCCCGCTGACTGTCTGGAGAGACTTTCCAGGCCACAACCAGCTGCACAACCCAGTGGACTCCCTGAGTGGAGGAGACTGAGCTGAGAGTCTTGGAAGGCCAAGGCATCTGGTGTTTGCAGGGCAGAGAATTGGAGATTATCTGATTCTATAATGGTGTTACTCCTTTGACTTTCTACAACTAGACTGTTTTACAAATCTGTAGGGGTAGAAGTTACCTTGTAGAAAACTTATAATAATGAAAATGAGACTTGTTCATAGCAGTGTAAATGCATTCTGTTTGGTGGAGAAGAAAGAATACATTTTACTGCCCTATATGATATTAACCAGTCTTTCAAATGTCAGTATTCCTGAATCATGGGTGTATGTGTATATGTATGGATGTATTTGGTATTCCTGATTGTATGTGTATTATGGAGATATACATATACATTTGGATATACGTATATATATTATTCTTTTTTGAACCAGTTTTACATCTTATTGGTCCCCTTATTAATTAATGATTTAAATAAAATCTTTTACATGTATTTATGGAAAATCATGAGTTCTGATTTCATCTTTCTGAAAATTACAATTTAGCATTATTTAATATCTTGGAGAAGAGGGAAGATCTAATGAACGTGTCACCAAACATTAACAATTATACTCACTGTTTTTCGAGGAGGCTAATTTTCTGGACAATTTAAGGATAGTATATGTAAAATAATGATTAGATGCAAATAAAAACCACTCTTTTCATTAGTTGTGATAAGAATTAAGGTACTTCAGTGTTCTTGGACTGGAAGAATCAATATTGTTAAAATGACCATACTATCCAGGGCAATCTACAGATTTAATGCAACCCTTATCAAAATACCAATGGCATTTTTCACAGAACCAGAACAAAAATTTAAAAAATTTGTATGGAAACACAAAAGACCCTGAATAGCTAAAGCAATCTTGAGAAAGAAAAATAGAACTGGAGGAATCAGGATCCCTGACTTCAGACTATACTACAAAGCTACAGTCAACAAAAACAGTATGGTAATGGCACAAAAACAGACACACAGATCGATGGAACAGGATAGAAAGCCTAGAAATAAACCCATGAACTTACGGTCAATTAATCTACGACAAAGGAGGCAAGAATATGCAATGGAGAAAAGATAGTCTCTTCAATAAGTGGTGTTGGGAAAACTGTACAGCTACATGTAAAAGAATGAAATTAGAACATTCTCTAATACCATGTAGGAAAATAAACCCAAAATGGATTAAAGACCTAAATGTAAGACTGGATATTATAAAACTCCTAGAGGAAAACATAGGCAGAGCACTCTTTGACATAAATCACAGCAATATTTTTTTGGATCTGTCTCCTAGAGTAATGGAAATAAAAGCAAAAATAAACAAAAAGGACCTAATTAAACTTAATAGCTTTTGCACAGCAAAGGAAACCATAAACATAACAAAAAGACAACGTACAGACTGGGAGAAAATATTTGCAAATGATGCGACTGACAAGGGACTTATTTCCAAAATATGCAAATAGCTGATACAGCTCAACAGAAAAAAAAAAAATCAAAAACAAACAACCCAATCAAAAAATGGGCAGAAGATCTAAATAGACATTTCTCCAAAGAAGACATACAGATGGCTAAAAGGCACATGAAAAGATGCCCAACATCACTAATTATTAGAGAAATGCAAATCAAAACTACAATGAGGTATCACCTCACACCCGTTAGACAGGCCAACATCAAAAAGTCTACAGATAATAAATGCTGGAGAGGGTGTGGAGAAAAGGGAACCCTCCTACACTGTTGGTGGGAATGTAAATTGGTGCAGCCACTATGGAGAATAGTAGAGGTTCCTTCAAAAACTAAAAATAGTGTTACCATATGATCCAGCAATCCCACTCCTGGGCATATATCTGTAAAAGACGAAAACTCTAATATGAAAAGATACATGCACCCATATTCATAGCAGCACTATTTACAACAGCCAAGACATGGAAACAACCCCAATATCCATTGACAGATGAATGGATAAAGAAGATTTGTTGTATATATATATATATATATATATATATATATATATATACAATGGAATACTACTCAGCCATTAAAAAGAGAATGAAATAATGCCATTTACAGCAACATGGATGGACCTACTAAGTGAAGTCAGATAAAGACAAATATCAAATGATATCACTAATATGTGGAATCTTAAAAAAACTGATACAAACGAACTTATTTACAAAAAAGACACTCACAGACACAGAAAACAAATTTACAGTTACCAAAGAGGAAAGGGGAGGGAGGGATAAATTAGGAGTTTGGGATTAACACATACACACCACTATATATAAAATAAAAAACAAGGTCCTACTGTATAGTTCAGGGAACTATATTCAATATCTTATAATAACCTATAATGGAAAAGAATCTGAAAAAGAGTATATACATATATATCTGTATCACTTTGCTGTATACCTGAAACTAATACAGCATTGTACATCAACTATATTTCAATAAAAAGTTGTTTGTTTTGAGAAAAAAAAAGAATTAAGGTACTTCATGCACAGAGAGTTGCAGAACTCTAATGCAGCAGAGAGAAATAAAAAGTTCAACACCTAGAGATAGAATTCCACTTAAGGAAGAGATCTGTTTTATCTTTGGAAATTACTTTGATAAGCCACAAGGCTATAGGTCTTGGGGCAAAACCAGACAACCTAGGCTTGATACAAAGTTAAAAATAAAAAAAGAAAAGAAAAAGGGGATTCAGAAACAAAGCTGGATGCTAGAGAATTAGTAGAGACGGTCTCTCAAAATTCCCCAGACAGGGATAGACAAAGGATTACAGATTTTGATCCTAATGTCCGCTTAAGCCTACACATATTACTTGGGTTTGTGGTACTTCCTCCCTGATGTGTAAAATGGAGGTTCAGGGAAAGTTTTTCTAAATCTTAAAAGACAAGATGATGATGACAGCGTGCTGGGGACTTGGCCACATTCAAGAGGCCAAGTAGACTTTCTTCTTGAGAAGCCACATATGAGGTTTACACATGTTTAATCTAAATTTACACCATATTACATTATGGGAACCTAAATTATTATTGTTGCAGTGAATATGCTTTTAATTTTTCTGTTTTTTAACTTTAAAATTATAGGTCAGTTACACTTTTATTTGAGGGAGAAACCTGAAGAAAATTCGTACTTTAAAAATAAATTTTAAAAAATGTTAAATGTGAATGAAACATTCTATCTTTACTTCTTATACAGTGGAATTTGAATGAACTGGTTTTATATGTATATATTGCATACGTAGAGATATGCAGAAGACAAATAATTTAGCTTGAAACTTCATAGTTTTTATATTCAGTGTATTTAACGAATACAAGGAATTTCATTAAACACTTAAAAATATTCACAAAAACTGAACAGGCACCAGCATTATTAATTTATCTTATATTCTAAAATAAAATTTTGGTTGACAAATTCCAGCTACAAAATATGATTAGGAAAAAAGACTGATAACAGAAGAAATCATTTGAAAATGAAGCTGCCCTAAAAAACCTAAATTATAGTGCTGCCAATATGAATTATGCAGGATTACTAAAGTTGACTTCATTTGAAAAGATAAGATACAAGATAAGATAAACACATATGAAATCCAGTAAAATAACATCATTTAGGTTAATAACCAAATAGGAAAGTAATCTTATAGGCGATCTCCTCTAAAAAGATTTCATGTTTTAGCATAAAATATGACTTTAGCCAGCATTAAAATGTTTTTTCTGAAGATTTTTATTTCTAGCGGAATTCAGAAATATTTCATATAAAATCTTAAGTAGATCAACATTGTATCACTATTATATCACATACAAGATATGATATACAAGATAAGATTTCAGAATATATAAAGTTCCAGTAAGTTAATTAATCAAGATGAAAGTTCATATAATATTTCGCAGGAATCAAAAATGTACCTGAACCATGATTCTCCATAGCAAAGCACACAGACTGGAGTATGAAAGCCTGAATGTGTGTTTGTGTTGTTGCTGCATTGCTGGTGTGGAGGCTGATTTTCAAGTAGAGGGGAAAGGGCTGTGTCAGTGATGTAAGAATCCCATCAATAATGGAAAACACCAAGGGCTGTGTAGTGGTGTCTTGAAGCCAAAATAAAACCCTAAGGGATTTGATTGGTAGGAGCAGAAGAGAAAGTGTTTCACTGTGTTCACTGAAAGATGAAACAGCAGCCAGAGAAACTACAAGAAAAGAAGTTTCTCATGTGGACTAAAAAAGATGGGTGATGTAAATCTAGCCTGGTTCTGAGCAGAGTTTGTGGGTCAACCTAATTTGAGCTAAAGGGCACATTTATCCCATTTAAAGTATCCTCCGGGAATTGTTAGCTGTCCAATTATTGGTTAAGTCCTGAAATATGGTAAGTTAGTCTGGCTGATCTTTTTGTCTGGTCTAGAGTACCTCTGCATTTTTATCAATAGGATACAATGAATAAAACTGAGTAAAACCTACAATTTCAGCTTTCTCAGTGTATTGATGACCACTGGCTCCCATCTCATCATCCCTTGTTTCATCAAGAATGTGGTTCTTCAGAGCTGGCCTTCCAAGAAAGTTTATAAAATTGGACAATCTCATCCCTGCATTATTGAGTTCGTGCCCCTCATTTTACTACCCCAGAAACTGGGATTTATAAAAGGTAAAAAATTGCCAGAAACCACATAGCCAGAGCAAGAAGCCATGGTTCTCTGCACACTTAGTCTCATGGTCCTGCTCGTCAGAGGCCAAAACATGAGCCAAAGGATGTGATAATTTATACTTGTTGCCGATTTACACTTCACTTCCTACTTGCATGCCTGTCAATATCCATCTTTTTCCAAGAAGATCTTATACCATAATATACTTTAAATCTCCATCAACATTTTGATCAGCCCAAGATAAAGGATTTTTATTCCATATTATACTTATTGCTGGATCCAAGAAAAATAATTGGAATGCATGCATTCTGTATAACACTTGGAGAGAAAGTCCAATATATTTCTAAGAAACATAAGTTAAAATTATGTGATATAATAATGATACAATGTTGATCTAGTTAAGATTTTACATGAACTATTTCTAAATTCCACTAGAAATAGAAATCTTCAGAAAAAACATTTTAATGCTGGCTAAAGTCACATTTTATGCTAAAACATGAGATCTTTTTAGAGGAGATCACCTATAAGATTACTTTCCTATTTGGTTATTAACCTAAATGATGTTATTTTACTGGATTTCATATGTGCTGCAGATCCTGCTGGGAAAGCATAAAACCGGACTCATTTAGGAAGAGGCAATGTGGCTATATGAGAAAAGCTGCCATATGTGGAACCTCACTTAATGCCTGTTGAAATTTTTGTGTTTCATGTCTCCTAGGGAAATGTCCATTGTGCTATTGTGTAATTTTATCAGCATGAACTTCTGCTGAATATTTTCTCTTCTCTTCAAAACCCATATTTTGGTATAGCTAACTTCAAAACTTAATGTTACAACATCTGTGCCCATACACCTGGGAGCCATCAAAGACATATCCTAAAGATTATCTACATTTTCTAATCTTATATAGAATGCTGTGAAATGAGACAAAAAGGTTATACATTTTTCCTGGTCTGGAATTTTTTGAAAGGAACCACTTTCTGTCTCCTTAGAAAGATTCTCAAAAGAGAACCAATATTGGGCTTCCCTGGTGGTGCAGTGGTTGAGAATCTGCCTGCCAATGCAGGGGACACGGGTTTGAGCCCTGGTCTGGGAAGATCCCACATGCCGTGGAGCAACTAGGCCCGTGAGCCACAACTACTGAGCCTGCGCGTCTGGAGCCTGTGCTCCGCAACAAGAGAGGCCGCGATAGTGAGAGGCCCGCGCACCACGATGAAGAATGGCCCCCGCTTGCCGCAAATAGAGAAAGCCCTTGCACAGAAACAAAGACCCAACACAGCCAAAAATATATAAATTAATTAAAAAAAAAAAAAGAGAACCAATATTCCTAACGCTGTAAAGAATATCCCTACAAATTTAACGGAGTACTCATTTGTTTTTTGTTTTTTTTTGCAGGTAAGAGTAGCTCTTAATGCGTATATGCAACTTTCCATTAAGAGACACTGTGAATATACACAAAACCTGGAGCTATGTTCTCAAAATATTTTCAAACAAGACTCTTCAGTAACCATAGGAAACAAAAGAAAGCAAAAGAACATTCTATGCCTTTGAATTTATTTACTACTTTTATTCTGTGGATCTACCAATAAATCAATGGCATCTTCTTTTAAAAATAAAAATTATGGTTGAATCAGCATTTCTCAAACAGAAGATTGAGATCTTGACCAAAAAAAAAAAAAATTTTTTTCTGAATACACAGAAACGTCTCCCACCTCACCTTTCATTAATTGTTCTATCTTTCTGTATTAAATATACATGTTGAAACAGCCTGCAGGAGATGGTACTGATAACAAAATGGGCAGAACAATTTGCTGCTGAAGGATAATGTAGACTATATGAAATTTTTATGGCTTCAAAATAGTTAGGAATGGACTTGGGGAACTCCACATGTGGATTCTCTTGATTTTGTCGTCAATTTATCCAATTATGATAAGTACTAAACACTTAAGGTGTGCTTTCTATGTGTCAGGTATTGTTGGAATTGCTTTACATCACTTTACTCATTAAAGTTTCATCACAAGCATATCTGTCATCACCTCTTACAGATGAGGAAACTGAGGCATTGAAAGATTAAATAATCTGCCCCAGGTCACCCAGCTTGTCAGCAGGGGGCAGGGCTGCTGCAGTGCACCCCAAATCTACATTGCTTCCTTTTCCTTTGGTTACTTTCTTTATATGTAAGAGAACAGCTTTTAACTCTTACTTTGAAGCAACGAATAAGATGATAAAGGTGGTTAATTTTAAGTTATTTCGAATTTAAACAGAAATATTCAAGGCAGGGCCAAGTTAATTATCTCTGGTAAAGAAGGGAAAACTCAGTTAATTCAAGCCCATAAGCATTATTACTCTCCGACAGTGAAAAGTCAAATTTTAAACAAAGAAATTCAACTTCAAAGTTGCTACAAGCAAGAGGTTTCCCTGGTGGTGCAAGTGGTTAGGAGTCCTCCTGCTAGTGCGGGACACACGGGTTCAAGCCCTGGTCCGGGAGGAGCCCATATACCGCGGAGTAACTGAGCCCGTGCACCTCAGCTGCTGGGCCTGTGCTCTGGAGCCCACGAGCCACAACTACTGAAGCCCATGCGCCTGGAGCCCGTGCTCCGCAGTGGGAGAAGCCGCCAGCGCACCGCAACAAAGAGTAGCACTCTTTGGCTGCAGCTAGAGAGGGCCTGCGTGCAGCAATGAAGACCCAGGGCAGCCAGTAAAACAAATAAATTAATTAATTAATTTTAAAAAAAGTTGCTACAAGCAAGTAGCGGAATTTGATCTTGCTTCTTTCCCACATGCCATTCCTCCATTTGCAGAAGAGGATTGGCATCCCTACGAGGGAGAACTGAACTCTTCAGTAACTGGAGGAGTCCTACATCCCGGAGAAGCCACTGGGAGAAGGATGACAAGTCAATGTGTGCTGAACACGAGCTTTTTCCCTTGTAGGTCAAGTTAAAAAGAGGACAATGTACCAGTTGTTTGATGTTCCTCATTTGCATGTCCTCAGGCACAACGTACAAAGTAAATAATTTCTGCTACAGAGAAATTAAGCAGGCAGATGCAATATCCTCTATTTTATATTTTACAAGTACAACTGAATGTATAACCGAGCAGGACCCTATGGGGCCTTCCTGGAACAGACCCTTCCCCCATATCCTCCTCAGTAGCTCCTCTCTGAAGTACCCAGATAAGACTATCTCATGCATATTTCCTGAATTTTTCAGATGCTAAAAACCACCACCAAAGGGAAGAAATTAACTACTTGCTGATCATGAGCGCGTAGCCCCCAGACCTTCTGGAGCCTAAGGATTGATAATGTTAACTCCTGGGACACCACCCTGTTACCTCACCATCAACCAATCAGAGAATTGTGCAGCAGCTGATCACAGACCCTTCGACGCCCCTCCCTCTCTGGCCTTTAAAAATGCTTTGCTGAAACCCCTCAGGGAGTTCGGAATGTTTTGAACACGAGCCACCCATTCACGGCCCTTTGATAAACCTTTCTTTGCTCAAAACTCTGATGTTTCCGTTTGTTTGGCTTCACTGTGAGAGGGGAATATGAACTGGTGTTCAATAACAAAGGAGCAAGGCCATGTATCTGTATTTCAAGTAAGGGTTGTATCAATTTTCTATTATCAGAGTCAGACATAAAATTCTCCAAATATACCATTTACTTGACTTGCCAGGAACATGGTGTCATGAAGCTGAACTAGGATTTGCAATTAGAGAAAGGGTCATTAGAGGCATAGATATAGAAGAATATTGTGCTCTAAATGCAGTGGAAATTAAAAAAGGATGTCAAAATCATTAACATGACTTAGTAATTAAACTGTGTCAACGCAGCTGCCAAAAAGAGTTCATAATTTGTAAGCTGTGCTTACTATTGACCTTATTTTACAATTGAGATCATGTCTGTGTTTTCATTTGAAAACAAAATTGATTCCTGTGTTCTGTGAACAAGGCCTGTCAAGTTATTACCCTGTAACTACTCTGCAAACACATTTTTATTTAAGATCAGTATGATTTATGATACAGCAGAAGAGATCAATTATTTCCTTTTTTATTTCACATTTTAGCTCCTTTTAAGAGATTGCTTTATACTGGAAAATGAAATTCTTTAAGTTCTTTAATAAATAATAAATTTCTTTGATAATTTTTTAAAGACTTTTTAAAATGTCTACCTTTTCTCTAATATATTGATTTCTTGCCCCAAATGCTGCTTTAAAATTTACCAAGTGTTCATTCTTCTTATGTCCTCTGAAATCATCTTATTTTTTTAAACAGTATTCAAGATAATTGTACCCTAATATTATTGGGCAAACTTATCATTTAGAAGGCTCATATAATGTGCTTATTTTACACAAATTGCTTCCTTCGTCACTACCGCATGAAGGATGACAGAATGAAATCAATACAAAATGGTTCATCTATTTGTTTTAAAGCCATTTCAGATTTTCTAGGACTTTTATCCGTCTAGCCCATAATTTCTATTTCTTAGAGGCTTTCTCAAAACTATGATTTTAACAAATCAAATCTAAATGAATAATAAAAACATCCTCATATTCTTTGAAAGGACGAAAAACTGTTACAAGTATCTTCTTTTGCTACTTCCGGATTTTATTCTACTTTCAAAAGTAGGTTTAGAATTAAAGAAATGTTCATTTTGCCCCTTGACCGACTGCAGTTTCATGAGGATAACTCTGATGGTTGAATTCTAGGCAGGAATCCAAAGAAACTCTCTATTCTTGATGGATTAATTTAAGAGCAGTCCTACCTTTTTCACCTTCTTCTTCTTCTTGGTCATCTGTTAGTGGAATCACTTCTTGCTGCTCCACGATCATGGTATCTTCTTGGTTCGATGAAAGCTCTAAATAGAATGAGACAGAAGGATACTCAGGGATGTTTTAGTTGGAATCATTGAGAAAACAGTGACTAAAGCACAAAGTTCTTTTTTCCCCTCCAAGTTTCAACAGGCAAACAAAGCAGAACACTACCGCCATTGTCTAGTAATCACTGCTGAAAGCATACACGCACCCCACTCATACACACCAGTATATATAGAAGTCATGACCCACAGTTTCACGTCATTCTCAGATAACAATATATTCTGGTTTCAATACCTTCTGTTTCCATATATGAGCTCTGGGACTCTGCCTCAATTTTTATTTCATTCTTCATTGAATCATTCTTTTGTCCTGTTAAGAACAGTGATTGAAAAATAAATGTGATATGCATGACCATAGTTTTATTCCTGGTTTAAAAAGGCAAACATTTCAGAAACCATGCTTTGATCATGCCTGGAGAGGTAGACAACAGTTTTGAACCAAAGCGGAGGGTGAAGATGTCATTTTGCAAATCATCAAAATTATATCAATTATTTTATGAGAAATATCCAAATAATGAAGACAAAACCCTCTTCTTTGAACTGACTAGTATAATTAATATTTAGCTTATAAATACACTGAACATCAACGGATACAACCTGGCTGTTTTGAAATTTTAAATAATTTCTGGGTTGCAGAGGTTACATCCAATTTCCCTTTATTATATAGATATTTCCCATCTTGAGGATTCCTAGAAAATTAAAACACTGCTTGTACTTTCATTCTTCTATCAAGAGAGCATAATAAAACTTTAGTAATGTGAGCACACAGGGATGGGGGTCACCTAACAGCTCAACCATTCTCATAAAACACCTACTAAATATAGCAAAAGTCAGGAGAGAATTCAGCCAGCTCTTGATTACTCCAAGGCTGATTATCTAGGAATGGTTCTACTTCTGCCCCCCCTGGGTTCTCCTCCTCTCCCCTGTGGCATCTAGAACATTTAAGTGCTAAGAGAAGAAATTGAAATCTGTCCACTTTGCATCATTTTAATGAAAGATTTTATGCTAAGGATATCTAACTGTTGAATTTAAAAAAAAAAAAAAAAAATTCCAGAGCCAGAGGTTACAGGCACGAAGGTGAAGCAGACGTGTTTGGGCTCTTTGTCTGGGTCTGTCCCTGTGGGAGATGTATCATTTTTCCAAGTTGTCTCTACTTCTGTAAGAGGGTCCTCATTCCCTGCTTGTGACCATGTGACCTGCACTGGCTCCTGTGAGACAAGCGTATGTACCCAGCCCATATAAACAGAACATACAGTGTGTGCTCTTTTGTATCTTACTTTTTTATACTTGTTTTCTGTAAGATTAATCCTAGTCACTGCATGCATCAATTGTCCATTCTTTCTCACTGACGTATATTCTTCCATTGTAGGAATATGTTTCAGTTTGGGGCTAAATGAATAACACTGCTAAAAACATTCTTGTACATGTCTTCTGATGGACATATGTACTCATATCACTTGGGTATAAACACAGGAGTGAGACTGTTAAGTAACAGGCAACACACATGTTTAGCTTTACTAGTTCCTGAAAAAACAGTGCTCTGAAGAGTTTGTTCCATTTTATAGTGCCACCAGAAATGTATGAGAATTCCATTTGTGCCCTTTATTCTTTAGACTATGTTGTGATACTACTTGTCACAAAAGTCTTTATATGGAGCAGAAAGTCATGCAAAATCATCCCCCCAAAACCCATTTCCATCCTTTTCACCTCTGGGTACCATATAGAGTGATCACATCTTTGCATATTGAGTCCCTTTGCCTATTCACCTATTTATTATTCTCCTCATCACACTGTAATATAGCTGTATCTGTGTTTGTTTCCCTTATCAGGGTATGAGCACTGTGAAGATAAATACTGTTTTATTCATTTCTCTTCCTAGCACCTACTAATAAGGAGTGATCCAAAAATGTCCATTTAATTGGCCCTCTGTTATAGTATTCATCCATGTCTCTAAATAGTAATTAGGAACTGTAACTTACTTCCTATTGTACCTTTAGCAACAAAGCACTAAGGCTACTAGACGCTTCATATACTACATTTATTGCAAAGAAACTTGGAAGAAGAATTGAATGTTTTAGGCAAATCACAACCTCTTTGGGCTTCAATTTTATTATCTTTAGAAAAAAAGGCCAAAAAACTAGATACTATCTTAGAGTCCCTCTATCTTTGGCATTATATAAGGATATGTCTCCTGGTAAAGTTTCTAGTCATCCCTGGCATTTGTTTTCCTGGGAGGATGATGTGGAGGGAACCTTCACTCTTTTGAGTGAGCCTCATTCTCTGTCACTGTTGATGGGGAACCGACCATCACACCTCCTCCCAGTCATTGCTGGGACCTTAACTCATTATCTGTGATCTGGCTTTGTACAGTGATGGGGAAGAGCAGGGCATTCGGAGAGTAGAAGCAGCCACTTTACTGCAGTGTGTCTCCAGTCCCAGCGCTCCATTCGATACATTTTCAGAGGAAGTCCATCAGGAATAGGAAGATCGCAATTCACCAGGGCCTGGGGCACCGCAGATCGGGTGGGACCACATGGGGTGGTAGCCTAAGGCTTTGATGAATACTAGGGATTTTCTCGCCTACCAGTAAGGTCTGGCGCTTCACTTTGAGGATAAGAGGCCATTGCAAAGCTCTTTTGGAATATTCCTCTCCTCTGCCCTTTTCACTTGCCTCACCCTTCATCTGTTTTCACCTGTGTGCTTTACATATTTTGGCAATCTTCTCTTGAGACGAAAATGCATATTTTTTTTTTCTCATTTTTCTGAAATTAAGTTAGTGAAAAATGGGGAAAGCAATGAGGTTCTCAGCTTTGAAATCCAAGAATGCTCATACTTGCTCATGCCTGAGCCACGCCAGGATCTGGCATATTGTATGCAGGAGGGGTATGTGTGAGCACCGTGCCCTGCACCCAGGCCTGCTGTGTGTTAATGATGACTCAGCCCATCTGCCTTTCTCTTCAGCCACTCAGAAATACCACAGTCCATCCTGCTTTATTGACCCCATGGGAGCACGCTTTATGTTTGCCTCTCTACATTCAGTCTGGTTGAATTCCACCCACTGTCCTTTGCCCTAATCCCTCCTGGCAGAAGAAACAAAAGAACATAAAGGATCCCACAGTTTATATGTATATTTTTTATACAGCGAACTCAATCATCCATACTAATGGGAGGGGACCATTAGAATAGATAATCCAAAAATCCATTCACTTTTCTTTAGAAATAGATCACATGATTGTTTCTTGGAGGCCTGGTAATTAAGTTTGGCTCAAGCTAATGCTTTAATTAATTTGCATAAAAATCGGTCTGGGAACATCAGTCTGGAATTAAACATTTCTAGAGGAGGATAAACCTAAACTCACTTCATAAATGGACTGTTTTTGAACAATAGCAACAACAATATAGTTTTGTTGTTTATAGGTTATTAGATGCTCAGATCTTCCTAAGAACAAGACTTTGTTTCTTCGATGCTTCTCTTAAAGATAAAAGAAATTATGCCCTTTTGTTAAGCTTGCAACTTGATTGCTGCTATTATTCAAAATTCTGCTTGTCTAAAGGTACCCCAGATTAAGAGTAAAGTTAAACCTAGGTTAGTGTGAATTTGATTATCTTCTAAGCTATCCTTAGAGTTCTCCTAGGGCCAATAAAATTTACTTTCCTAATGTAAATTATTTCTACGATTATGCTTTTTCGTAGTTACAAAAGAAAGTCAGTTTTCTTATAGAAACACTTACAAATATTGAGAATTATGAATAACTTTACAACTACAGGATTGCCACTGTTAATACTGTAAACTGTTATCATTCTCTTGTACATGTGTGTATGTATATATGCACGCATGTATATATATGTATACAAATATATTTATCTGTATGTACGTGTGTGCCTTTGTGTATGTCTGAATATAAAAAATATGTAACTATATACACACACACTTATATATGCACAAACATACACCATATACAGAAATATATAAACGTATCCTGGAATTGAAATGAATTTACACTTTGATTCTTGCTTTTCTAGTTTACATTTTTATAAGCAGCTTACACTGTCATTACAATTTCTTCAGAAATCTTATAAGATGCATTATATTCCATGTTATGGACATATTTTTGGATATGCCCTTTTGTTTTTTTATTTTTGCCAACAAACACAGTACTGCAATGAACATTTTTGTGAATACCTACCTCTCTACTTTTGGTAGGTGTTACTTTAAGATAAATTCTTAAAGCATAATTTTTGGATCAAAGTGTAAACATTTTACCCTTTTATTACATTTTGTCAAGATTGCTAATGAGGAGGTTATGCCCTTTAATCTCCCACCAATGGTGTGTGAGCATGTTGGATACCCTCTTCATACCAATTCTGTGTATTTTCAATCCTACTTATTAAACATCTGATATTCAAAAGGAGAAGACACTGAAATCATGTTTTATTTGCGTCTCTTCAAGGAATGAAGAGATAGGTCATCTCTTCATGTTTATAATGACTGTATTTCTTCTTCTGTGAATTGTGAGTCCTTTGCCCATTTTCCTCTTGGGTTATTTTTTTTTTTCTTATTGATTTATGAGGTCTTTATTTTTGTAATAAGAAAATTAATTCTTTGTCATTTAGGCTGAGAATACTTTTCCTAACAGTTTTTCTTTAGAATTTGATTACAACCTTTATTTATCATGTCAAAATTTATATATTCAGATTTAGCCACTTTCCTCTTTTATGACATATATGGACATAGGAACACACACAGTGCAGATATATATGTATGTGCATGTATTTTACAATACATAAGCATACAATCATGTGTCTGTTTGTATATATTCACATTTCAAAAAGCAGTCCTTATTTCAAAAAAAAAAATACACTCTTTGGTTCCTTTAGTCTAGTATATTTATAGTTTCAGTTTTACATTTCATCTTTGCTCCTTTTGGAATTTAAATTGGCATAAGGAATGAGATTGGGATTCAGTTTATTTTTCCAAATGGCCAAATAGTTGCCTTAATGACATTTACTGAGTCATCTGTCTTTAAAATGTCAGCCTGAATATGTACTGAAATCTCAGATCTGCTGGGGTCTATTTCCAAATTCTTTGTTCTGTTTCACTAATCCGCCTGTCTAACCCTCCAGTAGGACTACACTGTTAATCACATTTTTCAAAGATTCCATGTCATTTTTAGTATATTTATTCTGTCATTGATGGGTAATATCATATCTGTGAATTCCCCATCTCATTCCCAACTGGATTTTATTCATATTGTATCTTTCTATATCATCTGACACATAAAAACACATCATTGTTATATTTAATCAGAGATTTAAATTTTTATCGATATAAAATGACCAACTCTTTCTCACTTGAGATTTTTTGCTAGAATTCTAACTGGAGAGATCCTAAAGTAGTTTTCCATGTTTTCTTTTGATGCTCATTTCCCAAATATACTTCTTTTCTAACTTTGCATTTTTAAAGCTTTACTATTTTATTGAAATTAATTCAATCTGAGTGGTTTTTACACTCAGTAAAGTAACCTAATTACATTTACTGTCGTAATTATTTGCCTGTGTTTCTGTCATCTTCTTTGATATACTGTGTTTCTGTTATACTGCTACTTATTTATTATTTTTATTTGCATTACTGAATGTACCCTCATGTTTGGTATGATCTTCAGGGAAAATTAGAAAATAAGATTTATTCATTTCATTTTGTGATTTAATTCTATTTGTAATGATCATAAAATGTTTCAAAGTTATTCTTTCTTCTTTTATAAATTTATTTATTTTTAAATTTTTGGCTGCATTGGGTCTTCATCACTGCACACGGGCTTTCTCTAGTTGCGGCGAGCAGGGGTTAATCTTCATTGCGGTGCGTGGGCTTCTCATTGCGGTGGCTTTTCTTGTTGCGGAGCACGGGCTCTATGTGCATGGGGTTCAGCGGTTGTGGCACGCGGGCTTCAGTAGTTGTGGCTTGCGGGCTCTAGAGCACAGGCTCAGTAGTTGTGGCGCACAGGCTTAGTTGCTCCGTGACATGTGGGATCTTCCCGGACCAGGGCTCGAATCAGCGTCTCCTGCATTGGCAAGCGGATTCTTAACCACTGTGCCACCAGGGAAGTCCCTCAAAGTTATTCTTAAACCTAACTTATATTGTCAAAACCCGTAGCACAGCAGGATTTTTAGTTTTTTATTATCTTTATCGAAGTCAGCATTGGCTGCAACCCACCCTGCTCCCCACTAGAGTCTTTGTTTTACAAACTCTGCTACTGAAATTTCCTTTCTTTACTCTCTCCCTTATTTCCTTCCTTATTTCCTCCCTTTCTTTCCTCCTCTTTTAACTCTTGTATCAAAATATGACATACGTACAGGAAAGTACACAAACGATATGCAGAGCTCAATTAAATAACCAAAAGCAGGTAGAAAAACTATACATCCTTATGATAACCATCCAGCCCAGAAGCCCAGCTCACAGCTCAATCAGTATCTCCTCCCCAGTCACTCAAGTTCAATCAACACCCTGACTGTCATAGTAATCACTACCTACATTCTCTTTACCATTTTACTGCTTAAGCACATCTTTCTAAATATCAGTTATTTTTCCTGCTTTTCGAAGTTGACATAGATGAACTTGTACAATATACACGCTTTTGTACATTCTTTAGTTTAATATAAAGCTTGTGAGATTCATCCATGTTTTTGCCTGTAATTGCAGTTTGCAATTTCTGATGAGACGTCTGCTTCATCCTTATATTTGTTTCTCTGTATGTAACTTGTCTTTTTCATCTGATTGTTTTTGAGATTTTTCTGTTTATCACTGGTGTTGAGCAAGTTGATTGTGATTTGCTTAAGTATAATTTTCTTTATGTTTCTTGTGCTTTGGGGTCATAGAACTTCTTGTATATGTGAGTTCATAGTTTTCATAAAGTTTCTGAAAATTTTCAGCAACTATTACTTCAAATATTTTTTTCTGTCTCCCTTTCCCATGCCTTCCTTGAGAGATTCCAGTTCATGATTATTGTATTTGGAATCACTCTTGAAGTTGTTCCATGGCTCACTGATGCTCTTTTCATTTCCTTCAGTCATTTATTCTCTCTGTGTTTGAATTTGGATAGTTTCTATAGCTATATCTTCAAATTCACTAATCTTTTCTTCTGCACTGTCTAATATGCCATTATTCCCGTCAAGTATAATTTTCATCTCAGACACTCAACAGAGTGAATTGAATCTTTAGAAATTCAAGTTGGGTCTTTTTATATCTTCCATGTTTCTAATGAACATGGTGATCCTTCTTTTAGCTTCTTGAAGATGTGGAACACAATTAATAATTTTTAACATGGCTTTTCATATTATTGCCCCATCTGTGCCATTTCTGGATTGATTTCTGTTAATTGATATCTCTTCTCCTATAGGTCATACTTTCCTGTGTTTTGTCAAGTAGGCCAATTAATAACCCTACAACAGACTCTGAGTGTTCAAGTAAAAGGAAGAGTCACACGTCTCTCACTTTAAATCAGAAACTAGAAATGATTAAGCTTAGTGAGGAAGGCGTGTCAAAAGCTAAGACAGGCTGAAAGCTAGGCCTCTCACACTAAGCAGTTAGCTAAGTTATGAAGGCAAAGGAAAAGTTCTTGAAGGAAATTAAAAGTGATTCTCCAGTAAACACATGAATAATAAGAAAGTGGAACAGCCTTGTTGCTGATATGGAGAAAGTTTTAGTGGTCTGGACAGAAGATCAAACCAGCCACAACATTCCCTTATGTCAAAGCCTAATCCAGGGCAAGGCCCTAACTCTCTTCAATTCTATGAAGGCTAAGAGAGGTGAGGAAGCTGCAGAAGAAAAGTTTGAAGCTAGCAGAGATTGGTTCATGAGGTTTAAGAAAAAAAAATTCACCTCCATAACATAAAAGTACAAGGTGAAGCAACAAGTGCTAATGTAGAAGCTGCAGTAAGTTATCCAGAAGATCTAGCTAAGATTATTAATGAAGGTGGCTACACTAAACAACAGCTTTTCAATGCAGAAGAAACAGCCTTCTATTAGAAGAAGATGCCATTTAGGACTTTTATAGCTAGAGAGGAGAAGTCAATGCCTGGCTTCAAAGCTTCAAAGGACAGCCTGACTCTCTTGTTAGGGGCTAATGCAGATGGTGACTTTAAGTTGAAGCCAATGCTCATTTGCCATCCCCCAAATCCTAGGACCCTTCAGAATTATGTTCAATCTACTCTGCCTGTGCTCTATAAATGGAACAACAAAGCCTGGATGACAGCACATCTGTTTACAACATGCTTTACTGAATATTTCAAGCCCACTGTTGAGACCTACTGCTCAGAAAAAATGATTCCTTTCAAAATATTACTGCACATTGACAATGAATTTGGTCACCCGAGAGCTCTGATGGAGATGTGCAATGAGATTAACGTTGTTTTCATGCCTGCTAACAAAACATCCATTCTGCAGCCCATGGGTCAAGGAGCAATTTTAGCTTTCAAGTCCCATTATTTAAGAAATCCACTTCATAAGGCTATAGCTGCCACAGATAGTTAGTTCTCTGATGGATTTGGGCAAAATAAATTGAAAACCTTCCGGAAAGGATTCACCATTTGAGAAGCCATTAGGGACATTCATGATTCATGGGAAGTGGTCAAAATGTGAACATTAACAGGAATTTGGAAGAAGTTGATTCCAACCTTCATGGATGACTTTGAGGGGTTCAAGACTTCAGTGGAGGAAATAACTGCAGATGTGGTAGAAATAGCAAGAGAACTAGAATTAGAAGTGGAGGCTGAAGATGTGATTGAATTGCAGCAATTTCAGGATCAAACCTTCACAGATGAGGATTTACTTCTTATGGAAAAGCAAAGAAAGTGGTTTCTTGAGACGGAATCTAATTCTGGTGAATGCTGTGAAGATTGTTGAAATGACAGCAAAGCATTTAGAACATTACATAAACTTAGTTAAGAAAGCAGTGGCAGGGTTTTAGAGGATCGACTCCAATTTTGAAAGAAGTTCTACTGTGGGTAAAATGCTATCAAACAGCACTGTATGCTACAGAGAAATCGTTCATGGAAGGAAGAGTCAGTGATGTGGAAAATGTCATTGTTGTCTTATTTTAAGAAATTGCCATAACCGCCCCAAACTTCAGCAACCACCACCCTGATCAGTCAGCAGCCACCAACATCCAGGCAAGACCCTCCACCAGCAGAAAGATCACGACTCCCTGGAGACTCAGAAGATAGTTAGCATTTTCTAGCAATAAAGTCTTTTTAAAATTAAGGTATGTATATTGTTTTTTTAGACATAATGCTACTGCATACTTAATAGACTACAGTATAGTATAAACATAACTTTTATATGCACTGGGAAACCAAAAACTTCATGTGACTTGCTTTATTGCAATATTTGCTTATTTCAGTGGTCTGGAACAGAACCCACAATATCTCCAAGGTGTGCCTGTACAAACACCCTAGAAAAGATTGGCCAAAACAAAGGCAGTAAGGACCTCTGCTCATAAAACATGCAGGAACACAAGAGCTGCATAGAGATTTGTCTTCCAATACTTCTTTTCATGCCCGGTAATTTTGTTGATGACTCTGTTGGATGTGAGGTATGTTCCTATTTCTATAAATGTTCTTGAGTTTCATTCTAGGATCAGTTAAGTTATTCAGAAACAGTTTGGTCCTTTTAAGTCTTGTTTGTAAGCTGGCTTGCGGAGGACAAGAGCAGCATTTAGTGAATTGCTAGTTTTCTCCACTATTGAGGTAAACCCCTTCTGAGCCCTCTTGAGTTTTTAGGTTTTCCTGTCTGCCTGGTGGGAACAGGCACTCCTCTCAGCCCCGTGGAAGCTCCAGGTATCATTCCCTCAAGTCCTTTAATGTTCTTGACCCAGCCTCTTACGCATGAGCAGATCAATACTCAGCTTAAGACTTGAGGGATTCCCTCTGGAGGTCTCTAGAGCGTTCCCCGTGTGGAGCTCTCTCCTCTCCAGGACCCTGCCCTGGAAACACTAGATGCTTGGCCTCCCAGGACTCTCAGCTCTGTGTCCTCCACTCAGGGAGTCTGCTGGGTTGTGCACTGTGGCCTGGAAAGTCTCTCCAGACAGTCAGCGGGGACAACCACAGGCCTCACCTCACTTCCTGACTCTCGGGCATCACTGAGACTTACCAAAGTTTAATGTGAATTGGTGCTTTTATTCTCCATGACAATGGAAAAACATTAGCATACTTTAATTTACCTCAATTTTATTTTATTAATTTTTTTACAGAGATTTTATTTTTATTTATTTATTTATTTTTTAAACTTTCTAGTTTATATTGTAGTATAGTTGATTAACAATGTTGTGTTAGTTTCAGGCGTACAGCAAAGTCGTTCAGTTATACATATATGTGTATCTAGTCTTTTTCAAATTCTTTTCCCATTTAGGTTGTTACATAATATTGAGCAGAGTTCCCTGTTTTAATTCTAAGTATCTCTTAACTCCCATAGTACATTATTATTACAGTCATCATTACTAATTTGTACCATCAATACTCATTTACATTTATCCAACAATTACTATTTACCTTGCTTTTAATTCTTTCCTTCATCTTTGATCTTCTTTCTGGGATCAATGTCCCATCTGAAGAACACCAGCATTTTTTGGTGGTGAAGTTTGCTTTGTTTGGTCTGAAATGTTCTCAATTAACCTTTATTCTTGAAACATACATTTTCTCTGGGTTTAGAATCCTTGGTCGGAAGCTATTCTGTTGTACTGTCTTTTTATTTCCATCCTCTCTTTTGCGAAGTTAGATATTAGTCCAGTTGTTTGATAATTGCCTTTGGATGTTCTGTTTATCTTTGGCTTTCAGGAACTTTACTATATGGGCCTGGTTGTAGATTTATTTTGCTTGGAGTTCAAAGGACTTTTGGAACATGTGGCTTAATATCCCTTGTTACCAGAATTTCTTCAAGTATTGCCCAATTCCCTCTCCCCTTTCTGTCTGGGATTCCAATTACATGCGTAAGAGACTTTGACATTTTATCCTCCATATCTTTTCCCTTTCTTCAGTTTGCTATTCTTTGCTTCTCTCCTATTTTTATTTTCAATATGTTCTTCTGACCTAACTTCTAGTTCACAAATTCTCTTTCATCTGTGTCTAATAAACCATAAACCCGCTCACTGAATTCTTCATTTCAGTGTGGCATCTTTTACTTCTAGACTTTTTCTTTTTTGCTTTTTTTCTGTTTTGAATTCTCAGTTCTCAGCTAAAATTTTCACTCTTGTCTTTATCCCCCTTATAGTCTTTGTGTTTTATACTTTGTAACACTACTATTTTCAGCCCAAGTGGGCTTGCCACCCTTGACTGTTTGTTTTTCATGTTACCTCCTTTCTTTATTTTTTTTCTGGCTATTTTTTGTCTGTGTGAGCTGGATATTATATTTAACAAATTGTTTATGTAAATGGTTTGAAACTTAGAATACTTTTTTACCCCCATCTAGTATGTAATTTACATTTGTTTTTCTCAGGTACCTAGAGGGACTGATAATCTAGGTTGATCTTAATTTAATTTGGGGATTGAGATGATTTGAAGCTGAGTAGCAGTCTTGCAAGAGGCTGATCTACTGCTGTTTCATTCTTCCTGCTAAGGTATACATCTTTGGGGTTTCAACCCGAAACACAGGGGTTTACCAGGGCCCTCTGCCCTTTTGAGCAGTGGGACGTAAGATGCCTTTTGCAGAATCAGCAAATGCCCTAAGGTAAAAACAGTTTCAAATTCTGTCTCTGTATGTCCATTTTCATACATATTCATTATATATATATATATATATATATATATATATATATATATATATATATATAATTATTATTATTTTTTTTGGTCCAGGTTGTCTAGTGGGAGTAATGGTCTAAATTATTTAGATTCTCATTGCTGAAAGTGAAAACGTCTCCTTCTTTTTCTTTCTCATTTAAAATAATATACTATAATTTTCAAAGGTAAAAGCAACCATTTAAGTAAGCTCTTTTGATACTAATTTTGAAACAATTATTTCAACGTTTTCATACATTTAAATGAGTCTCTTATCACATAGTCCTTTCCAACTGTGCCTTTCTCAGTCTTGAATGTTTCCTTCCTTTCTGTATTTATTGTATCTGCACAGGCCTTTTGTTAGTTTCTTCAGAAAGGACACTTGGGTGGCATACTTTCTTAATCTTTCTATTCCTGAGAAAATATTACTCTTGACTTCATGCATGAATAATAACTTCACTAAATATAGACATGGTGTCCTTTAGAGCTCTGGAAATGTTACTCCATTTTTTGTTTTTGAGGATTTAGAGCTGTGGAAGAAGAAGGCTAAGGCTAATCTGATTTTGGTGATTTTGCTTATAACCTGATTTTGAATTTCCTAGATGCTTTAAAAGCCCTCCTTTATTATCGATCTTCAGAAATTCCATGAGGATTTGTAGGTTTCTGTTCTCATTTGAGTTTTCATTATCTTTGCCTATAAATATAACATGTACTCTTGTGTTTTGGGTAGAGGAACTGGTTTGCATTAGGAAAACTTTTTTTCTGTTATTTTTCTAAAGACTGCTTCATTTCTATTTGTTCTATTATCTCTTCTTGGTATTCCAAGGAGATGTAGATTTAATCTCCTGTATACACTGTCTCCATGTTTCACATTTATTCTCATTGGTATCATATCTTCCCTCCAGTAGTTGCAAATCCAATGCCTACAGAGTTCAGTCAGGTAACAAAAATAAATGAAGCCAGCCAGGTACAAAATTAATGAGTAATGAGTATTGTGGAGAGCAAACATCCCTTCTAAATGTGGCAGCTACCAATCAGCTGGTATTTAGCTCTAGTAAAATACAGTTGACTCTTCAACAACATGGGTTTGAACTGTGCAGTTCACTTATAGGTAAATTTTTTTCAACAAATATGTACTACAGTACTACATAGTCTGTGGTTGGTTGAATCTGTGGATGTGGAGCCACAGATACGGAGGTCTGACTATAAAGTTGTTCACCGATTTTTGACTGTGTGGAGGGCTGGTGCCCCTAATTCCTGAGTTGTTCAAGATTCCAGATTCCATTTTTCCAGAAAAAGTAAAATCTGGGTTTTAGAAAATGCAATATTCCAAAGCAGAAAAAAAAAAAAAAAAAAAACAACTGAAAAAGAATCTCACAACTTACCATTGGGATGATCTTGGCCACATGCAGAGTGATCTGTTACTTCATTTTCTTTTGTAATATTGTCATCCTTTGCAGAATCTGACATCACAAACAAGCAAAATCCCTAGTCAGCATTTTTAACCAGGAAATACAGCAGCCTCCAGCACTAAAAGAATAGATCTATGTTTGGGGGAAAAATCTATTACTTTCAAAAAATACCATTAAAATACTTAAATATCTTCATCAATAAATAAGCTTTTCTTAAAGTACTGCATAAGATGTCTGCACAAAGTTCACAAGGTAAAAACGGTAAAGATTCGGCTAGAATATCTTTTTCACAACAAGGAAGAAAATATAAGCAGGCTTTATGTATGCATCAGTGAAAATCTTAGGAGAATTGCACAAAAGGATATGAAAGGAAGGCAAAATAGAGAAGATTAAAGGAATATAATTTTAATGTTCTTAATGCTTCCATTACTGTCGTTGTGCATATATGGGAGCCTTGAGTCCTTGAAAAAGGTAGATGTAGAGCTTTGAAATCCAGTGGTAATTAAGTTCATCTTCCTCAGGAGCTATACCAGTAGAAAGATAGCAAAGGGGGAACACAAACCTTCTGTTTTGTGCAACTTCACCCTTTCTCTTGTGTAGCACATTTAAACGTGGGATCAGCATAAGTTCATCATTTTTTTTTTTAATCGTATGATGTATTTTACAGGAAATATGTGGCTAAAAGGATTCCAGTGACTTATGGACTCTTGCAAAGCTACAAAGGGCCCCCTGTTGGATGTTGGAGACCTCTAGGGAGGCTCTTCAAAGTCCATTGGAAAGAGTACGTGAGTAGGTCAGCAAGAAGACAGAAAATAGATCTTTCATTCATTCCACAAATATTTACTAAGGGCCAACTCTACGCCAGGCACAGTTCTTGACACTGGGGAGTCAATAGTAAACAAAACAACAAATCTCTGCTCTCGTAGCGGTTACAATCTAGTGGATATTTTTCATGCGGTTAAAAGGGTGATAATCCAAAGATATCTAAAAGTCATGAGCTAATCTTGTATGCATGTGGCCATGGAGAGAGCTGAGGGTGGTAGACCAGCACGTCTAATACAAATGGGTTCTCTACTGAGTTCATATTCCTCAGTTGTGTTTTAACTTCCTAACAGAGCTGAATCAGATGGAATCTGAAATAAATCATTCTTGCTTTGTTTCCCTTACCCATTTTTCTCTCTCCCTCCCCAAACTAGGAGATAGCTTTAAACAATATGTTTTAGAATATTATGAGAAAGTCTGTTTCTCCAACTTGCCACAAGCAACATTTGATGGACAAGTGAGAAACCTGGGTAGTTAACATAAGATTCAAATTTAATAACCAGTGAAGCAAGTATACACCCAAAGTGTATGGTTTTAATTGACTGCAAATAATTCCCCCAAGGCAAATGTTTAAGTATCTGCACTGTTTCTTATTTCTTTCTGAGAGTGACAATAAGTTTCAAAGTCCAATTTGGAAGCAAAACTTGAGCACAGACACATTTCCCAAACTGTTATCTCACTCAAGTCAAATTGTTTTAAATTAGCTCCCATTAAAATACGCCTTTTTAATTTTAAATCTAACATGTGGATTAAAAAATATCATTTGAATACTTTTTTTCCACATGAACACTGAAAATGAACAATGACTGAAAAAAGGTACTATATGAACCAGGCTAAATTTTAATTTTGAAAGTATTTTAGTTCTACTTGTTTATAGAAAATGGTACCATTTGATATGTAGCCTTGTACAACACTCATTTCTTTCAAGGTTATCCAAGATTTTGTATGTAGTTAAAATTTATTCATTTACACTTAACAATAATTCATTATACTTTCTAACTTACATAAACATTATGTTTCATGTACCAAATATGACTTAAGAAATGTCTTTTGAAAAGTGATTTACACTGAGTTTACAAGTTTATGGTCCAATGAGTCATGTAAGATGGGTGAAAGTACTTAAAAAATTAATCATTAGTCTATACCTGTTTGTCACCAACATCTGTGTCTTTGGTAAGTTAAATGACCCTTTAATTTCAATTTCCTTGAGGAGTTGCTGTAACATTGCTAAGGTACCTTCTGATCTTTTGTGCTCTAATATATACAATGTATTTCATTGAATCCAAGATACCTTCAATTGTTATTTGCACTATTATTTTGTATAGAATTTAAAAAAATGAGACCAAATGAACTATAACACAGTATAAACTCTAAGAATGTGTCCTGGCTTTGGAAATAAAATATATAAAAGACTATGCATCCGAGAAATATGATGTTTCAGTATATTGTGTGTGTACAGAAATATGCCTTTATGTGATGACAAGAATTTCCCATCAATATGACCCATCACCAAAGCCACAAGTTCACTTTGTCTTGTATGTGAGCCTCTTCTCCAGAAGTGTACATACCTATTGTATGTACAGCAATAAAGCAAGATAAAAAGTATAAGCTCATGATAGCATGCACAAATAACCAGGTGGCTACAGAAGACTGTTTCCACTATAGTGTCTCTATTAAAAGGGCTATGTGAATTTCCAGTCTCATGAACTTTAGCAGGACTGGTTTTGATCCTGAATGTTTTAAACCATGGATCCCATTACATTACACTTAGTCATGGGTTTGAAATGACTGGAGATTTTCTGCTTGGGAGGGGATGAAAGCTGTACTATATATGTATATAAAGTCATTATTCATAATGAGAAAGAGGGAAAATATATCCAGTATGTATGGTCATTAAAAGAGGCTATTTTTTCTGTGTAAGTTCCATAAACTACCAGGAAAACTATAGTTGTATATACTAAATTCTTGAATCACCTCGGATTCACATTTTATTTAATTCTAAAAATTATCATTTGGTAATGTTCAAAAAATGTAAAAGTGTTATCACCTAATTCTGAGATTCTGTCAATGTTCTTTTAATAGCAGAGAATTTGAATTAAATTTATATGTAGATCCTGACTTTCAAAATCCTTAAGGTCAATGTCCTATTAGAGAACTTTTTCAAATGCAAATATTAAATCAAACAGCCAAGCCAAAGTTCTAAAGACAGAAATTCTAAACGGTAGGTAGGTCATTTTTAATGAGGTCAATTACACATGTCTACACAGGATAGTACATGTATAGATTTAAGCTGTGATGATAAATGATGATACTATTGAATTTTTAATAAACATATCCAGACTATAAATCAAAATAAATGCTCTCTCTTTTGAAAACCTTCCCTTAGAACAAAAGTTCTTAACCCTAGAGCACCACTAAATATACTCTAGGGGTCCACAAACCTTTTTGAAATGATATGCAAATGTGTGCATATATTCATATGTTCATTTTTCTGGGAGGAGATAGCTTCTGTCATATTCTTGTAGGGATCCGTGACCCCAACAAGGTTAAAAATAACTATAGAAATGTATACTCTAATGCCAGTGACACTGCCATTTTAAAAATAAATTTATTTATTTATTTATTTTTGGCTGCATTGGGTCTTCGTTGCTGTGTGCGGGCTTTCTCTAGTTGCGGCACGCGTGCTTCTCATTGTGGTGGCGTCTCTTGTTGCGAAGCACGGGCTCTAGGTGCACGGGCTTTTGTAGTTGTGGCTCGCGGGCTCTAGAGCGCAGGCTCAGTAGTTGTGGCACACAGGCTTAGCTGTTCTGAGGCATGTGGGATCTTCCCGGACCAAGGCTCGAACCTGGGTCCCCTGCATTGGCAGGCGGATTCTTAACCACTGCGCCACCAGGGAAGTCTGATTAACTATCTTTGAGGACATTTTCAAGCCAGGAGGTGAGCAAAATCCATCTAGTAAGAGAGGTAGCCCCTGACTATTATTCAGAGTAGCGGCAAGAGGTCATTTGGGTGTAAAAGTTCTAATGGGTCTGAACAAAATAAATGCCATGTGTGAATGCCTACATGTAAAATATTCTTGCTCTGTAACGTGTCAGCATCCATATGTGAGCACCTTAGCTTGATGCAAAAGTTGCACAGAAATACAATCACCTGGATTGCCTTTGATTCTTATAAAATAGCTAAACCAAGCAAAACATTTATCCTGGTCTGTTCATTTAGCTGGTTTAATGTGTGAAGCAATTGGAATAAAGTAATTTTTCTTCCAGCTGAACAGTGTGATAATTCACAATAAACTAGAGTCTCTACAGCTGATTAGGGTCTCCTTGAAGCTTTGCAGTGATGCCTCCATACATGAAGGAAAAATATATCCTGCAATACATTCCCAGAGGATTCAGATGGCAAAGCTCAGAACTGTGCTTGGTCTCCGTGATGCTGGATACACAGGCTGAACTATGTTTACCTGAAAAGGAACTGGGTCCACAGGACAGGACATGGCCCTGAGAAGTGGGAGCTGAGCTATGGTTGGTCATTTGCCTCCACTATGCTCTCATTAACCCCCATTAAAAGGCAGAGAATCAGTCCCAGAGCTGTGGAATCTGGGTACTAAGTGTCTTTGAGACACGCCTGGGAGAATTACCATCACGTATACTAACTTTGTTTCTATAAGAGAACATATTCCAAATTCTGAACAGTACACCTGGGTAAACCAGCTTATTCCAACACTGGAGGTGGTATTCTTCTGCAGGTTGTTTTTGAAAATATAAGCAAATAAGAGAGTCAATCATGAGTGGATGGGCATTACGTTGGAGGTGTGATTCTAGGTTTACAACTACAAGCTTCATAACTAGGAAAATCCATTCACTTTACATAGATATGCAGTTTCAGCATCTAGGACCTGAGGGTGTCAAGGCAGATAATCCCTTTTATACACTTTATAATGCTAATCTGCTGACTTGTTCAAATGATCTCTTCCTTCCAGACAACACGTCTCTGTAAACCTTTCCACTCTTCCCTCATTATCTGCCTACCTGTGTTGGACAGTTCTTGCACTGAGATTTTTACTGTCTATTTATAAAATAAAGGTTAATAGTGGGAGAATTGTTGCTGTGTGACATCAGTGACAAACTGGCCGCCTTTAATTCTGCAATTCGACGAAGATTCATCACAATGCAAAACAGAACAGTTGCATATGAAGCCGGGCTGGACCATGATGGAAAAAGAAATGCTTAATTACCCCTTCCATCAAGTTAATTTTTCCCCTTTGGCGATGTAAACAAAGGCAAATCTTCTCTTGTTGGGTTGTCTGTGACCTGCTATCCTTGACCTCCATCCTCTGATGCCTTTCTGTTCTTGCCTCCCTCTCCCTTGTTAAGCCTTGCACTGCAGGCTCTCTTGAAATCATTAAAAAAAAAAATCTGACCAGGACACAGGCATGAAAAGTAGCTATGGTTCTAAATACAAACAGACTTGGAATTCTATTAAAATGTTCATCTATAAATCAGGGAGAAGACAAGTATTTTATTTACACTTTGGTTTAATTTGATCTGGTAACTACTACTGAGAGGACTGCCCCCTTAGGAGAAGGGAGGAGGGATTTTTTTGACGCTTACTTGGAGCAGGGTCAGAGCCGAACAGCTGGCCGCTACTTCTCAATTATTTAATTTCATTGAGAAGTTGAGGCAATAGGCACAATCTATCTCCAGATTCATAGCTGCTTCAACTTCTGGGCTCAGGCTGTTTTCAGCCAGGTGCTTGGAGAGAGTGGCTAAGATCCAGGGATTCCTACAGTCCTCAAGGACCCAGTCATAACTCACCCTGTCGGAACACAACTTAAGTCTCTTTTCCAAAGTGATGGAAAGGGACATGCTTGGAGACTAAGATAAGCACCTGGACCCTTGTGGGAGTTACTTATTTTACGTGAGTTTCAAAGACCTAGATGACTTCTCCTTAGCATCTCTTTGTTCCCCACATCCAGAAAGATCCAAAAACCCATTCAAATGAAAATGGATGTGTTTATTTTTTCTGTTTTTTTTTTCCTTCAACTTTCCCACATGCTATTGAATATAATTCTATAATTTGGATGGCTGAAGAATGATTCATTACGTGGATCTACCTCAAGTTATTTTACTATTGCCTCCATTATTGGACATTCAAACCAAATCCAAACTTCAGCCATTCTAAACAACCCTATGCTTTTGTTGTATTGGGTGTCCCAAGGCTGGATTCACTCCACTCTTCTTTCTCTTACTTCTTCTCAGCCCACACCCAACTGTAACATTTAGAGAGGATTGATCTCTTAGAGTAGCTGGAATAGAAACAACCCAGGTCAGCTAAGCCTTACAGCCAGGCATGGCCCCATACCATATCTCATTGAACTACCCCTGAGATTGCAGCAAATGGTTCCAGGAGATGAGCTGCTTTCTGAGACACTGACTGAGGGCATGCTTGACCCAGGTGGGCCAGAAGCACCCAGGAGCTAATGCCCAACTCCAGAAGCACCCAGGAGCTAATGCCCAACTCCAGAAGCACCCAGGAGTTAATGCCCAACTCCAGACACCCAAAGGATGCAGGAGTTAAGACTCCAGTTTGCCCACCCCTCAGGGAGACAATTCTGTTCACTATACATCTCTCAGAGGAATGGAGTCCCAGTTTCCCCCAACAGTAAGCTGTTCATTAATGTACCCCTTATTGGCTGTCCTCCCAACCCTGCCCTACTTCCCCAAGCCTCACGTATGCTTCCTGGGACCACCTCCCAAATAAACCATTTGTACCCACATCCTTGTCTGAGAATTTGTTTTTGGAGAACCCAAATTAAGACAGCCAAGACAGTCAATAACCTGTTTTTTCATGACTTAGTAGCAAAAATGTGAATGCTCCCCCTATTTTCCCGACTTACAGCTCTCTTATGCCATGATGCCTTTCATTAGGGTATGTTGAGGCAAGTGTCTGCCACCTAACTAGGGAAAGTTGGGAAAAGAGGTTGCCGTGTTTTGTACCATTTAATCCTGAGCGCTGGACCATAGGTGACTGGTGAGGTGACTGATCGGTCACCTGTAGGGTGGCCAACAGACATTAAATTAAGGTGGCCTGTCATGAGACCTCCACCTACCAGGAGAGAACTCATATTAGACGATGATGAAAGGAATCCACCAGCTCCTTTGACTTGGAGTGTTTGGTGGTAAAATATACAGAGAAAGTTTCAAAGCATAGAGTAGCTTAAGGCAGAGATTCACTCAAGGAGAAGGGAGGAAACAGAAGCCATGGATGGAGTAGAAGAAGCATTAAGAGTTACTTGGCAACATAAGGAGAGTAGAAAGAGGAAAAGAAGGTAAAGTCTCAGATGCTCCCTGAGTGCATGACTGTTGAGTTTCTAGAAGAATTGGTGGAGGGGCTATTGCCTCTCAAATGACCCAGTTCTTGAGGCTCATGAAATGTTTTCCTCACTCTCTGACTTTCTAACCAACCAAGGTAAGAGTCAGACTCACATTCTGGACATTGCAAGTTCATTTTCTAATTTTGATGTGTATATACTTTAAACATTTCAAAAGTGCTTTATTACCAATATTATTTTAAGAAGTATGGCACTCTTTTAGATTCATTTTTTAAAACATTCACCTTTCTAGTCATTTCCAATGTATAGCAGCCTCATGAACCTTGTATACAGATTGAAAGATACTGGACCAACACCTTATCTTTGATAAAGGAGGCAAGAATATACAGTGGAGAAAAGACAGTCCTCTTCAATGGGTGGTGCTGGGAAGGCTGGACAGCTACATGTAAAGGAATGAAATTAGAACACTCCCGAACACCATACACAAAAATGGACTCAGAATGGATTAAAGACCTAAATGTAAGGCCAGACACTATCAAACTCTCAGAGGAAAACATAGGCAGAACACTCTATGACATAAATCACAGCAAGATCCTTTTTGACCCACCTCCTAGAGAAATGGAAATAAAAACAAAAATAAACAAATGGGACCTAATGAAACTTAAAAGCTTTTGCACAGCAAAGGAAAACATAAGCAAGATGAAAAGACAACCCTCAGAATGGGAAAAATATTTGCAAATGAAGCAACTGACAAAGGATTAATCTCCAAGGTTTACAAGCAGCTCATGCAGCTCAATATCAAAAAAACAAACAACCCAATCCAAAAATGGGCAGAAGACCTAAATAGACATTTCTCCAAAGAAGATATACAGATTGCCAACAAACACATGAAAGAATGCTCAACATCATTAATCCTTAGAGAAATGCAAATCAAAACTACAATGAGATATCATCTCACACCGATCAGAATGGCCATCATCAAAAAATCTACAAACAATAAATGCTGGAGAGGGTGTGCAGAAAAGGTAACCATCTTGCACTGTTGGTGGGAATGTAAATTGATACAGCCACTATGGAGAACAGTATGGAGGTTCCTTAAAAAACTACAAATAGAACTACCATACAACCCAGCAATCCCACTACTGGGCATATACCCTGAGAAAACCATAATTCAAAAAGAGTCATGTACCAAAATGTTCATTGCAGCTCTATTTACAATAGCCAGGACATGGAAGCAACCTAAGTGTCCATCATCGGATGAATGGATAAAGAAGATGTGGCACATATATACAATGGAATATTACTCAGCCATAAAAAGAAATGAAATGGAGGTATTTGTAATGAGGTGGATGGAGTTAGAGTCTGTCATACAGAGTGAAGTAAGTCAGAAAGAGAAAAACAAATACAGTATGCTAACACATATATACGGAATCTAAGGAAAAAAAAAAAAAAAGGTCATGAAGAACCTAGTGGCAAGATGGGAATAAAGACACAGACCTACTAAAGAATGGACTTGAGGATATGGGGAGGGGGAGGGGTGAGATGTGACAGGGTGAGAGAGTGTCATGGACATATATACACTACCAAATGTAAAATAGATAGCTAGTGGGAAGCAGCCACATAGCACAGGGAGATCAGCTCCGTGCTTTGTGACCGCCTGGGGGTGTGGGATGGGGAGGGTGGGAGGGAGGGAGATGCGGGAGGGAGGAGATATGGGAACGTGTGTATATGTGTAGCTGATTCACTTTGTTATAAAGCAGAAACTAACACACCATTGTGAAGCAATTATACTTCAATAAAGATGTTTAAAAAAAAAAAAATTTATACAATAGCCAGGACATGGAAGCAACCTAGGTGTCCATCAACAGATGAATGGATAAAGAAGATGTGGCACATATATATGATGGAATATTACTCAGCCATAAAAAGAAACAAAATTGAGTTATTTGTAGTGAGGTGGATGGAGTTAGAGTCTGTCATACAGAGTGAAGTAAGTCAGAAAGAGAAAAACAAATACCATATGCTAACGCATATATATGGAATCTAAAAAAAAAAAAAAAAAAAAGGTCATGAAGAACCTAGGGACAAGACAGGAATAAAGACACAGACCTACTAGAGAATGGACTTGAGGATATGGGGAGGGGGAAGGGTAAGCTGGGACAAAGTGAGAAAGTGGCATGGACATATATACACTACCAAACGTAAAATAGATACCTAGTGGGAAGCAGCCACAGAGCACAGGGGGATCAGCTCGGTGCTTTGTGACCACCTAGAGGGGTGGGATAGGGAGGGTGGGAGGGAGGGAGACGCAAGAGGGAAGAGATATGGGGACATATGTATATGTATAACTGATTCACTTTGTTATAAAGCAGAAACTAACACACCATTGTAAAGCAATTATACTCCAATAAAGATGTTTAAAAAAAAGAAAGAAAGAAAGAAAGATACTGGACCAAGAAACTTAGAGAAAGTTAAAGAGGGGAACAGCCTGGTCTTGCAGAACAAAACAAGTTCAGTAAATTTCATTTTTAAAACTGACCCTGGTGGGGGGAAAAATCAGGCAACATCTGGTATTACAGGAAATGGGGTGTATAAAGGCATTTGTATGATGAGGGCAATGTTTTGCCTCATAAACTGAGAAAAATGTGTTAAAACAAAATACTGTAAGATGTTGTTTTATGAGAACCTTGGGAAATAGACTATGGATTAATGTAAAAATATTATTTTCTATTTCCAGGAAGATTTTATCTTAATCTACTACTGTAATATTTTAGACTAGGTTTAAGTATGAGTCCTAGAAATCATTATAATAGATTTGCCTTATGCCATGACTGACTATATTAGTCTGCTAGGGCTGCCATAACAAAATACCATAGACTGAATGACTTCAACAACAGAAATTTATTTTCTCAAAGCTCTGGAGGTGAGCAGTCCAGGATTAAGGTATTGGCTGATTCAGTTTCTGGTGGGACCCTACTCCTGGCTTGCAGAAAGAAGCCTTCTTGCTGTGTCCTCACATGGCCTTTTCTCAGTGTGTTTGCAGAGAGACAGAGCTTGAGATCTTTCTCTCTTCCTTTTCTTAATAAGGCCACTAATCCCATCATGAAGGGACCCACCCTCATGACCTAATATAACCCCAATTACCTCCCAAAGAGCCCATCTCCAAATACCATCACATCGGCTAGCAGCATTAATGTATGAAATCTGTTTGTGTTTGAGGGGACACAAACATTCTGTCCTTAACACTGACATATGCCTTTCTGTTGTTTTGGATGATTTATTTGACTTCTGAATGTGAGCTATTCAAGTTGGTACCCTTGTTGCCCATCAGAACAAAGTCTCAAAATGGATTTGGAAATGGAATCTTCCCTAAATGTAAGGTTCCCTTTCCCTATCCCAATTATCTGGGGTTAATTGTCATTGATCCTTAAACCATATCAAGTAGTCAGTGTTTGGATAGGATGGACAAAGTAGTGATAAGGGAATCTGGGATGATATTCAAAACCCTTAACAATTGGCATTGGTGTCTCTGATCAGGATGCACATGCCCACAGCCCTGGGGCAAAGTCATGGAGACCCCTGGTGTGCCAGGGATAGCAGTGGTGGTTGGAGTTACTTGCAAGGAGGGGAGTTAAGTCACTGTTTGCCAAACACCATGTAAGTATTTCAGTATTTTAAACATTCCTGCAGTGGTACTAGGGTAGCAGAATATCAGTTCTGTTTGTAGTAGAGAACTATACTGATAAGTTTCTAAAAAAGAGTATACAATACTTCATCAATATTTTACTATTGACTATATGTTGAAATTATATTTTAGATGTACTGGTTAAATATATTATTAAAACTGTTTTCACCCTTCTCTTCCTTAATGTGGCTATTAGAAAATTTAAAGTTACATATGTGGCTCTCACTTATTTCTATCAGACAGTGCTGTTCTAGAGAATTTTGCATTAGCCTGACTTATACAAATAATTAAAGACATGTTTATTTGAAGGCCAGAGTTGTGAAGGTGGGAAACTGCAGCTTGCCAAAGGATGGTCCATCAGAAACTAGAAAATCTAATTTGGCATATAGAGAAGCATCTACAAATGCTAATAGGCATGGCTGGGATAAAGAAGAGTCTAATTAAGTATAATCAGAGAGGATGCTCTGAGAAGGAATTAGAGGAAGAAAGAGAATGATAAATTTGTAACAACTACCGCACTAAAAAACTACTTATACCCAAACAATATCCAATGTTTGAAAATTTCTGCTTTATGTTGATTTGACCCAAATTTCTTAGCTTGGCATTCAGAGTTCTTTATAATCAGGGCTCTACCTTAGTAACTAATTAATAAGTAGATGAATGGATCCATCATTGAGGCCAAGTGAGTCTGTTCATCGAACCGAAAATAGGTTTTTTGATGTCCTACTTCCAACCTTTCATGGTTGCTCCTCTGCCCAACTAGAATAGCTTCTTTCCATCTATGACATCTGTGCACCTTTCAGATCCCAGATCAAATCTCCTAGTCTCTACCCACACTTCACAGATAACCCCACGCCAGAGATGCTCCTTGCCCCCAAGCTCCTTTGACATGTTCCTATGAAATCTTTCCTTTGTACTTGTCACTCTGTCTGGTTTGTTAGCTGTGTCACATCCTAGTTAAGTGGCCTCTGACCATGTGCCTTATTGCTCTGTGCTTAACTTTCCTTGTCTGTAAACTGGGGTGATAACTGCATTTGTCTCATAGATGAGAGTGGAATGAATGAAAACACGTAAAATTTTTAGAACAGAATCTAATGTATAATAAGGATTAAATAAATATTAGCTGCAATTAGTATTGTTGTTGCTGATTTTAGCTATGTAACACATGCCTGGATATCTCATTTTTCCATCTCAATTGTAAATTCCTTGAAGGTCAACAGCAATATTTTCTTCTTCCTCTTGCAGAAGGTCTTATAAAGAGTTAAAATCCAGTCAATATTTGTTGATGGCCATAACACCATTTTAATTGGTGCTTTTAGATTTTCAAATCTAAATACGTTTTAATTGGTACTTTCTGAAGGCCAGACTTTGTACGAATCACTAGAAGGTAAAATGATGGACAACACATATGCTATCCTTCCCCCAGTGAAAATTAAGTTATAATGGAGGGATGGGCAAAAGGTGAGTATGCAAAAGAGAGGTTTACATGGTTACAGATAGTTGTAAGTGTTACAGAGAAATGAACAGGGGGCTGGGATGGACGTTTAGTGGAGGAGAGGCCCTACCTAAAAAGATGGCCAGAAAAGGCTATGATGAGATGGAGGCATAGTGAGGGGAAAGAGGGTTCTGTGAGATAAGAATGGAGGGTCAGGTACAGTCTGCGATGGTATGTCTTACATGTTGTAGTTACACGTTTGCATTTTACTTTGAGGGAAACATGAAAGTATTACAGGAATTCAAGAAGCAGTGGGCTGAATATGCTCATTTTGCTTTGCTTGGGAATGTCAGTTGGCCTTAGGACCTTTTACTTGACTTACAGAATGAGATCATATTCAAGTATGATATATTAATATGACCATGAACTTGGACCTATATAAGGTTAGCTGATTCATATAGGGTCCAAATATATACCCTTGACCTTGGATTCATTAAAACCAGCTATCTGTATAACACATGAGTGTGTGAAATTCTAGACCAAATATAGTAAGATATCTGCTACTAGGAAAACCTATAAGCAGATTTGTGAATCAGAGCTCTGCTTGAGCCCCTATTGTGACACATTCCCATTTATTAGCTTATGTAGAGACCCTGTTGTTCATGTCATTTTTGAGGGAACCACTTCAAATATGAATCTGAAATAAGGAAGGATATGAAGATTTAAAACATTATAAAATTATAGAGTCTGCTATAAAACACAGCAGGCAAAAATCTAAACATATTATCATTTAGTTCTAGGCATTATTGATTTTAAAAAACAGCTGGCAACTTGAAACATAGAATTGTCCTTCAAAAGAGAAATGTGAAAAGATCAAGTATTTACCACTCATTTTCATGGCATTAGCTTACATCCCATAAAGACTTAATAGTGTGTGTTTCTTAATACAGAGCAGACTCATGGCATAAGGGGGAAAAAAACACAGAAATGGGTGATTTTCGTTTTTTCAAAAAGTCTCAAGCTCAAGTCTATTCTTTAGCCCTCAGTACTTGTGTAGTCCAAGGCAAGTTATCCAAGCTGAATCTTGGTTGCTTCATTTGTAAAAACAGGGAAAAAATAGTGATAATAATAATGCCAGCCCTCTTTGGAAAATACAGGGTAGCTATTCAACAAATCTGTTTCCTTTATCCTAGTCACACAAGAAGGAGTAACTTGCAGGACTGAGAGGACCTCTCTTGCAGTCAGGTGGTACCATGCAACTGAGTTCTGGCTAATGGAAAGTGGGCAGAAGTGGTGTGTGTCACTTTTAGGCCTGGTCATAAAAACCTCCTGTGCAACCTTTTCTCGCTCTTCTTCCTATCTGCTGTCAAGACTCAAGGCAGCCTTAGGGACCACAAGCTGAAATTCACATGCCTCCATCACCTTGAGTCCCTGAAAGACTGTAGGGAACATGACCTCTCACTGTGGATTTTATATACGTGAGAAAATAAATTTCTCTTGGGTCAATTTGACATTTTTGTTACAGCAGCTAGCATTCCCTAATTCATATTCCATCTCAAAGAGTCATTGAAAGAATTAAGTGAGATGGTACTTGGGTACTATAAAACCCTTTTGATTGTCATTATTATTAAAACCCAACCAATTAGGATCAGTGCACAAAGCTCTTTGGACACAATTTCTTCATTATCACTGAAAGGATTTTCAAAGGAAGAAATGAGCAAAGATGACATAACATGATAGCAAATATATTTTTAGATATTTATTTTTTAATCCCACTTCCATTATTTTTCCTCCTGAAAAACTAGCAAAATACTTGTGACAACAGCACTCAAACCTAGTTCCCCAGGAGGTGATAGTCCATGCTCAGGAGGAAGATATTTTTCTCTTTTATTTTTTTTCCTTACAGAAATCATATTATGTGATCTGATAAGAAGAAAGAATCTTTGCAGTCAGAATTGTACTTAAAAATTCAGGGCAATGCACCCCAATGTTCACTGCAGCATTATTTACAATAGCCAGGATGTGGAAGCAACCTAAGTGTCCCTCAACAGAGGAATGGATAAAGAAGATGTGGTACATATATACAATGGAATACTACTCAGCCATAAAAAAGAACAAAATAATGCCATTTGCAGCAACATGGATGGACCTAGAGATTGTCATACTGAATGAAGTAAGTCAGACAGAAAAAGACAAATACCATATGACATCACTTACATTTGGAATCTAAAAAAAGGGTATAAGTGAACTTATCTACAAAACAGAAATAGAGTTACAGATGTAGAAAGCAAACTTATGGTTACCAGGGTGTAAGGGGGGAGGGATAAACTGGAAGACTGGGATTGACATAAACACACTACTATATAAAAAATAGATAACTAATAAAGCCATACTGTATAGCACAGGGAACTCTACTCAATACTCTGTAATGGCCTATGTGGGAAAAGGATCTAAAAAAGAATGGATATATGTATATGTATAACAGATTCACTTTGCTGTACACCTGAAACTAACACAACATTGTACATCAACTATACTTCAATAAAAAAATTTCAGGGCATATGGTCACCATATGAACCATAGTGAGTTCCTGGTTTCTTTATACTTGATGGAAGAGGCAGACTGTTGGGTAGGAAGCATGGTTCAGAGAGGAGAACAGTTAAGTAGGAGGAGGAGAAACGATGAGTGGAGATGGAAGAATTGCTGCTCGTAAACTCAGGAGACACTCTTTCTTGGAGTGAAATGGGAGCAGAGTCTGATGTGTTCTGTTAGCTCAACCTTGGGGGAAGCACGGGGGAAGAGTTGGGGAGGGGCTTTGACCTTGCACAAAGAATGTTGTCAGGAAGAGAAGGGTGTATGTGTGGAAGGGTAACCTGAGCTCCTCCTGCTGATCCTGGCAAACATCAGTGTTAGGTAATAAATACGTAGCTGCAGATCCAAGTTCTCTGGATGAGTCTACACCAGGACTTCCAGTTGGAAGGAAGCTCCGACAAGCAGAAAGCAGAAAACTGTACAATGAGAAAAGATGGTTGCTTATTTTCCTAAAACTGAAAAGAAAGATTCAGAGAAGTTCATTGCCTGGTGCTTGGAGTGGTCTCAAGGTCTTAACTGTCAACAGAAATGTTTGTCGCATTACATGGTTAGGATAGAGTTATTGAGTGAATATTTAGTAATGACTCTGCTTCAGAACGTGGTTGGCACAGACAGCATTTATGGATGGTTTAGGTAAACTGTAACAGTTTAATGGCTTTTGAAAAACACGTCTTTTGAAAGACTTAGATCTTTATGAGTCTCCCAGTATCACAAAAACATCATAAATCAAAGATCAAGCTGGGAGAAATCTTGTCTTGCAGATTCATGTTGGGTCTAAAACAGTGTCTGGGTGTGCATGTGTGTGTTGTTTTGTGTATGTACACGTGTATATGTGAGTGTTACTGTCCCTTTGGCCTGAGAAAGAAGGCTAATTTCTAAATGAAATAGAAAACTTTCCATTAAATGCTATCAATGTTTGTTAGGAAACCTTGTCTTTGTACTTGATTAAAAAATGTTTGTCTTTGCCACTAGCTAGCCAATTTTTCTTTTCTTTTTTTTAAGGAATGGAGCAGTTCTGAAACATTCTCTGTCTCTCTTAATAAATATACCCACCCTGGGAACAGTGGTGGGAAGAATAGATGACAACAAACATCATTAGGAATGAGGCAGGATACACTTTTTTGCTCATGGAAATCTAGCGTCAAAAACTGAGAGGCTACATCATTTTCCGAAACTTGGGAGAATATTCCCTCAACAACACTGTGCCACAATGGATTTAAGAAACTCAGTCTCCATTTTTTAAAAGTTATTTTACTATTGCTTATTTTTATTATAACAGTGATTATGATTTATCGAAAACAAAACTTTAAACTGTATTTTAAAATTCTTCTGGATAGGATGTGAGATTGTTTCCCAAACTATAATTTGTTGGATTAAAAATGTTTTATATATGAAAAAAATGACAAACAAAACAATTTTTTAAATAAGATTTGGTCAATTAAAATCGGAAATGCCACATGCTTCAATCTCCCCTGAGCTTCTCAATGCATGTCAGCATGTTGAAGGCTCTGAAAAGTCCTGCAATGTGGAAACCACCTGTCTAAACCTGTAGTTTCTAAAATGTTTTGGCTGCTGAATTCTTTTGTCATTCATTTACACTTATTAACATCCTAATGGATGCTATACAACTTTAAACATGGGAATATCTGAGCAAGAGCCCCTCCATGTCATGGATCTGAAGTGAATTCTTTTACATTGCCTTTCTCCAGTGTCTCTGCCCAGTCAAAATATGACCACGTGCCATCCTACATGAACCACTGTCATGGTCTCTGTTTTTCAGAGAAGTCAGATCTTAAGCAGTGGCAAAAGTACATATCTTCAAAATTGATACTGGAAATCCTTTAAAATGCCTTTAGAGTAGAGTATTCAGCTTTTAACTCAAATATTAATGTATATTTGATTTCAATGCACATTAAAGTCTGAGAATCACTGGGTTAATCTGAAAGCCATTTCATAGGAAATAAGGCTGGTTTAATCAAAATTACAATAAGATACCACCTCACACCAGTCAGAATGGCCATCATTAGAAAGTCTACAAACAACAAATGCTGGAGAGGGTGTGGAGAAAAGAGAACCCTCTTACACTGTTGGTGGGAATGTAAGTTGGTGCAGTCACTATGGAAAACAGTACAGAAGTTCCTCAAAAAACTAAAAAACTAAAACTAAAAACTAAAATTCAGCAATCCCACTCCTGGACATATATCCAGACAAAACTGTAATTTAAAAAGATACATGCACCCCTATGTCCATAGCAGCACTATTCACAATAACTAAGACATGGAAACAACCTAAATGTCCATCAACAGATGAATAGATAAAGAAGATGTGGTGTATATATATATATATATATACACACAATGGAATACTACTCAGCCATAATAATGAAATAATGCCATTTATAGCAACATGGATAGACCTAGAGATTATCATATTAAGTGAAGTAAGTCAGACAGAGAGACAAATACCATATGATATCATCTAATACATGGAATCTAAAATATGACACAAATGAACTTATCTACAAAACAGAAACAGACTCACAGACACAGAGAACAGACTTGTGGTTGCCAAGGGGGAGGGGGCTTGGGGGAGGGATGGACTGGGAGTTTGCGGTTAGCAGATGCAAACTAGTATATAGAGAACGGATAAACAACAAGGTCCTACTATATAGCACAGGGAACTGTATTCAATATCCTGTGATAAACCATAATAGAAAAGAATATAAAAAGGAATGTATGTATATGTATAACTGAATCACTTTGCTGTACAGCAGAAATTAACACAACATTGTAAATCAACTCTACTTAAATAAAAAATAAAAATCAAAGAAAATTAGACTGCTCTTAGCAGATGCTCTGGATTTATCCAGATTGGCTAGGAATACGCCTTTTATGGGACTATCTTAAAGAGTTATTCCGAATATTATTTTTTATACTAATTAACAAGAAAGTGACAAGATAGAAAAAAATTATACTCTAAGAATAGTACATTTTTAGGAGTCAAAGTTCAACAAACATTCTTGAATATGTGTGAGTGATATTATGATTTTGATTTGTAGACTGAAAAGACTTCGTGCATTTTTGGTGGGGTGAGTACACATCTTGGTTTCCCTGGTTCCAGTGTGATTGCCTGCCCAGGTAAAATTATTATTATTTAAAAAAAAAATTTTTTTTAATTAATTAATTTATTTTTATATTTATTTTTGGCTGTGTTGGGTCTTCGTTTCTGTGCGAGGGCTTCCTCTAGTTGCGGCAAGCGGGGGCCACTCTTCATCACGGTGTGCGGGCCTCTCACTATCGCGGCCTCTCTTGTTGTGGAGCACAGGCTCCAGACGCGCAGGCTCAGTAATTGTGGCGCACGGGCTTAGTTGCTCTACGGCATGTGGGATCTTCCTGGACCAGGGCTTGAACCCGTGTCCCCTGCCTTGGCAGGCAGACTCTCAACCACTGCGCCACCATGCCCTGGTATAATTATTAATAGCACCCTCATCACTCTCAAAAGTGCGCTTACTTTAAAGATGTATGGGGGGCTTCCCTGGTGGCGCAGTGGTTGAGAGTCTGCCTGCTAATGCAGGGGACGCGGGTTCGAGCCCTGGTCTGGGAGGATCCCACATGCCGCGGAGCGACTGGGCCCGTGAGCCACAATTACTGAGCCTGCGCGTCTGGAGCCTGTGCTCCGCAACAAGAGAGGCCGCGATAGTGAGAGGCCCGTGCACCGCGATGAAGAGTGGCCCCCACTTGCCGCGACTAGAGAAGGCCCTCGCGCAGAAACGAAGACCCAACACAGCCATAAATAAATAAATAAAATTTAAAAAAAAACAAAAACACAAAAAAACCAATTGTTTAAAAAAAAAAGATGTATGTTTACTCTTATTAGCCCACGCTGACAAAAGCATCCTAAAATGTGGATATATGGACCTTCCATTCTAGGTCTTTTCTATAAGAGAATAAAATGCAAAGCAGGTAGAAGGAGCTATAGAAGGAACAAAAGGAATGTCTATGTGTGGTATTCAAGCCAGGCTACCCAGCTATCAAATCCTTGGTGAATGGGGGCCAGACAGAGAGTTCTGAAGTGCTCCCTCTTGTCTGTATAGTTTACTCCAGTTGTTTTCACTGTTCAACTGGTCTCTGCCAGTATGATGTACCAGAGCATGTTCACCTTGATGGGCAGCCACTGAGCCACACCTGTTGCTAAATATTTTGAAAATCACCTGTGATCGAGCTTCTTTAACTTTATACATGTCAATAGATTTGGTGATGATTCAATGAGACATAGGAGTCCTGTTTGGAGTAGTTAAAATTCTAAAGCCAACACATATATTTAACAACAATAATTGTAAAAAAATAATGTTGTCAACACCTGCTGAAAGTTCACTATGTTTGAGCAGCTGTTACAAGCATTTTCACTTTTCACGACCCTGTGATATAAATATTATTATTATCCCCACTTTACAAAGGAGAAAACTGAGGTACAACCTAAAAAAGTTGGCCACACAGTGGTGATGTGAAACCAGAATAAACTGAGGCTCATAAAGGGTACATGACTTGCCCCAAAGAACTTAAAAACTAGGCCGGTGAATCTGAAAATAGATTACAGGACTCCTTGTCTTAATTCAGACCCATTAGGACCAACAGTTAGATCCTACTATGTGTTGGACAAGGGTTATTATCCCACTCAGTTGATCTCCATAACCTAGTCTGGGATGATTTTCTTTCCAAGCCTCACTCACCGATCTTTAGAAATACGCCCAAGAGATCATATAACTGAATTGACTGCTACAAATATGTAATTACAGTCACAATTTGTAAGGAAAAAAAAATATATGTGAAAATGTGATTGGACAGCAACTGCTATTGCCTTCCAATTGCTATATATATGTTAAACTATATGTATATTAAAATATATGTATATTTCAAACTATACTAAATGGGAGGTAAATATAATTTTAATACTAAAAAGTAGATAAATGATTTTTATCTACTTCCACCTATTTAATCCAATTTTAAACATATTTAATCAAAGCATTTGAAAAGCTTATCCAAAAAGCCTTACCATAAATTAAGCATAAATAACTAGCCTCAGCCACTGGAAATAATCTATATACATTCATCATTTAGAAGAAGTTAATTTTGTTCTCTTATAGCGTAAGAATATCCAAATCTGAAAGTGAACAAATAGGGAAGTCTCTGGCTCAAATTTACATTTGTGTTTTTACAGCATAACATTTTGGGGAAAATTCACTTCTGAAATAGGAGAATTCTGAAAGGGAATTTCATCTAATATGAGCCTTAAAAATAGTAATACATATTTTGGGACAGTGGCCACGATATTAGGAGAATTATAAGTGGCCCATTTTTTATGATGGGTTCTATATCCAATACTGAGGACTTACTATGCACAAGTCACTGTGTTGGTCTTGAAACATGAAAATGAATGAGATTTGGTATCTGATTTCAAGATATTTACATTCTAGTGAGTTGGATATGTCATGTATATAATATTGATACAAGGCACATGATAATTTTTAAACACATTTATAAGGAGCAGTAGAAAAGACAGTTCACTATTGTATGGGATGAAATGTAATAAGGAGGGGAGAAATCAAGAAAGATGAAAATGTGCATCCCCCCACCAACCACCCCACATTATCTAGTATAATTCCTGTCCTTGAAATGTTGGCTCAGTTAATTTGATGGAAGGAGGGGAGGGAGAAAGGGAGGGAGGGGAGGAGGAAGAGAGGAAGGGAAAAATGACGTAAAAGACTGATGTAAAGGTAAGATATTGGAAGTGAATCTTGAATAAACAGATGTGGCAGAATGATGGCCAAACACTGTAGGCCAGTGGTGTTTGGGAGATGGCAAACATGTGAGTTGGGCTACAGAGTAGGGTACATGTGGGGTATGAGGAAGTATGGAACCAGACCATACAGAAAGGGGTTTGGGCTTTATATCTGGTGGGTTATATAGTTGGAGGTTTCTGTGTAGTCATTTCTTTGTAAGACTCTCACTATGGGTTAGAGTCAAGGCTATAATGTGGACCAAGTAGGCTGGTCTGTTCTGTTGCCTCAGTCTTACTGCCTGCTGACTTCTCTTGGGTCTCAGCTTTCCCATGCTGCCCTCTCACTGCATCCTAGCCCCCTCAGGCAAGGAATATCCCTTGCTCCAGAGCATGATTTGGTGGGATGGAAAGAGCATGGTTGGGAGCAGTATGATGGGAAGAGCATGATGGGAAGCAGTATAGTAGGATGGAAAAAAGCATGGTTCAGGCAGACTTTGTTTCCAAATTCTGATTCTACCTTTTGGATAACTGGACAAGTTTCTCAAGCTTTCTGAGCCTCAATTACCTGCAAAATTGGGATAATAATACTGACCTTTTAAAAGTAATGAGATATTACTTTATACCCATTGAACTGGCAAAAACTAGAAATAACAAAAATAATGATTGCTGATGGAAATACGAATTGTTATAGTCTTTTGGGAAAGCAGTTTGGCAGTATCTGTTAAGAACACATACTTCTCAAAGCAGAACTCACACTTTTGGAATCTTTCCATGCAAATAAAAGCACTGCTTGTAAAGATATATGGGAAAAGACATCTATTGCAGCATTGTTTGTATGGCAATAAAGTGGGAAGAAAGTGCTTGCTCATCATAGGATAATGGTTGAATAAATTATAGTGCATCCAAGCTATGGCATATCATTTGAGCTTTAAAATGGATAAATTAGATCTACACAAATGACTTGGAGGGATTTCCACAAAGTTTTGCTGTCTGTTAACAACAAGTGCATAGAATATGATACTGTTTTTATAAAATAAACACATACATTTAACAATGGCTAAAAATTTTGTGCCTCTTACTGTGTATCAGACACTCCTTGACATGTTTAAGGGGATTGACTTGTTTTAATGTTCAGTATCCTGTGATGGAGGTGTTATTATCATCCCCATTTCATGTATGAGGAAACTGAGGTGCACAGAGACCAAGTAATTTGCCCAAGGTCACACAGGTCAGAGGAGAGCTGGAATCTGGACTCCGGAAGTTGAGATCAGAGACCAGATTCTTAATCAGTGTGTTTTACTCTCTGAATAACTGGAAGGTGGGAAGTAAACAAACAAGATAAAAGGGAAATTACATTAAAGTCATGCATCATATGATGAGTTTATATACAATTTTATGTGGGTGTGTATATTCAGAAAGTGATGCATGAAGGAATGGTCCCCAAAATGCGGATGGTAGTTATCTCAGGGAGCTGTGATGGCACATCTGTTTTTATTCTATTCCTTATATGCCCTTTAATTATTTGAATTTCCTACAATGAACATATATTATTTAAAGAATCAAAAAAGGGAATAAACTCTATTCATTGTAGAAAAAAAAGAGATTTGTATGCATTTTTAAATTTATTTGGGTTTTCTTACAGGAATTATCATGAACATCTACAAAGTTAAAAGCATGTTCCTGGCCAGTATAGAATTTAAAACTGAAACCAAAGAAACGACTCAAAATGGAAATTGGGTAAGTAAATTATGGTCTTTTGCTTATTGGAATATATAATTAAATAATATTAGACTATCAAAAGACATGGAAAATATTTCGCAATCTATTGCTATATTTAAAAGACAATTTCAAACTAGTATACATTGCAGAATACCCTAAAAAAACTTCACATATATATGTGGTAGCTTAGAAAAAGTCTGGAAGTTTATATACCAGCATACTACATATGTTTATTTCTGGGGATTGAGATTATGAGTGATATTTTTCATTTCTTCTTTTGCTTATTTTTTCATTTAATAAACACACATTACTTTTAAAATAAGAAAATAAATGTAAGCAATAAAAATATCTTAATATTTTCCCTAGTAAATCAACGAAAAATCAAGATCTCATCCTGAGGAACTGATCATGGATACACACCCAGATTTATCTAAAATGTATATACTGCATTTCTCTATTATTTATAATAGAGAGAAAAACTAAGTAACTAAATAATCTAACATTAGGACACTGGTTATGTAAATTGTGGGACAACCATATGATGAAATATTATGCCTCCAATAAAAAGCATGCCTTTGAGAAAATTTTAAAGACATGGGAAAATATTCATGGTATATTGCTAACTGAAAAAATAGAAGACTTTCTGTTTTTTTTTTTACAGTTTAAACCTTAAAGGGAAAATCCTTATATGCTTTTGAATTTTATATTTTTCTGCATTTAAAAATACTTTACAATAAATATGCATTATCCTTACAAGTAGAAAAATAAACGTTATATTAAAATAGAATCAAATACTATCGTTTTTGAGGATTATGTAAGATCATGCAAGTATTAGCCATGGGAATCAACACTGATAAAGTAGCTCTCCTCTCCCCACCCGCCACGGACACCTTTCTCTCTCTCCTTCCTGACACTCAGGTTACCTTTTTGTGAAATGAAAAATAGATTGTACAGAAACGTAAAGCACTGAGTAGAGCACACACTCCATATATCTTAGTCCTTTCCCCTTCACTGAACTACCAGAGGGCAGCGGCTCTCATTCCACATTTCAGACTCTTACCATCCAAGACTGATAGCCCTGGGTGTCACGGTGTATCCAGACACTGCATCAGTGCAGATCTAGGACAGGGGACAGCTCTCTCCCACGGTGGTGGGTAGCGGGGAGAATGCTTAGTAGGGTGATAATGGATTTCTAGAATAGGGAAAGGACTAAGAAGAATCCTACTAGGGAAGCCTGAGGGAAATTTCATAGGTGGCCCAATGTTTTGTTTCTCTCCAACGATTTAGATAAGGAATAGAACAGAATCTTCTGGAGTCGACACCACTGGCCCAGGCTTACAGCTACCCGTGGTTGGAAGCATTTATGCTCAGCTCTTGCACATTCCTGAATCCGATTCCTCATACATAACCCCATCCTTTCTTTGCTGTCCTCTTTGGCAAGGCTGACTCTTGCTGGAGCTTTCCCCCTATCCTACAGAAATTTTGACCTCTAGGAGGCCTGAAACTAGATTAAGGGTTAATATGTCCTTTGCCAAGTGACATCCCACTTTGTAAACAGCAGACAGCAATGCCATGACTTACGCCGAGCTCCAAAGGAATACTAGCTCGGGTGTGCACGCACCTGAGTATTAGTTGATTTTGTTAATATTAATGAGCATATGATTTGGTCTAGTTGCACTTCAAATTCAAATTAGGCACTGATTAAATAATAAGACAGCAGAATCAGGATGTGTTTAAACAGCACTCCCCCCGCCCCCGGAAGGTGCCTTGGTCTTGGGTGTGAGTGAGGATGAGCTATTAAGAGTGTTGAGATAACAGAACAGAGAGTTTTCCTTGAATTAAGCAGACTGACTATATCTTAAATAATGATGATAATAAAAAATAATTATAACTTTGCAGCAGTTTCAACCAGAATACTTGATATTCCTAATACAAATTTTACTCCTGGGTTTATAGCCTCTCCATCTGATTGCCTCTATATTTGTTAACTTAAATAGCCTTCACATTTGTACTCCTGGGTTTGTTTTTAAGGATTTAAAGTGTAAACTACCATTAAAGCAATAATTGGAATATTTTTACCAGTAGAGAAAGAAATCTCTCAATAGATAAGTGTATGCCCTATTTTATAAAGGACCTCAGAGCTCCTATCAACCAACAGATATTTTCTCAGGTTTCTTTGCCTTGGAGTTCATTTCTATTCAGTCCCGGCTGCTGCATCCCTGGCATGCACCCCTTGTGTGGATGAATTATTCATCGGCATTCCTCCTCCTCACATCTCCTCCACCCAGCTCAACTCCTGCCCACCCGAAGGCTGTGATGAGTCATTGGGAACAGGTGTCCTCCGTCTGGAGCTCACAATCTAGCTCTTGATCCATAAGCCAATCAGTTGTACCTCCTTCTGTTAGCAGCTTGCACTGTTAGCTGTTATGTGGGGTAAATGGGCAATAAACATCCATTCTTGGTACCCAGTGGGAAATATGTCCAGAACATTTGAACAAAATCGCTGGCCTAGAAGACACCCCAAAAGACACTTCCTCTTGAAATTCTTCAACTTTCACATATCTGTTTTAATTTTTTAAAAATCTTATCTCCCAAACCAAGTGACATTAGCCAGCTCATTTTTTCTTTTGTTTTTAGTCCTTGTACTCTAGAAGACACCAGTTTCCTGTGGGAGCCAAAATTATAACAAATATAAAGCCAGCCAACCAACAAGCAAAGCTGAAAATAACTAATGAGGCTCAAAATCTTTGGGAATTATATTGGAAAGAATACTAAAAAAAGGTCAGTCCATAATATTGGTGATTCCAAGACTTAAGAAGAAGATGCTGGGTCAGGAGCAAAGCCTGGAAACAAAGACAAGAGAACAAGGGCCCCTTGAAGAACTTTGGTCAGCAAAAATATTCTTCACTTAAACTGGAGAGTGTAATAAGCATTTTTATAATCAGCCTTATAGCTGTAGAGCTCATAAATAGCCCAGATGTCACCAAGGAGATATATTTCTGCATGAAACTTATAATGGTGAATGTTTGAAATGAATTCTCAACATATATGAATGCCTTTTAACCTCATCATGACCTCAATCTCGGAGGCTCTCAATGGCAAATTCATTTATTTTTCATTCTAAGCTATGTATCTATCAATCAAGCTATGTATCTAGCTCCACACTTGCAGTTCTGTAAGCAATAGATGCTTGGCCTAAGCGTTGTAGTGATAATCAGTTAAAATAGTGGTCTTCTGTACATGCTATTTCAGAAGGAAAAGGCAAAAATCATAACCTGTATATTCTATTTTTAATGGAAACTGGATCACTTGTTAATGTGGATTTCAAAATTCTTTTCCTTAGATCCAGAGGTTAATGGATATTAATAATTTATTTTGGTAAAAATCCCTAAAACTTCACATTTAGTCTTATTAGGAAATTGCATTTGTGATATGTGACAGAACTCATTGGAGTTACCACCATTAAAAGTTTCATGTAAAAAAACAAAACAAAACATCTAAAAGTGTTCCGAGAAATTGATCCTGGCATGAGCAATTAATGGTGTGAGATCCTAAAAGCATGAAGAAACACAACAAACAGTGTGTTTCTATAAGGGTGTGATATCTCCAAACCAAACAACTCTACAGGAAAAATCTCAGTTTGAAGCACTTAAATTAGATTATTTCTTCTGTTTCCTAAACTCTGCCATTCCACTTCAGGACACTGAAAAATCTGTATCACAGCCTAAATGATTATGATGTCCGAATTTATTTGCTTAGGATAAACACCACTCTTTGTCTTTTCACTCAGGTTTATTTCTCTCTCTAAGATGACCTAGAGTTAATTATGAGAACCGAGGTGATCTAACATGGTTTACATTTTTAGATATTCCAAAGAATTTTAAAACCAGGGATGTCAGAACACATATCTGAGTAGTATGAAGGGAGGTGCCAAGGGATTCAGTAAAAAAGTGACAATGAACTAGAAAAAGACCACCAAAAGCAACAGTATGGTGGATGCTGTGTTGGGCCACCCACATCCTCCTTCAGGAAGGAAGAGCTCACTCTCCCAGTTGCAAGCAGCCCTCATCCCTCTCAAGCTTCCAGGATCACCCCAGCAGAAGAGAGTTGCTTCATCCAAGGCCACACCCCTTCCCAAGGCAGCCAATGACAGGTGACTTATCAAATGGGAGGTTTTAATAGCCAGACTCTCTCATCCCAACTGGACATCTCAGAATGGTCATGTCATCTTCAGACCATGTGGCTTCTGTTGAGAATGCCTTGTAGTTCAGTTTCTCCCTTTACCCAGTTCTGCATTCTTCCCTTTCCTTTCACACGTGTTGATCCCAAGAGCTCCCCCTAATAAATGTCAGCCCCCTAATCTCCATCACAGAGTCTGTTTCCTGGGGAGCCCAGTCTGCATAGGTACCAGGTAAACAGTTTGAGCAATGGACGTGTATTATTGTATTCTGTGAGGTAAATACAGTTACTGTTCCCATTCTACAGAGGAGAAAAGTGAAGCACAAAGAAGTTAGTTACTTGGGGCTTCCCTGGTGGCGCAGTGGTTGGGAATCTGCCTGCCAATGCAGGGGACACGGGTTCGAGCCCTGGTCTGGGAAGATCCCACATGCCGCGGAGCGACTAAGCCCGTGAGCCACAAATACTGAGCCTGCGCGTCTGGAGCCTGTGCTCCGCAACGGGATAGGCCGCGACCGTGAGAGTACCGCGCACTGCGATGAAGAGTGGCCCCCGCTCACCGCAACTGGAGAAAGCCCTCGCACAGAAACGAAGACCCAACACAGCCAAAAATAAAAATATATATATATAAATAAATTAATTAAAAAAAAAAAAAAAGAAGTTAGTTACTTGTCATTACTTGTTAATTCCTTGTTAAGTACTTGAATTCCTTGTCAAAGATTACATACATTTCCAGTGGTAGAGACAGGATTTAAGCCTCAACCATCTGGTCCCAGAGTTCACAATCTTAGCAACTACCCTCCCTACACAGGAACCTCATTTAGAAAAACCGTTTACAGGCAACATGAAATGAAATGAATGATGCAAACAGTTGACTCTTATTTTTAAGACCACTTTGATTTTCTAAACATTGATTCCAGGAGTAGCTAATATCAATCTTAAGTATGGATATATTTTCATATCACTCCAAACTGAAGAAATGCATTCAGCGTGTTTATCTAAAAGTTCCAAGTATATCACATGGTTTACCAGATGTCCATTTGTACAAATGTAAAAATCTCGTCTACCATTCCAGAAGGGTTTTTAGTAGTTATCAATGACAAATATAAAATAATATTACTTTTGTGTGTGTGTGTGTGTGTGTGGACAGTTAATCAGGAGGGAAAGAAAATAAATGATGATTTCATTTTCCTTTAGATAATATATATCTTTAAAACTCTATTATATGCACATGAATGTCCCCACTATTTCTCCCTCAAATTTTCTCCTAGAACCTACATAAATTTTTCTTTTACTTTTTTATTCTTCTAAAGATACTTGGGTCAGCAACATTTTCTCTTAGTAACTGTCCATAGAATGAGGAATGATGTTCTTGCCGAAGATTTATTTTCAAGGATGCCTTTCAAACATTTCTTCTTTCTTATTCTGTCTAGATAATGGAGCTCTCTGGTAGACGGTTCTCAAATGAAGCCATTCCTGACAAGTAGCTGTAAACAGCCTAATTCTGGTGTTTCAAATAAACGTCTTCTTTAAACGTAATTTCTCCAATCATTCTATTGTTTCATGAACAGTTACTTTACAGAGGAACAAATGTAAGTGGAGATATAAATTCTGAAAATGGTAGGTATGGAATAAAACAGAGGGGGTTGGATATTTGTGTTGGAAATAGAGATGCTTAAAGAGAATTGGATAGATTTGCACACTGCTTCATTTTCCCATACAAATAAAACCCAAATGGTTTTCTAAGAGTTTGTGATTTTTAGATGTAGTAAGTGGCCTCATACCTTCATCTTTACAGACTTCAGCTGCCTCTTCTGAAGAAGGGCTGGGCACGGTGGCAGCACTGGCACCACCTATAAGGCAGAAAGAGAAACACTGTCTCAGAGCCAAATACTGTCAGGTTGGAGCTTCCCTTCCCACCTCACTTCCTACTCCACCGAAGGAAGCAGGAGCCTGTTTTGTGCTCTAATACACTGAAAGGTCTTTGAAGGGGCTTCGGTTTGTGACTCTCTTCTACGATTAATGGAACAAAAACACTTCAGTTAAGACAGAGCCTGATGAACTACAAAACTATTTTCTTGGTGAAGAAGACTGCTTGGTAGTAGTATACTTTGGCATTTTGTTTCTTCCCTACCTCTAGAAGAATGGTACATTATTTTTCTTAGTAAAAGACTGTGAAAGAAAGTATATCCTTGCAAGTTTCTACAAAGTGCTTTTATGTGTGTGTTTTTAAAGTTTGGTTTTTCTTAGCACAACACTTCTATTCCATTACGCCAGGCTGTCAGACTGCAGGGATCACATCTGATGGCTGTCAGAGAAGAGGTCCAGGAGAAGGGGATCATTTGTAGGAAAGCACCAAAAGCCGTTTGGTGATTTCATGTCAGCCAAGCACAGAGTGGGGACTAAGGAACTTGGAGGTCCGTGCCCGGGCCTCACAGCAGCAACTAACCTCGTCAGAGCTGGACTTTCTTCTTAGTATTATCAGCACCCCAGTGACTCCACTGGCATTTGGGCTCCAGGATAATAACTAACTTACTAACACTAAAATAGTATATTTAAGACAGGAAGGCTTATCAGAATCATTTGGAATGGTTAATACTTGTCCAATGGAAAAGGAATATATACATTTTTTTCATGCAGTAACAAGGTTATGGAACTAAAGATAACTCATACACGCATGGTGACTAACATTTAAAGGCTAATCAGATATCTCCTAGTATTATCCTTCGTCCATAATGTATATGACTGTTACTTTTAGGTCACATCTCTATCAGAACAGAGAGTAAGATTTTTGGTAGGGAGATAATTGGAGACGAATCACTTTCTTTTGTTAGATGACAAACTCCTATTAACAACAAAAGAACAAACTACAAACTTTCAACCTTGCCTTGATGTCACATCATCCCATTTCTCTGCTTCCCTTCACGGCAGAACTCCCTAAAAGAGCAGTCCATGTTATCGCTCTGGACTTCCTCATCTCACGGTCTCTCCATAAAGCACTCCAACTGGCTTCGTCGATCCTCCTTGAAGTATTCTCTTATCAAAGGCGTCAATGACCTCACTTTGCCAAATCCAATGGTCATTTCTCCTTTCTTATCTTCCTTGACTTCTCAGGAGCATTTCAGTGTCTACTCTGTTCTTTCTGAAACACTTTCTTGCTGTGGCTGTTCCTTCTCCCCTGGTGCCACATGTCTAGAGGCCATGGTGTCCCAGGCCTCATTGTTCTCCTTATTTACATGTTCTCTCTAGTGAATCTCACCCAGTCACATGGTTTTAAGTATCATTTCTCTGCCAGTGACTCCCAAGACTGTAACTCTGGTCCACATCCCTCCCTAGAAATCCAGACTCAGATACCTAACTGGCTTCTTGACATCCCATATGGCCGAGAGTCCTCCTAATTTACCATGGCCAAAACTGAACTATTAACTCTATTAATAAAAACTGTGCCCTGTGGCCAGTCTTTCATACATCAGTAAGTGGTACCATCATCCATGTAGTTACTGATGCTAAAAACCTAGGATGTAGCCTGGATTCTTCTTTCCCCTACACCCTAGATCCAATCCATCAGCACATCTTGTTACTTCTACCTCTGGAACAAAACACCTCAGGCCATTTCGTCTCCCTTTCCAGAAACCTCCATCACTGCTTTCCTGCTATAGTCTTTCAATTGGTTTCACTTTGGTTCTTTTGACCCATTTTCATTCACAGGCAGAGTGAGCTTGTTAAAACAGATTAGGTCCCTCTACTACTAAAAACCTCCCATTGGCTTCTGGTAGTTCTAACAAAATTAAATCTTATGCAGTCAGACATAACCTGGTCCTATGATGTCTTCCCAAATCTCGCACCATGTTCTCCCTCATCCATCAGGCTCCAGCCACTCTGAACTTCCTTCTCCAACCTGTTAAAATCGGCCTGAAATCCTTTGCATTATCTGGACCCTCCATCTGGAATGCTCTCCTGCCATTTCATCATTGAGATTTCACTTTAATTACTGCTCCCTCAAGGAGTCCTCCCCGAGTCCAGCCAACGGAAAGTTGCCTTCTCAGGATTCCTTCTACATTACCTCATTTCTCCACAATACATTTGTCACTATCATACTTTTTAAAATTGTTTATTTTTGGATCACTGCCACCAGAATATAAGTTTCAAGGAAGCAAAGAAATTGTCTTTATTGTTTGCTGCCCTATTTCAGTGTCCAGAACAGTGCCTGGGTCACAGCAAACCCCAGATAGGTATTTGTTAAATGGCTGTTTGAGGAATAGGACCTACCACTTTGATTCGATCATGACAGCAGTCAGAACTGCTGGATTATGCTGGTTTGAGATTGTGCTTTTTGCATGATATGGAAGAGGCCTGCAGAGTTGTGTAGTTAGAATTGAAGCTGGACATTCTATTGAATGAAAGGAAGCCACTTTTATTTTGGAAGAATAACAGCAGGTCAGAAGGACTTTAATGACCAGAACTGCATCTCTGACTTCTCTGCTCTTGGATTAGGGATGCAGAGCAGACACAACAATGTATGCTGACACTGGCCAAGAGCATAGATGAATCCTGCCATTGGACTCTGTGCCGGGCAGCGGGCCCACTTAGAAAAGCAAGAAGAGCCCCTCAGGGGTGCATTTTGGAATCTTCTCTACCATGAGACGCACCCATATTGTGGTGATGTTGTCCATCCAAGAGGTGGAGAAGACAGCTTGTATTCTACCACTCTCTCCTAACAGGCAAGATGGTCCTAAATCCATAAAGACACTGCCTCTTCTCAACTGATTAGGGGAAAAGAGATGGATGAATAAAAAGCAGGCAGATGTGTGTGCATGTTTGTATGTCTGTGCCTGTGTATGTGTATGCGTGTGCGTGTGTGTGAACAGGGGTGGGAGAAATCTATGTCGATAAAGACAGTTTGGGACAGAGCAGTGAATGAATAAAACCTGTAAAACCACGATATTCAGAGAATGGCCTCAGCTGTCAGCAGCTAGTTGATTAATACCCATCAGCCCCAAACAGTAAAAACAGTGACTGCTTTTCACAGAAAACTCATCTTCCACGGAGCATAACGATGTGGTGGCCGGGAGCTGGGGGCGATGGTGGTGTGGATAACAACGGTTTTCTGTATTAGAAATTCATTCCATTGCAAGGACTACACTTTAGCAAAGGGAGCCAACTGACCCAGTGGCAGGTACACAAGGTCCTTGCTGCCTTGCTTCAGTGCCTTCTCTGATTGGCCTCCTTCAATTCCATCTTCCAGGTTAATAATAAAAGCTTTCAGTTCTCTAGCAAAAGTTCCAAGGTTCATGTAGGAACTTTTCAGTGAAAAACTTATCACACTACCTGGTTTATTTCTAAGAGTCCAGCATATGGCTTAGGACGTGGCAGGCACATGAGCAGAGCCCACTATTTCAAAGATGTCCCATCCGTTGGGCTCATTAGAACCAGAAGAATGACTTGGAAAATAGAAAGAAGAAGGAAATTTTTATTTTGGTGGTTATGTTGATAACTGCAAAATTGTGTGAATCATTCTTTTAAAGGAGAGCATGCCTGAGTACAAAAGTGGGGAGGAAGAAAAGATAAACCTAAGGTGATGACAATCTCTTTTGAGTCTTAAGTGCTATTTTATTTAAAAATGTTCAATTTATAATCTACAGTAGAAGATCTCTAAGCATTCCATTGGCACATCTGTTCTTCAGTGAACAGAGTTGATGTCAGGAAGGCTTTGGATCTCATTGAACTCTGGGTGTGGGGTAGTAAGCCTCTGTCACACCTCACACCATCGTCTACAACATACAGAGAAATGACCAGAAGCACGGCTCTTCAAAATTTAATGCAAAACAGTAAAGGACACTCCATTCATTGTGGAAGGAAAGCCTCTGATATATTTCCTGTGAATTTTTTTAAATTAATTTTTTTGTTTGTTTGTTTGCTCCCTGTGGCATGCGGGATCTTAGTTCCCCGACCAGGGATGGAACCCGCACCCCCTGCATTGGGAGCGCAGAGTTCCAACCACCGGACCACCAGGGAAGTCCCCCTGTGAACGTTTTTCATTTCACTTTTTCCCCCAAACTAAATCTGCTGATTTTGACCTGCCCTAAGTCAGCCCAGCTCTGACATGGTCCTTCCAACCTCTGCCCGTCCCGTGTAAAGCATCACTGAGCAAACTGCGATCACACGGGAGAAGAGTGGGGCAGGTGACTGAGACCTGAGAGGGAGGGTACCCTTCTGATTGGTGAGCCTGACACTTGCAGTTAACAGGGTTGGTGGCTTCCTGAGGGAGACCTGAACGAATATTGGTATTAACCTGGTGAAACGGTATAAATATTTTCAGAAGAGGGCACTAAGCAAAGCCATGTTCACCTCTGGGGATGAGTCCTAGGAGACGCCTCAAAAGAAATCTGAGCTCACCTGCTTCTTGGCTCTGCCCTTCCATTTCTTTGGCACTTGGCTTTCCCTGTGGACCGTTCTCATCTTTCAAGAAAACCACAGAGGGAAAAAAAATATACATCAAGTCAATTTATGAAATATCTCTTTATGGCTAATATGCAGCACTGAAATTAATTGTAACCAGTGTAGCATGACTCCCCATAAAGCGAGGCAGAGAGATGAATCAGAGGGTGTGAAACAGAGAAATTACCTACAGAAATAGGTGTATTTATCCTCGTCCCTTCTCACATGATTTGCTTGGTGGAAAGTTGAACTGCAGTAAACAAAATTCACTCAGCAGTTCCAGTAACATCTCTCTCCTTGCACAACATTTCCCAAAATGCAATACAAATTTTAATTCCAATCTGCTTTTTTTCCTTGACTCAAGCAATATGCACTGTGTAAGGAAACTTGGTTGATTACGTTCCTATGCCCTTTATTTTCCTGTTTGATGTATGTTGCATAAGAACCCCTATTTTTACTTAATGTTTTAGACATTTACTTACATTTTACACATGACAGTCTAACATATCTATGCTCTGAAATATTCTGTGTTGAACAGATTACGCTGGTCAAGTTTATGCCGTAGTACGTAACTCCTTGAAAAATTAATAACCGGACAGGTATAATGGTGGCTATATATTAGAAACTAGCTAAAAACTTCCCTTTGGCTTAAAATATATAATATATATCTGTGGATTTATGTGTAGAAAAAAAATTAACTCTTCAAAGGCAAATAAAGGCAACATTTTATAATTCATTGCTGGGAGGGTTTCCAAGTCTCTCTGTGTTTGGAAAAATTTTTTTAAATGATAAAACATAAGAGATGTAGTTAAAGTACAGAAAACAGAGAAGCAGAAGTTATCAGCACATATTACTATGGGTTAAAGATGGCCACAGATCCTTGTCTCTCAAGAAGTGGAATCTATTTCTTGTCTCCTTAAATTCGAACTGGTTCTGTGACTTGTTTAGACCAGCGAAATGTGGAAGTGATGTCTGGGCCCCCCAAGCCAAGGCCTCAGAGGACCAGCGGCTTCCACCTTCTCCCTCTGGGAATCCAGCCACCCTGCTGTAAAGACACTCAGATTAGCCCCCCAGGTGGAGAAGAGGGGTACATGGAGCAGCACAGAGGGGCCAGACATATGGATGAAGCCTTTTCCCACCTTCCAACCCAGCCCTGCTGTCAGCTGAATGCACCCAACTGATGACGTCAGCCAAGGCCACAAAGAGCAGAAGAATCACCCAGCTGAGCTCTTTTAAAATTCCTGCCCCACAGCCAGGCTCAGATCACTTAAACTTGTTTTACTTGACTGCTTTGACCCACCATCTGCTACAACGATCAACTCTTAATCCAGAGGCAAGAGGATGGGGAATCCTCCCCCAGAGGAGGACTCAACTAGTGGAGCTGAAACAAGAGCCTCAGAAGCAACAGGGAAACAGTTCACCAAGCAGCTCTGAAAAACAACCTTTTGAGGAGAGTTGCAAATGGAAAAACATTTGGAATTGACCTGAACAAAAGAAAAATTTTATAATAGAATGACAAAGATAGATAGATAGATAGATAAATAAATAAATAAATAAATAAATAAAGAGTGACACTGACATGGGGAAGGGATGCTATCAATGAATGAATATATCAGTATGTATATAATTCCCTCTGGCCAGCACTGTGTCATTTGTCACGCGGGACACAGTATAACCTGGGATGGCTCTGTAACTCTGTAAACCCAAGGTTCTGCATGACATATTTACAAGGATATTTCTGATATTTTCTCTGTTCTGGTTCTCCACAGAGGCGCTGGCACTGGCTTTTGCTATAGGAAGGAAATAGCCATCACTGCTGCTCCTTTTCCCTTAACAAGACCAAGTTGGTGCAGGAGCATGTGTCAAAAACATAAGTCAGTTTACCATATGATCCAGCAACCCCACTACTGGGCATATACCCAGAGAAAACTGTAATTCAAAAAGACACATGCACCCCAATGTTCATTGCAGCACTATTTACAATAGCCAGGTCATGGAAGCAACCTAAATGCCTATCGACAGATGAATGGATAAAGAAGTTGTGGTACATATATACAATGGAATATTACTCAGCCATAAAAAGGAACGAAATTGAGTCATTTGTTGAGACGTGGATGGATCTAGAGACTGTCATACAGAGTGAAGTAAGTAAGAAAGAGAAAAACAAATATCGTATATTAATGCATGTATGTGGAACCTAGAAAAATGGTACAGATGAACTGGTTTGCAGGGCAGAAGTTGAGACACAGATGTAGAGAACAAATGTATGGACACCAAGGGGGGAAAACCGTGGTGGGGTGGGGATGGTGGTGTGCTGAATTGGGCGATTGGGATTGACATGTATACACTGATGTGTATAAAATTGATGACTGATTAAAAAAAAAAATAAAAAACATAAGTCAGTGTTTCCCCCTTTCTCCCACCAAATGGACTCAGACTCAAGCAGGAGAGATCTATCAGTTTTCCTATCTCCCCCAACAGACACCCCCCCCTTATTTTTGGCCACGCCATGCAGCACGTGGGGTCTTAGTTCCCCCACCAGAGATCGAACCTGCATCTCCTGCATTGGAAGCGTGGAATCTTTTTTTTTGGAAGCATGGAGTCTTAACCAATGGACAGCCAGGGAAGTCCCAGACAGACTTTTTAACAGATTCCACAATAGGCTTGAAGTCTGCAGTGACAGGCTGCTTTTAAAATTAGTCTGGTGACCACATCTCCTATGGAGTGGGAGGTAAAAATCTTATGAAAAGAGGAAGGCAAGAAGAGAAAGAAAAATAACAATTGAGTCACAGGAAGGTGAAGAATTGTTTCCACCAGTTCTAAATGCATGAAAAGGAAATTCATGGTCAGACCCCCAAGTCCAACTTTATAATAGCAAAAACCAGCCTGTCTCTTTATCTAACCTACTGCTACTGGGTTTTATCCTTAATCTCTGTGCCTGTGGTCCCACTCCCTAACGCAGTCTGGCATGTTCTGTTTTCGACTTGAGTCTTGGCTGTGGGGTGGTCTGGTTGCAGGATTTCTGCCCTTGGGAAGCAAATTCAAGAAACACTCGGCATGTTTATCACAGAGTAAATGCCTTCTAGAAGAATGCTGGATTTGGCATTTGAGTAACTTGCCCTCAAATGAAAAGGCTCAGGTATATTGCTTTCATCAATTTCCAAAGACAGTGCACCCTCAAGGCCAGCAGGGGGAACCAGTGTAGAAGTCTGGCTTTCAAAGCCAGTTGATAACATTCTCGGGCAATTAGGTTAGCATTCATGTCACTTTTAGAAGGACAGTTTGGCTGGCTTCTAACATTCCATCCGTTTAAAATACCTCAGTTGGGTGAGTTCTTAGTGAAACAGTGGGCTTCCTCTGGTAGGAAAGATAAAAATCCCATCACACATTTACCTGTAAGTATTTGATAAGAACAAGCTTTCCTTTTATCAGCCTTGTCTGTCTAGCTATCTTCACAGAAAGCATATAAACAATAAAAAGCTAAGTAGAGTGGGGAATGTAAACTTGTGGTTTTTAGAAGGGATTTAAAAGGCTTACAATAAATGTGAAGAAATATAGGGAAATGACAGGCTATTTTGTGAGCTTAAAACATGTCACACAGAAACTAAATTCTCTTAGTTGATATACCTATAGGATCCCATATTTACTTCCGATAATAAATTTCCATATCATTCACATTGAATGTCACATAATACTACTTTCCCACACCAAAAAGCACAGTGACCTGTGTGAATTCTAATGGTTGAATCATTTTTGCTTCTCCAGTATTAAAACCATGCCCTCTATTCTTTCAATCCATACTTATGGAGCACGTACTATATGCAAGGATATTTCAGGAATTTTATAGAAATAAAAATAAGAGACTCCTGCTGTGAAGCAGGAAACGAGTAGAACCCTGCAGGTTTCCCCTCCTTCTCCAAGTATAAAACCGAGCAGTTAATGATTAGGAAAATAGAGTCACAGACTCAGTGTCTGATGTTCATTCCTGCGTTGTTTTACAGATACCATAACCGCCACCAGAGGAAAAAAGTTAACTGCATGATGACCAGACGCTAGCCATGACATAAGCTGCTCCAACTTGAGTCTATGGCTACCACAATTCCAAGGGCTGGCCTCAAGAGAATGGGATTAACATTATTACTCATAATAATCTATATCTTTGTGGGTATCAAAATAATTGTAGCTTGTTCTGCCCATATATGTAAGCAGGCAACTAAAATTGTCAGCAAAGAGATGCTACAGACCCATGTTGACATCTTCCAGTCTGAGAATACGTCGCCTATGTCAGCATGAAAAAGTTACAGAAGACAGACCTTCACCCCTAATCCCAAAGAAATGGAATGATGTCTGAAAAGTGGGGATTCATAAGCAGTTCTTTGCAGGAAACTGCCCTCAGCAGGAAGCCCCTTTTCTTGTCACTTTAGCAAAGCTATATCGTAACTAATTTTAAACAAGGTACCCCCATGCTCTACTCATCTCCGGCCCAAGAACACCTTTCAAATCTTTTAATCGCACAATAATTTGTCGGTTCTTCTGGTAGATCAAAGAAGTAGGAACGAAGAATAAGTAATTAACAGATGACTAGATCTCTTCCCTAGCTTCCCCTTCAGAATCTCGTGAACAAACTGTGTGACCAAACTGTGTGAACATGATAACGTGTAGGGGAAGATAATAAGTCCATGAGCCTGCGTGCAGTGGGGAATGGTGACCACTCTGACGCCCTATCTCAGTGATTAACTGAGACTACTCCCCTCCTTGCCTTTAAAACTTTCATGGCTGAGCGGAATCTTTGCAGGTGGCTTTTGGGGGACGCTGAGTCCACCATCTCCCCAGATTGCTGGCATTCTGATGAAAGGTACCTTTCCTTTCTACCATTTGTGAGTATTGATTTTGTAAGCGGTGAGAAGAAGGACCCCCCCGCCCTCGTCAGGTAACAAAGTGAATTCATTTAGTTGTGTAGGTCATGTTTAATTTTATATGGACGAGCTTTATAAGGGCAAAATTTCAATGTTGTGGCTACAAATTGCTATCCTGATATTTGCAGTTCCATCTTTGAACTGTGTGTGGGGATGGGAAGAGCAAAGGGAGGTAAATCAGAACAAATTCATCCTTGCTACTGGGGAAACAACCGGATGGGTACTGCCTGCTGGTATACTATTACCTTTTATTATAAAGGCCCAAGATTTCTGGACCCGGACAGGGTGCAGGCAATTCAAATACAGTGCTTTGCAGATTGGATTATTGATTCCAATTCTTCAGTTCCCTGTAATGGATTATTTATCTCAGTGTCCTTCCATGGTTGTTGGACTTGACCAAGTGATATGGCTAATGAAGTGTTAGCGGACATGATAGGCGCAAAGAGCTTGAACGTGTTGCATAATTGGACTTGGTGTTTGTGCTTCTGACATTGGCCATGACAAGAAGATGCCTCTGCAGCTGCTGGTTTAAAGAGGAGCAGGAGCAGCCTTGACCCAAGTTACAGTCTGGAGGCAAGCCTAGAAAACTCACAGCTTGAAATAGAACTGCCCAGCTGAGCCCAGCCTACATCAGTGGAACCACGGTCAACCTGTAAACTTGTGAGCATGAGAATAAATCTTTTAGTTAAGGCACTGCACTATGGGGTGACTTGTTACACAGCATTATTGTGACAATAGCTGATTAATACAAATGGCATATTAATTTTTCTTAGGTCAGGAAGACTCAGTTCTTTTTTTTAACTCAGCACTTTTTCATTTATAAGGAATTCAGTCTTAAATTTTGTATTTTGCCACCCAGCTACATTCTCATCTTACACATTCCAAAACTCTCTAGAAGACACACCCTCAAAAAATAAATTTAGCTTATATAAGGAGTGCTCTCAATGAGTATGCACTGCCATCAATGTTTATGTTTTATTTAACAGAGTTATGTGGGCAGCAGGATAATATTATTGATAGTTAATACCAGCTAACATGTATTGGATATTGGCTGTGTTCTGCTCAGTGTCTAAGTGCTCTGAATACATTATCAAATTTAATTCTCATAACAAGCCAATGAGGTAGGTATTATTATTATCCACATTTCGTGGATGGGGAAACTAAGACACAGAGATGTTAAATAAGTTCCCTGAGATCCCACAGTGATGTCAGCAGGGTTTCAACCCAGTCAGCTGATACCAGTGCCCACTAGTGCCTCCCTGGAGATGCAACTAGTATTTGTTAGCTGGGTAAGATGGTTAAATTATGGATCAGTAAAAGCATGGGAAAATGATACTTAATATAATAGCTGAAGAATTAAACTATAATCTCATACAAACTAATGTAGAACACCAAGAACATTGAGAAACTAGCTCTTCTGACACTTAAGCCAGATGGGTGCAAAGCTACAACTCTAAATTTGTTTTTTAATACTAAAGATACTTTTATTTTGAACTAATTTTAAACAATGGAGAGTTACAAGAACAGTACAAGAAACTTTGTTTTTTGCCCTGAACCATGTGAGAGGAAGTTGGGGACATAAACACCCCCTTATTACCCCCATCAGCCCTGAATACTTTAGTCTGTATTTTCTAAAAAGACATTCTTCTTCATGACCACAATGCAACCACCAAGATCAGGAGATTAGCAGTGATGACTTTCCTACCATAGAAGCCACAGACCACAGTCAAGTTTTGCCAATTTTCTAAGAATACCTTTCACAGCAATCTAGGATCACACACTGCCTTTTGTTGTCCTGTTTCTTTAGCATCCTTCAATCTGAGACCGAGATGCCCTCCTGACCTTGCCTGCACTCCGCACGGGGGGCGGGGGCGGGTTCACCACCTCACCACCACCACTTGAATGTGAATACCTACCTTGCTCAGCCCTGCTTAGTGGTTTCAGGAAGAAAGAAAGCAAAGAATGAAAGAAGAGGGGGGCAGTGGTTGTTAGTTCCAAACATTTAAACATTTTGTTCTGGAGGTGTCATCAGCCAATTGATCTATCTTCATAGATTGAGCTTACAAAAGTAAGTTCTCGAGTTGGCTGCCTCACTACTTTAATGAAAAGCCTCATGCATGTGGCTATTCCAGTGCAGATGAAAGAGGTGTACAGTTGGGAAGTCACCATCTGACATGAGCGGTAGCTGCTGCCTCCTAGGCACCAGGAATTTACGCACCTCCGACCCATTACCGTGAAGCCCTCCACAGTCCTACTTAGACTTTTATCTACATTTTTACAGATGAAGATTTCAAGGTTGTGCGAGGTCAAATAACTTCCCGGAAGTCCCACAACTAGTGGCAGAGCTGAGACTTTAACTCAGGTCCAGATTGTGCCAAAGCCTGAGGTCTTTCTTGCCTTGCAGATTCCTGTGACCTCTTCTGACTCTTGAGAGCTAAATTGTAAGTCTTCCGCTGAGAAAGACGCTCTTGCTGTTCCTGAGGTGTCCTCAGCAACCAGTACAGTGCCTACAATCCCATAGGGGCTCCATAAACACTTGTCAGGGGATTAAGAAGGAAACTTCATTCTCCCCTAAGAAGTAATAATTTTGTTGTCGTTCAAACCATATTTCAGCCCTCAATGTAGAAAAGGTATGGTGTTTGTCTGAGCCTCTGGTTGAACCTCATTAAATTGTGGACAGTTAAAAAATGTCACATCTCGGGCTTCTCTGGCAGCGCAGTGGTTGAGAATCCACCTGCCAATGCAGGGGACATGGGTTCGAGCCCTGGTCCAGGAAGATCCCACATGCCGCAGAGCAACTAAGCCCGTGTACCACAACTGCTGAGCCTGCACTCTACAGCCCGCGAGCCACAACTACTGAGCCCACGTGCCGCAACTACTGAAGTGTGTGTGCCTAGAGCCTGTGCTCTGCAACAAGAGAAGCCACCACAATGACAAGCCCGTGCACCACAATGAAGAGTAGCCCCCGCTCACCATGACTAGAGAAAGCCCGTGTGCAGCAACAAAAAGACCTAATGCAGCCAAAAATAAAAATTAATTAATTAATTTAAAAAATATTAAAAAAAAAGTCACATCTCTTTGATCACAAATAATGGTTCCTAAAAATCAAATGTGGTACCATGTAGGAAGCAGCAGTAGTTAGCGTTCATCTGTTTTTACCACCACCCTGGTCCAGCCTCCATCCCCCCTCTCCTGGATTGGGGCAATGGCCCTTATTCTCAACCTAGAAGCCAGATGGCTTGCTTTAAAATGTTGAAGTCAGATCACACCATTCCTCTGCTCACATGCTCCAAAACGCTCAAAGGCAGCAAGGCCTGTGTGCTGGAGAATCTACTGTTTTCCTGCCCTGACTTCTTTCTAATCTCCTCCCCACTCACTCCCTCCAGCCACACCGGGCTCTGTGCTGTTCCTCCGGCACATGAGGGTGTCTTCTCTCCAGGTCTTTGTACTGCCCGTCCCATCCCCTCTGCCTAGACTGCTTTTCCCCCAGGTTCTTCAAGTCTTTGCTCAAACATCCCCCTTTTCAAACTGTGCTGAACATGTCACTTAAAATTGCAACATCTCCCCATCCCCACACACTCCATTCCCACGCTGATCTGTTTTTTATTTTTGTCTTTTTCAATCATCCATCACCTTCTAGTATTTAATTTAGGTAGGTGTTACGTTCATTGTTTACACATATCTGCCCCTAATTGAGTGTAAGCTCCACCAAAGCAGGGATCTTTGCTTCGTTGCCTGTTGTCTCCTAAGAACCTAGACGGAGCATACGCTGTTCAATAAATATTTGTGAATTAATGAGACATGCCCATCTTTTACCTGGCCTTGCATGGTTACTTCACAAATGAATCACGGAAAAAGGGGAAAATTACTTCCTGTTCCACGTTCCTCAGGTTACTTATGAAATATGAAGTTCCTACATCATGTGGGGCAGAAGTTTTTAAGAAAGGTAGCCTAGACACAGAGCCCAGGCTCTAGTAACAATACACCTGTCACCATTTTGTCTTCTTACTGGAGCAGTTACCTTACAGAAGGAATGCCTTCCCCAGGCCAGTGGAGGTTATGTGTGGAACTTGTTACAATGCAGTTATCCAGATTGATGACTTAGAACCCCCCGGGAATGGTGTGGGGCACACAGAGCCCATTTGGGGAGATGCTGAGCAGTGCTCTCCTGGCCGCTAGTAGCAGTTCACTCAAAATAAACTCAAATAGCGTTACAACCACACCCCATTCACAGAGGCTGTGTAAGACCCATGGCTGGTCTTCAATTTTAGGACAGAGAAGACCATCATCTGGTCCTACCTCTTTCCAAGAATGTCCCAAAACAGCCTATTTGTGTGTTTAGGGGGAAGAGGAAATAATTAAACCCAGGGGTCCCCAACCCGCGGGCTGCGGACCAGTACCAGTCTGTAGCCTGTTAGGTACCGGGCCACACAGCAGGAGGTGAGCAGCAGGCGAGCGAGTGAGGCTTCATCTGCCGCTCCCCATTTCTCCCCATCACTCGCATTACCGCCTGAACCATCCTCCCCCGCCCACCGTCCATGGAAAAATTGTCTTCCACGAAACCGGTCCCTGGTGCCAAAAAGGTTGGGGACCGCTGATCCGCTGATTAAACCTGTTATTTTTAAAGTATATGTATCTGTTAAAGGAGACCTAAATGTGATGCAAGTTCAAGGAAAGGAAACGCATAAGACTGTACCATGCAACTGTCTCTTCCATATATTTTGTAGGTTGGTAAGTAGAGTGTCAAGTATACAATAAGAAACTCAACAAATATCTGCCACAGGATTGAACTTTATAGCATTTCCACAAGGAAGGTATGATCCCAGCATACCAAAACTTGCTAGTGGCATATCTTGGTATAAAAATAGCACAAGGCAATGCACCAGAGAACTATTTTCAATATCACACATCCCCTCTTAATAGATAACATACAGTTCTCCCATATGGCATATTAGTACAAATACTTTTACTCTGATATGGTTAGTTTTTAATCCAAGGATTTCCAAGTACTTTACAAACACTATTCATTAGCACAGTCTTCCCTGGGGAAGTTGCAATGCCTCACAGAGATACAAAACACAATCAATAACCATTAAGGAATGACAATAATAAGAAACATATTAATGTGGTTTTTCTTTTTTAAAGAATAGGAAACCAACAAAGGGGAATTAAGCAACTTTCCATAAGTTTTCCAATGAATTCATGGTGCAACTAGGGTTAGAAATCAACTTATGCTGGTGTTCATGGTTATATATTACACTGGTTTTCAGGTAGTAAAACATAACCTGGTGTCTACATCATAACTGGGAAAATTATGACCAAAATAAAGCTTAGCACAATAATGGGCTTCTTTTGCTCTCTCTCAAACAAAACAACAATTGCACTTTTTCGCTAACTTTAAGCCCTCAGGTTAAATTTCCTTCTAAAAATTATATTTCTCGCTATTTTCATTTATGTTTCTGAATTGAGATAACTGGTGTGCCTACACATTTTGTTTAAAACAGGCACACATTGTGCTCTGTGCAGATGTTAAATACAGAACTGGCAAGACAAAACACTGTTTTGCTTTTTTGTTGAAGAACAGAAAATACATAAAGATGTTCTCTGAGAGAAGAATCATCCCATGAATAAATTCAAAAGCTGTTAGGCATCTTTGTCATGAATTAACGTTTGCTGAGTACCTACAAAGTTCAAGATGGCGGAGAGGGAATAAATTAGGTTATTTGAAAGACAAAAGACTTTCCCTTTGGGAGTTCACCAAAGAAAGATGGATGGAGTGGTTTCCTGAGAGGTACCTTCCTGCAGAAGGTGAAATTAAAGCTTGAGGCAATCCAGAGAGAAACATAACATTTTATCTCATATAGGTAGATCTCAATAAATGTTGGGTATTTCAGCTGAATTAAATGAGAAATATCTGACTAAGTGCTTCGATTATCCACTTTGCTTTGTCCACATGGCTCTTTGGGAAATCACTGATTGAAGAGGTACATGTGCTGAGTACAAGTGTCCCTTGGGGAGGTGACAATTCAATACACATATACGTGAAGCTGCACAAGGTCCACTTACAATGGGAAGTTAAAACCTCCATTTTCGTGTTTCTATCCTTTCCCCCCTTTAAAATGGTTGCTCCTTCAGTGTTGAAACATGCTATTTTAAGTGGTGAAAATAAAAATTTTAAGACGCTGATTTGATATTTTGAGCTTTAGGGTGAAAGCAATGTTTGGGTTTTCCACAATTCAAAATGAACTTTTTATAAACATGTGCCCTAACTCAAAAATAATCCTATAGATGACAAAACTTGACAACCACTCCTAAGCTTACTATCAACTATACAAACAACAGTGCTATATATATGTATTCTATCTCCTTTAAAAATGGTGGAATTCCAGTAATGGTTTTAACCAAATATTTACTTAATAGATATTAAGCTAGTTAATGGCTATTGGGCACTAAAAATGTGGTGCGTCCAAGTTGAGATGTGCTGTAAATGACAACTACACATCTGGTTTTGAAGACAGCACAAAAGAATATAAAATATTAGCAATTTTTGTATTGACTACATGTTGAAATGACAATAGTTTGGTTATATTGGGATAAATAAAATATAGAGTTACAATTAATGTTGCCTGTTTCTCTTACCTTTTGAAAAAACATTGCTTCTCAAAATTAAAAAAACTTTCTCAAAATTTAAAAAAGGTAAAAATTATATATACATTTATGGGTCACATTGTAATTCTCTTGCATGGTGCTACTCTCGAGATAATTGGTCAGGAATGGAACCATGGAGCTGGGAGTCCTGTGCAGCGGATAGATACTGAAGTGGAAGCTGTCAAATCCCCACCGTTGTCCCTTGGGCCCCTCCTCTGATCTCCGCGAACCCCTGTGTCTGTGGCTTCTCCTTGTGAACACGTGTGGCACTCTGCCATAGGGGTTTTTCTAGTCTCAACAGGATACTTGTCCTGTACGGCCAATTTGGAAGCAGCCCTCAACCAATGATGGACAGGAGTAGGAAATTAACACCTGCTTCCATGCCCCCTGAGTGGGACGACTCTGAGGTTCCCACATGGTCTCCCAGTGTCCTCCTGCAGGACCCAGTCCTGCATTTCTCTCCTTCCCTTCCCTGTCTCACATCCCTACTTCCCTCCTGGTGCTTCCTGGAATCACTCCCCAAATCAACTGCTTGCCCTTGAATGTTTGTCTTAGGGTGGGCTTCTAGGGAACCTGATCTAAGACATTTTTAAATCAAATAATTACACAAACATATTGTCCCCAATCATGATAAATGCTAGTAGAGGCGAGGGCTTCTAAGGTCATCAGAGAGGGCTTCCCTGTGGAAAGGGCATTTGAGCTGAGAAATTAAGGCATTTACTATGTGAAATTAATCAGTAGAAATGAATAAGGCAAAAAGGGAGAGATGGATGAGTATTCCAGGTGGAGTGAAGAGCATGTCCAAAGGCCCTTATGTGGGAAAGACCCTGGCATCTTTGTTTTTTGTTTTTTTTTTTAAACATCGTTATTGGAGTATAATTGCTTTACAATGGTGTGTTAGTTTCTGCTTTATAACAAAGTGAATCAGTTATACACATACATAGGTTCCCATATCTCTTCCCTCTTGCATCTCCCTCCCTCCCACCCTCCCTATCCCAACCCTCTAGGTGGTCACAAAGCACAGAGCTGATCTCCCTGTGCTATGCGGTTGCTTCCCACTAGCTATCTATTTTACGTTTGGTAGTGTATATATGTCTATGCCACTCTCTCACTTTGTCACATCTTACCCTTCCCCCTCCCCATATCCTCAAGTCCATTCTCCAGTAGGTCTGTGTCTTTATTCCCATCTTGCCACTAGGTTCTTCATGACCATTTTTTTTTCTTTTTCCCTTAGATTCCATATATATGTGTTAGCATATTGTATTTATTTTTCTCTTTCTGACTTACTTCACTCTGTTTGACAGACTCTAACTCCATCCACCTCACTACAAATAACTCCATTTCGTTTCTTTTTATGGCTGAGTAATATTCCATTGTATATATGTGCCACATCTTCTTTATCCATTCATCTGTCGATGGACATTTAGGTTGCTTCCATGTCCTGGCTATTGTAAATAGAGCTGCAATGAACATTTTGGTACATGACTCTTTTTGAATTTTGGTTTTCTCAGGGTATATGCCCAGTAGTGGGATTGCTGGGTCGTATGGTAGTGCTATTTTTAGTTTTTTAAGGAACCTCCATACTGTTCTCCATAGTGGCTGTATCAATTTACATTCCCACCAACAGTGCAGGAGGGTTCCCTTTTGTCCACACCCTCTCCAGCATTTATTGTTTGTAGATTTTTTGATGATGGCCATTCTGACCGGTGTGAGATGATATCTCATTGTAGTTTTGATTTGCATTTCTCTAATGATTAATGATGTTGAGCATTCTTTCATGTGTTTGTTGGCAATCTGTATATCTTCTTTGGAGAAATGTCTATTTAGGTCTTCTGCCCATTTTTGAATTGGGTTGTTTGTTTTTTTGTTATTGAGCTGCATGAGCTGCTTGTAAATTTTGGAGATTAATCCTTTGTCAGTTGCTTCATTTGCAAATATTTTTTCCCATTCTGAGGGTTGTCTTTTGGTCTTGTTTATGGTTTCCTTTGCTGTGCAAAAGCTTTTAAGTTTCATTAGGTCTCATTTGTTTACTTTTGCTTTTATTTCTATTTCTCTAGGAGGTGGGTCAAAAAGGATCTTGCTGTGATTTAGGTCATAGAGTGTTCTGCCTATGTTTTCCTCTAAGAGTTTGATAGTGTCTGGCCTTACATTTAGGTCTTTAATCCATTTTGAGTTTATTTTTGTGCATGGTGTTAGGGAGTGTTCTAATTTCATACTTTTAAATGTACCTGTCCAGTTTTCCCAGCACCACTTACTGAAGAGGCTGTCTTTTCTCCACTGTATCTGCTTGCCTCCTTTATCAAAGATAAGGTGACCATATGTGCGTGGGTTTATCTCTGGGCTTTCTATCCTGTTCCATTGATCTATGTTTCTGTTTTTTTTTTAAATTAATTAATTAATTTATTTATGGCTGTGTTAGGTCTTCGTTTCTGTGCGAGGGCTTTCTCTAGTTGCGGCAAGTGGGGACCACTCTTCATCGTGGTGCGCGGGCCTCTCACTATCGCAGCCTCTCTTGTTGCAGAGCACAGGCTCCAGACGCGCAGGCTCAGTAATTGTGGCTCACGGGTTTAGTTGCTCCGCAGCATGTGGGATCTTCCCAGACCAGGGCTCGAACCCGTGTCCCCTGCATTGGCAGGCAGATTCTTAACCACTGCGCCACCAGGGAAGCCCTATGTTTCTGTTTTTGTGCCAGTACCATACTGTCTTGATTACTGTGGCTTTGTAGTATAGTCTGAAGTCATGGAGCCTGATTCCTCCAGCTCCATTTTTCGTTCTCAAGATTGCTTTGGCTATTCGGGGTCTTTTGTGTTTCCATACAAATTGTGAAATTTTTTGTTCTAGCTCTGTGAAAAATGCCAGTGGTAGTTTGATAGGGATTGCATTGAATCTGTAGATTGCTTTGGGTAGTAGAGTCATTTTCACAATGTTGATTCTTCCAATCCAATAACATGGTATATCTCTCCATCTATTTGTATCATCTTTAATTTCTTTCATCAGTGTCTTATAGTTTTCTGCATACAGGTCTTTTGTCTCCTTACGTAAGTTTATTCCTAGATATTTTATTCTTTTTGTTGCAATGGTAAATGGGAGTGTTTTCTTAATTTCACTTTCAGATTTTTCATCATTAGTATATAGGAATGCAAGAGATTTCTGTGCATTAATTTTGTATCCTGCTACTTTACCAAATTCATTGATTAGCTTTAGTAGTTTTCTGGTAGCATCTTTAGGATTCTCTATGTATAGTGTCATGTCATCTGCAAACAGTGACAGCTTTACTTCTTCTTTTCCGATTTGGATTCCTTTTATTTCTTTTTCTTCTCTGATTGCTGTGGCTAAAACTTCCAAAACTATGTTGAATAATAGTGGTGAGAGTGGGCAACATTGTCTTGTTCCTGATCTTAGTGGAAATGGTTTCAGTTTTTCACCATTGAGGACAATGTTGGCTGTGGGTTTGTCATATATGGCCTTTATTATGTTGAGGAAAGTTCCCTCTATGCCTACTTTCTGCAGGGCTTTTATCATAAATGAGACCCCAGCATCTTTGAAGACTTGGGGTGGCCAAAGGGAGTGAAGCTTAGATGGTGAGGGCCACAAGCTTGGCTTAAGTGAGAGCTACGCAGGCAAATGTAGTAGGAGGAATTATTGTGGAGAGGGAATGTTCCAAGGTGGGGAACAGGGCTAGAGGTGAGAGTGAGCATGTGCGATTGGGAGTCACTGCTGGAGCACTGTCAGCAAGGGGAGTGGAGCACGGAGAGAAGCCAGATGAAGAACTAGCGGTCTTATTACAAAGGGCTTTGTACCCTTTGCTAAGGAGGCAGATGCTTCCATGGAGGGTACTAGGGAGCCATGGAAGGGTTCTCTCTCACATGGCTGCTTTGTGGAGTATGTATTGATGGGGTAGCAGGACCAGATAAGTGACCCATATGGAATTGATTAAAATACTCCAGACAAGAGATGATAGAAGTCTGAGATAAAGGGGTGGCAGGTGAAGAGAGAGAGAACAGGATGGAATGAGGAGATATTCAAGCGTAGAATCAACTGGCTTTGGTGAGTAGTTGGAGGCATGAAGGATGAAGAGTGGTTCCAGCCTCTACTGTAAGAGCTCAAAATTATCCCATTTAACACTCATAACAACTTCCTGATACAGACATGACAACTATTCTATTTTATAGGTGAGGAAATGATGTTTGTTATTTTAAATAACTCTTTCAAAGGTTCTACAGCTAGTAGGGAATGGAAACGGGATTTGAGCCTTGGTCATCTGCTTCCAAGTGAAATCTGTTCATCACGATGCTCTAATGCTGGAATCCCACCGAAGCATATGGCCTGGGAACACTGGAGGTTGGGGAGCTATTACTGAACCTGGGAAACAAAGCGGAACATGCTGATGTAAGGTGCCCATGAGATATGTTGTAAAGATGTTTCAGTAGAAAGGAAGTGAAGCCAAGCAGATGGAGAGGAAAAATAGTCCAGTAGAAATCCTTCTAAAATAATATTTGGAAAATTTGTATAAGACTTTTCAAAAAAGTAATGTGGTCATTTTTAAAATAAAGTTATGCTACTTGCTGAAATTCCTGGTTAGCTTTCTGTTTTTCTCTTTTGTAACTTTGTCTGGTTTGTATGTTTTGACTGATGGTCTGAAATAGTTGCTTCCTATATCATTCTCTTTATGTCACAAATAGGAATACATCCTGCTGTGAGCCCTCTTCACCAGCCTAAGCAAAAGGAGAACTCCAGCCTCCTTTATCCCATTTCTGCATACATTCTATGATTTCCAGACCTACTGTAATTTCTCCTTTTCCTACATGTGTCCACATCCTCATGTTTTCTTTCCCATCAAGCCGTGCTTTAAGAAGGCATCAGCTGTCATTTTCAATTTAGTGTAAATTACTTCTATTTAGTAATTAACTCATCACCTCTCCCAAGTCTGCTGATAACACTGTAATTACCTAGTATTCCTAACTATAACACTAGTACTATAATTACAATACTGAGAATCAAGGTCTCCTGGTCTTGAATTGAAATACCTCCAAATTACTATTAGGCATATTCCAAAAAGAGTTACTGGGGTCTTACTTCTCTTTGAATAAATAAAATTCTACATATATTTTCTTTATGTTCTCTTCCCAATGTTATCTCTATTTCTCCTGTGCCAGGGCAATACTTGTTGGCAGTGAATCATTTCCTTGAGATGATAATAACATTCTTAATAGCCACCTGAAACAAGTAGTCAACAGACTCAAGGACTAGGCAAAAATTGTCTAGGGTGGCTGATGTTATTTTAGACAAGTCAATGTAAATATCAGAAGCCACATCGAAAGACAAATAGGAACATTTGTTTCTTCTCTCCCGGTGGCAGAGTAGGCCACAGACAATTAAGTATTGCCAGTATGCACCATGCTACAGACATAAAACGACACATGAATCTCTAGCTGTACAGTATTCTGGCATGTGCTTTGTTCTTTCTGCCAAAGTGGTCAATTTGCAGAAGTCTGCTCTTATCCAATGCCCTTTTTTTTGGATAATTCGAAAGAATTCCAGCTGTCTCCTTGCCACAGAAATATGTTTGGTAAAAACATATATCAGACAGCCTGTGATCAATGAGAAGAGAATCCTCTGTAAGTGACTGCATGCATTCAAAATGGAAATCAGTCTGCCTAATGGCCAATGGCCTCTCCCCTCCCATGGGTTCTAGGGACAGTCATTTAATATATAGAGCCCCTTCCCACTTAAACAAATGGAATCCCATGAGAAGGCAGAGGCTGCAGCAGGGAGCAACAGACAGAAACAGTTTGATGGTAGCAGGATGATGCAGCAGTAACCGTCAGGAGGACCACAAGAGAACACGCGCACAACAGCAGCTTGAGAAAGGTTTTTAGGACTTTCCATCTTCTTGGCAGTTTGTTTATGAGAATAAATGACTCTACCTCTCCCAGTTCGAATTACAAATGTCAGATGATTCTGGACTTGGTGGAACCGATTTCCCTGTTTTATCCCAGAGAATTTGTACCTTCTAGAAGTGTCAAAACGGCTTGAGTTAACACTTAACGCTGTGAATGTTTTCTTCAGAAAACTCAGTGGAATGAATGCTGCCTTGTGCCTGACAATGTCAATCAAAAACATGTCAAATTAGATGAAAAGTTTTTCTGATCACATGACAATGTCTGGACAAATACTCAAATATAGGCATTTAATCCTTCGAACCATCCAAACGAATAGCAAGTGAATAATTTCCTCTAAAACTGGCTATTAAATGTATGATTGGAATAATTGAGAGGAACAAATAATTACAGGAAGAAACATTATATATTCCAGAATGAAAGATGATCCTTCAAAGTCTGTCCTATGAAAACTAATTAAATTATTATTTTGGTCCGTTTTAATTACAACTAATAATACGTTCTACAGGTAAGTTTTAAGAGGGTTAAACAAAGACTTAAGACTGCGGTTATTATGATTAGGAAGCAGAGATTCACTGCTGCCTTAAACATCTTCCTTTATCATAGCCAAAACCCCACACTCTTGCAAGAGTTTGCCATGTTTTCCTGTATGGTTTTCATAGAGCACCCCAGTTTAGCAATTTTGTGGTGATACGAGTTTGGGCATAGTAGTAAAATAAGAAAGCAGTACTACTTATCTGGGGCTATCTGAAACATGAAATATGATGAACAGCTTTTAATTTCTCCCTTTAGTTTTTTTTCCTTTTTGCCTCTTCTAGTACGAATTCATTAATCATATTTATACGTTAACTCACTATCTTTTGTTGACTCATGGGCTAAGTAATACATTTTTACTAATGCTCTGGTAAAATTAAAATGCAGACTTTAAAAAAAAAGAATTCTTATCCAAGGATTTTGATTCCAGTTGCTGATAAAGACACAGGATGTGTGTGTGTGTGTGTGTGTGTGTGTGTGTGTGTGTGTGTGTGTGTGTGTTTGTGTGCGTGTTTTCAATGTCACCCATGAAGCATGCTGATATTAGAGAAAACAGCGAAGACCCAAAAGTCAAAGTATGAGACCGGATTATTTTTCCCCATTAAAAGCCAGATCTGACACAAATTCCCTAAACATCACCATTGCTGTATAAAGTCTTTGTGGTGCCAATATTTGGCGAGCAGTAAGGGACACTTACTGGCAGCCCATACATTCTTCATTCTGCTTGTTGGAGAAGGTTATTGTTATTCACGTGATGGATAGAAACGAGAAATAAGTCCTCTGAGAGACCATAACCCTACAGGTCCATAATTCTTTTCTGACAGTACCACATTAATCACTTTAGTCACTTAATTTTTGAACCCGTTTGTCTCCCTGAAGGAACGAGAGGAATCCTATGTAAAAGGTATCCAACCTGAAAAGAGGACTCTGCAGCTCTTCACCTCAAGCAAGATAAATTAGAAACATAGAAAGGATACTCTGTTATCACGGCTGGGGGTGTGGAGAAGCACATCTAAATATTTCCCGAGGACACGATAAGCATCCTTCCATGATTATTTTAGAGCAGGGGTCAGCAAACTCCAGCCCACAGGCCTGTTTTTGTACAGCCTGCACGCCGAGAATGGTTTTTACATTTTTTAAAGGGTTGTAATAAAAACAAAGAAAAATATGTGACAAAGACCATATGTGGCATGTGAAGCCCCAAATATTTCCCATCTGGTCTTTTATAGAAGTGTGCTGCCTCCTGCTTTAGATCAACCGGATGAAATAGTGGGAGATGACTCAGCCAGCCTACACATCTGAAAACCACACATCTGAACGCCTGGTGGAGGGGCGATTATCCATGTGGCATAGGAATTGGCTTGATCCACCGTTCAGATAACCATCGACCAGCTCCAATCTACCAAAGACATCACTTTCTGCAAGGCAGCAAAGTCCCTGTTTCTGACATCTTCTCACTGATTCCAAGACCTCAGGCTGTTTTGAAAATGACTTCTGATTAAACATCAGCTTAAGTCAATAAGGGGATTTAATATTTGAGGGGGGTTCCAAAGAATCCAAGGGCAGAGACACAGCCATGATGTAGGAAGTCTTGGAACAGGAAATTAGGAAGCCCTTTGGGATTATGGCGGTTTTAAAAAATTTGCCCACAGATTTTTAGATACTCCTCCCATCAAGAGGTGGAGCTTAATTTGCCTCCCCTTAAGTGCATGTTGGATTTGTTAAGGACTTGCTAATAATTAATAGAATACAGCAGAAGGGATGGTATTTCACTTTTGAGATTAGGTTATAAAAGGACTGCCACTTCCCACCTTGCATATGCTCTCATTCTTTTGGGTCATTTGCTCTGCAGGAAGCCAGCTTCCTGTAGACAGGACATGAGCACATATCCTCATGTCACGAGTATACAGATCAGGTTATAGAGAGACCCACATGGGGAGGAACTGTGGTCTCTGACCACAAGTTCAGAAAGAAAGTACCCAGAGCCAGCCTCCCCAAGAGAGGGTGTGTGGGGGAAGGTGTGGTGAGTATATGGGGACATTGAGCTGAGTAGATGCCACAAATACTATGTTACAAAGGTTTATCTCACCTTCAATCAGCTGTGGGTATGAAGGACCCACCAGGGGTTGAGTCCATTTTAATGTATTGTTGCCCTTTTCCTTTTGCGATCTATTTGTATCTTCATAGACTGCAGCTCATCATGGTCCAGCCCAGTCCATCGAGTCCTTCCTCTTTTATGGAAACTGATATTTAGTTTCTAAGTCCAGAACAGTGGGTTTCCTTGCAAGAAATCCCAATATTGCCTACAGAGAATTGTAGCAATTTGAGCTGCTCACCCCTGCAGCCTTTCTCCCACCTCCCCTCCAAACTTACCTCCATTTTCTTCTACTTCACCTGTCCTTCTTCTACCCTTTCTTTATTTCCCCTGCCCGGTGCACGTTGGGACATCACTGCCAGCAGACAGTATTCCAACCTGTCTCTCTCCCACCCCTACACCTTTAGCTCGAAGAGCTGTGGGTGTGAAATGGCATTTCCCCATATCTGATCTAGCCCTCACATGTGTAGAACAGAGAGAACCAGACTTATGTAAGTAGACATTCAGAAATGATCTCTGTTGACACTTGGCTTCAAAACATGTAAAGGTTGGTTTGGCCATCAGTTGTTTTTCATGTATTGAACACTTAATATGACTTAGCGTGATATTGTGATATACTGAGAAATATTTATTTGATCTTCATCTCCAGTTCTTGGCACAGAGCTCCTTAAACCCCTGAGTAATTTCCTGAGTGATAGAGTTAATAGGAGCAACTATTGTGATCCATAATAAACCATACCTGAGCTTATGCCAATGAGGTGACTCTTGGCAGACTTAAGGATGGAGGCTGATTGCAAGAGGACTCTATGTGATTAGAGGGTTGGAACTTTCAGCCCCACTCCCAACCTCTGGGGAGGGGAGAGGGGCTAGAGATTGAGTCCATTCACCAATGGCCAATGATTTAATCAACTATGCCTACGTAATGCAACCTCCATAAAAACCCTAACAATGAGGTTTGGACAGCTTCCACATTGGTGAACACATCCACATGCTGCGAGGTGGCATACCCCAAATCCACAGAAGCTCCTGTGCTTGGGACCCATCTGGACCTCACCCTGAACCTCACTCTTCATTTGTATCTTTTACAATAGACTGGTAACAGTAAGTACCCTGTTTTCCTTGAGTTCTGTGAGTGGTTCTAGCAAAGCATCAAACCCAAGGAGGGGATTGTGAGGATCTCCTTACTTGATAGCTGGTCAGTCAGAAGTACAGGTTGCCCTGACCTGCAGTTGGCATCTAGGGTGGGGGTAGTCTTGTGGGACTGAGCCCTTAACTTGTGGGGTCTGATCCTAACTGTGGGTACTTGGTGTAAGAATCGAATTAAGTTGTTGAACAGCCAGTTGGTGACGTTGGAGAGCCGGAGAATTGGTTGGTGCAAGGAAAAAGCTTACACATTTTGGTGTCAGAAGTGTGAGTACAAAGAGATCACAGTAGTGGTACTTAGGCATTGTGCTAAATGCTTCACATGCATTATCTCACTTAATCCTCACCCAAACTACTGTGAGATGGAGTCCATCCTTTCCTCATTTTTTAGATAAGGCAATTGTGGTTTCCAGTTAAGAAATGTACCAAATTCCCACTAATCAAGTGAGATTTAGATCCAGTCTAACTACCCTCAGATTATGTCCATACTTTGATTCCCACCTCCTTTTAAGCATTTGGAACACACGCTAACAAATTCATTGCTGATTAGCCTGAAATGCCCTTCACCTCCCAAAGATCTTTGTTAATAAGGATAACAGAAATTGCTCTGGGGTAGATTTAGCTGTTGTCAAATAACCACAGGTCTGATATTCTGGGGGTTATTCTCTGCCCAGGAAAAGGAAGATTTCAAAACCTAAATTACACACAGGCATGCAATCCTAGAAAAGAAAGGGATTAATAGGTTTCCTGTAACTGTAACTACCACATTCTGCTTTGGGGAGCAATGTTTTATTACCATATTCTCCATTCTTTTAGTCCCTAAAGTACTCTTTCAACAATGATTTATCTTAATTTAACTTTTTTTTTTTTTTTCCAGGAAAGCAAGCAGTATGCTTCATTCAAGAGAAATGATTTGCAGTCATGGCAAATTCCCCTTGTTCCTTTGCTTATCCATTTGTTCATTCATGGTCACCTACAAATATTTACAGAGTGCCTGGTATTAAAAAAAAATGTTGTTTCTCTAAAATACTATAAGCCCTTTCACTTTTAGAGGTAAATATATGTGAGACTTTATGGCTGCACTTGTGCTCAGTATTTCTTTCTTTTTACAGTAGAAGTCTATTACCTTGAAGATGAAAAAGGGGCCAACAGCCAGTAATAATTGACAGTTTTTCAACATAAAGAGCAAAGGCTGTTCTATAAACTAAAAAGAAAGACACAAACAAACAAGTATATTCCAAGCTATGTATGTTACATTTTTCAGGAAATTGGCTTTTTATTTCTTTTCTTGGCTGAAACTTCACTGTTAGCTCATAAGGGCTTATGATTCTTTTTGCTGGCACCTGTTGAAGAAATAATGGCAGACTTACTGAACGGATAACAACAGATAAATGGCCAGGAGTGTTCTACGCAGAGGAAAGTAAAAGTTTGAAATCTCTTTAGGGAAAGAATACACATGGCAGGAAAAAAATAATTTGACCATACTTTTTCTGGGAAATGAGCAAGACTTCCTCCCTGCCCCGGATATGATTTTACTGGACTGAGTCAGTTTTCAATTCTACACTCAGGCTACTTAAAAAAGCATTTTGTTTTCTGGATTTCTTCGTGGGGAGAGAAAAATGGATATCTATCACCCAGAAGAAGTAATCGTAATAATACTACTAATAATAGTGATAACAGCTATCATTTTTGAGTGCCTACTTTAGGCTTGTCCTTTATATGTATGCACTTCTAATCCTTGCCCAAATCCCAGAAAGTAAGGATTATTATTCCTATTTCACAGTGAGAAAGATGAGGCTTAAAGGAACTTCCCAAAGTCTACAGGCTAGTTAAGTGGCAGAGCTGGGATTCAAACCCAGATCTGGCTGCCATTCTAGCCTGTGCCCTTTCTGCCATGACACACTGCATGATGTCTCTCCAACTGACTTTGGACCAGGAAAACTTTCCCAGCTCACTGTATGAAAATACTCATTGTCATATAATTAAATTTTATGCAGAATTATATTTAACTTAGGATTTAATTAATTTTCTAGGCACAGGTTCAAGGTGAAGTCATCACTATCTTTTGTTTCAGGACTTTGTTTTCATTCTTTGTCCCAGTAAACATCCTCTTGGCAATCCAGTAGCTTCCTCTGAAGGCATCTTTTGGTAGTTGAGAGATGTGATATTTTAATCACGTTTCACAGATTACTAATTTTTGTGGTCAGTGAGCTAGACTGCTTCAAAACTTGCCTCGTGACACTTAGTATTTGCATATGTAACCCTGTACGGTATCAATGAATAAGCTGAAAAGTAAAGCCTCAGGATTCAGCCTCCTAAGATCGACGTCTGGATTTCAAAATCCAGGTCTTAAACCCATTAATGTGGCTCTTCACATTATTTCTAAGACCTCTATTTTAAAATGCATCCTGAGGAAACCTTGACCTGCAGAAACAACACTGAAGGACACTAGTTATTAAAACAAGGAGCTGGTAAAGTGATTAGAAAGCTAAGCAGATGGTGTGGTCCAACTTTCCCTAACTGAATGAGCTGTAGATAAGGAAATCCGTAGCTTTTAAGCAGCAAGAGCAAAGCAATTCCCCATGGCGGCCAATATATAAACATCAGGCTTCCAAAGCCAAGGTTAATGTACCAGCCAAGGAATTTCCAGATGTAAACAGAAGCTCAAATTTTGCCTCTGCCTGGGGCTGCCATTTAAAATAAAGCCACTCATAAACAGTACTTTTGGCATTCCTTTGACCCACTGTCAAACAACTTGGAAATGTAGAATGACGTTTAAAAAGTGAACACGCGAATTTTAAAAGCCTGATTCCAGTGAGCCTTCCAACTCACTCTCTCTTAAGACTAACAGCACTGCTGACTTTCTCTAAGTCCTATTCTTGGGAGGTACAGATCTCTTTCCACAAGTGTGTTTCCTATGGAAACACAGCCACCACAGCCAGTCACCACATGTCTGTTCTTCTTTGCCTTTATTTCCCCTTCTGATGTTTTATCACTTCTCCCACTGCATGGATTTTCATTTTTTATATCTCTGCTCTGTTCACTTTCACGTGCCATGCTTTTTTCTCATCCTTGGCCCTTACCTCTGGTTGGGTACACCTTACCTATAGCTTCTCTCCACACCTCCAGGGTTCCAAGGTGGGATTTTCAGTAACGCCAATAATGCCCTAAAAATTCACTGTGATCTTTCATCATGAAGCAAGAATGGAAAGAAGGGTATTGATAACCAAGTATATTATTGGTCATAACATTATGTCCTCTTAGCTGTTATTGTCTATCTTAGAAAACAAAGACACAGCAATTCATCGATCCATAGTTCCTGATGATTGACCTGAATGCTCACCGTTCATTCTTCCTGCTGGTAGTTCCCTTGTTTTCTTCTGGGAAAGAAGAGTTTTGAGCATAACTGATCTCCTCTCTCCCCGGCTCCTGTGGTCCCTGCATTGCTGTGTAACCTAGGCCTAGTCAGAGCACTGAATGGCCCTGGATTGACCCAAGACTGGCCAATCAGAGGCAATGAAACTCGGTTCCAGATATTTTGTTGGAGTGGTTGAGAAAGAAGCACATTTTTTTTTTTCCACTGGGTTGGATGAGAGGCCAACTGGTGGTCATCTTCACCCCAGCAAAAGAAGAGCGTCTGAAATGGCACCAACACAGAGTGAGGTGCAGAGATGGGAGACCCCATCACAATGGAACTGATTCTCTGACCCAGAACTGCCTGGACTTTTCAGATACAGGTTTGCTTAAACCAGTTGGATCTGACTTTCTGTCCTTCAATCTGGAAGTCTTGGCCCAGACAAACTATGCGGTGGGTGGCTTGTGGTGCTCACGCTTGGTTGCACATAAAGCGTCACTCTGGGAATCTGAAAAATTACTGACTCACAAACACCCATGGACTAGTTAGTGTGGCCTCCTATGTAGTGCTCACCAGTTCAGGGTCTCAGCCAGGTTGGCTCTGCTGTAAGCATCACCAGAAAGTACCTACTGAATGTATCATTGCACGTGAAGGTTCTTTGCTCAGAGACAACCCTGGGATTGTCTTTTAGTCAATTTCCCACTTCTTTCATATCCCCACCCTTTGGATTTAGTGCTCTTATGCCCTCATCTAACATCAAAACTCTCTCTTGGAGAAGAGCAGGGCATTTTTTATACATATGTCTACTATATATATATATATAGTTCCTTTGACTTGGCTACAGTACAATCCCCAGTTTCCTATTACTCCTTTGATGGCACACATTCAAAATGCAAATTTTCATACACAAAGGAAGAATAACTCTTGAAATAACACTTGGTGCCATCGACGACGTGAAGCTCACACTTGATTTAGCAGAGCTGCACAGACAGCAGAGTGTGAATGTCTGCTCAGCAAAAGCAGTAGAATTTAGAGTCAGCGAATTGCAGAGGAGAGGAATTTTAAACCAGAAACAGAAACAGTGAGTAGATGATGGCACAACTGAACTTCAACCTTTCACAGAACCAGGGGCTTTCGGACAGACCATCAAGATCACATAGATTAAACCCTTTGCTCGACAGAGATCAGAGACTTGCTAAGGTCAATCAGCACAGACAGGAATCCAGAGTTTATTCCCCCCAGCTACACCCACTCTTGATCTCCCCACTCTTGAACTGTAAGCCCCATGATTACATAAGATGGACATTAAGACTTCCATACTCATATCATCCTGTCTCTGCTTGCTTTCCATTAGTAGTCTCTTCAGAATCTCCTTCCACAAGGTTTTAAAAATTCAGTTATATATGTATGTGTGCATGTATGTATGTATAATGGATACTGGAGCAGAATGTGTTTTCAAAAAATGACTGCACACACACACACACATATATATATATATATATATATATATATATCCATCCCATTCCACTTTTTTTTTTTTTTTAATAGCATGACATTGACACTCTCCATCAAGAGGTGGGGTCTATGTTCTCTCTCCATGAACCTGGGAGGGCTTGTTAACTGTCCCAACTGGTACAATGTGGTCAAAATGACACCGTGGGACTTCTGAGATGAGGCCACAGAAGGTGATGTGGATTGCAAATGGCTCTTGCCCTTGAGAGAGTCACCCTGGGGGCTCTGAGTCAATGTGTAGGAAGTCAGACAGCCTGAAGCCCCTCATGCTGGGGGATCACACCGAGAGATTACATCGAGCTAGAATGATGCCCAAAGAGACTCTGTTACTCCAGCCTTCAACTGTTAGAGTCTCCCCAGCTCAGGGCTCAGACAAGTGAGTGAGCAAACATCTGGATGATACCATCTCCCAATTTCCGATCTTCTCCAGCTGGTGCTGAGTGGATTAGGAATAAGCTCACCCTGCTGAGCCCCCTCAGTGGGTAGATTTGTGGGCAAAATAAATGTCATTATTTTAAGCCAATTAATTTTAGGGTAATTTGTTATGCAGGCATAGTACCTGGAGCAGACATTATTCCCTCTTGCCAGGTAAGAGCACTAAGTCGTGGCGAGAAAATATTCAGGAGCCTGCTTATCAGGGTGACTTGGGTGTTTGTAAAACTAAGAAAGAGAAACTTCAAGCATGTAAGGGCTTAAGATTTCATGGCTTAATATCCAAATGCAAAATCCCATGCAAGGCCAGTGAAAATGCAACAGGAAGGGAAAAATTAAGAGAGATGAAGTTAACCAAACCATACCACAAAGGTGCATTTTAAAGGGTAAACAATGTTGTTAAGTAAAGAATGAAAGAAAAGCAAGACTACAGGAAGGGAAGAGAAAAGAGTAAAGATTGGAAGTGGGTGAAGTGACATCGTCTTGGAGGCTTGGTTGCAGAAAGTGACAGGGATTTCAGCTGGAAGAGACCAACCATGGTCCCAGCAGGAAGCACGGGCACATTCAAAAGGGTGTGAAGAATTTAATGAAGGGATATTTTAAAAGATGTGGACAGAAGCAAGAGGAGCAATAAAGGACAATGAAAATCCACAGGACCAATGATGAACAGGAGCCATTACCAGCCATAGGCCTGAGAGGAGGAAGGGAGTGGTCAACAGAAACCAAGCAATGGCTAGAGGTGGAGAGGACCCCCCGCAAGTGCTGTGGCCTTGGCTGGAGGAACACAGGTACTTCTGTCTGGCAGCGAGGGTCCAGGAGCCTGAATGCCTAAGAACTTTCCCCCCACCCTCCAGTCTCCTGCAAACACCTTCCACTGGTCTAGCCCATGGTTTCTCAATATGGGGAGAACATTTGTTCTTGGCAGGACAAAAAAATTCCCCTCCAAAAAGCCACAGTTCATAAACAGATACATAACAGATATATAGCATATTTGTGGTATTAAAATTTCATGGTTGGTGGAGAGAATTAGGACAAAATGCCTAAAACAGCTCCCATAGGAATCAGAATAATGAAAAATAGTTGGAGAAGCACTGGCTAACCAACCCAAGGCTCCAGGGCAAGGAAGCCCAGTTAATGTAGGTCCTTGGTGACTGAACACACAGGGTTTATTAAAATTCTCCCTGACCGCTAGCTACCCTTTAGATCCCTGTGTCTATGTCAGGAACAGATGGCAGTGACAATGGTTAATCCAGGGAAATCACCTATCCAGCAGAACCACCAATGAGGGGAGTTAGCAAAACAACTGTCCACAATGACAGCGAGACCTTCCATCAGTGTAGAAATTACCTTTGTCTTGGATGTATTTTAATATTTACAAAAAATGAGTAGATAGTTCAAGGGCATACCTACATGTGTATATTAACCCTTTGCTAATCTGGTAATTTGCTATTATACAATGAACAAGCCAAATTTGACAAAAGAGCTGAATTAAGTCTGCTAGAAATCCTAAACACCAAATAGATTTTGGTGCTCCCCCATGCTCATATCAAAATAATATATATTTTTCACCCGACCCAAACTTTACATGTGCTCTAAAAGAAAACTTCTCTTTAAATTAGCTGATTATGATATTTTGGATAGTTAATCAAAGCTGAGCTTTTCTCATTTACTTTTGATGTCCCTGCTTTGGATATTCAAAGCATATGGTTAGTCTCTGTATTGGATAGTGCAGTAAGCTTTGACTAGAAATCGTGGTGATGTGTATCTTCTGACCACATAGCTCCACTCTATCAAATGCATTATGCCATGACTTGTTAAATTAAAAAAATGTCTTGGTGAAAAATTCTGTCAGGTCTATGTTTGGGGATGTAGCTTTAATATAGAGAGCATCACTTTGTGTTTCATACTGAGGTCATCCAAGGAGCACCGTGTCACTTTGCTGAGGATAAAACCCACATGGCTGCCTGACACTCTGGAAATCAAGTGTTCAAACTGCCTGTTTTCAATGTCCTTCCTAATACAGCCCCCGATCCACATCCACCCTTAACTCCAACCTCCCCGTAACTTGGGCCCTTTGCTTCTTTCCTATCTGCCAAACTCCTCTGTATCATGCCTTTCTCCAGCCATCCTCATATTCCTCTTCTCCTGCAGATTCCCTGTGCTGTGGAGAAGCCCTCCAGACCCTGGTAGAAATCTAGAGTCCCGGTCCCTCTCCTCCTTCAATGAGCCTGGCCCTCGGTGTTCTTTCTATAGTCTCCATGTGATTCCAAAAAGCCATTGAGAACCCAAGGAACTTTAGGTTCTAAAACCCAAAGTTTGAGAAGCACTGGCCTATGGTCTGGCATCAAGCTATCTTATTTCTAGATCTGAATTCTCAGAGGTTCTAGCCATGGGACATTCTGCAAAGTTTTTACTTCTCAATGCCTCAGTCTCCTCACCTGTAAAATGGGGATATTAGAGCACATGTTCAATCATATAGTAATAAAGATTAAATGAGATAATCAATGTGAAGTGCTTAGAACAATGTCCAGCACAGAATAAATGCACAGTAAGTGTTTGCTAAATGGCCCCTTAAATGTCTGTAAATGTTCATGTTGCTGCCTCAAGTGCCAAATCAACAGGCGGGACAGATACTCTTGGGGTTGAGAGAATAAGTGGGGCTGAGCCAAGTTCTCAGGAAGCAGGACACTTAACCATGTGATTCTCAACCTTGACTGCATACTGGGTTCACCCAAGGTGCTTAAACAAACATAGTTGCCTAGGTTCTACTGCCAGAGGTAGGATAACTTGGTCTGGGGTGGGACACTGGAATAGTCATTTAAAAAAATCTCCCCAGATGATTCTGATGTGTAACCACAGCTGCTTAGGCAACCTGGTCAACACTGGCTTAGGCAGTTGATCAATAATTAACCCAAAACAGTTGTCTTTTTGTAGTATCATGGTCACCAATCATCTTCTGCATTTTAGAATACTAGCTACTAGCTAATTAGCCACTATCTACAACCACGCTGCGTTGTACTCCAGACAGTTTAACCAAAGTTGGGCAATTTATTCTATTGGTCATAGTTGTAATGGAAGGTCCATGGGAAGATGATTCTGGCAATTGGAGGAAGTCATCGAGGAGGCTTGATCCTGCCAGCTAGGTCCTCACATTTAACCATCACAATCATCCGGTCATTCTACTTTAGATCATGTTTCTCAAATTGTGATTCACAAACCTAGCACCCAGATCTGGTTACTAAATACTATTCTCTACTAAACGGAACGATAGCTCTTTGAAGAAATGACTGCTGTCAGGCCTGGGGCAGGGAAAGTATAAAATGAGCTTGAGCATCTGGTGACACCAAAGCAAGGAAGAGCTCAAAGATGATGGGGACATGTCAAAAGGACACAGAAGCTACCCAGAAGGGGTCCTTGATAGTAATTGATTATAATCTGTTGAGTAGAATAGAAAACCATGATTTCATAATGATATAAGCAAATAAATGAATAATTTGTAAGATTGATGAAGAATTGGATATTGACCTAGTTTCAACCTACCCCCGACCCCCCATTCAAGATATGCATTAACCACAAATGGAGAAAAGAGTAGCTGTACAGTTGAGTTGAGGAGTCTTACAGACACCACTTTCATCAAATAATCAAAATGAACACTACTGGTAATGGGCTGAGTTGAAATCATGGGCCCCTACCACTAAATCAGCCATGAGAACATGATATCGCTTCTGTGATAGCTCTGCAAAGACGCATAACTTGAATCCAGTCATGAAAAATCATCAGATAAACCCAAATTGGAAACATTCTACAATGTAACTGGCCTGTAAGCATCAAAAGCGTCAAGGTTAGTCAAGTCACAGGAAGGCTGTGGAAGAGTAGGGACTTGACAACAGAATGAAACAAAGGACATTACTGAGGAAATTGGTGACACTTCAATGGGGTCTGAAAATTAAAGGTAGTAATGTATCCATATGCACTTTCTGATTTTGATCTTTTTATTGTGCTCATGTAGGATCACTGGCCATGTCTGTAGAAAACACACAGTGAAATTGGGGGGCGGTTGGGGCACTAGAACTGCAACTTACCCTCAAATGGTTCAAGAAAATGGTTCTTTTTACTATACTTGTAAATCTGCTCTAAGTTTGAGAGTGTTCAAAATAAAAACCAAGTACATAAGAAAATGGTGTTCCTAAGCTTCACTGCATCAAGTTAAAATGCAGCTTTCTGACTTGGTGGAGGGCTGGGAATGGGGCAAGAATCCACATTTTTAGCATTCACCATAAGTGGCAGCTTTAGACTGAGGGAACAAGCAGTTCCACTGAAAGTAGCAGTAACTGTTCATCAAGCACTCAGCAAAACCGCCCCCTTTCACCCCCCATTCTAGAACCAGCCTCCCCATCCTTACACCCCTTTCCTCCTAGACACTGTATCTACTTTCTTTCTGCCAGCAGCAAAGACTGTCAGAGATCAGTGGGGAATTCTCAGGCTAGAGAGTAGAAATGATTCGAGTGATCTGTAGCGTTGCTGTCTAAGGAGAATAGAGAACAGAAGTGATTCGAGTGATCTGTAGCGTTGTTGTCTAAGGAGAATAGAGTACCCTGGTTTTCTGTGTATCATTCTTCAAGCAGGATGACCCCTGGAAGTGAAGTCATTTCCTAAGACTACCCCTGATGGTTCCAGAGTGACAGGAGTTAGGAGAAAACAGGCAAGCTCGAGCAAGGCATTAGGAGAGTGTGGTGCATGTCCAGGTGATCCTAGTGTAGGTGGACAGTTTTAAGGCTCTCTCCAGTATAGTAGGAAAGCACAACTTTGTTACATCAGAAAATCGAAATTTTGAATATAATGGCAAAATCCTAATGTAAAAATCCGATACTGTTCAAATAGCAATATTTCTCCTTAAAGACAACACAAAACGTTTCTCTGCTGAAAAATTAGTATCTAATATTAAAAACTGTCAAATGTCCTATAAGCATGGCGCCAGAATCCAAAAAAAAAAAAAAAATCACTCTTATGCTTTAGCTCTATAAACCTGGGGACTGAGTTTTCAACAAAACAAAGATAAATGCATCTGAATGCCACATTCTTTACCCTCAGTTTTGGAAATCAAAATAGACAAAAAGTGAAACACATTTGGGTCTGAATTACTCACAGACACCTACAAGACTTCAAGATACTTAAAAAAAAAATTATTAAAAGACCCATTGTATATGCCCTGATAAACTGCCTTTTTTTTTTAGTGGCTAACTTAGGATCACCTTTCATGTGGGTCCCCTAGACAATTTTGGAGGACTTTTGAAAGAAAGTTTCCCCATCTGTGAAATGAGAGGGTTGCCTTAGTTGTTCTCAGAGACCCATTTGGCTATGAAAACCCATGATTCAGAGCTTTTCAATTAAGATGGAAATATTTACTGGGTATGAAGCAAAGAGCTCATAGAGAATCAATTTTCATAAATTTGACGGTTATGCAGAATTATAGAATTTGATATCTAGAGGGGACCTCAGGGATATTGGGAGAAGGATTTGATCATGTGTCTCAGAGATGAAAATGGGATCCAGGTGTACTGACTCCCAGTTAAGGCTCCTTCCACTAGCTTACAACAGCAGTTTCCCTTTCTTTCCTTTTTCCCTCCCTCCCTTCCTACTTTCCTTTTCTCCTTTCTGTCCAGTTTTCCCTCCTTCCTGCCTTTCTTCCTTCCCTCCTGGGCTTGGCAATCATAAATGGCAGCAATCCCATGATCATCCATTAACTGGGAAGATGCTAATTGAAAAGAAACAAAATACCGATAATAAACACCTCTTGGGAGGAGAACATTTTAGAATCCATAGTACCTAAATCATCTGAAATCATCTTTTCTGAGAGTTCTCTTCTTCATCAACACTCGTGTTTTCTCTCTTTCTGTTGTTATTTATGAGAATTTTCTTCATGCCTGCACATTTGCCTTTGGCTTAATTGGAAATTGAGCTTCAGGATGGGCTCACAAGGCTTTCCTAGGGTGGGGGGAGTAAGAACTACCTGGCCAGACATGATGGGGGGCAGGGATAGGAAGCATTCTTTTTCCCAGGAAGACTGAATTCAGTATAAGCAGGGTACGACTTCTATTCTGGATTCAGTAACTGTGGAGAAGGTAAAAAGACTCATCCCTGACCCCCCTCTTTTTCACAGATCCCACATCCCATGTCAGTGATCTCTGCTGGCTTTACCTTTCAAATAGGTCCAGAGTCACACCAAATCTCACTCCGTCCTTTCACTGTTACTTGCAACAAGCCACCAGGATCTCTGGCTCCAATCCACTGTCTCTCTGTTTCCGCCCTTAGTCCCTTACTGTCCACTATCAACACGACAATCCGAAGATTACCTTTAAAACCTAAGTAAGATCATGTCCCTTCGCTGCTTAAAAAGTTCTATTCTCACTTCACTCAGAGGAAAAGCCAGCGTTCTTACAGTGGGCCACAGTGTCCTAGGCAGTGATTCTCAAAGTGGAGTCCTCAGCCCCGGGCACCAGCATCACCTGGGGAATTACTAGAAATGCAAATTCTTGGGTACCCCAGGTCCCCTGAGTCAGAGACTGGGTTTAACATGTCCCGAGGAGACTCCGATGCACACTCAAGCGTGGGATCCACTCCGCTATGGGACCAGCCCCCAGTGACCTCTCCAGTTACTCACACCGACTTTCTTAGAATAAGTCAGACTTCTCTCCCCTTAGGGTTTTGGTACTTGCTATTTCCTCTGCTGGAACACTCTTTCCCCAGATATCTGCTAAGCTTACTCTTTTACATTCTTCAGGTTTCTTCTCAAATATCAACTTAATCATCAGTGAGGTCCAGCATATGTGAAACTGTAACCCATCTTTTTCCCCAAGTCGCCCCACCGCTACCAACTTAGACACACATGGAATCCCTTACTTCCTCTTCCCTGCCTGGCTTTTCTTCACGGGTCTCCCGTGAAGTTGTTGTCAAGGTGTCAGCCAGATCTGCACTCATCTGAAGGCTTGCCTGGGCCTGGAGGGTCTGATTCCAGCCAGGATGGCTCATTGCAATGACTTGTAGATTGATGCTTGCTGTTGGCAGGGAGCCTCAGTTCCTTGCCATGTACATCTCTCCACAGTGCTGTTGGAGTGTCCTCAGGACATGGCAGCTGCCTTACTCCAGAGCAAGTGATCCAAGAGACAGTCAGGAGGAAGTCACACTCTCTTATGACCTAGAATGTCATACACGATCATGGGATATTCTGACCTGGAACCATCAAGGTAAGCCATTTTCAAATTCCTGACCTGTAGATTATTTGCACATCATACAATTACTTACCCACCTTTCAAAGCCCAGAGACCCCAGGATACCTCTCTTTAACGGTAACAGCAGAGCCTGATTAAGTAAGTGGTGGGACAGTTAGGCAGTTCCAAGGACATCTTTTTCTTCTTCTTCTTTTTTTCTCTTTTAAACTTTTTATTTTGAATTAATAATAGACTCAATAAATTGTAATAATAGTGAAAAAAAAAACCCCAAACTCCTGACCTGTAGAAAGTCTGAGATGATAAATGCTCTTGTTGTTTTACGCTGTGAAGTTTTGCAATAAAATTGCAGGCAGCAATAAATAGTACTGCTTATGCTACCATGTGACTTGCTGTATATTCTAATTAATATTTTAAAATCCATCAACTGCCACCCCCCACTAGAATATAAGCCCCAAGAAAGAAGTTTGTGTGTGTGCGTGCATGTGTGTCTTCAGTGCCCAGAACAGTGCCGATACTGTCGAATAGCAGGCATTTAACAAAAGTATATGGAATGCATGTTTAGGACAGCTGGATCTGGCTGGCGGGAGCTACCCTGATGTGGCTGGAGGAAAGATGCTGTGGGCTATCTTTACGGCAACTCCAGGGAACACCACGCACGCTGTATTCCATGTGAATGGAGAGTCCAGAGAGCACAGCTCTATGTGAAATTCATTTTGACCTTGTGCATCCTCTGAATGGGCTTGGGGAGCCCTCCACGGGGTTCCACTGGCCACAGTTTGAGAAACACTCATCCAGGAGAACAAGATCACAGGCAGTTGGGGCAAGACCCAGCCTCAGAAGAGAGATCCTGGTTCCCAGCATCTTACAGAAATAGCAGAGTCACCAGACTTCAAGAGCCCCTGAGGGCTGGACAATGAATGTTTCAGAGGCAGGTCTGAACTGACAGCCAATCACCAGAGTCCACCTCCTCCCTCCTGTCCCTGACCTAACCCGGTGCCTTTCATGAAGTTTTAGAGGCAGTAAAGCAGAGGTTGAGGAATGACTGACTGGGGAGGTTGTATAAATATTGGGGGTAGACTAGTTTCTTGGGAAGATTGACTTGAAGAATTGAGGTCAGGAAAGAGAAGACAGACTGAGGTCAAGTCCATCTGGGACAGGAATTAATATAGTTGGGGAGGCAGGGTGCTGAGTGAGCTGAAGGGAGAAAGAAGGGAAAAAACACCTAGTGAGATAAGAGATTCAATGCACTGAGAACATCGTCTCTATTTGCAGAACTATTTTGTTCATATTAAGAGGAACGTCACATATTAATAAACAAGGTAGATGAGTTTTTGGTGGATGGGGGCTCTTCCTGCTTCAGATTCAATACACTTTGGCCCCTCTGTCCAGGGATTGTGCCAGGTGGCTTCCAGAGATCATCTTGTTTAAATCTCCCCACACAGTCCCACAAGGTAGGTTTTCACCCTCCATTTAATATGAGGAAACTGACTTTTAGGTTAGAAAAACTGCCCAAGTAGGAAGCAGAACATGGACCCTGAGGGCTCTGTCCACCCTCGTGTTGAATTTTCTCTCTATGGGTAGGAGTGTACATATGTTGTCACCCAAGCCATGGCACCTCCAAGAGTAAAAGGGAACATTGCTGATAACGTGCCAAGGGCAACGGGCACAAACACGGTCATCCTGGGTCCCACAGGACCTACGGTTGCTCTGCAGGTATGTTCAGCCCTTCTCACTGTGGAAAATACCTCAGTACTCACATTCTCTAAGCCCCATTCAGAATCCTAGGGCTGACCCTGAAATAGGACTCCACGGTCCTAACCAAAGTTCGGTTTAATGTGTGAACGCGGAGAGCGCGACTAAAAATGAAATAGACTCTTGGGTCCTTCTCCTAATCTGTGGCAGGGGGATAGCCCAGAGTGGCCCTGAATCAAGCAGAAGGTAAGAGAATAAGTAAAGCAAGAGGGTGACACAGGCTTTTCTTGTATTCTGATTTTCACCGTGGAAATGTACATTTTGCTTCAATTCTTGGCATTTTAAGGTCTAGAGGATAAAACAAAGCTTTTCTTCATGAGAAAGCTGCTTTTCCTCATTCCTGTTTTTTTTTTTTTTTTTTTTTTTTTAAAAGCTGGTCAATCACTAAGCTTGTTTGAGTGATGGCAAAGTCAAAATTATGACTGCCTGATTTTACCCTTCACTGCACTTGTCAAAAAAATTAAATTAAAGATCATGTTTATGAATATAATGCATGAAGTGCTGCGTGGCATCCTGAAAGAGAGACTGTCTCTTCTGTCCAGCCACTCACAAAACAGTTTGTCACATAATACTTTAATATGCAGAGAAAATAAGAGGGCAGAGAGAAAATTCTGCCTCTCAGGAAATACGAAGTGCATTCCACCCATGGTTCATGTATTCAGAAAAATTTATTTTAGTAAAAACAATAATAATACTTCTAATAGCAACATTAGATCCTTCAAACTTGTATAGTGCTTCCTAGTTTCCAAAATGTTTCCACATATAATTTCATCTGACAAAAGAGATCATTAATATTTTAAAGTGCAGTATAGGACTGCTTGATTTAGCATTGCAAGGGCTCGGGTTCCTGAGGAATGAGTGTCACATGCAGGCTTGTTGAATATTCTATGTAGAGGCAATTGTACAGCGAGAGTCAAAGCGCTAGTGTTTTCTGTAAAAATATGATGGAAAAAATAGCATTCATTACCAAAAACCACTGAAGGCTTTGGAGATGAATGTATGGAGAAAATTACTGTTCTAAACTTGCTACTGAATTTTAGAAGCATAAAGTCTCTTTAGTTTTTAATGAAAATGTTTTTTTATAAGCATAAAATAAATCTTGAGAGATATATATATTTCAATTACACATAAATTTAGAGAGTTGAATATTAAACTCTCCAAAGTCTGCCCCTGTCCCTTCTCCACTCCTCCAAGATAATTCCTGAGGTCATTTTGATATGTATATCTTTCCAGACTATGTATTATATATGTAGATATGTATGTACATACACACATAGCTATGTAGATATGTATTTTATATGTATATTTGTATGCATATACTATCTACCATTTATGTATTCTTTCTCTACCTATCTATCTATCAGTCATCTTCTAATCTACTTATCACCTTACTTATCCATCTGATTCTTGAATACATGGCTGAGCTGGTGCTTTTATAATGAACTTCTAAGAAGCCAGAAATGATGAACGATATTGAATCAAGATTTCTAAGCAAGCACTGAAATTACTGTTTGCTTTGAGGCATCTGCCAATCTCAGATGGTCTAGACCCTAGAACCATGGTTCTCAGACTTGAGCATGCATCTGAATACCGGGCGGGCTTTTAAAAACACAGATTACTGGATCCTACCTCAGAGTTTCTGATTCAGTAGGTCTGGGATGGGGCCCTAGAATTCGTAGTTCTAACAAGTTCCCAGGTGACGTTGGTGATAGATACAGGAATACTCATTGAGAAAGTCTAGCCAGAACTTGAATTGAATGAGCCACACATGTGAAGGGCAGTGCTTCGGTTCTGAAAATAGTGGGGAATTTGCCTGTCTCAGCTTAGCATTGGCTGGAGAAGGAAAAAAGGAAGATAAAGGTCTCTGTTGAGATTTCCTAATCTTATACGTGCACTAATGTGGGCTTAAGGACAAACAGCAAACAAAACAAGAAATAAAACTTTAAGCCAAATATGTAGTTTAAGGTATTCCTAAATTGGCAGTATCTTCAAGTATTTCAGAAAACAAAATATAAATAAATAAGCTTTTAATCCAACTTCAAAAAATTCCCACCAAGAAAAATCCAATGAACATGGCAATAAAGAAGGCAAAACATACAAGGAAATAACTACAAGCATGAATCTGCAGAAAAAATAAACTGCAGAATTTTGATTTATACAGAGTGGAGACATTGAAATTTCAGATACAGATTTTTTTAAAAGATACTTTATGTGTTAATTAAATAAAGAGTGATCAGGTATATCTGAAAAAGAACCAAATAAAACTTATAAAAATGAAAACTATAATAACTGAAATGAGAAACTCAGCAAAGAGTTAAACATCAGATTGAAGAAAGTTGAATAGAAATTAGCAAATTGAATGATAAACTTGGAAAAAGAAACCATCAAAGAGAGCTAGTGGCACAGAAAAAAAAAATGCAATGTAGGTTAAGAGTCATGAAGGACAGAGAAAGAAAGAATAGAAGGTAGTGTAGAACTAACATTTGTTGAGGTAATAGGTGAAAAATTGTCAGAACTAATGAAAGATGCCCATGTTCATGTCCAAGAAGCACAGCAAATCCTAAGGAGGATAAAGAGAAACCCACACTGAGGTATACCACAGTGAAACTGAGGAACACCGAAGATAAAGAATAGATTGTCAAGACAGCTGGAAAGAAAAGACAGATAACCTAACAAGATACAATAATTAGACTGAGAGATTACTTCTTAACAACTATAGGATTGATAGGACTGTGGGAAAATATCTTTAAAATGTTGCAAGAAAATAACCATCAACCTTGAATTTTTACCCAGCAAAACCACCTTAAAAAAAAAAAAAAAAAAGGAAAGTAACATCTTTTCAGACAAACAAAGCCTGAGAGACTTCACTAAGGGAACTTCTAGAGGATCTACTTGTGAAGGATAGAGGAAAGAGACTGAGAAAAGCATGTTTTATTAAAGGTGCTAAGTTTTTGTAATGATATTCTTTCAATTAAACATTTTGTAAGAAACAAAACTGGTTTAAATTATTGGGAGTTGCAATTGGTGGAATGGGTATTAATCAGGTTTTTTTCAAACAATTATGCCTATGATGTGGTGGTTTATGGATAGCATTACCATTTATATCACATGCCAGACAAACAGTTAGTGGTCTGAAACTGCTAATCATTTCATTATTGGCATTGCATTGCAGTGGGTCAAATCAAAGTATACTGTGGTCCATGAAATTTCAATCAAAATAATGAAAATAGAACTCTATATCCAAAAGTCCACAGTATAAAAAATGGAAATAATTTTAGAAATTGTTTGATTTTTAAAATTTGATGTTCAATATTTTAGTTACATATTTAAATATTTAAAGCTAAATATTTAAAGTTAAATACTTAAATATTTATAATATTTGCTTTCACTCAAAGCTGTAATGATGGCAACATTTCCTCCTTCAACAAAACGAGTTCTAATTTCCAGAAGAGAGAAAGCAAAAAAGATTAGAGAAGCCATGTTGTTTCCAGAAAAAAAAAGAAAAAAAATTATTAAAAATTATTATTAAAACGTTAAAAAATTATTAAAACGTTAATAAACTGCATGGACTTGGGCAAGTTAAAGAACAGTTTGCAGCCTATTTTAAAAACAGCTCTGGGGCTTCCCTGGTGGCACAGTGGTTGAGAATCTGCCTGCCAATGCAGGGGATACGGGTTCGAGCCCTGGTCTGGGAAGATCCCACATGCCACGGAGCAACTGGGCCCGTGAGCCACAACTACTGAGCCTGCGCATCTGGAGCCTGTGCTCCGCAACAACAGAGGCCGCGATAGTGAGAGGACCGTGCGCCGCGATGAAGAGTGGCCCCTGCTCGCCACAACTAGAGAAAGCCCTCGCACAGAAACGAAGACCCAACACAGCCAAAAATAAAAAAACAAAACAAAAAAACAGCTCTGTAGAATGAGAAAATTTGACCATATGCTCTCAAGATTCTTCTTCTGGATCAAAATATAGCTATTATGGTTATATATGCTGCAAAATCCAAGTGAATTTGTGTTCCAACTCCACTCTCCATGACCCTGTCTGAGAATGTATATTACAGGGTGAGCTGAGGTGATCAGTAGTACCTGTAAGTGTCGGAAGCAGGGCAGGGAACCCAAAGGTAGGAGAGAAGTGAGATGAGGCCAAGTGATGGGGATTTAGGCTGAGTGATCTCTAAATAAAAATACCAGAAGTTTCTCTTACTAAAACATATTAGAGAGATGACCAAGTTGGAAAAGGACTGATAACTCTAAAGTAGGAAGACTGTAGAGAAGGGTCATGACCCACATTCCCCTTCTACCCAGTGATACACTAATCCATTTGCATATCCAGTAGGAAAGAATGATTGGAACTCTTTGAATCATAAGAGGAAGTCAGACATATGCAACAATACAACACCTGAATACAGGACAGAGTTTATTTTGTCAAAATACTGATAAGTAACGAGTCCCCTATCATGCAGTCATCTATCACTGGCATGTCAGATTCTGCTCCCTTTCTCACTCCTTTCCCAGCAGCTTTTACTTTCTTATCTTGGAAGGCATCTTAGGAACAAACACGCAATCCCCATGTTTCTGTAGAGTGACTAACATTTACATTTCACCATGATGCCACAGACCAAATGCCCCTGGTAACAAATCCACAATGATGGCACTTTTGTGACTCAGAGCAGATTCTGGGATGACATATTTGGGTGAGGTGAAGACATAGTATTTAGTCATATTAGGATTATGAGATGGTTTTCCTAAACAAAGCAAATTATTTAGGAAATAATGAAGTTTTCACACATTTGAAGGAATAACTCAGAAGAATCCCCTTGTTAATTAAGGTGACAGAACTGCTGCACTGTATGTGCGCCACCCCCCATGTGACACTTGGAAATGACAGCAGCCTCAGCCTCTGGAAAACAACCTTTGATGTAGGTCACACGTGTGATGGGAACCACTCAGTGAGGTGGAGCCTCTCCAGGGAAAGGGCAATTGTTGTTTTGCCCCTAATCCATTTCCCAATCATGGTCTTAAGAGACTGTCCAGGAAATGACCTAATTCTAGTAGGAGGTGGAACCCTGACTAGTCTCCCAATCAGATCCTAACAAACCCCCTCCGGCCAGTGAGAGCTGCTGTCCTTCTCCATGGTTCTAACTGTTCTTCTTGGAATGATTCTAAACTTTCCAGCACACTTCAATGAATTAGGACAATGTGTACCCTATCATGGTCCTGATTATTATAGTAATTATAATGGAATAGCCATCACTAATGGAAAGCAGACCTGTGCCAGGCACTTTACATATGCTATTTCTACTGTTTATCCCTTGTTCCTCACCCAGAGGACAGTGGACATTTACTGCCACGCCTGTCTCCACATCCCCCTCACCTAGGGCGAGCCTGGGAGAAGAAACAGCCCCATGGTGAGTCTCTCTCAGATCCACCTGCCTTCAGAGAGGACATGTCCTGGCTTATTCTCACCAGGGCAGCCTCTATCCAGGCAGTCGAGGATACCAAGGACAGTGGCACTTGCTTTTAAGTGGGCAGAGTCTTTCATATTCAGGAGTGAAACCCAGCATTAGGGAGCCCATCTCGGGGCAGCATAACCACAGCTCTGGTCTAACCTCATTAGTAACGAAGCTAATATTTTTGACTTCAACTTTCTTACAGCTTTGCCTTCTCAATTGGTTCTGAGCCCGGATGAGGGAGAAGACAGTGTCATGACTTATTGAGAACCCGTCACGCACACAGAGGCTGTGCAGTCATGGAGGTGAGCTGCTCAAGGTCTCCTTTCAAGAGACAGCCTGATGCTGGGAGTCAAGTTGGCTGACAGCATCCAGCGGCCACACTTTGGGGATTCAAGGCAGTATTATGTTCATGTCACTTTCTCCCCAAGCCACTTGCAGCCAGAGAGCCCTCAGGGGGGAGGGGACCTTGCAGCCCAGACATTCCTGCTCAGTGCAAAAGCCCTTTTATCCGGTCCTTGCCTGGGCTTCCCCAGACTCAGACTAATTTGCAGACGGAGGCTCTTCCAGCTCATCTGCCTTCCTTCCTTCTCTCCTTCACCCACTTCTCCCTTTCCTGCTCCTCCCCACTTCATCCTTCACAGGCTTTCACCCAGTACTTTCTTGCACTTCTACTTCACCTTGGCATCTTCTTTCCCAAAGACCCAAGCAGACACCATCAGTATTATTGTACTCGCCATCTCACAGTGGATGAACTGTGGCTCCAGGCAAGAAAGTAGAGGCATAAATATGTTCCACTTTTAGAAGTTCATGCATACCATTAGGTTAGAGGCTCACTTTACAAAATACCTAAAGATACCGTTTTAATTGAAAAATTTGCATATCTTATAAGTGTACTCGTGTTGTAAGTAAGAGAGAGGGCGTGTCATTTCTTCATAAAACTGAGCCCAGTTGGGCATGCCCATTCAATGCATAAATGCAAACATACACTGGCTTCTAGAAAGGAGAGGAGAACGCTAAAGACAGGAAGCGTTTCCATCTCCCCCTCCTGAGGCTTGGTTCTGGGCTCAGAATGTGTTCATGAGAAAAACAAATGATCCAATAAGACAATAGCTACCATGCAACTCGTCACACACAGATCTGGACCTTCACCCTTACCTGATTTCAGAGCACCTAACTGGTAAGCACTACCCACAACTTCACACTTTGTAGGAATGAAGGATACGTCATACTGAGAAAATGATTTTTTTACATTTGGTTTTTACCTTAACAAATGGAACCTGAATCTGCTATTTCATCCTCACATTCAGGGGAGAGTAAACATATTAAGAAAGGAGAAAGAAGTGCCCAGTGATGCTTGAACCCTTAGAAATATCTGAATATGAGAGCATACACAAAATTTAAAAATTAAATAGAAGTTTCTTTTCATGGAACATTTTTTTTTAAGAAAGGAACAGCTAGACTTACCCTCGCTAGAGTCTTTGGAGCCTTCTGGCTTCTTTGCTTTGCTCTTCTTGTTGGGTGGAGAGCGGTCTTTTGGCTCTAACCCCTCTGGAAGCACAAAGATTTACTACGTTTTTATTTAAATATTTACCGGTAGGGGTTCAAAATTATGTTGATGTTTAATAATATATTTTTCTTACTAAACCTACATGTATAGTGAAGCTTAATTGCAGGTTTATCTGTCATTATGACCGAGCTAAATTTTGGCAAAGACCTGTGCTTCGCCAATGAACATGGACTTATACTTAGAGCTTAAGCATAAACACTTTTTTTATTGCCATTATTAATGATTCACACAAATGGGAAATCTTAAGTGCTTTTCTTTAAATTAAAAAATTTTCCACACGGCAACCCCAAATTATTATTATATTTTTCTCCAGGAGAGTTTGATTTAAAACTTCATGGATTAATTGACAGTTGTCATTGTGTAATTTCATTTTAGCCCTCAAAGTAGGGCTAGATGAGCTGTAAAGTCATCTCATTTTGGGGGGTTACGGTGAGGCTTGAAATTATCCTCCTTCTATTGAACAGATTTCTTTAGTAATCCAGATTCTAAAAAACCTCTATATGTCCCCGATTAAATTATTACGCTTCCCACTTTTCTCAATGGTCCCCCAACCAAGTCTATCCAAGGAGGCTAGTAATACAAATTCTGAAGACAGTTTTTAGGAAAACTATCATTGAATTCATCCCATTTGGATATCGGATACTTTGTTTGGCATTAATTTATATGTCCAGTCCTGGTCTCTCCACTTCTCAAAGCTTATGCCTTCAATGGCCCATGTGGCATCTTATTTTGCATTTGGACTGGATGTCTTCTGTTTGCCCTTTCAGATCCACTTTCCACCCTTCAACCCCCCCCCCCATCCCCAGCCCCATGTGCTCTGGGAGACTGGTCTCTATGGACCGCACCAATGAACTCCCCAGCTCACTGGCTTCCTGTTAGATCCAGCCAATGGGGAGCCCAGGGCATTTATTTCCTAGGCTACCAGTAGTCTTCAAGGGCTGGTTGTCTCCCTCAATCTAAGGTCACAGCTCCCGTCAGTTGACCTTCTCCTCACAGCCCTCTCTGTCTTCTGGGCCCTGTAACAACCATCTCCCCATTGTCCTTTCAGGGCTGGGATTTACCTGAACCCCACTCTTCTCTAACGATTCCCCTTTACTCAGCTCCCATCAGGCATTTCAAATGTATGTAAATAATCCCATTAGGCATTTCAAACAACACAGCCAGAACGATACTCTTGATGTCTGCAAGCCTGTTCTCTCTATAGTATTCCACATCTCAAGGGATGGTATGACTTATCTACCCAGGAATTCAAACCAAAAACTGAGATATTATCCTTCATATTTCTCTTCGATTACTTTTCCAGTAAAGCAATCCCATCATAATAAGTCCTATTAGCTCTGCACCAAAATAGATCCCATATTCCTCTACTGTGCTCATTCTTGGCAATCAGCATCCTAGTCTAAACCAGCAGCATCTCTTACCTGGGTTACTACAACAACCTGAATTCTAACTTCTAGCTTTCTAATCTCCCTACAATCTATTCTCCATGTAGCAGCCAGAGTTATCTTTTAAACATAAACCAGATCACATCACTTGCTTGCTTGTTTAAAAACCATTGCTCTTAGAATAAGATCCAAATCCAATTCCATGGCCCAGGACAACATGTCACTTGGGCTCCAACTACCACACTAGCCTCATCTCCCACTTGCTCTTTGCCTTCAGATTTATTAACTCCCTTCAATCATTTCTTCAATCAGTTCTAGGCTGGTTCCTGCCTCAGGAACTTTACACCTGCTGCTCTTCCTTTCCCCTGACACATATATTCATACATCTACCTCCTTCCCATCTTTTAATCTCAGATCAAATTCAGCTCCCAAGAAAGGCCTTCCCTGACTACTTAATCTGAAGGGTCCTTGCAAGGAAAATCTCTCGCAAACACATCACCTGGTGTATCTGAAATTATCTTGTCCCCTTGTTTATTTCTTTAATGTATGTCTCCCTTCTCAAACACCCCCTACTCTGAGAATATAAGTTCGATGAGAAAGGGCATTTGTCTTCCGTAATCTCTCTTGTGTCACTCGTGTCTAGCAGTGCCTTGAGAATTTCATTTCAAATTCTGTTTTATATCCCCTTCATCCAGGCCTTTCTTTAAGGCCAAGATATAATGGGGCTTGTGTGTAATTCTCACCCTTTTAGCAGCTGTTACCTACTCCAGGATTTTATAACTACACTACAGAGTTATGGCGACTCATTTTTCTTTTCCCATTTATTATAAAAAGAACAGAACAAAACAAATGCATTTGATAGATGTGCTATTAAAAACTTTGGCATTATGGACTACAAAGGTTTTTGGGCACGAGGGTTAGGCTTTCTGTGGTTGCAAGGCAGTCACATCCCAGGTCATTACCACGACCTGGGTGAAAAATGTTGCCAGCGACTACATTAGCAACTCCCTCAGCTTTCTGTCACCAGGCGTGAGATGGATATTGACCCTTCGGAATGGGTTCAGCAAAAACAGAAATGAGATGCTTGGAACAGCTCACTGGGCACAGATGCTGGGTTCAAAGGGATTCATAAAATGAGCAGAGTAACACTTGCAATATCTCTGGGAGAAGACTCTAACCCTCCCATGCCCTGAAATGCATCATCTACAACTGGGACCAAGAGGAGAGTTTCCATTGTTGGGAGTCCAACTCCAAACCAGCATTTCCTGAAAGTGAGTTTTTGAGAATTAAATTCTGAATTCTTGGTTCCCCACCTGAATGGGAATTCTTGGGGAATGGGTGAGGTTTAAAAGGACATCTATTTGCCCACATTTTGAGCTATTTACATACCCCAAAAGTATTAGTGCTTCCTTTCTGAAGAAGTTGTAGGGCACTCCTGGGGTGGTCAGTGGGCACGGATACATGTTAATTATGAGCAGTCGTCTATGACCTAGTATAGTATCATTTCGTAACACCCATGGAGACACTTAAATGAAAGTCACTGCTACATACGGCCTCTGTGCCCATGTTTCTACTCTCCCGCTTGGCCCGGGGGAAGCTAGAGGAACATTCCTCAATAGCACCCCATGCTTCTCCTTGACACTGTATCATACTGTCTCTGTTACCTCTATTTCTGGCAGAGGCTGGAATGCTGGGGTGTTGCTATGAGCATGTCTTTGCTCCCTGAGGAACTCAACTGTGCTCCTGGCTCTTAGGTCGCTGACCTGCCATAGGTGGCTGCTGATTTTCTGTCCCTGGGGCTCAGGTTGGGGTCCATTTCAAGAGTGCATGGTCTTGGAAATGAAAGGACATAGGGAAACATTTACTATGCTCGGCTTAAGTAATTAAAGGACTTAAAAAGGATCCTAGGCATTTAAGTCAGTCGGTTTCTACCACCTCCCATGGGGGCGGAGCCTCTCCTTAGGATGACCTTATCTGATACCATTTGATATGCTCTTGCTTCTTCTTACTACTAGAGTCTAGAGACAGGAGCACGAGGGTTAAGAATGTGAGCTTTCGGGTTAGACCTAGATACCGGGATTCTGTCTCTACTATATAAGCAAGGAACTAATCCCCCCTAAGCCTTGGATAATAACAGTCCCCATCTCTTAGAGCTGGTGCGTATCTTAAGTGAGTTCATGTATGTTGAGTGATTGGCACAAGGTACACACTCAAAACCTGGCCCAGCAGAAGTGTGCTGGGGCTGATCTGAGCCAGACTGGTTGGATCTCTCTCTCCTCCACTCCTACATTCATTGGGCTCATGTTTGGCAGCTCGAACAATACCATGGTAGGCATATTTATACCCAAGAAATCTGAAAACTCTTCAAATTGGGGCTCCCCCCACCCAGAGAGTACGTTTCCCAGCACCTCACTGGTTTTTGATATCCAAATTATTATCCACTATCATTCACTAGCATTTGCTGGCTGGTTGATTCACCCAAGCAGCCCTTCACTAGCGTCAACTGTATTCTTACAAATTCTTCCAGCATTTCTACTTGTAGGAGAAGAAGAGGTGATGCAGGGCAGAGGGAAGGCCAGCAGTTAATGGTCTTAGGAGGCTCAATCATACACTTCTCAGAGACCAGCACACCTGAGAGTGAGACTGAACGGAAGCCAGCCTGCTCGCCAATGTTCAGCAAGGTGAGCTGGCCCTCCATGGACCCATTTTGCACACAGTCCCCCATGGTTTCAGCACTCAGATATTGGGAATGGAGAGCAGCTTCTTAAGCCAATTCTGCCTGAGTGACTTAGCATCCTTGGGCCATTCAGTGTGACATGAACAGCTGAATCCAGCTGCTGGAGACAAAACCCCCAGGACACTTGGTGGGACTAAAATCAGAAATAATGACCCACTTAAGGCCCCCAAACCTCAAATGCTGACTCCAACCTTGTGGGCTCTGCATTAGCATTAATAATGATTTCCTTGAACTCACTCAGTGGTTCGGATAGCTAGCTGCATCTCATTAAGAAGTCAACTCCCTTTGCCTAGAAATGTGTACTTATGTCACTTTAGGCAAATGATCCTTAGCAAGATAAGCTCCTTAAGCTGTCTGGTTGAAAGGGCAGTGCTCCCCATGACTGAAGGATATTCCAGTGATACCTTACATGAGCAGGATACATTCATACACATGAAATGCAAGCATTAATATTAAATTCATGGAATCTAAGAGAGGGTGACCGCTTAAAGTCTTTTTTCAACCTATGGTTCTTTTAAATAATAAGATATCCTACCTAAGTATAGGAATTGATATTTTAATTGAAACTTTGCCTTGGGCTTTATGTTTTACAAAAGGCAAGCAGAGCCCTTGTCTTATGTTGAATTTTCTCAGAAGAAGACACTGAGAGAAAGGTTTGAGTGCAAGTACTTAATTTGAGAGATTACCCCAGGAAGCACCAGAGGGGAGTAGGGAAGTAAGACTGGAAAGGGAGGACAACCAGTTAGTGTGTTAATGAGAAAGTTCTGCTGTGGACAATCAGGGCTCAATACTGCTGGGAGCCTCTGGGCGATGGTATAGAATCCCGCTGTCCAATACTACATTTTGCCAATGATACCTGAAATGTGAATAGTCTGATTTGGAATGTGAGTGTGAAATACACACAAATTTCAAAAACTTAGTATGGAAAAATAAAGCATGTAAAATATCTGACGAATATAATTTTTATATTGATTATATGTTGAAATGATCATATTTTTGATATATTACGTTACATGAAATATTAAGCTAATTTCACTGGCTTTCTTTTTACCCTTTTCAATGTGACTACTAGAAAATCTGAAATTATATATCAGGCTCACATTTGAGGCTCCCGTTGTATTTCTACTGGGCAGCACTGGTCTAGGACATGCCTCAGATGTGTCCTGCAAGAGGTTGGTTGGATCAACCAACTCTTGGTCAACCTTGGCTGAGGTCTGCTTCAGAGAAATGAACTCCCTGGTACTTTGAGTTTTCTTTCATGAACAGAGACAAGCACTCAGCTGAAGGTCACAAGAACTTTCCTTAGAAAGCTGTTGGTATTATACAACAACAGCGAGAGCCAAGGGGATACAGGTAGGGAACGCAGAGCTGCTGTATAGTCCCTCTTCTACCTCTTCCTTTCCTGCTCCTGACTTTGAGATCCTCCCTCTGTTTCTCATGCCCTCTGAGTCCATGGTCCTGGGGAGACCACAGGAACAAGAGTGGATAGAAGCTACAGTCACTGTTCCAGTGAACTGTTATGAAGGCAAGGAACTGATGTTATTCCTTCATGAAGACAATGGGAGGTCAGGTGAGGGAGGGCTGTAACTTCACAAGGAAAAGGACGATCTTAACCAAACCTTGCCCAACGAGACTGTCTGCCTCACAGTTTAAAGAGCTCCCTGTTCGTGGAGTTGCTCAGACCCAGGTTGTCAGTGATTTGTAAGGAGTTCTGGCAGCAACAGGAGGTCACACAAAATTAGGGCCTCTAAGATATCTACTTCAGTTTTGAAAACTGGCTCCATTTCATGTCTAGAGCAGTGTGATTGCCGAAAGGAGAAACATGGGGCTCTCATCCCAGAGAATTAAGCCCTATGCCTTCTAATATCTGTCCGGTATACTGAGTGAAAAAAGCAATCATCCACTGAGCATTTACTATGGTCCAAGGAACATTTCAGGTATGATATCTCATTTAGTCCCCCAAACAAGAATGTACGGTAAGAGTTATTGCCCCCAGAAGTGTAAACTGAGGCTTATACAGAAAACTCTAATTCAAAGTCATTCAGTGGAAGAGCTAGGATTGAATCCAGGCCTATTGCTTCATGCATTCATTATCAAGTTCATATTGACCTCAGGTCAGAGCCAATGCTGTTAACCACTAGATTTCTCTCACCAAACACTGGTTGTTTTTGAGGAGTAGGCATGTATCTCACTTTCTGATAATGAGAGCAATACATCATATGTAGAGAATGCATTTTCCAAAGATGGCCTCAGCCATTTTTCAGGTCCTACCTGCTGTGTAGAACCTCACTGCTCCCCATCAGGAAACTGAGTCTATTCTCTCCTCCTCTGAGCCTGGGTGGGCTTGTGAATAACCACTCCAAAGAAAACAGTTTGGTGGAAGTAATTATATGGGATTCTTGAGGATGAGTCTTAAAATGGATATGCGTCTGGCTTGCTCACTCTCTCTAGAAAAAACAAAAGGAAGCTGGCCTCTGGGAGGAAGCCCAGGTCACAGGAGGAGGCCATGCACAGGTGCTTCAGAAAACTGCCCCAATTTAGGTCTCAGCTAACAGCCCTGTCAATCACCAGCCAGGCATATGAGTGAACAAATCTTCAGATGATTCTAACCCCCAGCTGCTAAGTCTTCCTGTTGAGGCCTCAGATTTTGTGGAGTAGTATTATCAAATCACCCCTGCTATGTTTAGTCTGAATTCCTGACCCACAGAATATTTCAGCATATAAGTGGGTGTTTTAGACACTAAGTTTTGGGGGTGATTTGTTACACACCTCTATTAACTACAACATCATGTTCCATTTTTACCTTAGCTGTTAGGAAGCTCAAATTCAAATTTAATGTTTAAATACCATAACTGTATTAGCTGTTATTTTATAATAACATTTCCTTATTTTATAACCTTGAGTGTACATTTCTATTTTATTAACGTTATTTTGTCTTTCTTTGGAAAATATGAGATGTACATAAACAACAAAATGATCCTTGCCTATCCTGTAAGAATAAAATTATAAATTTAATACCTGAATCTTCTTTCATGTCAATGTCTTCTTCTTCATTATTATCATCTATTAAAAAATAAAACAAAGAAAAACTCATATGAAAGCTAGAAACACCAGAATTCTCCAATTTGATTAATAAAAAATTGAAGAAAACAGTAGAAAAGAGAGTGTTAAATTACGCCTTTCTACTGTCTTATATTATCATGCTAAATTAAGAAGAAAGTGTACACATTAGAGCACAATTTAACACCTAGGGTTTACATTTCCTTTAAAAATTATTACATATTTATAATAAACTATATATGAAATAATTTGTTTTACTTATCAAAGTTATGTATGGTCACTTCGGTCATTTTAATTCTTAAAAATATCAAAATCACAGATTTTAAATGTCACATTTTCTGCATTTATTAAAGGTATGTATGCTCACCTCAAGTTTCTGAGAAAATGCAGGCATCACTATTTGGTTGTAGGCTGACAGAATGTCCAACCCCTGCACTGCACCAGAAAAAGTGCCTGTTTGCTACACATGCAAATCCACACCTTTAACCATGTGCTTTCACGTGCTCCCACCAGTTGCTCCATCCCCATTTAACTCCCCTCATCTCATCTCCCATTGTAGGTTCCTTTAACTGGACACAGATGTGTGCTTCCTCTGCCTGCTGAATGACATATTTGCTTTTCTGAACTAATATGTGTTATCATCTCTTCTCCTTAAGTGTTCCTCACATCTAGGAGGTGCCAAATCCTGTCCTATTTCCATGTTTCTTCTTCTATGCTCACATTATTACAACCCAAATTCCAGCTCTCAATGCCATTCACCTTCCCTGTTTTGTGGTTTCCCAACTGCCCTTTTCTTCTTCCCACTTCTGACACCAATTCCTTTTACACATAGCTGCCAAATTAATCTTGAAATACAATTCTGATCTTGTTCACAACCATTCAGTGACTCTTCTCTATCTAAGGAGAAAAGTCTAGATTCTTTGGGGTAACACTCAAGGCCAACAAGATCTGGTTCCAAACACCTTTCTCAGCTTCACTACCACTGTTCCACTCATGCGGCCACCTACACACATGACAACACTTGACCTTTTTCCCAATTTTTTAAGGTTTCCTTTAGCTTCCCATACTTGCCTCAGTCCTGGAAGCAATGCTTTTCTCCACCTCTGCTCACACTCATCCTTCCAGGCCAAGCTGAGGCACCATAACATTTGCTCCACCCAAGTGTGAATGAATAGTGTCCCCTTTGGTACCTTATTTTTACTGCCTTCTGAGTAGGACTTTAAGGACCTTTAGGCTGAGATCTGCATACTGGCCCCTATACCCACTCATTTACTAGGTATCTGATCTTGGAGAAATTACCTAATATTCCTGACTTTCAGGTTCATCAGCTGTAAAGTGGGATAATAACAGTGCCTCCCACAGAGAGGTATTATAAGGATTAAATTAGATAATACCACATAAAGCACTAGGACAGCTACTGAAACATCATTAAGTGCTAAATAATAGTTATTATTACCATCAAATCCCACAGTCTTGTTACTTGTTAACCTACCTGTCTTCCATAGACCCATTTCTAGGTCATAAATTCTTCAAAGATAAAGCTTATGTCTTATGTTCCTTTGTATTCCCTGGCACCTAATGCAATTTGTTACACAGTAGAATCAATAAAGAAATTTCTGCTGAATTACATTTCTGACGTTTTTTGTTTTGCTTTGTTTTTTACTTTTCTCTGATTTTTTATTAGTCAAATTGGAGAATTCTTATGTTTATATTTCTAAGTATCTCTTACATATTAGGACAGCATGTATCTAGAAGATAGCCTGTAAACAATAAGGATTCAATAAAGATTTGCAACTTCCTAGCCAAATTTATTCAATATGGCACTCTTCTAAGTATTAATTATTAATGACGATTAGAGATATACTAGTAGGAATGGGAAATGCCTTTAATTTGAGGTGTTACAAGGGTAATTCTTGATGGTCACAGATAAATTTTAAAGAAGTAAATTTTCTTCCGTTCAGACTGTTAGAAACAGTGATCTTCTGCATAATTTCTTTCTTTCATTCTTTCTATGAATATAATTTTAGGAGGAAGAATAGCTATTTCTTAGAAATGTGATTTTCTAACCAAATGATTATCTAAATGCTACAAAGTAAACTCTTCACAGATTCTTTTCTGAACTTAATATATTTAAACAGAATTTTATTTTCCAGAACTCACTAAAATATCTAGAACCATCTCTATGACAACAGACTCTCTGGAATCTCAGAGTGGGATGGAAAAGAGTCTGTACAGTTTCTAGGGGAAAATAAAGGAAACGTCAAAGATCTCTCTGATTGTCCCCCAGGTGTCCATCTGTCCTTCTAACAAACACTCATTGGTAGCTTAGTAGGTGCAAGGCTTGGTGTTTGGGGAAACAGAAAATACAAAGATGAATCAGACACTTAAGTAGAAACTTATCTAGAAACTTATCAATAGTAAGGAAACTAAGACACACAGAGAAATTTGAACATATGGTAGGGAATAGTCAGTGCCATTACAAAAGGTACCAGATGAGGGACAGATGCTTCCAGTCAAGGCTACTGGGAAGGGTTCTCAGAAATGTGACATCAGAGCTGATATTTGAACTTTATAGACTGTACTGATAGCATCATCCCCAGAATGTTCCCAAGGTGTTGAAGGATCAAACTTGGTGTTATTATTCATTCATTCATTCACTCATTTCACTCATTCACTCACTCACTCATTTATTCATACAGAAGTTAAGAATAAATCCAGGACCTATATTCAGACTGCTTGGGTTCACCTCCAGGCCAAACCATGTATAGCTGGGCAAACTTGGGCAAATTATGTAAACCTACTCCTCAGCTTCCTCATCTGGAAAATAGGGTTAATAAAATTACCATTCTTCTAGAGCTGGTAATACATGTAAAGTGCTTACACAGAAGGAACAATCAATACTGGCTGTTACTGTTATCATGTCATTATGATTACTACTTTTACTACCTAACCATTTATTGGCCAACACCATGTGCCAGAACTATGCAAGGCCCTGGAGATACAAGGTGACACTCCCTTCCCTCAAAGAGCTCACAAAGAAGTGGGTGGCATAGAAAAGTAAGACAACAATCAGAGGAAGAAGTAACAGATTCTCTGATGCAGGTGAGCAGAAGTTCTATTGGGAAACAGAGAAGAGGCAGCTAAGTCAGAGAGAAGGTCTATGGATGGTTTCCAGAAGAAGTGAGGCTTAAGCTGAGTCCAAAGGGTGAGCTGGAGTTAGCTAGGGGCAAGTGAAAGCTGCAGTAGGTTCCCCAGTAGGTGTGGGTGCCCTGCCTACACCCCTTGTTCCTTCACGCTTCAGTGCTTTGCCAGCCTGACCTCCAGCCACCAGCCCCTGGGTATCTTTGCCTGAGGGCTTTCTCTGAATTGCTGTGTCATGGAATTACCATGCCCCACCCCAGGGCAGCCTTTCACAAAATGACTGACAGGATTTGCATATAAGGCCTCCAGCTCCCTTACTGAGAAGGTGGCATGTTCTACACTGTCTCCTAGAATCTCCCCAATCCCAACCATAGGATTGAGTCCCAGTGGTCTAGTGGTAATGGGCTTAAAACTTAACATTATTGCCTTCCTTCCCTTCCCTGCCTTGCTTCTCCACTCCTCTGCTGCTGTTTCCTGATATTTTCTCTCAAATAAATGATTTCCACTTGAATTTGTGTTTCAAGTCTGCTTCCGGGGTGGGGTATGGGTATTCAAACTAAGACAAGGGTAATCGCTCTCAAGCAGAGGGAAAAGCAGCTAAAAACACCTGGATATGAATAGCCAAGATGCTTTTACGGAAATAAAACTAGCTCTGAATGGCTGAAGGGAGGAGTTATAGGAGGAACTATGGTTAAAGTGATCTGTTCTAGCTATCAAAGGATCTTCCATGCTCCGTGCTGAATATGATGGTTAATTTTATGTATCAACATGACTGGACCAGGGAGTGCCCAGACATTTGCCAAACACTATTCTGGGAGTGTCCGGGAGGATGTTTCTGGATGAAATTAACATCTGAATCCATAGACTGAGTAAAACAGATTGTTCTCCCTAATATGGTTGTATCTCATCCGATCTGTTAAGGCTGACCCTCCCACAGGTAAGAGAGGACTCCTTCTGCCAGACTACCTTTGTGCTGGGACATTGAATGTTTTGTGCCTTTGAACTCAAAGTGGAACATGGGCTTTTTCTGGGTCTCAAGACTGTTGGCATTTGGACTGAAACTACACCCTTGGCCCTCCTGGTTCTTAGGCCTTCAAACTCCTACTGGAACTAGACCACCTGCTCTCCTGGGTTTCCACCTGTCGACTGCAGATCTGGGGACTTGTCAGCCTCCATAACTGTGGGAGCCAGTTCCTTATAATATATCTCTTTCCATATACATATTATTGGTTCTGTTTCTATGAAGAATCTTGATTAGTATACCAGGTTGAAGCATTTTAAATTCATCCTGAGAACTAAGCAACTTTAAGCAGAGGAATGACATACCACCTTTTGAGCGATAACATGTTTTCATGAGAAATTAACTAAAAAAAAAAATGCCTTAATATTTTGGTATTTGTGTTAAAATCGAGCAAGAGTACTTTGGTCCACAAAGTACCTAAAGTGCCATTACTTATTAATGAAATCCACTTTAGTTCAACATTATTCTATATAATGTGCTCACCTGAGCCATATTTATGCAACACATTTCTAGCAAGAATTTTTTTTCGAACAAAAGCAGGAACCAAAAGACAATGTATAAAAGAAGATGGTAGCCTATGGAAATGGGGAGTCATGCCACTCAAAATTGGGAAGCAGTTAAGAGATGGATAGAGCACGGGCAGAGACTTGCCCTTTTTAACAGTTCTTCAAACATCATACTTCTTCATTAGAGGACAAAAATAAAAGGCTCCCAGCCAGGGACTTCCCTGGTGGCGCAGTGGTTAAGAATCTGCCTGCTAATGCAGGGGACATTGGTTCGAGCCCTGGGGTAGGAAGATCCCACATGCGCAGGAGCAACTAAGCCCACGCACCCCAACTACTGAGCCTGAGCTCTAGAGCCCGCGAGCCACAACTACTGAAGCCCACGCGCCTAGAGCCCGTGCCCTGCAACAAGAGAAGCCACCGCAATAAGAAGCCCGTGCACCACAACGAAGAGAAGCCCCTGCTCCCTGCAACTGGAGAAAGCCTGCACGCAGCAAGGAAGACCCAACACAGCCAAAAATAAATTAAAAAAAAAAAAAAAAAGGTTCTCAGCCAGAGTGATACCATTTCAAAATAGAGAGCAATCCATCAGCTGTTATTGTTCTGTGTGTTCAGAAATGCCAATTCCAGAAAATCCCCTTTCCTTCCTCAGCAGAGACCACCAGAGACTAAGGTTCCATTTCATCTTAAGGGGCCTCTTTGATGTCAGTTTCAGAATGGATACAATTTTTATTCAGTACATCATTCTCTGTCAGATTATCCTATTGAATTCTGCACAAAAAGTACAAATATGACTAAAGTTCTTATTTTGGTCAAAAACAACTTTGAAAAACAACTAGTTTCCCATGAATAACCAGCTTTCAGTAACACTTAGCTTTATACACTTCAGAAACTCCTTCATAAGGAAGCATGTAACCTACTTTAACGTCAATCTACTTCATCTTTTATGGGAGACGGAGTTACTATGAAAGACTTGTCTTAAAGATATCTGTCTTCAGAGAAGCAGCTCATTTCTCAGTAACAAATAGTCCCACACTTCTTTGAAAAACAAAGTATACCATGGGTTTTGCAACGGCTTGGGACGTGCCTTACTCCTGTACTTGCCTAGAGTTCCCATCATTAATGCAGTCTTTGGGGGAAGTAAAAAGAATAAAAAACAGACTACAAAACCCCACAGAACTTCAGTCTAAAGTGTGGTCTCTGGACCAGCAGTATCATTATCATCTGATAACTTGTTAGAAATGCAAATTCTTGGGTCCCACTAAAGATCTATTGAATCAGAAATTCTGGGGGAGGGATCAAGCACTCTGTTTTAATCAGCCCTGCAGGTGTTGTTCATGTAAGCTGATCTTAAAAAGTACTATTTGTGCGCTGGAGAGGAGAATCATTGAAAAACAGTAGCTGTCTCGTTTTATATCCAAGCTGAGATAACTTGGATGTCTAACCAATACTGATGCTGGGAAGGGATGCCCACACCACACGGTTGTTGAGAGTAAGAAACAATTATTCTCTTTATTAGATATATGTGCTTGAAATCACCCAGCTAGCACATAGCTGGAGGGCACCGTTATCATGGTCCACGGCCAGGACCCTTAGATCAGCTGAGGGACATGTACATGGATGGAGACTAGCTCTAGCTTTAAATAGGCCTGTGGGTTGCATGGAAAAAGGAGTGTATTACAAAGGAAAAAGTTACCCTCATGGGCTATTAAGGCAGCCTCTCCACTCCCAAGGGGGAACAAAAAACCGACAGGTACTTGAAATAGATCATACAATATCCTCCTCAAAATTTCAGGGACACCCACATATATGGGCAAGTCTGTCAAGCAGAACTATTGAGATGATCTTCTTCTGGCTTTTATTTCATGTGCATCCAAGTCCTCTCTCTTAATGCTTGATTTTCATACCACAGGCTTCTTCTGTATCCCTTATCTTTTAAATAATTCATTATCCAAGGCTTCTAGGAGCAATTTGTATTTGCAGAGAAAAGAAATATTATTAGCAAAACTAAAGTGCTCCAGGCTTTTTAGGATTTCCATGAAGTAAGGAGGATATGGGAATCCTCATGGCTTCTTGAAAAACTTGACAAAGCAGAAATTCCAAGCAATGAATGACTGATAAAGAGGAATTCCTCAAAGTGAGCATCTTGCCATTACGTTGAAAACTAGGACCCTCTGGACCTAACAAATTGCTAACTCCACTTTATGCAACGTCGTTGAGAGGGTCAGGAGAAAGTTTTTAAAAAGCCAAAATTTTTTTTTCTCCTCTTCCCCCCACCCCAAGCTGGTCCTTGGTCTAGAGGAACACTCAAATCTCATTACTTTATAAATAAATGAATAAATAAAAGGCATTGCTTAGAAAACTGCATGGTTCTGCTGTTCCTGGCTTGGCCACCTAGGTACATGATGGTACCAATTACTGAGATATGGGGTTCCGGAGAGGGAAGATGGGGTGAGGGGGGAGACTTTGGATTTAGTTTTAGATGTGTTGAGGGGGAGATGCTGAGGGACTCCTGGCTGGAGATGGCCCTGTGCAGTGAGGATACCAGAGAGGGCTGGCAGGAAAAGAATTGGAGGACAGAATGGTCAACAGGATAAAGGCTGCCCAGGCAAGTAAGATAAAGGTTGCAAAAGGTCATGTGGAGTCATGTGATCAAATATGCACTGGTTTCCATAACCACACTCCACCCATTGAAGAGGTTCTGATAACCTCCACAAGGACAGTGGCGGTAGCAGGGTAGAGAGAATTGCATGATTGCTGTGGACTACAGAGTGAATAGCAAGTGAAGGAGACAGACAACTTTTCAAAGACCCATGGCCGAGATCCCACTCCTGGGCATATATCCGGACAAAATTATAATTTGAAAAGATACATGCACCTCAATGATCACAGCAGCACTATTTACAATAGCTAAGACATGGAAACAACCTGAATGTCCATCAACAGATGAATGGATAAAGAAGATGTGGTACATATACACAATGGAATACTACTCAGCCATAAAAAAGAATGAAAATAATACCATTTATAGCAACATGATGGTTTTAGAGATTATCATACTAAGTGAAGTAAGCCAGACAGAGAAAGACAAATACCATATGATATCAGTTATATGTGGATTCTGACATATGACACAAACGAACTTATCTATGAAACAGAAACAGACTCACAGGCATAGAGAACAGACTTGTGGTTGCCAAAGGGGAGGGGCGTCAGGGAGGGATGGATTGGGAATTTGGGATTAGCAGATGCAAACTAGTATATATATAGGATGGATAAGCAACAAGGTCCTACTGTATAGCACAGGGAACTATATTCAACATCTTATAATAAACTATAATGGAAAAGAATATGAAAAGGAATATATATATGTATAACTGAATCACTTTGCTGTACAGCAGAAATTAACACAACATTGTAAATCAACTATACTTCAATAAAATAAATTTAAAAAAACTCTATTATTTGTCTTTATTCTTACTTCTGTGACTTATTGGGAATTATTTCATTCATACACTATTCCTCGAAAGTTATCATTACTTTTTCCTGCATTTGCCTCAATGTTTTCAACTACAGAACAGAAACCAGTCTACCCAGGATGTTCCAAGGGTCTTTCAAAAGCACCTTGTAGGGGTTTTTGTAAAGATGCCTATAGCATCCTCCCTTCTCCCAGCAGCATTTTGTCTTATCTTTTTAAAAATTAATTAATTAATTAATTTTTGGCTGCATTGGGTCTTTGTCGTTGCGTGTGGGCTTTCTCTAGTTGTGGCGAGCAGGGGCTCCTCTTTGATGCGGTGCGCTGTCTTCTCATTGTGGTGGCTTCTCTTGTTGCAGAGCATGGGCTCTGGGCACATGGGCTTCAGTAGTTGTGGCTCCCGGGCTCTAGAGTGCAGGCTCAGTAGTTGTGGTGCACAAACTTAGTTGCTCTGTGGCATGTGGGATCCTCCTGGACCAGGGATCGTACCCTGCATTGGCAGGTAGATTCTTAATCACTGGAGCCACCAGGGAAGTTCCTTGTCTTATCTTTTATCAGAACTTCCTAATGAGATCAAACTCTGCTTAGTCAAGGCTTGTGTTCCCAGGTCTTTATTTGTTCTGCTGTTTACCAGCATTTGCTACACACACTGCACATTCCCCCCGTTTGAAGAGACAGATTGCTTTCTGTCTATGCCTGCTGCTTGTTCCTGCATTCAGGTTGCTTGGTTACAGCAACACTTCACTGGATTTTCATTGAAGGCAAAAATGTGTTTGTAGCTTTTGAGGCCCATCAAGTGGAAATGGTTAGCACCCATCTCCTAAGAAGGCAATCAACTCATTTATGTCACATTACAGAAAGCATGTCTTGTATAATTCTAACCATCGATGCAATCCAGACATTAAAAGTGTACAAATGAGCACAAAAGTGCCAAGTCCCCGTAAATATTCATAATTAAAGAAAATTTTGAATTCTTTCATTCTGTAGATTTTACTATACACTGAGTGTGCCATTTAAAAATACATGTAAAATTCAGACTGGGTCAACAGCTTTGCTTGTGTTTTATTCCTTATTCAAAGACAACTGATGGATTAGTTTACTGATGCTGCTATAAAAAGTTTCTACACACTTAGTGCCTTAAAACAACACAAATTTCTTATGTTACAGTTTTGTGGGCCAGAAGTCCGACGTGGATCTAACTGGGCTAAAATCGAGACATCGGCAGGGATGCATTCCTTTCTGGAGGCTCTGGGGGAGAATCTGTTTCTTCAGCTTTCTAGCTGCTAGAGGTCACCCACATTCCTTTTAGCTGTGGCCCCCTTTCCCACAGTCAAACCCAGCAATGCTGCCTCTCTCTGAACATCCTTTCAGTCATGTCTCCCTCTGGCTCTCTGCTTTCTGCTTCCCTCTCCCAGTTTTTACGGATGCTTGCGATTATATTGGCTCACTCAGATAATCCAGGATAACATCCCTATTTTAATACCAGCTAATCAGCAGCTTTAATTCCATCTGCAATCTTATTTCCCCCTTTGCAATGTAACCTAACATATTCACAAATTCTGGGGATGAAGGCATCTTTGCGGGGTGGGAGGTGGTTAAGGCATCTTTCCTCCTATCACATCCAGTAAATCAGGAAGCAGACTGCTTTGCAAAAAAAATATCTGAGGAGTAGAACTAAGAACATTTCCATTTAGAAATAATGATGTCCTATGGGATCTAGTACATAGGATTAAAATCAAAGTCTTTTGTGAGTTTTTGGTTTTCAACTTCATTCTCTTGTATAAAAAGGTTTCTTCTTTGCTTTTTTTTTCAACCTTCATTCTTTCTTCCTTTCATCTCCCCCTCTTCCTTTCTTTCTATTCTCCTCCCCCCCCTTTTATTTTACATTTCCTTTCATCTTTCTTTTGTCTTTACTTCTACCTTTCCTCATGGTTTTGGTTGTAAAAGAATAATATATAATATCACGAAGACAAATGACAATCTGGGGAACTATTTGCAACATACATTTGAAAAGATTAATAGTTTTGATATACAAATAGTTCTTATGAATCAATAAGATAAATATGAAATAGTCAATAGAAATGTGCAAAAGATATGATTAGCAATTTCACATAAGACATTTAGAGATATAACAAACAACTGAAAAAGGGGATTAGCTATACTAGTAATAAAAGAAATGCACTTTGTTACCCATTAATTAGCTTATTTCATGTATAAAAGCGATAACATGAGAATATACACCATTGGGAAGATGGGGGTGGGGGGTGGGAAGTAAACTCTTACACACTGCTCATGAGAATGTAAACTCAGTACAATGGACTGTTTGTCCTCCCCTCAAATTCATATGTTGAAATCCCAGCCCCCAGTGAGATGGTATTAGGAGGTAAGACTTTGGGAGGTAATTAGGGAGCTAATCCCATTCATGAGGGTGGAGCTCTCATGAATGGGATTAGTGCCCTTATAACAGGGACCTCAGAGAGCTGTCTTTCCACCATGTGAGGATACAATGAGAAAACGGCCACCTGCACCTCAGAGGTGGATCCTCACCAGAACCCGACCATGGCTGCACTATGATCTCACAATTCCAGCCTCCAGAACTGTGAGAGATAAACTTTTGTTGTTTATGAGCCTCCTGCTTACGGTTTTCTGTTACATTAGCCCGAAAGGACTAAGATACCCAGGTTGTTCAACATGAGGTGTCATTGTTCATGTTTTTGACCCTGGGAGTGATGTCCCCTGAGTACATGACACTCACTCATAGGGCCGCAACACAATAGCCGATTTGACAGAAGCATCTTGATTTTGTATGCATTTTGAAAAAGTAATGCCCCTTCTAGAAAAGTATTCTAAAAAAATTGTGGATGTGTGCCAATGTTTACCTATAAAGATGTTTTTCTATAAGTGTTATCAACAGGTAGAGAATAATTTGCAATGATAATTCCACAGTTCAACAGTATGGTTTGGGGTAAACACTGGGTCCCTTAAGCTTATGTTATGGAAGAATATATAATGACATGAAAAAATGTTCACAATTTGTGGTATGTGACACACTGCAAGTTATAAGACTGCATTTCTGGTTGTTTTCCTTTTTCATTTTAAAAGATCTGAAGGATAAACAACAAAATCTGATTCATCTCTGAACTGTAGGATAAAAGGTGGTTTGTAATTTTTTCTTTAGGATTCTCTATTTTTTACTACAAATCTGTACTACTATTGTAATAAAAAGTTATATATATATTTTAAGAAGTTATATATATATATTATAAAAGATGGTCACAATCATTGAAATACCTCCTTTTAAAATTATAATAAGAAATAATCACGCATATTTTAAAATGTATCATCCTTGGTCTAGACACCACTCTGAATATTCATTTACATTGTTATTCATTCTATTTGGAAATGTCCTATTACTGTGTGTGCACAGGAGAAAACTGAAGCATGGAAAGGTTAAACAACAGGCACAAAGTCACACAGTTCTAAGGTGGTTGTCACAGGAACAGAAACCGTTTCTTGTGATAATAAGCCCAGTGGTTTTTCCCCGATAAACAGATGGTTTTGACTATGTACCAAGCTCTTCACTAGTCATTAGTTAGGTTTTTCAGATCTTCACCACCCCTGTCACCAGTGCCTTCAAGCTTGGCCTTCTGACCATTGTGCTGAAACAGCAAGAGTGAAGAAAACCTTAGCAGATCATGGCATTCTGTGCTTCATTAATACTCTTGGAAAACTGATGACTGGGGAGCAGGTTAGAAGAGGAAGGAAATGTGGATATTCCCTGTGGCTGGAGGCACATTCGCTTGTCAGAAACTCCAGCACTATTACAACAAATTGATAATGTATGACTCTTTTTAGCAGAGAGTCAAGCTTCAAACAATTGTCCACATTTTTGGGATTGCTATGGGAAGAAGCATTGCATAGTAGAAAGGATGTGAGGTCAGAAATACCCAGTTATGTGACTTTGGGCAACTGACTGAGCTTTCTTCAGCCTCTGTTCACTACCACCCCAAGAAAAGCAGATGATGAACCTATGCCATAGGGTTATTATTGGAAGGCCAGTCTCTTAGTGAGGAATGAATTAATCCTTCTTAAATACAGGATCTATCATGTTACTCTCCCATTAAAAGGCTTACTCTTATGCCCAACTGCTTATTACATGGTGATGAGTGTCAACATTTCTGAGTCAAGGATTCACACATCGAATATAACCATCTTACTTATTTCCCAGATTCTCCCATCTGAACTGCCCTTCTTCCTCAGTGTCACTTACACAACATTTGGCATCACTTCTCCGCTCCTGCTCATCCTTTAAAGCCCAATGCAGTGCCACATTCATCATGAAACTTAGCTTAACCACCCTGGTTCTCGTGTGTATTTGCCTCAGAAATCCTGGTATTATGACTATTTCAGTGCTGTACTTGATTATTTGCTGATATTGTCTTCCAGCTGTTCTGTACAATACTTGCCACTTCAGGCATCTTATAAAAACTGTATTTTAAATGCAGCCATGATCAAAGCCTTGGGCACACAGGAAGCATGTAATACTGATGGTGGATGAGAAAAACTTATAAAATGAGTGAGAAGGGTGATGAAGAAGGGGTAGGGTGGATAGAGTCATCCCTCAGTATCTGAAGGAGATTGGTTCCAGGTATCTTATGCAGATACCAAAACCCAGGGATGCTCAAGTCCTTTGTACAAAATGGTGTATTATTTGCCTTTAACCTACGCTTGTCCTCCCATATACTTTAAATTATTCCTAGATTACTGATAATACCTAATGCAATGTAAATGCTATGTAAATGCTTAGTACACAGTGAATTCAAATTTTGCTTTTAGGGACTTTCTAAAACAATTTTTTAAAAAAATATTTTCAATCCATGGTTGGTTGACTCTACAGATATGGAACCTGTGAGTATGAAAGGCTGACTGTACCTTTCTCTTTTTAGCTTTAGAAGAATAGATTCAGGTAAAAATTTTAAAAAATTGTGTCCATTTCTCAGAGGATATACTTTTAGAAAAATATTCTTGGAGAAATATTCTTTCCTTATGATTAAAGGTGAAAAATATATGAAAAGAAGTGCTGTCCCCTCATCTAGATCTGGTAACAATACTTAAGATATCTGGAAAAAAAAAAGACTTTTTACTTGAGACTTCGGTTAAATAGCGTTTCAGCTTAAGGTCATGGTAGCTTTTTACTTACTTTAATAAACATCCAACACATATTTTGAAATTTTTCAGATTATGAAAGTACAACAGAATATCAGAAATCATCTGTGTTTCCCCCAAATTTACCTTTTCATTGGTGAGACAAGACAGAGGTTAAAAAAAAATCGTAATATAAAAATCCAATGGAGTTACCTTGCAAGAGTGTATGCAATTTAGACAGAAATAAATGACAGAAACACATGGCCAGGAAAATTAATGAAAGATGTATTTGTGTCAATACATGTTAATTCATATTTAGAAGACTATAAGGAGGCCAAAATAACTGGAATCTGATTGAGAAGATTCTTGATTTGTTTTGTTTAGAAAATGATAGGTATGTGTTAAAAGATATGACAATTCTCATCAAAGTCTATATTTGGGATTTTCTGTATGGTATTTTATGTCTAAGAAGGAAAAAAGCATGAAACAAAATATGTCTGCATACTCAAAATAAATAAATAAAATATCCATCAATATTTGAATAAAACCTATGCAGTTTAGCCAGCCATTGTGATCTGTTTAAATATTTAAGAGGTTGCCAAGGCAGAACTCTCAAACTTGACTTATGCTTTGACTTGTTCATTCAAATGATTTTGTGTTATGTCCAACAAAGAAAATCCATATTTAAGGCCAAAAATCATCTCCAATAAAGTTTATAATTTATAAACTTATTTATTATTCCTATATGTATTAATTTTATCTACTACTAATTTAACACTTGTCATACATGTGTTTCTATATGTATGTACCATTTCTCAAGCTCATTTTTAAGGCATTGGATATTTTTGCAACTTTATAAAGTTTATCATTTTATACTGTACTTGAGAAATGCCCCCCAAATATTAGTGGGTCAAATGGCTCATTATTTTGCTGTCTATCAAGAAAACAGGGGAAAATTCATCCTCTTTTCTATTAGATTTTCTCAAATAGTTTTTGAGTCACAGTCATAAAAACAAATGAAATTATCTGTCTAACGCAAATCTTCCTAGGCTTATTACAAGGCTTATTACATCTCTGGCTAAAAGTTTTCACCTTTCCTGTGGTTGGAGAATTCTTTGCTGGGTGAGGCTGCCTTGTGCATTATAGGATGTTTAGCCCCATCCCTGGCATCTACCCACTAGTTGCCAGTAGCCCCTCCCTTCCTCCAGTTGTGAGAAACAAAAATGTCTGAAAATGTTCTCTGAAGAGCAAAATCACCTCTAGTCGGGACCCCCTACAGTAAACAGATCTGACTTTCCCTCACGTTGGGGAGGGTGTGGGCTTGGCCATGACAACTTTCAAGTTTCCAGCATCAGGATTCTTTGATATAATCTCAAAGCTGTGAATCTGACATTGTTATTATGAGGAAAATTAACATTCCTAAATTCTGTTAGGATTTAAGACTCCAATAAAAAAAAGACTTCCATATTCAAGATCAGAAATTGTGTTTTTATGTTTTGTTTTCTACATTCAGTGAAAACTACACATGATAAATCCTACACACTGAAAAATTCTTTTATGTAAAGAACAAAGAGATTTCTGACTTGAATCATATAAACATTGTTTGCTGTAGTCTGTGAAATGACACACTGTAAGTATAAATTATTTGCAACCAAAGTGTATGGTAATTCCATAAAGCTGCCACACCAGACTTCCAAATAATATCCCCGGAAGGAAAAAGTCCTATGTGTTTTACCCACAAAAAGATATAAAACAGCTGAAAAAAAACATTGCTGGTTTCTTCCCTCTGAGGTTCCTATTGCATTTCCATCATGGGCCCTATTGCAGGCTAAGTGTGCCCCCCAAAATTCATATGTTGAAGTCCTAACCCTCTGTCCCTCAGAATGTGACTATTTGGAGTTAGGGTTTTAAAGAGGTAATGAAGTTAAAATGAGTTCACTGGGGTGAACCCTGATTCAGTATGACTGATGTCCTTGGAAGAACAGGAGATTAAGACAAAGAGACACACAGAGGGAAGACCACATGAAGACACAGGGCAAAGATGACCATCTACAGGCCAAGGAGAAAGGCCTCAGAATAAACCAACCCAGCTGACACCTTGATTCTGAACTTCTGGTCTCCAGAATTGTGAGAAAATAAATTTCATCCAATCTGTGGTACTTTGTTCTGGCAGCCCTGGTAAACTAATACAGGCATTTTCCACATTTTTCATCTTCTCCCATGGTCCTTATTGCTTCCTGGTGCCACTTGTCCACAGATAATAGCACTGCACTACTTGGATAATTTGGATGGAATTTGATTTTGAAATTTATGATAAAGTACCAATTTGACTCATATTAGAAAATGTTTCATGAGGAAATATTCAGATATTAGAGGAAAGAGAAGCATGGCAGATTAGAAAAGTGATAGGCATCAGATGAAATTAGGGAGATTCTCTCAGTGCTCCAAATGCATCCCAGCCTTCTCTGAAGATGCTCTTATCACTTGTGCAATGACAGATACCATTCTCAATTTTAAAATACAGCCGTTATTTCCTAGCTGTATGTCTCACTTTTCTGAAGTGTGCATCATTTTCCATATCTAAAAAGGAGTGTTGATATGGTGCCATTTTCTTAGAGTTATCATGAAGATTAACTGATTCAGCCCATATATCTGATGGCTGATAGAAAGCAATCCATAAGTGTTAGCTATTATTCCTAACATTAATATTAGGTAGTAGTCATGCATGTGTTATATCTTTATTATGATCATTTCTAGACTAACTTTTATTGTTTTCTCATTCATTTTGTCTTAGAGTCTCAATTATGAAATTTAAAGACATGGGATTAAAGTACCCCCAAACACAGAGATTTGGTTTAATATAAAAATGACTTTTTTTTCTAAACTATGATCATTATTGCACTCGGAAGCGTTAAGAAGACTAGTTAGAGAAACTCTGAAGTCACTCCAGGGGGAATATATGGCAAGTCAGAAAAATTATATTTCAATCAAAGATGGTATGGTTATGAATTAACCATAAATTCAAATTATGAACAGATAATGTATATCATCTATATTAGCAGTCACATATTCCATTAGAAGTCACTTTTACTTCATAGTGCATATTTAGAATTTACAAATGGCTGATGCCTCAGCATTGCAGAAATACTCAACAATATTGGAGGATTTTGACACTTAGTTTAAAAATGTACTTACTAGTATAAATATGCAATGGAAATAATTTCATGAGCATGGCATGATTCAAAGCACTGATGTGAAACTGGGGATGATTTTATTATTATTTCACTCGCTTGAGTGCTAAGATGCATTTTGGATTTATTTAAAGTAGCAATTCTCAAACAATAATTTATTTGCATAGTTATTAATACATTCTAGACCACTAAAACTGTCCCATTTTTAAAAACTTGTAATATGATTTTTGGCTTTGCATCCCTGGAAACACCTGCTGATGGATGGATTTGTTTTAATAGCAATGGATCATACTTATACAATTATTTTTATAATATGTTAGAGTGAAAACAAGTTTTCATTTTAAGAGGCATAAAAATGAATATGATGTCATTATTTCCAAACATATCAGGGAATCCAAAATTTATAAAATCTTATAAATCATGCTGTGATGCTGACGAGACATTTGCAACTGCACACCATAGCAAGTTGCATTTTTTACATGAATGGACACTTTCTTTTAAGAATACTTAAAAATGCAGAAATGTAGGCACAATTTGCTCACTGTGATTATGTAGGAAATAAAGAGAGAGGATGGAAGAAGGAGATTGAAACAGAAAGAAGCCATGAGATTATGGGGAGAAGAATTTATTAAATTCAAGTCATATCAACAACTACTTATTAAATAGCTATTATGTGCTTCACACTCTGGAAAACACCGAGTTGCTTAAAAAATGAATAAAAGTGAAACAGGGAGGGGAAGGAGGAGAAGGAGGAAAAAGAGGAAAAAGACCACAACCCTGGTCTTGTTTATCATATGGGAGTCTTCTGGATTTATGTTACGTTCCATTTGGGGGAGACTGTAAAATCCCAAATGGAATACACTTAGCAGATTCACCTTTCAATTATAAAATCAGGGAGGACTTCAGATCACCCAGGAGAACTTAGCCCATTTTGATCATTTGCACAGCGTTGAACATCTCCAGCAGTTTTCTGTAGCCGTCCTGTAGCTCTGTGTCCTACCCTGATCTGCGGGTGGGTGGGTCATCCTCTCTATGGGGTGGGGGGCTCCGATAGGCTGCTGAAGAAGGTGACTGGGCACTGGTACCCATTATCCACTCCTTCCTACCTGCCAGAGTCACTGGTTACATGAAAGACCACTTCAGATGGACATGAAATCCTCAAAAAAAAAAAAAAAAAAAAACTCTCTGAAAGGCAGGCACCAACAATGTTCATGGTAGCTTGAAATTCCCTGGAAGCCATTCTTCATCACGGCTGAGGAAAGTGCTTAGGACACCGGGACTTAAACGGCACCATAGAAATAACAAGGTATTAAATAAGCCTCAGCCTTCACAGGCTGGAAGAGGAACAGTGGGGGGCAATATTCAAATGAACCAGGTTCAGCTGATCGCACATTCAGTTGAGGTAAATCAATTTACTCAAGGTTCTTTAAAAACCCAGAGGTTTCTCCTACTTTCTAAAAAGAAGTGTGAAATAAGATGAAAGACTACCTTTTTCAGATTGCCCTAGAAAGGACTTTCTCTTCATTGCAATTTGGGCGGAGAAAACTGGGGAGAAGAGGGATGGAATGCAAGAACAGCTTGAATTGTGACTACAAATATAAATGGGCTCCTTAACAATTTCCAACACGTTTAACACGGTGGGTACAGGCACAGGCCTGGACAACTTACAAGTGTGGGGAAGAAATCACAGGTCATGTAATTTAGGAAATGCCGTTTGGTCCAGCCCCTCACTCAAGAGATAAACTGACTTCCCCAAGACAACACAATGACCCGGTAAGAGGAAGAGGTCCAGAGCCTAGATTTCCCGTCACCTCCTTTAGATCTTAAAATCTAAGATACAAGTTGCCAGGTGTGACTGGTGGATGGAAATCATACTTGTAACAATCTTTAAAAGGCAAAATAAAGTAGTAGAATTATTAAGTGATGTCCTGGCTTTTTCAACCTCCAATTTCAAAAGAAACAAATTGCTTTACTCACCTGCAGGGAAAAACTCGCTCATTTTCTTTTTGTAGATTTTGAAGTCGACTTCTAGGAAGACACAGAAGATGATCCGATCCACCTAGAGGCAAACAATAGACACTTAAAGTGAAAGGAAATATGGCAAATGCCTTCCCAGAACATGGTCTTGGAACAAAAAACAAACAGAAAGCTTCCCACAGATTTTTGGTGCTACACCGCTAACTACATGACAGCACTGAGTGAAGTTCGTGTGTGTGTGTGTGTGTGTGTGTGTGTGTGTGTGTGTGTGTGTGTGTGTGTGTGTGTGTGTGTGTGTGTGTGAGAGAGAGTGTGAGTGTGTTTGTTTGTGAATGCACTCTTTATGTAAATAAACCCATGGGCAATTTGGTGGAAAGATGTTATACAAATCAAATAAGAAATAATAAATGACAATAAGCTACTTTGCAGCAAGCTATAAATAAGATCTGAGATTCCACCAGGATACCTAGACATTATGTTCTATTAAACAGCCACATGAGAGGTGTACAGCAGAATGACAATAAAGTATGTCAGTAAACGGAGAGCTCTTTGTCCTACCCTTGTTAGACAAATATATTTATCAAACCTGTTAGTATTTGAACATGGCCTAAAAAGCTTCACGCAGTGTAATTTGCATGCAATCACTTGCTTTTAGCTCTACATACTTGGAAATGCAACAGAAACAAAATATAATTAGTTGACAGTACATGAGGTCAATGTAACTTAAATCTGGTAGGTTATTACTGAGTAAGGAAGTGCCACTTCAAAAGTAAAATGTGTGCACAGTCCCTTTTCTCTGTTTCGAGAGCTTCTGCATGTAAGGAGTTTCTCTGAGACATTCCGAGAGTAATACAGAGAAGAGAGATGGGATACACATAATAGCTCACGGATATCTGATATTAAATCGGTGACTCAATTTTGTGTCTTGAAAACAAACACCCCTTTAGTTCCTTTATTTTAACAATGTACAAAAAGTTAAAAATTACCCCATCCATCAAACTGCAACTGTCAATTGACTAGAACATCAGTAGGAAACAGAAGTGGGTATGCTGGTGGCAGGACAGGAAAAAACCCAAATGGATGTCATCCACCCAACCCCTCAGCTCTCCCAGCCTGTAGGGGACAGAGTCATGTGAGCCAAGTCCCAAAGTTCCCAGTAGGAGAGAAGATCTGCAGGAGTGGGAGGGGAGAGGATTAGGACACAGGAACCACCTGGGCTCCCTGATGGAAGCTCGGAGATGCGGCTTCCTGATCCCTGCAAAAGTCTAGACCCCCCCGCCGGTAGACCACCTCCTGGGCAGTCACTGGACTTCACCAAAAACCATGTAGCGCTACCCCAGTCACTGCCCCATAGGGTGGAGAGAGCACCTGACCTTCAGAAATGGAAGGATTGGGGTGCAAAGAACCCTATTTTCCTTTCCCCGTATTCATTTGAATTTCTGGTGTCCAGCCTTGTCTGCATGGCAGTAACGTTTGCTACAAATGTAAAAACTGTCACCATCAACTTACTCTCAGGTGATCTATAAATTTAGTGGAATAAATGATTATCTGTGCAATGCTGAATGCTCGTCTCCACTATCCTTATGGTGTGTTTATGCCCTGTGGCTAAAGATAAGAATCATAATGTCGAGCAATAGAATCGAGTTACAAAAGGACATACTTGCTTTGATACTGTTATATGAATTTTTAAAGCACAAAGATACAAGAGTGTAGGGATTCATTCGTAAGCACTAATGACCATAACATACATAGGAATGTGACACATGAACTTCAAGATGATGATGATTTCTGATAAGGGAGGGAAGGTAAAATGATGGACAGGTAAGACTTTAAATGAATAGTTAATATTTTATTTATTTAGAAAGAAAAAATATTTAGGAAAAATATGGCAAATGGGTAACAACTATTAACTATGGGGGTAGGTACATGGATATCATATTATGTTCTACACTTTCTGTATATATGAAATACATCATAATTAAAAGTCCTAACATTAAAAATAAGACTGTTACTACTCAGCCATAAAAAAAAGAATGAAATAATGCAACTTGCAGCAACATGGATGGACATAGAATTATCATACTAAGTGAAGTAAGTCAGAAAGAGAAGAACAAATAGCATATGACATCACTATTATGTGGAATCTAAAATATGACACAGATGAACTTACCTACGAAACAGAAACTGATTCACAGACATAGAGAAGAGACTTGTGGTTGCCAAGGGGGAGGTGGGTGGGGGAGGGATGGATTGGGAGTTTGGGATTAGCAGATGCAAACTAGTCTATAAAGAATGGATAAACAACAAGGTCCTACTGTATACCACAGGGAACTATATTCAATATCCTGTGATAAATCCTAATGGAAAAGACTAGGATAAAGAATGTATATATATGTATAACTGAATCGCTTTGCTGTACAGCAGAAATTAACTCATTGTAAATCAACTACACTTCAATAAAATAAGTTAAAAAAATAATAAGATTCTGTGTTAGACATACTCTACTCTCCAGCTGCATTGAACTACTGATAATTTCCAAACACTATAATTATTCTCACTTCTGTGCCTGTGATGGTTGACTTTTTCTCCAGGCTTCAAATGATCATATTATTTCTAAAGCCCCTCATTAAGATCAAAATCAAAACAAGAAAATTTGGTTCAAAGCAGATCTAAGAAGAACAAGCTGGACAGTCTCATTTGTACTCATTTCTCCCTACTTTTACAGTCACTTAATATAAATTATGAGATTTTTTTTAACATCTTCATTGGAGTATAATTGCTTTACAATGTTGTGTTAGTTTCTGCTGTATAACAAAGTGAATCAGCTATATGTACACACATATCCCCATATCCCCTCCCTCTTGCGTCTCCCTCCCACCCCCCCTACCCCACCCCTCTATACGGTCACAAAGCACTGAGCTGATCTCCCTGTGCTATGCGGTTGCTTCCCGCTAGCTATCTATTTTACATTTGGTAGTGTATATATGTCCATGCCACTCTCTCACTTCATCCCAGCTCCCCGTGTCCTCAAGTCAATTCTCTACGTCTGTGTCTTTATTCCTGTCCTGCCCCTACATTCTTCAGAACCATTTTCTTTTTTTAAGATTCCATATATATGGGTTAGCATACAGTATTTGTTCTTCTCTTTGACTTACTTCACTCTGTATGACAGACTCTAGGTCCATCCACCTCACTACAAATAATTCAGTTTCGTTTCTTTTTATGGCTGAGCAATATTCAATTGTATATATGTACCACATCTTCTTTATCCATTCATCTGTCAACGGACACTTAGTTTGCTTCCATGTCCTGGCTATTGTAAATAGTGCTTCAGTGAACATTGTGGTACATGACTCTTTCAGGATTATGGTTTTCTCAGGGTATATGCCCAGCACTGGGAGTGCTGGGTCATATGGGAATTCTATTTTTAATTTTTTAAGGAACCTCCATACTGTTCTCCATAGTGGCTCTATCAATTTATATTCCCACCAACTATGCAAGAGGGTTCCCTTTTCTCCACACCCTCCACACCCAGCGTTTACTGCTCCACACTCAGGGTCCTGTGTTTCTCGTTGGGTTTATCCTGTATGGGACTCACTGCGCTTCCTGGACTTGGGCAGCTATTTCCTTTCCCACGTTAGGGAAGTTTTCAACTATAATCTCTTCAAATATTTTCTTGGGTCCTTTCTCTCTCTCTTCTCCTTCTGGGACCCCTATAATGCGAATGTTGTTGTGTTTAATATTGTCCCAGAGGACTCTTAGACTGTCATTTCTTTTCATTCTTTTTTCTTTATTCTGTTCTACAGCAGTGAATTCCAGCATTCTGTCTTCCAGGTCACTTATCCATTCTTCTGCCTCAGTTATTCTGCTATTGATTCCTTCTAGTGTAGTTTTCAGTTCAGTTATTGTATTGTTCATCTCTGTTTGTTCTTTAATTCTTCTAGGTCTTTGTTAAACATTTCTTGCATCTTCTCAATCTTTGCCTCCATTGTTTTCCCGAGGTCCTGGATCATCTTCACTATCACTATTCTGAATTCTTTTTCTGGAAGTTTGCCTATCTCCACTTCATTTAGTTGTTTTTCTGGGGTTTTATCTTGTTCCTTCATCTGGTACATAGCCCTCTGCCTTTTTGTCTTGTCTATCTTTCTGCGAATCTGGTTTTTGTTCCACATGCTGCAGCATTGTAGTTCTTGCTTCTGCTCCGGTCGTTGTGTTTTCATTGTCATATGTTTTTAGGTATTTTTTGATTTCCTCTTTGATTTCTTTAGTGATCTCTTGGTTGTTTAGTAGTATATTGTTTAGCCTCCACGTGCTTGCATTTTTTTACAGTTTTCTTCCTGTAATTGATATCTAGTCTCATAGCGTTGTGTTAGGAAAAAATACTTGATATGATTTCAATTTTCTTAAATTTACCAAGGCTTGATTTGTGACCCAAGATATGATCTATCCTGGAGAATGTTCCATGAGCACTTGAGAAGAAAGTGTATTCTGTTGTTTTTGGATGCAATGTCCTATAAATATCAATTAAATCCATCTTGTTTAATGTGTCATTTAAAGCTTGTGTTTCCTTATTCATTTTCATTTTGGATGATCTGTCCATTGGTGAAAGTGGGGTATTAAAGTCCCCTACTATGATTGTGTTACTGTCGGTTTCCCCTTTTATGGCTGTTAGCATTTGACTTTTGTATTGAGGTGCTCCTATGTTGGGTGCATAAATATTTACAATTGTTGTATCTTCTTCTTGGATTGATCCCTTGATCATTATGTAGTGTCCTTCTTTGTCTCTTGTAATAGTCTTTATTTTAAAGTCTATTTTCTCTGATATGAGAATTGCTACTCCAGCTTTCTTTTGAATTCCATTTGCATGGAAGATCTTTTTCCATCCCCTCACTTTCAGTCTGTATGTGTCCCTAGGTCTGAAGTGGGTCTCCTGTAGACAGCATATATAAGGGTCTTGTTTTTGTATCCATTCAGCCAGTTTATGTCTTTTGGTTGGAGCATTTAATCCATTTACATTTAAGGTAATTATCGATATGTATGTTCCTATTACCATTTTCTTAATTGTTTTGGGTTTGGTTATTGTAGGTCTTTTCCTTCTCTTGTGTTTCCTTGCTAAAAAAGTTCCTTTAGCATTTGTTGTAGCGTTGGTTTAGTGGTGCTGAATTCTCTTAGCTTTTGCTTGTCCGTAAAGGTTTTAATTTCTCTGTCGAATCTGAATGAGATCCTTGCTGGGTAATCTTGGTTGTAGGTTTTTCCCTTTTATCACTTTTTCTTGGTATTTAATTTTTATAGTTTGATTAATATGTGTCTTGGCGTGTTTCTCCTTGGATTTGTCCTGTATGGGACTCTCTGTGCTTCCTGAACTTGATTGACTATTTCCTTTCCCATATTAGGGAAGTTTTCAGCTATAATCTCTTCAAATATTTCCTCAGTCCCTTTCTTTTTCTCTTCTTCTTCTGGAACCCCTATAATTCAAATGTTGGTGCATTTAATGTTGTCCCTGATGTCTCTGAGACTGTCCTCAATTTTCTTCATTCTTTATTCTGCTCTGCAGTAGTTATTTCCACTATTTTATCTTCCACGTCACTTATCCATTCTTCTGCCTCAGTTATTGTATTGATTCCTTCTAGAGAATTTTTAATTTCATTTATTGTGTTGTTCATCATTGTTTGTTTGCTCTTTAGTTCTTCTGGGTCCTTGTTAAACATTTCTTGTATTTTCTCCATTCTATTTCCAAGATTTTGAATCCCTTTACTATCATTACTCTGAATTCGTTTTCAGGTAGACTGCCTATTTCCTCTTCATTTCTTTGGTCTGGTGGGTTTTTACCTTGCTCCTTCATCTGCTGCATATTTCTCTGTCTTCTCATTTTGCTTAACTTACTGTGTTTGGGGTCTCCTTTTCACAGTCTGCAGGTTCATAGTTCCCGTTATTTTTGGTGTCTGCTCCCAGTGGGTAAGGTTGGTTCAGTGGGTTGTGTAGGTTTCCTGGTGGAGGGGACTGGTGCCTGTGTTCTGGTGGATGAGGCTGGATCTTGTGTTTCTGCTGGGCAGGACTGCATCTGGTGGTGTGTTTTGGGGTGTCTGTGAACTTACTATGATTTTAGGCAGCCTCTCTGCTAATAGGTGGGGTTGTGTTCCTGTCTTGCTAGTTGTTTGGCATGGGGTGTCCAGCACTGGAACTTGCTGGTCATTGAGTGGAGCTGGGTCTTAGCATTGAGATGGAGATCTCTGGGAGAGCTCTCACCGATTGATATTATGTGGGGCCAGGAGGTCTCTGGTGGTCCAATGTTCTGGACCTGGCTCTCCCACCTCAGAGGCTCAGGCCTGACACCTGGCTGGAGCACAAAGACCCTGTCAGCTACACGGCTCAGAAGAAAAGGGAGAAAAAAAAGAAATAAAATAAAATAATAAAATAATAAATAAAATAAAATAAAGTTATTAAAATAAAAATTAAAAAATATATTATTAACATAAAAAATTTAAAAAAAAAAGAGAGCAACCAAACCAATAAACAAATTCACCAATGATAACAAGTGCTAAAAACTATACTAAGATAAACATAAAAATCAGAAACCAGTCACATACGGCAAACCCCACGTCTACAGTTGCTCCCAAAGTCTGCCGCCTCAATTTTGGGATGATTTGCTGGCTATTCAAGTATTCCACAGATGCAGGGTACCTCGAGCTGATTGTGAAGATTTAATCCGCTGCTCCTGAGGCTGCTGGGAGAGATTTCCCTTTCTCTTCTTTGTCCGCACAGCTCCTGGGGTTCAGCTTTGGATTTGGCCCCCACTCTGTGTGTAGGTCGCCCTCTGGTGTCTGTTCTTCACTCACACAGGACGGGGTTAAAGGAGAAGCTGCTTCGGGGGCTCTGGCTCACTCAGGCCGGGGGGAGGGAGCGGTACAGAGGAGGCGGGGCGAGCCTGCGGCGGCAGAGGCCGGCGTGACATTGCAGCAGACTGAGACACACCATGCGTTCTCCTGGGGAAGTTGTCCCCAGATCACGGGAGCCTGGCAGTGGCGGGCTGCACAGGCTCCCGGGAGGGGCGGTGTGGAGAGTGACCTGGGCTCGCACACAGGCTTCTTGGTGGCCGCAGCAGCAGCCTTAGCATCTCATGCCCATCTCTGGAGCTGATCGCCGCGGCTTGCGCCCGTCTCTGGAGCTCGTTTAGGCGGCGCTCTGAATCCCCTCTCCTCATGCACACCGAAACAATGGTCTCTTGCCTCTTAGGCAGTTCCAGACTTTTTCCCGGACTCCCTCCCGGCTAGCCGTGGTGCACTAACCCCTTCAGGCTGTGTTCACGCCGCCAACCCCAGTCCTCTCCCTGGGATCCGACCTCCAAAGCCCGAGCCTCAGCTCCCAGCCCCGCCAGCCCCAGCGGGTGAGCAGACAAGCCTCTCGGCTGGTGAGTGCTGGTCGCACTGATCCTCTGTGCGGGAACGTCTCCGCTTTGCCCTCCGCACCCCTGTTGCCGTGCTCCTCTCTGTGGCTCTGAAGCTTTCCCCCACCCACCCTCCATCTCCACCAGTGAAGGGGCTTCCTAGTGTGTGGAAACTTTTCCTCCTTCACAGCTCCTTCCCTGAGGTGCAGGTCCCATCCCTATTCTTTTGTCTCTGTTTTTTTCTTTTTTCCTTTGCCCTACCCAGGTACGTGGGGAGTTTCTTGCCTTTTGGGAGGTCTGAGGTCTTCTGCCAGTGTCCAGTAGGTGTTCTGTAGGAGTTGTTCCACATGTAGATGTATTTTTGATGTATTTGTGGGGAGGAAGGTGATCTCCATGTTTTACTCCTCTGCCATCTTGAAGGTCCTCTCCTGGGAATTTTTTTTAAACACTTATGTTGTGTGTGTGTGTGTGTGAGTATGATTGTTGGGGTGGGAGGGGAGGGGAGGGTTAGTGGTAATGCTATTCACTGCTATTAAGTGTACTTTTAGGCATTACAGACTAAATACAGATTTCTTAAATATTGCAAAGAATTGTAATCCACCTTTTAGCACCTTAGGGTTTGTTACCATGGAAATGGTATGGGTCCAAAATTCAGTAGCCTGATTTATTTTTTTTTCCTCAAAGAGAAGATGGATGATGAGGGAAAAGTACTTTTATTTTAAGCTAATTGAGTCGCCCAGTTCCCTGGCCTTACCCTTAAGCATAACACTGAAAATATCTTGAGAGCAAGTTGAATCCAAGAATTAACCTCATTTGCCAAGTGCTTGTTATATACGCATATGTGCATGTATTTTTATACACACACAGGGTTATTGTTGGATAAGATCTCATTTAGTTGGCAAGCTCTGTGTTTATAAACTCATCATGGGTATTGATCACCACTTGTGGTGGACAATCTTTTCCAAGATGGCGTGCAAGATATCCCATCCTCCAGGTTCCTCTTGAAATGTAATGCTGATTCTCCTCTTTGAGAGGTGGGATTTTTATTTCCTCCTCTTGAATCTGGGAGTGCCCGGAACCCTGGCAGAGATATGTGAGTTCTGAGTCCATGTCATGAAAGGTGATACAGTTTCTGCCCAGTCCTCTTGGGATGCTCGTTCTCATACCTAATCATCATGCCATGAGGAAGCAGAGACCCTGGAGAATCCATGTGCAGACGGATTCACAGCCCTAGCTGGAAGTGAGTAGTCCCTAGATGATCTCAGCTCCTGGCTTTTGAGCTACTCTAGGTAATGCTACGTGGGGTGGAGATGAACCTTTCCTGCTGAACTCTACCCAAATTGCAGATTTGTGAGCAAAACAGAGAAATACATAGTTAGAAATTGGATATTTTTCTAGTTTGTTCCTACTGCCATTTTTGGATTATTGTTTCTCTAGCTATGCGGTAACGACTCCTATTGAAAAGCTCAGACTGAATGAGGTAGAAGTCGAAGTCACAATGGTGTGACAAGAAGAACATAGAAAGTCTAATTGCTACGTGGCTGAGAGGTTGGAAATCTGACTTGTGCAAAGGAGGAAGGACCCAGGTGATCCACTCTAGCCCCAGAAAAATTTCATGAACATATAGAAGAATGCCTCACTACTGAGGCTTTGTAGCATGGTTTCCTGGTTAGGTATAAATAGAGCAATTTTGTACAATGGTTGTTCTTGAGAGACTATATTTATTCATTTATTATTCAGATATTAACTGAACACCTTCAGTTTGTGGGGCTTAGCCCACGTGCCAGTCTCTCACAAGAAAACCTGAATCCAGAATTGAGGGATTTCCCCCCCACCCCAAGGCCAAACAATTAGTGGCAGAATCTTAGGCCTCTTAACTTCACATCTAAGCGTTCTTTCTGTGATACCACCCAGATAGAGACACAGGAGACTGAGTTTCTAGGCCTGTCACCAGTTCTGTGACACTGGACAAGCCGTTGTCTCTCCAGGCCCCAGTTTTCAAGTCTTTATAAGGAAAGCATTGTATTATATCATTTCTATAGTTTCCTCCCTCTCTCCTTCTTTTTATCTCAAAGTCTATCTCTGTGGTCGTTTGGTACTATGTCAACTTAGTTGAGTTGAAATTACATTTCTCTGAAAAGCTCTAGCTTAGTGTTGGCCATAGAGCAATTTCTATGAGATCTGGGGGGCAGAGGTGCAGCTGCAGCTGTTTTGCTGGGCAGGTGGGTGCAGGGCACCGGATTCTGGGCAGGTCGTGCATTGTAGCTCATCACTGCCTCACCTGGGTGTGAGGTAGCCGGTGGGCCCACAGCTTCTCCAGCTCTTGCTGGCTCTCCGAGTCCTGGGCTGGGCACACGTGCAGTTCTGCGTCAAGGGCACTGCCTTCTCTTCTGTGGGGCACTGCAGGTTTGGGGTTCCAGGCAGTAAGAGGCAGATGTACATGGCAGCTTGTCTCTGTGGATTCCACCTTGCTCTCATGGCTCCCACTTTGTCCTTGCCCTCTTCCATTTTGCATCCAGCTTTCCTCTTGACCCCCTGCCCTGCTGACATGCTCCAGGCCCGGTCAGATGCAGAGGCAATGACCTTCCACACCCTTGTTTACCACCTCCCTCTGCTGGGCCCTGGTTAGGGGCTCTGCTCAGCCATCCATCCCCTTCTGGACATTTACTTCCTCAGTTTCTCCCAAAGTTGTGTAAGTTCTAACTCCTATAACAAACCCCTTATTCCATGTCACGCATAAGGCTCTGCTTCCCTGATTAAACCCGACTGATGTAATCTTTAATACCATTTCATTGAATATCATGGTGAAGAACATAACGAAGGGCAAAAAATAATAATAGTGTTCCTCTTTGGAAGTGTGTAACCTGTCAGGGCTACTCAGATCCCAATGACTTTCTTCAAGATAGACTTTGATTGGTCCTAGCCCATCTTCTTGGTGAACTTCCTAAAGTATGCAGGCACTGTTTGGTAGTTAAAGAAATTTTTGTACTTAAAATGACTCACACTTATTTTTTTTAAGGTACAAGTTGTTAGTAAACTCAGATGGGTCCTCAGGCTAAAACATAATTGCAAATAATAAAAAAGGCAACATTTCACTTTAAAGTGTAAAGACAATATCAAGTATTGGCAAGGATGTGGATTAACAATAACTCTCACATACTACTTTTGGTGCAATTACTTTGGAAAATTATTTGGCAGTACCTACTAAATTAGCTGAATATGCACAGACGCTACAACCCAGCAATTTCACCCCTAGGTAGACACTCAGCAGAATATACATGTATGTTCACAAAAGGACACATACTGCAACGTTCATAGCAGCACTATTTGTAGTATCTCCAAATTGGAAGCTACTTAAATGCCCACAAATGGTAGAATGAATAAATGAATTGTGATCTATTCATACAAGGGGATACTACAAACCAGTAAGACTGGAAAATTTATAACTATACACAATAATATAAACAAACAGTACTGAGTAAAAGAATCCAGAAAAAAAAAGAGTACAAACTGGATGGTTCCATTTCTATAAAGTTCAAAATTGTTAGAGAAATAGGAAAAATCACCCGTGGTGTTAGAAGTTAATATAGCAAATTACTCTGGGGTGAGGGTTGGTGAAGAGGGACCTAGGGGAATACTTGGGATCCTGATTTTTCAATCTGGGTGCTAGTTCCATAGATGTGTTTAGTTTGTGAAAAGTCATACTTAGGATCTATGCTCTTCTCTGAATGTTATACTTCAATAAGAATTGTTTTTAAAGGTTGAAAGTCTTCTGTTACAATTGTCTTGGTCAACAATCAAAAATCTATTTTCACTGACTTAGAGGTCAAAAAAGTCCTTTAAAAACTGACCTTCTAAAGGCAATCTCTCCATATATTTCCACTGATGTTAACTGTAGCTCACCCATCAAGGCATAAAGGAGTAAAGATGTATTTTCTTTACCAAGATATCTGTTAATCCACAGTTGGGGGTTTTATGCCCCATAAACACGATGACATAAGTTCTATTAATCTTTTTCAGCATCATAACCACTGCCCCTGAAAAGGGTTACACAGCGAAGCAGGTTTGGAATATCCGCAGCCGACCTCCATTTTTCACGGCTAACAGCCCTAGGGCCGTTGACACAGCCAAGATTACCACGTGTTCAGCAATTCTGGGAGAATGAATGGAGTCTGATGAATGCAACTTGCTTCCCCAATGAGAAACAACAAACATTCAGAGACTTGATGTGCAGGCAAATACTGCTTTAACTGATGGAGGGGTATCCTGTGTAAATACAGCCTGATGGGCAAGGGGGGTGAAGTCCAGCCTTATTGACAGATAAACCAACAGCCTCACCAGTACAGGCTTGGATATTGGGTATCTTCCTAAAACAGTGGCTGCTGCTAATAAGTGAATTAAATTCCAGGGCTTAAGGATCAACATGGCATGAGTACGGGTTCTGAGAGGGATGCAAGACGAGGGCGGTTGGAGCTTGCTTGGTGCGATGGGTAAATCAAGGGTAAATAGAGTTACAAGGGGATACGTTCACTGCTGATTAAAGAACAAAACCAAGAAATGGGATGCCTGGGTCCTAGCCCCCTCTCTTCGACTCAGTGGAGTAAAGGTGAACAATCTGCTCTCCTCCCCAGTGTATTAGTTCTCCGTTGTTGTCTAACAGATGACTACAAACTTCGCGACTTATAAAACAAAGTTTTATTATCTCACGGTTTCTGTGGGTCAAAAGTCCAGGCTCCACAGAGTTGGGTCCTCTGCTTGGGGTCTCAGAAGCTACAATCAGGTGTCAGCTGCACTGCAGTTCTCACCTGAGCTCGGGGTCCTCTTACAGCCTCATTCAGGTTGTTGGCGGAATCTAGTTCCCTGCAGTTCTAGGACTGAGGTTCCCGCTTTCTTGCTAGCTGTTGACTAGGGACAGTTTTAGCTTCTAGAGGCCACGTGCAATTCATCGTCATGTGGCCCTGAAAGGCAGCTCAGGCCATGGATGCTTTCTTTCTTTCAGGCCAGCAAGAGTATGTCTCTACGACTTTCTCCATCTCCAACCTGTAGACTCCTTTTAAGAGCTCAGGCCCCACCAGGACACTCTCCTTTTTAATGAGCTAAAGTGATTAAATACCTTAATTACATCTACAAAAAAATCTCTTTTGCCTAATCCAGGAAGTGACGACCCCATCATGTTCACACTCACGGGAAGAAGATGGACAAGGTGTGCTCACCAGGGGGCGGGGGGCTTGGAGGCGTCTCAGACTCCCATCTCCCACAGCCACCCACCTCCGTGGGGTCAGCCGCCCTTGTTCCAACCTGGACTTGATCACTTAGCTGTTCTGTGACCTTGAGCAGGTCCCTTAACCTTTCTAAGCCTCAGTCTCCTCATCTCTAAAATGGAGACACTGACCTTGTGGGGGCTGGTATATTAGTTTTCTATTGCTGCATAACAAGTGACCCCAAGCTTCATGGTTCAGAGCAACCCCTCACTATTAGGTTATGGTTCTGTAGGAAAGAGTCGGCCTGGTGTGACTGGGTTCTCTGGTCAGGGCATCACAAGAATGAAATCAAGGTGTCAGCTGCGCTGACTTCTCATCTGGAGGCTGTGAAGAGGAATCCTCTGCTAAGCTCCTTCTTGTGGCCAGAATTCAGCTCCTTGCAGGTGCAGGACTGAGGTCCCCATTCCCTGGCTGGCTGTCGGCTGGGGTCACTCTCAGCCCCTGGTGTCCACCTGCATCACTTGCCAAATGTCCACCTCCATCTTCAAAGCAGCAAAGGCGTGTTAAGTCCTTCTTGATTTTGAATCTCTAACGTCCTCCATATCTGACCTCTAGACCTAGATTTAAAGGACTCCTCTGATAAGGTCAGGCCCACCTGAATGGTCTCCCTACCTTAAGGTCAACGGATTTGGCACTTTAATTACATCTGAAAAATCTCTTCACAGCATATTCAAACCTAGATTATTGTTTGAATAACTGAATAACTGGGAGAAGGTGTGGGCACACCAGATGTTGGGCATCTTGGAAGAATCTTAGAATCCTTCTGCCACAGCTGGCTGTAATGACCACATGAGATATTCTATGTAAAGTGCTTGGCAAAGGGCCTGACATATAGTAAATGCTCATAAACATTGGTTATTTATTTGTAAAGTTACTATTCACAAGGTACTTGAAACACTTAGCACAGCACTGGCATATAAATAAAATCACTGTTCACTGGCTGAGTCCTTTATTTCTATCCTGATCTCTTAAAACAGGTCAAGGAAAAGTATGAGCCAAAGAGAGAACATTGGAAGCACTTTTTTTCTGACTGGTATGCAGAAAGGCCACTTTACTCCAGTTCCAACTTTGCTGAGGAATTCTATCTTAAAAGAAACATTTACAAAAATGGCCCATATTATATATAAAGCAGACTTTTTTTTTTTTTTTTGGTCTGACCATATCAGCCAATGAGAGAAAGGAAAAAAAGGGTACGTTCACAGCTGAACTGCAGTAATGGAAAAGATTTCACAAGACCCTCCAGGGGTCTTGGGTCTGATATTTTAATATTGCTGTCAAATGTCACTGAATATTATTCTTCTGGTTCTTGAAGGTAATAAGTATGTCCATACTTCTGCACTCCACCACAGAAGCTAGTATTCCAATCTAAATTACAGAATGAGAAAATTTTTCTCTCCATGTTTCCAGAGATGTTTAGAGAAGTTGGAGAGCATTCATAATCCATACACACTCAAAGGGCATCTTTGCATTTTGAAATTGCTTCTGCATGCATAAAAAGGATCCCTTATTGTTGGGGGCTTTTTGCAAACCCAGTTCATCTATCATTACTCTGTGGCAGCACAATTCAGAGTCCTCTTGTTTTGTTTTGATAAATTGCTCTTTTCGACTTTTCTTCAACTCTATAAGAAAAAATCGTCATGTAGCCAAAAAACCAAGAGTTATTTTGATTTGCGCTGGAGGCTCATTCATACAAGTTAATTTCCAAGCCTGTCTCACATCCATCAAAGTGGACACCCTCGCGAATGACACATCTGTTGGGATCCTTGAAGCTGTTCCATATGCTTAACATAGAAGAGGGAGAAACGTACGGAAGGGCTTAGGACCTGCAGTTCCAAATGGTAAGCACGCCTTGCCCTGCCCTGCCCTTGGAACCAAAGAAATAATCCTTGGAAATGTTGGGGGGAGGGCAACGCCTGTCAGAGATAAAGAACAGGTTCACAACTGGGGAAGATTTTGCGGCGTGCTACTCACATCTGCCCCTCCCTTCAGGACTAGAGCCCTCTTGATTCCCATTGATGGAGGTGCCAGTGACTGACAGCTCCGAGGAGACCCTCTCAGAGGACTGTCCTCTGCTGAGAAGTGCACCTCACCCATGCTGAGCCTCTCTTCCCAAAGTCAGCCTGCACCCAGGGACCGGCTCATCCAGAGGTCCTAAGGCTCAGACCCTTTCCTTCAGTTTGATACAGTTCTAAAGGACGATTGGTTATGGGCTGAATTGTGTGCCTCCCCTTCCCCAAATTCATATCTTGAAGTCCTAACACTCAATACCACAGAATGTGACTGTATTTGGAGACAGAGCCTTGAAAGGGGTAAGTTAAAACGAGGTCATTAGGATGGGTCCTAATGAAATATGACTGGTGTCCTCAGAAGAGAAGATTAGGACACAGACACACACAGAGGGAAGGCCATGTGAGGACACAGGGAAGACGGCCGTCTACAAGCCAAGGAGAGAGGTCTCAGAAGAAACTGACCCAGCTGACACCCTGACCTCAGACTTCTAACCTCCACAAAGTGTGAGGAAATGAATTTCTGCAGCTAAACCACCCACTCTGTGACACTTTGTTACGGCAGCCCTAGCAAACCAATTCACCACACCAGCTTCGGAGCTCCTGGTGGGCGCAACTTCTCCCTCTCCCCAACTCTGCTTCCCTCATTCAGGTCTCTCTCCCCCCAGGTATCGATCAAGAGCATGATCCAATAAACCTCCTGCTTGCAAACCTCCTTCTTGGTCTGCTTCCCTGAAAACTTGACCTATGTCAACAACCCTCTGTTTGGGGCAATCTGAATGATTTTCTTTTTATGCCCACTTTCAACATCATTTCTGATGATGCAAATGGCAGGAGTCAATCACACATGAAGCCCGCTGCCTAAGGTCTGTCCAACAGGTGACTACACTATACGCTCCTCGTGGAGATGCAACCATATTCTATGAGTGGGCTGAGCAATGGGTAAGAGGCTAGGATTCACTTTATAAGAGCATTGAGAATCAACATAAACCATGAGCGTCATCCAAATAAAGTGACAGTAGATTCATCTGACACTCACTATCGGGAAATGAGTCTCAACTCTTTGTGTACTCGGCTCTGAGGATGGGAAACCAGGCCCGTGGGCAACTTGTGCAGTGTCAGCCATAACAAGTCATGGTAAAGTATGTCTTAACATCACTGATGCCGCCCAGAGCTGAGACACATTTCTGCAGATGTTATTTCTTGTTTCTAATGCCACGTGTAGCCTTTTGATTAAGAGTAATGGATTTCCTTTCCTGTAAGAGGTGGGTTACTTAGTTGGGTCCTAACAAATCCATAAAAATGAGTCCACGTAGTCCAGAGGTGTGGTCTGGAGGTGTGACAGGCACTGTGGGGCCCTGTACCTATCCCCTCAGGTCTTAGGAGTGTGGAAGCCAGTGAATATGGCCAAGCATCTGCATTTCTTTACCTAAAACCTTTCTTAGTGCTAAGAGATTCTGACCAAATATCCAGTAAACTGGGAGTTTGGAGGATGAATGCTTCCCACCCTAGCAACACTCAACCAAAGACTGGCTGGAGTTGATATTAAAATACCCCCATTGCATCACCCTGGGCTGGGAAAATCCAGAGTTCTCCATGGGGAGAAACTTCTGGTTGTGCAGGGTAGTAACTTGATTGCATGTCTGTCTTAACTTTTCTCATCCCTACTTCACCCACAACTAATCTACCTCCCCTTTATTCTGTGTTTTAGGATCTGCTTTGGGAAGAAGCCAGATGAAGAGATGAGAAGAAAACGGGTCGAATAAAACTGGTCAAGTATCAATGTAGCCTCTCAGTATCCAGTCTGCCAAGGTTGATTTAACATAACTCAGCTTCTGACTCAGTTAAGGTATAGACCTCCTGCCCACACTTTGCTGTCACTCGCATGGTGCCCTAAGCACACTTCCACTGAGAAGACAGTGCCCAGAATAGGTCTTCTGACTCAAAGTTCTTCTTCACAATATAGTCTGTGACATGAAATTACCCCTCCAATGATGGAGTTATTGTGTATCAGGCACTCATGCGGCGCGCTTGTCAACCCCGCTAACCCAGCTGCAACCCCCCTATTGCAGATTTCATACTTCAGCTTCCGAGAACATTCTGTTTCTGTTCTCTCTTATTTGATTAAGAACATCTGCAAAGGTGGTTCAGCTACAAAAGTTAATAATTACTCTTTTTTGTGTGTCACCCTAATTAAAAATTTCAAGGAAGAATTGTCATTCATTGTGGCTTATGAGGTTGCCCATGGCGGAGAGCGCTTTAGAAAGCCCACAAATCACGACCTTAAAAGATGCCATCGTCAGGAGAGATAGAAACTCTCCTCAGAACGGCATTGCTATGCCAAGTCGCAAGGTGGCTCTGAAGCCTGTTCACCATGCTCAGCAGCGTGGAGGCTGCCAGAGAACCGCGCACATCAGGGTCCGCGCATTCTCATTTTCCCCAACATTTCCATTAGCATCTGACAGTCCTGCGGGTGCCATTTACAGTTCAGAGGAAACTCATTAACATAGCACCCCCAAAGAGCATTTTGTGAGGACCAAACCTGTTTTTCTCAGGCTGGTGTCCTTCCCGCTCCCGCGAGAAAGCATCTTTTTGTTCGAAAGACAAATCCTAAGAGGACAATCACTCTTGAATCATTTTCCATACGTTTGTGTCTCATACAATAAGAAAGAGCAAACCAAAGAGGCTCTATCCAAAATGCCCCCGGAAGGCTGGGTGGTGGCAGCAGTTGGGTGTGTGGGTGAGTGGCATCTCTGTGGTTTGTGGAGTGTATAGAAGAAGAGAGGGGAGGGAAAAGAGAGCGGTCCATTTATGTCTCTCCTCCCAGCCACCCTCTGTTCTCTCTCTTTAACTCCTCCGTCATGCACTATCTGCTCCAAACCATGCACTGTTATTTTGTATTTATGTATTATATATAACATGTATAATAATGTTGTATACTATTTATATATATTTATGTATTTATATATATACTTTATCAAAGTGTAGTTGCTGTACAATATTATTTATGTTACAGGTGTATAATACAGTGATTCACAGTTTTTAAAGATTATACTCCATTTATAGTTATTATAAAATATTGGCTATATTTCCTGTGTTGTACAATACATCCTTATTTTATACATAATAGTTTGCACCTCTTAATCCCCTACCCCTACTTTGCCCCTCTGCCCTTCCCTCTCCCCACTGGTAGCCACTAGTTTGTTTGTTCTCTCTCTCTCTTTTTTTTTTTGGCTCTGCCCCTCACTTTGTGGGATCTTAGCGGTGGGGATCCGACCAGGGATCGAAGCTGGGCCCCAGCAGTGAGAGCACGGAGTCCTAACCATTGGGCCGCCAGGGAATTCTCCACTAGTTTGTTCTCTACATCTGTAAGTCTGCTGTTTTATTTTTATCTACTTGCAATGACTCTCTTGAAATGCCAGATGAAGGAACATGTGCCCAATGAGACTAAATCCCTGGGGGAGATACCACCTTTTACTTTAGTCCTTTTTCCATCTAACAATCAATGTAAACTGAAGGGGAGAGAAAAAGGCCTCAATTACACTGCTGCACTGGACAAGTAGGCTTTGAACGGCTTGATGACCACAACTCCCTGACTGATGGACCACAAAAAGAAAGACCATTTGAGAAAAAGATGGAAATGTTGGCTCCCGGCTTTTTCTCTGGAAGCAGCAGCCCTGACTGTCCCCCTCTGACCCTCTGTGGTTCATCCACACTCCGTGCTGTACTTCTCAACCACACTGCCATCACCCTGATGGGCTGAAATAAGGTTGGTCCGCACTTCATACTTTGAAAATCAAATACAACTTTCAGTGGTCTTATCAATTAAGTTTTTTTCAGATGTTTATCAGAGAATGCCCTCAAGGGCTGTTAAGTCTCTCTCAGGGGCTTGAGATGGCGTCAAATCAGCTCCTGCAAAATTTTATTTAATTTTGAGTTTTGTCACATGGTCTTTTGTTTAATGGACTGTATAAAATGCTCATGCTTGTGTACATATAGAAACGATGTTTCTTTTCCCAATCTTTACGTATCCTGGGATCCTTGGATCCTCGAGGAAGATGAACTCTGCTTTACGGAAGTTTCAAGTCCTCCCTGGCACACTGTTCCATACCTTCCATGGGGGCTGGAACCCCACTCCTGCCAGAAAATCATGACTTAACTGACATAGAGTCAGTGTGCTTGGTATATTGGTACATTTGCATGAGATAGATAGATAGATATTGGTAAACATAAATAAAGATATTTGAAATTCCAAAAGTATTCACCTTCAGGTACTACAATGTTAAGGTATAATTCAGTCTTCTAAACTCTACAGTTTAAAACCAAATCCATTATGAATATCAAAATCTTCTCAGGGAAAGGGAAGGGAAAGGACTGATAGTTATTGAACATTTCTCTGCTAGAGTCTCAGGTATGTGGTTTCACCTGAGTAAGCTCAGGTCTTCCAGAACACTATGTGTGAAATAACTATTACTATCCTAATTTTGTAGTAAGACCATCTTATTTTTTTCCTTTTTAAGAAAACCAAAACAATTAGAACAACAACAAAAGAATAACCAGCCTACCAAAAACAAAAACAGAAAAGACAAGACTAGAGCATAGAAATGTCAACTGCATGTCAACTTTCTTAATAGCCGGGAGGACACGGGAAAAAAGAACAATTAAAGTATCCACTAAGATTATTTTAATAGAGGGTAATAGAATGACGGCTTTCTGAAAATAGCCAACAGATGTCCCACACATTATACTGAGTCTTGTTATATAACATCTGTGGCTGTAATCCCTTAAAAATCTCTTTTTTAGACTTGACTCTGCGGCAGCATCTGTGATGCTAAATGCTGCAGCGGCTGATTCCTGGTTTTCACGGATGCCAGTTACAGGTCAAAATTTAAGAGCAGTAAAAGTAAAGACTTCTTTTGCATTTTCAGCCAGAAAACGATGCTTTATTCACATCTGGGCTGTATCCAATAATGTTCTGTTCCACCATCCTTCAGCAGGAGGGGAAGTGCCCAAATTACAAAGATGTGCAAATGTAATTGGCATATTGGCACAATTTGGAGTAACTACTCAATTGCTTAAAGAGATACATTCCTAAAATAACATTGCCAAAAGTCCACGCTAAACTTTCCACCTTAAGTATGGATTTGTTCCATGAATTTAACTGGATGATTTATTTGTTAAAAAACAAACCAATTCTCCACATTATACTTTTGGGAAGGTTGGGGAGGGGAAGCCAACATTTAATTTTGTGAACAGATGTCAAAAGTATTTGGAAAGACCCACTGATGATGTGTTCACTGAAGAACTTTAACCAGGACTCTATTGCGCTATTTAATTTCTAAGTTGTGAAACACACACGCAGATTCTGGAAAACAAATTATTTAAAGTGTACTTAACTCCTAAGTTAAACATTTTGGAAAGTGGATGTGGAGAAGCCATAAATATTTTAACTATGTTGAGGTCTACCTTGAGAAAACTGCTGGTTTTTAGGTAATTATTTAGTTTTTTCCCCCTTGGTGTTGAGGATCTCTCTCCTACCATTTTGGTTTACCATCTATTCTAGGCACTAAGGAGCCTCTGTGTTTTTTAAGTTGGTCACCAACTCTAATCTTTAGCTATACTTCTGTAGCCAGTGGGTGTGAAATGGTCAATGGATCCTTTCTAGACTGCATTCCTCATGGGTTTACATAAGACTTATGGCATCCTTGATTTTGCTCAGTAGTGGAAAGACCATTTTTTCTCTTTGGTGTTCAACCAGGAGATTAATTTTTTTTTCTGCTGAAATGAACTAAAACCTACTCTCATTGCCACCCACTGGGAAAATGCAGTAGAAACAGAAGTCAGGGTGCTCAGATTAGAGGACATTACTGCTCCATCAGGTAAATACATGTGTATGAATGTTTCCACTTTGTAGAATGTACTGGAGAGGCAAACTAATGTAGAAATCAACTGGAAACTGACAAAAGCAAACAAACAGAAGTCTGTGACATCCCAGGCAGCCCAGCGTGGGACAAAATCAGCGGGGGTGGGGGGCGGGGGGTCTCTGATATCACTTCACAATATTGACCTAAAGTAGCCTGGAATGCTGAGAGTTCTAAATGGGGATCCTCCTACACCCCAGCTCACAGACGATGGTCTGAGAAATTCTGGCTATTGCAACATTTCCTTAACATACAGCTTTTATCTTAAAATCACATTTAAGTTTTTAAAATGCTGCTCAATTATATATTCATGCCTATTTTAGTATAAGAAATGTTTCTTTCCCTAAATGTTTGTGTAAAATTGGGTCTCCTAGAAGAGATGGCACTTCTACCCTGTGACTTCAAATCTACCTAGTCTTTGACAAGGCTCAGTTATAGACAAGCCATGTGTCTTTAACGAGAAAGGTGCTCTATTCTGGAGCCTTGGGTAAAATGGGAAAGAGGAAAGAGAAGAGGCTCAAATTCAGACCTTCCAGATTTTGTATATGGACTAGGCCACTTATTTACTATGTCACTTGCAGTGAATTACTTAACTCTTCCAATCTCAGTATTTTTGCCAGTAAAATAGGGCTAACTGTACACTGATACCTCAGGGTTGTCTAGACTATTCAAAGGGATGATACGTGTGAAGTAATTATCACATAGGAACTGTTAAGAGTGACAGGTGCCAATTATTCAGCAAAGTTTGACGTGGCCTGAATGCAAAGCCGCTATGGCACCTCTCCATTGCATTCAGGGTGTACTGAAGTTGGAGGCCACAATAAAATTGTGTGAACTCCTGGCACACCTACCTACTATATACAATGCCCTCTGCTCCTCTGCACGCCTATAGCAGGTTATTGACACAAGTGAGATTATCCTTTGTTATGTTACCTTATATGACTCAGCTCCTTGACCAAAAAGTAAGCCCCAAAGAGAGAGTACAATACTATGCCTTACACATCCTCACATGCCCCAAAATCACAGCTTTCAAACGTTAGTGAGCATAAAACCTCCAGGATGCCAAGTAACAATGCTGATTCTTGACCGCCCTCACAGATATTATGATTTGTGCGTTTGGAGGGTGCCCAGGAATCACCATTTTTAATGAGTATTCCCCACCCCTGGGCATTTCTTTTTTTTATATATATAAATTTATTTATTTATTTATTTATTTATTTATTTTTGGCTGAGTTGGGTCTTCGTTGTTGCTCACAGGCTTTCTCTACTTGCGGTGAGCGGGGGCTACTCTTCATTGCGGTGCGCGAGCTTCTCATTGCGGTGGCTTCTCTTGTTGAGGAGCGCAGGCTCTAGGCGCGCGGGCTGTAGAGCGCAGGCTCAGTAGTTGTGGCTCACGGGCTTAGTTGCTCTGCGGCATGTGGGATCTTCCTGGACCAGGGCTGGAACCCGTGTCCCCTGCATTGGCAGGCAGATTCTTAATCACTGTGCCACCAGGGAAGCCCATTCCTGGGCATTTCTATGCAGGTGGTCAGTGGTTCTTCCTGTGGTCTTCACACGGCCTTCTCACATGAAGATCAGTCATTGGATTTGGGGCCCACTCTGATCAAGTATGAGCTCATCTTAATGAATTACATCTGCAAACACTCTATTGCAAATATGGTCATATTTTGAGATCCCAGGTAGACATGAATTTGGGGGGGGACACTTTTCAATCCACTGCGGCCCCCAAACCTTGACTTTGAGAACAGTAGTTTCATTAGCTGATTAGACTACAGTGTGAGTGAATGCCATTAATGTGCTAGGTAATTATCTTATCAGAATATTTGATGATGTTTCTGTAGATTTCCCTGCAACATACTTTTATGCTTCCTATAGAAAAGCTATTCATCAGGCTAATTCTGATAAGAAAATCTGCTGCTGGCATGTACTCTGGTTCATCAATGAGGCCTTTTTGTACTGCTTTGTAGTTTTTTGGTCCTTTCTCATGCCACTGTGTATCAAATATGGAGCTGGTACTCAATAAATATCAAGTCAAATGTATACATTCATTCTGCAAACAATGGCAGAAGGTAAGGACACAGGATAAGACAGAAATTTTCCTGTTTTCACAGAGATTTTCCTAGACAAAGGAGGTAAGCCCTGACACAAATATTACAATGCCAGGTGGACAGTGCACAGAGCTTGCTTATAAATCCTGCTGCCACCTCTTACTAGCGCATAACCTTGGCCAAATCACTTAACCTCACTGAAGCTCAGTTTTCACATCTGTAAAATGGGGATTATGCTTTCACCTACCACAGAAGGCCGCTGCAAGGAATAAATAATGATTTGTATTAAGTGCTAGGCACACAGCAAGTACTCAATAAATGTCAACAATTACAGGGACCCAGGGGAAGGAGGGATGTTTATTGGCTGATATTTTATGTGATTATCATGCTGCCCAACTGGACTATAAGCCTCCTGACTGCAGGGTCCTCATAATTACTCTATCCTAGCATCTATCGTAAGTCTGAGCAGGTCGGCTCCTATAGGGAATACGTATAATGTCACCAAATGCAGTCCTGGTTGATTGCTTCATTGAGTGATTCTGTCAGTCCCTTTGTTGGTAACACCAGTGGAACTTCTATATGGTCTAAGCTTCTGCTTCTATTCATAGTGTTCTCTTCAAGCAAGGTAAATTTTTGTCATTCCAATATCTGCAGGCAGATGGCAGGGGGAAGTAGATTGATGATTGGCAAGAGAGAATACCCAAGTGAAGTGGGTTGTCAGGGGTGGGGTTGAGATTATGCATATAAAGCAGGAGTGGGGATGGGTGAACAGTGAAAGAGAACCCTTCATATTCCTACTTTAATGCCATGAAACCACAACCATTACTGATGTCTAATTCATGTAGGTTACAGCATGATTTGCCATAAAATTCAGGGGCGTCAGGGAGCAATGCAAATTGCAAATGCTAATTACGTATCTTTTGTTTTCCTGAAATGGCTGGATCTTCAGTTGCAGCTTTCTGATCATGAACATAATGCTTTGTTATTTTTGCTGTAATTATTATGACATTGATTTTTTAAATGGGCCCGTGGTAGAAATTCTACACATATGCCAAAGAAAATTCTACCATGACTTTTACATTTGTACTAAAAAATTATCCTAAATATCCATCTGGAGACTTGAAGTTAATGGATTTTCAGCTAGTTAATTTGGTCTGCAACACCAAAATATCTCCCATATAAATTCACTTAAGTATCAGTTATTGTGAATAGGCCTATTTATTTAGCAGAAGTCACTTTATTATGCTGTTTTAAAAGCAAAATCGCTGGAGGGAAAATATCACATAGAATTAACATAACTGTGCCAACACACAAACGTGAATTGGTATACACCGTCCACAAGAAAAATGTTACTTTGCTCACACTGCACATTTAGAAAGAGCATTAATCATACTTTACCTAAATATCAAATTAGAGTCACCTTTAAGAAATGAGCCCCTGCCTTCTTTGAACTTGTTCTAGCCCAGTCAGTTGGTAAGAATTGGAAAATGGTGATGATAAATGCATAATAACAATGCCAGTTGGCATCAGCAGAAAGCTCTGTTTCATTGTCAAAGTGTTTTTCATGTCCATTACCTCTTTTAATTCACTATTACACTTGCGGTACCCAGAACAGAGGTGTGATGAATGGCCCCGTTTCAAAAATAAGGTGAGCGCAGCACAGAGAGGTTCAACGGTGATTCAGTGCCACCAGGTGGGAGGAAAAGGGTCAAGATTAAAATCTAGTCTTCTATTTCCTGTCTCCTTTCCCGATGCTTACTCCACCAAACAATTCTGCTTCAGAAGGGAGTTCATCTCTAGTCAAATTCTTTTGGGCATTGGACGTTCATATTAAAAAATAAATTGTCGGGTTTCCCTGGTGGTACAGTGGTTGAGAATCTGCCTGCCAATGCAGGGGACACGGGTTTGAGCCCTGGTCTGGGAAGATCCCACATGCCACGGAGCAGCTGGGACCGTGAGCCACAATTACTGAGCCTGCGCGTCTGGAGCCTGTGCTCCGCAACAAGAGAGGCCGCGATAGTGAGAGGCCCGCGCACCGCGATGAAGAGTGGCCCCCGCTTGCCACAACTAGAGAAAGCCCTCGCACAGAAACGAAGACCCAACACAGCCATAAGTAAATAAATAAAATTAAAAAAAAATTGTCTAGCTTATTTAGCAAGGCCAGATGTTGATTTCTTGAGAGATGAAGCAAACTCCTGAGGCAAAGGAGGTAGAGAGTATGACATGTCCCATACAGCCTTGGGATGTATAGTCTGTCCAATTCACTTACAGTTCAGGGTCATCTGTCTATCTATCTATCCATCCATCCATCCATCCATCTACCCACCCACCCACCCATCCGCCCACCCATCTATCTTCTATTCAAGCATTAGAATAGAATTAGAGTAACAATAGAATTTAAAACCAGAATTATTCATAATGTTCAAAATAGCAAGGCAACCAATACGATGCTTTTTGTGGGATGTGTTTCTGTAATTCCCATTAATGTGAGAAGCAAGGGAAATTGAGAAGTAAAATAACAGTGATCAATTTCTTGGGGGTCTTCCAGAGGCAAAAAAAAAGGAACGTAAAATTACTTGGATTTAAAAAAAAGCCTCTGGAGTTTTGGCTCATTGCTTCTGGGTCTTGATAACAAATCACAGACTCACTCAGAACCTCTATTTTTCTCACCTTTGAAATAAAGAGGTTTAAGTTGAAAGTTTCCAAGGGCTGGCTTACTGCCAAATTCTGTAATTCTTGATGCTATACCATTCCTAATGCCTCCACCAGTGTATGTCCTAGGCATCCCAAATGAGTGCCAGACACCTGCAGATCCAGCCCTGCTAGAATCTGTAAGCCACAAAGCCCACCCTGACAGTGGTCCTTAGTACTTAGAGGTAGCATCAAGAAAGAGTCAAATCTTGTATTGCATCTCTCTCATGCTGGATTACACCATCATGACCCTGGAAATAGAGTCTTGGTTCAGACCTCATTTCATTGACCCTTCCCTTGAGTCTCAGTGCCTTTTCAACCTCTCCCCCAGTTGAACCCAACGCACCTGCCCAATTTTTACTGATTCCTCCTCCCCAGTCTTGGCTTCCTATTTTTCTTTCCTTGAATTGAACCCAAATCCCATAGCTATATGAAAGGATATAAGGTTAGAACTGAACCCCCTTGTTTACTTTTTGCCAGCTCTATTTCCTAGGACTGGACATCTAGCTGGACACAGTACAAACTATCTACCCCTTAACAAACAAACTTTCACCAGAACCCGATCAAGCACCACTGTCTGGGCCTCCCACGATCATTCTAAGCCTCCCCGCTCACATGGGACACCCCTCCCCCAACACTGTGACTGGATCCTGACACCTGAGAAGATACTAAACCTGCTCCTATTCCCCTGGACCTTCCTCTGTCTTCCTACTCCTGTTCTCACACTGCCTTTTGCTCAGCCCTTCCTCCTTCTCACAGCAGAGTGTGAGCCATCCCAGATCAAGGCCAACATGTAAAATGCAGATAAAGCCATTCTATCTCACCAGGATGATGTGAGAATCAAATGAGATTACAAGATGGAGTGCTTTGAGAAACGTAAAAGTGAAATACAAATATAAGGGTTTACGATGCTATGAGAAAAATTTTAAAGACTAAAATTGAAATAGGATTCAGAAGTTTTTTGGTTGAAAAATATATTTACTTTTCTTTCTAAGGACAAAAAACAAAACCAAAACCATTCTCAGACATAGTGTGTGTTTGGACTCATTATAAATGTAACCAATGTAGGTAACATTCAGTGTGTTCCAAAGTCTTCCATGGCTTGCCATGGGAGAGTATATTGCTCTATTTCAGTTCTGCCCTACATGTTTCTTGCCCTCTCTGGACTAACGAGTTACGTGGGGATGTTCTTAAGTTAGTGGCGAAACTGTAAGAGCAGAGAGTGAAAACACACAAGGTGTCTTAAAGCCCAACCTTGAAACTGATATAGAATCACTTCCTGTGTCCTCCCATGGGCCAGGAGAAGTCACATGGTTGAAGCCAAAGTCAAGGAATTAGGACTTATTTTTTTTCCCACATTGATACTGTGCAAAGGGTGTGGGTATGGGGAGTGGTGGAGAACTGGGGCCAATGATTCGATCCACAAGGTGATAAAAGATTTGAACTCAGGGAATCTGATTTCATAGTCCTTGCTTTTCAGTGCAACACTTTATTTCCTCTAGAGAGATGTTTCTACTTCTCTTCATGGAGAGATATATCATAGGGAGCCTCTTTTGAGGAATGAGGGAATGAGGTCTGCTCTAACATTTGATATTTAAGCATAAATAAGAGTTCTTCATGTAGAATGAAGTGAATATTATATAAGAACACATCAGACAATAACTTAGGCAAAATCAGTGCATATATCTATAGCCATATCCATAACTATATCGGTAGGTATACACATATGTACGCACATGTATATATAAACACACAATAAACATACTCATATATATGAGTAACCAAAGTGGTTCCTCAGAGTATCTGGGCCTCCCATCGTACTTTTACAGTCAACTGACATTTAGGGAAGCAGTCTTGGCTTTACAAATACTTTATCAAATAAAATCAAACTTCAAGTTCACAATTCTCCTGCTGTATTTATTTAAAAGATTCAATCTGTCTTAAATCAGAACATTTTGAATGTAAAATGATCCTAATCATTTTCATTTTCATATGCTTCTTCTGTGTGTATAGGATCCAAGAACTCATCAAAAGCTGGCTGGGCCCACTGGATTTTATCTCACAGGTTTTGTGATGTGGCTACACTGAGCAATCTCTTCTCATCAAAACAAAATCGCCACAGAATTAGCTAAGTGGATAAAATACAATTGCTAAAGAATAATGAAATGAACCCCCAAAGCCATATGTCCAATATAAATCATAAAGTTAAATTGCAATGATCTGAAAACAGAATTTAAGGATGTGTGTAATCCAGAAGAAGCTCAATGGATGCTTAATTTATGCATCACATCTGCTAATGATGTAATTAAGGGCTCCACAAGATGGAAACATTAAACATTTTGTGTAGAAAGATAAGAAATGTGAAGATCAGTATGAGGATGAAAGCAACGTCCTTCTCTTCACTTGTAATATAAAATAACTTCTCTGAAGCTAAAGACCATTGGTCGCTTGTGTGTTCATAGTTTGCTGTGCCACTTATCAGAAAGAGGGTGTGTTAAGTTAAAAGGAAAGGATAGAATGTATCATAGCCCCATAGAAACAACAGGGTTGATATTCTGGGTCGAAAACTGTCCAACCTTGACAAGAAAATTAACCTACGCAGGTCCCTGGGGTATTTAATGAAACGTTACATATCAGTTATTCTCAAACTTTTTAGTCTGACAAATTTATGAGGCTGGAGTGAGATACTACTTAGTGCTACAAAACTCAACAATCAGTGGTCCAAAAGGTTCAGTGGCTGATGAATCTGGGATGTCTGATCATTTTCAGTTTGTACTGCAGGTCCAGGGGGGTTGGAGTGAGAAGCCAAGAGGTTGGTAATGGGCTAGGGGCCTCACAGAAATCATATGGTACTCAAATGACAAGGAGGGGTTTAGGGCCAACAACCAGGATATAAGGACCTACTTCTGTTACACGTCATTGGAGATAGACCAGAGATTTCGTTACCAAGAGGAACATGAGGTGTCTCAGGTCAGAAGCAGCTCAGAAACCAAGTCACAAGTTAGTAAAATTGTTTTATCAATGGCTTGGAGAAAGCCAAGTTTCTAGCAATTCAAGGAAGGTGGAAAAGAAAGACTTGGCCTTGGTGATTTGAGAAGAAATGGGTGCAGAATGCAGTGAGTCAGAGAAACAGATCACTGGAGCTAGCGACCAGAGGATGGGTATGAGCCCACGCACCACACAGGGTTCACTCGTCAGAGACCTGGAGGAGTTCCTGGGATGAGAAGAAGGGGCTTCTCTCAGAGGAGGGTGGGAGGACTGTAGGCAGTGACCCAAGGAGAAAGTTGAGGGACCAGCCCACTCTGACACAAAGGACCCCATTCAACAAGGTTCTCTGTGCCTCCCTCCCATAGACTCTCTGTCTCTGTTAAAAGACCCGATTACTCAAGCAAGTTTCACATGGCAAATCACAATGAATATTACGTTTTTGCAAAGGCTTCTATGGTTAAACGAGTTGGGAAACACTGGATGTTTAATCTTGTTTAAAGGTTAAAAAGGGTTTCTTTAATGTCTTGGTTCTCCCTGTCTATCAAAACCTATAATATTAGTAATGTAAAGAGAAACACACAGACCAAGTTCATGTGTGTGTGGGTGCAGACGGTCCATATTTTTGCAAGGAAAAACAGATTATCCTCATTGAACTCAAGCCAAAACCCCTTATTTCTCTGATTCAAGAATGACATCTAAGATTTCTTCTGGTTTTCATTTAGCAAGGCAATCCTCACAGGCATTGTCTCTCTAGTATACAGTTGGACCTTCTACAGAGAAATAGCTGTGGTCTACTTGCTAAGCTTCTGCCCAATTAGACCCATATTGCTTCCTTGAAAACTCCTGAGGTTTCCAATAACATGGCATTGCTTTTCTCAGTGCACAGCTCAAGCTCAGCCAGATCACATTAAAGTGGTGAAGTCCGCCAGCCACTCTCATGTCAAAACTACTACGGATGGTCACTCCCTTTCAATGCATCATTTATTCTCTGCAAGCAATTTGTAAAGCAAATAAAAGGAGCATTGCAAGTTACAATACAATTACAGAAACTATTTTAAAACTAAAGCATATATGCAGGTAAGTGAATGTTTTTTGGCCAGCCACACATTGCTAACCCAGCCTTAGTAGATGGATGTGGTGATTTTCCTCTCTCTGAAAAGATCATGCCTTGATTGTGAATAGAGGAGAAAAAAAGAAAATAATCCAAAGATAATGACTCCTATGACTCAATTCTATATAACTGACCTCCAGTTGGTTGTAATGATATTGCTTTTGCAGAAGACAGAGGTTTTAAGGAAGAAGCATGTATGTCAATCATAAGGGGTTTTGCGGAAAATACTTTCCAACTCTCGTTCTGTAGTCAATGGGATTCCCATCTGCATCAATTCCATTTACTCTCTCACACGCAGGGAAAGGAAACAGCTCTGTGATCTCCAAGGTGCTATTAAAAGGTAAAGCATTACTGTTATTAGTATCTATTCTGAGTTTGAGAAAGGCAAGAGATTGAGTTGAAACACTGTTTCAAGAAGAGTCACCCAAGTTTCACAAACCCAGAGGACACCTGGAGTCCTGGGTGGAAAGAGACACTTAGTCAATCTTCCCACCCAGGGTTGCTGCTGCTGACAGCTCTGCCTATTGGCCTGGGTTCCTGGGTACTCAGACTCGCCCCGGTAGAAATGCTCTGGTACATTGTGAAGGAAAAGGACACAAAATGACATTTGTCATTCAATTCTCACACACCAGCACAGGTTAACTATCACTGTACTAACTGTACAGATGAGGAGATGAAAAGCTGCAGTGCTAGCGTTTGCATCTTAAGACAGATCTCGCCTTAATCAGGGCTCAGCATCCTATTGGTCGTTTGACTTTGAACAAATTAACCTCTCTAAGCCTCAGTTTCCTCATTGTTCAAATAGGGACAACAATGTTTCTCACAAGTCGACAAAGTAATAATTAATATTAAAAATATTGTTAGTATTTCCACCAAAACATTAGTATTTTAATAATATAACAATGATATTATTACTGTTTTAATATATTAATGCCATACCATAATTTGAATATGTTCATTAGAATTAATATGTGACAGTGCTATTAGTTTAATATAATAGTACAATAATTTATTAATAATACATTATTAATATTGACATTAAGTAGCATACAAGATTTCAATAGCAGACCCATTTTTTTCTACTCTATCATACTGCCCCCCAGGGAAAGGGGGGGAAGAAGAAATTTGTATTAGTTGTCTACTGCCACATAATAAATAACCCCCAAACTTGGTAGCTTAAAACAATAATAATCACTTATTATTTCTGAATTTCTAAGGGAATTTGGGCATGTATTGGCTAGGAGGCTTGGGGGTCTTTCATGGTGATACAGTCAGATATTAGGGCTGCAGTCATTTGAAGGACTGACGGGTTGGAGGATTTGTTAGTCAGCACTCACATGGCTGACAATTTTGGTGTTGTCTATCAGAAATTAATAGGAAACACAGGCCTTAAATGACGTATTAAACCAGATGGACTTAATTGATATTTATAGAGCATTCCTTCCAAAAGCAGCAGAATACACACTCTTTTCAAGTGCATATGGAACATTCTCCAGGATTGATCACATGCTGGGCCACAAAGTGAGCCTGGTTAATTTAAGAAAATGGAAATCATATCAAGCATCTTTTCCAACCACAGTGCTATTGGATTAGAAATCAACTACAAGAAAAAAAACTGTAAAAAACACAAATACCTGGAGGCTAAACAATATTCTACTAAACAACCAATGGATCACTGAAGAAATCAAAGAGGAAATTAAAAAATACCTAGAGACAAATGAAAATGAAAGCACATCGATCCAAGACCTATGGGACACAGCAAAAGCAGTTCTAGGAGGGAAGTTTATAGCAATACAATCTTACCTCAGGAAACAAGAATAATCCCAAATAAACAACTTAATCTTACACCTAAAGCAACTACAGAAAGAAGAACAAAACCTAAAGTCAGGAGAAGTAAATAAATCATAAAGATCAGAGCAGAAATAAATGAAATAGAGATGAAGAAAACAATAGAAAAGATCGATGAAACTGAAAGCTGGTTCTTTGAAAGGATAAACAAAATTGATAAACCTTTAGCCAGACTCATCAAGAAAAAAAGGGAGAGGGCTCAACTCAATAAAATTAGAAATGAAGAAGGAGAAGTTACAACAAACACCACAGAAATACAAAGGATCATAAGAGACTACTACAAAACAACTATATGCCAATAAAATGGACAACCTAGAAGAAATGGACAAATTCTTAGAAAGATACAATCTTCCAAGACTGAACTAGGAAGAAATAGAAAATATGAACAGACCAATCACAAGTACTGAAATTGAAACTGTGATTAAAAAACGCCCAAGGAACAAAAGTCCAGGACCAGATGGCTTCACAGGTGAATTCCATCAAACATTTAGAGAAGAGTTAACACCTATCCTTCTGAAACTCTTGTAAAAAATTGCAGAGGAAAGTCAATAATGAAAAATTACTTAAAATTGGACAGAGTTCTATGTGCTAAGAATCAAGAAATGTATATAGGAAGAGCTATAGGAGCAAAAAGGGGAAAGAAGTGAATCTAACCAGGCCAATGAATAAGGCAATGAAAGCTTTGGAATTTGATCTTGGTCTTAGAAATGGAGATGTACTTGCCAGGTGGTGATGGCATTTGGGTTTGAGCAAAGGTACAAATGTTGGAAAATATACAGTGTATTTAAATAACAGCAAATCGTTCTGCATGATTGACGGTAAGTAGCCAAGAGAAGATCCAAAATACTTTTAACAGGACACAGGTAAGTTTCTATAGTATAGTCTCGCTGAATTGTATGTTCCAAAGGGCCTGATAGATCACTTCACTACAATCCTGTCATTTTAGTTAAGGAACCCAAAGACCAGAGCCTTCATGGGAGTTACTCAAGGTCATCTGGTGAAGGGACAGGGGAAATGTAATGCAGTTTGTTACACATGCTGGCCTCCCCTTGGTTTGCATCAGACCGTGAAACCAGTGATGAGAAGGATGATTGGCTCAAGGAGGATCATCAGTCACTGGCCATGTTTCTAATGAGACAAATTTGGGGACGAGTGACACACATCTAATTTATAATGATGTTAATTTCTTATATTAAAAAAGTAAGTTAGCTATTAAAGATGAGTCAACTCTACTTGGCGAGTCAAGTACTTGACTCCTCCAAATCTTTATTCTCCATCAAGAGCAACAGTCCTATTTTAAGTATTTGTCTTTCTCTGCTATGCTCATTCCATATTGTTTACCTTCCTGGTTTACATACAAACTCAGAAACACTCAAAAACACAGTTCCCAACGCCTGTTATTAGAAACAGCTAAAGCCAGTACAGGGTTTCCCCCGTAAGGCATCTTGAGCTCATTTGCCATAGAATTCCACCAGATTAAATCAGAATGTTTCCATCTGTTTCCCATACCCTCACACACATAGAACATTTCCATACATAAAAATTGCCATGTGTATTACATGGGAGGCAGTTTAAAACCTTAAGCAAGAGTTAATGACGTACAGTCTAGAGAGGAGGTGAGAAAAGAAGTCAAAGTGTGGGGAGAATCTAGCTAACATGCTCATGGGCTGAGCAGTTCACAATTAATGTGAGTGTGATTCTGGACATTATTCTCATTTGAGGGTTCTATTTTCAGCCATCAATTATAGACATTAATAACGATGAATGCTGGAAATAGTTGTCTTACATTGTGGAGCTAATTTCAGATAAATGCACTTCACTTCTTCTGTACATTTTGGACTACTGTTCAACGTCATTTTAATAGTTAACTTTTAGGAGTTCCTAAGGCGCTGTGCCAAAGGGAGAAACTTTTTTTTTTTTTTAATTAATTAATTAATTTATTTATTTATGACTGTGTTGAGTCTTCGTTTCTGTGCGAGGGCTTTCTTTAGTTGCGGCAAGTGGGGACCACTCCTCATCGCGGTGCGCGGGCCTCTCACCATCGCGGCCTCTCTTGTTGCGGAGCACAGGCTCACAGGCTCCAGACGCGCAGGCTCAGTAATTGTGGCCCACGGGCCCAGTTGCTGCGTGGCATGTGGGATCTTCCCAGACCAGGGCTCGAACCCGTGTCCCCTGCATTGGCAGGCAGATTCTCAACCACTGCGCCACCAGGGAAGCCCAGAAACTTTTTATTAAATGCAAATTTGTCATATATTCTATCTACTCTACTTATTATATTTGGTAAAAAAAAAAAATCAGAAGAGGCGGAAAGCCAAAAAAAACTCAACATCTTCCTACCATCAGAATTGATGGCTATAGTTGTCTTATCTCATGCTGCCTTACAGGAGAACCTGACGAGGTAAGGAATTTTCTATGTTATGGAAGGTTATAAAATGCTGGTGCACGTAAGCATCACCCAGACAACTTGCTGAAAATGCAGATTCCAGACTCTACTCTCAGAGATTCGATTGAGTAGGTGTCACTTTCCTGTTTGCCCTCAGCTCTTTGCCCTGTTCTGCTCTGCATTTCAGGGACCCACATACCCCTGGTTACTCTGTCCCTGTAGATTCCTGGGAATCACTGACAGACGACTGGTGATTTAATCTCTTTCTGGTTCAAGGGCATCTCTGGCAGTGGCTGTGCTTCTTCCAGCTCATACAGGACAGCCCATCCACTCATGGTCCCAGCCCCTGCCTGATGACCTTGGCCTCTAGGCTGGTAACAACACTGCCACCTGTGTTCCTTCCCTCCCAGGGCTGGTAATGGCTTCCTGCTATTGTCAGCGTGTCTCACTGTTTCCTACTGGACTGTCTCCTTTAGCCCTGAAAGTAGGATGTGATGTGATAGGCAGCACATCACAGCATCCACTGAGAGTCTCAGACTCTGGATTCCCCAAGGGAATCCTCCTTCTCTCATCTCTAGCTCGGTATTTCTTTAGAATACCAATACACACACACACACACACACACACACACACACACACACACACACACACATTTTCCCAGGTAAAAATTCACTGAGGACTGCTAAGAAAACTACAACCTTCACATATCACTTGGCCACCGACGTTAGTATTTTCGGTATTGGAATTTTTTTCCACTTTGCACCACTGGGTAAAATCAAATCATGTAGCTCCAACAAAGGACATATGTAGGTAGAACTAATCTGAATTCTCAGCTCCAGCCTCAGTTTAAGGCTTATATATTAAGTCCAACAAACCCCAGAGATATCAGAGTGACATTTAGATAACATTTTCTGTGAGAGTTTGCTAAACGACACAAACATATCGGCACATGAAATCCAGAGTTGAGGATAAGTTACCCAGAGACGGGTTTTATTTTTCTTCAGATTGCTTCCAGGACAAAGGCCTGGGATTTGGGACTGGCTTAACTCTCTGGCACCTGATGTTACAGGGGCAGAGACACAGCTTCCTGCCACTAGGTCACAATTCCAGGGCTGTTCTTGGTGTCTTGGGTTCAGGGCTGTTCATGATGTCAGGAGGGAGAAGGTGAAAACTGTGGGCACAGTCGAAGCAATGTCAAGGGAGAAGAGAAGATCAAGGTGTGATGTGGAAGGCCGGAGGAGGGACAGGCAAGCAAGGCCTCCAAGTTGGGCCCAGAAAGACAGGAGGATGGAGGCTGAATTGGGTGAAGCACAAAGCAAATGGAGAGAGAGGGGAAGCTGGTACAGGTCCCCCTGAGAGCAGGGCAGATGTTCTTTTACGGGCAGGGCAAGCCAGGTGAGAGGCATACAAGCTTCAGGTTCCTCCCTCCAGAGCCTGCACTAACTCTTTATGCATTCACGGTCCTTGAAGCAGTTTTTGCAAGCAAGCACGTCTCTTTGACTAAGGCAGGGAGAACGTCCTTAGTTGCAGCTCCCAGAAACAGTCTTAGGACCAACCCCTTCCTTGATATAACTTTGATCAAGGATCATGACAGAGCTCGGCCCCAGCCCCTCTTTGCAAATGCAGCTTATATGACCTACGGTTATCAAGATCCATGAGAGAACATCCATAGGGGAGCTGTCACTGAAATTCAGGGCAGTGGTATTATATTTTTTTAATGGCCTTCATAACCTTAGACCTTGGTTGATAGTAGCATCTAATGTCTTCCTATTTTAAAAAATTACCGTTATGAATTCATGTTGGTTCCAAATAATGTGAATACTTTGAGCCTTTAAATCCAAACACTCTGAATACCAGATAACCCAATAAAGGCCCTTCTTTGAACAGAAAAAGTGCTATTATACTATCACACTGTAAATATTCTAAGAAATAAAGTTCCAAAGCAGGAACATATGCCTATGTATTTATGAGGTACACAGATGATAATCATTTTTTTTTTTTTTTTTATTGATTGATTGATTGATTGCTGTGTTGGGTCTTCGTTTCTGTGTGAGGGCTTTCTCTAGTTGCGGCAAGCGGGGACCACTCTTCATCGCGTTGCGCGGGCCTCTCACTGTCGCGGCTCTCTTGTTGCGGAGCACAGGCTCCAGACGCGCAGGCTCAGTAATTGTGGCTCACGGGCCCAGTTGCTCCGTGGCATGTGGGAACTTCCCAGACCAGGGCTCGAACCCGTGTCCCCTGCATTGGCAGGCAGATTCTCAACCACTGCACCACCAGGGAAGCCCGATAATCATCTTAATGTACATGGTGCTTTGTGGTTTGCAAATGGTTTGATATACATTATCTCATTTGATGGATATTATTTTATTGACTGTTCATGATATTACTTTTAAGTTGAAACAACAAAGGCTCAGAGAATTCCATACCCAATAACAAGCGATACAGGTCTAGATCTCCTGACCCCAGAATCACAGCTTTCTTTTACTCTGCAAGCCCACATACAACAAAGGGATCCTTCCAGGTCAGTGCACAAAACTCCCCTTTTGGCATCTTCATTCACATTTTTTGGTACTGCTTCTCCTCATTCTATGTCACTCAGTTTTTATCTAGTCTCTTCTGCCAAACCGCCTGATTCACAGGGTTTAATGCATTACAGCTCCTCAGGGAAATATACTATATAAACGGACATTATTGGGACAAAGACAAAGCCCTGGTCATGAGATGTTATATAACACCAGCCTGGTTATTTCAAAGGCTTTATGGCAGATTGGAATCATTCTGGCGTGGATCGACCCACAGAGATTTAAGAGGCTTTCACTTACTTATCCCATGTCAGCCATCCTACCTGGAGACTTTGTATGCTGTGCATGCCTCTCTTTGCTCTGTGTCTAAGTGGATTCCCATTGATTTAGGAAGGTTTTCGTTTGGAATGTGGATGCACTAGGGGGAAACCCTTTAGCCCCTGGCATGATCTCTATCCACATCGACCGCTGTGGCCACGGGTCCCATAAGCTTGTATGGCTGCCCATCACCCTTACTCTCAAGACAGCACAAGACCCCTAAGTGTCTGGTACCTTTCATCAGTCCTCTCAAATCCATCTTGTAATACATTCCAGCGACACACACCTGCCTGCAGATTCTGGAACGTGCATGTATCTGGCTTGCTGCAGTGCGTATGCTATGCCTTGAGTCTGGGAAGTCTTTTTCTTCTTCCTTCTTTCAACATGTCTTCCTTCAATAGTCCTTTAAGATTTCACCCCTGCCTTAACCATCCCCCTTCTTGGCTGAATGAGGTCCTTCCCTTCTGTGTGCTCACAACTGCCCTGGTATAGCTTGGTCTAACACTTAACCATATCATTTTGCCATTTTTGATTCACTCTTTCAGTCCACTGTCCCCCACCGTCCCCCAAAGGAGCTTGGATGTGTGAGTGTGAGGAACTCTTTCTCTGTGTTTCTGGTGCTCTTCACAGGCTTTTTGAATGAATGAATGAATGAATGAGAGGAAGGAAGGAAGGAAGGAAGTGGATGAATAATTTTGTTAAATGGAGACCTTAATTTAAAGAGATCAAAGATGAGCTCTCCACTATTTGTGGCTTTGAATGAAGCTCTGCTCCCCCAAAGCCACCACTTCAAGAATCTTCACATAGCATGTTTAGGACAGCCTGTTGGCCACAGGGCTGAGGCCAGGAGATTACAGTCATCATTTAATATAATTTATGATTTCTACAGCCTGTGTGGATGGTGATGTGTTTGTTTCATTCTGTTTTCAAAGCCATGTTTCCCCTACATGATTCAATTCTACTTCGCTTGTAGCTGGGGACTCATTAAACCATGAACTGGTCAGACAACACAGAATAGGCTGTTTTGCTGACAAGTTGCTGCAATGGAGTTCTCAGGATAGGGGAAAATGGGAATATCTTACAGTTAGGGGACATATTACCGTTTGAGTACAGGATGGGAGGAAGCTGATTGTTAGGTAACAGCTTTGAGTAGCATAGGCTAAATTCTAGGAAAACTTTCTGAGGAAAAGCACTACCCTTTGCTTTAAATGTCTTTCCACTCTGACCTCATTTTCAACTTCAGGGTTATTCTTTTCCTTATAAAAATCAGAAGAACACTAGAACAGTCTCTGCCACTCACATATTGCCTTTGGCACAAGGTAATTTTTTATTGAATAATCCTTAAGCATAATTCAAAAGAATTGTTTTCAAATAACAGGCATTTGAAACATCAGCTTCTTAACATAATGCTCATTTTTCTCTAAAAATGTTATGGTATTTATAAACGATCGAAAGGTCATGGCTCATAAGAACGTTTCTACAGTTAAAGTAGATCCTGAGGTTAAAGCATATAATCCAGTCATTCATCCTCATTCATTCAGTCAACATATATTTAAGTACCTACTAAGTATTATGCGCTAACCACTTTTCCAATGAAAGCAGACACAGAGTATGGCTGAACACAGGCAATATATGGCAACTAACACCCAGTAACTTAAAGCATAATAAGGAAAACCAGAAAATACATTTTAGATGGTCCTCTGGAATGTACCCAATATACAAATGAATATAGTACAGTACAAGACAGTAAGAAGAACGGTGAAAACTTTTCAGCTTTTTCATGTGTGATTACAAACTCATCTGAAAAACTGATCTCCATTCTGATGTTTGTTCATGGCTGCAAATAGACAAAAATCTAATCTTTTCCCCTTAAGAACCAATGTCAGCATTTGTTACCTTGCACTCCTAAACTGAGCCTGAGGGTTTTGATGGGAGAACGTGGCGTTTCTGGCACACAGGAGAGGCAAGCTTAAATTTGGTCCTCTAAGTTTCCCCCACTTCAACAAAGCTTGTAAACACTTATAGCCAAAAAGAAAGAAAGGCAATGAAAAATGACCTCACTTGTCCTGATCTAAGCATTGCCCATATTTATTCTGTGCTTTTCCGGACTCCCTCTGGTAATGCACAAAGGGTACAAGGTCACTGTGCTAGAATGGTGCTGATATGATTAGTGAGAGGTGGGCGCAGAGGGACCACCGGGCTGAAATCCCTCTGAAATCCCCCAGAAGCCACACATCCAGGACCCAGCAACGCTATCATTCAGGGAGCCGAGCTTGCTCTACCCACCACTGTGGAAGTGCACACTTCAGAGCCTTGCATATCCATTCTTTTATGCAAAATCTAGTTAGTGTAGCCTTGACTGCCAATTAGAATGAAAAGGTAATCAGCACATCCACAAGTCTGTAGCTGACAGTTTATTATGTGCCGATCACTTTCCTGGATGGTTGATTCCATCAATTAGTTCTAGATACCTCTCCCAAACCTCTCCCCTTCCCAGCCCAACCCCATCTCCACAAGCAGAAGAGGGAAAGGGAATGAACAATAGACATTACTACTTCATCTTCTTTTAAAAGTATGTGCATAAACATAGCATTTTTTCTCTTCCATTGCAGCTGATAATGCTACCAGGCAGACCATTAAGACAACTTAAGATCATTTCTTAAGGGGGATTTGGAAGAAACTTCTTGTAGTTTTTGTCTTATTTCTTATGAAGGCTAGGATTGTGCAGAATATTTTGTTTCTTTATTAGGTGTGTAATAGAAAAAAAGGTATTTGTGGTGTTTAATGATCTTCCTTTCTAAAGAATATCCTCAATATGATAATCTCTTTTAATATTTACTGAAAAGATCTAAAGTCTCTTTTTGGAAATAGAGCATAAATCATGAATATCCTCGAAAAATTATTCTGAGGCCAATTGACACTCTCTGAAACACTGCCATTGTTTTTCTTCTTATCTTTGAAAAGTTTTGCTATAGCACCAATGACTGCAGCAACAAAGGTTATATCCATCAGGAAGATGGTAGCTTTTGAAAATAGTTTCTGAAGAAGAAAATGGCTTTCTTATTTAGAAACAGCCATCCAAAGGACAAGTTCTACTATTTTTAAGGCAATTAATTCATCATTTACCATAATTTAGAACTCCATATTCCCACTAAAGATGACAAATCACTTACTATTCCTTTAACCACTTATTAGTACTGGAATAAGTTAGGGCTGTAGAGTTGAAATTCATATGTCAGCCATGCTTTTTATTATTAAAAATGCTGAGAATTTTAGAAGGAACATAACAAAAACAGATAGTAGAACTAAAAGCCATATCATTTCAAAGATAAACTTCATCACATGTTATTTTGTTACTTATATTCTTCCCAGTATCCACTGTACAGAATATTTTTCCTCTTTATGTTTTGCAGAAAGATAATTTATGAGGCATTATACTAAACATCACTTTGAAAAAAATGGTTTAATAAAAGAATCTGTGTTCAGGAACGCCTTTGCTTATGCTTTTTTGTAGAAAACAAATCCATTGACTGTGAAATAATATAATTTCACAGCAATAATGCTGCAAGGTGGGTGAAATTTCTTCCCTCTTCAAAAGCATAAAAATGGTTCTGAGTAAGATAATGTCTACTCATAAAATGTTTAATTTGTAAAGAGAATATATATCTTTATAGAAATGTTTGCATTATAGAACCTCTAAAACCTCCGAATTTTTGAGAGTATGGAATATACAGATAGAACTTAATACATGGTAAGTTTTCAATAAACGCGTTGCTTTTCACCTTTCTTTCTGTTCCATTACCCTACTCACACTCCACAGCCCCCAATCCCAGCTTATTCTCCTACAAGAGACAATAATAACATAATGTAAAATAGTATAGTTTGAAATGAATTATCTGAGTAGAATGTCCAGGGACAAATTTTCTTGCAAATATATTGATATGCATGATTAACAAATACCAGAGTACTTCTTTAGATTAAAAATTACCAAAATCTGTGGAAAACTCCTCATTAATACCAAAGATGAATATTTCTTAATAAGCACTTATGTTTCAAGATAGACCATGCTGCCTTATGATGAGTCAACTGTTTTCACTGGAATTGTCTGAGCAGAAGTTGGCTAACTATGGCCCTGGAAGACAGAGAATTTCTGCAGAGCGTTTGAAGTTGGATTTGGGCAGAGGTTTTGAATTCCATAGATAAATAAAATGCATTACGACCATTGGGTGCTATACAGGTATCCTAATTTTTTATTATCCCAATTAAAGACATACATCTATCTACATCACTGCTGTTTATTCTGACCATCATGCCAAAAAGAAATGTCCATCAGTGGATCAGGAAATCCTGCCATTTGTGACAACATGGATGGACCTTGAATGAAATAAGCCAGACAGAGAAACACAAATACTGTATCATCTCCCTTATATGTGGAATCTAAAAACATATGTTATATGTCAATTACATCTCAACAAAGCTGGGAGAAAAAAGAAAGGACATTTTAACATTAACAAAGTAGGAAGTACAGCGTCCTAGAACAGGCAGTCATTCTCAGGAAACAGGAGCTGATAATCTTACGCAAGTGAATATATGCCATGGTTACAGGTATCTATGGTTGAGTACAAGCCAACCCAAAACTTAGTGCCTTAAAACAATAACCATTTTATTATCTCTTCAATTGTGTGGGTTGACTGAGCTCAGCTGGGGGCTTGGTGCAAGTCAGCTGGCAGTTAGCTGGGAGCTCAGCGGTGACTGTTGACCAGAGCGTCTACACGTGGTCTTTGCATTCAGTTTGAGCTTTTCATCATACAGTGACTGGGTTCTGGGAGGGAGCGTCCTATGAGCAAGTATCCCATTACAGGAGCTAGAAGCTTCCAGGACTCCCAAAGTCTAGGCTTAAACTGTCACAGATGTCACGGGTCCTTCCACATTTAAGAGAAAGGAAAACAGACTCTGCCTCTCAGTGGGGGTCATGAAGAAGATTTTGTGGACATTTTTAATTTCCTAAAACCATCATTCTTATGTTTTTCTCATCTTGCTTTGGCCTGGTGAGAATATCGTCTAAGATTGGCACCCGTCTTTGGACCACTGTTAGGAAATGACAGGGGGACTAACTCACCTCAAAAGTGAAAACATAAACAGTTACCTACCTCTTCATATCCATTTGGCATCAATTATTCAGAAAGAAGTTTCTTTTGACATATTACTTTACTTACTCAACAAATACTTACTGAGTGCCTATTCTAGGCAGCACAGTTGGGGGGTGGGTATAAAGAATCAAGCCCACACATCAGCCCTAGCCAAGAAGAGCTTGTGTGAGCAGCTAATTCTTTCCTTTGAAGGGAAACTGCCATGGGCAGTTTCTCTCATTGGTTGGGGAGCTCATGGGCTCCAAGTTTTTCCATAAATGTATTATAGCAGTTATTTACTTTGTCACACCACACCACACTGACATCACGCACGTTTTATAAGCAACTCAGCAAAACAGGAGATCAGACATTACTATGTCATGAATAGGCTGCAGTAACCATGCAGTGGGCTTTGTCACATTGAACATGGAAGAGTGAAGGATGCTTTTCTTTCCCCGCTTCTAAATACACAATTTCCATTCAAGCTCACATTTCCCCTCCCTGCAGATCTCTGTAACAGTCAATAGAATTTTCTAATGAAACTTAGGCGAGATAAAGTAGCCATATCTTAAAATAGCATTATTCATCACTGATGTCTCAAATTGTATTACTGTTGAGAAGATAACACACACACAAGCATACACATACACGCACACACACACGAATATGTTGTACATCTATGGGTTCAATGAAATCATGAAAATTAAATCAATTCCACCCCATCCCCAGCATGGTAATTGCAAATTGTACAATCGATCAGGAAGCTGTACAATCAATTCAAGTCCATCACTGACAGCTGAGCTCATCAGTGAGCCCACCAGCCACCGATGGCTCAGCAATTAATTGGATCTCTCTGGTCGATCCAATTACACCATTAAGAAATAACCAGACCAACCATTTTACAGTCTGGTTATTCCAGTTGTCTTAATGACTGAATTGGACTGGGCTGCCCAGTGACCCCGGCAATGGCTTCAGGATTGGCCTGCAGATGATCGAGACCGCCAGTCATCGATAGCCAGTGTCATCTCACTAATGAAGTGGAGCTGTCTCTTCATATGCTGCAGAAGCACTAACAGGATTGTTTTTACTCTAGGCCATGGCCCCATCTGACACGAGGACATTTTCTGACAATTACACAGCCATATGTACATTTGACCAGCCGCCCACAGCTTGGAACAACTTTACCACCTCAGTATGGAAACTGCAAAGTGACTGAAGATGCAAATCCAATTAAGCAAATTGCAGTTGGAAACCAGGCATGTTGATAAATAGTTGGGAACTTTTATGAACATCGTGATGACTACTATTTAATGTAAATCTCTTTATTTTTCCTGCTTTCAAAAGAAATAAATGACCATTTTCTTCCTTGGCTGACATATTTGATCAAAGAATAAAATGAAAAACATTGGAGAAGTAGTGCTTTTAAAAGCAATCTAGTCATTCCCAGACTATAAAACCTAAATTACAACCCCAGATTTTCCTGGCAGATGTGTCTGTTGAATGAAACTCTTCTCTATTCAGCAGATACGGGCCTTAGTTTACAAATATGATTTGTTTCACACAGACGTCTCCACACACACACAAACACGCACACATCCCATGAAGAGCTCACCTGCTGTTATCTTACATTTTCCTCTCTCTTTAGTCAGCTCTATTTGCAGAGTGCAGATTTTAAAGCAGTCATTAGAGACACTTTATAGTTCACTTTTGCTTTGTCATTAGCAATACTCTTTCAAATATTTATCCATGGTGCTTCTAAATAAAACACCCAAGCAAACATTTATGAGTCATTTGCAAATATATTTAGAAAAAAAGCTAGTGTCTGTGGGCCATAAACCATTCGCAATAGATTTTAACTCAGCAGTTTATTCGAAGGTGTGATAGTGGAAACTAACATGCTGGCTGGTTCACGACCCGAAGGATCATCAATGGAGTCCTGTTTAATGAGCATCACAGAACACAGAGAAATCAATGTAATTCAGCATGTACGTTGTCACGAGAGCAGATATTCTTCTTCTGCCTCCCTTATCTCCTATATCTTCTGTGTTCTTTCCTACTGTATAGCCCTCTCCTAATCTCTAAAATCTCCTTCTCTCCTCCCCTCACTGAAAACTCCATAAAATATTGATGGGTAATTTCAAATATATATATGTATATATTATATAAAACATGGCTAATATATCTAACTATGTAAATGCTAAGTGGGGATTTTAGCAAAAGTAAATTTATTCCAATCACGTTATCAGTTAAATAATGTTAAGACTTCTTTTTACAGGCAAAAGTAATTACATTTCCTACTTTTCTATCAGTTCTTCCATTATTAGAATAATGTACTAAAAGACAACAGTTAATTGTACAGCAACTTTCAGTTCCATTCCTGTATTTTATAAATTCTTGTTAATAAATGTAACTTAAGTTATGACTTCAAACATCATATATTTAACTATAACTTTTCCATGAATTATCCATGGAAGAATTAAAGGAAAATCCAATATTCAAACAGAAGTTTAGAATGCATCACACATCATTTGGCTTACAGAACATTATTATAGTTTGTATTAATACATTATTAGCAAGACTTACTCCACAAATTTTAAATCTGTTGTCTGATATCTATTAATATGTGTCATAAAGATGCAGGGATAGACCCAAGGATTCAAGCTGGATTATTTTCCCTGGCTGGATCTTGATTTAATTTGTATCATGATCTTGGCCAATTGACTTGACGTACCTGTTCCCAATTTCCTGATTCATAAAGTTCATTCTGATGTTTTTGATAATTAATAAGCCTACTCATTTTTCAATGCTTCTTAACTAAAAGCAGCAAAGCAATCATGCAATAATTTTTGACAGAATTTCAATGTGCTTCACGTGCTTTCTTCCTATGTCTTAGACCAAGTGCTCTAAATATTGTACATCACATTGAGAGATGTAGTGCTATAAAATAACACAATTTTCACACTCTTCATATGTATACATACAAGTATGTACAACTCATTTCAATAAGAAAACTATAAATTAGTATTTTCAAATGGCCAGTCTGGATTTTATTTAATGCAAATGTATCATGGTGGCCTCAGGGTAAGAAATCTCTTATTAGCACCTAATACATTGTCTTATTTTCAAAACTAAATTTAAAAATATTAATAATTCTACAATAATTATTAAATATAGCTTCTAATTACAACCAAGGCATTTGCACAATGTCATGGGAGATGTGGTACTAATAGAATATAGGAGGAGAATTGCTGTGCATTTAAAAACTACTTTTTAAATAATAGAGTAAATAAAGACATTTTAAAATAATTTATACAAATAATATAATATATACAACAATGCTATGAAGATTAGTAAACAATGCTTTAAGGGAATAAATACACAGAGTAACTATAAAGGAGAAGAATTGGATTTCATTAAAATGAAGAACTTGTGTTCATTAAAAGACATCATTAAGAGACTACAAAGGCAAGCCATAGAGGAGAAGATATTGGCAATATGACATGAGATTTGCATCCAGAGTATGTAAAGAACCCCCTCAAATTAACAAAAAGATAGATAAACCATTTTTACAAAAGCAATCAAAAGAATGGAATACATACTTCACAAAAGAAGATATTCAAATGGCCAATAAGCTTAGAAAGAGATGCTCAGTAAAATGCAAATTAAAACCACAATGAGATACTCCTGGGACCAAAATGGCTAAAAATAATAATGTCATCATCAGTTGGGAAGGATCTAGAGCAAACTGAACTTTCATACTCTGCTTAGGAGAGTGTAAATTGGTGCAGCTACTCTGGCAAAGGTTTTAGGCAACCTATACTAAAGCTAAAAATACATATTACCTAGGACCCAATAATTCCACTCCTGATATATATCCAACAGAAATGATGAATACTTATGTACACCAAAAGACATGTACAATAATATTTTGAGAAGTGTTATTTTAAATAGCTCAACTGGAAACAACTCAAATGTACATCAAAATGGGTAAAAAATTAAAAAAACCCAAACCCGAACTTACATTATAACTATACAACGGAATATTCCTCAACAATGAAAAGAAAGCAACTATTGACACATATAACAACATAGAAAAATGTGGAGGCAAAAAAAAGAAAGCAAAAAACAAAAGAAAATATCATTTTCAGCAAGAGAAGCCAGACACAGAAGAACAAATACTATATGATTCCCTGTGTATGAGCAGGCAAAACAAGTCTGCGGGGATAGAAATTGAAGAGTGAACAAAAGGAGTGGTTACACTGGGAGGGAGCATGAGAGACATTTCTAGAGCATTAGTACTGCTCATTATCTTGACTGAGTGGTGGGTATAGGGTATTTTTGCAAAACCCCATCAAGTTGTGCCCTTAAGATGCATGCAGTTTAGGGGTGGGGTGGTGGTGGGATGAATTGGGAGATTGGGATTGACATATATACACTAACATGTATAAAATAGATAACTAGTAAGAACCTGCTGTATAAAAAAATAAAATAAAATAAAATTCAAAAAAATTTTTTTCTAAGGGGGAAAAAAGATGCATGCAATTTATAGAGTGTATGTTATATAATTTGTTTAGAAAAATAAACAACATATATATAGCAGGAAAGACATGATAGAAAATTTCTGTTTAAGAAGGTAGGAGGTTTGGTGTTAAATTCCAACTCTGAAACAATCACAGTTGTATCTCAAATTCCCCATCCAGCTAATGCATGGGTTAAATCAGATATTTTCCAAGGGAACTTCTCATCCTAAATGTCAGTGATTCTGTAGGTGGGGCAGCTTAGTATTTTGGCTTATGGATGGGAAGCACTCCAGTGCAAATCCGATTACTTCTGTAATGTACATCATGTGGTCTAAAACTGTAGTCTTTATGAGGGAAGATACTTGTTCACATAGATGTCTCGACATAGCCAATGTTCAGATCAGAGAGTAAACTGCCAAATCTACTGAGGGATGGCTTCTAATTTGCAAAGTGGGAGATCATGAGTCCTTCCTTACCCACCTTGCTCACGTAAAGCAAAGCAAAACCCAATACTGTAAGCTTCTAAGGTTATATTTTGCTAATTAAAAATGAACACAAAATGTGTTCTTTATAAATACCAGACTAATGAAAAATGTTCAGCCTTCTTACTGATTTTTTAATATAAATACGTATAATAAATTCATGTATAAATAATGCATATATTTATGTATTAATACACAGAATACATATTAATATAGATGTTAGCACACACTTACGAATATCTAACAGCATTAATTTTTCATTGTTGGACTCTTTTCAGCTGAATTATCAAGAGCGAGTTAGCGACTGCAAGAACTTATGATTTCTTTGCACAAGATGCACGACAGTTGATCTATTTGGTGGCAAGATTCTCAGAAAGGTGTTCCACTGTGAAATGTGAGCAGTGGTGGCCTTGTCCCAATGCTGAGCACAATGCATTCAGGCAGTTTTGGGCTCTGAGGTTTAAACAGAGGGAAGGATTTTTTTTTCATGTTGGTATAACATGAATATGAATTACCAGATCTACATTAAAAAGCTCAGATGGGGGGCTTCCCTGGTGGTGCAGTGGTTGAGAATCTGCCTGCCAATGCAGGGGACACGGGTTCGAGCCCTGGTCTGGGAAGATCCCACATGCCGCGGAGCAGCTGGGCCCATGAGCCACAACTACTGAGCCTGCGCGTCTGGAGCCTGTGCTCCGCAACAAGAGAGGCCGCGATGGTGAGAGGCCAGCGCACCGCGATGAAGAGCGGCCCCCGCTCGCCGCAACTAGGGAAAGCCCTCGCACAGAAACAAAGACCCAACACAGCCATAAATAAATAAATAAATAAATAAATAAATAAATAAATAAATAAATAAATAAATAAATAAATAAATAAATAAATTTAAAAGCAGAGGTGGAAAATGAGCATTTAAAAAAAAAAAAAAAAAGAAAAGCTCAGAAGACTTTGTAGGGAGAGACAGAGATAATGGAGAGAAAGGAAGCATGATTTTTAAAATGTTTAAAAAGCAGTCCTTACTGGGAGGTCTGTTACAAGCAAAATTTGCTGGGAAAGAAAGGTAGCAGTGAACACATTTAAGAAAATACATGTTAAAGCTGATTTTTAAAGGGCTAATCTCCAGTTCTAACAGGCCATTAAGAACAGGTAAAGATTTAGTATAAAACATTCAATTAGATTTTGGCTGGAGGCACATCCCTCCTTCTTAAAATATTCCAACGAATGTACTGAAAACCAGAAGTGAGGTGGAGGTGTGGGTGGTGGAGGTGTGGGTGGTGGAGGTATTTTAGCCTCGGCCCTGAAACACAAGGTCTGCCTTCTCTGGAACCATTAGAACATAGTATGGATATCACAGTACTATGCTTGAAGTCCAAAGAACTGGTGTTCGAATCCCTGCTCCCCCAATTATTAGTTGTATGACCTCTGACTACATTTGTCCAGCAAATGTTTGCAGAACAGATGTACAGTGTCAGCTGCTGGGAATAGATAACTGAGAAAAGCCACAGTTTCTGACTTCCCAGTGGGAGAAACAGACAAGTTAACAGTTGCTTTCATTAGAGCGTGGTCAGCGCCGTGTCAGGGTTGATTAGTACAGGGCACTTGCTCCAGGAGTATATCAGCAGGATACTAAAGTCAGTCTTGAGGGGAGGGGACAGAAAAAAAGCACTAGAGGATGGGACAAAACACGCAATTTGAGTCCTGAAGGATGAGCAGAGATTCACCAAGGAAAGGAGAGAGAGAAGAGAAGAAACTCGTAGGGAAAAATCCTTGAAGAAAAAGAAAGCACGGCTCTTTGGGGAAGGACACGGAGTCCGGGAGTTAATTAGCACGGGAGGCATAAAATGATAAGTAACTCAGGAGACGTGGGCAGGGCCAGACCAAGCCATGCTAAGGATCCTCAGAAGTTTTATTCTGATATCAATGGGGAACATCAGGGAGAAAACAGCCCAACTGGCATTGCAATTCTTAAAAATGCATTAGGGCTCTATAGGATGGGATATTAGCGGGGGGGGGGGGATGGCAAGGATACAGGCAGAGAGATTAATTAGGAGGCTGTGGCAGTGATCCAAGAAACATATGATGGTGCCCTAACCTAAGATATTGGCGCTGGGGATGGGGAGGTGGACAGATTTGAGAGACATTAGGAGGAGGAGTTCACAGAACTTGATTAGATACAGGTCATGGGGAAGAATGGGGTATCTGAAGAAAGGTAGGGATTTTTAGCTTGGGTGAACTCATTAGACACCATCTGAATCTGAATAACGTGAGTTCTAGGAAAGAGTACCACTTTTTACAAGCTGCCACAGCAAAATCTGCTCTGAAGAAATTACTCTTCGGTGGGTACATTCAGGGAGACTGATCCATTGTGAGGAAGATTCGAACATTTTTTTTTCGATGAACCCAACAAGGTTTTATCAGAGGGACAGTAGGACATTCCAAATAAAACAGCTTATCTCTTTCATTCTTTTAATGAGTAACGAGCTGTATAAATTGGTTCAGACAGAATTTCCTAATCAAAAAATGGGCAGAAGACCTAAATAGACATTTCTCCAAAGAAGACATACAGGTGGCCAACAGGCACGTGAAAAGATGTTCAACATCGCTAATTACTAGAGAAATGCAAATCAAAACTACAACGAAGTACCACCTAACACAGGTCAGAATGGCCATCGTTAAAAAGTCGACAAATAACAAATGCCGGAGAGGGTGTGGAGAAAAGGGAACCCTCGTACTTTGTTGGTGGGAATGTAAATTGGTGCAGCCACTATGGAAAAGAGGATGGAGGATCCTCCTCAAAAAACTAAAAATAGAGTTGCCATATATCCAGCAGTCTCACTCCTGGGCATATATCTGGACAAAACTATGAATTCAAAAAATACATGCATCCCTATGTCATAGCAGCACTGTTCACAATAGCCAAGACATGGAAACAACCTAAATGTCCATTGACAGAAGAATGGATAAAGAAGATGTGGTACATATATACAATGGAATACTACTCAGCCATAAAAAGAATGAAATAATGCCATTTGCAGCAACATGAATGGACTTAGAGATTATCATACTAAGTGAAGTAAGTCAGAAAGAGAAAGACAAATACCATGTTACCACTTATATGTGAAATCTAAAATATGACACAAATGAACTTATCTGTGAAACTGAAACAGACTCACAGATATAGAGAACAGACTTGTGATTGTCAAGCGGGGTTGGGGGGAGGGATGGAGTGGGAGTTTGGGATTATCAGATGCAAACTATTATATAGAGAATGGATAAACAACAAGGTCCTACTGTACAGCACAGGGAACTATATTCAATATCCTGTGATAAAGCATAATGGAAAATAATAAAAAATAATATGAAAAAGAAAATATATATACACACACATATATATATATATACACATGTAAAATTGAATCATTTTGCTGTACAGCAGAAATTAATACATTGTAAATCAACTATACTTCAATAAAATAAATTAAAAAAGAAAAAAAGTCTGTCTTTGCTTTGATTGAAACAGCACTGAATACTTGAAGTACACCCTCTCCAGCTGACTTTCTGGCTTTAGTGCACAGTACCAAATCAAACACCAACCAATAAAAGTTCTTTAATAAGAAATGTGAATGGAGCCCACAGCATGTGAGAAGAATCTTGGGAATTTACAAAGGCTTCGCCTCTGGTCTCAGTGAGCCCCACAAGATAAGGTAACGAGCATCATTTTTCTGTGAGTGAACAAGCATGTCTTGAATACCCACAGGCAGGAAACATGGCACATCATTTAAGTCGTTAGACAAAGTTCCCACCATCAGAGTGTATCAATTAACCACCATCACAGTTTTAAATGCTTCTATCTATTTTCACAAAATTCTCTTGGTTTTTTTTTACAGGTTAAAGCCTCTGTCTCCACCAAGACCTTAAGTACAGCGTAGACAGGGATCCTGCCATATCCTTTCTTTGCTTTTGGACTTAATATCCTAATACCAGCACAAACTAGAGCTAATGGAAGTTCTACTGTCCAGGACTGAACTGATCAGAGGGCAGATAATGCTATCAGAGTATCAGACATAAGCTTGTCTGTCAAATATCAGCGGAGTAAAAGGAAGAAGGTGTTGGGATTCTCAAGCTCTTCTTGATAGGATATAAAGTCTACGATTATATATGTCTATTTGTATCTAGTAAGTATAGCTTAGTGGCTGCAATTTGCATATTTCTATGGCTTCTAGATATTGAAAACCCAAAATTTCTTGTAAATTAGAAAAAGATGAGAGTTTGAAGCCTATGCCACTTGTGGAGAGGTAGAAGTTTCACGTTTGCCAGAAGAATTCAGTTGCAATAGTCTGGTCCACATAAATTAGTGGGAAAGTCTGGTTCCAGTATAATCTTGTGGCTCAATGGATCTGACCTAGCATATAAAAGCCATTGCAGGCCACCTCTGGATCACAGGACACTGACATGAGACATTATCTGCTAAGTGAGACAAGAAGCTGAATTACCTACCAGATAATTTACATCAATTCATTGATCTGCCTACCATGAACTCTCCCCATATTACTTCAGTTAGGCCTATGAGTAAAGTATTATAGGCCAAATAGGGTCTTTATTGTTCTTCTAATATATGTATATGTATGCATGACAGGGAGATTAGGAAAGGAAAATGGCTTTTCCGTGAATAATGATTAAATAATGTCAGCGTGGCATACTAATAACCCTTCCAGAATTCAGGTTCCAGTTAACCAATTATTGACACAGTCTTCAGATTTAAAGGCTTCGCAATCTAATAATCAACATGTGGAAGAAACAAACCTTGTCGACTTCTAGCTCATGAGCGACACCTGGTTGACTGAGGGAAGAAATGCAAGTTGCACACTTTGACTAAAAGTCAGACATATGACTTCAACATGATGCAGATCACTGAGGCAATTAATGTTTCAGGAAATCCCTGCCTCAATTATCTGTATATTTTGGGTAACAAAATTTCAAGGCTTTGTATTATCCAGACAATTTTCAAACATTTCACTTTACTACAGAAAGGAAGACATAACTCAAGTAGAAGTGTTTCCTATTTTTTTACCACTCTCTCTAATTTTTTTTCTACCCAGAGGAGGCTGAGATGGAGGTAAAAGGAGGCATCTTACAATATTATATGAACACCAGCTGTTGCATATAGGCCTGGAGCGCCATTCCATTTTACACTATATTTAAAAAAGAACTATTGTTTTACCATTTAAAAAAAAAAAACTCTTGAAATATGCCACAAGTTTTAGCCTTGGGGCAAATAACCAAGTGAAAAGCCACTGAGTTCTTTATTCTCTAAGCTTTAAGATGTTTTAGAGAGGTGTTCATAAATAAGTTATGTGCATTTTTACCCAACTCAGGCAGACTCCACTTTGCTATAGAGTGATAAAATCTTTCCTCTCTCATATTCACATTTCTCAAGAAATGAGTCGGTGCATACTCAGCTTCCATGCCCAAATTTGAAACCAAATTCTTCTCATTTGAAAGGGAGTAAGGTGTCCAGAATGACTGGTTTTATGAGTTGCACCTCCATGATAAATTATTCCCAGATGCTGAGGTGGATAAAGTACCCTTCTCTCCTCTGAATACTTGTGTAAGTAGGTGCATTTCAAGCAGATGGCTTCAAGCACCACATATTCTGCCATTGTCCTAAAGCTGGAATAAAGACCTTTCTACTGCCAAGGGCATAAGCATCACACTTCATCTGATAAAACATTTTCTAAACATGGACTGTGTGTAAGAACTATGCTAAGGCATAAGCTTCCCATTCATAGAGTTGGTTTACATTCAGACAATATTTACAAAACATGTCTTAGTTTGGGTTCTAGAGGAGCAGACCCTAAGACTAGAATATGAGTTCAAATGGTTTATTTGGGAGGTGATCCCAGGAGGCACGGAGAGAGTGGTGAAGTGATACAAGGGAGGAAAGGCAGTCAATAAAGGATGAGTTATCAAGCCAACTGCCACAATGGACCACTGGAACTTAATGCTGCAAGGGAAATGCTGAGAACTGGTATGAAATAGTTGCTTTAAAATTGTGACACCTCAGAACAGAAAAGCTGGGAGTATTTATAGACTGGAGAATCACTGACTGAGCACGAGGTTCCAATGGGATCTTCTACTGGTAGAGATTTCCACTGTTATGGGAAAAACCCCTCAGGTACAGAATTACAGGTACCAGCAGCTGGAAATTGGTTGGAGAACAGTGAAATGTTAATAATAACATTATTAACAGGGAACAGGGAATGGACAGCATCTCCTGCAGTGGCGAGATTTTATCCCCTTGGATCTTCACTTTTTCTGACCCTCTTCTCTTTCCATCTCTGTCCTCATTTAACTTGATTAGGGGCATCAGGGCAGACAGACTGACCTGTCTCTTAGCTGTTATTTTCCCCTTGAGAAAATTCTTTCACACCTACTTGGCAATTTCATTTTAAAATATATTTCCAAGAACAACCTGAATATGGAAAGGCAAAAACTTGTAAGAAAAGCAATAGTATGTAAACCAAGTTATTTTACATGATTGTGAACTACATGGGCTATTTAATTTCTTCCCTATATACACACATACCACACCGGCATTTCTAAAACATCCGAAGCTCAGGATGGTTTAATATTCAAGGCTTGATAACATGTTCAATTCTATTCAATTGTCATCTCCCAAGGAGCAAAACTTTCTTCAATCTGTGCCTCCCTAGGTCAAGGATTTCTCATAAGAAATCAATAATTGACTTGTAGACTTAATGTGACTCTACAGGGCTACCTTTGTTTTGCCTTTTATATGAGCACTCATCATTTAAGACCAGTGAGACTAAGAAGTAGCAAATCTTGTAAGCAAAAGATGAGGTAGTGGTTACACCACAGTTTTAGACATATCTAATGGCTTTGAGTTGTTATGATTCAAGCTGGGTTTCTGCAAATCTGCTTTAGTTTGTGCTTCTCTAAGTACATGCTAATCATTAAGGGAATATGTTCCAAACATTAATAATAAAGACATAGAAAATTAATAAAATATATAGAAAAATATAGCTTTCTGCAATAAGTGAAAAAGAAGTCAACCATATAAAATCTAAGGAGAGGCTTTGAGATACTTCTGGGGAATCTAAACTTGTTAACATTTCAACTAAGTATATCAAGCATCATTATTAATATATCATTCCTCCATTTTATTTACAATTCTCTGTCATAATAATCAGAACCAAATTCCAAGGCTCTTTGTTTCAACCTACTGTAAACAGTGCAACTCCAGGAAATAATTTATAGAATGGTGAACAATCAAGGCGCCATTTGCCCTTCCAACACTAGAGAGATGAAAGCAAAGGAGACAACTTAGCCCAATTCTAGAATTCGGATCACCAAGATTTGGTTTCTACTTAGACAGGCATTCAAACAGATGTCTTTGCATGTCTTGCTGAAATTCTATGTAAGGAAGTCTAATCTCTGGAAAATGGGCAGTTATTTCAGAATTGATGATTCCCACAAGAATGCAGACTTTTCAGGTGACTCCTTGATTTTCAAAAAAGCCAGTATGCCAGGAAGTTGTTCATTTTCTTTTTTCTATTCCAACTCAGGAAACTATATAAATATTAATGCACTATCCACATCTCCAAAAAGGTCTTTCCTGGGCCTTCTTTATTGTCAAGGTGGTATTTTTCCACAGTGCAAGGCTTTGGAGACTGTCAGTTTACCGTGCATGTCCATCCTCCATATTAATTCAAAGTAACTCTTATGGAGGACCAATGGAGCATGAGCTATTCTTGCACTTTGTGTGATGTCTCAGAATAATCTAGACAGCCTCAAATATCACTTTGGTAACAGCCTCTAGAATAATGTGAGAAAAGACTTGATTTAACTCAACAGGGATTTGCTGGGAGCCTACTTTGCACAAGGCACAGAGTTAGATGAGAAGGAGAATTCAAGAGGTGGGAGACAGCCCCTGACTTTGTTCAGCTGACAGTCTCATGAGGAGCTTAAACACTGAGATGGAGTGAGCAGGCGGAAACTCAAAGCATGCCTCACTCTGCAGAACATTCAGACGTTTGGTTTTATAATACAGTCCAAATCAGGCTTCTCACACAATCACTTTTTATGACTTGCTGGGCTCCTGCACATCTCGGCTCTGCCCACCTGTCCTCACATCTCAACATTATGCCACTTCTGGCTGCAACTTGACTAAACTTGTTGTAGTTCTCTGAGCGTGGCAGCCTCCTTCTGGCCACCAGGATCTTGTCCGTCTGCCCAGAAGATAAAGCCCTTTGCTGATTGCCTGGCCAACTCCTGCTGGCACTTCTCGTGCCAGCGAAGGTGCTATATCTTTCAGAAATTTTTTCTTTAACTTCCTAATCTGGATTAGGTGCCACCTCTCTTCCCTTCCCAGCACCCTGATTTCCCTCTGCTCTGATAACATTAGACTCCGTCATATTCCATCCACCCCTCCAGCCCACCAGCTAGCTAACCGGTCAGCCAACCAGCCATCGTTTAAATACTGAGGGTCTTTTATGTGCCTGGGAAAAGATTATCAAAGAAAGCAAGCTTATGTTCTCAATTCTAGTGAGAAGAGACAGACAACAGACAACTAAATAAATTTAAAGAGAATTTTAGATAGTTGTCAGTACTGTAAAGAAAATTAAATAGAAAAATTGAGACACAAGTTTACTGTCAGGAGTATAAGAGAAGGATAGCCAGAGAAGGCAACTCAGAGGTATCCAGGAGCTGAATCTCTCTCTATTTCCCATTATTCTTAAGGTTTAAGAAAGAGTTCTAGAGTGATGACAAAGGTAGAGACTCTGAGGCAGCAGCCAGTTGGAGAGTTGAGCGTGAAGGGGACGGGGAGTATGGAGTGAAATTGGAGAAGGTGAGCTCATGCAGGGTCTTGTGGGCTTTGGTAAGATTTTTTTCCAAGTGTACTGGAAATTCACTCTAGAATTTTAAGTAATGGCAGTGGGAGGAGTAAAACAAAAAGATTTATCTAAAAAAAAATCACTGGCTGCTATATAGAAAATGGCTGCTATATATATATAGAAAAAGGGTGGATTAATCTAGATAAGAATAATGGTACTTATCAGCCTAATGATCCAATCTCTCTACTATATTATATCTTCTCACAGTAGAGGACGTATGCTTCATATGTCTTTATATCTCCGTAGTTTAGGATAATGGCTTATATATTATAAGAACATCCAACTTATGGGAGATGGCTAGTTCCAGATGGAGCTGGTGATAATGTCATCTCAATATGTTCTATCCCTTCCTGTCCTCTCTCTTGAGTGCCAAGTCATTCGGTATTTAATGAATCCGTTCTTACCAACTAATTCTTCTACCCAAGCTAATGCTTTAGCACAGGGAAATTGAAATAAGAACCTCCCAATTGATAAAAAAACACATTTCATATTTTACAGTATTGAAAAGTTACAAAGATGCTCTTACAAATTAGTATTATTTAATTTTGTGGTAAATCCTGTATCATTTAAATGAGACATTTAGAACCGCAGTTAAATGATAATTGGGCCCTTTTCAAAAATTTTTATTTTAATTATTAATGATGAAACAAAATTTTATTAATTTTATTTTGAAACAAAATTTAATGGAAAAGACTGACACAAAATTTTTTATTTTATTAATGAAACAAAATTTAATGGAAAAGACTGACACAAATAGTAATAAAAATAATATTGTTATAAATAAAATCCTAATGAAGTTGAAGTATGCTGAATTTTCATAGTTTGTAGGAAAACTAATATTAATAATTTTGTGTATGTGTGTAGAGTTATATTTGTAAAACTATTTAACTTATGAAATAACATTTCTAAGTAGTTGGCCTCATGAATTAGATGGCTTTATTGTCATCATTTTCCATCAGAGAAGTATGATGCTGTTGGGTGAATTAAAGGGAAAAACATGAATTTTAAGTAAGAAGCTCACTTTATTTTCTGAAGTAGTAAAGGAGAGAAAAATCCACCCACATAATTATGTTCCTAATTTCCAGAGTTGTCCAATGGACATATTATGTTAGCAACATATGTAACTTAAATTTTCTCATAACAATATTTAAAAAGTAAAAATAAATGTGAAATTAATTTTATATTTGACTTACCTGAATATATACAAATATTATCACTTGAACCTATAATTAATATAAAAAATTACCAAAGAGGTAATTTACATTCTTTTCTTGGTACTAAGTTTTTGAAATCCACCGTGTGTTTTCTAACACATCTCTCTTTGGACTCAGCATCTTTCCAGGGATCAATAGACACATGTAGCCAGTGGCTATTGCATTGGACAGTGCAGCCTGATATCTTCATTTTACATATTCTACACTGGAGGGGTGTGTGTGTGTGTGTGTGTGTGTGTGTGTGTGTGTGTCTGAAAGTAGGAAGCAGGTGACCCACTATGAATTCAGAAGATGGATCTTCCTTTTAAATTCACAGAATGGTTCACATACTGATCCATAGCCTTATTCCTTTTTCAGTCATCAAAGTTATGGCCTAACAAAGGCCTTGCTTTGGGCATTAAGATTCTGAAGCTAACTGCATCTAGCTTTTCCGTATCACTCTAATAACTCAAATGGATACTTATTGGGATAATTTAATAATAATTTGACTGAATTAAACCAAAAAGTCAATTTGCAGATGCTAACTATGTCTGATATGATCTTTCATTTCACTGATTTCTCTACGAATCCTGGGATCCTAGTCTTGTCTGTAGGGTGATTATTGGTGGGAGTCTGGGTAACCAGCTGTATCTCCAAGTGGAAGAGATGATATGAGTGAAGCCCGTCAAGTTGAACATAGCTTTTCCTTTCCATCACAAATGTTCTGGAAATACATGCATAGATCTGTATGGACAGAATACTGGCATAGTCTCTCCTTAAGAAAAGGCCAAACACATATACCCTGAGAAAACCATAGTTCAAAAAGAGTCATGTACCACGATGTTCATTGCAGCTCTATTTACAATAGCCAGGACATGGAAGCAACCTAAGTCTAAGTGTCCATTGACAGATAAATGGATAAAGAAGATGTTGCACATATATATACAATGGAATATTACTCAGCCATAAAAGGAAACGAGATTGAGTTATTTGTAGTGAGGTGGATGGACCTAGAGTCTGTCATACAGAGTGAAGTAAGTCAGAAAGAGAAAACAAATACCGTATGCTAACACATATACATGGAATCTAAAAAAAAAGGTTCTGAAGAAGCTAGGGGCAGGACAGGAATAAAGACGCAGACGTAAAGAATGGACTTGAGGACTCGGGGAGGGGGAAGGGTAAGCTGCGATGAAGTGAGAGAGTAGCATTGACATATATACACTACCAAATGTAAAATAGCTAGCTAGTGGGAAGCAGCCGCATAGCACAGGGAGATAAGCTCGGTGCTTTGTGACCACCTAGAGGGGTGGGATAGGGAGGGTGGGAGGGAGACGCAAGAGGGAGGAGATATGCGGATATATGTATATGTATAGCTGATTCACTTTGTTATAAAGCAGAAACTAACACACCATTGTAAACAATTATACTCCAATAAAGATGTTAAAACCAAAAAAAAGAAAAGGCCCAACAAGATGCAAACTACTGTACAGGGAATGAATAAACAACAAGGTCCTACTGTATAGCACAGGGAACTATATTCAATATCCTGGGATAAACCTTAATGGAAACGAATATAAAAAAGAATGCGTATGTGTATATATATATAACTGAATCACCTTGTTGCACAGCAGGAATTAACACAATATTGTAAATCAGCTATACTTCAATTAAAAAAAAAGAAAAGCCCAAACAAATGTCACGGTCTCCTCCGATTGGAGATGGGTTATTTTATTGGGGTCAATGGGTAAATCTATCTTAGCTTATTTCTAGAGTGGGGAGGAACAACTCAAACCTGTCACATTAGCTATCAATTTCCATTCTTTTCAGAATCCCTTATCTGCAATGGAAGGGTTAAGCTCATGGAGTTTTTCCTTCACCTGGCTCATTCAAATAACGACACATTCATTGTCCTTAGCAGTTTTAAATGTCACAAAATTACATCATGTAGGACTGTATGCCCTTTCCCCTACACTAGATATGTTATCAATAAGCTGAAAATTATAATTAAAAAACTAAAAGGCACTGATTACTGTCTGGTGAAGTTTCATTTAGAGCTCAGAGACCACTGAAGACCACCAGGTTTTCTTCTTAGCCATGCATAAATAAATAAAACCTCACTGACACGTAATAAACAAACAAACATTCTGGGAAGCTGTGCCGATCAGGGGAGCTGTGTGTAAAGAGCCTTCTGTTAGCTTCCAGGCACTTGAAGGATGTTAAGTGGCTTGAAAAGCTGTGCACAGTGAGAGGGGGTGAAAGTGTGGTTGCTTCTGCCATTAGGCAGGGAACATTTCAGGACCTTCACTGAGCAAGTGTAAATGAGGCTGCCACTGGCTGTGATGCTGAGAGAGGGCTACCAATTGTTAAACAGGTCGTGGCTTTGACATATTAAAAATGTAGCTCTGATCCCTTATTAAAGGGTCGATTGTTAAGAAAAACCTATCTTTTTATTCATAAAGAGAAAAGACAGGTTTGAGGATTTTAGTGCAGGGAAAAGATATATATGTGTATTGGAGGGCTGGAGAAAAATCCATAAAATCATATGAAACACTGACTATATCTCCAAAGGTTTCACAAGGTCTAATCTTTGGGAGAAATGAATCCCATTCTGATGAACTACATAAGGCTGCATTAGAAGAGTCTCAAGACCAATAAATATTACGCTGTAAGCAGGGCTACAAATTAGGCATAAATCAAAACTGCCAAGGACACTACCATCCTCCCAGTTCTCCAAGAGGGTTATTTTTGCTTTCTCCATCACCAATTCAATCAACATCAATCCCCACTGATTCTCCTTCACATCTTAGGGAACAAAAGTGTTCCCTATTTTTGTTTTAACATTCTCGCAACTAATCCAAACGCTCTTTGTCTGCCCCCCCTAGAGAACCACTGAGAGTGGCAAAGCTCAATTCCCTAGGCTCCAGGCTCTTTCCCACCCCCAGCTGCCCCCTCGCCTCACTACAAAGCACTCTAGAAAACAGAAACTAGAATCATTTTCTATAAACGACACACCCATCCCTGTTCAATAGCCTGCAGCAATTCTATATCATTGCCTATTTTAAGTAATTATCCAGCTTCTCAGATCCCCATTGCTGCAGCTAAGCCACACCGCGCCTTTCAGGGTCAGTCTTTATCTTTTATTGAGTTTCCTCAGAAACAGACCCCAGAGACAGAATGAAGTTTCAGTAGTTTATTTGGGAAGTGATCTTTGGAAGCATCAGTGGGGAAGTTGCAAAGTGAGGTAGGGAAGTGAGTCAGTAAGGATGCACTGGAGGATAGGTACCCACTGGGGGCAACTAGGGTTGGTCTCACTGGGGAGCTCTCGGAGATGGTGTAGAAAATGCCTCAGAATTATCCCCAGTTGCTGAGGGAGCTGGGTTGTATAAATCCATGCCCTTGAAGTCCTTGATCTTGGCTGAGAACCACTCAAAGTCCGCTGGACTTTGTTAATTTAACATTTGTTAAGTAGAGCCCTGGGGTGGTAGACAGTAGCAGTTTAACAAAAGAGCACAAGGGATTTGAAATAGAGAGGTTTATAACTCAGGTCCTGGAAAAAGTACAGGGCACAGCTCAAGGGGCACCATGGGGAGGTGCAGGCAGAGTGTAGGCAGAGAGAGAGCCCTGCAGGACCTGGGGCACATCCTTTATGAGGATCCATCAGTGAAGTGCTTTGAGGTTCTCAGGCTAAGGCTGGATTGGTCAATTCAAACCAGAAAGAGTGGGATTTTGGTAAGCTTTGCAGGTGTCTTACTTAAGGGGTGAACAAGGGGAGACTGCTTCTCACAGGGCTGCTGGGGCATTCACATCAGGAGTTTACGTTGGCTTGTGATTCTGTGGGCTGTTATCTAGTGGCAGTTCAAGGTCCCTGTAGGCTGCCTGGCCATACAAAGTGGATGCTGAAGCAGCAATATCATGGAGTAGTTGGGCCAAACTCTGGACACAGCGGGTATTAAATCCCAGCTCTTCGGCCCGCCTCACACATGGGCTGAAGGGCCTGTGACAGTGAGAGGAGGCCCCAGGGCAAAGAGTTACAGGTATTTAAAGTTGAACATTGCTGGACCGACATTCATGGGACTGAGTGCCAAGGAGATACAGGTACACGCTGACATATTTCTCCAGGAAAACGGAGCCTCAGACCCAGACGCATAGCCAGGTTCAAGCATCACCCGCCTTCTCTTCTCATCTGTGTGCCTTTGTGCAGTGACCGAGCTGAGCAATCCTGTCAGTGGTCCCCAGGGAGCTCCTCGACTAGACCGCCACCAAGTCCATCATTGCTCAACTCCTCTCTCCAGCCAATCCAGTATGTTTAATCTCCAATTCACAGTCTGATCACTCCATTCTCATAAAGGAAATGTCCTATTGATATTCCTTCTGCCAGTTTCCCCCCTGAAATGTGTTCTAAACCTCTGATCAACACTCACTACCTCTAGGATGAGCTCAGCCTCTCCACTGGACACCACCTCAACACAGGCACAATAATCATTTTGGTTGTTTCACTACCATTAATTTAAACTTGCCACGTTCTATAAATCAAACTGTAATTTGGGAAGAACATCAACTTTGAAGGCAGGTGGACCTGGGTCCCAGTCCCAGCCCCATCACCTTGTGCAAGGGCAAGGACCTTAGTCTTAGCAGCCTTGGTTTCTTCCTCTGTAAAACAGAGATGATGGTAATATATCAAAGTGTTGTTGTGAGGATTAAATGACATACTGCCTATGGCAGCACATAACATGTGGCAACTATTTGACAAATGTTAATTATTAATCGTTTTGCCCTCAATATGAGTATTGTTATTAGTATCGCCTTGCTATAAGCATGACATGCATTCTCTAAAGCTAATGATCGGATCTTTTCTTTTTATTTACAAAAGAGAAATAGACCCCCAGACACAGAAAACAAACTTATGGTTACCAAAGGGGAAAAAGGGGGAGAGAGACAAATTAGGAGGTTGGGATTAACATATACAGTCTAGTATATATAAAGTAGATAACCAACAAGGAACTACTGTATAGCACAGGGAACTATACTCAATATTTTGTAATAACCTGCAAGGGAAAAGAATCTGAAAAAAGTATATAGATAAATAGATAGATATAACTGAATCATTGTGCTGTACACCTGAAACTAACACAACATTGTAAATCAACTATACTCCAATAAAAATAAATAAATAAATGAAGCTAATGATAGTGTGTTCTGTTTCTTTGGTATCCTCTCTATACCTGATTTTTTAAAGACAGACTTTCTGTACAGTAAGCAGTCAGTAAACACAGTGTTTAAAAAGAGATGGGCCCTATCTAAATTAGAAAAATACGGAAAATTCTAAACATTGAAAATTGCTCATATAATTCTTGAGACCATGGCTTTAGTTTTGATACCAGTATTGATTTTCTACTGTAGTTGGGAAAGTAGATGTGGGCTACTTATTATATTACTCAACTCTAGGGAAGACTTTCTTAACATACCTTAGTGACTTTTGGACAATGCACGTGCTCCAAAATAAGTTTTTACTGCCAGGCCAAAAGGCAAACTTTTTAAAGCATTTCACATTTCATAGAAAAATGTACTATCAAATGTTATTTAACTGAAAGTTTGTCATGGTTTGTATAACCAGTCAATATTTGGAACTAGGGAAATCACTGATTTATAGGATTACAATAGACCCTTCTGTTAGATTCTTAAGTATTAAGTAGCACATTATTAGGGTGCTTTCAAAACAAAGTGAAACAAGCATAAGGATTTTTCACCCACCTTTGGGCAGAATTTGTATTGATGCAGTGTCATAATGATCTATTCCCCAACTCCAATGAGACCTATCATGTCCCATTCTTGCATCATTGGGAGCTAAGTACCTCTTGCTTGAAATATACTTTCTCTTCCTTTCCATCCATCCATCCATCCATCCATCCATCCATCCATCCAACCATCCATCCCCTTTTTCTATCATCTTTCAAGGTGCAAATTAAGAAATCCCTTCACTATGGTGGTTTTTTCAGCTGTTTGGCTAAGACGACTCTCAGCCTCATTTTAAAGCCATCAAAATGTGTTTCTTTTGGCACATGATGTATACCTTTCTATTGACGTTCATCTGTTTTTAAAGTATAGACCCAATCTTTCCAAAGATTATAAGCTCTTTGAGGAGGGGAGTAGTGCCTTGGACTTTACAGTTTTCAGCATTATTCTTACACACAAAGAAACTCAATGTTTTTGCTTAATAATGATACTGGATGATATCTCCTCTGGATTTTTTTCTTTGCTTATTTGTTTTGTTTCCATCTCTGCAGAACTGGTCAAGCTTCTGCAAACATGAGAAATCATTAAGATGTGGATGACCTGACAGCTAATGGGGACATGGAAAAGCAGCCTCACTGGCCATGTCAGACTTAGTGGTCAGCCCTGGAAATGCTTCCATATGATGCTCTGTTGGACCTCCATTCTGCGCCCTGATGCTAGGACAGTGGTTCCTAATGAGGACTTCTAGAGCCTCAAGAATCCTTCAGTGGGGATACGACAGACACTGTTATGTGTCTGCCTATGGCAGAATGTATTTTCCATAGATGGCTATAATACTAACTCCCATTCTGCATGCTCTTCTATAATGTGACCCTGCTGTTTCCTCATTAAGATGAAGTCTAATTCTCCCTTTGAATTTGAGTGGACTTGTGACCTCACTTTTCACCAAGAGAATGAGTACAAGTGATGCTCATGACTTTCAAGGCTAGCTCATGGAAGACCATGAACTTCTCCCTGATTATCATGGAAGTCTCCCTCTCAGAACCCAGCCACCATGTTGTGAGGACCCCTGTCACAGGGAGAGGCAACATGTAGGTGTCCTGGTCCATAGTCAGAGTAGAGCAGGTCACCTTGTCATCCCAGCCCAGGTGCCAGCTATACGAATAGAATGTCCAGATGATTCCAGCCCCAAGCATTCAAATCAATCTCAGTCATTCAAGTCTTCTTAGATGAAGCCCCAGATACTGTGGGGCAGGGAAGAGTCATCCCCACTGTGTTCTCTTATAATCCACTAAATCCGTGAATATAATAAAATGGAATGATTTGTTATGCAGCCACAATAACTGGAAAACTGCCCAATGTTCATCCCCATCATCCTCTTTGCTAGGGGTTGGCACATGACATGGGCCATATCCAATCCACACCTGTTTTTGTAAACAAAGTTGTATTGAAACAGAGCTATGCTCATTCATTCACATATTGTCTATGGCTGCTTCTGTACTACATTCTGAGACAAAGCATAAAATATTCACTAACTGACGCTTTACAGAAAAAGTCTGTGACTCTATACTGGGGTTCTCAAAGTATCATGCCCAGGCCAGTAGCACCTGCATCACTGAACTTGTTCGAAATGCAAATACTTGACCCCTACTCCAGACTAGCTGAATCAGAAATTCTGGGGGTGAGGCCCAGAACATCTTATTTTAGTGAACTCTTTAGGTGCTCTTAATGCACAATGAGGTTTGAGAACTACTGCTCTATGTTAACAGAACCCTGATCTTTTTTTTGAGGCTACAATATTGCCAACCTTAGCTGGGCTTATGGCTAGTCTACAGAGGACAATCCTGTTACCTGTTTTTCCAGATTCCCTTGTAGTGTCGCATAGCTTTGTGACAGTTATGGCCATTGAGATGGAAGGGGGACTTTGCTGAGGGTACTTCTTGGAAAGCTTTTGCTTTACTGATAAAAATGATAGATCATCTAGTGATGACCCTTCACTCCTCCTTTTGGCCTCTAATGCTGGTAGGAGGCCTGGAAATCATAGTTGCTTTGTAACCATGGGGTAACTAGCCTAAGGATAGATGCCTAAAAGGTAAGGCTGCTGGAAGAAAATGACAAAAGAGCTGGATCCTTGGGGACATTGTTGAGCACTGGAATCGAGGCCATAAGAAAATATACCACAAATTATTTAGGCCACTATTAATTGCAGGCAAACAGATTTCTAACTCATATAATAGGCATACAAAACAAAACACCAACAAACAAAACAAAATAGGCATACCAATCTCTAAGTCATTTTCAATATTTTCAAAAAACCCTCACACTGCAAATTTGGCCTTGAAGAGGCACTCTAAGCCATATGAGAGGTCAAATATGCTTGCTTCTGGCTGGATTTATATCAATTCATTTTGTTAAGAGTAATCCTTTCAAGTTATTTAGCAGCCAATTTGGCTGCATCTGACACCAAAGAAATTTGGGGGGGGTGATAATTCCATCTAAGCCTTATCAACCACTTGCCAAATGCTTGGCATTCTTCTCATATGACCTCACAGTTTTTAGCCATAATCCCCATTTCTCCCCATTTCAGATGGGGAGACTAAGGTATAAATCAAAAAGATGACTTTTTCAGTTGGTATACCATTCACACCAGTCCAGAGGATCTGATTTCAGAGCCCACTCTCCCAACCACTGCTAATATTAAGTGACTTCTTGATTTAACTGCATATTCCACAAACATTTATTATGTTATAGCCAAAGTTTTCAAAAGGCACAACCTTGCAGCAAATGTGTAGATCAAAAGGAAAAGATGCCTCAAATGCTATTTGTGGCAAAGAGGTTCAAAATTTCTGAAATTAGACAGCTCAGTGAACCTGGCCTGAACCTGAAAGTGTGTCCATCTGCCTGGCATCTCAGCAAGAATTATAGTTGCCGGGATCAAAGAAGAAAGAGTCTCTGAAGGTAAACGTGGACTTCATACAGTCCACCACCACTGTGGAAAATGACTTAGATAAGGCAGAGTGTATGTGCACCATTTTCTTTACATCCCTTATTCTCCTTCCATGCATACTTCCATCCATGTCTGCTTCCCCAAATCACTCCCCTTTCAGTCTTTGGAGGTGTTGGAGGGCAAAGTGGAGCCTTTGAACAGATATCTCCCCCCCGAGATGGTGTCCTTCAGAGGGCTCAAAGTCCCCCTTTTGTGTCTACATGTTGAGAACTGTCTCTCTGTACATCTCCCAGCCTCTTATGACCACAGAGCACGAGAATAGAAATGCTAATGTGACATTATGAATGAGAGGTAAGGACTGTCCAGCTTTTTGTGGACGGGAGGCCTTTTGGGGTGAGTGAAATATACCCATACAGTAGAGTGAATGCCATCCCCGGATGTTCCCACAATCAGCGCTCCGAGATAGCCCAGGCACTGGTGGGCTTTTCATCAGGTCCAGTTTTGAAAGACAACTTGACATTCTTATAATGCCATGCAAATGTATGCGCTTATACAATGACAGTGATTACTCAGACTCCCAAGACAAGCCACACGTATCTTAATAAATCAAGACTATAGATTAAACAATTTAGAGAAGAATGGTCTTTCACGGAGGGAGAAGCCACGGCTTGTGTTCTTCAGATTATGAGACAAAGTGTTTAAATCATTCTCAGTAAGCGTCCGCCCCAGACACATGTGGCATTTCTTTTGTTTCCAGCTACACTGTGCCCCACACTCCCACTCCGCCGCCCTCGAAGTGTGACTCACTCTGAAATATCCAAATCAAATGTCACCCTCTTTATGAAGCCTTGATTCTCAAACCCCACCCCAAGCACAATTCCTGACACCCTCTTTGCTGATTCCAGACTCCTTATTTAGATCTCCATAGTCACATAAATATAATTGAATTATGAGTTGTAGTAAGCGGTGGCTACGACTCCTTTCCTCTACCTACCCTTCCCCCAAATATGAGCTCTTCAGAGGACAGATGATGTCTTATCTCATCATGATGAACCCACCCCTCACACTCTGGCCTGGATTAGTGCCCTTTGTGGCTGGGCAGGTGGTAATTGCATAACCCCCTGGGGTACTATTCACATCAAAATCTAGATGAATGGCAACTTCGAGGATCGTGCAGCATGCAAATCTTTTCTTCATTCCTACTCAATACAGGAGTCCATTAAATGTTTATTAAATTAAATAACGGCAGACTAGTTGGGACAGCGGTAGGAAAGAAGAGAAGCATGATTTCTTTCACATTCATATGAGCTGGCTGTAGGGTCCAGCTCTTTTCATTGGCATATCAGTCTATCTAATCATAGCTAATCAGGTGTTAGTAGCATATGGTTTGAGGGAAATAGTGTTCTCTGCTATAGATGTCAGCTAAAAAAAAAATTTAAAGCTTCAGTTGATGCAAACTGCCTGCTTAACTTGAGGCCATGAGGAGATGGTGACAGATAAGCTTTACATCCTCAACTTGCAATCAATTTGCTCCTGACCATGATTCCAAGTATTAACCTTGTTCTATCAAACTCCTGGAGTGTGGGGCTGGGAAGAGAAGAGCATGCACAGAGGAAGCTGAGATCAGCCAGAATAGCTAATGAACCACTAGATTTGATCTTTATGGGAAAGGGAAAAAGTGGCCTTGCTATGGAAAACAAAACACAAGAATCCATTCCATTAGTAACCTGACCACGGCTTGCTTTGCTGCTGACACGGTCTAGTGCAATGCCTGTTTGTTCAGGTTTTCTGTCCCATCAGAAGATATGGGTGTTGGCAAACAGGGATTCCAATTTGCAGCTATTTTGTATTTGTTCCCATATGTTATATAATGCTCCTATGGGGATCTATACAACAGATACTGAACAAGTGAAACCATCTAAACAAAACAAAAATAACACAGAGAGAAGGTTATAGAAGTATGGCCTGTTAAAACATAAAGGGGAACAGGATAGAATTGGACAACCCATTCTTTTTGTTGTTGTTATTGTTCTAAAGTTTTATAAAATTCTGAACCAGAAGTGGCAATGTAATCATAAAGGTGTATTAACAGAAATACAAGGAAGACAGCAAATGCCAACACCACAATTCTTCCTCAGGAATTTGTCATCTTGTCTGTCATCTTAAAGGGTGCCCTATTATACTGTTCACATACTGTATATTTGTTACTCCTACTTTACAAAACATCACAATGGTTCTTTTGTTCTTTTATTATCTTATATATATATTTGGCATTAAATTTGATATCATGAAAGGATGTGAACCCCAGCATTTTTAAAATATTTTGGCTTCTTGTACTATCTCAGCCAGCTTAACTTCAGAGTTCAAATTGGGGCACAATGATGTATCTAGGAGGGTTAAAAGGTGGGAGAGATTTAATATCCCACTAAGTCCATTGCTAAGGAAATTAATAACCAGACAAAATATTTAAGTAACAAGCAGTGGATTTAATTTTATTTGGTAGGTTTAAAAATAATAATAATAATAAATAATAATATTTGACTATTGCTTTTTCAATATGATAAAGTATAAAGACGGTTAAAATACTCCAGAATCTCACTACACAGATTGCCCTCTTTTTGTTTTTTGAATTTATTTTTTTATACAGCAGGTTCTTATTAGTTATCTATTTTATACATATTAGTGTATATATGTCAATGCCAGTCTCCCAATTCATCCCACCACAGCCACCTCCCACCCCCGCCCCTTTCCCCCCTTAGTGTCCATACGTTTGTTCTCTACCAGATTGCCACTTTTTGATCTTCAAAAAAAAGAAATTCATATACGATTTTTAAAAATCAAAGGAACAGGGTGATATCAAGTTGAGAAGCCTAGTTCTTCCACAAGAACTGTGGTCCTGAGTGTGATTCCTAGACCAGCAGCATCAGTAGCCTCTAGGAAATTGTTAGAAATGCATATTCTTAGGCTCCACCCCAGATCCACTGCATCAGAATTCCTGGGGGTGGGATCTGGGTTTTAACAAACCCTCCAGGTGATTCTGACACATACTGATATTTGAGAACCACTATTCTACACAAAAGCAATCAGAGTTAAATTTCTTATGTCTTCCCAGTTATATTTTAATCTCACACATGCACACGCACACATATACATGCACATGCACCATTTTTCTTTATACAAAAGGAACTACTTATACACACTGTGCGATTGTTGCTTTAAATTTTTAAACTACATCATTTCTCAAACAGGTCTTTCCATTTCTGCACTTAGAGACCCACTTCATGCTTCAGAAGATTATAAAACCTTTCAGTGGATATGCCATCTACCTTAATGGTTCAACCAGGTCTCTGGCATGGTTATTTCTGCTATTTATTGTTTGGTTTCTTAGTTTTACCATGCTGATAAAACAATACAGGTATTTTTGTTTTGTTTAGCTTTTTGCTGGTGCATCTTGGAATACATGTGTGAGTATGTTTTTTTAAATAAATTCCTAGCAGCGCTGACTCAAGATCATAAAGAAATTTATATTTTACATTTTGGTGCATATGACCTTAATGTTGGAAAAAGAGCTTGCACCAATTTACATTCCAAGCAACAGTTTACTAACAGCGTCTATTTTTCTGGATCATCACTGACACTGGATCTTATCAAAATTATTTTAACTGGTGTCAATCTGATTGATTAAATATGGCATCTCGATATTGTTTAAGTTTAATTATGAGGTTGAAGATGGTCATTTTATATTTTTATTTGCCATTTATGCTTCTTTTTCAGTGACTTGTCCATTTTCTCTTGGGTTAGGCATATTTTGTCCTTATTGATTTGTATGAATTTTTATAAATTAAGAAAACTAGTCTTGGCCTGTCACTTGTTTTTACTGTAATTTTTATTAGTTTGGACTTTTTAAAGTTGGTCATAACTTTATAAATTTGTTAATGTTTTCCTGTCCATGCTCTGTGTATTTTATCTTTCCTGGAAAAAATTTCCACCAATTCCAAAATTCTAAATAAATTCACCTATGATTTTCTTCAAATCATCAAAGTTTAGTTTTTTACTTTCCATAATTTACTTTAGTAAAAGAAATGAGACTGAAATCTAGTTTTTATTTTTTTCATACAGCTAGTCTCTTGTTCCAACGTCACTTAGTGAACAAGCTCTCTTTTCCCAATGATTTGAATATCACCTTTACCTCTGATCTGGAGAATTCAGGGACATTCTCCTATAACCTACTGGTTCTCTATTTTCAAGCTGTTTCAATTAGTACATCTTCATTACCAGTTTTTATACTAGATAGAGTTACTTCTATCTCATTTATTCCTCTTCTTGAAAAATGTCATGGCATTTTTCATTTGTTTATTTTTCATGGCGAACTTTGTGTCATTTTGTGAAGTGCAGAAATAAGTTTAGATGGAATGTTAACACTGAATTTATACTTTATGGAGTTTTGTCAACACACATCTGTTTCTTACAAAAGAATACAACCATTTCTAATTTTAAAAACGTCATCTTCTACATAACATTAGAGCTTCAAGTTTTCTTCCTATTGGTCCTTCACAGTTCTGGTTACCTTCAATATTAGGTATTTTACTTTTTGGCTGCTGTGATAAATGGTTTCTTCCTCCCAATCTATTTTCTAACTGTTCATTGATCGTATTCAAAGCTACTAATTTTTAAAATCATATTCCATGTGAACAAAAAAAAAAAAAGAACAAATGAGCAGCGGTCATCAGCCAGTTATACAAGGGTTAAGTCACAACCCACTGCAGTTGCCCTCAGAAAGTAAACTCTGAGGGGAATTCAGGATGAAAAAACAGGATGGGGCCCTCTCTGCTTTAGATAAATGGGCTGCTAGACAGTTAGATGCATATCTCAGAAGAATTTCAATGGCCCCAGATTCTTGCATCTTCCCATACATAGAAAAGCACTAAAATCATTAACTTGAATATCTGTTCTTTGTGATTAGTAGTCTTTTACCAAGATGTATGCCTGACTACAAGTATTTCCCAGCCAAAAAATTCATATATATACTGGTTGCTCCCCTACCTCTTGGAGCAGTTCCTTAGAGCTGTCTCCTGGGCTATAGTCCTCAGTAAGACCCTGAATAAAACTTAAACTTAGAACTCTCATGTTGTGCATTTTTCTTTAAATTGACACCATATATCTGCAATATACATGATTCACGAAATGAATTCTTAAAAACACATGCAAAAAACACATCTAAATGAATGTTATCTACTGAAAAGAGACATGAACAGGCTTTGCTGAGAAAGTGTTTTGAGTATACATATACACACGTGTGTATATATATATATATATATACACACGTGTGTATATATATATACACACATATATATATATGCACATATACATATATATATAGATATATATATTACAATATATATATTTTGGAATTGCCCACAGAAGACAATGTCCCATTTACTTCCTAGTGGTACATGATTTTTGGACACTGATTGACACGGCCTTGCTTGGTGAACCAGTATATCAGCTAAGCTTTGTTTAGACAAATATAACCATTTCCTTATATTATCCTATGAAAATAAACAGAGGAAGATTTGTTACCGTTCAGAATATTCCAAAAAAGAGTGTTAATTCTTAAATAAATATTTAAATATGAAGTTACAGAAATGCCTTGGCCAATGGAGCGACCATTGAGGTCCCAGTGAAGAATTCAGAACAACTGAATGCATCTATTGAAATGGAAAGAACAGTGACAAGAAAGACTTTTTTTAAAAATGAGAAATAAAAAGAACAGTAGAATTGATTAGTAAATCTAAAAAACTTAGCGTGAGGGAGGAAAAATAATTTTCCCTCTACCCTTCTAGGTTCTTTGCTGGGACACCTCTGTAATAAAAAAATGATTAGCAGGAAAAACAGAAGTTTAGTAACATGTATTCCTCCTGTACACATGGGAAAGACCCAGGAAAACCAAGTAACTCCCCCAAATGGCCCAAGCCACCACATTAAATAACATCTCCAGCCAAAGACAAAAAATGTTGGGAAGGGAGGGGCAGACAAGTTATAAGAGGTTACCAGGAAAAGCACAGTGAACAGGGTAAGATTGTTACACAGAGTTAAGTCTTTGTCTTCTATAAGAGTTTTTAGAGATTTAGTCATCCTTCTCTTCCTGGTACAGAGAGGGAGGCACACTTACAAATGGAGTTTTCCCTTATAAATGTAAATTGCTCTTACAAAAGAGTAACTTCTACTCAGTTTTAAGAGCTTGTGCTTGCTATTTCTTTTTTTTTTTTTTTTCTTGCTATTTCTTAAAAATAATCAAGCTAAGCGTTATAAATTCAGCTCCCCGTATAAGCTAAAAAACAAAAGAATATAAAGCATAATGAAGATGACAAAGGGAGAATACAAATAAACATTAAAAATAATAATGGGACAGTAACACAAAGAGGAAGTAAAATTAATGATAAAATAATACTTTATAAAACTCTTCCAAATATATAAAAATATCTACTTTCTAGGTATAGTTAAATGGACCAAAGAGAACAGATGAAAAGCCAAAACTGATTATTTTATTCCTAGTGACATTTTATATGTTAACTAATTATTTTATAAATTTTTCAATTGATTATATTGGATTTGATAGGAATACAATAATATAAGCAGCAATTAATAATAATGTTTGTCTCATCCTTACCAATATTTATGCCTTAAATTATCATTTCTCATGTCAAATTTCAGGTGTTATTTCTAGAACAATATTAATAGTGGAGAGGGTAGGCATTACTATCTAATTCTTATTCTAGATATGAAAATAAAACTTTTAATGTTTTACCGTTAAACTTGTTGCTAGATATTTGTTTGAGAAATATATATTCTTGGTAAATGGTATAATATTCTTTTAATGTACCACTATTCTATTTGCTAACATTTAGTATTTCTGCCCCAACATTAATAAGATTGTATTGAGACTGTAGTAAGTACGAATATTGTATTTTGTCATCTGAATCATATTTCTATTTAAATATTGTGATGTCATTGTACAAAGATTTTGAAAGTTGGCATTCTTTATGTGTGGAAAGCTTAAATAATTTTTAAATTTTCAAAAAAGAGCTGATTTACAAGAACTACTCTTTGAAAACTATTTGACTCTGGAAATTTCTTTTTGCACTAACTTTTTAATAATTTTCTAAATAATTTTCAAGTTACTCATCAACTAGAAGTTTCATCTCTTCTCTGGGGACACTGTTAATTTTTAGGTTCCTAAAAATTTGGGAATTTTTAAATGCACTTTATAGAGATTTCCAATATAACATTTCCTTGATGCCATTTTTAATTTTGTGTATTTGTGTTTTCTTCTTTTTTTAAGCTCTGGTTCCAAAAAAGTACTTAGAGTTATCAACCTGAAAATATGTTTCCATTTGCTAATAATAATAATAATCTATTATTTTAATTTTTCCTTTGCTATCTCCTTTTCATTCTGCAGATTTTTTTCAATTATTCTATATCCCACTTTTTTCTTAGATGCTAAATAGTCTTTCATGGCCGAGGATATTTCTGAAACTTTATTTTGGGAACTCTTTAGAATCTGCATTACATTCTTTTGAATAATCTATGTGGTGACAAATCTTTCTCCTTTGTGTTCATGTTATAATGTAAGAAAAGTGGCTGAATGTTATTTCAAACAAAGCTTGCCTGATACGGTGGTTCACCAGCTTGGTCATACAATTTTGCGTCAAAAATCATGCGCCTCGGTGATTAAATGAGGCATTCTTTCCTGTGGGTTGCATACAGTGACTCTGAAGGCACTCCAAAAGACAGTTCAAAATATGTTTCACCAAAGGCTATTCTTTAGAGGCGAACACTTCTTTGGATGTGTAAGCACTTCTTTTTGTCATTTTAAGGGCTCATTACCATGTAGTCAGATGTGCGCTCACTGTGGCTGGAAATCAGAAAGGCAGATAAACCAAGAATGCCAAGTGAAGACTCCGCAAAGCTAGGAACTCTGTGGTCATCCTGAGCTGATCTTTTTTATTCCGTCTAAAATGCAAAGTCGTCCATTTCAAGGAGAGGCATAGCTGCATTTATTTATAGCTATTAGACAAATATGCAAAGCAAAAATCTGCTTTTCTAAATAAAGAATGAAGCACAAGCCAGTAAAAATACTTCAAAACAGAATGTGTTTTTGATAAAGGGTAATGAAGAGAGAAACCAAGAAAAAAGACATTGGTAAACATGAAGTTTTATATGTATCCCGTAGCCAAAGTTAGGGTTCTGAAGACCCTCATAATATCCTTACATATTATAGTTCTGTCATTTAATGTGAATAGTTAATGTCATTTATGAAGAAAGCAGTCACACTTCCTGGATAATTACCACATATCTATTAAAATGAATCATGTCTCCCTTTAAAATGTGCATTTATTCCGCTCGCCTTCGGTCAATGCATATCTTTTCCTTCATTATACTGCTAAAATGTCAGCCCTGCTATGTTGAAGAAATCAATAATTAAATAGATTTATGGTAATTACCTCCCAGTAACACACTTTTCCCACCTTAACAACATAAACCTAATCCACTAACATCAAAGTTACACAAATATATTGGTGAGAAGGTCATCATGTGAAAATGCAACTGTTGGGGAGGGGAAGATTTCCCCCTTCCCTTCTACGCTCTTTTATTTAATAATTGCATTGACACAAGACAGATTCACAGGAGAAAAAGATATAAAAAAAAAATTTTAATTTCATACATACGGAGGTCTCATAGATGTAGGACCTAAGAAGTGACCGAAGAAGGCAACTTTTATACTTTTTAGTCAAAGAAACAATAAATTTATGAGGAATAGACAAGGCAAACTAACTAGGCTTGTGTACTAATTAGTGGCGAATCTAAGCAGTCTGTTTACATAGCCTTCTAGCCCTGAATTCCTGGTCTCTGCTGAGAAGGATGTCTCTCTACCTCCTGGTGCAGGGAGGGTACCTTTCACCTGGGAGATTTATTTCCCGCTTTCAGGAGGGTCTGAGTGTTCTTTTGGCACCAGCTGTTTCTCAAGTAACTTTAATTCGAAATAATCAATATGCCACATAGGCATATTTTGGGGCCACCTGCCCTGGGCCCCACTGTAACTCAGTTTACAAAATTGTGAATCACATTTTAAACACCATCTCGAGAGGAAACACCGAGTAACCTTTCTGAGCAACTCGCATGAACTTCAGCTCTACATTTATGAAAAGCAACATTCTACATTCTGTGGCTCTGGGAATCTGGAGTCAGCCTTAAAACTTACAAAAACAACAACAGAAAAACCATGACTCTCAGCAATGACGATAAGATGTGTGATATCTTATAAAATTTTCAGGTGTTTTCTAAGTTTTTCAGTAAACCACTCAATTTGTGTCTAAGCTACCAGGAACTAGAAAGAATTGGCCACTGCAGTGATTTTACCATCTCAATGGCTAAAGATGATCACCCAGTCAAAGTAACTGGTCAAGCACAAATGGGCTGCCCATAGACATGATGAAAGGATCAGAGAATTATCCTCAAAGTTATTTCTGTGCTGTAGGGGAGCACAGTTTGCTACCCCAAAATGTGCCTTTTTACCGTGAGGATTATTTCAGGCTGACTGTTTTTAAGAAACAAAAGGCTCGGGAAGAGCTTTGACCTCTCCCTTAACTTCCTTAAATAATTTAGGTAGGAGGGCCTATCTCAGGAAGAGAGCTATCACCAGATTTAACTACAAAGCATAGTGTCCCATTGTCTCTGAATAGCAGGACAAACATTTGTTTACCAAATATTTGATTTTCTCATCTTCTTGTAAATTATTTTCCTCTCCTTGTAAGTCCTAAACCTTTACCGCTTTCTCCTTTTTTCCAGATGGCATATAAGCCTCAATTACCTAACTTGTCCTGGAGGGTCTCATTTTTCATATGAGGCCCCACATACATATAAAATTAAATCAAATTTTCTCCTGTTACTGTCTCATGTCAATTTAATTCTTAGACCAGCCAGAACAATCTGAAGGGCAGAGGAAATCTTCTTCCTCCCTTCCTCTCTATCTGCAGGGTTCGGTGGAAACAAAAGTGGTGAGAGTCCTTTTTCTCTCCCTCTAAATTTGGCTTAGCAGGAGAAAATACTTGTGGAGCTAGTTTCTTGGGTGCAGCAGCTCTGGTAAAAATCCGACTGATCTTTTTCCTCCCAGGGGTGGTCACTGTTTTTCTTTGTCTCTGACTGTTGTGCAATTTGTCTTGTTCTATGTCTTGAGAGCTTGGCTTTATGACTAGTGAGAATATTCTCTCTGGTCTCCACTATCTGGAAGGTGCACTTAGCAGCGTGCATTTGGTGGTCAGTAGACTAGACTAGGATTCCAAGCAGCTGTAGCCAGTTGGTCAGAAGCACAGGCAACAACCTGAGCTTGCAATTGGCGTCTCTTTGTCCAGCTGTGTCAGCTATCAAGGGAATTTATCATAAGGGGGCCTGGTCCACAAGGGGTCTTTGTTATCTCAACCTTTATTGTCTTGTGAGTACTCCAGGGACAACAAAGGTCTTTGCTTTCTTGGACTAATTCTGGGAATGAACTTTCTGGATCTTATGAGGGATGCATCCTTTGTGTCTCTTGTGTCTTTGGTTAAGCCATAAAAAGGTTTCTTGGTTTAAGCTCCTATTTGAGATTAATATAAGATTCTACATATCAATGGCCAGATGGTCCTTTGAATTGGCTTTGCTTAAAAGGAAAATTTTTAGATAGCTCTCATCCTAAAACCAAATTAAAAAGTGGAAGTACATACATATATATTTATATATTTACATACACACACACACACACACACACACACAACATGTAGCTTTAGGGACTTCTTTAATAAGATGGAAGGACAGTAATTAGAACAAAAATCAAAGTTCGCTCAAACCCCTTCCTATTCGCCTTCAGACATTTGCAAATATTGTTAAAAAAAAAAATAAATAACAGGACATTGGAAGTACAACTGCCCTGCACTTAAGAAAAATTTTTTAAAAAAGAGAGAAAATTATTACAAATGGGGCAAATAAAAAAATCTTAAATGTATAAGAACTATGGTCCTAGAAGCTATAAATATCTTTAAAAAAATGTGGGTTGTACCCTATTTGCAGCTGGACTTGTAGGTTAAACTCCATTTGTGACTACAGTCTAACCAAACTGCTGCCAGCCCTCAAGAAAGTTACAACCTAGGATTACAATGGCCATTATGAAAAATGTTCCAGTTAGACAAGATTTTAAAAGTACACTTAAAAGCAAGGACTTCCAAATCACACAAACAGAATGGGATACCTATTTTAATTGGTATGCAGGAGCCTCCAAAATGTTTCAAAATTCCAAAATAGCTTCATTGAAAGATTTGTTGTAACAGGCAGAAAATAAGATAGGAGGCCCCCTGTCTGACTGAACTCTTGACCAAAACTGATATTCAGAGTTTAATAGGAATGTTTTTTAGGCCTTTTCCCCTAAGCTAAATGTACCGAGAGAGAAAGAAAAACATGCCAACAGAGGTGGATGGGTATATCAGTCCTTTGATAAGCAACTAACCTCGCTGATGTATCTCAAAAGGCTTATAATTGTTCTTGCCTTATAAAACCCAAGTCCTTCTTGGAGGAAAGTACATTCCTTCCCTTTATTTTTGAGATGTAAACTTTCTGCAAAATTCAGGGAGGTAATTCTTATCAGAAGAAGAACAAAAAGGGGACAAGATCATCTGAAAATTTAAACAAATGAGAATTCATATGTCTTATTTTTATTGTTGTTTCATCTTTCTATATTTAAATATATTTATTGAGTGACACTTTTTATCTTTATTATCTCTTTATTCCTAAAATTTAAGTTCTATTAGTTGGCTGAATTCTGTATTCTTACATCCCCTTTCCCTTCTCACCAAAAATGGCACAAGATGACTTAATCCCCTCAGTTTTTATTCACTTGATGATCTATTCTTTGGCTCTACAGTCAAAGGACAAGTGAGTTATTACCTTTTTCCACCATAATTTCTTTTCCTTCAACCTTGTAGACACTGATCAACTTTCTTCTGGCAACAAATACTACATCAAGCACTTCAGCTATTCACTTTTTTTTGCTTATGCAGAAATATAGTTTTTTTCTTTATACCTGTAGTCCAGTAATTTCAATACTACAGTGCCTTTCTATTGCTAATTTTATCAAACTTTCCTGTTTTTCCTTACAAATTAAGATCTTCTATTCAACTGATATTTTCTCATTCTATCTTTAAATACATTTTTTTCTTACATTTGTTCTCAGTGTCAATTATACATATATTAGGTATCTTTTGATTTTCTTCTATACCTCTTATCTAATCTAGAATTATTTGACTTTGTTCTTTTTTCTAAAATGTTAAATATAGAAAACTTATCTCCCAGTTCTTTATCAAAATTTAGTCTAGCTTCTCCTTTTGTTATTTTTTTTTTTAAATTAATTTATTTATTTTATTTTTGGCTGTGTTGGGTCTTCGTTTCTGTGCGAAGGCTTTCTCTAGTTGCGGCAAGTGGGGGCCACTCTTCATCGCGGTGCGCGGGCCTCTCACTATCGTGGCCTCTGTTGTTGCGGAGCACAGGCTCCAGATGCGCAGGCTCAGTAGTTGTGGCTCACGGGCCTAGTTGCTCCGCGGCATGTGGGATCCTCCCAGACCAGGGCTCGAACCCGTGTCCCCTGCATTGGCAGGCAGACTCTCAACCACTGCACCACCAGGGAAGCCCTCCTTTTGTTATTTTTAATGTGGCTTATCTCTCTGTTGCTTTTATGCTTTGAAATATTAACACTTTTTGTTTGAACACTTTTATCTCTTCTTAGAGCTTTATTTTTGGAAAAACATGTTCACTTGTGCTCTCTGAGAATATGAAGAACTATTTTATAAAATATTCCTCTGTTTCTTTGTGTAATTAGTCTTACGATGTATTGTTTCTGTCTGCTTTTACTCATGTTTCTCAATTTTACTTTCACTCTTTTTTTTTTTCCTCCTTTGTCTTTTGCTAGTTCTTATTATTTATTTTTGAGGTAGGTTGGCTATTTTGTGCAGAATAGTACTGGGAAGGAAGGGTTAGCACGGCGGGATGGGAATGATGGAACACCTGCAGCTGCTGCTTGGCTGTGTTGGACATCTGAGGGCTTGTGTCAGTGAGGCTCACAGCCAGCACTCTGGGGAAGGGCTCTCTGTGCTTTACTCTGATGCTTATTGCCTCCTTTCTCTCCTTCACACCCTCTCACTTCAAGTAACACCCCTCAGCTGAGAGATCTGGTTACAGAACATAGACATTACTCATCTGCATATTCCCCGCCCCTCAAACTCATCTTCTTTCTCTGTTCAATTTGCCTCAATATAGTTTTTCTCTTCTACCAATGTCAGGTCATATTAGTGACCTGAGATTTTATAACTCCAGGTAAAGAATCTTTAGATTTATCTTTCAGAATGACACTTGGTACCCAGAGCACCAAGATGGCAAAAGTCAGTTCTGAGCTCCCAGAAAAGTTGAAAAGATTTTACAATGAACACCCATATACCATCCAGATTCTACCACTAAGACCTTATTGTTTTTGTTTAATCATGTCTGTCCATTTATCTTTTCCTCTTTTCCCCACCAATGAATTAATCATCTTCATTATTTTATTTTTCAAAAAAAAAAAAAAAAAAAAAAAGAAAGAATAGCAATTTGGCAGGGGAAGTTGATTAGGAAATAGTAAAACTTCATTTACAGAAGCAGTCAGTTTAAAAATCATAGGTATAATGAAGCTCTTGTATAGCTCTTTGATAAAAATGAGTAATGTTATCAAGTAATAAGTAATGTAATCAAAAATTATTTTATGCACAATTATTACAGGGACCAAACTTGCATTAATAACCAGATACATAAATTTCTTCTTTGTGTGACCTGGTCCACTGGGGCATCTTGCCTCAAAAAGTAAGTTTATTCAGATGTCATTCATATCATATAAAATTAAAATAGATAAATTCCTTCCATACAGCTCACCTTTCTTGATCCTGGCACAAGCTGCCAGAGACCTGCTATAGAATACCTCATTACTACATCAAAGAGGACCATGGTTCTCAATATGCCTGTGTTAGGGGGTGGGAGATGTTCCCTGCTAAAAATAGCTTCAGAGCTCTTTCACACTGCAGAGTCACACACAGAACCCACTAGAATTGTTCATACACTTAGCTCTCTGCCACAGATTTGACATTTGAGACTACTGCATGGAAGGTCAACTAACAAGTAACTTTCCTTCCAGGGGATATGACAGGAAGTGTTGAGAAAGAAAAGTACAAGATACTCAATATCCTCAAAGTTTGAAGGGGTCAGGAATTGAGACACAGGTGGCCAGCTTGCATTTCTTTCCTCATCATGGATCAACCTCAGGACGAAATGAAAAGAAAAAGCATGAGTCCAGTTCAAGTAGATTTTCTCCACCTTGGCTTCTACTAATAATGGCAGTATGAGCTCACTCTCACTGGGGTAAAACCCATCAGTCTGGAGCGGTACAATCTGAAGAAGAAGGTCTAGCATGGGGAGATGGGAAACTGACCACACACTGAATGCCATGGCTCTAGGTATGACTTCACATGGGTGACTGTACAGCCCAGCTTTCCTGAGACAGTTCTGGTTTACTGTATTATTTATTATTATTATATATTGTTGTATTAGCAATGCCCCTTTATCCTACAAAATGTCCTAGTCTGGATAAGGAATTGAATCCTCACCTAATGCATCACTGAATACAAAGATGGTGGAAATTTTTCTCCCATGACTTTTAACTGACATCAGTTACTAAATCAGGAGGAGACTTTTAATTAGCTGGATAAATACCCCTACTAGGTGTAATGGCTCCCCAAAGAGGTGGGTAAAAACTCCAGCATGAAAATGGTGAGAACCACAGGGTATATCTACAAATAAGGTCAGGTGAACACAAAATCCTGATACACTGTTTGCAAAAAAACAAGACAAAAACTGTGCAGAGAAAATATTTATAAATCAGCTGGGGTTGTAGCTGCCTTTCTACTTTGCTGACTATAAACGTCCAACACACAATTATCAGCATTGAGAGTTAAAGGTTCGTAGATAAACGGAGAAAACTGAAGTTTCCATTGTCTCAAGAAGAATCTAGTCAAACTCTGTTTGGACAAAGAGAAGATATATATAGATTGTACAGACCTGTCATGCTCAAGAGTCTGTCAAAAAAATCTAAGCAAGTCATACACTGCACATGCATATGCTAGTATGGGGGAAAACATTCAGCAACTAAAAAGGAAGTTAAAAAACAAAGAATATAGAGGATAAATGACAAGCATAATTTTGAAGAAGAGAATACCGTTTTGTATTCTCTGGGAAAATGAGGGAAACAAACTAAAACATCACATAAGATAGAAAGGGAGCCTTCCAAGTTAGAGAAAGAAATGAGTAAGAGTTAAAGACAAAGAATGCTGTTTGAAAAATTAAACTGGCATTAATGTTAGTAACTGTGGTACGTGGTATCCAAATATGATCACGAGAAATTCATTCCATTCCTATCGCCACGTGGCTCCTCCTATCAGGAGGATTCCATTTCCCTTTTCCATGAATTGGTGGACTTGTGACTGGCTCTGATCAACTAGAGGTGGGAGAAGTGGGGCTCTAGGACTTCCCAGACCAGGAATTAACAGAACTGGCAGCTTCCACTTTCTGAAAGCCTGGTTTCCATGTTGTCCAGGATTTACCACTGGATGAACAGAGGCCATGTGAAGAGAGGCTTGCAAGGAAGAAGAACTGTTCCTATAGTTCAAATCCTACCACAGTGCAAGCTGAATGCAGCCACGAGTGACCCCAGTTGTAATCACAGAACTGCCCACCAGAGACCACCCAACACACGGGTTCAAGAGAAATAATAAATATTAACTGTACTAAACCAGTAAGCTTTACAATGGCTTGTTAAGTAGAAACACATATACAAACAGTAACTAACAGTAACTAACGTTAGTTAGTAAGTAACTAACGTTCCTCATATAACTGGTATATGCCAAACTTTCTGATAAGTACTTCATGTGTGCTTTCTCATTTAATTTTCAAATCCCTCCTATTTTCTTCATCCCTAATAGCATTGCTTTACGTCAAACCAAACAGAAAAAATAAAGGATAAAAAGCTTTCAAGTTTGAGTCCTAGACTTCTGACTTGATCCAACCCCCAACTGATCCTCTCTGCTGTCAGTAGAGAGAGTTATATAAAATGCAAATTAAGACATGACCCAATTACAAATTCCAGATTTCTCTGTAATCTGTCTCTCCAGTATATTTCTCAATTCTGCTTCAGTACTATCCCATTACTCGTCCCTCCTCCAACTTCACCCATGATGTCTCTTGCCTCTGTACCTTTATCCCAAAAGACTTTCTCTATTCTCATTAACTTCACCTGCAAAATTTTCATCTATCCTTCAAAGTGCAGCTCAGGTATCATCTCTTCTAGGAGGCCTGTCTTGACTGTATCTGCCCAGGACTAGATCAGGTGCTTCTTCTTGGATTACACAGAACACCATCAATACAGTTATTATAACAAATTTGCCACTATGTTGTATCTATCTGTTTATAAGTCAGCCATCTGCAGTAGACAATAACTCTGTAAAGACAAGGGTTTGCTGTTCCCAGCAGTTGCTCTGTAGCTGTGTGACCTTAGGCATGTTCTTAAGCTCTCTGTGCATCCACAGTCTTTATCTGGAAGGTAGGATCTCTCCCGTAGAGTTTTGTTGTCAGGATTAAATGAGTTGGGCAAGTATTATGCTTAGAACAACTCAATTTTTTAACTCATTATTTTTATTATTGCTCAATAGATGTTTGTTGACCATAATTATTCTGAAAAGACAGATAAGATTTGGCAGAGAAAGGGGGAAGAAGGGGTGAGGGAGAAAGGAAGGAACATATGCAAGATGTAAGTAACATTCTCCCTAACTCAGTAAATGTCTCACAGCTACCCAGGCACTCAGACCACAAACTCAGGAGCTCAGATCACAAACCCAGGAGGCATTCCTGAGATATCCCATAGCCCTACTTTCCTCATATTCAATCATCGGTACACATCCCTGAATTTTTCCTCCAAAATGCCTGTTGAGTCTGTTCACTTATCTCTATGTCAGTGGACACCATCCTAATCTAAAACATCATTATTTTCTTTGTAAATAACTACAGTAGCCTCCCAATGGTCTTCTGCTTTCCCCCTTGCCCTTTAGAAATTCATTCACCAAAGAGTATTCAGAATGACCTTTAAAAATGGCACTTAGGTATTTTAAATCCTCTGCTTTAAATGACTGTAGTCACGGTAATCTCAAGGTCCTAGCTGGTGGAGCCTCACCTACCTGTTGGATGCCATCCATCCTCCCTCTCTTCTTCATCACCCTCCAGGCACAGTGGGCTCCTTCCAGGTCCCCACTCAGCCTTTTCCAACCATGAGGCCTCTCTGCAACACCTATGCTTTACTGATTCTCTTTCCTTTGTTCTCCCAGTGGTCTTTTTCATCTTTCAAGGCTCAGCTAAACCATCTCCAGTCTTATTCTCTCTTGTGGCAGCACTGTTCTCTGTTCTGTTAGAGCACTTATTTTTCTGTTTACTTGCTTAGTGTGTGTCTTACCCACCAGACTCTAAGTTCAGAAGCAGAAAGGGGCTAGGACACAGAATGTTGGTTAATTACAGTGGTACTTAACAGAATTTAAGTATTAATTCACTTAAAGATTTATATTCATAGGCCGATTCCCCAGGAAGAGAGATAATTTTTTAAAACACATAATTTTACAAGAGGTAATTTTGTAATTGAGCAATTTCTCTGTGCTAAATGCTTGGTACTCCTCTGTGCTAAAATGCATTATAATTTATCTTTCCCTTTTTTCTTATAAGAAAGGTATAGCAGTACATAGCAATAACAGGTATTGATAAGGTTCCAACACAGACCGAGCAAGGATCTCTCCAGGTACAACGTAGAACAGCTGCAATGGTTTCTAAGCTAGGTCCAGTGGCAAAAATGCTGGTTGTATTTTCTACAACAGTGAGAGTCATACAGATCTATTTCTTTAACTGGCAGAGAAGTTCTCATGGGAAGCAGTAACAGGAGATGTGACTTCTTTAGAGCTATTTTCCTGAACTTTCTGAATCCTTATACCCACCAAGTGCAGAGGAAAAGAAAAAAGTCAAATTCTTTGAGTTGGGTGAAGACTGTCATTGGTATTTTTGACCAGCCAGTTTAGTACACCTCTAAGTGCCATTGGCTGCCAATGAGAACACTTTTCCTGATGCTGCTTGGTATTTGGATAAATGGGGACCCTTTCCAACTGGAGTTTCACAGCACTACAGTAAAGCAAAGAAAAACATACCAGTGGACAGCCCATGTTACCTATTTAGCCAAATAACAGAACTCTTGGTTGAACCACTGGAGCCATCCTAGACTGAAGCACCAAACACAAATACTTGCTTAACTGAATCAGAATTCAAGAGCACCTCTAGTTTACTTGTTCTGCAATTTAATACTCACAAGGATAAGATAGCTTTTTAGAGCATCAGTATCAAGGTATATGCAAACAACTCCAGGGAGATTTTCAACAATGAGGATGATGTCAATTCCAAATGTTCTCTAAATATCAAGTCTCTAGGTAGCTCCCAGGCTTCCCATGGGATCTGACGATTAAAGGATCAGATTAACTTGAATCATCACTGCTTGTCCCTATCTTGTTCCTATTTGCTTATTCTTCCACTCCTCGCCTCTCCTTCTTTGTTTTTATGCATTCTTCTTTTACTCGGAGCCCCATGATCCTCATTTGATCAGACTGCATAGAATTCTTGGCACCTGGAACTATTATACTATTCCAGAAAATCAAGGTCATTTTGTAAGATAACACATGAGCCATGAATGGCTTTTCTTTCTACTCTTTTTTAGTGGTCAATTATCTTAAATTGTACTGGAAGTGCTTGTTGAAAACAATCAACAACATTTTCATCCATCTGAGAAATAAGTGAATATACAGAACAGAGATCTGAGACGTTTACTTTACTTAACCCTGAATATAGGTTCGTTAGAGGTTCTCAGAATTAATAATGAAACCGAGAAGGACCCAGTGGGGCTCCTGGGCATGGAAGCCTTTTTGTCCCCAGTTTCTTGTAGGCAAGACTCCAGCCTCCATGACCTTCCCTGAGTTCCAGAGGGCAGATTCTAACAGTTGCTAATCAAGCAGCCAAGAAACCACCTGAGGCAAGATCAAAGGGACCTAGGGGCAAGACGGGAATAAAGATGCAGACCTACTAGAGAATGGACTTGAGGACACGGGGAGGGGGAAGGGTAAGCTGGGACAAAGTGAGAGAGTGGCATGGACATATATACACTACCAAATGTAAAACAGATAGCTAGTGGGAAGCAGCTGCATAGCACAGGGAGATCAGCTCAGTGCTTTGCGACCACCCAGAGGGGTGGGATAGGGAGCGTGGGAGGGAGAGGGAAGAGATATGAGGATATATGTATATGTATAACTGATTCACTTTGTTATACAGCAGAAACTAACACACCACTGTAAAGCAATTATACTCCAATAAAGATGTTAAAAAAAAAAAAAAAAGATCAAAGGGACCAGAGAAGCTCATTGAGATTAGGAGACCAACCACCTGGGATAAGATGAAGTGCCTGCAGCCTCTGCCTGCCCACACTACACACACCCTAATCTTGTCAGCAATCCCACCCTTGAATTAATGCTATAAAACTCTTCATCAAATCCTCCCAGGTGGAGACACATAGTTTTCAAGGGCAGGAGCCCTCTGTGTCCCCCTTTGCCTGGCAAAGCAATAAAGCTATTCTTTTCTATCAATACTTCACCCGATACTGTGTCTGCGAGATTTGATTCTGCACCAGTGCAGAGAGGTCGAGCTTTTGGTATCAATAACACATAAAACACAGGTGGACATTTAAGATTAAGGTAGCTGGATATCCGATTATTTCTCTCCTCAGTTTTATACACATAGACCAACGTGGTAATGTCAGGAGTTACAGTGATTAAATGTATATTTCTTTTTCTACTTCTTCAGGTTCCCAAAACCTGTGGGTGGTTGTCTGTGTGAGTTACCTAAGAAAATAAGTTTGGACAACACACCATCTGACTTTTTGGATAAAACAACATGTTCAAAGGCAATGAGAGAACTTATCCATGATTCTGGTCTTTTCCATCTTCTCCATTGAAGATGATATTAGTGAAATTCATGACAATTAACTTAGTGCTTACTATGTGCCAAGACTGTTCTGCATACTTTAGATGTAATAAATCATTTGATTATCATATTCATGGGAGGTAGATATTGTTGTTATTTCATTTTACATATGTGGAAACCAAAGCACAAACAGGTCAAGTAACTCTCCCAAGTTCATACAGGGGAAAAAATAAACTTAGTGAGAGGTGACCAGTCATTCAGTGACGGTACGTCCTCAACAAGTTCATGAACATCTCTGAGCCTTTTATCATCTGTAAGTAGATTCATCATATCAGTTTCACATAAAGTTCAGAAAGATGTCATCTGTCTCATATAAAGTGAAAGTAGAAAATGTTATGTGTTAAAGGGTCTAGCATAGCACGTTCATTTATTCATTCAACAAACATCATTAAAGCACATACTATGTGAAAGGCTTCATTTCATTTTGACTGTTGGAGATAAAGAAATAGAAGAAAAATGTTCCAAGAAACTCACAGTCTAGTAGGCAAAATGATTGTATCTTGTGAGATCCAGTAAATTAGAGTGAATATGATAGAATATAATGTTATGCAGCAATGGAAGCCCCTATTAGGTACAGAGGTAAAACATGGGAAGAGCAATTAACTATATGTTCCAAAGATGCTAGGAAGGTATCAGGACTGGGTTTTGATGAAAGGATACAAATACTCCAGGTGTCCACAGCCTTGGTTTAGGAATCAAGGCACATGCCAATGGCACATGAGAAGGCAAAGAAGCACAGGGCAATGTGGTACCTTTAGGAAACTCTAAGAATTCCATACAACTGGATCATTAAGGCCATAGAATGGAGTGGCAAGAGAAGAGGCTGGAAATGGAAATAAATCATGAGGGTCTTTTAGGCCATGTTAGGAATTTTGGACTTTTTCCTCTACCTGATGAAGAGAACCAGAGAATAGTCATAGATTGGCATATTGCATAGATCACTTTGGTAGCAGTGTGGAGGACCAGCTGCAGGAGCTCTTACAAATGTATAAGAATCAGGGAGAATAGGTGAAAGGCTATTTCAGAACCGAGGCATGAGATAGGAAAGAGAAATACCCCAAGTGGGACTGTTTTTCACATTCCTCTTGAAAATAATATATGAATGTCACAAAAGGAATGTCAAAGAGAAGGGCAATTCGAGGGGTTTTTCTGCAGTGGTTTGATGGGATTTGGTTAACGATGAAGTATCTCAGTGAAAGAGAGAGGGGACCACCTAAGGTCAATCTTAAGTTTCTAATTTTAGCAACAGGAAAGTAGTAGCATCACCAGCTCTCACAGGAGATACAGAAGTTTGGGTATGGTGAAAGTTCCAGAAATGTTACCTTCAAAGAGTTGTTGGGACATTTAATGGAACCATCAAGTCAATGGTTGGAGATCTTCAAGTTGGTGGAGAGATTTGGGGAAGAGACATAAATCTGGAGGTTCTGAGCATATATGCGGTGTCCAAAGGTAAGAATGAAGATGAGCATGTGAAGAAATAAAATGACAGAAGTGAGGAGATAGAAAGAGGACCAAGGGGAGAAGCCTGAGAAACACCAAGCTTCAAGGGGAGAACAGAAGATGTGGACCCACAGGAAGAGACTGAGACCTGGTGTGGCAGGAAGAACGACCAAAGAGAGGAATACAGCTTAAAATGGGTCTCACGGTGTGCTTGTGGAGAATAAATCCACTAGAGATGGACAAAACTCTTCTCATGTTGAGTTGGCATGTCGCCTAAGCTAACAGTTCCTCCATTTCTATCCTTCTATATTTTATAATAGCTGTAGATTAAGTAAAGTAATTAAATATGTAGGGTTAAAAGGTCTTATGCTAAGCTTCAGGCTATATGGGAGAGTAAAATGCAACTACAGATTAAAATAATCTCATCAAATCCTCTTCTGCCTCCTCAAAAACTTTGAAGAAGGAATTGACCTGATGTCAACTTGGATTTAGCTGCATTTATGTGCCTGCTGTTGTCTAGAGTATACTATGGGATTTACTGTTGAATTATTTTGAGCTTGGGAACCACTAAGGGAAAAAAGAAAAAAGCTTCATCTCCCTGTAGAAGACACTGTATGTGCAATCTCTGTGGCTCTGAAAATGTGCACAGAATCACTGGAGACAGTGGAAATTACAGATACAATGATCTTCAAAGTACTTAAGAATTTTGGGAAAAAATGTTTTTTAAACAAACCAACCACTTTTAAAATCACTTTAATCCTTCAATTATTCTTGAACGTAGAGGAGCAAATCCCACACATCTTAAATAAGCTCTTAAAATATCTAAAAATCACTATTTTCATGAGCTAGAGATTGTAACATATTCTTAATATTATCATTCAAGTGACAGCATTGATAAGGCTTCTGAATTTTCCTTCAGTTGGGGCACAGGAACTCCTCTCGCATAACAAAGGAGATGGCAGAGGTACCATTTAGCAAATGCTTACTCTGGCGCGCTAGTGAAACAGTGGTTCCTGAAAGATTTCACGTCACTTCCAGAAGCCCCATCTCCATCTCCAGAGCTGGGGGAGTGATTTCTTTATTCCAGATGTCATGTATGATTAACTCAGTGGCGATCTTTGTACCTGACATCCTGCAGGTACACTGACCCTGAACTCAAGTCCACCTAAGATCTGTGAGTACTTCATTTAGCTGGCCACTTGTTTTGGACCTATACTAGCTGCAGAAACACTTTGACTTGCGATTTTATTTTCCTATGTGCAGACAAAGCCAAATAGAATGAGCACCTCAAGGGGCAGGGCAAGAGCACATTACTGGAAGTGGCTTGGTCCACATGTTTTAGGAGTGAACTCTAGCCATTTAGAGCAGGGGCTGAAATGATCATCCTTTATTTAGCAATTGTGAGAGACTGAGTTATATGTCTTTGTCAAAACAGGGAGATGGTATTGCCTGTGCCATCCATCCTTATCCATCGGGAATTTACTGTGATAACTCAGTATCTGCCATAGTGTTTTCAGGGGAGCCCAACTAAGGTACAGTTCTTCTAAGACTGTTTCCAGATTAGGCTGGTGAGCACAATGCCACCCAAATCCTTATCTGTGACTTTTACACACTCTGCTTTATTGGATTTCTCTTCCAGTTGGTCTCTCAGGGTTACTCGTCAAGTACCATTTCCCACCTCTCCTGGCTCTGGCTCACTGTCAATACCCGGTATTGACTAGTAGTGTCATAAACACACCAAGCTGCTCTCTACTGCCTTCTCAGATCAGGAGGAATCAATCTCCATAACCACCTGCAGAATTCTCAACTCCAACCTCATGGGTTCTGGATTCAGGGAGCTGATCTTTTCAAGTTTCATAATTCTTCAATAATGGAGTTTAGAATAGCACAGAGTAATTAAAATGTCATGATCGAGTATGTTTTTTTCATTCTGTGCATGGATGTGGAAATTCACATATAATTTGACTTTATGATCTATTCCACCATCTTGGATAAAAATGGTTATGAGGACAGTAAAGTGCTTCAAACAACAGTTAAAGGCTTTGGAAACAGATTAAGCTAAACTCGAATTCTGACTGCACTTTCTGGCTACGTCACTTTGCCAAATCACTTACTCTCCCTGAGTACTTTTATCCTCTTCTCTAACATGGATGATATTGACTTCATGGGGTTAGTGGGATTGTTCACTGAGATAATTCAGGTGTGACACAGTTTCTACACAAAGCAAATAATCAACAAATATTAGCCAAATAAATTGCAAAGACTTGACCAGGAGTTTTGAGCCCTGTGTTCTAAATCTCGCTTGACCACTACCAGTACTTGACTTTGAAAAAGTCTTAGTCTCATATTCTCATGAAGCAAACAGGAAAGCTGGACTAGATTAGTCCAGCTGGCATTGCTTATGAACACCACCATTTTCTTTTTAAGTATAATCTTACATGGAACCCCATTATATAAAACTAAATAAAAGAGTAGATGCTGCTCTGGTTGAAGTAGGAGAGACTCAGAAACAGACATACACACACATTACCTATATATTCAGATATATATAAAATATATTTTATATATATATATATATATATGTATTTATCCTAGTAGTGAGATGAAACTCTGTCCCTAAATTCCTATAACCTCTGCAAATAACCACTCCAGAAAAAAAGCTCAGCAGATATTCTGGCAGATCCTCAAACAAGGACTGTTGTTTTTATAGAATCTAACATTGAATCCCAATGAGCTGAATTTCAACTTTCATTCATAGTTAATGGACAATAGACCAACTAATCTATACTAAGGAGGTTTCTTTACATCTCAACAGTCACATTCTTTTCATGTAAGCAATGCAATGCTAAGTACTTATAGTGATTGCAATCTCTTCCAAGAAAATCTTCTATGGCACTTAAATATAATCACTACCTCACTCAGGACAACTTGTGTCATCAATATTCTATCTTGTTGAGTAATCAAGGCATGAAATTTAGTTTTGCTTTTTCTTCTAACCTCCTGTAAAACAGAAACTTAATTTTGGAGTGAATATGCTGCTGTTGGGCAGATCTACAAATGTTTACTTTTGAAAGGGGATGTTCTTATTGTTATTTAATTTAGAAAGAGAACACCCTTGTAGGTGTGTGTATTAGTAGCATCAATGTATATGATCACTGCCTAGCTGTTTAACTGTTGTATTATGTGATTTGATTTAAATGACTGCTAAGTTGACACTGGGGTGGTCTGGAACAAGGTCGAGATGACAGCCTGGGATCCACAATAAGAAGGGTCAGCACTGATTGGGGTAGAGAGCTTAGGTCGGGAGTAGCCAGTGTCAGCTAGCAGAGGCACCAAGGTGGATCCCACTGGCTCTTGGAATGAGAGAAGGTTCACAGATAAACAAAGCCCATCACTCCAGAGAACATCCTGGGCCAGTATAAAGGCTGTCTGATAAACACAACAGCAATGGTAGCCCAGCAGGTCAGGAGAGTAGGTCAAAGGTACCAAGAGTCAGACACATATATGTGTGTGAGGGGTTTTAGGGGGTGGGGTAGGGGAATTGGATGTGACCACATGGACTTGGTGAGAAGGCTGCTACCACAGCAAGTAGCTGCTATTCAGTTCTTGGGCATGTATATCCAGGTCTTCCAAGAGAAGCCAGAAATCTGGATTTTTATGTGAAATGTTCAACTGTTAAACCTTTTCAATAACTCCATTTGATTTTTAAAATTCTGTGGAGGTGGGACTTCCCTGGTGGTCCAGTGGTTAAGACTTTGCCTTCCAATGCAAGGGGTTCGGGTTCGATCCCTGGTCAGGGAGCTAAGATCCCACATGCCTCGTGGCCTAAAAACTAAAACATAAAACAGAAGCAATATTGTAACAAATTCAATAAAGACTTTTAAAAAATGGTCCACATCAAAAAAATAAATTAAAAATAAAATAAAATAAAATTCTGTGGAAATGGAGGCAACCTTATGCTGCCCAAATGAAACATTTCTGCAGGACCTATGAAGCCCTAGGGTTTCAAGTCTAAGCTATCAGGCTGGAAATTCTATACTCAGGTTCACACCTATGAATCTGGCCCTAATTCTGGGTGAAACTATGAACATTTTTCCACTTTTGTTATAATTCATTCCTTTATGTCTGGGTGATCCCAATCATTAAGTTATCTTAGTATTTATGAGAATCCAACTTTATTCTTAGTTTTGGATTCCAAAGAAACATCCTCAAATTCAAGAAATATTGCAGTCATTTCAGGGGGTGGTCTCATCTTCTTAGTTAGCCTGATCTCTTCAAGATATCCTGGGGTGAATTCTCGGTTCTCTACCATTCTTTCATTAGTCAAAAATATCTCACAACCTAGCAACGCATTCACAAAGGGTTTGTCTATTCCATAGGATATGGCATTGGGGCATAAGCCCATATAAATGCATGTAGGAATAGGGTTAATTCAAAGTCAATTAAAATTGCTCACATTCCTATAGTCATTAATACATTTTTTTTCCTGCAGAAGATGGAGACAGGGGAAAATAATACTGTTCCCACACAAAATACATTTATTCCTCTTCTTCCTCTGCAACTTTATTCTCTTCACAGTTCTTTCTGAGGGGAGGGCAATGAAAACTTGGCGGGGGTGGCGGTAGTCTAGTTGGCTGTCCTCTCCCTCCCTGGCCACTGCCCCTAATGTCTTTGCCTGGCTCTCCAGCTAGGAAGACCTGCTCCGAAGTGAGAGCCTTGGCCCTTTCTTCACCACTCAGCCTGAAGCGGCCTCTAGGGGAATTCGGACACCTCAGAATCTCCAGAACGTGTTCGGAAGTAGACAGTGGATCCACCAGGGGACAGCCATCGAGATTCCAAAAGAGAAGGGGACTGGAAAACTAAACGGCACAGTATAAACAGGAAAAGACATGAAGTGGAGTCACTGAGAAGAAAGTGAGCCCCGGAGGCTGAGGCTCCAATGATGCCAGCAGACCAAGTGTTTTGAAAGAGCAATTAACATAACTCTCTTGAATGGCTTAGACTTTCCTATAACTTCACTGCTTTTACATATAGATAACTTTTACTCCCTTTAGGCACCAGTTAATACCATCTATTAAAACTCCTCCAAACACAAAGCAAGTTTCAAAGCAGGTGGTTACAACGGTCTTAGAGCCCAGGAAGGAGAATCGGCAGAAGTCTCCGACCTCCAAGGGAAGATATTTTATTTCATCGAAGAAACACAGGAAGAGGGAAGGAGAGAAAATATTTTCCTTTTTAGCAGCCATGATCAAACAGATTTTACTATGTGCAAAACATACATCACTATCACTTCCCTTTGATGGAAGACTGGCTTGTTGCTCCAAGGGAGAAATTGACAACAAAACAGCAGTAAAATACTGGGAAAGGAAATTAAGTGGAAACTGCGTCTCCCCTTCATCTTCTTCTTTCTTATTTTGTAAACTTTGCTTTGGAACTAATTAGTGACTTCTTTCAAGTGCAATACTGTTCATTATATCTATTCATTATTTTGCTTTATTTGTAATTTGGGAGATATACTCAGCACCTCCTAAAAGGGTGTCTTTTATCAGCAAATTTCATGAAAAAAAAAAAAACCCTTGAAGACTGAGCTTTATAATGTTCAGGTTATCAATTTGCGATTGAAATACTGCACAGTTCTATTAAATATGAAAGTAAATCACTGAAATATACTTGGCCAGCAGAGCTTGGATTGTTAGAACGAGTTAGCGGGGAATTGATCTGATTAATTGATTAGTAATGTGAACCTGGATTAAAACTGTGTCTTTCTAAAGAGCTCCCAGTGCTTTTGCATCATCTTACTTTCCTCAGACAATCTAGAGAGTAAAATAAAATGTCACAGCTGAAAACTGCATTGCTGATTTGCAGGAGAATCAATCTTTATCCCCTCATTTTTAGGAATATGTTCTAAACACTAAATCATCATATTTCTCTTATTTAAAAAATAGCATTATCTCTTTACAGCTTAAAATCTGTGACATTCTAAAGTTGCATCTGTGTCACTGGGGGTCAAGTGGAACACAAAACAAAACCAATTATTTCTAGACAAGATAATCATTATTTAACCATCTGATGGGAATGAGGTTTAAAGAGCAGATGTAACTCAAAGTGTAAAACAGGATAATAGCAACATCATGATTATCTTGTAGGGCTTTCACTAGCTCTCCATCAAAGAAAGGATTTAAAAGCCTATAAAAGGGAAGACATTGAAAAGTACCACTCTACTACATACTAAATATTAGAATCAAATTATAACAGTAGCCAAAATAGCTTTGGCGTTTTGTAGATCTATGATTATCTAACCTCCTCACCATTTGGGAAGGAGTTAAATGACCTAGAATCTTACTTCTGCTATGGCCTTAGAAAAAAATCACCATCTTCCTGAGCTCCAGTTTTCTCATCTACAAAATAACACCACCACCATTTTCTGTGAGGATTAAATCAATGTAGGTACTTGAAAGCACTGTGTAAACTACGTGACTCTCTAGTAATATAATATTGTATTACTATATGCAACATATATACATATATATATTTTATTTTTAGGAGGCTCTACGGAGGGATAGGCCAAAGAGGCTGACCAATGTTAATCCTACTTGAGGTAGGGTGAAATTGTGGCCTTGCTGTTGGATACAAAAGAAAGATTTTAAAACTTTCTTAAGTGTGTAATTACAGGGTTGTGTATTGGTAACAGAAAGAGACTTCTGATCAAAGATTGCAAATGGCAGTCTCCACATTACATCTGGTCTGCACATTTTTTTGTTTGGCTCAAACGTAATTTTTAAAAAGTAAACTGTTTTCCGACACTTAAAAATGAAAAATTTTAACATAAGATTCTGAATTTCTATGTCTTCTTTCTAAAAATCAAATAGTCGGCAGAAATTCCCTGGGAATTCCTACAAAGCACTAATCCTTGAAGCTGAGCTTCTGCTGTCTCCTTCTGAGGGTGTCATCCCTTGGCTATTTGCTTCATTCCCCACCTAGACTGTTTTATTCAAATGGTTCCTGCCAGTCTCTATAGGAATTTCAGTTTATAATATTCCTTAGATGAATGTGAAACACCAGGTTATTGTTTCGTAAATATTTATGGCTCTTCTCATGCCCTTGTAGACAGAATACATTTTCATGCCTCACTAATTTGGAGTTTGAGCACAAGATTTCCTTTCGTCAAAGGACTGTCAGCAGTTGTGACATGAGCAGAAGCCTTCAATATGCTTGGGTGTCTGGCTTGGCTCTGTGTTTATTTGTCATGAGGAGGGTATGTTCCAGGAAGTTGCTGTCCCTTTATCTTAAACCCTAGAGTAAAACACATGGAATGGAACTGAGCTCTTCCTTCAAGACCTTAGTCTGAAGCCAAGGTCAGGTGTCCAACCTGAGGCAGAGGACAAGGTCCAGTGACCAAACTGAGGCAGAGCTGCTTCAGCCAATCTAAATTTAAAAGTAAATAAATGCTTCTTGCTGTAAGCCACTGAGTTTTAGGCTAGTTTGTTATGCAGCATTATTATGCTAATAGCTGACTGAAACATTTGTGAGTGAGATAAAGCTTCTTCAAATGCAAAAATAAAGCATATATTTGTGTGTATGTATGTTTGTGTGTATGCACACACATCTGTGTGTCCACCTCGGGACTTTAATATTTTAAGGAATGTGAGCCAGTTATCAGTGAAAAATACATGTGTTTCAAACTTACCACTAACATCCTCTCAGGAAGATGAACAAGCTTAAGCATTTTCTGACCTTCCTTATTTGTCACTCATTCACTCTTACACAGAAATTTAAGCTCTTTCAGAGGAAGTTAATACAGAGACTCAGTGTTAGCTTTTGTAATGATTGTAATGCTATACACAGACACACGCATACACACCTTTTATTTCCTATTTATTGCTTCATTTTGCTTTTGCAACCAATTTTAATACCATACCGAACTCTAACATATAGTTTTATGAATGGTGGGTACTCATAGATACATATTTTTGAAAGCTTCATGATACTTATTTCAATGGATGGAAAATCTTGGTTAACACAGAAATAAACCATGAAGTTATTTGCACCCCTTCCTTATCCAACAATTGCACTGTGGTTTTACGCCAAAGTTTCCAAAGTTGCTACAATGGAATTTGTAATTTAGATAAAAACTAAGAATTGTAAAAAATCTCCTGAAAGGATTCTTAGTACATATAAATGGTTTGAATAAATGGAACAAATACAGCATAAAAACCCCAATAATAAACTATTTCTGTATTAGAATAGAACATATTGTGTTAAGATATACAGCTGACTTTTTCAAATGAACTTCAACATGCATCATTAAACCCGCAGAAAATAGAGGCTCGCTAGATACGCTTAGTTGATTGTAGTGCACCCTGATCTCCAAAATAACCTTAAAGCTTCTCGTTCCAACAGACAACACTACAACCTCCAGGAACACAGAGGGTTATGAGTGTCTTTGGCAATCAAAAGTCAAAGGAAGTAGCAGAAACATACGTATATATAGTAAAACAGAAAAAGAAAAATCTTTTAGTGATGAACTTCCAGCAAAGTGGAGTTGAGAGAAACAACTCCAGATTTGGAAAATCAAACAGCATAGAAAATGTAATTTAAAACTGTGAAATTGTTGGCTTGTAAATATGAATGTTAACAAACACAATCTACAAGACTTAAGACTGGGGTGGCTTTGCCCTTTAGGAAATGGAAAAAGACAAGCACTACAAGGTGGAAGAAATGAGCAGCTAAAGATAATCTATGCAAGCTGGGGACTTCCTCACCATTTTTTATAAGAAGTCTCTCTTCATTTCAGAAAGGATGGGCTTGTCAGCATAAGTCACAAGCCAAAGAGTCACTTTTGTAAGATGTAGAAATAAATGTCCTTTCCTCAAGAAATTTAACTACTGTTTGCCAAGAAAGTACTGTCACAGATATGCAAAATTACTAAGAATGTGGTGTGAACAGTATCTCCTAGATTGTGCAGTGCACAGCCTGTACAACCCGAGGCAGCTGTCCTGGGTTGAATAAATTGTCACCAGCATCCTTAGAATGCGGTACACCACAAGGGTTCTGCTATTCCTCCCAAAAGATGATCCACACACGCTTTGACAAAAAGAGTAAGAGGACACATAAAATGTAATTACTCACTGTCTAGAGAAAGTATGCATTTTGCATTACTGTGTAACCTTTATAAGAGAAAAGAGAAGTCACCCTCTCATTTTTGGTGTCTATAGTAGATTGTCAAAAATGTATACAAATTCTTTGCAGTTCCTCCCATGAAGAAGTGGGAGAGTTCCTTCCTTGAATCTGGGCTTGGACATGTAATTTGCTTTGGCCAATGGCACAGTAGCAAACATGACATAATCAGAGACTTGAAAAGTGCTTGTGCCCTGGGGCTTGCCCTCTCTGGCTGGGTGGATCCCTTCTACCCTGTGAACAAGCCGGGGCTGGAGGTGGAGGCAGCACATGGAGAGACATGTGCTTTTTAGGTCATTATATTATGGGGTGGCTTGTTATGCAGCAAAAAGTAACTATTACAGTGTCTTGCATAAGAAAAGGATTGTTGTAATTGTCCATCATCACCATTAGTTATCTAAGTAATAAAACATGGGTCAAGTCATCTCTTTCCTTTGGGAATCTTTCTATGTCAAGTCCACAAAGCTTGATTGTGAAGACATCTTTTTTGGGGGGAATCACTCTTCTTCAGATTAGCTTGGAGGGTGGTTCCGAGTACTCCAATTTTTTAAGGAAAAGGAACCTTCTTATCAGAGAGCCAAAGAAACCAGTATTAATGCTTACCCTTAACGTCAGTAGAAAATAAGAGATATTAAAAAAAAGACTTCACTTGATTTTTTAAAAATTTGACAATTGTGAATGTTTATCCCACCATTTATGAAATAACCAATTTACTTAAGGACTAGAAGAGAGATGGAAATGTTCCCTCATCTTTGAAAAGGAATATTAAGTTGGGTCACCAAAAGAAAAGTGTCTTTCTCTTAGAAAAAGCCAGCTTGAGTTTAGTCTAAAGAAAGAATGCTAAGAGTTTAAGCAGTGAGGAGGAAACCATAAGAAGAAATGACACTGACAGACAAGGCTTGTGATGATGGCCAGAGCTTTGGTTCTCATAAAGAAATCTCAACATCACAAGGGTCATTAGAAATTGCCAAAGGGAACATACAGAGATTTTAGAAGGCTCTAGAGAGAACTGTGAGATGCAGTTTGGGGATTTCCAGGCAGCAGAAAAATTAGACAAATTCTCTGGACCTGTAAAATCAATGCCAAGACACACACTAAAAAGGAGGCTTCACTAGGGATGGGGGTGGGGCTAATAATTAACAAATGAAATTCAAACACATAGTTGTCTTCAAGTAGAGGAAGAAGAGTGAGATTTATTTTCTTTTTCCTCCCTCCTCCCTTATTACCTATCTCTTTCCCTCTCTTTCTCTCTTTCTGTCTCTCCTGAATATTTTACTGGTTCCATGAAAGGAAGTAAAAAACACAAGTATATACATTTGTACTACCTCTGCTTCTCTTGAAAGTATAAAAGTATAAATACAGCTTCCCTGGTGGCGCAGTGGTTGAGAATCTGCCTGCTAATGCAGGGGACACGGGTTCGAGCCCTGGTCTGGGAAGATCCCACATGCCGCGGAGCAACTAGGCCCGTGAGCCATAACTACTGAGCCTGCGCGTCTGGAGCCTGTGCTCCACAACAAGAGAGGTCACAATAGTGAGAGGCCCGTGTACCGCGATGAAGAGGGGCCCCCGCTTGCCATAACTAGAGAAAGCCCTCACACAGAAGCAAAGACACAACACAGCCAAAAAAAAAAAAAAAAAAAGTATAAATATTTGTATAGTATAGATTGTCACTGTGATGTGAAACAATACTGGATTAAGTTATGCCAAGGAGGAGATTGATCAACTGATCTATCTATTAACACACACACATATATATATATATATATATCTGTGATATGTCTCACTTGGCATATTTCTTGTTTTTGTAAGCATGTTCACTTTATTTCACTTTTGGGTCTAACTATTGGTTTTCTAACAGAAGAAAAACATAAATATATGCAAACAGCATATGAAGAATAGTCAAAGGCAGAATGTATGGATTGAAAGACGAGACTTCTCCTCCTACTGTAATCATCTGCATATATCATTCCAGTTTGTGCCATTTCTCATGCATTTACAAACCGATACCACGCACTCTGCTATAATGAGTGTTCCTGTAATGCAAATGAGAACACACATCATGGGTAAACAGGGGAGTCATCACAATAATGTGGAAGTCACATTGGTCCATATGTGAGTTGTTTATAGGTAAGAGGAGCCAGGAAAGTGGTAATAGAATTATAAATTTGAACAGGAAAGAACAGAGCCTTGAGCTCAGTGTTGGAACTGGCAGAGGGAGCCCTTTTGTCCACATTTCAAAAAGTAATAATTGTTAAAAGCTAGCAATGGCAGCCAGAATCAGCTTCGTAGAAAGAAGCACCCATCCAGCTGTCCATGGGGCCAGACTGCACTACAGTGAAGGCCAAGACTAGGAGTCTGCAGAGCGTGGAGGGCTGTGTTAGATCAAGCAGCTAGGGCACATCTCCGTGAGGAGGTGGCATTTGAGACGAAACCTGGAAGAAGTGAGAAAGTGAGCCAGAGAAGATGGGGTGGGGCCGTATTCCAGGCAGAGGGAACAGCAGTGGAAAGGCCCTGAGCGGGGAACAAGCATGGAATGTTTGGGGAAGAGGAGGAAGGCCAGCATGGATAGAGTGAACAGGGCAGAGAGCCGCAGGAGAAAACCCTGGACAGAAGAGCAGGGACTAAATCCTAAAGGTCGCTGTAGGCTGAGATGAAAAATTTAGATTTTATTCAGCAGGTGCTAGGGAACCACTGAAGGGTTCCGAGCAAGGAATTAATATAATCTGTTTGTGCTTTAAAAGAAAACACTCTGGGGGCTGTGTTAGAAGCAAATATTGGGGGGAAAGAGTGAAATCAGGGAAATCCATGAACAGCTTAAATGAAAGATGGCGGTGCCTTGAACTACTGTGACACTGGGAGAAGATATATTTTGAAGTTAGAGTTGGTAGGGCTCGCGCATGGATTGGAGGCGAGGTATGAGGGAAGGAGAGAAAGCAAGGATGATTCCTAGGCTTGGACCCGAGGAAATGGGTGAATGGTGAGACCATTTATGATGGTGGGAAAGACTGGGGCAAAAAGGTTTTTGGTAGAAGTAGACAAGTCAAGAGTTTTCTTCAGACAGTTAATTCTTAGATGCCCATTAGACATCCATGTAGAGAACGATGGATTTCAAGATAGTATTGAACGGATGAACACAGAACCAATAAATATCCTTTGTAACAGTCAGCTAAATCAGGACATGTTAATGATGCCACGTATTAGCGGTGTTCATCTAACCAGATCGATATCACGGAAAAAAATTAAAAAAAATAGAAGACATAGAAGGACTACAAGATGGAACATAAATACTAGATTGTATCTAGTTGGTTTGCAAGTTTAACAAGGTAAAAATGGCCTATGATACACATGATACACTCAGCCTTCCCTTATTCACACATTTCTCTTCTGTGGAATGGTAGGGCTTTGTTTCAACTGGCTGACCACTTTTGATCAGTTTCCCCTCCAGAGAAAACATCTACTGTAATTCCCCCTCAAACCACCAAGGCTGAAGTGCATATCCTATTCTAAACCCTGGAATCTTTCCATTGAAAAATGAAACTCTTTAATATGTTATTGAAATTATACAAATCGTACTGAAATTCTAACCCATATCAGATACAACTATGTTAATTTCCTACTTGGATATTAGAAAATTAGGGCGTATTTCACAGATTTCCTACTATCATAACATGTACATTTTTACACGTACATTAGAAAAGCAAACATTACTTTAAATGAATCAATTGGCCATAAAACTGTCTGGCCTTCGAATACATCAGCTTGCCTTTGTTTGTAACAGTTGACCCAAATTCACTTTTCTCAGTGAGATTAACATGAACCCTATTCAGCAGAATATTAAGACAAAAATTTACCTTTTTAAGGCATGATTAATTGAATGTGATTTCTGTCAAAATTAAGCCAGCTCTCCACTTCATCTTATATACTTAGTCATAGTCTAAGAATATAGCTATGACTGTATCAAATAATCATTTCAAGCACCACATAGGTCAATATACCAAAAGCCAAAGTTACCAAAAACTCTGACCCAATTACAATCTGAGAACGGCTTCAAATGCCTTGTGAAATGTGTATGTGCATATGTGTGTGTGAATGTATGTATGTGCTTTATTCCTTCTGTGTTTGGCCTTTGCCTGGTGTCTTATAAAATGACATGATGCCACTTGATGGCAGACTCGGATGTTGCAAAGTTACTTCCCAATTCACATTGAACAAGATCAGCAGTGCTGAGTCAAAGTCAAAAACACCTCGCGTAGCCCTACAGCTGAGAGTCACCAGGATGGAATTTGGTAGTGGGGTGCTGGACTGTCGCTACCCTGCAGGGGTCAAGATGCCTCTCTCTTGCTGAGATGCACCAGCAGCCCAAAGAGTGTCTCTTTAAGTGTCAGTTATCAGGAAAAATCCATCAAAGACCAAAGCCAGAGCTAAGCAGCTAAACTGTCTTAAAACATCTCCTTGGCATTTAATGGAGGAATTGAGAGAGAAACAGAACAGTTTTCCAAAGGAAAGTAATACTGAAACTCCCTCTCCTTTGACAATAAAATATTTATTTGTACCAAATGATTTTCTGGATATAAGACATCAACACTTATACTCAATTAGGTAAGTGTATATACATATGTGTGTATGTGTGTGCATACCTATTCATTCAGCACATATTCTGCAAACTAGACCACAGAGGGGGTATCCGTTGCCTTAGTAATTATGAAAACACTCCAAAACAGATGGCAGTGATCATTTACTAGTGTTCATGCATCTCTGGATCATCTGAGGTTTATTAGCAGGTCAACCAGGGCAGCTCGGTCCCACATGTCCCTTGCATTCCTCTTGGGACCAGCAAGCTAACCAGGGCATGGTCTTCTCAAAGGCATGACAGGGAGTGAGAGGAGAAGCAGAGGCATCAGGGCCAGTGAGAGCCTGGGCTGAGAGCTGGCAGCATGCTGTCACCTCTGTCTCACTGTATTGGCCAAAGCAAGTCAAATGGCTAAACCCAAGATCAAGGGGGGTAGTTGGGGAAAAAGACTCTTCTCCTTTAGTAGAAGCAGCTCCAACGTCATATGGCAAAGGGTGTGGGTACAGGGAGGCTTAAGAATCATGGTCAGTAACACCATCTACCATAGACCACCTATTCCTCTTTTAATCTGTTGAAATAAAAGTAGTGCGAGGTTATAACACATAGATTTGGGGGCAGACAGACCTGAGTTCAAATTCTTACTAGCTCTGGCCCTCGAACAATCAACATAACCTCCCTCGTCCTTATTTTCCATATGAGTAAACTGGAAGCAATAACACTTGCCTCACAGGAATTCTGTGATTCTTTTTTTTTTTTTTTTTTTTCTGGAGCATCAAGTTTATTAACTAGAATTGGAAGAACCAAGGAGTTCTTGGAACAAGAACTATCCCCCTCCCCCACCAACACGGAAGACAGAAGAGTGGGGGAGGGGAGACGTGCCCCAGGAATGACAGTCCAGTCTCTCAAGTTTCACCCAGGTGGGGGTTGAGGGGCAGACCTGCAGCCACGGTGGCCTCGCTTTCGGTCGCCCGGACTGCTCCGGACCATCCTCTGAGCTGGCCAGGGTCTTGGATACGATGCTTCTGAAGGCCGTGCAGAGAACACACTCCTCTTCCCCTGCACCGGGCCCCAGGGAGTGCGGCGGCCTGACCTTCCTGCCTCGGTCATCCATGGGGTTCACATGGGCTCACTTTATTATGACGCCTCATGCTGGGCAGCTTGCAACAAAGATGTTTCAAAATAAAGTTCCAGATTCTCCCAGCCACCCCTTGCTTTTTCTGGCTCTGGCCAGAGAGAGTGGATGAGGACACACTCTCAGGCTGCCCAGAGTGGGAGGACCTTCCAGTGTTGGACACACCCAGGGGGCAGCTGCTTCCCTCTGGGGCTCCAATTCTGCTGCTGCTGGAGGTGGATGTCCCAGTGCCACACTGGGGGGCTGGGCTGGGGGTGGCAGTCCTCGCCTCCAGGCTGGGTGGGGGACAGGCAGACTCACCGGTCTTCTGCCCTGCCTGCTGGTCTTCCTGCAGCTGCACATTTTTTCTGTGGTAGAGCCACCTGGTTTGCAGGGAGGACACCACAGGGCCTGGAGAAGGCTCAAGTTCACTGCCACAGAGGTCCCCGCAAGAGAAGGGCTTCAGAGTTATGATGGAGACCTCTACCTTGGGTTTCTTGGAGCTCACACTGCCTGTCCCAGTGTCCTGGATCTGGTCGCAAGTCAAGCCCGGAGTCCTCACCATTGTCACCTCCAGGTCCTCTTCACAGGGTGGCTGGAGTGGCTCCTTCTGGCCCATGTTGACCCATGGATGCCTCATGAGGTCAGGTAAGGTGCCTCTGTCACTGGGGTTGAGGGCAATCATTTTTTGTAACAGATCCCTTATCTTCAAAGACAGATAAGGTGGGATGGGGTATTGCCCTTGTAGGATTTGCTTCCGCAGCTCCTGGAAGTCTTTTCCCACAAAGGGCTGGGACCCAGTTACCATGGTGTACAGCACTACTCCCAAGCTCCACACATCCACCGCAGGGCCGCTGTAGCTCTGCCCCAGGAAGAGTTCCGGGGCAGCATAAGGGTGTGTGCCGCAGATCATGTCCAGTTGGACAATGTCATCACGCTTGTTGCTGAGGCCAAAGTCTGTAAGTTTGATATTCATGTTGGAATCAAAGAGGAGGCTCAGTGGCTTCAGGTCCCGGTGCACGATGCCCCTCTGGTGGCAGTGCTGCAGGGCGGAGACCAGCTGCTGGAACAGGCCTCGGGCCTGCGCCTCTGTCATACGGCCATGGATCTTCAAATAGCGGTACATGTCCCCCCCACTGAGGTACTCCATCACCACGAAAAATGTCTCCTCTGTGTCAATCACCCCCAGCAGTTTGACAATATTGGGGTGATTGAGAGCCTTCATACCGCACACGTCCCAGAAAAGTGCCTGGACACTTGAGAAGCTCTGACGCCTTTTCTTTATGACCTTCACAGCCACCTGTGTCCCGGTCAGAATGTGCCGGGCCAACTTCACTTTACCGAAGGTGCCTTCACCAATGGTGCGGAGGATCTCGAAGTCATCAATATGAGCCTCCTTGCCAGCAGATTTGGCCGTGAGGCCCTGCATCCTGGTGATCTGCTAACTACACTGACTGACAGCACTACCTAGCAATGCTAACTACGCTAACTAACAATGCTAACTGTACTAACAGGGCTAAGTGTGCTGTCTCTACTAACAACGCTAACTACGCTAACTGTACCAACAGCGCTAACTAGTACTAACTACACTAACTATGCTAATCAAGTATTAACTATACCAACAATACTCACTATGCTAACTGTAGAAAGAACAATGACACAAATAAAAAAGAGTAGAGAAAAGAGAAACGAAAATGAACAAAATGGCAGAAACAAGGAAAACACAAGCTAACTGTAGGTCCAAGGCCGTCAGGTCACCAAAAGCAGCTTCCTGGGCTCTAAGGACCAAAAACCTGGGCCCACCTTTCTCTTTCATAGGGCTTTGTGAAGTACATCACAATGGTGCACTCTGAGGTCAGAGCAAGAAATGGACCCATCACCGCTGGGGATACACCACAGTGGTTTTCTCACTTTTTGAGTTCAAGGCCCCTTTACACTTAGGAAAAAGGATCCCAAAGAAATTTTTCTTTACGTGTGTTATTAGATATTGGTATTCACTTTGTTATAAATAAAAATCTGCAGGATACTTCAGTGGCCTTTTTATTTCTAGTTTGAAAATGTGTAATAATTTTAGAGACCTCATAATGTCTACACTTGAAATGTTCAATTCCTTTTCCTTAAATTCTGGTCTCAAAATAACATTACAACTTAACTGACTTCACGATACTATACAAAATGTTCTGTTGCATAAGACATGACACGGTACATTATGAAAGTCTATGAAGCTGAGAGAAGGTTTGCCAGGAAGGTCATTGAGCAGATTTCTCATCAGGAGCCTCGGAGGCCAGATGGCATGACTCAATGTACTTGAAGTGTTGAAGGAAAGAAACCGTCAACCAAGAACCCTATATCTAGCAAAACTTTCCTTCGAAAATGAGGGAGAAATCAAGACAAGACAAGGAATTCTGTGATTCTTAAGAGACGTATTTATGAGCAGTAGTTAGTCCATCAAAATCTATTAAAAAGTAGTGACATTATCATTGCTATCATTACTGATATTATCATTGCTATTATTCAAACTTAGAAATAGCTGGGGCTTTTATTCTATCAACGCTGGCATACTCAATTTATTCCCCAAATTACGCTTCTAGATGTGAAGCGTGCCCCTCTGACCACACAAGGAAACCAAACAGAACAAAATGAAAAGCGTCCACCGTGTGTCCTCTTGCATCTTTCCTGTCCCACACAGCTCTTGGAAGGAGAACCTCTGTGAACTGAAACGTAGTGCCTAAGTAGGGAATTTTGAGGAAAACTTTGCGACAATTCATGCAGGGGAGGAAATCAAAGCTCTTCCTGCAGCCATTTCCCAGGGAAAATGAGTTGCTTTGCCTTCGGAGTCGTTAGTTTCTTTTGCAATCATTTGGAAAATAAGTTGCGTGGTAGGATCACTAGTTGAATGGTTGGCTGGGGCTTTCTAGCTTTTTCTGGGCTGTGTCTGCTTAGAAACGTGGGTTCACTCCACTGCAGCCCTAACCCTCTCTCCTTGTCTGCTTTGTTTCACATTCAGTGACAACCCTGAGGTTCTCCTGGCATTTTCCTGTTAAGGTGTGGATATATATGTAGCATATATTCTTGAGTCAGCTAAAATAGACTCACATAAACTTTTTTTTCTCAGTTGAGCACATAATTGAAGCTATTTTTATTTATTTCTTGCACAATTAAAGTAATTGTCTTAATTTTCTACTAAGCTAAATCCATGCCTTTTCCATTGAGATTGTACTTGAACGATAACAATTTAACATTTTTTAAAAGGACAATTTAGAAAAATTCAAAATTTTAATCTAAATGATTATACATAATAAATTTAATTAATGTTATTGACTCTCATTTCAGCATTTGTAGAAGGAGTTTTACATTCCTTTCTAGGCTTCATTTAAACTTGATTTCTGAATCTAGCACAATTATATTCTCTCCTTCTATAGTAATAATGCTTCTTGGGTTTTTTTTTTTTTTTCCATATTTTAACTTCCAAATCTTTAATTTCTGCATTATTGAATTATAATTGCAAAAACGGTCCTTTCTAGACCACAGCGTCTGTGTCCATTCAGGAAATATTAGCTGAAAATTAGCGTGCAGAGTACTTCCAGGCATTTTGCTGGAAGGTGTTGCTGGGTGTGCACCTGAAGTAAAAGCATGAATTGCTACATTTATCTATTCTTCCCTCTCCTCAGGGGTCCTGCTGGCCCCTCCCCTGCACTCTGCCCCAGAGATGGAGGACCAATCTACAGGGGGAAGAGGGATCACGGGAATGAGGAGGGATGCTTGGAGTCTCCTTGCCAGGCCTGACTTGCCAGTCGCAACGCCCGAGATGAGAACCAGAGTTGCCTTCTGCCATCCCACAAATGCTTTCAGCAGAACCCACTGGGCTGGAAAGGAGGCTGCTTCCAGAGCTGTGATTTTCTCAGCTGTGTGAGGAAGCTGCACTTCTAAACACAGCAGAGCCCCCCCCTGTGTAATGCCAGCCGCAGCTGGGAAAGCCCACCTGGCTTTTGGGAGGCATTCACTCTGAGTAAGTGGCTGAGAGCAGCTGAGATGCCCTCCAGGAAGTGGCAGCTGCTGCCACGTCTTTGATTTCTCCAGCTTCAGTGAGCAGCTCTGGGTCATTTTCACGAAGCCCAGACACTCCTCAAGATGATTCAATCCAAAGGATCAGACGTGACCCCGCAGTTCTGTTTTGATCCCACGAGCATCTGAACAAGCAGTACTGGAAGAAGCTTTGTGATCAGCTCACAGGGTTGATCTCTGTGGAGCTCCAGCCCGTGAATTTCTATAAGGGAGATGGTTGTTTCCTTTGCTTATACCGTGAGCCCAATATTGTTGTTATTATTTGCCCTTTTCTAAGCTTTACAGGAAAAAATTCAGTCTGCCTCTTGGGGATGCAGCTTTTCTTTAAAGCAAGAATTGTAGTGTCTTCCTAGTATAAACACACATACAGGTTTTGTAATATAAAACTCCTACAGGCATTCACTGATGTTTCCCTTCTGGCCTAAACTGCTGGGTGTGACTAGTTTAAAAGCTGTCAAAATGACATAAAACAGTTATTAAAACCACTGGTTGCCTCACTGCCAGAGGGCAATATTGTTCCATAAATAGTCTGCATCGCAACAGTACCCAGAGCAAGGTTGAGCCATCAGACCTAAGGGCAGAAGGCATTTTAAACCAAGTGCAATCATATGTAGAGTCCCACACAGAAGTAAATGGAAACAGTTTCTGCAGCAGCAATTTGGGCAATAGGTACAAGTGAAACATAGGTATTTTCAGTACATATTTGAGCACCTAAGTGAACATGTAATTGCACGATGAGCTTTTCAGGCAACTCAATTAAACACGTAAATTACTGTCAAACGTTCCCAGCGGCCACAGAACATTTTCGGTGTCCAATGTCATTATCCTCTATCAGGCATTTGTGCATCGGAGTACACATTTCCGTAATTAAATAGCAATTATTTTTACTCCGAGTCCCATTAGTAATATTTAAAATTGGAACTACTATATTGTCTTCCTTCTTTTTTGGCTTGGATTCATTATATGTTTAATGAAAACATACTTTATGGCATCAGTGAGTTCTCACAGAAGTATCTTTTAGCATCTTTGTCTTCGGAAATGTAGGGTGACTAGAGGTCCTCTTAAGAATAGAATCACATGAATGTGTTAATCTGAAAAGTCCTTTTGAGGTACTCACCCATAGCAAACACTGAGAGATGAGCTTCTGGTAGTTTACACAGAATATTATCAGTCTTAATACATTAATACCCAACAAGTATTTGCCCACAATATTTTTTAAGCAACTGTCTACCTTAAGAAACTGGTGGTAATTGTTTCTCCTGTTTAATTTATGGCATACCTTATAAAAAGTGAATGGACAAAGTCAAGGCATTATTTTGAGATCCTCTGTGTGTGTAGGTTGGGAAGGACGAGAGATAAGAAGTCAGAACCTCATTATGGATGTATTTCCTACAGTGGATGGTAGAACTCATATTGTTGGTCAGTTTTCAATCCCCCCAAAAGAAGTTAAGTCATGAAGTATTATAAAATATCTGTGATAAGAAAAAGAATCTTCTGTGATATGGGGCAGTAGTATTAACAGCATCCTTCCGATTCCAGGCAGGAAGAGAAGTCCAACAGAATCAGGAGAAACTTTGCCTTGCTGAGTATTACTGATTTAGCCAAATGAGATGCGGCTGAAACTGTCCATTCAACTGGTCTACTTTGACCTCTTCTACCAAAAAATAACTATTCCTGTTCTACTACTAATTTTAATCACTTAGTAGCATGCTACACAAGTTCTGAAGACGTGAAATCTACAGAGTTCCACAGGGTATTCCTTTCAGTGTTTTGTTTTGGTTTCACTTTCAAAAAAATTATGCAAAGGCAATGTGTTCTGAAGTTCCAAATGATTTCAAAAATCAAACCAATCCAATCAATTTCTCAGTAATTGGCTTTGAAGAAACTGAGACAAGAGCAATGCAAACAAAGTGCTTTTAAAAAATCATAATTACCCATGCAAATGTCTCCAATAATTTGAGGGTTTAATTAGATGACTAACAATTTGGAAGCCCTGTTGCATTTGGTAACATTGACAGGCAACAGGAATTCAGAGAAAGCAGCCTTGTAGGGACAATGCAAGATGTGAGAGGGAGGGACTTCCCTGGTGGCACCGTGGTTAAGAATCTGCCTGCCAATGTAGGGGACACGGATTTGAGCCCTGGTCTGGGGAGATCCTACATGCTGCGGAGCAACTAAGCCCGTGTGCCACAACTGCTGAACCTGTGCTCCAGAGCCCGTGAACCACAACTACTGAGCTCATGTGCCAAAACTACTGAAGCCCATGCACCCTAGAGCCCGCGCACCACAACTACTGAGCCCCCGTGCTGCAAATACTGAAGCCCATGTGCCTAGAGCCCATGCTCTGCAACGAGAAGCCACTGCAATGAGAAGCCCGCGTACCACAAGGAAGAGTAGCCCCCACTCGCCGCAACTAGAGAAAGCCCGTGTGCAGCAATGAAGACCCAATGCAGCCAAAAATAAATAAAATTTAAAAAAAAAGATGTGAGAGGGAGAATCTGGATTAACATCTAAAATTATCCAAACTCGGAAAAATGTCATGTCAGGAGGTTGTTTATACATTTACCTTATTAGTAAAGACCTGCATGTGTGTATGTGTATATATATATATACATACATACATATATATACACACACATACATATATACACACATACATATATATACACACATACACACATACATGCATATATACATACATACACACATATACATACATACATATACACACATGCATACATACGTGTGTACATATACACACGTACATACATATACACACATATATGAATACACACACACACACACATATATATATATATATAGCATTTCCAACTTGTTTCTAAGCCTCTGAATTGATCTGGAATGTTTGCAAATTTTCTTTCCCCTCCAGATGATAAAAGCATTTTTCAGCGCAACAAGGAGCAGGTGTTGGTAATTCAAATTCAGAGCCTGTTACCAGCTCCCCCCCACTTCCCTATTTCAAGCCATATCCTAATGTCTTCTCTTGCCATCCAATCTTCTACTTTCCAATTACAGAAAACCTTTTAAAGAGGTGCACTTGTGTAGCTCTAGATGATGCAACCTTTAACAATGTTATTTTACTCCTTCTTGGGGGCGGGGGGTTAAAAATCAATACAGTATGTGACTTCCTTGTGATATTTTTTTCTGGAACCAAGAAGCAATGTACTCCACTTAGTGCAGTTTTAATTAAACCGAATACATTATAAAACACTCTCCTAATTTGCTTTGCCTAGAAAATGTTTTTTAAAGTGTTACAAATCAATCAACTAATTGAGCTATGTAGTAGGAAATGCAGATGGCATCTCGTCACTCTGTTTTCACTCTGCCAACCAACTGCCTCTTCAGAGACAGGGTTCGTGTTGGGGCTGGCAATTTACATCCCATGGCGGCAGCGTGGGGCTGTGGCTTTAACCAGGGCCAACGGTTAACAAGGAACAACAAAATAAAAAGCAGTGACGGAGGGCAGAGATGGTGTGGGGAGATGGTGGCAAGGGGACAGAGGTGGCACAGCAAGGACAGCTCCTTGTGGCGCCAGCTACCATCTGTTCTGTATTGCATCAAGAGCAGGTGGTTTTATTTGCCTGTCCACAGAGTGGTCCAGCAGGGAATAAGGTCCTGTCTGGTTTGGGAATTTATTTTTCTCCCACAAATCTAATACCGGGAGACATTAGGGTTACTCTCCTGCTGTGCCCTTTCAGTTTAATTTCATAAATAATAATCCAGTATAAGGCTGGGATGACGTGCTGACTGATGGACAAGATGAGATCTTTGCTTTTGAAGGGCTTTCACTGGACAAATATTTACTGAGCAGACATATCCTTAGGCACAATGGTGTGTGCATGATAATCGAAGACAAAAATAAATGGTCTCTGCCCTCAAGGATCTTCCAGTTTAGAAGGAAACTGATAAGCCAGTAGCCACTGTACAATACTGTTTTATATTATTCATGAAAGTACGTAAGAGACAAACTTAAGAAAAGAACTAACTTTGCCAGGGAGATTTTTGAATCCTTTAGAGAGGAATCAGAAGGTAGAGCATATTCTGGTGCAAAGGCATATGGACTTTGGGTGATGGAGAAAGTTTAGCATCATCTGAAATGTAAAGCCTTCTCATTTTTGGTAGTTACCAAACAAGCATCTCTCTATAGAGTTCACATTCTGACTGTTCTCTTCAAACCAGGATTGCAAATGTGTCCTTCCTCTCACATTTGCTGTTCCAGTTTAAAACATTGTTTTGTACTATACACTTAGGACTGTTGTTATGTCGACCCATGTCTGAAATGCACCATGGGAAATTCTGATGCCTCAGCAGCCATTTGCTCACATGCTTTAGAAACACCGACTGAGATTTCATCAGAACCTAACTAGTTTCCTAGGGGTGCCTTATTTAACCACTTAAGATGTCCCAAACTCTGAGGCTCAAGGGTGAGACTATATAAGTAAAAGGTAGAAAAATTAAAAGCAAAACTGGGAGGAATAACCTAGACCACTGCTAATGCTCTTACTTAGCCAATTGACGCATGCTGTTTTTATGTTTTAAATGGACTGCCCATTTGTGGGAAAGCCTATTCAAATACTGAATAGTCTAAAAGATATTTAATGTAAGCATATCAGGAAGGCTAAGGAAGTTCTTTGAGCCACTGGAGTTATGTTTGATAAACTGCTGCTTCTCTGAACTCTAGTTTAGTGGTTTCCAAAGTGTGGTCCCCAACCAGCAGCATCAGTATCCCCTGGTAACTTGTTAGGTAACAAATTCCTGGGCCCCATCTCAATCCTTCTGAATCAGAAACGCTGGAGGTGGGCCCAACACGCTTGTTCAAAGAAGCCCTCCATGTGATTCCAATGTAGGCTAACTTTGAAAACCACTTCTTTAGTGTATACATAATGCCCAATGCACTACCTGTCTGTTGTGTTCCATTTAAATAATACTAACAGATTAACCACATTATTTCTACTTAAATTAGGTTAAGTTGTTTATGAAATGCTAATGAAACAATTTTTCTGATTTTTTTTCCCGACGGGACCATGGTTTTTGGCTATATGTAAAAAGAAAAAAAAAAACCAACTTTAGTTGAGGGTCATGTAGAGAAAACAACATAGCTGATTATTTCACTTTCTAATATGTAATATTTTTCATTTAAATAACTATTATGAATTATGCCTATAGTACTAAGATAGGTGTAATGATGTGATATATAACATTCACTATATATGTTAAGTAACTATTATATAAGTCATTTGTATCTCCTCTCTTCTTGCATATTTTTGGTCTGCTTGAGTTATGAAATTTTGGGAGATACTGAAATATCCCAAGATGATTGTGGCTTTGTCAACTTTCCCCTATAATTCTGTCAATCTTTACTTTATAAATTTTAAATTTAAGTTGTTAGGTACATGTAGGTTTTTGCTTATTTCATATTCTTTGTAACTTGTTGTCACCCCAGAGGAAATGCTTCAAGATCCACACATGGTCAATTGCACTTGTTTCACAAAAACATATTAATTTGTTTCCCATGTATAAAGAACATATATAATATATATACACATGTATATATTTTTATGTGTACACACACACACACACCCCCAACCACCCCCCCCCCCAACTCCCTCTCCCACTCTAACCCAGAAGCATTCTCTGGATAGCTCAATCTTACTCCCATAGCTCATTCTTCCACATTTAAGTCTGGCTCAACACACTGCAAGGGTACAGTGTGTAAACTGGAATTAAATAGGAACAATTTATGAGGGAAACAGAGCTTTGGTGAGATACTGTGGATGAGAGGAGTTTCCTAAGGACTAGAAGAAAAAATATGCAAGAAAGCCAAGGAAAATGGAATACCCCACTGCAGAGGGGTAACTACAAAGCTTAATGCAGGAAACTACACTGGAGTTTGTTTCTGCTCAGAAATGAAGATGCTTCACTCAAGAGGCAACCATGCAATGCAAAGGAGCATCTTGTATCAGGCAGCAAATCATCTACCTTCAAAGTCACACTCTTTGATAGAGAAGTTAATAAGACTGGTCAGGATCTGTAACTGGACTGTCCACACTGGAATAAAAAGCCATGTGTGTGTTTCTGTGCTTTGTGGTGCATGTGTGTGTGTGTGTGTGTGTGTGTGTGTGTGTGTTTGTGGTTGATGTGATCCTTCATCTGTTGTGGCCACAAGAGAAATCATAGCTAAAGGGAAGATATTTGTCTTGACAGCCCCAGGGTTTTTCATTTTACTCCAACTGATCACAGGGACAACACTACAGACTTAACTCTTCTCTCCACCATCTCCAAAAAAAATCTAAAAATTATTGAAACAGCTGCAGTTAGGTAGTTTAAAGAATTCCTTCTACCATGATGTATTTTCCTTGGGTTAAAAGTACTAAGATATCTATAATACAAGCTGGTTGGAATTCCTTCTTCACAAAGTCTTGTATAGAAGAAAGTACTTAATAATAGAAATGAGGTACACCCAAGCTTTTCATAAGGAGGAACCAATTTTGACTTCCTAAAGTTTTAGTGTATGGTTGATAACTTGCTTAGGAAGCAGTGCAGTCAGCTAAGCACCCTTAGAGCCCTGGGAAGGAAAGTCTGCCACCTTGGACATCAACAAAGTAAGAGCTGTGCTGTAGATGTTTTGCAAAGATTTCCACAAACTAAAAAGTGCTAATGCAAATATTAAACATCTCTATTTATATCCATTTGTTGTTTGTCATCAACTAGATGACAAAGCCTGAACTAAACAATTATACCCCGAGTTAAAGATGACATCCTGAGCTCCAGGACCGTGGGAACTCATGGGCCCTTGATGTGATTTCAGCTTCTCTACTGCAGAGTAGAGAGGAATGGATATAGAAACTGTGTGCATTGGCACAATGAACTATTTCCACAGAACTTTTGATGTACAACAATCAAAAAAAATAAAAAAGTCTCATGCATACAAATAACACAAAGACAAAGACAATTTGCTACCTAGATAAGAGAGCTGCAACTCCCCCACTTGTATAATACTCCCCCTTACTCATCCACAGACCTTCAGAATATATGGAGAAAATTTCTAGACTGAGACATAAGATGCTTCTACAGTATATTTTGTTCCTTATATGGAGCCTCCCGAGCTATAGTTTTCTGTCACATCTTAGAAATTTATGCTCAAGGAATATAACCACTTGCCAAATGGTTAATTCCTATGGACAACACTAGGACATTATGAGAAGATGATAAAATGGAAATATCTCGTTTTTGTCCTCAAGAAAACAAAGTTTAAATTTAATAAATTTCTCAAACTGTGAAAACAGTAAATATGCTACCCTTCAATGAACAAATGATTTATAGCTTTGAAGAGTTCAGTGCAATAGTTGTTAGCTACCAAGTGTCATTTTCCTGTCTTTTGCAAATAGGAATATATCATATATTATGACAAAGTCATAAAAACCGTACTTTTACTGTGGGAAAACATTAGTACCTTAATCACGTTATTGTTTGAATTTAATAAAAAAAGCTCTAAATGTAATCATCCTTCATTTTGTAGGGAGAACATTTTAAACCTGTGTCAGAGGTAACAACTTATCTTGTTCACTCTCCAGACCAAACTTTGGACTCAGAGAAGGTTTATATTCTCAAGAAAGAAAAGAATTAGCCAAATTCAGAATAAATGTCTTCCAGAAATACAGGAGTTGAGAACTGAATAGGGTTTCTAAAGATCACAGATATCAACAATAAGTCAATGTCATAAAAAGTTCTAACTCCTTGATTCTTATAAAAATTCATTCATTTCCTTAATTCAATTAATATTCATTAGCACCTATTTTGTGACAGGTATTGTCCTAAACTTTAGGGAATGAAATTCGTATTCTATTTGCGGTAATGTAGAAAATAATCAACAAAACATATAAACAATATAATTTGAAATAGTGAGAAGCACTATGAAGAAAATTCAAAGGGCTATTGTAATAGTGAGTTACTGAGTGAGAATCCTTGCACATGTTCAATATTGTTTCATAGTCTTTCATAAAAAAGCAACAGTTGTCTGAATGCACTAAATAAAATGAAAAAAAAAAAACTTAAGAAGCACCTACTCTGTGCTAGACAATACAGGGGACTGTAAAAACAATTTAAGATGAACCACTGACTTCAAAGAAGCAAGGTGTTAAAACAGACAAGTTATTGATATTAATTCAAAAGTTAATCAACAGTTCAAGTCGACAGTACGTATAGATGCCACAAAGACATAAAACTAATTGTAGTGGTTATCACTTATGTGCTCAATATTGTAAGTAATATTTGGGAAATAAAAGACCCCAAATATATACTGTATTAGTGTGTGTTGGGGTGGTTAGCATTTAGTTTCACCTTTTTAACTGAAAATACACAATTTAAAGTTATGTAAAATTCAAAAAGAGATATAAACTAAACTATTGTGTTCAGGGATTCATATATATAGTAAGACTCTAAAGGGAAGGGGTTAGCTCTGTTGGAGAAGGGGGATATCAGTTGGACAGAACACATGGGGGCTTCTTGGGTGTTGGCAATGTTCTAGTTCTTCTCCATGGGGATTATTACACAGAAGTTCATTTTAGAAGTACTTGTTACAATGTGAGATTTATGCTCATTTCTCTCTGTAAGTAATATTTTATGACTAAAAGAAGTAAAAATATAGAAAAACAAGAAACTGAGAGACAGAAGTCTAATGAAGGAGGGAAAGAAGGGATAAAGGAGCTATACAATGTGACTTCAAAGGTGAAAGCCATTAAAATTACCATGTTAAAAGGGAGAACTTTATTGAGAAGGGTTTTGAGTTGGGCCATGAAGTGTGAATTAGATTTGCTTAAAAAGAAACACAGGTAGGGGCATTCCAAGTAACGGAAAGAATGTATACAGATGCCTGGAGGTAAGAAAGCTCAAGGATGTTCCAGTGATAAGAAATTAAATTAGTCAATGTGAATAAAGCATCATAACGGAGAACCCTTCAGTACTCTTTAAAGATGGTGACATAGGAGGCTCTTGAACTTTCCCCCTCCCATGGGTACAATGAATGAATAGCTTCACACATGGAACAATTGCCTCTAAAAGAAATTCAGTGACTCTTACACATCAGGAAATGAGAATTTTCTCACATCGAAATGGGTAGGAAAGGCTGAGACACACTCTCAGCGTCTCAGTCATAAACTCCACCCCTAAAACAGTGCCATACAATTAGGAGGGAGCCCCCAACTCCTGGCTTCTCCCTGAGGAGCAAAGGGTTTGGACCACACATCTAATGTGCCAACTTTTGAGCCTCCCAAATAAAGGATGGGTCCCCCAAACACCTAGCTTTGAAAACCAACAAGGTTTGCATACATAAGACCCACTAGATTATAGCAAACAATGAAGCAGGTATTAAAAGGCATGAGCTGCATTGCAGCTATCATCCCAGGGCTCAACAGAGAGGAAACAGGCAAAAATTGCCCATCTCTCAGTCTTTCTCTGAATGGAGTCTATTTTCACACATTGGAAGCTGCTGCCTGAGGGTCAGGCTTCTAATTTAGCACCTATTTAGAGGCAGATAGCAATCCTCCCTGGACATCAGGGATGCAACCAGACACCTCCCCCAACCTCTCCCTCCTGTCTGCCTCAGATTGCCAGTACCGCCCTAGAAGGAAGTTGTATACATGTCAGTACTCCAGTTTTTGCAGCTGCCACCCAAGGGACAAGTTCCCAGAATGCTTGGCTCCGTTACCCAATGGGTCTTTCATTCATGAGTCCCACAGTACTGTAGCAAACAAAAGGCAGTTCTTAACCAGCTATCCCCCCAGGGCTCAACACAGAGGGAACAGGCAAAAACACCCATCTCCCAGTCTTTCCCTAAAATGGGTCTGTTTGCATACTTCAAAAGCTGTTGCCTGATGGTCAGGCTTCTAATTAGCACACATTTAGAGGCTGACTGCCACCCTCCCCAACGACCAGGAGAGCCTGTGAACACCTCCCTCTGCCATCTCCCTCTCGCCTGCTCTAAGTTGCCAGCATCTTCCTGGAAGGAGTTTATATACACACCTAGTGCCCCAGATTTTGTGACTGAGGTCTGGGGGATGGACCCTTGGATCACCTGATAGCCAGAGAGGACTATAGGAATCCAAGAAGTTTTTAACAGGCTCAGAAGCACCCCCACCCCACAGCTATACACCTGGAATCAGTGCAGAGGAAGCAGGCAAAAATCCCCATGATCCAGTTATCCTTGAAGGGGACCTAACTACATACTCTTCCAGCTGCTGTCTGAGGGTCCAGCTTCCAACCAGTCTGCATCCAGGTGTTGAAAGTGGTCCTCCCCTTTGGAACATCAGTGGGTATTGACACACTCTCAACTACTGGGAATCACTAAGGACAAAAATGGTGGCTTGAACAATCACAACACTTTGAGAGGCAACCATGAGAACAGGCTGGGCTGACTGATGAGCTTCATCTCCAACACAAGACCACTGTATCAAGACTGAGAGAGGTGGCTATTTTATCTAATGCACAGAAACAAACACACAGGTCAAGGAAAAGGAAGAAACAGAAGAACATGTTCTAAAAAAAAAAAAAAAAAAAAGCTAAAACTCCAAAAACAGATTTTATTGAAACAGAGCTAAATGATTTATCTGAGAGTTCAAAATAATGGTCATAAAGATGCTCACAGGGAACAGAAGAACAATACATGGATAAAGTGAGAATTTCAACAGAGATAGAACAAAGAGAAATGACAGAGCTGAAGAATATAATAATTGAACTGAAAAATTCAATAGAGGGGTTCAATAACAGACAAGATCAAGGGGAAGAAAGAATCAGTGAATTTGAGGACAGGGCACTGGAATTCATCCAATCAGAGAAGCAATAAGAAAAAAGAATGAAAAAGAGTGAAGATACCTGAAGGGACTTATGTGAAACCACCAAGTGTATCAATAAATGCTTATAGGGGTTCCAAAAGGAGAAGAGAGAGAGAAAGGGGCAGAAGGCTAATTCAAAGAAATAATGGCTGAAAACTTCAGAAACAGACATTTAGATCCAGGAAGGCTGGGTATCACAAAACAGAAAGAATCCAAAGAAACCCATGCTCAGACATTGAACTGTCAAATGATAAAGACTAGGAGAGAGTCTTAAAAGCACCAGGAGAGAAACATCTTGTTATGTATAAGAGAACCCCCTAAAGACTACTGGAAGATTTTCAGCAGGAACTTTGGAAGCCAGAGGGAGTTGTATAATATCTTCAAAGTATAGACATACCTTGGCGATGCTGCAAGTTAGGTTCCAGAACACCACAATAAAGCAAATATCAAAATAAAGTGAGTCACATGAAATTTTTGGTTTCTTAGTGCATATAAAAGTTATGTTTACACTATACTGTAGTCTACTGAGTGTACAGTAACATTATGTATAACAAAACAATCTATACACCTTAAAGTATTTTATTGCTAAAAAATGCTAACCATGATCTGAGCCTTCATTGAGCCATAGTAGTAACATCAAAGATCACTGATCACAGATCACCATGACAAATATGATAACAATACAAAAGTTTGAAATATTGCTAGAATTACCAAAGTGTGACAGAGACAAGGAGTGAGAAAATGCTGTTGGAAGAATGGTTTTGATAGACTTGCTCCATGCAGGGTTACCACAAATCTTCAATTTGTGAAAAAAAAAAAACCCCACAATATCTGTGAAGTACAATCAAGTGAAGCGCGCACACACACACAAACACAAGGTATGCTGTACTGAAAGAAAAAAAATTGCCAAGTAAGAGTACTCTACCTGGCAAAGTTGTCCTTTAGAATTGAGGAAGAGATAAGCTGAAAGCTCATTACCACTAAACTGGCCTTACAATAAGTTTAAAAGACTGGCCTTACAAGAAATTTAAAAGAATTTCTTCAACGTAAAATGAAAGGATGCTAATTAGTAACAAAAAACACATATGAATGTATAAAAATCACTGGTAAATGTAAATATATAAATTCAGAAAACTCTAATGCTATAATAGTGGTGGGTATATGACTTATAAGTTTTGTATGAAGGTTAAAAGTCAAAAGTATTAAAAATAACTATAACCCCATGATCAAGTGAGCTATATTCCAGGGATGTAAATATGGTTCAATGTCCACAAATTAATCAATATAACATACCACACTAACAAAGTGAAGGATAAAAACATACAATCATCTCAATAAATACAGAAAAAAACCCACATTTGGCAATATCCAATATCCTTTCATGATAAAAACTCTTAACAAACTGGATATAGAGGAAACATCTCAACATAATAAAGGTCATATATGACAAGTCCACAGCTAACATCATACTCAATGGTGAAAAGCTTCCCTTCTAAAATCAGGATTGAGGCAAGGATGCCAACTTTCAGGTTTCCTATTCAACGTAGTACTGGAAGTCCTGTCCAGAGGAATTAGGCAAGAAAAAGAAATAAAAGGCATCCAAATCAGAAAGGAAGAAGTAGAATTGTCACTCTTTGCAGATGACATGATACTATAAATGGGAAACCTTAAAGACTCCATCAAAAATTTTTTAGATCTAATCAAAATATCCAGTAAAGTTTCAGGATACAAAATCAACATTAAAAATCTGTTGTGTTTCTGATAAAAACAATATATCAGAAAGAAACATTAAGAAAGCAATTCTATTTCCAATAGCCTCAAAAAGAATAAAATACTTAGAAATAAATTTAACCAAGGAAGTGAAGGATCTATACACTGAAAACTTTAAGGCACTGATGAAAAAATTGAGAAAGACACAAACAGAAAGATATTCTGTGTTCACGGATTGGATTAATTAATATTGTTAAAATATCCATACTACTCAAAGAAATGTACACATTTAATGCAACTTCTATCAAAATTCCACTGGTATTTTTCACAGAAATAGAAAAAAAACTCCTAGGAGGAAGAGGCAAGATGGCGGAAGAGTAAGACGCGGAGATCACCTTCCTTCCCACAGATACAGTAGAAATACATCTACACGTGGAACTGCTCCTACAGAACACCCACTGAACGCTGGCAGAAGACGTCAGACCTCCCAAAAGGCAAGCAACTCCCCACATACTTGGGTAGGGCAAAAGAAAAAAGAAATAACAGAGACAAAAGAATAGGGACAGGACCTGCACCAGTGGGAGGGAGCTGTGAAGGAGGAAAGGTGTCCACACACTAGGAAGCCCCTTCGCGGGCAGAGACTGCAGGTGGCAGAGGGGGGAAGCTTCGGAGCCATGGAGGAGAGCGCAGCCACAGGGGTGCGGAGGGCAAAGCGGAGAGATTCCCGCACGGAGGATCGGTGCCGAGTAGCACTCACCAACCCCAGAGGCTTGTCTGCTCAGCCACCAGGGTGGGCGGGGGCTGGGAGCTGAGGCTCGGGCTTCAGTGCTAGCCCGGAGGGAGTCCAGGAAAAAGTCTGCAGCTGCCGAAGAGGCAAGAGACTTTTTCTTGCCTCTTTGTTTCAAGACGCGCAAGGAGAGGGGATTCAGAGCGCCACCTAAACGAGCTCCAGAGACGGGCGCGAGCCGCGGCTATCAGCACAGACCCCAGAGGCAGGCGCGAGCCGCAGCTATCAGCGTGGACCCCAGAGGCGGGCGCGAGCCGCGGTTATCAGCGTGGACCCCAGAGACGGGCAGGAGACGCTAAGGCTGCTGCTGCCACCACCAAGAAGCCTGTGTGTGAGCACAGGTCACTCTCCACACCGCCTCTCCCGGGAGCCGGTGCAGCCCGCCACTGCCAGGCTCCCGTGATCCAGGGACAAGTTCCCCGGGAGAACGCACGGCGCGCCTCAGGCTGGTGCAACGTCATGCCGGCCTCTGACGCCGCAGGCTCGCCCCGCCTCCGTACCCCTCCCTCCCACCGTCCTGAGTGAGCCAGAGCCCCCAAAGCAGCTGCTCCTTTAACCCCGTTCTGTCTGGGCGGGGAACAGACGCCCTCAGGCGACCTACATGCAGAGGCGGGTCCAAATCCAAAGCTGAACCCTGGGAGCTGTACGAACAGGGAAGAGAAGGGGAAATCTCTCCCAGCAGCCTCAGAAGCAGCGGATTAAAGCTCCACAAACAACTTGATGTGCCTGCATCTGTTGAATACCTGAATAGACAACGAATCATCCCTAATTCAGGAGGTGGACTTTGGGAGCAGGATATATTAATTTTTCCCCTTTTTCTTTTTTTGTGAGTGTATATGTGTATGTTTCTGGGTGAGATTTTGTCTGTATAGCTTTGCTTTGACCATTAGTCCTAGGGTTAGGTCTGTCCGTTTTTTTTTTTTTTACTTAAAAAAATTTTTTTTTCCTAATAAATGTTTTCTTAATAATATTTTCCTTATTTTCTATTTTTAGAAATTAAAAAAATTTGTTTAATAAGTTTTTTCATATTCTTTATTTTAAAAAAGTAAAAAATTTTTTCTTAATAAATTTTTTCTTAATAATTTTTTTCTTTTTTATTATAAAAAATTAATAAATCTATTTTTAAAAATTAAAAAAAATTTTTTTTCTTAATAAATTGTTTCTTAATAATTTTTTTCTTATTTTTTATTATAATAGTTTTATTTTATTTTATTTTATCCTCTTTCTTTCTTTCTTTCTTTTTTTTTCTCCCTTTTATTCTGAGCCGTGTGGATGAAAGGCTCTTGGTGCTCCAGCCAGGCATCAGGGCTGTGCCTCTGAGGTGGGAGAGCCAACTTCAGGACACTGGTCCACAAGAGACCTCCCAGCTCCACGTAATACCAAAGGGCAAAAATCTCTCAGAGATCTCCATCTCAACATCAAGACCCAGCTTCACTCAACGACCAGCAAGCTACAGTGCTGGACACCCTATGCCAAACAACTAGCAAGACAGGAACACAGCCCCATCCATTAGCAGAGAGGCTGCATAAAATCATAATAAGGCCACAGACACCCCAAAACACACCACCAGATGTGGACGGGCCCACCAGAAAGACAAGATCCAACCTCATCCACCAGAACACAGGCACTAGTCCCCTCCACCAGGAAGCCTACACAACCCACTGAACGAACCTTAGCCACTGGGGACAGATACCAAAAACAACGGGAACTACGAACCTGCAGCCTGTGAAAAGGAGACCCCAAACACAGTAAGATAAGCAAAATGAGAAGACAAAAAAACACACAGCAGGTGAAGGAGCAGGGTCAAAACACACCAGACCTAACAAATGAAGAGGAAATAAGCAATCTACCTGAAAAAGAATTCAGAATAATGATAGTAAAGATGATCCAAAATCTTGGAAATAGAATAGACAAAATGCAAGAAACATTTAACAAGGACGTAGAAGAACTAAAGAGGAACCAAGCAACGATGAAAAACACAATAAATGAAATTAAAAATACTCTAGACGGGATCAATAGCAGAATAACTGAGGCAGAAGAACGGATAAGTGACCTGGAAGATAAAATAGTGGAAATAACTACTGCAGAGCAGAATAAAGAAAAAAGAATGAAAAGAACTGAGGACAGTCTCAGAGACCTCTGGGACAACATTAAACGCACCAACATTCGAATTATAGGGGTCCCAGAAGAAGAAGAGAAAAAGAAAGGGACTGAGAAAATATTTGAAGAGATTATAGTTGAAAACGTCCCTAATATGGGAAAGGAAATAGTTAATCAAGTCCTGGAAGCACAGAGAGTCCCATACAGGATGAATCCAAGGAGAAACACGCGAAGACACATATTAATCAAACTATCAAAAATTAAATATAAAGAAAACATATTAAAAGCAGCAAGGGAAAAACAACAAATAACACACAAGGGAATCCCCATAAGGTTAACATCTGATCTTTCAGCAGAAACTCTGCAAGCCAGAAGGGAGTGGCAGGATATACTTAAAGTCATGAAGGAGAAAAACCTACAACCAAGGTTACTCTACCCAGCAAGGATCTCATTACTACAAGCAACTCTATGCCAATAAAATGGACAACCTGGAAGAAATGGACAGATTCTTAGAAATGCACAACCTGTCGAGACTGAACCAGGAAGAAATAGAAAATATGAACAGACCAATCACAAGCACTGAAATTGAAACTGTGATTAAAAATCTTCCAACAAACAAAAGCCCAGGACCAGATGGCTTCACAGGCGAATTCTATCAAACATTTAGAGAAGAGCTAACACCTATCCTTCTCAAACTCTTCCAAAATATTGCAGAGGGAGGAACACTCCCAAACTCATTCTATGAGGCCACCATCACCCTGATACCAAAACCGGAGAAAGATACTACAAAAAAAGAAAACTACAGACCAATATCACTGATGAACATAGATGCAAAAATCCTCAACAAAATACTAGCAAACAGAATCCAACAGCACATTAAAAGGATTATACACCATGATCAAGTGGGGTTTATTCCAGGAATGCAAGGATTCTTCAATATATGCAAATCAATCAACGTGATACATCATATTAACAAATTGAAGGAGAAAAACCATATGATCATCTCAATAGATGCAGAGAAAGCTTTCGACAAAATTCAACACCCATTTATGATAAAAGTCCTGCAGAAAGTAGGCACAGAGGGAACTTTCCTCAACATAATAAAGGCCATATATGACAAACCCACAGCCAACATTGTCCTCAATGGTGAAAAACTGAAACCATTTCCACTAAGATCAGGAACAAGACAAGGTTGCCCACTCTCACCACTATTATTCAACATAGTTTTGGAAGTTTTAGCCACAGCAATCAGAGAAGAAAAAGAAATAAAAGGAATCCAAATCGGAAAAGAAGAAGTAAAGCTGTCACTGTTTGCAGATGACATGATACTATACATAGAGAATCCTAAAGATGCTACCAGAAAACTACTAAAGCTAATCAATGAATTTGGTAAAGTAGCAGGATACAAAATTAATGCACAGAAATCTCTTGCATTCCTATATACTAATGATGAAAAATCTGAAAGTGAAATTAAGAAAACACTCCCGTTTACCATTGCAACAAAAAGAATAAAATATCTAGGAATAAACCTACCTAAGGAGACAAAAGACCTGTATGCAGAAAATTATAAGACACTGATGAAAGAAATTAAAGATGATACAAATAGATGGAGAAATATACTATGTTCTTGGATTGGAAGAATCAACATTGTGAAAATGACTCTACTACCCAAAGCAATCTACAGATTCAGTGCAATCCCTATCAAACTACCACTGGCATTTTTCACAGAACTAGAACAAAAAATTTCACAATTTGTATGGAGACACAAAAGACCCCGAATAGCCAAAGCAATCTTGAGAACGAAAAATGGAGCTGGGGGAATCAGGCTCCCTGACTTCAGACTGTATTACAAAGCTACAGTAATCAAGACAGTTTGGTACTGGCTCAAAAACAGAAACATAGATCAATGGAACAGGATAGAAAGCCCAGAGATAAACCCACGCACATATGGTCACCTTATCTTCGATAAAGGAGGCAAGCATATACAGTGGAGAAAAGACAGCCTCTTCAATAAGTGGTGCTGGGAAAATTGGACAGGTACATGTAAAAGTATGAAATTAGAACACTCCCTGACACCATACACAAAAATAAACTCAAAATGGATTAAAGACCTAAGTGTAAGGCCAGACACTATCAAACTCTTAGAGGAAAACATAGGCAGAACACTCTATGACATAAATCACAGCAAGATCCTTTTTGACCCAGCCCCTAGAGAAATGGAAATAAAAACACAAATAAACAAATGGGACCTAATGAAACTTAAAAGCTTTTGCACAGCAAAGGAAACCATAAACAAGACCAAAAGACAACCCTCAGAATGGGAGAAAATATTTGCAAATGAAGCAACTGACAAAGGATTAATCTCCAAGATTTACAAGCAGCTCATGCAGCTCAATAACAAAAAAACAAACAACCCCATCCAAAAATGGGCAGAAGACCTAAATAGACATTTCTCCAAAGAAGATATACAGATGGCCAACAGACACATGAAAGAATGCTCAACATCATTAATCATTAGAGAAATGCAAATCAAAACTACAATGAGGTATCATCTCACACCAGTCAGAATGGCCATCATCAAAAAATCTAGAAACAATAAATGCTGGAGAGGGTGTGGAGAAAAGGGAACCCTCTTGCACTGTTGGTGGGAATGTAAATTGATACAGCCACTATGGAGAACAGTATGGAGGTTCCTTAAAAAACTACAAATAGAACTACCATATGACCCAGCAATCCCACTACTGGGCATATACCCTGAGAAAACCATAATTCAAAAAGAGTCATGTACCAATATGTTCACTGCAGCTCTATTTACAATAGCCAGGACATGGAAGCAACCTAAGTGTCCATCATCAGATGAATGGATAAAGAAGATGTGGCACATATATACAATGGAATATTACTCAGCCATAAAAAGAAATGAAATGGAGGTATTTGTAATGAGGTGGATGGAGTTAGAGTCTGTCATACAGAGTGAAGTAAGTCAGAAAGAGAAAAACAAATACAGTATGCTAACACATATATGTGGCATCTAAGGAAAAAAAAAAAAAAAAGGTCATGAAGAACCTAGTGGCAAGACAGGAATAAAGACACAGACCTACTAGAGAGTGGACTTGAGGATATGGGGAGGGGGAGGGGTGAGATGTGACAGGGTGAGAGAGTGTCATGGACATATATACACTACCAAATATAAAACAGATAGCTAGTGGGAAGCAGCCGCATAGCACAGGGAGATCAGCTCGGTGCTTTGTGACCACCTAGAGTGGTGGGATAGGGAGGGTGGGAGGGAGGGAGATGCAAGAGGGAAGAGATACGGGAACATATGTATATGTATAACTGATTCACTTTGTTATAAAGCAGAAACTAACACACCATTGTAAAGCAATTATACTCCAATAAAGATGTTTAAAAAAAAAAATAAAATAAAGCTCTTACATTGTTACTAAAAAAAAAAAAGAAAAAAAACTCCTAAAATTTTTAAGGTACCACAAAACACTCTAAATAGCCAAAGAAATCTTGAGAAAGAAGATCAAAGCTAGAAGCAGCATAATTTCTGATTTCAAGCTATATTACAAAAGCTATAGTAATCAAAATAACATGGTATTGGCCTAAAAGCAGACACAGAAGATCTATTGCAATCAATGTAACTGAATGAAGACCCAGGAAAAAAAAACAATGCATATATGTACAACAGAGGAGCAAAGAATACACAACAGGGAAAGGGTAGTCTATTCAGTAAATGGTATTGGGAAAACTGGATATTCATATGCCAAAGAATGAAACTGGACCCCTAACTTACACCATACACAAAAATCAACTCAAAATGCATTAAAGAATTAAATGTAAACCTGAAGCCATAAACTCCTAGGAAAAAAAACAGGTGGTAATCTTGACATCTATCTTGGCAACAATTTTTTTTTTTTTTGATTTGAAACCAAAGGAAGATGACAAAAGCAAAAATAAACAAGTGGGACTACATCAAACTAAAAAGCATTTGCAAAGCAAAGAAAAATTAACAAAATTAAAAGGCAACCTATGGAAAGGGATAAAATATTTGCAAACCATCTATCTGATAAGGGGTAAACATTCAAAATATATACTGAACTCATACAATTCAACAACAACAATAACTAAAAAGAAACCAAAAAAAAAAAATAAAGAAACAAACAATCCCATTAAAAAATGGGCAGAGGAACTGAGTAGACCTTTTACCCAAGGAGATGTACAAATAGCCATCAGGGACATGTAAAGCTGCTCAACATCACCAATCATCAGGGAAAAGCAAATCAAAACCACAATGAGATATTACCTCATACCTGTTAGAATAGTTATTATCAAAAAGATAAGAGGGACTTCCCTGGTGACGCAGTAGTTAAGAATCCGCCTGCCAAAGCAGGGGACACGGGTTCGAGCCCTGGTCCAGGAAGATCCCACATGCTGAGGAGCAACTAAGCCCGTGTGCCACAACTACTGAACCTGCGCTCTAGAGCCCATGAGCCACAACTACTGAAGCCCACACGCCTAGAGCCCGTGCTCCGCAACAAGAGAAGCCAGCGCAATGAGAAGCCCGCACACCGCAACGAAGAGTAGCCTCCGCTTGCCACAACCAGAGAAAGCCCACGTGCAGCAACGAAGACCCAACCCAGTAAAAAAAAAAAAAAAAAAGATAAGAGATAAGAAGTGCTGGAGAGGATGGGGATCAAAGGGAAGCCTTGGGCACTGTTGGTGGGAATGTAAATTGGTGCAGCAATTTGGAAAACAATATGGAGGTTCCTCAAAAAATTAAAAATAGAATGTCTACATGATCCGGCAATCCCACTTCTGGGTATATATTAAAAGAAAATGAAAACATAATCTCAAAGAAATATCTGCACTCCCATGTTTATTGCAGCATTATTCACAATAGCCAAGTTATGGAAACAAACTAAGTGTCTCTTAATGGAAGAATGGATAAAGAAGATGTATTATATAATACAATGGAATATTATTCCACCATGAGAAAGAAGGAAATCATGCCATTTGTGACCACAAGGATGAAAATTGAGGGTATTACGCTAAGTGAAATAAGTCAGACAAATATTGTATGATATCACTTATGTGTGGAATCTAAAAGAGCTGAACTTGTAGAAACAAGAGATCTGTTTCTCTCTAAGAGAGCAGATCTTAAATGTTTTCATCACCAAAAAGAAATGGTAATTATGTGATATGAAGGAGGTGTTAGCTAATGCTATTATGATGGTAGTCATTTTGCAGCACAGAAGTGCATCAAATCAACAGGTTCTATACTTTAAAATTACAGAGTGTTAAATGTCAACTATATCTCAATAATGCTGGAGAAAATTTTTAAAATAAAAAAGAGATCTCATAATGGAGAGGGACGTGAGAGAGTGCTAGAAGGTAGATTAGGATGAAATTCGGTGGGACCTTGAAAGACAAAATGAAAAACTGAGGTCTTGACTGCTGAAGCATAGACACAGGGGATGCTTTTGCATTTCAGTAACCTCTTTTCCAATGCTGCATTAAAATAGACAACCTCCATGTTCGTTTGGATCACATCCTGAAAATTTATAAACTCTTTGCCTGATTTTAACTTCTTCCAATTATTTCATAGCCCAATGGCAAAGGACAGCATTTGAGATCAGTGAATAATTGAGGTCATATGTGTACAGCTGATATCAGCTGGGACCCGTGTGGGGTTCTGTCACTTGCCCCACTGACATGCTCATATGTGAGGAAGAGGCAGGTCTGGCTAGCCACAGAAGGCTCTGTTTCTCAGCAGGTACAGCATTTCAACAACTTTGCAAATGTCCTTCTCTCATCATTGAAGCTGTTGGTGGTGGGGTAGTTTCAATATGAAATTCTAAACTTAATAGTCTTATTGGGACATACATTTTGGGGGAAACAGAGTGAAAATATCAAACAAATACAGTTTGACCTGACAAAGCACTTAATAAGCACACAAGAGCAATGGATGGACTTATCTGCAAATTCTCCATTATCACACAGTTGACATACCCTAGGGAGTTGGCATTCTTGTAGACCAGAAACAGCCCACACTTCTGCCAGTTGTATCTGTGTTTGCATTGGAATGAACGTATGATGATTAATATCCTGTTTTATTTACCTCCTGGCTTTTAAAAGATGGATCTAAAGTTACTGCCTAAATAGGAGCTAAAAGAAATTCAAACTGAAGGGTTGTTTTAGTTAAGATCAAAAGGTAGGCAGGTGTCAAAGCCCAACTTCGGTAAATCAGCTGTTAATTTTCAAAAATTCCTTATTAAGTCTTCTTTTTGTTTTTTGGGTTTTTTTTTTTTTGCTATTTTCTTTGGCAACAAAATTTAGTAAAAATAGAATACACAGCCAAACACATCTGGGATGGTGAGTTTCTTCTTACACTGATTCCCTATATTATGGGCTGTTCCCTCTCTAGACTAAATTACTATCTATCTGTGAAAAATGAAATGGAAACTGAAGAGGGGATTACTCTTCACATAATTTAGGTCAAAAATAAGTTCTCCAGAAACATCCAGATTGAGGCAAACATGTTTTCTATGGTTCATATCATCCTTGTAATTGCCTTAATTCTCCATTTTGTTTTGCTTCTGTAGACAGCTTAATGGCAGTTAAGATTTTCTGGATCTTGCAGCATAAGAATAAATACTCAATTAAGGCTTTTTCAGATGAGTCAGAGATAGAAAATCATTGTAGTTGGAAGTCATGCATTCTCTCCACTCCCAACCATTAGATGGCCTTTAAGTTTTCAGACATCATTTGAAAAACAGTGGATATTTATACTGATAAACTAAAGAAAATAAATCAGTAATTCATGAAAAAATATTTATTCCTTACCAAAGAAATCAAATTAAAGTCTAGTTGCTGTCTGTAGTCTTGGGCCCCAAACCACTATCACCAGAATCACCTGCAAAGTGCAGAAGTAAATTACTGTTTGTCAGGCTATGTAGGAGGTATGGAGGCCCAAGGCAAAATTGATCAATCAATCAATTCATTAACTCATTCATTTATTCAACAAGTATTTACTGAGCATCCTAGCCAGATGTTAGTCTAGGAACACAGGATATATCAGGGAACAAAAGGCAGAGACTCTTGACCTCGTGGAGTTTAAGATTCTGGTGAGGAGTTGGGAGGCTGACTAAACAACAGACCTAATATAATGAACAGGTAACTTACATCCTCTGTGTGAGGGTGAAAGTGCTACAGGGGAATGCAGACACAGAGCAGGCTAAGGGGATTAGAGAGTTACTGGCGGGGGATGTTGCTTTCTTAGATATGGTGCCCTGTTCAAAATGTGACATATGAACGAAGATTTGAAGGAGGTGAGAAAATTACCAATGTGAATATCTGGAATAGAGGTTTCATGCTGTGAAAACATCCAGAACCAGGTCCCCAAAGCAGGAATATATCTGATATGTGTGAGGAACAGCAAGGAGGCTAGAATTTGAGGCAGAACGTCAAAAGCAGGATTTGAGAGCTGAGAGTCACGCAGGCCATGATAAGGACTCAGGCAGTTGTTCTGAGCGAGGTGGGCACCACCGGAGAGCGCTGAGCAGAAGTGTGGCATGATCACGTGATGACAGGAGACTGGGGAAAGAGAGGTGGCAAAGCTTAGGACAGCATGGCAGCAGTGGAGGGGCACAAAGTGATCAAATTATAAATGTATTTTGAACGTTGAGCCAACAGGATTTCCTGATTGATTGTTCAATGTGAACATAAGAGAAGAGTCAAGAATGACTTCTGAAGTCCCATTTCTGGACATATATCCGGAGAAAACCATAATTTGAAAAGATACATTCACCCCAATGTTCACTGCAGCACTATTTACAATAGCCAAGACATGGAAACAACCTAAATGTCCATCGACAGATGAATGGATAAAGCTGATGTGGTACATATATATGACGGACTACTACTCAGCCATAAAAAAGAATGAAATAATGCCATTTTCAGCAACATGTATGGACCTAGAAATTATCATACTAAGTGAAGTAAGCCAGACAGAGAAAGACAAATACCATATGATATTGCTTATATGTGGAATCTAAAAAAAAAAAAAAAAAGACACACATGAACTTATTTCCAAAACAGAGACTCACAGACACAGAAAGCAAATTTATGGATAGCAAAGGGGAAAGAGGGGTGGGAGGAGGGATAAATTAGTAGGCTGGGACTAACACACTACTTTGTATAAAATAGATAACCAATAAGGACCTACTGTATAGTACAGGGAACTGTACTCAGTATTATGTAATAACCCATAAGGGAAAAGAATCTGGAAAAAAAATGCATATATATACACACACACACACACTGAATCACTGTGCTGAACATTTGAAACTTACATGATGTTGTAAATCAACTATACTTCAATAAAATTATTCTTTAAAATGCTTTTTAAAATAACATCAAAAAAAAGAATGACTCCAAGACTTGTGATTTGAATACCTGGAAGAAAGGCATTAGCATCACATTGATTTTTTTTTAAGGCTCCAGGTAGAGTGAATTCTGGGGCGGGGGTATGTGTGAGGAGATCAGTTTAGTTTTGGCTGTGTTAAGCTTGAGATACCTCTAAACACCCAAATGGAAAGGTAGGGTAGCAGTTGACTGTGAGTCAGAAATGCAGGGGAGGTCTAGACAAGAAGTATAAGTGTAAGATTGTAATAATGTCCTCCCATCTCTTCCTAGGGCTTGCTGTTCTTCTCAGGGATGAGTGCTTCTTCCTCAGCTTCCTAGAGTTTGCTTTTGGCATGTTCATAGGTCTATCTTTCCCACCCCTACTGTCCATCAAACCATTTGTCTTTTATCACTTCCCCACTCTATGGAAATTAATTTGACTAAGACTCTGCCATAGATAACAATAACAGTAACCATAATAGCAGTTACAGAGAGTGCTTTTGGTTTTATCAAAACTGTTTCTTTTCCTCCAGAGCCCACAATTAAACAACATTTTCCAGCCTCCGCTGTTAGGAGGAATCATGTGACTAATTTCTGTCCAATGGAACACAGACAAAGAGCACCCAGAACATTTCCAAGCCTTCAAATTATTCTCCCCCATGTTCTTCCACAACGTCTTTCTTTCCTTGTCTGACAGCTGGTCACAGAGGATCTACTGGATGGTTCAAAGACCCTGGCGGGGGCAGAGCACTAGCTTGGAAAGACCTTGGGACCCTGAGTGATTGCATGAAGCACAGCCTCTTCACCAATCTGCATTAGACTATGACCTGAAGGGGAAATAAACCATGTCACGATAAGCTACTGAAGTTATGAAGTTGTTTACAACAGTTTGCATATCTTGACTAACAGAGAAAATGAGTGTTTACTATGTGCTAGGCAGTAGTCTCAGCTCTTGAAATATAATGTCATTATTATGTCAACTTTACACCCATCCTTGAAGGCAAAGGTAGAAGGGAAGGATAATTTCATATTTCCAAGCCTGTCTTCAACTTCCTCCAAACAGTTTTTGCCCTTCCTTTATGCCATTTTCTACCCTTATATCATCTTCATCATGTAATTTTTCTCCTGGTTTTCATCCTTATTTGTTGCTAAAGGACAAGGCAGATTTAGCCCACTACTGCTTCCCAGTGTCAACTGGAACCTCATAATTGTTTAATAGGCTTTTGATATTTTCTTTTACAAAGGAGTCTATGCTAACATTTTAATGTTCACTGTCACTTCCCCTCATCGCTTTGCAATCTAGCTTTCATACTCAGTGCTGGACTGAAAATGTCCTTAATAACCTCAGTGAATACTGTGTAGTCCCCATTTACCTAAAATTTCTGGGTCTTTGCTCTGAAACTTGTCTTGCAGCTTCCGTGAGACTATTGCTTTCTGCTGGCTCATTTTTTTGCATCTTCGTATACCTCTTCTGTGTCTCCCTACCTCTAAATGTCATCTGATACTGGCTCTTTTATCACTGGATAATGTTCTCTTTGGCTAGAGATTGCACTTATTAAATGATGACTTCCAAATCCAGATTTGAACATCTCTCTCTCCCACTCTCTAGCTCCAAATTAATATTTCTAGTTGTGACAGGGCATCTCCAACTTAGCGTTTGTTTTAAAAACACTTCTAATTCAACATCATCAAAACTTAATTCATTTTGCCTCCGACCAACACCAGCAAACCTACTCCTTCTCCTTGGGAGACTGATTGTAGGTTAAGTACTCAATCAATATTTGTTGACAGGGACCTCCTTTCAACCAATCTCTCACCCTCATACTCAGTTTGTCACAAGCCACATTAATCCTAAGTATCTCATGAATCCATTTTTCTCCAACCACACAGCTACTACCATAGCTCAAAACACTATCATTTTTGGCCTAGATTTGCATTAATCTTTCAACCACTATCTCTGCCAAAAATTTCACCTATATGCAATGTACCCTTCACCCAGGTACAAAAATGATTATAACAAGCATCACCGTAAACAACTTTGGCTGACAATTCCCCATCTAATACCAGCATTAATGGGTCTGCTCCCCAATGAAGCATTTATTTCAAACTTAAATCGCAGGACCTGACATCCTCTGCTAGACCCCAAGAGTCACCACCTGCAACACAACCATTAGGTGGTTCTACTGGGTATGCCTCAGCTTCTGGGATTCTGTACACCTTCCCAACTACACCTTACCTATCTTCTTGACTATCTTTATTTCTCTTTCCCATATCCAAATTATCACTTGTTTGTAAGTAAGTTGTGTAAGACAAAACTTTGAGTCATTTTGTGCCTTGTTTTCTCCTATGAGTGTTATTTTCCATAACTCCTCTATTTTGCTGAACTGACTCTTTCAAAAGTTTATCGATGAGCTTTCAATTCCCCGATTCCCATTTTATCGATCTGTCCATATCATTGAATGCTGTAGAACTTGTCCTCTTTCTTAATTTTTTCTTCCCTCCACTTCAGTGGCATTGTCCCAATTGGCTCTCTTCTTGGCCCTCTCCATTGTCTAATCTCTACTTACCTACTTTTATTTACCCATCTGTCCATCTGTCCATCCATCCATCCATCCCTTGATTCATTTAATCTACTGGCTGCTTTTCCCATCCATTACATGTGTCCATTCCCCAAGGTTCAGTTTTGAGTCACTCTGCTCTCTTCCTAATCTCTCCTTAAAGCAAAGGTTCTCATCCAAGGTGTTGAGGTACAATGGTTACCATGGATACATTACTTCCAATAAGTTATCAGTGTTTGTGAATGATTTATTTTCTTAACAAAATTTGATTTAGAATTATTTTAAGAGCAATGCCACTGTTCTTCACTTCCATGCAAATCGACTTTGAGAGATATGGCATGATAGCTATCAAAAGGAACTGAATATTTTCATGCATATCAACGATGGTGTGCTGACTTCTCCACAAGTGGAACTTTGCTGGTGTTCACACTATATCTCATCACTCAGGAGGGTGCCTGGCATGCAGCACATGCATCAGTGTCTCAATATAGCTTTACTGTTGATTGAACATGTTTAACACAAGATACGGTTGGGAGGGACTTCCCTGGTGGCGCAGTGGTTGAGAATCTGCCTGCCAATGCAGGGGACACGGGTTCGAGCCCTGGTCCAGGAAGATCCCACATGCTGCAGAGCAACTAAGCCCGTGCGCCACAACTACTGAGCCCGCGTGCCTAGAGCCTGTGCTCCGCAACAAGAGAAGCCACCGCAATGAGAAGCCCGTGCACAACGAAGAGTAGCCCCTGCTTGCCTCAACTAGAGGAAGCCCGCGCACAGCAACGAAAACCCAACGCAGCCAAAAATAAATAAATAAATTTATTTTTTAAAAAAAGATACGGTGGGGAAACACTGCCTTAAAAAACTCATCTGCTTTTAGATTTTTAATTACTCTATAAGGATGAATAACTCACATCTTGATTTCCTGACCGCTGTCTTGAATTTCTCTCCCCATATGCCAACTATTGATTAGAGCTTTCTATCTTGATGCCCTGCAATCACATCAAGTTGAACATATCTAAAAGTAAACACTCATCTTTCAGAATTAATTCAATCTTCTCTCATTTTCCCGATTAACAAGTACTGAATGCTTGGATCAATCTTAGTTTCTGCTTTCATTTTCACCCCCATATACATTCAGTAACCAAAGCCAATCAGTACTTCCTTCATTGAAGTTCTACACTTCTTTCTCCTATTGCTTCTGCCAGTAGCCTAATTCATTCAGGTCTTGGTTATTAAAACTCTGGTCACTCAATTTTTTATTCATCCTGCGTTTAAAAGCAAAACTAGTTTTCTTAAAAATACCAGCTTCGACTCAAAAATCTTATGTGACTCCCATTACATAAATAATACATTTTTAACTTCCACAAACTAATCTTTAACTTTAAAATTGCATCTATTCCCCATTTACCAACCTACTTTATCTGCTCTAGTCAAATTATAAGTCAAGTTATTCTACTCTTAGTTGTTGTAAGTGACATGTGTAGTCCTACCCCCAAGACGCTGCTCACACACTATACCTAACCAGGACTTTCATCTCTTTCCTGCTTATACATCTGGACTGTAGTCACCCTTAAGGCCCAACTCAAATTTTGCCAAGTTCAAGAAGCCTCACCCAATCACCTCACTGCCATAAAACAGCAACTCTATTTGCGTTGGTGACCCACAAGCCTTCCCTTCCTAACACTCTCACGATTAATCATGCCATATTCAATACATATGGACTTGCTCTAAGGTCCTTTGAATTCTTGTCTGACTGTGGATGTGGGTCTCTCCAACGTGACTCAAAACTCACGACTTACAGAAAGTAAGAAACCATCAGGTACTGAGCATCTACCATGTGCAATGGTATCTGTGTTACATGTATAACTATTGTAGTGACTAAATAAAGTATAATAATTCTCATGTAATAGACAGGAAACTGAGGCTCACATAAGTTTCAGCTAGTAAATGGCTATTACAGCTAGTATCCTAGAGCTCAGGCCCCTTTCTCTCTACCATGGCACCATAACTCTTACCCATAGCATCCACTCAAGAGTTTTACATAGTTTAGAGCAGGTAGTAGGTGTCAGATAAGGCCATGTTAAATAAATGTGGGGATTTGGGGCACTCCTTGGAGGACATGGGAGAATATATGGTCTACATTGATTTGTCCTCTAACTATGGTTTGAGGTCAAAATGACTTCCTCATTTCACGCAAAAGAGCGGAGACAGGGCTTGGGTTTGTTCCTTAAATTCATTCTGTAACTCTCTTAAGTGATAAAACAAGTACATAACGAAAGACAGAAAATGGAAACTTACACTAAACATTTTCACCAATTCTTTCCAATAGAAAAAGAACAAGTGATAACATAGCCGGTGGCAGATCCTGGTGCAGAATGTCATTGTCCCAGGTTAAAAGCAGTCAATTCCATTTATCGAGCTGACTACCAAAAATTAAAACTGCTCCACATGAAATAGAGCATGTTAAGAGTGCCCTTCAGATTTCTCATGCAGAGTGTTGAAATCTGGCATGGAAATTCTGAAAGAACCCACTTCTGCATTTCTTCCAGAAAAACTATCAAAACAGTGGCTTCTGTTAAACTAAATTAAAGGGATTTTAGTCTTTATTAAAAGCAATTTATCTTTATTAAAACAATTTTCCCATATTCATTATGAGTCAAACAAACAAATACATTAGCCATCATGGGCTTCTGTGCACAAATATTTCAATTAAAAATTCAAATTGCTCAGTTAAAACTCTCTCATTTTCATTGTTGCTACAATTCAAGATAGTTATTGGTGTATTTTCCCAGAATTGAGTTATTTGCTATCCTAGTTGAGAATATTATGAAAAATGAGTAGAACTGAATATACTTATTTGAATCATAGAAAGGGGTAGGTGTGTATTAAAGACAACACTTGCAAAAGTATGTCAGTACAATTCATTAATTAAAGGGAATTTTTACAGAGAGACACATATCCCAGGAATAATATAAGAGGAATAATAAGAGGAACAAGAAATAATATGAGAGGAACAGGAAATAGGTGCAAGGCATCCTGTTGAAGATGATTCTTATTTCCTGAAGACATCCCAATTATTCACTCTACTTTCAGGTAACAAAATACTGTGCTGTGTTAAGTATCAGAAAAACACCTCGCACAGAGGCCACTATCTTTCCTAATGTCTCATCTATTTCCCAGCAAATTTATTTTAATCACATGAAATCTTACTAACTGAGTGACCCAGGATGTTATTTAACCTCTCCTTGTCTCTAGCTTGTTGACCTTCATCAGTTATGGTGACTCGTTTGGATAGTGGAGGATTGTCTGAAGCTTGGAATGTAACTTCAAGCCCTGCAGAGCTCCAATTTGTTGACTCTACATGGACCCTGGACCTTCCATCTTGCACTTTTGTCTTGGATCATTCCTCTAATACACCCCCTGCCAACTTCATCCAGCATGCCAACCTCTCCTCCTAGGGCTTGACACCTTTGCAAAGAACGTTGACACCAATATCTTACTTTCTTACATGTCAAAGTCCCTTTCATCCTTCAAAACACACCCGGCAAAATTTGCCTGACATTTCTGCTCCTCTCTCTCCCACTCGCATCAGAGTTAAGTACTCCTTCTATGTGTTCCTGCTGTGTTCTGTATACACCTCTCCTCTAACACAAATGTCCTAGCACATAATTCTTGGTACTTGCATTTTCTTGAATAGACAGTGTTCCTTGAAAGCTATGTCCTATTCATCACCTAATGACCTCTAATGGTTGTCACATGTGGTGTCCTTTTGATCTATGGTTGACTCCAATGTCTCAAGGTGACAGAATTGAATTCAAGTAAGGAAATAAGACAGAAATCCAGATAATGGAAATAAAATGACATCACCCCAGTTCAAGCCCTAATTCTCATATCTATTGGTGTGTTTATGTCTATGTAATGCATAGGGTTGGGGGTGGACTGGAATTGGCTTGCCTAAGTACGATATAGAATAGCCATTGAGAGTACACAGTTTAGCTCCAGCCTATCAGGGTATTAACTCTAGGTTGCTCTTAGTAACTGGATGACTCAGGATAAGTCATTCAACCTCTCCTTGCCTCTGCCCCATCATGTGTAAAATGGAGAGAATTAAAGTGCCAACTCCATAGGAGTGCTGTGGAAGACCTGAGATAGTTCCCTTGAAGAGTATAAGACCACATTGGCACATAGTGAGAACTACACAAGTGCTTGCAGCTGTTGTTACTGTCATCAGTATCTTTGTTATTTTTGTTAAATTTTCCCACCTAGAGGCTGGGAACATGAGAATGTTACCTTTGCTCCCTATCAGGTTTAAGGAAGATTTTCATAGCTACAAAACAAAACAGGATGAAAAGCAAAGATTCTAGTATCTTTTGAGACTTTTACTTTTCTTAGCAGGCATGCCCTGGAGGTAGGAAAAGAAAGGTACAATATACTACTCTTCTGAATTTGCTAGACACTAGACTTTTGCAGAAGAGATCTTCTCTAACAGAAGACCCCTGTTGGAAATCTGAATAAGGAAGCATTTTGTAAAATTAAGCCTCTGTTGTGTACCAGACACTGCTCTAAACACTGGGAATGCAGTGGTGAACTTGAGATGCCCTCAAGCAACTTTCATTCTGAGACTGGTTTTAATTATCTCTTGACATTTCCCTATATATCATAACCTGAATTATGGAATGTAAGACTGTATCCATCAGCTGTTCTTAGTTTTAACCTTTATTTTTAGTTGCACATGTGCAGTTGGAGCCCTTAAAGTTGAAAGAGAAAAGGAAGAATTCAGAGACTCATTTTGAACTAAGAAGCCACACACTCTGACTGTTCAAATGTGTTCATTAGAAGGATGTATATGAGGACAAGTTACTCACAGGCCCTGTGTGTGGGTCAGTGCCTTTGTCAAGCTGTTAGAAAAGACATCCTTATGGCCAGGCATCACATTAGAAACACAACTGCAGGAGGGCCTAGGCCAAAGGGAGGCTGGGAAAAGGACCCCAGTTCACTGAAACACAATCCACCCGAGGACCAATTTGCCTAATGATTAGTTCAACAATTTAATAAAATTTTCCTGAAGTTCTCATTTTGCCCTTGTTTCTGTTCTTGTCCTAGAGATGGCTAGACAAGTGTAGTAATCAGTTCTAGAATAATTTACCACAATTTAAACTGCATTTAAAAGAAAACCTGTACCTTCATAGGTAAAAACGAAGGCAAAGAGATATTGACAGAAGAATTCAAATAAAGATCCTAGCATCAGACCTACACATACATAGACATTTGCTACATGAAAAAGGCAAGGAGCAAGAACAGACTTCTTAGTAAGTTTCAATGAGGCAACTGCATATCCATCTAGAAAAGAAATAAAATTGTATCTCTAGCTCATACTTGACAATAGTAGTTCTATTAAAGATGTAAACATGAAAGACAAGATTACAAAGCTTTTAGAGAAATGATATAGGATGATATCCTTATGACCCTGGAGTGGGGAGGTTTTCTTAAATAGAATATTAAAAGCACAACCCATAAAGAAATGGATTAATTCAAATTCATTAAAATTAATCAATTCATGCCAAAGAATACCATGAAGAGAGTAAAGGAAAAAAAAAAACAAACGAGTAAAAAGACAAGCCACAGAATCAGAAAAGGTATTTATAACCCATACACCTGGTAAAGGACTAACATCCAGAAAAAATAAAGAACTCCTACAAATCAATATGAAAAATACAGTCAGCACAATGGGGGGAAGAAAAGGACAAAAGACCCGAAGATATGTTTCACCAAAAGGAAATGCAAGTGACTAACACACAGTGATATAGAAATATGCTCAAACTTATTAGTAATTAGAGAACTGCAAGTTAATAATATTTTGAAGTAAAATTATAAAACAATTAGCTTCTCAACATATTTTTAGAAACCTGATAATAGCAAATATTGGTGAGGATATGGAATTGGGTTGGAAGTGGCAACTGGCACAACCTCTTTGGAAAACAGTTTGGCATCACCTAGTAAAATGTAAGAGGTCTATGACCCGGCAATTCCACTCATAGGTACTGGGGGAAAATTCGCACATATTCCCCAAGAGACACGTCCAGAATTATCCACAATGTCATTACAAGAGCCCTAGACTGGTATTATCCCAAATGCCCCTTAAGAGTAAGATGAATGTATACATTATGGCAAACTCATTCAATGGAACACTACACAGTGTTAAAGGTAAACTACATGTAGATTCAACAACCTGAATGAATCTCACAAATAGATATTTGAACAAAAGGAACAATTTGGAAAAGAAAACATAAAATCATGATTCCATTTACCTAAAGTTCAAAACCAGAAAAAGTAAGCTTTTAGGGATGCACATGTAGAAAATTATTATCACGGAACTCCAAAGAGTGGCTATCCTTATGGAAGAAAGGTGAGATGTAATCAGAGGTTTCCGTGTTTCTGGCGACTCTTGATGATGATGGTTACAAGGAGTATTTGCCATATAATTATTCTTTAAAGTGTTCAGATGTATTTTATGTACTCTTCTGCTATGTTGCACAAACCATACACACACTGTGAGGGGATAAATCTGGTAACAGAAAATTTCCCTAAAGTGTGTTATAAAATCATTCTTATTTCACGATAAACATGGTTAATTATATTAACATAGGACAGGAAACTCTACAAAAATACATCAAAATGTTAATGGTAGTTCTCTTTGAATTGTGAAAATATTGATGTTTTTTCCTTTTTGTATTTTATAAATTATCTCTAATGATACATATTCATTTATACTAAAAATACATTTATTTAAAAACAATAGAGGCCAAGGAAGGGTCAAGGATGAAAGCATAGCTTAAAATATGTTCAGAAATTGGTCTTTTAGCAAAATGATCATGTAACAGATTTTGGCAAACAAACCTACAAACATCTGCAAGATAATTCCCACACCATTCCACGAGGTCCATGAACGAAAAGACAGTTGCTTTTTGAAGAAAAAGCTTTCCAGTATACGTTCATGTGTATATCACTGCGATGCTCTCCTGAAAGCATTAAGTACAAGCCAACACCAAGAATGTACATTTAGGGATGCAGATACGCTCGTGGCAAGCTGATTAAGGTCTCTACAGAGGAATCTGCCAGCACATGTGTAGTTTACAAGGCATAACATAGATTGGCCAAAAGCTTCCATATGGATGGGTTTTGAGGTTTTAGAAACATTGTCTGGATTTTTGGAAATGCTTTATTTTTTTCCCTTAACATCTAACCAAGGCTCAGTGGAAAGACTCAACTCTGAGAAAGGAAACATACAACCTCACCGTGACTCATCTTGGGAAGGAAACAACTAAGCAATGAACCAGGCTGGTTTTGAAGGCTGTACTCACCCTGCTGAGGAAACCCTCTCACTTAATTACATTTATATTTTAGGGAAGTTAAAACAGAAGTCATGGCTTTATACAATCATCCCTTTATAACAGGCATTAATTAGGACTTGCCAGGCTTTTGTCCTTTTGATGAACAAAGGGATATAATAGGAAGAGGGACCTCTCAGTGAAGACTCATATAGGAATACTTCTCACTGCCCACAGTCCAGAGTGATCCAAACCAAAGAGCTGATTAAGCCAGACAGTTCTAGGACAGCAAATCTATGACTGAGATGCTAAGCAAAACACAAATTGCATCTCTAATGATGTGTTGATGTTTCAATCAGTCAATGTGTTAAACACAAAGGTGACCAGATGGCCGGTTGGTTTTATCAATTAAAACCCTAGGTTAGGGCAGTTTGGGATTACCATAAAGGAAGGGGAAGGAAAGTGAGAGAGTCAGGCAATGTGTACAATTTCAAAAATGAAATTTGGCAAAATGCAGAGATGCATTTGTTCAACTGGCGAAGAAAAGCACATTTTATGAACGTCCATGCAAATCAAAATTTAATTTTTGGTGATTATGTTTAATTTATTAACTGGGTCATTTCATTGAAGCTTGTTTGAAATTGATCATTGTCACTTTTGAGAATTGAAACTAGCTTTCAGAAGAGTCTGTGGTGGAGCTGGCTGGCTGGATTTTCCTTAATTAGGAAAAACATATTACAGCTAATCACCAAATAGATGACTCTAAAGATGCTTATTTTACAGACAGAAAAATCCAAAGTTCAATCACGACTCTCGTGGCATGTTGAGAACAAGTCAATTTCTAATATTTTGCTCCAGAACCTCTTTACAGTTGGCAAAGTGCATAAATTCTTCTCCAGGAGACTCTGCCTCAAAGCTTGTTCAAAATCCCTTATAATAGAACTGCCAGTCATTTCAGAGCCTACAGTGCTTATTTCTTAAGAAACCCTCACCCATAAATTTCTGATATTTACAGCCTGAACATGAAATATAGTTTTTGTTCAGTAGGATTCATGAATAAGCAGGGGTATTTCCCTTTGTGGTGCAGAATTAAATGCTTTGGGAAAGATTCATCTCTGCAGAAGGATAATTTGAAGGACTGCATTGAAAAAAATTCAGGTCAGTTAGGATTATAAGCCTGTTTCATAATCAGCACTGATGCTGGCATGAAGAAGGATAATTAGAACCTTTAATGTGCAGAACGCCCTTTGAAAATATTTCTGGTGGCTAATATGACCATCTTCACATTCAAAGAAGGGCCACAGAGTCGAAAGATGATAATAACCAAGAACCTTAGAGAAGGTCATGTTGAAAATTGAGGGACAGATTTCCATTCTCCTCAGACACACTCTCCTGCTCTCATTAGATTTACTGCCATCCTGCCATACAGTTTTGGGGTATAGTTTTTCCCCATAAATGTCATGGATATAAGAGGGAGACTACTGGAATGACAACTGAAAGAGAACACTTCTTGCTTCCTCCATCTGGGAAGTGGAGACTGAAAGCCAGCTTTGAGGAAGAAGTTCTGCTGTTCTACCGAGTCCTAAGATGACCTTGGTGAGAATCAGACAGACACCTCTCATGAGCACAGGGCTCAGTAAGCAGAGCTTGGGTTACAGCTCTTGGAACAAATACTGTATTTTCCTAAAATCCAAAAGATCTCCACACCCTTGGTGTTACTGGTATAAATGCAGCCTAAAGAAGAAATGTAATAGTCACTTAAAACTCGTGATCATAACTGATCTATGGTCGAGCAGAAGCAAGAAGAACTACAGTCCTGCAGCGTGTGGAACAAAAACCACATTCACAGAAAGATAGACAAGATGAAAACGCAGAGGGCTATGTACCAGATGAAAGAACAAGATAAAACCCCAGAAAAACAACTAAATGAAGTGGAGATAGGCAACCTTCCAGAAAAAGAATTCAGAATAATGAGAGTGAAGATGATCCAGGACCTTGGAAAAAGAATGGAGGCAAAGATTGAGAAGATGCAAGAAATGTTTAACAAAGATCTAGAAAAATTAAAGGACAAACAAACAGAGATGAACAATACAATAACTGAAATGAAAACTACACTAGAAGGAATCAATAGCAGAATAACTGAGGCAGAAGAACAGATAAGTGACCTGGAAGACAGAATGGTGGAATTCACTGCTGCAGAACAGAGTAAAGAAAAAAGAATGAAAAGAAATGAAGACAGCCTAAGAGACCTCTGGGACAACATTAAACACAACAACATTCACATTATAGGGGTCCCAGAAGGAGAAGAGAGAGAGAAAGGACCAGAGAAAATATTTGACGAGATTATAGTCAAAAACTTCCCTAAAATGGGAAAGGAAATAGCCACCCAAGTCCAGGAAGCGCAGTGAGTCCCAAACAGGATAAACCTAAGGAGAAACACACCGAGACACATAGTAATCAAATTGGCAAAAATTAAAGACAAAGAAAAATTATTGAAAGCAGCAAGGGAAAAATGACCAATAACATACAAGGGAACTCCCATAAGGTTAACAGCTGATTTCTCAGCAGAAACTCTACAAGCCAGAAGGGAGTGACATGATATACTTAAAGTGATGAAAGGGAAGAACCTACAACCAAGATTACTCTACCCAGCAAGGATCTCATTGAGAATCGATGGAGAAATCAAAAGCTTTACAGACAAGCAAAAGCTAAGAGAATTCAGCACCACCAAACCAGCTCTACAACTAATGCTAAAGGAACTTCTCTAAGTGGCACACACAAGAGAAGAAAAGGACCTACAAAAACAAACCCAAAACAATTAAGAAAATGGTCATAGGAACATACATATTGATAATTACCTTAAATGTGAATGGATTAAATGCTCCAACCAAAAGACACAGGCTTGCTGAATGGATACAAAAACAAGACCCATATATATGCTGTCTACAAGAGACCCACTTCAGACCTAGGGACACATTCAGACTGAAAGTGAGGGAATGGAAAAAGATATTCCGTGCAAAGGGAAATCAAAAGAAAGCTGGAGTAGCAATACTCATATCAGATAAAATAGACTTTAAAATAAAGAATGTTACAAGTGACAAGGAGGGACACTACATAATGATTAAGGGATCAATCCAAGAAGAAGATATAAGAATTATAAATATATATGCATCCAACATAGGAGCACCTCAATACATAAGGCAACTGCTAACAGCTATAAAAGAGGAAATCAACAGTAACAGTAATAGTGGGGGACTTTAACACCTCACATACACCAATGGACAGATAATCCAAAATGAAGATAAATAAGGAAACAGAAGCTTTAAATGACACAATACACCAGATAGATTTAATTGATATTTATAGGACATTCCATCCAAAAACAGCAGATTACACTTTCTTCTCAAGTGTGCACGGAACATTCTCCAGGATAAATCACATCTTAGGTCACAAATCAAGCCTCATTAAATTTAAGAAAATTGAAATCATATCAAGCATCTTTTCTGACCACAATGCTATGAGATTAGAAATGAATTACAGGGAAAAAAATAGGAAAAAACACAAACACATGGAGGCTAAACAATACGTTACTAAATAATAAAGATATCACTGAAGAAATCAAAGAGGAAATCAAAAAGTACCTAGAGACAAATGACAATGAAAACATGACGATCCAAACCCTATGGGATGCAGCAAAAGCAGTTCTAAGAGGGAAGTTTATAGCTATACAATCCTACCTCAAGAAGCAAGAAAAATCTCAAATAAACAATCTAACCTTACACCTAAAGGAACTAGAGAAAGAAGAACAAACAAAACCCAAAGTTAGCAGAAGGAAAGAAATCATAAAGATCAGAGCAGAAATAAATGAAATAGAAACAAAGAAAACAATAGCAAAGATCAATAAAACCAAAAAAAAAAAAAAAAACTGATCTATGGTCAGCAGGAGCCAATGCTTTGGGTAGCCATATTTTGACACAAGGAAATGAGATTAAAGAATAATTTTCTCACGTGCTAAGAAAATGAAATGAAAGCATCCACATTGTCATGTTATTAGGAGACCTCAGTCCAACATGTCAAAGCCTTCCTCTTATCCTTGCTCTGTCCACTCTTGTTGACCCCATTTTCCCTGCCAACTATCGCCCCATTTCTCCACCACTCTTCAGAGCAGAGCTCTTTGAAAGAGTTGCCTGTATTTTTTATTTCCATTTCTTCTCCTCTTGAGTCCACTCTGATAAGGCTTCCTACAACTCCATCGAAACAGCTGTCCCCAGCATCCGCCACTGACCCAGTTGGGTCGTCAACCTTCAGGCCACAATGACAAGCCATGTCCTGCTATCTTATTTCTCCTCCTAGCTCATGGGCTGCTCCTTCTACACTCTCCTTTGCAGGTACCTCCTCCTCTCTCAGGTTTCTAGATCCAGGCTGAGTGCTCACTGCTCTTTTGTTCTTTAATCCACAGGATAGAGCCAACACATATCTGCAGTACTCAGACATCTGGAGGCAAAACTTCTGGCACAGTCTAATGTTTTATATTTTCCCAGTCATTTATCTCCATAGATCATGGAGTTACATAAATAAATAGTTCTATCCAGCTGTGAATATACCAGCTCTATCCCTCACCTCTTCCACACATGTTGTCACATTATCAGTTAATGATTCTATTTTAGCCTTCAACTCTACAAGGCAAACAGAGGTCTGACATTTAATTAGTGACCCAATTATGGCTTTTTGCTGGCCTCAGCTTTTTTTTAATTTAGGAGAAAAAGAGATCAAATTGATTGGGCTTATAGTGAAAAAGAAATTACAACTGTAGTTATTGGCCCTAGCCTTCTTAGGGAAGAAAAGACTTTTTAAAAAACATTTTTCCCTAAAATTAAAGGGACAAATTAAAAACCACTATAATTATTTCAGTGGGTACATTTAGTACTTAGCTAATAAAAAAACAGTTACAATCAAGAGATGGTCTCCTCAGTATATGCTGGTTCATAGCTGATCAAAGTAATACTCTTTTACTAGAAGAATGGGATATGAGGAAGCAATAAAGAACTGTCCACAAGAAAGTGTGAACAGGTCACAGAAAATAATGTTTTGGCCAACAGAGAATTACTTTTCTTTTTCTGTCACTATATTTTCATTTCCTGTTACACTTCAGGATCTTCAATTCTCATCCTTTCCTAACCATGTAAAGTTTTTTTTTCCCCACCCTTCATTTCAGATAGGACCTGTTAGAAGGTGTTACAAAGGATAATCCCTGAAAAAGTGGTGCTCAGAGAAGAAAACCCGTTGATGGCTTTCATTGTTAGATTGTATTTTTCTCTGTTTCTTTTATTGTTTTTTGTTATAAAGCAGAATCGTTTTGTGATGAGAGAAAAAAGATAAGGTGACTTAACAAAAAAACAAATTTTAAAAACACTGTAAATAGAACTGGTGATAGAGTATAAAGCTTGTGGAACTTAAGAAACTCAGTCTTGACTGCAAAAGGCAGCGCCCCCTGCTGACCTCCCGAGTATTAACCCTTGAACTTGGTCTCCAGCGGCTCCCCAGCTGGCCTTGGTGGTGCCTTTCCAAGTGAGTCTGTGAAATACAGGGAAGGGTCTGGAACATTTGGTTGTAATCGAAATGTGAACACGTATCTAGAATTAGCCATGTTTAAAACACTTCCAAGTGGCTGAAAAATCCACGTATCTGGAGAATGAGACATCTGCTAGGGAATAAAACCATCCATAGCGAGATTCTCGCTTCAGTAGTTTGTGAAAGAAGCCTTTTAACTGCAAAGTAACATCAGTAATCAATTGATCACGAAGCATTTTTTTTGAGCAGATATTTGGGGCAACGTTTTAAGATAGTTGCTCCTACGGGCTGGTAGAAAGAGAATTAGCAGACAGCCTTCTCTTGCCCAGTACCTGTAATGAATGAAAACCACATAATTTAATAGTTTATCTGCTGTGCTATTAAAATGTAGAGTGCTGTAACACCTTGCATAATTTGGAGTGAAAATGACAACGTACTGTGTGGAGTAGTACTCTAAAAAAAAGTTTGCATAATCTTAATGAAATTGTTTATTACTGTATACACGGTGACCTTTAATGAGGGAGAGCCTCAGTCTTTAATCTTTTTATAAAAGGAGGGTGATAAAATGATCTACCTCCTAAGACTGTGACAATTAAATGACTATAACAACAACAAAAACATCAAGCACTTAGTTTAGAGCCTGGCATTAGAATAAACTCTCAATAAATAGCACCAATTATCAACATTATTCAATTAAGATATATACTATATACAATTAGGAAGTGTCTCTACATGCAGTGCTGATAGAGCGTAGTAAGCTAACAAAATATATGCCACATGTCTCTTTTATAGAACTCTTTTTTTTTAATTAATTAATTTATTTATTTATTATTATTTTGGCTGTGTTGGGTCTTCGTTTCTGTGCGAGGGCGTGCTCTAGTTGCGGCGAGCGGGGGGCCACTCTTCATCGCGGTGCGCGGGCCTCTCACTATCGCGGCCTCTCTTACTGCAGAGCACAGGCTCCAAACGCGCAGGCTCAGTAGTTGTGGCTCACGGGCCCAGTTGCCCCGCGGCATGTGGGATCTTCCCAGACCAGGGCTTGAACCCGTGTCCCCTGCATTGGCAGGCAGATTCTCAACCACTGCGCCACCAGGGAAGCCCCACATGTCTCTTTTAATACTGCTTGATTTATTAACAAACCTTATCTCATAGACTGAAAAAACCCCAAACACTGTCTAGTTCCTTTCTAATAGGTGACCAACAATTTGGTGTAGATGGAGTCCTGTTAATTTTATCTTTTTATGTGATAAAATAAAATTCATATACATTTTTATATATATAATATGATACACACGTTTAACATTATACGCTTTTGTTGATTTTTATTTTGCTTTAATGTGTTTACGTTTTTATTTAGGCAAGAAGAAAAAAAAATCCCCAAGGTAAGCTCAGAATTGCCTTAGTTGACCGAAGTTCGCTCTGGCAGCGCTGACCCTTGACATACAAATTTGTCCACATGACCTAAAGACAGCACTCCATCACATTTTTCAACAATGCTCAAGAGCAGTCCCCCAACTTTTTAAAATCACGCTAAAAGTAAAGATAATTCAAAGTGGATTCGGTTTTTTCATCATTCTACAATAACTGAACATAGTAGAATTTTATACATAAAACTACATTCTAGCAAAGAAGCCAAAGTAACTAATTCATTTCTAATATAAATCTGTCAGCTCTTGACATTGTGTCTTAAACAACATCTTAACTGGCATTTTCCTATAACAGTGTAACAATGTGTGTGTAATTACAATTACAGTACATTGTTGAGTAGGGTGGAATTCCAATTAACCAGGAAACTTCTTGATCTGTTTCAAATTCATGAGCATTTAATTGAAAAAATTGGGGAGTTTTAAACAAGTTTTAAATTTAAAAATTTGGAAGTATATACACATAAACTAATTAAAGATATATATATATATATATATGTATATATGCACACACTGTATATACTTATCCATACACAGATATACACATATCTATATCATATACATATTTCTATGTGCATACACATATATGGCACATATTTATACAAAGGTGCTATGTTTTTCCTCTGGGCATTTTATTGAGGTTTCATAGGAATACACCGACATTTGATTCAGAGTGATTCATTATGAGGGTTGTGTTAAGAGCCTAAAAACTCTACATCTCATTTAGAAACCATTTGGCTTATTTGTTTTTATTTCCCCTAAGATTTTTCTTAACAAGAAAGAGCCTATGCTTGATTTCTTAAGCATCTTTGGCGTTTGCCTACTTATTTCTCTTCTCTTCAAATCTTTTTCAACTTCAGATGTAGGAAAAGAGCTGTTGGAAAAAGGTGGCTCAAACATCCTTTAGCAAAGGATTTAAGTTAATTGTGTTGGGAACAGTAAATGGCAGAAGCCAAGGACTTCTTGGTGGAGCAAAGACTTTCCAATGAACTTCTCTACTTGAGACAGCACGGGAAGAAGAAAAGACAATCCTTTTAGATTTACTTAAGTCAAGTCTTAGTTCTCCTGTGTTTGGCTCCCTGCTCAAGAGCTGAGCAGACAATCAGCTGGCCTAGGATGACTGGATTTTGTTTGTTTGATTGGTTGGTTGTTTCTTTTTAATATGCGTAGTCAACACACTAATACAGGCCAGGTAGAATACCCTGGGGGCACTTGTTCATAAGCTACCACTATCACCTCTTCTCTCTTCCTTTACTCCTCATTTGTGTGTGTGTGTGTGTGTGTGTGTGTGTGTGTGTTTACCAGCGCATGACTGCTGGTTCCATACCACAACTTCATCACCTGCTTTGACCTTCTTTAGTCTGAATATCCTCAGCCTTCCCTCCTGGTCTCCTGGATTCATGGACTTTGAGTTTTCAACATTACCATTTACTTCTACGTTTGCCTTCTTACACTGCTTGGGTAAGACCATCTCACTTCGGTCCCTAGTCTACAACCTACCCCTGACCAGACCCCACAGCCCAGCCCCAGTGTTCGTAAAGTATGAAGATTCAGTCATTTTACAAGAGCACTGGGAACCAGAGCTGATATGGGTGCCCCTGGATAGTACTGGTCTTTCTTAACCCTAAGCGAAGAGACAGACACTGTATCTTTGACCTAAGAGCTGTCTTCCATGACCATTGGCCCTGGTGGGCAGTACTGTATATTTTAAAACATTCTCAGCTGGATATTTTGTACCTTTCCTCTTCTCTCCAGAGAATGGTGTCTGGCATCTCAGGATATTGACAAATCTATCTGAGAAAAGATGTGAAACAGGAATGGTGAAAGCCAGACCCTCAGTGAATCAGGACTGAGGAACAGTGCCAGAGACGGGGCAGATCCCAGGACTTAGGACACCTGGAGGTGAAACCTGGATTCACTGCATATTTGTTGCAGAATCTTGGGCAACTCACTCAACCTCTCCAGGGCTATTTTCTTATTAATAAAAAAGTAAATTAAAAAAATAATAATTGCCTCAAATGATTGGGCCAGGATCATATCAGGTAAGGCATGTGGAAAGCTTTCTGTGTTGTCAAAGGGCTAGCACATGGATGGTGTTCCTATTACTGGGGCTAGTGATGCTGTAATGTGAGGTTAGGAGACTGTAGGATCTCAGCCTCCCAGGACTGAAATAGTGGAAGCTGGCAAAGGAGACAGAGCCTGGGATCCAAAATGAGAGCTGCCCTTTCAAAGCCTAGATGACAAAATAAGCTGCACAACAGAGACTTTGGGCTTCTGGATCCTCCATTTTTTAACAAAAACTTTCCTGACTCTTGGCTACTCTGTTGGTGATGGGTATAGAACAAATAGAGTGAAAAACAAGAGGTATCATTAGATCAGCAGAAATCATTTGTAGGTGGGAGGTTAAAGGACCCTTGGCAAAATCTGAATCAACTAAGAGCTGATGGAAATCAGCTATGCCAAAGGCTCCAAGAATCATCTTCTACACCAAGGGTCAACAAACTATTGCCTGTGGGCCAAGCACAGTCTACCATCTGTTTTTGTGAATAAAGTTTTATTGGAATACAGCCATGCTGATTTACATTTTGTCTACGGCTGCTTTTACAGGACAAGGCAGAGTTGAGCATCCGTGAAAGGGACTATAGGACCTGCAAAACTTGAAGTATTTACTCTCTAGCCTTCTCGAGGAAAAGTTTGAAGATGGCTGTTCTATACCTTAAAACAAGTACCCATGTTAGAGGCAACATCTGAACTGCCAGATTACTTTCAATTAGAAGGTGATATCCTCAAAAAACCGGGCTGGGGTATTCTCTGGAAATAATATACTTGTTTTGCCTCCTTTTTCAAAGAGAATAACCAAGAATCATTGAAGAATGTGACAGTTTCTTAGTCACACACTTAAAGAAAGGGAGCAGGAAAAATCCAAATCAAATGCTTGAAACCCAAGGAGGCCCAGAGAAAAATAATGCTAGCGATATTTAGGAAATGGTGTCACATGCCCACTCCATCGCAGTTTTTCTCAATCAGTAGCACACAGAGATGCAGCAAAATAACCTTCACGGCAAGAATGATATGACGCTAAAGGAGAGGCTGATTCAAGCCAGTTGTGAGGAGTGGATTGAAAGCGTGTGCCAGAAAGAATGTAGTGTGTACCAGCATCCAAGCATATTCTAACATTTACCTTATTTTCCCTGTGAAATCAAAGCACAAAAGCCAAATGTAATGGTAAGGAAAAGCACACTCAATTTCCCTAAGGCGGGTGCCCACTGAAGTCACGACGGGACGTGCAGGCAATCACTACACCGAGCAAGGAGCTCAAAGCAAACGGAGGTTCTTTCTCCCCGGGATGGCCAGTGCCACGAAGGGAGAAATGAAAGTAGCTAACACAATAGTCAAGGCTGGGTGGGGTGGGTCTGGGCAGGAAGAAAAATGGTTCTCAATATACTGAGAAGTGCATCATTGTCAAATGTCCAGAGCTTTCCATCTACAAAAAGCACCTTTTTTACTTTCCCCTTTCTTTGAGCAATTAACAGGTAATATATAACTACTGGGCATTACTTGCACTCCTTGAAACTGATCAGAAGCCTGCAAACAGTGTCCCCTGCTTTGGAAAGTAAAGTGAAAGATCATTGAGAAAACAAACCTCATTCACTTCTTCCTCACTCCCCCCGGCCCCCCAGTCTCCACTGAAAGCCTATTTACTGGTTCTAACTCATTCAATACCTTTGATAGATGTGGAGAACATAAACCGGAGGGATGAAGGATTAGGAAACATAAATTACCAGTGATACAAATACAAGATATTAAAACAATAAAAGATGAATGAATTATATTTCCTCCTCGTTATTCCCAATACAATTTAATTCTATTTCTAGAAAGGAGTGCGGAAGGAAACGACAAAGATGAATAAAACTACAGGAAAAGAAAACTTTGCCTGTGTGTTAGCAAAAAGCTGGAGCCCCAAAAATGGTCTCCACGGATCAAAGCACCGCTGTCCTTGAAGCCCCTGGAAGGTCAAGACTGGCGGCAACTTAGAAACCACTAAACCAAAGATCGCTATAGGATAGATTTTGCCAAAAACGGCAGTGACAGACAAACATGTGCTATGAAAATACTGTGTTGTTTCTTTAATGTTTATGTGGGCTCAGAGGTTTCAAAAGAAATGTTTTGTGCATAAAACAGCATAATAGAAGAAAATCGTGCTACTTGACAGGGTTTCCTTTAATGGAAAGATTTTTTCACGCCCATAAACATTTGATGCCCACATCTGTTAAGGATAAAAGGAGAGTATAACTTCCCTTTTGGATGCAGTCAGAATTCTCAGAGACCATATAACATGCTTAATGAAGACAGCAAAAATGCTATAGTTTCCTGATTAAATTAGCACTCCACTGAAATTTAAAGTTTTATGGACTGCTTCAGGTACTTTTCTTTTTATATGGCTTCGGGTGTGTGTTTATATTTTAATTCTAGGGAATGGCTTGTTACTGTCATTTAAAAAAGTCCAGTGGTTCCTAGATTAAATAAAACATTTTTCCAAGGAAGCACTGCTATTCACTTCTTAAATAAGGGGCACCTACAAGAGCCAGCCTGCCTTTCCTCTTCACCTCCATGCACAGGACCACCGGCGACCGACATGGTAGAACTCCATCCCATGGTCTCACCACCTCATGGGAGGTACAACCTTCCCAGGTGCTTCTCCTATCATTTAGTGAGTGCATAGTCCCAGTGATATGTCTGTGTAATTTACTGTGTATGACTGTATGTATGTATTATATAGGACGTTACTATGTTACTGTGTAATTTATTATCTATGACTCTTAGGGCAGTGGAATTACCATGACTTTTCACCTAGAGGGTTAACAACTTTTGTGAATCCAGCTACAAAAAATATTTGTCCAGAAAAGCACCCAAGTTAGATGGACCCAATGATGGCAAGCCTTGGTATGCCAATCTGGATTTGTAACATCAGGACCCATGTATCACATCATGGGCCACTTGTGAAAATCTTCCTGAGATGCCAGCTTCAGAAATCCTGAATTACCATGAACATAAGTCTTAGAGCCACCTCCTCCCTTCTGCAAAATAAAATGTTGAATTATGATGATGACAAAGCTTTTGGCTTCAGTAAAGGATTGTACTGTTAAACTGCACAAATCCTCATCCTTTGCTAGTGTTCTATTGCATGTGTCCACAATAGGAAGTCACTTGAGCTTTCTAGGCTACAGTCTAGAAAAACTTTGTAAAAACAAAGTGGTTGGAATTAATAATGTATAAAATTCCCTTACTATGAGAGAATCAGAATCAAAGCATTACTGTCTTTTTAGTTTATGTTATCTGATTTTTTTTTTCATGAGCTTAATTTAACAATCTAGTGACTTCTGTGTCTGCCCACTTGAAAATTCTCCAGCAGGGTCATTGACTTTTTGAGAGTTCCATGAGAATTATTTTAAATCACTTCACACGTTGCCTGACTTAGAAGCACTCCAAGCACATTACTCCCTCACCTTACCCCTTTCCAGCAATAAGAATATCTCATATGCCTTCTACTTCAACTCCTTCATTTTACAAATAAAATACTGGAGACCATCAAGTTAAGAGGCTTGCCAAGGGTCACACAGTTTCTAAGAGTCAGGGCTTCATGGAGATGAGAGGTATTCTGACTCTATGTTTAGGGCTCCATCAACTCTACTAGGCTGCCTTTATTTTATCTTTTATAGTTTCTGACACTGAATAAGCAAAATAAGCCATATTATTTTCCTCTGAGGAAAACACTCTTAAATGGCACAGTGGTCTTTTCACGATGCTAGCATTTATGAGGCAGGCATTGAGCAGTGCCCTATTCAGAACCAAGACTGACTTTGACTAGAAGAAATAAAATATTTGCAAAATGTCTTCATGTTTTATAATAGCTAGAATAATTTGGCAAAATAATCTGGTGCGTTTGTTGAAAAGAAAATGGTACAACCTACATCAACAACTTCTGTTTGATTAAGAAAGCATAATTATTTTAAGAAAAAGTTAGATTGTGCTGGATTATAAAAACTACTACAGTAGGTCTACACTTACTCATAAATTGATACAATTACATCCTGTAGGCAAAAAAAAAAAAAAAAAAAAAAAAAACATTTTCTCTGAACTGATCTTCCTTGACATTTCCAAATTACATATTGTAAAAAATATGCTTTGGGGCACAGTAATAAAAAATATAATTATTCGATTTTAAAATCTAGTAGGATATGAATTAAACTAGTGGTCCTCAACTTTTTTTTTTTTAACATTTTATTTATTTATTTATTTTTATTTTTTGAATTTTATTTTTTTTTATACAGCAGGTTCTTATTAGTCACCCATTTTATACTAATCAGCTTATACATGTCAATCCCAATCTCCAAATTCATCACACCACGACCCCCACCCACCGTTGATTTCCCCTCTTGTTGTCCATATGTTTGTTCTCTATATCTGTGTCTCAATATCTGCCCTGCAAACCAGTTCATCTGTATCATTTTTCTAGATTCCACATATATGCGTTAATATGCGATATTTGTTTTTCTTTCTGACTTACTTCACTCTGTATGACAGTCTCTAGATGCATCCACGTCTCTACAAATGACCCAATTTCATTCCTTTTTATCGCTGAGTAATACTCCATTGTATATATGTACCACTTCTTCTTTATCCATTCATCTGTCAATGGGCATTTAGGTTGCTTCCATGACCTGGCTATTGTAAATAGTGCTGCAATGAACATTGGGGTGCATGTGCCTTTTGAATTATGGTTTTCTCTGGGTATATGCCCAGTACTGGGATTGCTGGATCATATGGTAATTCTATTTTCAGTTTTTTAAGGAACCTCCATACTGTTCTCCATAGTGGCTGCATCTATTTACACTCCCACCAACAGTGCAAGAGGGTTCCCTTTCCTCCACACCCTCTCCAGCATTTGTTGTTTGTAGATTTTCTGATGATCCCCATTTTAACTGGTGTGAGGTGATACCTCATTGTAGTTATGATTTGCATTTGTCTAATAATTAGTGATGTTGACCAGCTTTTCATGTACTTTTTGGTAATGTGTATGTCCTCTTTGGAGAAATGTCTACTTAGGTCATCTGCCCATTTTTGGATTGGGTTGTTTGTCTTTTTAATATTGCACTGCATGAGCTGTTTATATATTTTGGAGATTAATCCTTTGTCCGTTGATTCGTTTGCAAATACTTCCTCTCATTCTGAGGGTTGTCTTTTCGTCTTGTTTGTAGTTTCCTTTGTTCTGCAAAAGCTTTTAAGTTTCATTAGGTCCCATTTGTTTATTTTTGTTTTTATTTCCATTACTCTAGGAGGTGGATCAAAAAAGATCTTGCTGTGATTTATGTCAAAGAGTGTTCTTCCTATGTTTTCCTCTAAGGAAATAGTGTCCGGTCTTACATTTAGGTCTTGAATCCATTTTGAGTTTATTTTTGTGTATGGTGTTAGGGAGTGTTCTAATTTCATTCTTTTACATGTAGCTGTCCAGTTTTCCCAGCACCATTTATTGAAGAGACTGTCTTTTCTCCATTGTATATCCTTGCCTCCTTTGTCATAGATTAGTTGACATAGGTGCGTGGGTTTATCTCTGGGCTTTCTATCCTGTTCCATTGATCTATGTTTCTGTTTTTGTGTCAGTCCCGTATTGTCTTGACTACTGTAGCTCTGTAGTATAGCCTAAAGTCAGGGAGTCTGATTCCTCCAGCTCTGATTTTTTCACCTCAAAACTGCTTTGGCTATTCGGGGTCTTTTGTGTCTCCATACAAATTTTAAGATTTTTTGTTCTACTTCCATAAAAAATGCCATTGGTAATTTGATAGGGATTGCATTGAATCTATAGATTGCTTTGGGTAGTATAGTCATTTTCACAATATTGATTCTTCCAATCCAAGAACATGGTATATCTATCCATCTGTTGGTATCATCTTTAATTTCTTTCAACAGTGTCTTATAGTTTTCTGCATACATGTCTTTGGTCTCCCTAGGTAGGTTTATTCCTAGGTATTTTATTCTTTTTGTTGCAGTGGTAAATGGGAGTGTTTCCTTAATTTCTCCTTTAGATTTTTCATCATTAGTATATAGGAATGCAAGAGATTTCTGTGCATTAATTTTGTATCCTGCAACTTTACCAAATTCATTGATTAGCTCTAGTAGTTTTCTGGTGGCATCCTTAGGATTCTCTATGCATAGTATCATGTCATCAGCAAACAGTGACAGTTTTACCTCTTCTTTCCCAATTTATATTCTTTTTATTTTTTTTTCTTCTCTGATTGCCATGGCAAGGACTTTCAAAACTATGTTGAATAATAGTGGCGAGAGTGAACATCCTTGTCTTCTGATCTTGGAGGAAATGCTTTCAGTTTTTCACCATTGAGAATGATGTTTGCTGTGGGTTTGTCATATATGGCCTTTATTATGTTGAGGTAGGTTCCCTCTATGCCCACTTTCTGGAGAGTTTTTATCATAAATGGGTGTTGAATTTTGTCAAAAGCTTTTTCTGCATCTATTGAGATGATCATATGGTTCTTCTTCTTCAATTTGTTAATATGGTGTATCACATTGATTGATTTGTGTATATTGAAGAATCTTTGCATCCCTGGGATAAATCCCATTTGATCATGGTGTATGATCCTTTTAATGTGTTGTTGGATTCTGTTTGCTAGTATTTTGTTGAGGATTTTTGCATCTATATTCATCAGTGATATTGGTCTGTAATTTTCTTTTTTTGTAGTATCTTTCTCCGGTTTTGGTATCAGGGTGATGGTGGCCTCATAGAATGAGTTTGGAAGTGTTCCTTCCTCTGCAATGTTTTGGAAGTGTTTGAGAAGGATGAGTGTCAGCTCTTCTCTAAATGTTTGATAGAATTCATCTGTGAAGCCATCTGGTCCTGGACTACTGTTTGTTGGAAGATTTTTAATCACAGTTTCAATTTCATTACTTGTGATTGGTCTGTTCATATTTTCTGTTTCTTCCTGGTTCAGTCTTGGAAGGTTATACCTTTCTAAGAATTTGTCCATTTCTTCCAGGTTGTCCATTTTGTTGGCATAGAGTTGCTTGTGGTAGTGTCTTAGGATGCTCTGTATTTCTGCGGTGTCTGTTGTAACTTCTCCTTTTTCATTTCTGATTTTATTGATTTGAGTCCTCTCCCTCTTTCTCTTGATGAGTCTGGCTAATGGTTTATCAATATTGTTTATCTTCTCAAAGAACCAGCTTTTAGTTTTATTGATCTTTGCTATTGTTTTCTTTGTTTCCATTGCATTTATTCCTGCTCTGATCTTTATGATTTCTTTCCTTCTGCTAACTTTGGAATTTGTTTGTTCTTCTTTCTCTAGTTCCTTTAGGTGTAAGGTTAGATTTTTTTATTTGAGATATTTCTTGTTTCTTGAGGTAAGCTTGTACAGCTGTAAACTTCCCTCTTAGAACTGCTTTTGCTGCATCCCATAGGTTTTGGATCATCATGTTTTCATTATCATTTGCCTTTAGGTACTTTTTGATTTCCTCTTTGATTTCTTCAGTGATCTCTTGTTTATTTAGTAACGTATTGTTTAGCCTCCATGTGTTTGTGTTTTTTCCTTTTTTTCCCCTGTAATTCATTTCTAATGTCATAGCATTGTGGCCAGAAAAGATGCTTGATAGGATTTCAGTCTTCTTAAATTTACTGAGGCTTGATTTGTGACCCAAGATGTGATCTATCCTGGAGAATGTTCCATGTGCACTTGAGAAGAAAGTGTAATCTTCTGTTTTTGGATGGAATGTCCTATAAATATCAATTAAATCTATCTGGTGTATTGTGTCATTTAAAGCTTCTGTTTCCTTATTTATCTTCATTTTGGATGATCTGTCCATTGGTGTAAGTGAGGTGTTAAAGTCCCCCACTATTATTGTGTTACTGTCGATTTCCTCTTTTACAGCTGTTAGCAGCTGCCTTATGTATTGATGTGCTCCTATGTTGGGTGCATATATATTTATAATTGTTATATCTTCTTCTTGGATTGATCCCTTGATCATTATGTAGTGTCCTTCCTTGTCTCTTGTAACATTTTCTATCTTAAAGTCTATTTTATCTGATATGAGCATTGCTACTCCAGCTTTCTTTTGATTTCCATTTGCATGGAATATCTTTTTCCATTCCCTCACTTTCAGTCTGTATGTGTCCCTAGGTCTGAAGTGGGTCTCTTGTAGACAGCATATACATGGGTCTTGTTTTTGTATCCATTCAGCAAGCCTGTGTCTTTTAGTTGGAGCATTTAATCCATTCACGTATAAGGTAATTATCAATATGTATGTTCCTATGACCATTTTCTTAATTGTTTTGGGTTTATTTTTGTAGGTCCTTTTCTTCTCTTGTGTTTCCCACTTAGAGGAGTTCCTTTAGCATTTGTTGTAGAGCTGGTTTGGTGGTGCTGAATTCTCTTAGCTTTTGCTTGTCTGTAAAGCTTTTGATTTCTCCATCGATTCTCAATGAGATCCTTGCTGGGTAGAGTAATCTTGGTTGTAGGTTCTTCCCTTTCATCACTTTAAGTATATCATGCCACTCCCTTCTGGCTTGTAAAGTTTCTGCTGAGAAATCAGCTGTTAACCTTATGGGAGTTCCCTTGTATGTTATTGGTCATTTTTCCCTTGCTGCTTTCAATAATTTTTCTTTGTCTTTAATTTTTGCCAGTTTGATTCCTATGTGTCTCAGCATGTTTCTCCTTGGGTTTATCTTGTATGCGGCTCTCTGCACTTCCTGGACTTGGGTGGCTATTTCCTTTCCCATGTTAGGGAATTTTTCAACTATAATCTCTTCAAATATTTTCTCGGGTCCTTTCTCTCTCTCTTCTCCTTCTGGGACCCCTATACTGCGAATTTTGTTGCGTTTAATGTTGTCCCAGAGGTCTCTTAGGCTGTCTTCATTTCTTTTCATTCTTTTTTCTTTACTCTGTTCTGCAGCAGTGAATTCCACCATTCTGTCTTCCAGGTCACTTATCCATTCTTCTGCCTCAGTTATTCTGCTATTGATTCCTTCTAGTGTAGTTTTCAGTTCAGTTATTGTGCTGTTCATCTCTGTTTGTTTGTTCTTTAATTCTTCTAGATCTTTGTTAAACATTTCTTGCATCTTCTCAATCTTTGCCTCCATTCTATTTCCGAGGTCCTGGATCATCTTCACTAACTTTATTCTGAATTCTTTTTCTGGAAGGTTGCCTATCTCCACTTCATTTAGTTGTTTTTCTGGGGTTTTATCTTGTTCCTTCCTCTGGTACATAGCCCTCTGCATTTTCATCTTGTCTATCTTTCTGTGAATGTGGTTTTTGTTCTACAGGCTGCAGGACTGTAGTTCTTCTTGCTTCTGCTGTCTGTCCTCTGGTGGATTAGGCTATCTAACAGGCTTGATGGGAGGCTCTGGTGGTGGGTAGAGCTGACTGTTCCTGTGGTGGTCAGAGCTCAGTAAAACTTTAATCCACTTGTCTGCTGATGGGTGCAGCTGGGTTCCCTCCCTGTTGGTTGTTTGGCCTGAGGCGACCCAACACTGGAGCTTACCTGGGCTCTTTGGTGGGGCTAATGACAGACTCTGGAAGGGCTCACGCCAAGGAGTACTTCCCAGAACTTCTGCTGCCAGTGTCCTTTTCCCCTCGCTGAGCTACAGCCACCCCCCACCTCTGCAGGAGACCCTCCAACACTAGTAGGTAGGTCTGGTTCAGTCCCCTATGGGGTCACTGCTCCTTCCCCTGGGTCCCAATGCGCACACTACTTTGTGTGTGCCCTCCAAGAGTGGAGTCTCTGTTTCCCCCAGTCCTGTTGAAGTCCTGCAATCAAATCCCGCTAACCTTCAAAGTTTGATTCTCTAGGTATTCCTTCTCCCGTTGCTGGACCCTCAGATTGGGAAGCCTGACGTGGGGCTCCGAACGTTCACCCCAGTGGGTGGACTTCTGTGGTATAAGTGTTCTCCAGTCTGTGAGTCATCCACCCAGCAGTTATGGGATTTGATTTTATTGTGGTTGTGCCCCTCCTACCGTTTCACTCTGGCTTCTCCTTTGTCTTTGGATGTGGGATATCTTTTTTGGTGAGTTCCAGTGTCTTCCTCTCAATGATTGTTCAGCAGTTAGTTGTGATTCTGATGTTCTCGCAAGAGGGAGTGAGAGCACGTCCTTCTACTCTGCCATCTTGAACGAATCTCAACAAATGACCTCCTTGATTTAATGTTTTCCAGACAGGAATCTGGGATTTAAAATAAGTTTACACTGTCCCTCCTGCACCTTTGTACCTGGTCCTCAACTTTTGTTTTGTATTAGAATTACCCAGGGAGATTTAAAAAAAAATACCTATACCTGGGTTCACCCTCAAAGATTCAGATTTAATTGGTTTGGAGTGTAAGTGTGTGTCAGAATTTTTTTCTATTAATTTGATCATTTAATTTCCATTAATTTGATCATGTTAATTTAATTTAATAGGCATTTATACTTACTAGTTAGTGTTTTATTTGATTAGGAGGAATTGTATTATGTATTATACTACATTATAATTGTAAACAAAGGATTTTTAAATAAATCAATATTTATACTGGAAAGCATTCTGAGACCCCTACCCTGAAAACAGAAATATTTGGGGAAGAGAGATTCCTGGGAAGTAATGATGGGAATTAACATAGGGCTTGCTGAGAATTAGTAGCAGAGCAATCAAGCAGTAGATATTTACTGAATATGTACTCTGTGCCACGAGAAGGAAAGAGCCACGTGGCGAGGGACTGAGGTCCACAGCCAACGATTAGCACCAATCTGCCAGCGGTATAGTGTGCCATCTGCTACAGGCTGATTCTGTAGACTTAGAAGAACCTTCAGATGCCTGTAATCCAGACCAATATCTTCATCATAACCTCATGAAAGATCCTGAACAAAAGCCTCACAGATAAGCCACTCTCCAAATCCTGCCTCACAGAAAATAGGAGATGAAAAAAATATCTATTGTTGTTTGAAGGCACATAGTTTGGAGATAACTTATTATTAGTAATAAATAGCTAATATTAGTACTGTAATGAATTAATAAAAACTAATATAAATAATAAGTTACTTATAAGAAAACATAACTAACAAGTAATCTGGAAGATAGTGAGTAAACTTGGTGTGGCTTTGATGGAGAGTTTATAGATCTGGGGTTGTAAACTCGGAAGCCTCCAGGGGCTGATGGGATATTAAAGGAGTGAAGTGGCTCTTGACTGGATGAGGGAGAAAACCAGTGGCAGAGCCTGTGATCACATGTTGAATACTTGCCTTGCCATGCCCACCAGGTTCCATTTCTGAGCAGGTCAGTGCAGAGCCTGCAAATTTGGGAAATCTCGAGTGGTAGATAAAGCAGTGCTTGTGGTTTGGTATCACAATGTGGAAAAATTGGAACAACAAAAAAAGCTTATTCTGAAGACTATCATCACTTAATAGCTAGATTTAAGATATTTATTCTGGAAATGCTACCTAGAAGACACTGACGGGAAAAGTACTGAGAGGAAAATGCAATTGGAGGGTGTTTTCATTATGAAGACTTGAAGAGGCTGGAGCATGGGCTAGAGTTATGGAAAAGTGAATGAAAATATTAATGGAAATCCTTAAAGGAAAGAAAGAAATAATAACCAGGTTATGAATAATTGAAGGTAGAATTCTTCAGTTAAGACCTCCCCTTATACTTTGTCTTCAAAGCTCAGTAAATTTTTAGTGCCATGTTAGGAGGTGGGCTCCATGACAATACGACTGTATTATACTTTTGTCCAAGTTTCTCCAAATAATCCAGAATACAAACGTTTTCTGTAAAGGACCAGATAGTAAATATTTCAGTCTAAATATTTTACACTTTTCAGGCTTTACAGTCTCTGTCCCAACTACTCAACTCTGCCATTACAGCACAAAGGCAGCTATAGACAATACCTAAATTTATGGTCATGGTTGTGTTCCAATAAAACTTAATTTATGAAAAGAAGGATGGACTAGATTTGGCTCATGGGTTATAGTTTACCAATCCCGGCCAGTGGCTGGCCAAGTGTGGTCCCAGACCAGCAGCATCAGTATCAGCATCACCTGAGAATTTGCTAAAATTCTGCTCAGGCCCCAGCAAGCTGTGCTTTAATAGGCCCTTCAGGTGAGTCTGATGAAGGCTAGTTTGAGACACTTTTGGACAGACAATAACATATTTGATAGATGAATGAATGAGTTGCATCTCCATATATGCTAACTTTGCCTCTATTAGAATCTTACATAAGATAGTATTTGGGATGTCACAAAATTCTGGTTGGCCATTTTAAGTCTAGCTTTGGGTGTTAATGTTTCATGGTATCCCACAAAGCATACCACAGCTTGCAGGCTCTCCACCACCTAAAAGACACTGAAAACCACTACTCTAATACAGCTGCCCTGTTTTTGGAGAAAAAGAACTTGAGGTCTGCTATGGTGAATTAATTGGACCAAAGAATGTGGAATTACTGAGAGAGTTAAGGAAAAAACACACTTATTTTTATATAATAAATATGTCTCACATATAATCTTATGTATTGGGGCTTGGCAGAAATACCAAACACTCAAGGGAAAAAAAAAAGAGAGTGGCAATATGTAGGGAAAAAAACAGTGATGGGATCTTATTTTTAACAATGGAGTTGCAACTGTATTTATTCGGTTTTTTTTCAACTTATTAATCACTGGGTGGAGTTGAAGTTCCAGATTCTGCTCATTTCCAAAGACAGAACAGCCGGTCATGAGGGTAGGAAGGGAGTGAGGCAGGCAAGTAGAGGAACAGAAATCCCCATGAACCACCAACCATCGAGGCCTTTCCTGGAGAAGGGTTGTAACCACTGAGCCACAGAAAGAATGGATCAGCTGGCAGCAAATAACAAGATACTCCCACCCACCTAACGAGATGGTATGTACGAGATGATCTTGGGCGTGAAGCTCAGAGAGAGAAGAGAAAATTACTGGGCCAGAATTCAGAGAGAAACTGATGGGCTCATGCATGATGTCTGTTTAGCCAAAAAACCAGAAACCTTCATTAAACATTTCTGAAAACATGTGGGTTTGAATCAAAGGGAAGAGAGGTTTCCAGCTGATCCGTGCAGTGGCCTGCAGGGTGGGCAAACTTAAGTGGAATGATAGGTCTGAAGTATGAAACGCAGTATCTGCTGATTATGTGAATCCTGTTGCTATTATCATTACGATTACAGGCCCTCTATGGCCTCACATGAAAGGAGCCACGTGGGTCTCACCACCTACCCCTGCCCTCAGCCTGCTCACCTCTGCCCTTCCAGGGCTCTTGAGGTGAGGGGAAGCACTGCTCCCAGGGATACAACTGCATTTGGGGACTCTGCTCTTGAATTTGCCCGGCAGCTGGGCTCATCAAGAGTCAAGAGTGGAGTTTCCCCCTCCTCACTTCCCCCTCTCAACCCTGGAATAGGTGGAAGCAGGAGTAGGTGCTCCATGTGGCCAAGCTACATGGGGAACCAAATCATAATTAGAGGGCCTCTGTCTCAATGTATAATGAGAAAGAGCTATGAAGTGAAGCTGAGCACTTGAAGTCTATATGATCAGAATATTCTCTTCAGGTGGGCAGGTTTACTTGGGAGGTTAAATCATGATTAGAATGTGTTTGGTGAGCACAGATTCAGAAAAAAGAGCAGTTGGACTCATCATGTATTCAATGACATCAGCTAAAGCAGCCAGAGACTATCTCGTAACTGAGTCACTGGATGAAATAACTCCAAAGGCAGAGGCTCTCCCTAGGCTGGGTGAGGACCCTGCAATCCTGGGTACCACCCGTCTGCTTTCTGACTCTCCTTTTCCCAGGATTGCATGGCTCAGAAATGGGTGTCTAGTCCCACGCTAAGCATGTTTTGTGTCTTATCTCATTTAATCCTTGTTCAGGTCCCTGCCCAGAGAAGCCTTCCCTGACTTGTCATGATCCTCAACACCACCGTCCTTTCTACACAGCTCTTGTCACCATCTTACTGGGCTCTATCACTTTGTTGATTGGTCATTGACTGCTTCCCACCAAGGATGGCAGTCTCAGAAGAGTAGCAGCTTTATTTTCTGCACAGATGCTTTCCTGATGCCTTATATGGTACCTGGCACATAGTAGGCGCCTATTACATTTGGTTGGTGAATGAATTCATTGGTTAGTGGAAGGCTGGGTAAATGCATGGATGTATGAATTCACAAATAACCTGAGAGATAGATATTAGCAACCTCATTCTACAGATTAAGAAATCAAGTCAATGAAGGCTATGCTACTTCCAAGGTCACCTAGTTAGCAAGTGGAGAGCATGGATTTGACCCAATTCTGACAGAATCTAGAGCTCTTGCTCTCAATGGCTGCCCTATTTCTTTGGAAAAGTTGATACATTCAGTTAAGTTCCAACTAAAACTAGATGCCCTGGACACTTGGAGTCAGAAGCATCTTTCTTCTGCCAATCTCACTCACTACTTTTGTGACCTCAACCGGAGAAATTGCTTAATTAACCTTTTGTGGCCCATATTCTCATCTATTAAAAGGAGGAATGAGAATATCTGCTTCAAGAGTTGCTCAGTCCATTAAACGAGAGATTGTGCACATCCTTCACACTTCAAGGATCGTTGCAAGGACAAAAAAGCAAAATGGGATAATGAATATAAAGTCCCCGAAGACTGTGATACTAGTATGAATTATTATTACAAAGGCTAGGGGACAAGAGGAGAAATGGAATCTCCCCTGGTCATGCCATCAGGCATGTGAGTTGTGAGTTCCTAGAAGGTAAAGGCTATAGTTGTTTCATTACTGTGCACAGAACATTCTGCCAATGTAGGGAGGCATTATACGAGGGAAAGAGCTGGGTCTATGGTGTTAAAAAATCCAAACTCACAATATTCTAAAAAGAAAAGACTCCCCATGTGCTTTTACCCAGCCCATGGCTTTAAATGCCATCCACGTGCTACTGTCTTCCAAAATTATTTTTCCTGTCCAGTCTCTCCCTTGACATTCAGACCATTATGGCCATGCCCGCTTCCTATATCCATATGCCGACTTGGCTCTACCGAAGCCATCTTACAAATACTCCACACCTGGCATGGCCACAATGGAACCTTAATTTGTTTTTTCCTCATCTGTCTCTCAGGCAATCATCAAGCCACAGTACATTCTGTTCATAAAGTCAAACTCCTAAGAATCATTCTTCTCTCTCCCTTCCTTTTGCTCCTCTCCACCCCAAATTAACCTGTGAAAGCTGTCTATACTACCTACAAAATATGTCTTAGGTTTATCTACTATGTATCACATCTTCTGTCAATAGCCTACGGCCACCAGCCATCTTCCCTCCCCTGTGCTACTGCCACAGCCTCCTTACTGGATGTCCTGCTCATATTTCTTTCTTCCTACCTCTTAAACCAGTCACAGAGATCTTTTCAAAATGTATAACTGGACATACACCTCTCTGTTTAAAACCATTCTGTGGTTTTAAACCATTGCATTCAGCATCAGAGCCATTCCTTACCATCGCCTCCAGGCCAAGCTCTAGCTATTTCCCACAGATAGTGGTGGTGCTGCAGGAGGGCTGGAATGGACATGGTGAATGGAGCGGGTGTGAGGGATCCTCAGCCTTTGGACAGTACAGGCCTGCTTAGCACAGAGGACTCTGTCTTGCGCTGGACCTATGGTCTGACCTGTGATGAATCTCACACGGCTTCCTCTGGCATCTTCTCATAGAAGTCGCCAACCACAAAAATGTTCCACTCTGCGAGAATGTGCTCAGGGGAAGCAACGTGTCCCCAGCTCTCAGCTCTACTTCCACGTAAGACTCAGCAGAACCTGTTCCCTGTCTGCCCCGCCAGCGACTTTCCAGACCACTTGCCCTATTCCCGGGTTCGTTCACCTGGCCACATGGCTTCCATTCAGTTTCTTGAATGACCAGGGCTATTCCAAACTTAGGGACATTTTACTAGATGCTCCCTCTGCCTGGAATGCTTTCCCCAGATCCTCAACAGGGCCAATTCCTTCTTCTTTTGTTTGTACTTTAAATATCACCTTCTCCTAGACATCTCTGCTGATTACCCTGCCTCAAGGAAGTGGTCCCGTTGATCTCTATCACAACACGATTGTTATTTTATTCTTATTATATTTTTACAGATCTCATCAAAATCTGATATCTTTTAAATTTTTGTTTGTCTATGCTTACTGTATATGACTCTGTGCTCCAGAAGCCAAGGTCCAAAAGGCAGGGCCTAGTCTGCCCCGCTAGTGTCCAGCACAATGTCTGGCACATGTTAATGCACACAGTAAACACTTGGCATCCATGACAATGCATCATGTGATAAATGTCAGTGGTAGGCATTACTTGTTTAGTAAAAAGCATTATTAACCATTAAGATTTCTCCTTATTGTTTTTATATTTTAGTAATAATATAATGTCCTCTATATCTCTTCTAATTATGTTTTACTGAAACCCATGCCTTTCTCTCTCCACATTCGTATGGCATAGAACCCATTGAAAGAGGAAAAGGTAATTTATTTGAGCACATGTGGGTGAAATTCATTTGCAGAAAATCTATGCATACTATGTACATCAAAAAAAAGCATAGGCATTTTCATTTTCTCCTCTATTTCAGACCAGTTTTTTCCATCTTACTTATATTTGGAGGAATACAGGATCATAATCCATGGTACTCAAGATTCTTCATATCTCCAAGCACGTTCTCCTGTCCACGATTTTGCTCATGTGTTCCCTCCCTGATACACCCGCCTGTCAATGTCAGATGGTGCCTTCAAAACCCACCTCAAATACTAATGCTTCTGTGAAGCTTTCTGTCCACTTTTTGCACTTTTTATATTTAGACCCCTTATGTCTATATATGGTAGCTAGCTGTTCACATTGCTATGCAGTAAGACCTATTTTGCTATGAATCTAAATAATTTTCCTTCCCTGTAATTCCTCTTGCACTTGGTAAAACTAAACTTACAGTAGAGACCCTGGCCTCAGGGAATGGGTGTGGCAGTTACAGCAGAACAGAAAGCAAATATTAGGAAATTCTTATTCAGTTTTCTAAAATGGCTTTTGAAACTCTGAATAGAGACAGTAATTTGAGAGAAAAAGGTCCTGGGTCTCAAAAATCTAAGTGTACAAACACATGAGCCAAAATAAGTGAACATGCTTTGAGATGTTCAGGGAAAAGTGAATAGTCTGGAATGTTCAGAGCATAGGGTTATCAGGGCTATAACTGACTCCAACGTGCTCTCACTGTTCAACTTGAGTTCATAGATGGAAAAGACCACATCTTATCCATCATCATATTTTCAGTGCCTTGTATAAAACCTAGCATAGAATACAAACTTGGTAAACATGCTAAATTAATCTGAATTATTATAACATCCAGATTATTCACTTACCAAAAATTCTAAAGCAGCAAATAAAAATTTGAGTATTATCCTGGAAAGATACTAGGAGGAGGCATAAATACAATGTTGTATATATTGTACAACCTTTCCCCCATGTAAGCTGTTTCAGAGCCCATGCTAAAGCTGAGTTCAGAGGAATTGGTATTCCCTGTATTTTATTTTCAGGGGAAACCATTTTCATTTACATGTGGTCCTCATCGGCCAGTTCTGGTATGTACAACAAAGTGCAAGCATTTTAACTAATAATTGTGAATGTGCATTCCTAATACACTTCCTTCAGACACCTGTGTTCATCTCCTGGTCTAGCAGAGAAGGTTACAGCCATCTCTTTATGTTTTTGGAGGCTTTGGTGACACACAAATAAAATACATGAAGATCAGGCTATTACTCCTTCTCTCCAAGCCACCCTCTCCTTTAAATGCTGGAAAATCCAAAATTTCATGGAGCAGACTTAGAGTCTCTTTGCCCCCATGGTGCAAGGTAACTACTAATCACATCAAACCCACTTCATAAATATGGGTGTTTCACCCTATGCAGAACATTTGTTATATTTTTATAGTTTTATATTAGAACTCACATATCATGAAGACTGTTTTATTAATGACCCTCCTACCACCAATGAGAATAATAATAATATTACTCATTATGATTTATTTTTTCAAGTCATCTATTTTTCTTGAGGGGACTGCATAAACTGTGGAGTTCATTTTGTTAAAGATTTCATAGAGCTTATGAACTAGTGTCCCAGGTGATTTGAGCAGTTTCCTCCCCTTGCACCCAAAATGGATAATTTTCCTCCTTTTGCAGCAAAATAACAATGCTACGAATGGCCTAACATTTATGCATAATTATGTGTGTTCCATTTTTCTTTCGATGTCAAGAAATAAAATAATGGCCACATCTTAGTTTTAAAAATAGCTATATTTTATTTTCAACAGCATGCTGGTGTCTCCTGGTAGAGTGTATTATTCTCACTTGCAATATGCAAAGGAAAATTTGCAGTCCATGGACACTACCTAGAGCTCACAGGGAAATCTCCTTTTGACAATTCTTCATTTTGAAAAATCCTTAACTGGACTGCTAAAATCTTCTGGGTTGGTATTTGACTAAGTCAACTATGGATCAAACTTAGAATGAAAGTCCATTTTAAATGACTCACCTGTGAGATTTGTGAGGAGGTGGGTTTTGTACTAAACAATTTTCACAATTGATCATGGTAGCCATCTTAGCATGCTTACATCAAGCTGGCAGTGCTGTTTTCCTCTCATCAGACGATATCTCCCTCACCCTTTGAAAGACCCTCTGGGGAATTTTCTTCAGAAATGGCATTTTGCACTACCTGATTTTACCTATGTCGTGCCCATCCATTGACTGTCATGGGGTCCAGGCTTTTCTCTAGATGCAGCTGGTCCCTGCCATTCAATCTCCTTCACAGAGTGAGAGATGGCATATGACTGCAGTGAGGATGAGACACAGCTCTCTCACATAGGAAGAAATCACAAGCCAATCTGGGATGGACCATAATTCTTTGGAGCCTAAAATATTTAAGAGGTCATTAGAGTACAGTAGGAGGGATGAGGTGGATGGAAATAAAAATCAGCAAAGGGATCTTAAACAGGGAGGAGGATAGTTTAAAATGGAAGTTACTGGAAGTCACTGAATTAATATTTTCACTTTAATGATTAAAATAATAATAACAGTGGAGGAAGAGGAAATGACTTGCTCAGGGGCACACAGATGTTGGTGATGCTGGAACAGAGGTCTTCTGCTTACTAATGCAGGGTTCTTTATATTTTCCAATAATTTTATCCTGGTTTGAAAATATTTCATATTTTCCAATGAGCTATAAAAAGATATTATATGGAAATTACCATCTTGGTTATTTTTGATATAATTTCCAGCAAGTTATCAAAAAAAAAAAAAGAAAAAAAAGATTAAACAATTCATTCTTTCACGGCTTTGCGGAGGAAAGGAGCTTAAATGCTCTATTTTAATACAACAGATTGCCCAGAGAGGTGCTGCATTATACAGTAAGTGCCACGAGAAGATTAACTACCATGCAGGCTGCACCTCGAGCAGGGAAACTCAATGATTTCTATATAAAACTCATAAATGAAAGTGTTCATTTATTCATGATATTCTAACGTATTCCGTACTGTTTTTCTAAGACAAGCAATGCATGGTCTTTCAGTTTTATGCTATTACTTGAAATATTCGAAGAAAATTGTTCATCAATCTCTGATTCTATTATTACACTCAAGAGTAGGTTAATTACTATCTCCTGGGGTCGTTTTTAGCAGGAAATATTTAATGGACTGCTACCAGGGCATGAGTTCATGGCAGGGAAGACCTGACTTACCGTTGTTAAAAGATGACTAATGTTAATCATTTCCAGAACACAGGATAGAAAAAAACAAAACAAAAAAAGACAGAGCTTGACAATTTAAACTCATTTTTACAAACAATGTGCTTATTTTCAGAGAACGATCTCTTTTTAAAGTCCATCATAATAAGAGAAGCAGAAAGCCAGTAACCACAGATTCCTTCACAGAAACCGAAGAGTCATAAGAGAGGGTCATGTTTTTGATAGTTAAACGTGATAAGAAAATAAAACTTTAAATCTGTTGTTTGGTTAAGACTCCACCTATATGGCCAACAGAACCTCATGTGGCATTAAAAAAAAAAAATCTCTCACTGGTTTCCAATACTAAACAATGAGTGGAACTTTAGTATGCTTTTCAAGGTTTCCCCTTGAAAAATGAAGAAAAATCTGTGCATTTTGACAACGGCTGCAATTCTGGTACTGCCCCACTAATCCCTACTATATTACTGAGCAGTGCCTTATATCAAATCTAATTATTCTTGCAATCTCCATGGAATTTCTACAGATCTATCCTGACCAATTAGTATTTCCCTACAAGTTGCCCTAGTTCCATAAAACCAAGCTGAGAATTATAGTGTGATTTCGCTGTATCTTCCTACTTTGTTCAACTGAAGTCTAAAAAGCGTTCCAGTTAAATTCTCAAATACAAGACCAAAGAGTTGAAATGTGGATCCTATCTTTTGTGCTTCTCTTAATTGGACCTCAGAGCTGAGCTCTTCTGTCCTGGACCACCTGATCCACCCTGATGTACACAACTCAAACTCCCCTTTCAGTTGGAAATGCCTCAAGGACCTCAGTACTTAGGTAGTCACATACACGGCTATACTTTATGAAACATGTATTCCTACAGGACTGACAAGCTCTGTGCTACCATTAGAGTTGAAGTTCATGATAACGCAGTTCTGCAAAGACTATGAGCCCAAACTATCAAGACTTTGGGAATGCTATTCAGAATGACTGCCACCATAGCTATCACCTGGTGAATCATGGAAATGGTCAACCATATGACCACAGACTGGTACAAAATAATGTCTAAATCCCTTAGTCCCCAAAGTTGCTCTACCGTCTCTAGTAACAGAAAAGCTGCATGCTGGCAATTGAACAGGATTCACTGTAGTTCCATTTTTATTCCATTACACACCTCATGTAACATTCAAATTTACTTAGAAGGCTTCAGGATGAAATCTGATTATTTTAAATGAGAACAAAAATGTCATCAAATGGCCGTAAGACACGCAATGTCCTTATCATCACTGGAAAATAATATAATATTGGCAATCTGTTAGCCATCCCATCCCCTTGCTTCTCTCTTGCTGTTGAAACGGATACCTGTGTCTGATATGAAAATGAGCACTGACTTAGACACTTGGAGCCCCAGACACATCAGGTCACACCTAATACAGATGATGCAGTTGATCTAAAATGGGTGAAAATATGTATCTTCTTATTCAGGCCCATTTTGTTTCATTTTCATGGAAGGCCAAATTGGTAGAGATATTTCTGAAAAGCACAAAATCAAGGCTACATAGTCTGGATTGCCTATTGAAAGAGGTCCTTCAGGGCTGGGGTAATAGTTTCTGGGTAGCACTGTTTTTCGCCTGTCATTAGGCTACTTTGCTTTTGAACAGCACTTTATACTTCATCAATCATTTCTGTATATTTCTGAGCATTAAAACAATATCATAAACTAGATATAAGAGAGAGAAAATCTCCCACAAATTACACAAGAAAAGGACGATGCTGGAAGAGCTTACTTGACCCATATCAAGGTCAAATGCTAAACCTAGAACGGGAGACCCAAGTCGTGTAGCATTCTGTCCCTTGGTAAGCAGACAACAGTGGCCACGATTTCATGATTTTCTCCGAGACTCAGGAGCATCTTAAAACATGACACTGAAACGATACTGAACTGAGATAACAACCTGAATTTGTTACTTGTCTTTCTTACAAAGTTGGACAGAGGATGTATATGCCCTTGTGTGGCACCTTGGAGAGTATAATGTGATGAGTTTTATTCAAAATAAAGATTTTACCCAAGGCCAAAACTGTTGTCTCCTAAGCTGATTTTTTGTCTTTAATAAAAATTAATATATCTGCTTCATTTTCAGCCTTTTTACTGCTCTACAATTGTCAATGTGTTCTGTGGTTATGATGCCATCAATCACTTTATCTCCACAGTCATTTTAATCCTAGTATCTATTGGCATTAATCTCATGACAAAAATATCAACATCTTGCTGATGTTAAGAAAATTTCTGATGAAACCATTAAAACCAGATACTGGGTGTTACTCGTATTAGAGGTATAATGCAGGCTTCACACCTTTGGATGTTTGCTTATTTCCAGATTCACAATAGTTAACTCCAGAGTTAATTCTACTTATAGGCAGTGGCTAATCAAGGTTATACAACAGTTTAAGTCAGTGTTCAGCCAACGGACTTTATTTTTCTCTCCATTTTATGCTTTTACAATATTCCATCAAGTCATGATATAGGCCAAGTATTCTGGGAGGACAATCTCTTTGTCTCTTTCTTCTTCATGATTACTTATTTAGTTGATGAGAGAAGAAAGAAGCATGAGCAAAATCCTCACCAAACTGTCAACAAAATAAGCATTATACTCAAAAGAACCTCAGGCTTCCAAATTTGAGATCTGTTTTATTTTTGGTTCTTGAACAATAATGTCGAGAATTCCTCTCTTTCCTCTTTATTTTCCCTCTTCATCAACTGAAACACTGTCACCACAAAGGGAGAGGATGATATTGAAATGTAAACGCTTTCAACCACGATTCCGTCCTGTGCTTGTCACGTGAGACTAGGAGGAAGGGACCCCTCTGAGCCCTGCACTGGCCCCTGTAGGCGGAGGGCACCCCCTGGGTTTCCGTGGTGCACTGGTGCCTTCAGGGGTATGACTCCCCTTCCCATCCTGACCATAAAATATCACAGGTAAGTCTAAATAAGATTCTTCCATTGGTAGACATTTCTTTCCAGTTGCCTATTGCTATTTCGTAAATGACCCCAAAATTTAGTTTTATTTTCTCACAATTATGTGGGTTAGGGATTCAGACAGCACAAGGTAGGGACATTCAAGGTGTGCTCTTCACTCAGGTGAGGGGCTCAGCTAAGAAGACAGGGGGTCAGAAGTCTGGGACCCCAGCTGTGCCCCACGGGGTGGCTTCCTTCATTCTCCTCCATCTTGTCAGGGCTTCTGCTTCCTCGCATGGCCCTCCCATGTGGCCTGCTGGAGCAGGGTGGCTGGGCTTCTTAGGGAGCAGCCCAGGACTCTGCGAGTGCAAGAGCAGAAACCGCCAGGTTTGCTTCAGGCTGAGCTTCAGAAGCTGCCCAGTATCCCTCCTGCAGCAGTCTGTTGGTTGAAGCCAGTCACAGGCCCAGGCCAAGGGGAGGAGAGCACAGGAGGTGTGAACCCCAGGAGATGAGGGTCCCCGGGAGCTGCCACAGGAACCGATGGCCACAGTAAAGAACAGGGCAGCTGGGGTCCTCATCTGTCACTGACCTGACGTGCCCTCTCAGGATGCTCTCCTTCCCCACCCATGCATCACCCTTCCTCCCCTCGGCCCCTGCTCCCCCGGCTCAGTCGGGTGTAGGAGCCAGATTGTGGGAACTGTCTGCGCATCTCCTCTCAGATTCACTTTCAGGGACCTGACTTTGGAAGCTTGAAACTGGCCATGGTGGTCTCAGCACAGAAAATTGGCAGACACTACCCATCAGAACTTGTTTTGCGGTTGTTTCTTCACTTATTTCAGATCGCCAGTTTCCCAAGACACCACCATGCCCACTCCATTCCCATGCTGCCCCATGTACCTTTCTACCTCTCTCCTTATTAGGTTCATAAAGGATGGCCTGATAATGATGAAAGATCCCACCATGGGGAGTATCATTTTTTAGGGAACCAGGCATGGGCTTTGGTTTGCAGAATCATCTGAATTCAAATCTTAGCCCTACGACTGATCACCTGTATATTCTGAGGCAAGTTATTCAACCCCTCTCAGCTAAAATAAAGACTGTAAATATAGCTATGAGTATTAAGTAAGTTGAGATATACATTCTTAAAGGTAACACAAAAATCTCTAAGGCTCCATACTGTTCGTTCTGATCCTTTCCTAATGACGTTTTTCTGATGGTGGGGCTTAAAGCACTGTGGAAGGCTGAGGGTCCTCGCCAACCACACAACGTCCAGCATACTCTTCTCTACTCCTGGCTATCCCTACTCCTGGCTATTCCTGGCAGAAGCGGCAGCAGCAGCCAAAGGCTCTGACTTGCACAGGCAGGCGCAATGCGCAGTCTTCCCTGCAGCGCTGGCTGGTCCTGTCTTTGCGCAGAGACTGTGTAAGTGAAGGCAGCGTACGCAGAAGTTGATGGGCTACTCCCCAACAGAGTACCCTCCACGTATGAGGTGCCACCGTTAATGATCAATTTCTGTGGGCCAGACAATGACATTAGGGCTGCCCTGTAAATTTCCTAGATGCTTTATCTCAGAATGGTAGGCAAGAGAGGCCACAAGGTTTTGCTTACGTAGGATAGAAATTCAATGCTTACCAAGGGATGACGACAAGAGTCCAAAAAGGAAAAAAAAAAAAAAATTCTCCAAAGCAAAACATTAGCCCTCAACAACTACTCACACATCACCTAAAACTGTATCTGTAAAGCTCATTTTTAGCTGTAAGTATGGTAATTATCTTTTCAACCTAGTAATTTTAACACTGAAGCACCCGGATGGTAGGAACATTTCAAAGTAACCAATTTATATTCTATATTGTACAAATAGTCAGTGGTCATTCACAAGTTTAACCCAGATTGCACCCTCATCAAGGAGATGAACCCGATACATTTCTCTTATTTTCATCACTATTTTTGTCGTTGCCAAACTAGAAACTGACTTTCTGTGCTTCAGTGTTAGAGCTTGCTGTTCAGCCGAATGGCAGATAGAAACATCTAATCATGATGAATAAGTAAGGTCTATAGCATTTCAAATTATAAACTTATGGCTCTGAGACACAGGCTATAAAAGGTTGAACAGGGACTTCCCTGGTGGTGCAGTGGTTAAGAATCCACCTGCCAATGCAGGGGACACGGGTTCGAGCCCTGGTCCGGGAAGATCCCACATGCTGTGGAGCAACTAAGCCCGTGAACCACAACTACTGAGCCTGCACTCTAGAGCCTGTGAGCCACAACTACTGAGTCCGTGTGCCTACAGCCCGTGCTCTGCGACAAGAGAAGCCCCCGCTCGCTGCAACTAGAGAAAGCCCACGCACAACAACAAAGACCCAACACAGTCAAAATAAATAAATAAAATAAAATAAAATAAAATAAAATAAAATGCTGAACATAAGCCAAAAAATGTCAGTTGAAATGACTGTTTTTGAGGAAGCCGCTCACATTTAACAAGATACATGGAATGCAGTACAAAAAGTTAAAATACAATAAAATAAAGTGAAATATGCAGCTTTTATTGCTCCATAAATGTCAAAGAGCTGTGGCTTTGATTATCTGGACTGGAGGTGGGGTGAGAGGGAAGATAGGTTGAGTATCTGAATTAAATTTTATTCCTATGGGCATTTGCAAAATATGATCAATCTGCAAATGGATTTGGCTTTTGGTTATACTCTTTCACAAAGTAGGAAAGAAAAACAGGTTTTAGCTTATGATAGTAATCTAACTCGCTAGAAACACAGTGGGTTTATAATCAATATTTACGTGGACATTGCCTGCCTAAATTGATTTTTAAGTGGAATGTTCAAATGCATGACTCAAATCGCTCTTAATCGTTGCTCAAATGAAAGCCAGGCACATTAGTGAGAAGGTCATGGTGTCATATTTTCACAACCTTTATAGAGGCACACAAGGTGCAGATTCCTTGTGGAATAAAGGAACAGTGAAAAATTGAGCTAGAGGGTAGCTTAAAGAGAAGGAAAATAGATCCTCGAAATTTTCACATAATTCTATGCTTACAAGTTCAGGAATGAGCACAGGAAACAGAATGAAAAGCAGCAAATTGCTTCCTTAATTGCATAACATATGTAGTAGATGACTACCAGCTGATTCACAGTAAAGGAAGGAGATAGACACATGAGAACCTTGTTAACCTAATTAAAGCCTCACAGACACATGTTTCTGAAGAGTCAAGTTTCGAGGCTCCGTTGTGATAATGAACACAAAACCAGGCCTGGCCATTTAAAATGTCATCGCTGCCACAAGAGGTTAGACTTGTCCTCGGCCAGTTCTCATAGGTTATGTAACAAAGATAACTCCCGTTCTAATGCTTTGAGAGTAATGGCCCTTTGGAGGCTGCTGCTGATTGATCTACTACCATTTTCGAACCTTTAGCGAGCCTCAATCTTCTTTGTTTTGAATAAAGTGCTTTAGTCAGGAAGCAAATGCATGAACCACTGTAAATGTTGCCCTTTCTTATTAACTGATCCAGCCATTCTTCCAACATTCACAATTTTTTTTAAATTGCCTTTAAACGAGTTGCCAGGGCTGAACTGTTGAAGATGGAGCTTAGGGAAAAAAAAAATCCACCCTAAGTAAATGCATTGAATTCTGAAAACTCAATGCTGCCTGCTTTCTAGTGTCAAAGATAAAAGTAGATTAATAGTTTAATTAAACATGTTAGAGACTCTGGGTATTGTAGCTATTACACCTTTGACCTCATGCAGGGCTGCCAGAGATGTAGGGAGGGTGAGTACTGAGGTTACATATTTACGATGCACAGCTGACTTGAAAAGCATACCAAGCTAGACAGAACTTGTAATTAAGCAAAAGATCCAGTAAATTATGAGATCAATAAAATTTCCTGGGTGCCATAGTTTTCAGAACTAGTTAGTGCCTTCCTAATTTATTGGCAAAAACTTCACGGACTTGCAAGGAAGATAAATAAAGATGCCTGGATGTAGAAATAAATGTGTATGCTTGACAAATCTGAAATACACTGTTTACAGCTAATGAGGCGACTGTGCATTTGGCTGCATGTTTTATATCTAGAGCAGGGCAAAGCATTAAAACCAATATAACTGATAACCTTGGTGCAAACAGCATAAGCCTACATTTCCCATTATTCCCCAGAGATGGAATTAATTAGTGCTTGTCAAAACCAGAGCGATCCTCTGCTGTAAAACTAAAAGTAATACAGAGGCCATGAATGGCTTGGCTCTACTCCAAAAATATTTCTCATCTATTCGGGACAAAAATACTGCACACATGTCTATATGAAGTATATATACTTCCTTAATCCCAGATACCTCATAAACAAAAACAAATACAAAATCTTTGCTGGCTACAGTTCAACACATATTTACGAAATGCCTACCATGTGGGGATCCAGAGAATTGAAATACGCTGGGTTCACAGTTTAGTGGGAAGCAGATAGAAGAGGGACATTACAACTCAAAGTGTTAATGGTTATGTTGGGAAAATACACAGTGAGTTATGAGGACTTGAAGAAGGGCACTTATCTGAATGTGGCAGGGAAGTCTAAAGGAAGAACGGATAAGAGGCTACAAAAGGTAATGATACCCATATTATTGTTGACTAGGCTATTTCACAGAGAAACTCTCTTACCAGTGGGTTAGAGGGTCTTCCCACCCCATGCTGCCCTCTCTCTGATTGCCTCCCCCTGACCAGGTCAGATGCATCCTGCAGAGTTCAGCTCCAGAATCCCCTCCCCATTGAAGCCTTTTATGATTCACTTCTGGTTCCAATTCAGTTCTGAGTCCAGTTTCCATTCTCTCTTATAGCACCCAGTTCTCCTTGATGGTCTTACCATATTTTATAATCATAATAATATTTACTTTGATGGTTATTTATCTTTACCACTCAAAGTGTGGTCCATAAACCAGCCACATTGGCATTACCTGGGAACTTGTTAAAAAATGCAGAACCTCCACCCACACGTCAGACCCTACTGAGATGGAATCTGTATTTTAATAAGACCTACGAGTGATTCATATGCACATTAAAGTTTAAGAAGAAATGATCTAGAGTCCTTCACATTTCAGTACAGTAGACACAAGTCACATGTGGATATGCCAATTAATTACAATTAAAAATCAATTTTTCACTAGCCATATTTCACACACTCAATAGCTACATATGGCTAGTGGTTGATGTATTGCACAGTGCAGCTAGAGACATTTACAACATGGCAGAAAGTTCTAGTAAATGTGCTAGACTATAAGCTCCTTGAGAACAGAGCCATTTTATTCTCACTACTGACCACCCAACATCTCACTGCCTGCCTAGAACACTGAGGACAGGTATGCAAAATTTTTTCTTAAATATAATGAATGAAAATATGTTAAAGTACTTTGAAAACTATCTAGCCCACCGAAGGTGCAAAATAAATGCTATTTCCCTTTCCAGTTACCTGTGATCTGCAAACCATTTCTGAGATATGGACCATGAACAGCTACTATGTAGGCTATATCACAAAACAAACAAGCATTTTTCCCTCTTTTTTTTTGGTAAGTAGAGATTCTTTGGTTTCCTTTTCTGGAGACTGAGACTTAGTAGGACTGAGGGATCAAACCTCTGACACCTGAATTAGCCACCTATTTTTACATTCAATAGTCTTAATAGTGAAATTCCATCCTTTCCCCAGGAGCTGGCTTCATTTCCCCTCTCTGATGGATATCTAATACAATTAATTTGGAATTTAAAAAAATGAAGTATCAGCATTTTCATGAGCAAGTGCCAGAAAACTCAACTCAAGTTGCCTTAAGAAAATAAAAGATAATATATTGACTCCTATACCCGAAAAGGCTGTGGTTGGGGGTTTGAATCAGATGTCAGCAGGATCTGATCTCTTCCCATATTTCAGTACTCATTTCCCACATATCAGGTTCATTCCAGAGTTCCATGTAGTAGAAAGATGGTGGCCGAGATCTCCAAATCTCTTTTCTTCCAAGTCACATCCAGCAGGAAAGGACCTCGGTGAAAGTTATATTGAATGTCATTGGCTTTGACTGGGGAACATGTCATCTCTGACCAATTATAATGGTGGGGAAAATATACAGCGCTGATCGACCAGACCGCAGTCACATGTCCACCCGAGCCCACCTCATCTGAAGAACATGGAAAAAGAGTAGGAGAGAGGGTGTGGGGTATGGTTCCCCAGAAGAAAGTCAGAGTGATGCCGTCAGTAGAAAAACTAATGAATTCTGGATGACAAAAACAACAGATGTCTGCTACGTGCCACTTCCTTTAAAATGAATGAATGAATTTGTGTGTGTGTGTGTGTGTAAAACAGAACAAATTTTGAAATTAAACTAGAATGTTTGGTTATTATTAGTCATTATTTAGGGCTATGCAAGTCTTTGACATGGGAAATAAAGAATTTCTAACCTAGACCCAGAGCCAATTGTAAAGTATCTATTCTTTCCATCAGTGCACAGACAATTCATAAGCACAGAGTCTAAATCTATTCCAACCCAAAGGAGACTCTGCTTCACATCGCCAGCCTCAGCTTTACTATTTCCTTTTGATTTAAGCAGCTTAGTGAGGCCTGGATCACTCTCAGTATCCTGGGTGACTGTTTGCTACAGTGGGTCAGAGACTCAGGTTACCAACAGGTCTTTCCATCCCTGAAGGAATGATTTCTTTATGAAATATTGTTGTGCTGCCTCTCTGGGACAGTATTTTCAGTTGACAGGCACAATAGGACAAAATGTAATAATTCAGTCCAATAATTCAATGTAAAACTACAAGCCAAGACTCCAGCAATGGCTGCAGATTTTCAGAATCTAATTTTGAGACAAGGAGTTCACAGGCTGAAACTTCCTTGTTAATAGTGCTCACAAATTGTAGACCTAGGCATTCTACCACGAAGAAAGGGACCCAATCAACTGGGTATTTTGTTCAAATGAATGTCTCCCTGATATTATTGACGAACACTCTCTAGAATCTAAGTGGTAGGCAAGTGATACTTTTTCACCGACACAGAATACAAGAGCCGGAAGAGGCTCTAGGTACAAGCTACTTGGTATTTTCAAATATTGCCCCACTGTGTCCTAAAGGGCTCCATGGACACACGTTAGAGACCTCCCATCAGATGAGGGAGAACCAAGCACTGATTCTCTCCCATCAACTACAGGATTTGGTGTTTGATGTATTTTACTTCTGGAGCTTGATCTAAGAGTTTTAAATTGAATTATTTCAGCTGTTTTCAAATTAGAGAAAGGGGCACAGCCATTTCATGGATTCCATGAACAATAATAAGATAGATCTACAGGTACTGATACGTAATGACCTCCAAAACCTATTGCCAAGTGAAAAAAACAAGGTACAGAAAGCTTTGAATATATGTTTATATAAACAAATGAAAAAACCCAAACAACTGTGCGTGGAACAGTTCTAGAAAGATATGTGAGAAACTGGTATTACCTGTCTCTGGGGTGGGGTACTGGAGGACCAATCAGAGATGAACTGGATATTTATTTTCATTTACATGCTTCTGTATTATTTGAATGCTTTGTTGATAATTATATTTCTTTTTTTAAGTACATCTCTAAAATGTTTTAAAACCACTGAGTTAGCTTAACTATCTAATTTTACAGATAATACGACAGGCTTGCTCAAGTCTGCCTGGGCATAGCCTCTAAGGCAGAGGGACGATGCATGAGGAAGGTAACCAGCCATCAGGGCTGGGCCATGGGGCTGGCTTTGTGGCAGAGTTTGTGCTTCACATGGAAACACAGGTAGTGCCATGGGTTTGTCTTGGCAAAACAGAAAGAGTAAAAATCTGGGCCTTTTTTTTTTTTTTTTTTAGGAGTCTCTCAGCCTGTCCTTAACCAGGACAGGCTGCTAACCTCTATCCTGGGCATGGTACCAGGAGCAACCGAAGGCAGACCCTGAGAAGCTGTGCTCACTCAGAAGCATCCTTGGACTAGCTGTTCTCATGTCCTTTATGATGTTCAGTGACACTCTGGATTAGCAGTGTTCAGAGCCATTGAATTTCCCTCTGTCTTTTAATCAGTGGGGAATAATCACACTACTCTACTGGTATCTGGGCTCACAACAGTCTTACATTTCAGGGAACGATGTCATGCCAGCCAGAATTTTCTTTGCTTTAGTGGCTGAAAGTCCAAAGGTACTTCAAAATTCTAAGAGGGAAAAGTGGTCATGTCACACTATTTATCTGTCGTATTTGGATTCCTCTGTTTTAACCTTTTCAATCTAGACACTTGTTCCTGCTTTCTCTGAAAGGAAACATTTACCATCCAGAAAAGGTACTAATCTCTACTGATAAGAAGCATAGGGGTCAGGGAAACCCCAACGCTTAGTAACTGGGTGACCTTAAGTAATTTGCCTCAGTTTCTTATCTCTAAAATGGGGATAATAAAAGTACTGGCTTCTGGGATGTTGTGAGACTCAATTAGATGATGCACAGAAAACATATAGCACAACGCCTGTTACATAGTAAACACTCAATACATGTTTAAAAAGGAAAATTAAGGCCAGTTGCTGTCAACTCTGTCACCACTCTTCATCCCACTTGCCATCTAAGTACTGCTTCAAATTCTACCCCTTGAAAGACCCCTGGTCTTTCCAGTTTGAGCAAATTTGATGGAGCATGTAGGATGATTTAGGCTTTGGCAAATAGAATCCAATTTACCTTATAGTCTTGGGCTGCTCTAGCTAGACAAGCTCTCTACTGACCCCCACTCTTTCCATTCCCTGATGAGCAGCTTTAGGTGCTCTCCAGGAATAGGGATCAGATATTAGTCACCTGGATTTTCATTTTCCTCCTATCCACACCCCTCCCCCATCAATATTTTGTCCATCTTTCCTCATTCAGTTCATTGCCAGTGTTTGGCATTTCATATCACGTTACACATTAAATGAATGTAAACTCAAACTACTGGACTTACACCTCATCACAGGAGGATTTCAAAATTTCCCTTGTATTAATAAACTGTGTCCTCGTGAAATATCAGGAAGAGGTGGTGATGTGGTTATTGTATTTCCAGCTACGACACACTGTGACATTACTGACCATGCCAAGACTAGGGAAGATTGCAGGTACGTAAATCAGCTCCGTGGATGCCTGCTGAAAATTCCTTACTGTTAGCAATGAAGCTTGGCAATCACATAGTGTAGGGAAATATGAAAAACTCACAGCCTACTCTTTGCATATGTGCACTAATATTTACCAAGGCTGAAAAAAGCAACCTCCTATTATCCTATAAAATTATAATTCTGCAGATAATATTGCCAACAAATGAGCAGTAATTGTACATGGGTGTGTTGACCTCATTTCCACCCACGTATGGTATGTTTCCCTTTATTCCAAGGTCTCAGTTACAGCAAACTCATTAGTTATGAGATCAAAATAAACAACACAGTTGGACCTCACTTTTCTCATCTGTTAAAGGAAAGAGTTGGGGTATATGCTACTTTAGGTCCCTTTCTAGCTCTAAATTGCTATGGTTTCTCTAAATTTGTTGCAAGTTCTTAAGCTTTTAATGTTTATGTAAGGCTAAATATTTGCCATTTCTAGGTCATGCTCTACTCAAATACATCTTCTTTCAAAGAGCAGCTAAAAATGAGTTATTTACATAAGAACGCTAGTTAATCTATGCCGAAGGAATGACAGAATTAGATAATCACCATTTGGTTAACCCCATGTTGTGATTCAGACAAGGCTTATCAACGGATGATACAAGCTTTAGGTTTGGGTAAAGAGGCAATGCAAAGTGTCACCCCACAGATTACTCATTAATTGTAAAGAAAAAATACATCTCTTTATAATAGAGACAATCTGGTGGTCACCACCATAGCCAAGCAATTGAACATAGCACCGCTAGTAACATTAGGAACCTCCTAATGTGAATGAAATACAAAGAATCACCCGTGGAGTTTTCTACTAAAAATATTTAATCTGAATCTAATCAAGCCAAGATGTAACTTCCAATTTACAAGAAATAGAGGATATAGAGAAGCACAGTGTACACCTCCTTAACAGTCAGAAAAATACAGAATATTATTGGACTTTACAAAAGCAGGAGAGCATTGTCCTATATTCAAAGAAACTAACGGGTCAAAAAAAAAAATGCAGTGCTTAAATCTTGATTGGATGAGGGTTCCAAGAACAAAAAAAGCCATGAAAGTTTGAGGAACAATTGAGAAAATTCAAATGTTAGACGATACAGAATTTTTGTCCGTTTTGGGGCTGTTATAGTGGTATTATGGCTGTGTAGTACAATATTATTATTCTTTGGAGACGTATGCTGAAATGTTTGGGATGAATTGTCATGATTTCTCTAACTTGCTTTCACATAATAGATAAATGATAAATAGAGAAAGAGATAGATACATACATACATACATGGATGGATGGAAGGAAGGAAGGAAGCAAAGAAGGGTGGGTGGATGGGTGAATAAAGAGAGAAGGAAAGCAACAGAAAATATCAATTGTTGAATCTAGATTGAGGGCATATGTATTCATTACACTATCCTTTCAACTTTTCTTAATGTTTGACATTTTTCATAATAAATAAACTTGGGGAAAATGTACCTTCCTTCCTCCACGTCAAATGATACAAACCTGAGAAATGATACAAACGTAAGGGTGAGTGGGTCTCTTTAGCAATGTAAAGGGGTCTTCCTCTATCATGCCCTTGTCACTGTGTTGCAAGGATGCTGGTCCTCCACTCAATGGCGACCTTCTTGAGGCCAAGGGCTAAGTCTGGTTTACAGTCCTATCACCAGTGTTCAGCCCCCAGGGCCTTGCACATAGCGAACACATAGCAAATATTTGTTGAATTTAATTGAAATTTATGTACTGACTGAATAACCACATAGACTGATTTGGAAAACAACACACTTATTTTTGATAGATAATGATGAAACCTAACATTAAAAATTCATTGTTCAGAATAAACTGAAATCAATAATACATAGAGCTAGAAAAAGAATACATAAATCTTGACCAGGGTCAAGTAATTTGCTTAACATCTGGCAACAGAATTCCTCCATTGGGAGGAAATGAGTCTGTTTACAGAAGTATCCTGATGAACAATTATATGTGAAAAGGAAAGACACTGGAGCAGGCTGTGGAAGGTTAAAGCAGAGATAAAGGAGGCGGTTGAATTTCTCTGAATAAGAGATGGAAGGGATTAATTATTATTTTTTTTTAATTTTCATTTTTTAAATAAGTTAGGGACTTTTTCTTGCTCCTGCAGCTGTAAGTTTCCTTTTTTAAAATAATTAATTAATTAATTAATTTTTGTCTGTGCTGGGTCTTCTCTACTGCACGTGGGCTTTCTCTAGGAATTTTCATTTTATATTGGACTACAGTTGATTTACAATGTTGTGTCAGTTTCAGGTGTACAGCAAGGTGATTCAGTTATACATATATCTATTCTTTTTCTAATTTTTTTCCCATTTAGCTTATTACAAAATATTGAGCAGAGTTGGGTTAATTAATTATTTATTTATCCCTTTTCTCTTCCTCTCTGAAGTTGCCAGAGGGTTAGATTTTTTTTTTTTTTTTTTTTTCTTTAGTAAGAGGTTCAATTTCAAATTATTTGCCTTTCTGGGATGTAAGCTGCTCTGTATGTTCTCAAAGTTCTAGTCCAGTAATGCAACAGGATATGAACCAATATTATGAAGGTCTTAAGAAATCAGATGATAAGAGATAAAAACCTCAGTTTAAATATAGTTTAACTATCTTGTGAATTACAAGGTTATCCATTTACCTTTCCATTTATCTTTATACTCTTTTAACTTAACTATTATTCTTTCACTATTATCTTCATAGCATGAAATATCAAGCGGACCTCAAAGAGAAGAAATGGAGATGAAGACCTGGGAGGCCAGCTCACCGACAAGGGAGAGCTTTGCCAGGTAGCATGACTTCGAGGGGGTCACCACAGGCTGGGGTCTGATTGTGAACCTCTATTTTGTCAGGACACTCAGCAGTGAGGATGCTTAGAGAATAAGTTTCATGTGTATAAACAAGAATGACAAATGGTTTATTCATAATCACAGAAATCTCTTGTTAGAATAACCATAGCTACCATCTTTTTCCTAGAATTTTAGCTCCTTGGGGGCCAAGTTAAAAATCGGAGCGTTTCTCAGCATGCATAAAAGCAGGACAAGGGAATAAGATGCTACAAGCTGGAAGTATGGCTTGATGGCCCATCTCCTACCCACTGTTATTTTTTCTCTTTAGAGACTAAAGTATACTTTCTGCTATGTTTAGGTTAGGGTTGGAGAAACATTGCCAAATTCTTACTCTTTGTTGACTATCATCCCCTGCAGATGGGGTGCAACCCAACTGATTGATGGCAGTTTCCGCTGTGGCTAGAACAATGCAGCCCTACTTCTCCAGGTCCCTTTGCAAATTCCCAAGGATGTTTACTCAAATTTGCACAGACAATCCTGTGGGTTATTAGAAAGTGTATACCAATTTTGTACGGGAGTTGTTTAAATTATAAAAGCCAAGTTATGTCCCCTTATTATGATGTTATTTGTTGAGGGTGGGAGTGTACCCTATGTTGACCAAGGTACCAACTAAAATGTACTGTCACTCATAGTTCATTCTGAGGTTCTCAATGGAAATTAAAATAGATAAATAATTCTTTTAGAAGAAGGCTCATAACTAGCATACAAACTCTTGATGAAGCTGGATTGAACAGAACATTAGCACAAACTCTTATCAATCGCTTAGAAGTGAAACAGCACCGGGACAGCAAAGGTAGTCATCCCCCTTTCAAAGTCTTTTCAAAGTCTTCGAATTATGTTAAGGAGAAAGTTCTTATGTAAATCTTTAATGTCTGTCTAGCACTGGCTAATAACTTTTTCATTATGTGGTTCAACTTTAATTCCATGTCTACCGTACCCATGCAATCACCTGTGGACACCACTTGGAAACACAGCCTATGGTAGATTGAATTATTGCCCCTGATCTTCACCCAGTCTCTTTGCCTCGTGACTCTGCAGCTCTTCCCACTAAAGGTAGAGTATACCTCCCCACACCCTGACCTTAGGTTTGACCATGTGATTTGCTGTGACCATTGGGATAACAGCAGATGTGATGCCAACAGAGGCTGGAAATGTGCTTGTGTCATTGTGTATGTCTCTTGCACTTTTGCCATCACCATGGAAAAGAGCTTTTCCTGGTTAGCTGTTACTCCTCATCCTGAGGGACCAGAATAAGCACACGGGAGGCAGACCTGAGCACAACTCATAGCATGGTGGCCAAGCCCAGCTGGACACACAGGTTAAGGCAGAGCCACTGAGGCAAGCCCAGCCCAGATCTGCCAACCCCAGGCAATCCCTAGACACACAGTGTAATAGGGAAGAACAAATCTGACTCCATATTAGATCTGTTTCTTCTGCTTAGTCATGCGGGCTTGGCACCATTTGTAAAAGAACGTTGCCTACAGCCTGAAATATACAGGATAGCCTATTCTCAGGGCTCTGACCTTTAAGAGTCCATTCATATAGAGATAAAAAGTTGCAGGACAGAGAATTACATTTGTCTTGTTGGAGGTTTACAGGAACATCCTGACCTGACCTAGCCGGACAGCTGCAAGAACAAAGGATTCTTTGTTCTTGCAGCCATCAAAGTACACTGAGAAGTTTGAAACAACTAACCACGCCCACCCTCACCTTGCTTTTAAAACTGTCTTGCTGAAACCCTTTGAGGAGTTGGGTGTTTTTTCGGGTATGAGCCACCAGTCTCCTTGCGTGGCCCTGAAATAAACCTTTCTCTGCTCCAAACTCCAACGTTTTGATTTGTTTGGTCTCACTGTGCCTCGAGCACATGAACTTGTGAGAGTTAAGTGATTGTGGTTTATATCTCTGATGTTTAGGGGGCTGTTACAGGGCAATAGCTGATGGATACATTGATTAACTCAAAGTAATTACCCTAATTTAGAGACCTCAATTACTCACTCCAAGAGATACATTTTTATGCTGTTTAAACCAGATTCTATTAGACAGAAAGTATCTGCTCTGTTCACTCTGCAGGCTGCACTTGCTCTTGTCTTCGATCACTTCATCTAACCCTCTCTGTTGTTCAGTTCTTCCCTGAGGTTCACTTCCTCTTTGCTCTCCCCTTTTATCCCTTAATAAAGTAAGACTTATCTGAATCTTCCCAGAACTCTTGGCCATATTTACTGGAAAGTCACAACTGTTTAATCTAGGTGCAGATTCAAGCTGAGGGTGATTTCTTTAATTTAGTCCCAGGGTTGACTGCTGATCTAAATTACCAAACTGTCACACTCATGATTTATGATGCAGAGAGATTGACCAAATGATTTATACGCTGCTCCTCACCACAGACTGTGAGTCATATCTTACAGGAACTCAGCAAAGATTTCCAGAGACAAGAACACCTGTGGAGCAATCATTACATGCACCACTGTGATTAAACTTTAGCTCACATGGAAGGGACATGCACTGCTTCTGCCTTATTTCTGTTTTTGCAGTTGGTACATTGATGAGTAGCAGCCTTCCCCGGAAGAAAAAAGCCCACTGGTATTAGCATTCAGAGTGGAGAAAATGCTACTTGTTCTTATATATTAAGTGTGTTATGAATAAGACATGCCTTTGGTTAGCAGAGCTTGAAAGTGGGAACCATTAGACTGAACAAAGACCACAGGTGTATTTTGTCTGGCCTGTACAAGACCCAACAAGGTTTTGTTAGTCTGCTTGTTTTAACTTTTGTATTAGTGGCCAGCATTGAACATGGAGATACCATATAAAAGCGTATTCTGACTGCTCTTGAGGAATGGAAAGATATGGCAACGCTGAGGTCTCCTTCATCTGTCCCCCGAACCTCACCCAACAAACGTTGGCCAACAGAGAAGAAGCACCTCCTTTACAAGGGAATGCGAGCTCACCAGTCTGGTTTCCCTTTTGGAAGTTAAGTTAGTGGTTTGTCTTATACCCAGCTTACTTTTTCCTTTATCTTTTTTGTTTGTTTGTCTCCTATAAGAATCTGTTTATGAACCGTATATTAAATGGAAACAATAATAAAGATAAGTGATTTTGATTATGTAAACACTTGAGGACCTCAACAATAATGAGATGTACAAGTAGGTAAAAGCCAAAAAAGGAGAAGGGAACAAGAGACTAGGGTAGAATAAAAGTTTTTTATTACTCATTTACTCTTTCAAATAGTGTCATTATTTATTGAGTGCCTACTATGTGCCAGACACCATACAACACACCAAAGATACCAAGGGAAATAAGACCTAACCCAGCCTTTCTAAAACTTAGCATCTATTATGGGGGCTCTCATGCTTTACTAAGAATGAAATTTAGGAGCTAGATACATATATGCCAGGTGCCATTCCCAGAGATACTGATACATACGGGTGGGTATTGATTCCTGGGTGAAATCCAGGAATATGAGTTTTAACAAAGGTAATACTGACACAAGTGCAGAGATCACACTTTGAGGAATAACAGTCAATTCAGTGCAGTGTGAAGTAAGCTCTGAAATGGGATAAACCAAGGGATTAGATGAGTCCTTGGGTTATTCCAGACTAGCTGGGTGGCTGGAGGTATTGAGACATCTAACTTCATTGTGGGTAGAGAGTAGGAAGTTTGCCAGATGAAAGAGAATAGCAACTGAGAAATTGTAAGGGATCCCTGAGAATATAAGAGAAAGTTGAAAACTGCGATTAGAGAGGAAAACAGGGGTCAACTCATTAAGGAAGGATTTAATAGCTCAATTATCTTCATAACAATAACTAAAACACTCATGAGCCATTGACTATGATAAAATTGTGGCATGCATCATTTCATCTTTATAACATGGCTTTGATACAGGTGATATCACTGTCCTAATTTTACATAGAAGGAAACTGAGGTTTAAGTGTTTAAGTCAGAGTTTCTCAACCGTGACCCTATTGCCATTCTGGGGGAAATAATTCTCTGATGTGGTGGGTTGTCTTAGGCGCTGTAGGATGTTGAATGGTATCCCTGGCCTCCACCCACTAGATGCCAGTGGTGTCCCCTCCTTCTCCCCGTCCTGCCCAGCAGCCTGACAAACCAAAATGCCTCCAGACATTGCCAGAAAGCCCCTGGAAGGTGAAAATAACTCCTGGTTGAGAACCACTGGTTTCAAACATTACAAATAAGATCTCACAAGTAGTAAGGGGCCAGGCAGAATTTAGTACCATTCTATTAATTGCCATGCTCAAACTTTCAAACATTTGCCAAGAAAATAAGGACAAAATAGAGATGCTCAGATTAAAACTCTGTTTCAAAAACGAGATCAGTCTTTTATAAAAATCTCAGTACAAACTAAAGGAAAAAAAAAACAGCTTAAGGCTTTTAATAAAAAGAATAGAATCCAGCTACACACAGTATTCATCGGCTTGAATGTATGGGCTGAGCTGTGAACGGAGGTCTGAAGTTGGGGTAAAAAGCCACACGCATACACACCACAGTCCATGCCTGTGGTTCCTACAATTTTACCCTGTGATGCTTTAAAGTAAATGTGACATTACACACATTCTAGCATCTATTTTCCCAGCAGGAAGTGTAAGATAAAGAGGCTCAATCAGTATGTTAAAATAAGACCTGATGCACGGGAGGTAGAAAAGCTTTCAGATCACAAGAAATATCATCTTGAGGAAATTAAAAGCCTGAGATATGGCATATGATTACTGACCCCAAAGTCCTGCTGTGGTGAGGTTGAAGGACTTGCGGAGATGCTTTCTATTTGCTAAATAAACCTGCAAAACTACGTTGCTTTCCCAGGTGTCAATGTGCGTCAGTGGGAATATTTGTGTGCGTGGATATCATCACCAAACTTTCTCAACTGAGAATTTGTTGGAGAAAAATAAGTTGCTTAAATTAACAACAGATCAAATGGAAACAGTCTAGATGGTTATTTTTTTCAAGCTTCTGTTTCCATCTATTCTTTCTGAGTAAACTGAAGAATGAATTTCTACCATACGAATGTTACGGCTTGAAATTAATCAATCAATAAGCACATCACACTGGTACCGTTTCTTCTTTCCTTTTTTCCTTCCTTCCTCCTTGTTCTCTCATGTTCTATTTTTCCTTCAAGCCGTTCTACCTTCAGTTATTCACTCATTCAGTCATTCACTTAATAAATCTTTACTAAGTGCTCACTACATGCCGGATAGTCAATGAAGCTCCGGGGATAGATGCAGCACCTGCCCTCATGACACTTTAAATCTGGAGGGAGAGGTAGACAATAATCAAAATATCACTCAAGCAAAGAAAATCTGCAATTTGCGAAAGAGTTATGGCTGATGGGTAACTGTTTTTTTTTTTAATTTTTCAACTTTATTTTTTTATACAGCAGGTTCTTATTAGTCATCAGTTTTATACACATCAGTGTATACATGTCAATCCCAATGGCCCAGTTCATCACACCACCAACCCACCCCGCCCCACCACTGCGGCTTTCCTCCCTTGGTGTCCATACGTTTATTCTCTACTTCTGTGTCTCGACTTCTGCCCTGGAAACTGGTTCATTTGCACCATTTTTCTAGGTTCCACATACATGAGTTAATATACGATATTTGTTTTTCTCTTTCTGACTTACTTCACTCTGTATGACAGTCTCTAGATCCATCCACGTCTCAACAAATGACTCAATTTCGTTCCTTTTTATGGCTGAGTAATATTCCATTGTATATATGTACCACATCTTCTTTATCCATTCGTCTGTCAATGGGCATTTAGGTTGCTTCCATGACCTGGCTATTGTAAAAAGTGCTGCAATGAACATTGGGGTGCATGTGTCTTTTTGAATTATGGTTTTCTCTGGGTATATGCCCAGTAGTGGGATTGCTGGATGATATGGTAATTTTATTTTTAGTTTCCTAAGGAATCTCTATACTGTTCTCCATAGTGGCTGTACCAATTTACATTCCCACCAACAGAGCAAGAGGGCTCCCTTTTCTCCAAACACTCTCCAGCTCTTGTTGTTTGTAGATTTTCTGATGATGCCCATTCTAACTGTTGTGAGGTGACACCTCGGTTTAGTTTTGATTTGCATTTCTCTAATAATTAGTGATGTTGAGCAGCTCTTCATGTGCTTCTTGGCCATCTGTATGTCTTCTTTGGAGAAATGTCTATTTAGGTCTTCTGCCCATTTTTGGATTGGGTTGTTTGTTTCTTTAATATTGCGCTGCATGAGCTGTTTATATATTTTGGAGATTAATCCTTTGTCCGTTGATTCGTTTGCAAATATTTTCTCCCATTCTGACGGTTGTCTTTTCATCCTGTTTATGGTTTCCTTTGCTGTGCAAAAGCGTTTAAGTTTCATTAGGTCCCATTTGTTTATTTTTGTTTTTATTTCCATTACTCTAGGAGGTGGATCAAAAAAGATCTTGCTGTGATTTATGCCAAAGAGTGTTCTTCCTATGTTTTCCTCTAAGAGTTTTATAGTGTCTGGTCTTACATTTAGGTCTCGAATCAATTTTGAGTTTATTTTTGTGTATGGTGTTAGGGAGTGTCCTAATTTCATTCTTTTACATGTAGCTGTCCAGTTTTCCCAGCACCACTTATTGAAGAGACTGTCTTTTCTCCATTGTATATCCTTGCCTCCTTTGTCATAGATTAGTTGACCATAGGTGCATGGGTTTATCTCTGGGCTTTCTATCTTGTTCCATTGATCTATGTTTCTGTTTTTGTGCCAGTACCATATTGTCTTGATTACTGTAGCTTTGTAGTATAGTCTGAAGTCAGGGAGTCTGATTCCTCCAGCTCCGTTATTTTCCCTCAAGACTGCTTTGGCTATTCGGGGTCTTTTGTGTCTCCATACAAATTTTAAGAATTTTTTGTTCTAGTTCCATAAAAAATGCCATTGGTAATTTGAGAGGGATTGCATTGAATCTGTAGATTGCTTTGGGTAGTATAGTCATTTTCACAATATTGATTCTTCCAATCCAAGAACATGGTATATCTCTCCATCTGTTGGTATCATCTTTAATTTCTTTCATCAGTGTCTTATAGTTTTCTGCATACAGGTCTTTTGTCTCCCTAGGTAGGTTTATTCCTAGGTATTTTATTCTTTTTGTTGCAGTGGTAAATGGGAGTGTTTCCTTAATTTCTCCTTCAGATTTTTCATCATTAGCATATAGGAATGCAAGAGATTTCTGTGCATTAATTTTGTATCCTGCAACTTTACCAAATTCATTGATTAGCTCTAGTAGTTTTCTGGTGGCATTTTTGGGATTCTATATGTATAGTATCATGTCATCTACAAACAGTGACAGTTCTACTTCTTCTTTTCCAATTTGTATTCCTTTTATTTCTTTTTCTTCTCTGATTGCCGTGGGTAGGACTTACAAAACTATGTTGAATTATAGTAGTGAGAGTGGACATCCTTGTCTTCTTCCTGATCTTAGAGGAAATGCTTTCAGTTTTTCACCATTGAGAATGATGTTTGCTGTGGGTTTGTCGTATATGGCTTTTATTATTTTGAGGTAGTTTCCCTCTATGCCCACTTTCTGGAGAGTTTTTATCATAAATCGGTGTTGAATTTTGTCAAAAGCTTTTTCTGCATCTGTTGAGATGATCACATGGTTTTTATTCTTCAATTTGTTAATGTGGTGTATCACATTGATTGATTTGCGTACACTGAAGAATCCTTGCATCCCTGGGATAAATCCCACTTGATCATTGTATATGATCCTTTTGATGTGCTGTTGGAATCTGTTTGCTAGTATTTTGTTGAGGATTTTTGCATCTATATTCATCAGTGATATTGGTCTGTCATTTTCTTTTTTTGTAGTATCTTTGTCTGGTTTTGGTATCAGGGTGATGGTGGCCTCATAGAATGAGTTTGGGAGTGTTCCTGCCTCTGTAATTTTTTGGAAGAGTTTGAGAAGGATGGGTGTTAGCTCTTCTCTAAATGTTTGATAGAATTCATCTGTGAAGCCATCTGGTCCTGGACTATTGTTTATTGGAAGATTTTTAATCACAGTTTCAATTTCATTACTTGTGATTGGTGTGTTCATATTTTCTATTTCTTCCTGGTTCAGTCTTGGAAGGTCATACCTTTCTAAGAATTTGTCCATTTCTTCAGGTTGTCCATTTTATTGGCATAGAGTTGCTTGTAGTAGTCTCTTAGGATGCTTTGTATTTCTGTGGTGTCTGTTGTAACTTCTCCTTTTACATTTTTAATTTTATTGATTTGAGTCCTCGCCCTCTTTTTCTTGATGAATCTGGCTAATGGTTTATCAATTTTGCCTATCTTCTCAAAGAACCAGCTTTTAGTTTTATTGATCTTTGCTATTGTTTTCTTTGTTTCTATTTCATTTATTCCTGCTCTGATCTTTATGATTTCTTTCCTTCTGCTTTTGGTTTTGTTTGTTCTTCTTTCTCTAGTTCCTTTAGGTGAAAGGTTAGATTGTTTGAGATTTTTCTTGTTTCTTGAGGTAGGCTTGTATAGGTATAAACGTTCCTCTTAGAACTGCTTTTGCTGCATCCCATAGATTTTGGATTGTCGTGTTTTCATTGTCATTTGTCTCTAGGTATTTTTTGATTTCCTCTTTGATTTCTTCAGTGATCTCTTGGTTATTTAGTAACGTATTGTTTAGCCTCCATATGTTTGTGTTTTTTTCCTTTTTTTCCCTGTAATTTGTTTCTAATCTCATAGCATTGTGGTCAGAAAAGATGCTTGATATGATTTCAATTTTCTTAAATTTACTGAGGCTTGATTTGTGACCCAAGATGTGGTCTATCCTGGAAAATGTTCCGTGCGCACTTGAGAAGAAAGTGTAATCTGCTGTTTTTGGATGGAATGTCCTATAAATATCAATTAAATCTATCTGATCTATTGTGTCTTTTAAAGCTTCTGTTTCCTTATTTATTTTCATTTTGGATGATCTGTCCATTGGTGTAAGTGAGGTGTTAAAGTCCCCCACTATGATTGTGTTACTGTCAATTTTCTTTTAAAGCTGTTAGCAGTTGCCTTATGTATTGAGGTGCTCCTATGTTGGGTGCATATATATTTATAATTGTTATACCTTCTGCTTAGAATGACCCCTTGATCATTATGTAGTGTCCGTCCTTGTCTCTTGTAACATTCTTTATTTTAAAGTCTATTTTATCTGATATGAGTATTGCTACTCCAGCTTTCTTTTGATTTCCATTTGCATGGAATATCTTTTTCCATTCCCTCACTTTCAGTCTGTATGTGTCCCTAGGTCTGAAGTGGGTCTCTTGTAGACAGCATATATATGGGTCTTGTTTTTGTATCCATTCAGCAAGCCTGTGTCTTTTGGTTGGAGCATGTAATCCATTCACGTTTAGGGCAATTATCGATATGTATGTTCCTATGATCATTTTCTTAATTGTCTTGCATTTGTTTTTGTAGGTCCTTTTCTTCTCTTGTGTTTCCCACTTAGAGAAGTTCCTTTAGCATTTGTTGTAGAGCTGGTTTCGTGGTGCTGAATTCTCTTAGCTTTTGCTTGTCTGTAAAGCTTTTGATTTCTCCACGGAATCTGAATGAGATCCTTGCCGGGTAGAGTAATCTTGGTTGTATGTTCTTCCCTTTCATCACTTTAAGTATATCATGTCACTCCCTTCTGGCTTGTAGAGTTTCTGCTGAGAAATCAGCTGTTAACCTTATGGGAGTTCCCTTGTATGTTATTGGTCATTTTTCCCTTGCTGCTTTCAATAATTTTTCTTTGTCTTTAATTTTTGCCAATCTGATTACTATGTGTCTCAGCATGTTTCTCCTTAGATTTATTCTGTATGGGACTCGCTGCGCTTCCTAGACTTGGGTGGCCCTTTTCTTTCCCATGTTAGGGAAGTTTTCAGCTATAATCTCTTCAAATATTTTCTCTGGTCCTTTCTCTCTCTCTTCTCCTTCTGGGACCCCTATAATGCGAATGTTGTTGTGCTTAATGTTGTCCCAGAGGTCTCTTAGGCTGTCTTCATTTCTTTTCATTCTTTTTTTTTTATTCTGTCCCGCAGCAGTGAATTCCACCATTCTGTCTTCCAGGTCACTTATCCGTTCTTCTGCCTCAGTTATTCTGCTATTGATTCCTTTTAGTGTAGTTTTCATCTCCGTTATTGTATTGTTCATCTCTGTTTGTTCTTTAATTCTTCTAGATCTTTGTTAAACATTTCTTGCATCATCTCGATCTTTGCCTCCATTCTTTTTCCAAGGTCCTGGATCATCTTCACTATCTTTATTCTGAATTCTTTTTCTGGAAGGTTGCCTATCTCCACTTCATTTAGTTGTTTTTCTGGGGTTTTATCTTGTTCCTTTATCAGGTACATAGCCCTCTGCCTTTTCATCTTGTCTATCTTTCTGTGAATGTGGTTTTTGTTCCACAGGCTGCAGGATTGTAGTTCTTCTTGCTTCTGCTGTCTGTCCTCTGGTGGATGAGGCTATCTAAGAGGCTTGTGTACATTTCCTGATGGGAGGGACTGGTGGTGAGTAGAGCTGACTGTTGCTCTGGTGGGCAGAGCTCAGTAAAACTTTAATCCCCTTGACTGTTGATGCGTGGGGCTGGGTCCCCTCCCTATTGGTTGTTTGGCCTGAGGCAACCCAACACTGGAAACTACCTGGGCTCTTTGGTGGGGCTAATGACAGACTCTGGGAGGGCTCATGCCAAGGAGTACTTCCCAGAACTTCTGCTGTCAGTGTCCTTGTCCCACGGTGAGCCACAGCCACCACCCGCCTCTGCAGGAGACCCTCCAACACTAGCAGGTACGTCTGGTTCAGTCTCTATGGGGTCACCACTCCTTCCCCTGGGTCCAGATGTGCACCGTACTTTGTGTGTGCCCTCCAAGAGTGGAGTCTCTGCTTCCCCCAGTCCTGTCGAAGTCCTGCAATCAAATCCCACTAGCTTCAAAGTCTGATTCTCTAGGAATTCCTCCTCCCGTTGCCGGACCCCCAGGTGGGGAAGTCTGATGTGGGGCTCACAACCTTCACTCCAGTGGGTGGACTTCTGTAGTATAAGTGTTCTCCAGTGTGAGTCACCCACCCAGCAGTTATGGGATTTGATTTTACTGTGATTGCGCCCCTCCTACCGTCTCATTGTGGCTTCTCCTTTGTCTTTGGATGTGGGGTATCTTTTTTGGTGACTTCCAGTGTCTTCCTGTCGATGACTGTCCAGCAGCTAGTTGTGATTCTGGTGTTCTTGCAAGAGGGAGTGAGAGCACGTCCTTCTACTCCACCATCTTGGTTTCTCTCTGGGTAACTGTTTTGATGACAGCCTACAGTGGAGGATTTTGTCTCATCAGGAAGTCAGGGAAGGCCTCCCTGGCATAATATCTGAAGGATAAGATAAGTTCCACATGGGGAACAGGAAATATGTGTTCAAGACAACATGGGAACAAACAAAAAGCCTTTGGTTGGTGGGGCCATGGCATATTTGAAAAACTAAAAGAAAGTGGTTGAAGGCACAGAGCCAAGAACAGGATGGTAAGGTAGAGGGAGGAAGGGCTTGTTGAATCTCTGCTCTAGAATTTGTATGGAGTTTTGTCCTAATCCTAAAAGCAAGAGGCAACAGAAGACAGTTGCTATCTTTCAAGTTTTTGATTTGTTCCTATAGAAGACAGGTATGCACAAAGGCAATTCATTATATGATGGTAAGACCTGATCTTAAAAATAATTAGAAATAACCAAGGTAGCACATACCTCAAACCAAGACCTGAACCATCCACTTTGAACAGGAGCATTTTTAAATTGGTTTCTAAGATTGCACACAATGGGGAACAAGTATTAGGGTCCAGTAAACATTATATCCCACTATACCTGGTTCCTCAGAAAACTAACAGACTTGATCATACATATGTATCTGCAATCACATTTGGACTTAACCCTGAATAGTTAAAAACTGGAGGCAAATATTTAACTATGTGTCTTGAGAAACTAAGCATGCTTGATTCTTGGGTCATATTTTTAGTCTTTTCTAGCTAGAAGAATCAATACAATTTGATGGCATTGCAGGCCCTTTGGTGATGTGCTAATCTTAGGAATCCTGAATTCTACCATCTTATCACTGGGGTTTCTTTAGGAAAAAACCATGCCACGTGAGCTGCTGGACTGGTTGATTTGGCAGATGTAGAGGAGGTTGGCCACACTGAACACTTAACCAGTCAAGACAAACCCATCCAGTTTGTCTTCAGGGCTCTTGGGCAGGAAATCCTGACTCCAATTTCCAGACAGTTGAGAATTACATTTTTGTGTTTACCTAAGCTATAGGGGGGCTGTTGAGAAGGTCTGCTAGAGTTTGTCAAGTGGAGTTCCCGCAGAGCTGAGACTTGCAAAGCACATACCATCTGGAAGAGAAAGTTTCTTTGGAAAGCAGATAATGTAAACATGCCAATGGGGAGGGTCATGGGGAGTGGATCCAGTAGCTGGTCTGTGCAGCAGCCAGCTGGCGATGGAGGAAGCTGAGTGGTAAATGCTGATACAACGATGGCTGGCCTGTGGGTCATCAGAACTCTTCAACATGACCCCCTGACCACTCTCCCTCCCCCCAACCACCATCATAGATCTCTGAAGAGAAGCCTCTAGACTGGACCACATAGAGAGGTCTCCAAACAGTAAGGCCCACTAGACAGATAACTCCCTTCTTACCCAATGGGTGATTCCAGCCCACAGCCAGCAATCTCTGGTATCAATAACACAAAGAGGGACATACAAGAATCAACTGCATACCAGGAAAGCAGTAACAGGTTAAAGAAGATTATGTCAAAATATCTAACTGGTTTCACCCCACACTCTATAAGCATAATCACAAGAAAAGGAGATGGCCAAGCACTGAGCAGCTTCAATAGGATTTGCTAAGTTTCACAGAATAAAATGGAAATGCTCAAGCAAGAAAAAACGCTTTTGTGTCATCTACCCCTTTATTTTTAAAAAGCAATTTCAAACATTATTTTAAATGTTTTTAATTAATTATTATTATTACTTAATTACTAATATCGACACAGCAATGACTGCTGGTAGCTCCTTTTGACAAATGAGGAAATAAAAGTTAAGAGAAAAATCTAGTGGTCATCCTTGGTCTACCTAAGGTCACAAAACTAGTTGTTAGGACTCTGTTAAACTAGTGCCTGAGTCCCACACTAAGATGTTGTCTACTACAAAGAGCTATTTTTCTGTAACCCATTTAATTGTTAAGGCAACATAAATTGGATATTTTCTTTTTGCCATTAGAGTTTAAGCATATTTTTAAGAAGAAAAAGAAAAGTACCTCTCGCTTGTTTTTTGGTAAAGAATATCTGAAAACTGACCAGTCTGAAATGGTATTGATTTAAAGAAATGCAATTTCATGAAAACCAGCCACAGGTGCTTGGACCTGTTTTCACTCACCCCCTCAGCAATCCACAGCTGAATTAGATTTCTCTGTGCCATCTCCTTAGCCCTATGATCTAACACTTGACAAAAATAGAAAGCAAGAGAAACAAAAGAACCAAAAGAATAGAAGAAGTCATGAATATTGTTGTGATTTTTTGAAAAATCCCATTTGCCAGGTTATTGGGGCATCATCTAATACTAGGGGAATGGGATTGTTTACTGGCTGTAATTGATTTTACTCAGCATAATATCAAAATGTTCCCTGTAGCCATTCAGGGGTATTCATTCACTTATTCTTCTTGCCTTCCTTCTTTTTCTTGTCCTTTATTTTTTATTCTTAGCTGCCTACAATTCTTTCTTTCTTCCTTCTTTCCATTAGTCCTTCCTTTCTCTCTTCCATGCCAAGCAAATAAACCAAAAAACTGAAGAGGCAAAGTTTCCAAAATCAAATTGGAAAAATCTTTGTTTTACCATAGATTTACTTTAAAAAAAAAAAAAAAAAAAAAATATATATATATATATATATATATATATAGTCATGACAAAGTAAAGTAAGATTTTTACTATAAAAATATATATATATATATAGATTTTAATAAATTAATCCTTTTTTTTTTTCTAATCCGTATATAGTCTCATTTTACTTTGGCTAAAACTTGGGAGCAAGATCCATTCTTGGGGTAGGACCAGGGCTATTATGTTTAATTAATTTAGGTATCTATACTTTCTCAGTCTTGTGAAATGAGTTAGCCATTTGGGAGCAACTGCATGCTGTAGGGCTGGGGTGCATTTAGTCTATAGCCAGCCTTGGAAAACCCGCTCCCGGCTCCCTTTAGCTCTGGCACAGAGCCTGGGCTGGGGACCTCTCGCCAGCTGATCTTCGTTTACACTAAACCTCTCCCTTATTGGATAAAGGGGCCTGCAGCGCCAGCTCTGGGGTTTGGCCCAAATGATTCTAATTGTTCCCTTATCCAATATTCAGAGATAGGGCTCAGCCATTAGGCCCTTGGAAAGCAGTATACAAAGGCTGGCTTGATGGAGAAGGTTAGTAATAAGATACAGCTCTACTCTGTATGTCATACTTGAGGGATGCAAAAAAGATAACCATCCCTATTCTTGTTCTCACACATTTTATAGCTCGTACATGTTTATATTTCCTGCTTAAAATGTGCAAGGCAGAGCTGCGGCAATTCAAGACTCTGGAATTGATACAACATGACTCTCTGTATTTTACTTCAGGAACTAGTTAGCCTTGTTATCAAAAGGAGAAACGTTCTGCTTCTGACTACAGGCTACTCAGTTAAAATTAGGAAATGGATCACAATCGATTGATACTGCAACCTTAGCACCACTATGCATTAAAACGTTACCACCACCCCTCCCGCCCCCCAATAAAAACCCTACACCTTGCAACAGAAAAACTGGTGTGTATGAAATTAAAGCAGTAGGAGAGTTAGATCAGCCACAGGGTTACTCTGAATAGGAGATGATTCAAGAGTTTCTTTTAAAATGGAGTTGGTGCCTTAACGATAACTTGCTAACATCCCCCGTTTATCACTAAATGATGGTAGAGATTTAATCCTCAACAAAGAGGAGCTGAAACAGAGCAGAAATCAAAGACGGAGAAACAAATGACCTTTTCTTCTTTTGAACTGCTTGTTCTGTTTTATGTACAAAAGATGAGTGCCAGGTTCAGAAGTAAGCATTCCAGACTCTAGCGACACAACTGTGGTAATGAAAAGTATGTGTGTGTTGTGTGCACGCGCACGTGCGTGCTGGGAGGTTCTCAAATGTTTCCAGCATATGTTTTCTTTGACAGATTAAAATAATAAGAGAAAGTTGTGACATGAAAAAATACATTATTCTGCAAAATGTTGACATGACTTTTCCTATAGATCTTTTTTTTCTCTTGTGGTAGGTGGTGTAAGTTATACAACTCTTAAAAAGTGCAAGGAAGCCTATGAATAACTTCTTTCAAATCTTTACGTCAGGGGAGCAACTTTTCAAAAGTGATTCTGAAGCCCAGGATCTTCTGCTCCCCACACCTAAACCCCAAACCACTTGTGAAAATTCAGCTTTTCAAACAAAGCCCAGCCCTATGGCTTCCAGCTGTCTATTTCTTGCCAAATGTCCTGACATTCATGTAGTCAATCTGTAAATCAAAAGAGAAAGGAGAGGAAGATGCAAAAGGAGTGGAGAACTTAAAAATAAAATTCCTAAATATCTATTTATTCTAAAAGTGGGTATGTGTGCATATCAAGCTAATTCTCTGTAATTATCAGGGTTGTCTTGTTTCACATCTAAGTATTAAACTACCCATCTATTCTCCTGACACACATACACACCAAACAATATACACATGAATATGTACACACACAATGCACACAAATACATAACACACATGCACAACAACATATTTACAACACACACATACACAATGTGTTTGAAGACACATATCCTTCAAAAAACTGAAATCTTTTCTTTTCCTCTGGCTTCACAGCATTTCTATTAACTGCTACCTAACTTGAGGTTTCAGGGAGTACAAGTGGGAGCACAGTGACCTGAATCCCTTGGGCAGCCTCCACCTCCATCATCCCAGCTGGGAGTGGGGTCACCTTATTCCAGTATCTATAGTCAAGCTTTCAAAATTAGATGCTCTATATGCAGTGAAGCATTGGCCCCATCTCTCAAGGACAGAGAGAGAGCTGGTGGCATTTTTCTTTCTGCCGCAGGTTAGTTAGGCTACAAGTGGTGCTAATTGGCACCGTTACAAGCTATGACATTTGTGAACTGCTGCCAAAGGGCAAGAGACAGATGTCTAACTGCCTTTTGTGCCTTGTGTAACATCAAACGGATGCCAAAGGAATCCTCTCCATTCTGACCCTGACAACTCCGGGCCAGCTTAGATGATGGATTTAACCACCTCCCCACCCCCTATCCCATCATTTTGAAGGCAGTACTTTGAATCTGTTCAAACGTTGTGTGGGGAAAAAAAAAATCACTTAAAGTGAAGGGGTGCTGGAGGAAGAGGGGAGAGATGCACACTTTGGAACGTAATTTTGTGCATAGGATTCCGAACTCCCATGTCCTCTGAGCTTTAGGCACCCCCAGTCCAGCATTTCCCAAAGACCATGAACAGTAATTGATAGCAGCACATTTTAAACTCTAGGGGGAAGCTCATGGCGTCCACATATTCACTCCATTCTAAAGAGAAGGGGGTCACCGTGGTAAGGGTGAAGCTTCTATTACAGCACAGGGAACTCCACTCAGTGCTCTGTGGTGACCTAAATGGGATGGAAATCCAAAAAAGATGGGATATATGTATACGTATAGTGGATTCACCTTGCTGTACAGTAGAAACTAACACAACATTGTAAAGCAACTATACTGCAATAAAAATTAATTAAAAAAAAAGAAGTAAATAGCGTTATAAGCAGAACTTGTCTGATAACCTCTCTGCTCTTGACTTTTCTGGTTCTTTCTTGCTGTTTTTGAACTTCTTCTGTTTGGTTTGTGCTTTTGTAACTGCTGTTGACTCTAGTCTTCGCCCCTTTCCTGGTGGCAGAAGATGTGGACAAAGCAGCCTGCTGTTTGCGATGGTTCCCACCCTGTCAACCTTGAAAAGAACAACCTAACAAGGGAATGAGACCTGGAATGGGGTGTTTATCCCAACTCTCCCCTAGCCTGGGGGAGACAGGTCATCTTCTCTTTTCCATGTTTCCGGCTTGCTTCTTCCTCTCACATTTAGAATGGGAACGTCAAGAATAGAGTCTAGAAAAGAGCTGGCCTCAACTCCAGCCCCTAATCCTCAGGAATGCTGAGGATCACAAAGGTTTACCAGTTCTCCAGAATGGAGACAGAATAGGAATTTGGAACCAATGCCATAAAGAGGGTTTCTTTTTCTGTATGCCCCTATGTTTATATCCCAATAACCCAGTGCACTGATGGGTGATGAGAAATCATTCAAGGATGTGGAATCCTCTTATAGTCCTCGCAAAGACCTGACATGAAGAGCGGCCATAGGTCCCTAAGGGAGAGGATGCTGGTGTCCTATCATGGCTGAAACTCTATGTGGCAGCCTAGAATGAGTTTAAACTGATTCATGGAGATAATAAACAGTTTTATGAGCCAACCAGATGATGGAATTGTGGAATCCACTAATGGTGATTATCCTAACTGAATCTAACTGCTTCACATTCACACTGAGTGACTGATGCTCCATTGATCCTTCCTATCGCCAAAATAGTCACCTACGGCACGACAACCAATTCTGTCCATATTTGTAAATACAGTATCTTTAACTTTAGTTACACGTCTATATATGTTTCTTCTATCTGAGAACATAAATCATGTGTTTCTCACCTCTACACCAGCCACAGTGTCATGAATAGAGTAAGTGAGCAAAAATTATTTATAGAAAAAAGGACATAGCAATTCAAGGGCACAAATAAAGAGGATGCTGACCTTTTTGGCCACATCTACCCACGGAGGTTGTAATTACTTCTAGAAAGCTCACTTCAGGCATATGAAATAACACTCTAGTAGTTTAGGGTTTGAACAGTGTCTAGGGTCTGGAAAAGAGACTAAAAATTAAGACTTCTACTTTTGTCTTTTTCAATGTCTCCTCTTTTAGGTCCCTCCAACCTGAATGATTTTCTATCCCAGCATTTTACTAGAGCAGACAATGCAATTATCAGGCCAGTTAATAATTCAATGATTATGATAGTACTATTAATTGTAGCTTTAGTGTTACAACACTAATACCACATTTGGCACTTACCATGTGTAAGGCACTTTACCTATAGTAATGTATTTAATTCCCATGGCAAACCTATGGAAGATTGTATTTTTGCCCATTATTACAACCATTTTACAAATGGGGAAACTGGAAAAGAAAGGGTAGATGAATCACTCAAGGTCTCATAGCTAAGTAAGAAGAGCTGGGAGATCACAAAACTCAAAGTCAATGAAATAGACACCAAGCATTCACCCATTTAACATTTATGGGTTCCCATATTGATTATTGACCTGAAAGTCCATGACAAAGTAAAGTAAGATTTTGCAGATGCCCTTAATTTGGACAGTGCTCACTGTGAGGCTGACATAGATGTCACCCAGCTAGTGAGTAAACCCCGCCATCCACTCAGCAGTCATTTCTCAGCACACCTTTTTATTCTCATTTTGATTTTTCCTGTATCACTGACTGTAGTAAACATTCTTGTTCTACTAAGAAAAAATGATCACTTAAAAAGAGAAAATCTTAGTGAGAGATGAAAAGATAGTTAACTGTGATATGAACATATACATGCAAAATACATGACTCTCAGTGGAAATATGAACCAAGAAAAATCAGAACAAACACTAACATTTCCAAACTCTCAAATTTGGGATTTAGTGAAGTTTGTGAGAATTATTCTTTGTGACTATAAAGAGTTTATTGAACAACAGCCTCAGTAAGAAAAAGACTTTTTGTAAATCATCATGTAGCCTATGAGACGTCCCCACAGTCTTTACTCATATCTTCATCGATGTTAACATCCCTCATGGCAAACTTCTCTTCAGTGCACTTCCCTCCCTGAGTCTTAGACCTGTGCTGTCATCCTTCACGGGGCTTCAAAAATAAGCTGTAAACAAACACATATGCCAAGAGAGCCCCCCCCCTTTAAATTGTCTATTGTCTCTCCATTACTCATGACAGTGACTCCTAAAATGCATTGCCCTTGACCCTATCAGTAAAAGAATGCACTGAACTCCCCCCACAAATTATATACCTGTGTTATTGTACTTGTATGACATACACATACATATAAAGCTTTACCAAAAATCAAACCAAAACTTTTTTTTAAAAATCAGGGGATTAAGAGATATAAACTACTCTGTATGAAATAAATAAGCTACAAGGATATATTGTACAGCACAGGGAATATAGCCAATATTTTATAATAACTATAAATGGAGTATAATCTATAAAAATTTTGAATCGCTATATTGTACACTTTAAACATATAATATTGTAAATCAACTATACCTCAATTAAAATAGAATACAAAAAATAACATAAAAATATACATTTTAATATTTTCTTCTTGTGCCTCCATGGATCATTTTATGCACCTTCATGTGGAGACAGCTGACTCCTTAGCCTGGTATACGTTCCAGCCCTCTGGTCATTCTGCCACCTCACCTCTTGTCCCACTTTTATGCTATAATAAAACCAAACTGTTTGCAACTCCCCACACACACCTTTGTTTCTTGTCTCTGTGCCTTTGTTCAAGCTGTTCCTTCCTTTTATCATTTTCTCTTCATTCTACATTTCGCTTTAACCTTTTGGAGTGTATTAGCCAACCTATATTCCGTAAATTATTAAATGACAATTGCACCTCCAGGCTGGGCAAGGAAAACTCTAAGCTTCCGTAGCACTTCTGTCGCTTTCCTTTACTGCACTATATTCTCAACAACTGTTCTGTGTCTTGTCCCTGCTGGTTCATGAGCTCCTTGAAGACAGAAATTGTGTGTATTTCATCTACATATCATCAGTGCCGGGATAGCACTGAACAAAGAATAGGCACTTACTGCATGTTTCTGGGTGGGGTGGGAGGAATGAATGGGTGGATGGTTGAATGAATATTCATTCACTGAATGAATGAATGACACCATGAAAGGAAACACAATATGGTAAGGTAAAGGAGACATAGCATGAATCTGGAGCCAGACTGCCTGAGTTCTAAATCCTGCTCTACCATGTTCTTGCTGTGTAATCTTGGCCGGGTGATTTAATCTCTCCAAGCCTCAGTTGCCTTATCTGTAAAATAGGGGTCATATAACAATACCTAGTTCACAGGATTGCTTTCAGGATTAAAGGAGCTAACATATGAAGACTTCTCAGCACAAAATTCAGTGATTAATAAAATTCAGTGATTCTCTGTCAATCAATGTGAAAGCTCTTCCTTTGCTATTATGTTAGAGAGAAATTCAAGTTTGGGGAATTAGTTCCTGTTTTGACAAGGTGCTCTCATTGCAAGACAGGTATGGATTTTGACAACAGATATTTTAAATGATACAACTATGAGTTAATAAATAATAATGATGAATCTAACTTCGACTTACCTCAGGAGTGTGCTGAGAGGATTAAGTGAATAATAACATGATCCTAAGAGCTCAGAAGTATGGGACGGTCCAGTGTGAATCATACAAGAAATGTCGAGGGGGAGGAGCAGGAGGAGGTGAGGTAGTATGGATCTAATGGCTTTAAAAAATGTTGACCAGGGGGCTTCCCTGGTGGCGCAGTGGTTGAGAATCTGCCTGCCAATGCAGGGGACACGGGTTCGAGCCCTGGTCTGGGAAGATCCCACATGCCGCGGAGCAACTAGGCCCGTGAGCCACAACTACTGAGCCTGCGCATCTGGAGCCTGTGCTCCGTAACAAGAGAGGCCGCGATAGTGAGAGGCCCGCGCACCGTGATGAAGAGTGGCCCCCGCTCGCCGTAACTAGAGAAAGCCCTCGCACAGAAACGAAGACCCAACACAGCCATAAATAAATAAATAAATAAATAAATAAAATTAAAAAGAAAAAAGTTGACTAGAAGGGAATATTAGGCATTCTTTTGTAATTTGCATTATATGGGCTTGTGAACAGCAAATAACACTTCTGAAAGCCATGTCTACCATTATGGAGCATGTGCATGTGATTTCAAAATTAGCTCGCCTGCTAAGTTACCTCTTAATCCAATGAAGTGTAACAAAACTGAAGGAGGGTGTACGAGGCATTAAACAGATGTTTCTTAGATATAAAGACCTAACCATGCATTTAGCCCATCTTCAATCCCACTTATTCTATATTTACATGGTTTGCCTTATTAGTTCCAGCTTACTTTTAATAACTTAACAGAGCAGGTCTTCTTAAGTTTTGAGAGACGTTTCCTTAGGGGAGTCACGAGGTTTCTTCCCACCTATTTTATCCCTGATACAAACATTTTTTTTAAAAGAGTGTTTTCATAATATTTGTCTTTCCCCTGCCGGATTTTTTTTTCTGTTTTTCTTTTTTAAAAAACTCAGACTGTTCGCTTGTAAGCTGAGGCAGTGAGCTTTCCTGAGTTTTCAGAGAAAATGATTAGCCATACAGAGAAAACTCCTCAATTCATTTCTTTGGACCATCTTCAACATATAGCTGACCACCCTAGAATCCCTGGAAATGCTCAGATAATTGGAGAAAAGTGACATGGCAGAATACATTATCATGACACAATGTCTAGACAGTGACTAAAACACAGAAGCAGCAGGAAAATTCCACATACATCTCTGCAGTGAATGAGGGGCCTGGGGCTCTGTAATGACACGGTGACCCTCTTGCCTCGGGGTCATGAGCTGTAATTTCATACAACGTAGGAGGCAACCATACACCATTCTAGTGTAGTGGCTGTTCTGTGGTTCAGGTAAAAGGCACGCATGGTCCAAGTCAAATCCTTGGTAAGCAATTTCCATCCTAAGGACTCTACAGCCCCACCTAGAGGCAGGACGGGCATCTGGTCTGGCATTCCCAGAAGAAATCCAGGGTCTTCCCTGACTTTGCATGTTGACCTCCCTCTTGCCCTCCTGACCCAGACAGGGCTAAAACATCCCAAGACAGGCAAAGTGGGTCTGTGATCAGAGCAGCAGGCCCTTTTGACCTCCAGCCAAATGTAGGCATTCAAGCCTCAGGCATGAGAAACGATAGCAAAGGTAGAGTTTACTTAAAAACAACAAAATAAGGCACAAACTTCCCTCCAGCTCAAAGACGATCACTTCTTTTGAGTCACTAAGATGCACTTTAAACATGATTACATTGGAGAAAGTGGAGAGGAAAGCATCCAAGAGTAAGAGGTTCTTGAAACCGGAAAAAGCTAGTTCTAAGGATGAACTTTGGAGTCAAATTCTGGGTATATTTGGAAAAATTAACTACTCTAAGCCTGATTAAACAAACTTTTATAAAAATAAAACACTCATTAGAGTACATAGTGAATCAAAGCAAATTCTCAATAGAAACTATTATAATCATAAGTAGTACTAAGACTAAGGAGTATTTACGTAAGAAAAGAGGAGGAACAGTGAAATGAGGAGAGGTAGGGTGAATGCAGGCACCATACAATGTCTGACAATTACTAGGATCCTCCCTGGATTCTGGGAATAAGAAAAAGAAGGGAGAAGACTTCAACCCTAGCTTTATAGCCCACCAAGGAGCCCTTGACAGGGACTTTAAGAACAATTATATTACTGGGTGTGTGGCGAGGTTTAGATGCTTTGGGGGTGAAAGTAATGTCCTTAGACCAGGTTCCCATCTCGGCCCCCATCTCATCATCTAGTAGCTGTGTGACTGTGGAAGAGTTACTCTCCCTCTGTGAGAGTCAACGGGGATGCAGAAAGGGCTAGTTCCTTCCCTCCTTAGAAACAGAATCCCCCATTTGATTTAGGTAAGCACATTGTTGCCCTCAGTTACTTTCGTCAGCTTCTCTCCCAAGTAGGTATAGTATGTGTCTATATTCCGACCAATGAGACATAATCCAAAATGTTGTGGGAACCAGTATGAAACTTCTTAAAGGGAAGGAGGCATTGCCCTTTTCATTCCTTCCTCCACCTTCTTGCCTAGAAACAGAAGTGATGGCTGGACCCCTCGCAGTCACGTTGGACATGAAGATGGTAGAGCAGATGACAGTAGAACCCCAATAACAGTCCTGAAATTCTTCTACATGAGAGAAACACAAATTTCTATCTTGTTTAAGACACTGCTACTGAGATTTTCTGTTACATGCAGCCAAATCTAAGTTACAACTAAGGCAGATATAAAAATGGTATGGATCCAATAAGGTTTTTGCAGTGATTTAACAGGCTAAGCCAGGTAAGTGGCTACCATAGGTATGCTTTCATATATTCATAAATCTATTCATTCATTAAATATGTATCACATCTACTCTGTTCCAAACCATCTCCTTGGCACTGAAAACACAATGGTGAATAAGATTGTAAGGTCTGGGCCATTAAGAGATCATATTCCAGGGAAGAGACAGATGATAAACACGCAAAGAAATAAGGCAATCTAACAGAGAATGATACCCCACAGAAGAAAATTAATGGCGTTATGGTGTAGAAAGTAATGGAATGAGGGAAAGTGCTTTACATTGGTCTAAGACAGTCTCTTTGAGGAAGTGACATTTCGACTGACATTGGAATGAGAAGAAGCGAGTCGCTACGGATTTGGAGGAATCACTATCCAGGTGGAGGAAACAGTACATTGAAGGGCATTGAAGCAGGATGGCACTTAGTATGGGATCAAAGAAAGCTTCCTGGCTGCAGCTTGGAGAACAAGGTTGAGGGTAGGAGTGGAGATTGAGGTGGGCACAGGCCAGATCATATAAGACCCTGAACAATTAGTAGAAGAGGTGCTCATTAATATACATCATGGGAGTAGGAACTTTAAAATCCTGGTCACCCCCAAATCCATGATTTGTATAAACAAGCACCATCAAATGTTTCTGTACTTATTTCTCACAATGTTGAGAATCTTCTTCTCCAGTTAAAACTAGGTGGATAAATATCCCAACAAGATGTGCAGTTGGTGGCAAAGTGCTGTGAGTTTATATAGATCCACGCATGGCTGGATCCAGTGAGGAGGACCCCAGCCTTCAAGATCCAGCTATTGACTATGTTTGAGGCAGTGAGTTGGAAGGCAAGTCATGTCTTGTACAGTGAGCCCAAACAGTATGTCACATACGTGCATGTGTGTATGGGGAAGGGTACAATGTGCTTCAGAGAGGAAAGTGGAGGTTAAACAGAGCAAACACACACACATACACAGGATAGGATGGAGATACTACAGAGCCCGGCAACTGCTCTGGGGAGAAATGTTCTGGCACAGAGAGGATTATTGGTATTTTGTTTTGTTTTTCTGTTTTGTTTTGGGGTGTGTGAGTGTGTGTGTGTGTGTGTGTGTGTGTGGCAGGTACACAGGCACATGATTCCCTCCTTCCCTCTCTATTTTAGTCTAACCACAAATCAGAGAGAAAAACAACTTAATGATGTGAAATTTTGCTTTACTGCAGGGGAAACGGGCACGGATGTCCCTTACCTGGGGAAATTGATACTGTACCATTAAATGAACACTCACAGAAGGTTGAATCTGCAAACCACCTAATAGGCAAAGTTAAAGAAGAGTGAGAATGGGAAATGGTTGCTGGGATCGATTCCAGACCCACTTGCTTTATGATGCTTGTAATTGTTTGTTCAAGGGTTCCTGTATGGATTGTTTTTCCATGATACTATCTATCCTTTCTGAGATAAAGGAGGACAGAATGCTGAACTATTGCCATGGTCCCCTCCATTGTTCAGAAATGAGCTGCACTGATTTCAAAGCTTCTATTATTTTGCGGCTCCAGTGATCACCAGACATGGAATCTTTTGTGAGCCTGGGGGAGCTTGACTTTTCTTATGCTCTTCTTTCTTGTCTCCCCACAAATACTCAGCAGACAGGAAAGAAAATAGGCTTTCCAAAGTTGCCTCTGGATTCTTAGGGTTTCTTATGCCCTAAAGGCAGTTTGCAGCCAAGCCACCTTCGGGCCACTTAGAAAAGGAAGAGGTTTTGAAAGATACAGACTTAGATAAAGATATAGAGATAAAGATACAGATATGTTTTTATCCATTAGTGCAAGTCCTACTGTTTACTGGTTCACAATGATTTTTTTAAACAATTTTTTAAAAACGGATTCTAATAAAGAAAGACATTTTCATTTGGCAATGGCTGGGGCTATCTTTGGTTAGGAGACAAAACAAGTCTCTTTAGTAGTGTAATAAAACTGAAATATTACATATTTTTTCCTCTATCCAGGCTGATCATTTACTCACTGGAACTAACTCCAAAGTAAATCTGTCTCTTGGGAAAAGGCAAAGAGGTGTTGAGGTTTGTCTGTCAGAAGGAAAAAGAAGACTCTATCAAAATGCACCGCTAGGGTCTTTATTTTTGTTTGTATATCTTCCCCTGAAGAATGGATCCCTTGTTGCATTATATATCAGATTCCATGGAGGGCAAAAAAAACTTGTCTTTCTGGGTGATGACGGAAGACACACAAACCTAGTGAAGACCATGGAAGCTCCAGAAACTCAGCAAGGCATGCATTTCCAGAGGCATGGATGGCCTCCCATTCCTTACATTCCTTCTGTTAATCTGCTCAATTCATTCTCAGCTGGCTTTGCTGCATCTATTGTTTTAACGCCAACACATTCTGCTCTATCTGCCTCGAAACAACACGAAAGCCGGACGTGCTTTGATGCAAAAGTGGAGGAGAAGCAGCTGAATCCAAGAGAAGGAAAAATGAGAAAAAAAAGTCAGAATGAGGCAAGGGTAGGCATGGTGATCCAGGGAGCTTGATTTGTAACCAGAGTCATAGAACTTTTGCTAAAATGGCAAAGGGTCCTCTGCAAGCGCCCACAATGAGCATCTCCAACAGATGATGTTATTCTTGATACACATGCCCTGGCTGGATTGCTGGTTTGTAAGATAACGTCAACATGTTCCAGGGAGACAGGTCACCCTGCCCAGTGGCCCCAAGGAAATGAGGCAAATCTGTAATGTGAGGTTAAGTGAAATTTAAAGAAAATCTTCCAGTAAGTCCACGTGGCGGGAGGCCACGGGGTGGTGTTCTGGGCAGCAGGGGCCCGGCCTGTCCATCTCTACATCGTTGTGGGCCCAGCAGCACAGCCCAGCAGGGCCTTGACACGTGAGGCCCAGGAGCATCCTGGCAAGACCATCCTAAGGGGAGAGAATGCAGGCTCCCCAGCTCCACGGAAAGACAACAGGCCAGAGACTGACGGGAAGGGCAGTCCTGAGCACAGCACGACGTCTGTGCTTCCAGGGTCCCTTGAACGCATGCCTAGGATGGGGGAAGGCTGCAAGAGAGAGCGAGGGGCCCCGGAACTAGAAAGGCCGCTTAGCTCTGTTCTCCACGTGGGCAGGGCTGCCTCATAGTGTGTGTAACGGCGGGTAGAGCAAAGGCTCTGGGAGCCTCTGGATTTGTTGTGGCAGCAGGACAGGCACACAGGGCGGGGGACACTGCCAACCATCCTCCTGGGAGCAGAGAGGTCATCTAAGCATCCAGTCCGGCTGCCCTCCAACCTACCCCAACTCTGTCTCTCTGCCGCGCATGTGTCTCACCATCTCTGGCTCACTCTCCATCTCTCCATCTGCCCTGCCTCTGTCTCCCTCCCCCCTTCTCTCACCATCCTCCTCCTCCTCTGTATCTCCCTTTCGCTTTCTCACTCATTATTTCTGTCTCTCATTGCATCTGTATCCGTCTCACTCTAGCTCTGTCTACCACTCTCTCACCATTTCTCTTTTTCTTTCTCTGTCTCTCACTGTGTCTCTCTCTTGGTCTTGGCTCTCTCTCTCTCATTGTCTGTCTTTCCCACCTTCTTCCCTCTATCTCTCCAGCACCCTGGTGATGATGGGGAAGAACCCTGAGGTTCCACTGAATGAGCATGGATGAAGGGCACTACCCCTGGGGGACACACTGTTGGAGGAGGGGAGAATGGGCCATTCAGACACCCCACGCCTGGTTGGGGCAGGTGTCCTGCGAATGGCGAGGATATGCCCGTGAAGGCTCGGATCTGTGTCCGGCTCTCACAGTGAGAATCTTTGCTGACAGCTCCATCAAGGTCAGAGTTTTCTGACACTGGGGCAGGGGCTGGGAGAGTAGAGAGTGGGGACACTGCGCAGTCTCAAGACACAGGTGACTTTAAATCTCAGAGAAAAGAACCTGATGGTGCATGTTCATCTAACCACCTTCTAACAGAGCCTTGAAATTTTCTGGGATTAAGTGATACAAGTTGTGAGCCGCTCTGGTTATGAATTCTTCAATCTGTCCCAAACCCTCCCCACCATCTCATTTTCCTCAGAAATACTTTCTCTGCATATAATTCAAATCCCTATCAGATCTGGTCTTTATTGTATTTTTCATTATTCATTCAGCACCGCGTCAGCCCCTCTACTGTGGGCGATTTCCTCTGAAGTCGAGGCTTCTCAGAATTAGCTCATTTGTTTCAGTGCTCCAGCCACAGTGCCCAGGATCCATCTAGAAGGCAGCCAGTGATAAGGCCCAACCCCGCCCTGATCACTGATGTCTCTCTTAAATTCCAAATGTCTTTCACCGGTGCCTTTCAGAAAGCATTTGTCCGGGGCCTTTTAGGAAACAAAAATGACACATCCAAACCACTGAGCTCCTCAACCAGCTGTCTGCTCACATCCCGCTGACTTGAGGGTATTTCAACTTAGTCTCTGCTGGAGTTGAGAATTTCTAAGTCATCATCAAGATGTCCTTCTTGCTGGCCCGTAATTCATATGCTCCTTACCAACTCTTGAACCATGAAAAGTTAACCACCCGGCCCCTTTGCCCCAGTCAGCATGCTATTCTCTCCTATGTAATTATCAGCCCTTAAGTAGAATTCTGATTTTGTAATGCTCTATCATATGAATTTAGCAGCACTGGGCCATGGTGGTTATTTCTTGTCAGCTGGGTTTGTCAAAAGAGGTATCCAGGAACTTAATTAAGTTCCTGGAGGCCCCTCAGCAAGTCAGTGCTCAAGACAAAGACAAGCTAGTGCCTGCAGCCCTGACCTGCACTACCCACCTCTACCGTGATTGTTGGCCTTATCTCATGACCTGGAATTCTTTTCTGATGTGTGCAGGAATCATGCCCTGTGACTTTCACCTTCTGTGAATGATTTTAGCTTTTAAAAAGTAGTTATATCTTTCCCATTCCAAGCCCTTTTCTATTTGATATGGTTGGGTGAGTGGTGTACCCTGTTGGGTGTGGGGGGGAATTGGTTTCCATTTCTGTTGAGATATTTTTATTTCTCCCTCTCCTGGAAAGAACGGAGACACACAGAGGGTTGGCAAGAGGAAAGAAAGTAACGGAGCCTGAAGTTGCCATGTTTCCATGTGGAATGCATCTCCATTCCCCTTAAAAATCTGGGTTTCTTCATGCCAGAGCCAAATTCTTTGTGTTTATTTCATAGCCAGGTGGCATGGAAGAATACACGGCCCATTCCAAGGGAGCTCAGTTAGAGCACAGGCTTTAACTCAATCAACACAAACCTAATCATGAGTTTTCAGCCCACTGTGTGGCCTTTAACTAAATTTGGACATAATACACCCAACAGGGAAACAGCCAAAGTAAACCAAGACTTTAGGTAAACTTTCATTACTCATTAGGCAGAGGCAGAAAGACAAGCAATAGTCATTTTCTGCTTTAGAACTTAAAAAAAATAATGAATGGATCTTCTGACTGATTTGAAGTTCAAAACTCCCAGAGCTTCAGCTCCCTAATCCTTCCTTCAATCGTGGAGGGATGGAGGCGGACACAGGAAGGTGCTGATCCCTAAAATGACCTGGGCCCCAGCGTCTCCAATCTTTCCTTTAACGTTCTCCAGTGGTGTGAGCCCACACCAAGGCCCTATTTTCAGAAGTGCAGCAGCTGCTTGAACATTTTGAGATGAGCACCTTGAAAAAGTTAGATTCTCTCCTGAGGGCTGGGAGAGCCAGTCTGAGACATCCTACTGGCCAGGCCAGATGATGCTAAAAGTTTGCCACTGGGTCCCTGGGCTCTCCTCGTTCCTTAGAGTGAGGGTCTGAGGGCACGTCCTCCCACTGAATTGTATGGGAGCTGCAGTGTCAATCACCATAGAGCCAGTAAGAGTAAGTAGATCAATCCACTTCACATAAATTAAATTATTGATTTCACACTTAACCCTAATGAAGTAGGCACTATTCTATACCCTTTTTCACAGATGGAGAAACTGAAATGCAGAATTAAAACAATACAGCAAGTAAGTGGCGGCGCTAGGATTTCAATCAAAACTGGCTGCCTCTAGAGCCGTGAGTTAGAAAGGAAAGGAGTAGCTCCTTCCTGGGGAGTCGGAAGACATCTTCACACACTCCTGTCAAGCTGGATCCCAGCTGCAGCTTTCCTGTTTTTCACACCCAGCACACCTCTCACAGGACCCCCCAGCAGTGAAGCTGCTTCCTGGAGCAGCCCCATTCCTTCCAGGCAGTTCTTCCTAGAAAACCCCTTCCATCTCTAACTTCCACTCAAGTTTCAGTCCTTAGCCTAGTATGTCTTCCACATGACAGCTCAGTCCCTCCTGCTTGGCCCCTAGAGTCACACCTCTGCAGGCAAAACACCTCCAGTCTTTCACCTGAGCAGCAGGTGACCCCAAGGTGTGTCTTCCCGCAGGCTGGTCACCGTCCCACTGATTTCTGGAAAGGGCAGTGCTCTTAGCCCTGGCAACTGTTCTCCAGAGTCTGTTGACCATGGGAAGCTGGAGCACTTCCTGCCCTATTGCCCTCCCACTGTCTTATCTTTTATTTTAAATTAGGCCCCCAAATGCTGAAAGACTCAGCCCAATGATGCTCTTTGTCTTTTCAGAGTCTGCTTCTGAAAGATTTAGAAAAACAAAAAACTTTCTGAAAAATACACAAACAACATCAAAGGGGATCTGAAATGTGAAACCTGATCCATTAAGGCAATAATTTTCGCTTCAGTGTTGTGATGAGGAAAACAACAAAAAAAGCATGGATGAATACCATGGGATAAAGAACTGCTCTTCATCCACACCTGTGTATCCTGATTATCACTACAGTGGTGTTGGCTGATGTGGGCTTGCTTCAGTGATGCAGCTATTCTAGTAAGAAGTCAAGGCTGCACAAATTCTGATTCACCAATCATGTGTGCTTGTGTTCTTTTAAGTCAGTGACATCAGAGATCCTATATTTAGCTTGTATAAACTGCCCCAGCCCCTGGAGATTTCTTAAATTTTTAATAGAAAGCAGACTTACTGACATTTCTGCCCTTTGCATACTAGCTTTGCAGAGGGACCCATATTCAAATACTGACTCTGCCATTTACTAGCTTTGCGACCCTGTACAAGTTCCCCAATCTCATTGAGGCTCAATTTGTCTGGCATTTAGTAGATACTCAATAGAACTGTAGCTTTTTTGTTTCTTTGGTTGTTACCACTGTTTTCCTATTAGTCAAAGTTGGTTGTAGGCAATGGTAACCAAGAATTTCAAGCAGAATAGTATTCAGTGCAGGAGATTAGTTCCTTGCACGATTCTTAGAAGGGTTGGTGGACTGGGAGACAGGGCCACAAAACTGTAACTGCTGGAACCACAGGTCAGGGCGCTATTGCTGTTGCTGCCACCACTGCTTTCAAATGACCATGAGGCCGAGTCTAACAGCCACAGTCACCTCCAGACACTAATTTCTGTGCCCATCCTCACCAGTAGGAACAGTAGTTAAGATGATGGCCTCGGCCTCAGCTGCTTTCAAAGCTCATCCAGGTGTGTCTAATTGGCAGAACATAATTTGCACCCAGAACTCTAGCGCTTCAAAGAAGTCTGGAAAGCTGGTTTTTGACTCTCAAGCCCCTGTGGTGCATTAAATCTCAGAAAAAGGTGGGAATGAATGCTGAGGGCTAATTGACAAAACCTATCACATTACTCCTAGCTATCGTCTCTACCATCTCCACCACCAATAGAGCACGTCCTTGGTACCACAATCACAGCCACAGGGACAGTTTGGTACAGAGTTTGTAGCAATTTTAACCCCTGTAAGTTAATTGATTAGCGTTTCTGGTACTGCAACCTATAACCGTTTACAGAGATTTTCTTTGTTGAACACTAACTGGACCACACGGGATCAGATATACAACCTTTCCTGGTTAACATCCTAATTCAGACAACAGAGTTTATCAGTCCTGAGTAGAGAGTCACTTTCAGAACTGCAGCAAACACAAGGGATCAGATGAGAGAAGTTTTATGAATACTAAAGATTTTCTGGTTAAATAAATTGTTTGGTACTCAAGTAACAATTCAAACAGGAAATTGACTCTTACATCTGTTCTTTATGGTAAGCGTATGGAATCACACCCTAGGATCTCACAGTAAAACATTATGTCAAATGGGTAGATCACAGAACAGAACCACAAGTCATTCAAACTGCTGTTTTATCTTCTCTAAGTGTCCAAGGAATTAGGAAACACACGAATGTCATTTTACATGTCTGCTGATCCCTTGGTCTCTCTGCTCGTTGATTGGCCCCCCAAAAAAACCCATCAGTGATAGGCAACCAGAGAAGAATAAAACATAGTAGACATTAAGTTGGAGAAAGATGAAGAGTATATGACCACGGTACAGAGAAACTGCAGGGGCATGAGCAGATGAAGTGAATCCTTTGAGTTTCGTGAAAAGGAGCAATATTATTGAATTCTGACCCATTGGACAGGCGAAAGAAGTTAAACTCTTTTTTACAATGGAGTCATGTTAAACCATTTACAGAGCAAATACCTCTACACTGTTTGTAGGTAGACAAGCATTTAATTGTATTTTGCGACACAAAGTAATAAGAAGTAAACATTCATCTATAATACTATTAACTTAATTATGGTAATAGATTCAGTGTAGACCCAGAAAATTATGGGCTGATAATATTAGCTTGTTCAATTTTAAAATAACATGTTGACTATTAATAGCAATGTAGTCTTAGTAATAACCAGATCATGACAGAGGAATGGTAAATACACGTGAGGTAATCCAAAAGAATTCAAGGGATGCTGCTACAATGACTAATGAGACTTCTCATGGATAAAACAGCTCTACTTTACTAAAAGTGAGTTAATCAAAATACTTGTTGTCTGTTAATACTTCCCCTTAAGATAAAAGCCAAATCAAATATAAAGATTGCACTTTGGAATCTTGAATGGCATTTTCTAGTTCTGGGGATAAACTTGTTACTCCCCTCACCCCTCCTTGTCACACTAAATGAGCATTCAAGAGCAATGCTTATCTGGCATCATTATTTACGTCTCCACTGGAAAATGGCGTTTTTTTTTTTTTTTTTTAACTTATGCTATTTACCTTAAGGTCCAGTTTTGAGAATATGGCAAATCGAGGTAAATAGTGACTCTTGTAGTTGCTGTCTCATTTTTCTGCTTTAAGTGTTATTTTGAAATCAAAGAAACTAGTCACCTTTATTTCAACATTCATACTTCTCCAAAAGGGAGAAGGAGATCAAATTATATGACAGTAATGTCCACAAAAATCATCAGTGATATGTGAGTGAGAAACCAGAGTAAATTGAAAGTAAGATTAATGGTTAAGACACTTTTGTGTTCAAAACCTGTAACTCATTTAAGCAATGAGAGACAAAGTTGTAGGGCTTCTTTAGGTAGGTAGGTAGGTAGGTAGGTAGGTATGGATATGGGGAAATAGATGAAAGGAAGGAAGGATGGAAGGAAGACAAGAAGGATAAATAATTGTGCTGGTTTATGTTGGACCATTACTAAGACAATCCACATTCACAGACGCTAGTTACACCCATGAAAACCCAAGTTATTAAGGCAACATAGAAAACCCTTCACAAATGAGCTCTTTCCTACAATCCACAGTCTGCATGCTTCCCTTAGTCTTTAAAGTTTCAGAAATACCAATCACTTGTTATTGCATATCGTGAAAACTACTCTGTAAAATATTCCCTGGTCCCCTTCTCGTCTTCTGTAAGTTTCTCTCTGCTTTGGACCAATTTCTGATTTTGTGTATATCACACTGTTTTGTATTTCACTGAGCTGTAATTGCATTTAACTTATTTGTCCATCTAACTGGGCCCTCACCACTAAAGTGAGTTACACAAGAGAGGCGAAGTATTTTCTTATTTCTGTTTGTATTACCAGAGCATAGCATATGGCTTCACACAGAGTATGTGCTCAGTCAACATTTAAAAAAACTGAACTGACACACTCATTTACTTATTTTTTGACCTTTTTAATAGACTTGCCTACTGGAGTCTTCAGAATAGTCCAGGCTCTTAAAGATCCCCATGCCCAGATCACACCCCAGACCAATGAAATCGAAATGTCTAAGGGAGAGAGCTGGATGTCAGTATTTTTAAAAGATCCCCAGGTGATTCCAATGTACAGCGAAGTTTGGTAACCAGTGCCTTGGAACCATTTTCCAGCTCCTCTTGGTGCTTTATTTCAAAAGAGTGAATGGGACATTTCCTTGACCAAATCTTACCCCTCCAAATATGCTTCAAATGGGGAATGTGTTAAGTGCAATGGGGAAAGGTAGAGAAATTTAAGAGTTTCCCCACCCTCCAACTTCTATCAAAGGCCCTAAGCCCGGGCTCTGGACAATATCCTTCTCTATTCTCTAAGGAGGGCTCTTAGAATCTGTCTCTGGGAGTTAGAACAAGATTGGAAGGATGTTTTGGATGAAAAATCATGTTTACTAGATGAAAAAAATCATTTTATAATCATTTGATAACATACTTCATTTTGTTTATTAAAGAAAGAATTAATGACACTGAATTCTGGTCTTAAGGCTTAATTCTTGTCCTAGTATCAATAGCTGAACACACACTCATATTCATTAATCCACTGGAATATGCAGATGGGCATTTCTTACTGAAATGTCTCCTAAGAATGTATCATGGAGCTGAAAGGCACTGCGACATCCCTCTGTCAGTACTTGGCAGTATCTCTCTTCCCTCTTGTACGTGAACGAAGTTGTCTTTGCAAAGTATGTCCCTCCCATTTGGTTAGTCTGGGACCCTTAAAACAGTGAATCAGAGTTTGGGCCTAAATACAGTTTTACTAAAAACTAATTTTTAGTTATATACACAGAAAGGCAGACCTTCCTATAGATATCCTTTTATGTGGAATTTGTAGCCATAGCCACAATGATCTGCTGAGCAGATGCCCCTGTGTTCCAAAGATGAAGCTCACTCTGGATAAACTTGAAATTCTGTTGGAACTGATTATTTTGTGTCCCCTCTTTAAACTCCCTGCCCCAGTTTGTATCCTTCAATTCAGTTGGTGGTTTCAATCCAAGCCTGAGAAAAAAAATCTATCTCTGCACATAGCATCCTGCCCTTGAGGGTTATCCACAAAGAGTTGTAAAAAGACCACTCTCTCCCTTGCATTTCGTGCATGGCCAAAGAGCAGCTACATTTGCTGTTGATGCTTTTCTTGAACATTAAGCTCACTTGCAGAATTTATTCTTTATTCCCCATTAGGGGAGTTATGCAACTTGAATCCTTAATGGACTTAATCAGCAGGGTAACAAGACATTTCCCCACTCTGGGCTAAGTACAAGGCAGAGTACAAAAAACATATTAGAGACATCTCTGCCCTTGAGGAGTTCATCATTTAGTTGTAGAGATGAGAGGGTCACAAAAACTACTAAAATGTATGACATGTCTACTAAAAGGACTATTCAAGTCAAGGCTCATTTGTTTGTAAGGAAGAGATACATGCTCAGAGTTGCTCAAGTTTCAATGCAGAACTTCTCTGCAGAAAGTCCAAGGGAAGTTAAACCAACAGCTTTCAGGTAGGGCACATGAAGACTGCAGAGAAGTCTTGTCTCATCTCTTGCTATATCATCTTGCCTGCTTCATTTATCCTGTCTTTCCTAGTTTCCTCTACATCTGTGTTCTGAGGATCACTGTATGTCACATCTTTTTACTAGGTAACTTATACAGGCTAACCCAGTTAATTTCACATTCAAAAATATCTTAAAGGCGGTAGATATTATTATCTCCTCTATCACTTTCATCATCATCATCCCCATCACTATGAGCTGGTTACTGCACCAAGTGGTTTCCCTGTGTTATCTAGCGTTACTACAGCCCTGGAAAGAAGGAGAAGGAAAATAAAAAGGTGGGGGCAACAAAGTTTTACAGAAGAAGAGTAGGTATTTTGACTTTGCCCATATTACAAAATCACTTCGAAGCATTCATTCCAGCAGGGTCACACATAGAGATGGTTCCTTTGCTTTTACAATTTGAGGAGCTATCTTCCACTACATCTATATCCACAGGTACAGGTCATTTTCTCTTTGCCTTCCTGACAGCTGATCCCAAATTTACTCAAGTCTCCTGCTTACGAATTAAACATACTGGAGGAAGTTGAACTAAATCTGAAGGTCTCTGAAACATCCAAATTCAAAAGTTTTCACCTGAAAGTTTTTTTTTTTTAAAAACATTTAGTTGTAGTGTGATGGATGTTGAGATTATTGGTCCTCCATGGGAACTGATACAACAAAAGAGAGTGAATGTCATTTGGCTTTAAGATGTGGGAAAGACCACCAATAAGATGTCAGGAGAGGTCCATTTGAATCATTTCTCTCAAAGTTTCAGTAGAGTTTTGAGAGAGAGAGAGTCCACAAGTAAGGAATAAGGAAAGACCTCAGTGGAATAATCAGATAGGTCATCTCCCATAGTCTGTCGGGAAAGCATGAAGAGTTACTTAAGCAGAGAATGATGGAGCGAGAGAGAATTAGATAAGGCCTGGGCCAATCTGTATCAAAACAATCCCTTCAGAGCAGCTAAGATGGCTAAAATTAATAAGACCTGATACTACCAGTTGATGTGGAATGACTAAAATTTTCATACATTGTTGGTGAGAGTGTAAATTTGGACAAAGGGTATGGAAAACTGTTAACGCTGACATAAGCATACACTATGACGGAGCAATTCTACCGATAGAGATGTACTCAACAGAAATATGAACATGTTTCACACAAAGACATAGACAAGAACATTCATACTGGTATTATTCACTCTAGCTCAAACCAGAAATTACCCAAACATCCTTTGATAGTAGAACGGACAATTAAATTGTGGAATAATCACACAGCGTGATCCTACGCCGCAATGAAAAAGAATGAACTCCAGCTACACGGTAACAACATGGATGAACCTCACAAACATAATGTTAAGCCAAAGAAGCCAGACACAAAAGAGTCTATAGTATATGATTCCATTATATAAAGTCCAGAAAAGGTAAATGTAACCCACTGACTGTGTGAGATGCCTTTGCTGGAGACGCCACGTGTCAGGCTCTTGTGGACATTTCAGCTGAGCTCAGATTTCCAGGCACCCTCATCAAGGTGCCACACACGTGAGTGAAACTATCCTGCTCTTTCTAGACCGGCCCATGTGCCAGCTGAACACCACTGCGTGTCCTCTGTCGGTGTCTTCTGTAACAGAAGACTTGCCCAGCCAAACGTGTCCAAGCTCCTGATCACCAAAATTGTGAGCTATAATAAAATGGTTGTTGTTTTAAACTACTACAGCTTGAGTGGTTTATTTTACCACGATGTGTGATGGGAACACCTCTCAATCCACCAGGGTTGAAAACTCCTTGTTTTCTCATTCTTGCTCTTTGCCCACCACACTCCAATAGAGACAAGGTGCTTTGATTAAGAACACGGGTGTCAGAGCCAGACATCCTGGGTTCCAAGTCCCACTCAGCAGATTACTGGCCATGTGGCCTCGGGCTAGTTACTCAACCACTCTAAGTTTCAGTTTGCTCATATACAAAATGGGGATAAAAGCTAATCTATTATTGTTTATTTGGTTGATATGTGGCTTAAATGCATATGTAAACAAAGGTCCAGTATCTTAAGGAACTAGGAAAATGATGAATATCATTTTCTGATAAGTGCTTTGTACGTTGAAAGTACAAAATACGCAAACCCCATTAATCAATCATCCTTATAGGTTATACCCCTACCATCTCCCTCCTGCATATATCCTTCTGTCCAAGGCTGCTACCATTGTCCAGTTAAGTTACTCAGGATTTCTCATACGCCTCTGCAATGACCTTCAAACACACTTTTCCACCTTTGTCCCTCTCCTCGGATCATACATCTCCACAGGGTTGCCAATCGAATCTTCCTAAAACAAAAATTTAAACTCAGCGTTTAAGGCTGATCTGTAGCATTTGTTGCCTGATCTTTTCTATTAGCTCTTCTCTGCTCGTACCATGGTCTTCCATCTAAAAGGATGACTTGCTGTTTCCCTGAACATGATCAAAATCACTGTACATGCCATTCTGTCTGCCCCAAATGCCTTTTCACTGATCTCTACCTATTAGAATTTTATCTATCCTTAAAGAACATTTCAAATCTCAGCCTATCAACTAACCTTTTGCTAATTCTTTCCTTGTTCTCTTGTTTCTCTCTTAATCTCCTTCCCTCCCTCCCCCCCTTATCTCTCCATCTCTCTTCCTTCCTCCTACTCTCCCTCATTCCTATGAAAACTCAATAGCAATGACTCTGAACTTGCTTTGTGACAATTGCCTTAAACAACCATACATTACAGTTATTTGTAACTTTCTGAACCTCTCTAATATAATGCAAACCCTTTAGCTCTTCTACCTAGTGGACATTTAATAAGTTATTTGTTGAATTGCACCAAAAGGGTAGAAGTGAACAGAGTTTGCTGGCAAAAAAGGAAGGGCCTTGTCACGACTTTGCACATCAAACAAAAATTTTTGTGTGTCTAATCCATTTTGAAAACTCTTTGCATTTCATCTGATGAGAAATCACTTCTATTTTTATAAACCTCTAAGAAAAGATATTTTACTGCTCCTTTCAGTAACATCTTCCAGTGTGTAATAAGCTCTAATGTCAGAATAATCTTATTTCTCTCTAAGCTAAATCCATTATGTTGTAGACTGCACTCTTTTTCATGGATTTTTCCAAGTGAAGATAAAGAAATAATGGGGTGGTCACTCAGAACTGTCCATCAATTTCCCCTTTGCAATTTACGCATTCCTTCCGCCCACTGTATGGTCAATGCAGGTGCACAATATCACCATCACTCACTGGTCCAAGGTGACTGGCCCAAGAGCAGGTGCTTGACCCAAGGGGGGGCCAATAAATCTCTTTCTCAAGATTTTCTCTTCCCTGGGATCATAGAGAGTACCTGAGATCAGACTTTTTCCAGTGGCCGAGGATATCTGATATAAATTTCACAAGCTATTAGTTGCCATGCTCAATGCTATGGGAAGAAAAGCAAGAACTGAAGGAGAGAGGAGAAATTTGCATATCAGTGCCAGAGAGAGAATCCAGGACAACCACTCTTGAGACCATCAGCAGCCTTGAATTTGTTTGGTTGCTCACCTTCTTGGCTCCCATTAGCCATAAAGGTGTATGTCAGCCTTAGCTAGTCCTTGTGCTTCTGTCATTTGAAACCAAAAATTTTTTTGCCAAGCCATTCTCTATCTTACATATGTTTCAATCGATCAGCAAGTGTTTACTTTTTATATCATAATGAATTTAAATGGTAGATACATTCTACCAAGCCATTTCTTATCTTTTTGTTTTCCAAGATAAATTAACTCATTCTCCTTTATGGTTATAGAAATAATTAGTTTTCCATCTTCTTCTATTGCCACTGACCTTTCTGTAGCCATCTTCATCTATTCTGTAATATCCTAGAGCTGAACACCTAACATGCAGGAGGTGTCTGAATGTCACAGAGCACACCCACAGCCTCCCACTGTCCACATGTTCTGTGCCCTGCTGTGCGCCCCTCATTTACATGGCTTCTTAACTTCCTCATTTCATAGGCATTTTGTGGTCTTCTCTGCACTTGAGTGTATCTCTTTTAAAAAGAGCATTTGTCATTTTCCCCTCTTTCTTTCCCCCCTTCTGGATTTGGACAAGATAGTATAAGCTAATGTATAAAGGGTCCATTTCTTAGATTCAGCTACTGCAGATATGAAACCCCATGTTTAAAGAGAGAGTGAAAAAAAGGAAATAAGATGAAAATCACAAACTGCCAGATGTAGAAAGAACCATTCCAAGGGAGCTCTTCGGCAGGAGGATAAAATATTAGAACTTACTTAAGGCAGTGGGGTGTAAGAAAGAACTGATTCATGACCTGGCCTCTGTAAGGTTACATTTTATATTTCTGTTATGTTTGGGGGAAAATAACCTAACTGGTGGTGCCCAATGCCTAAAATGAAAATCTATTGTATAATAATGTTCTATTTAAGAGACTGGCAAGCTTTTTTCTATAAAGGACCAGATAGAAAATATTTCAGGTTTGGGGGCATTTGGTCTACACTGCCTTCAACTCAACTCTGCCATTGTTTGTCATTATTTGTGGGAAAGCAGCTGTAGAAAATACATAAAAGAATGGGCATGGTTGTATTCCGATCAAAGTTTACTGATAAACACAGGTGGTGACCTGTTTAGGCCTATAGGTCAGAACTTGCGGACCTCAGTCCCCACATGGTCAATATATATCGCAGAGCTTTATTCACTATATAAAATGATGCCTAAAAAGATGGTAATAATAGGTTTAAGTCCAGAAATTTACAACCTTTGACTTCAGTGCCACATAATACTATTGAAGACCACACACCACATGTGTGTATCTCTACCTATATATTTATCTAGATATACTGTAGTTAGATGAATAGTTACATAGGTGATAGATGACTTGTTAAACTGAGTTAAGCAAGATTTCTGAGGTTGTGATTTTACTAGTCAAGAAGCTTATTAATAGTAAAGCCCATATCTTCTCTATATCTGTGTATCTGGCATCTAGCAAAAGGCCTAGCTCATATAAGGGCATCTGTACCTTTGAAAATAAATTAATATGTGGTTGCCAGTTCCTCACCCCCTCCCCTACTTTACAAACCTCTCCTAAGTCATTCCCTCCCTTCTCACCAACAATGGATTGGGCCTCAGAAAAGTTATACTCCACTCCCACCACCCCCAGAATTTCAATCATTAATGTATTCATTTAGCAAACATTTACCAAATACTTGATGAACATATAAGAGACAAGAATCAATACAATAATCAAAGATATTAGACATAACGGGTGGGCGTGTTTTATCAAAATGATATATGCCTATCATCTTAGTGTCAGCAATCTGGATTTTTGCATAGAGTTTATATTAGATTGCATTCTATTTCAAAATAACTAAGAATCATTTTGCTTCCACACAGGTGAAAGTTTTATTAAAACAGACGCACACATGCACCCTAAAGTTCACTAACATATGTTCACTCATTGGTCCTTGGATTACTCGGAGCCCCTAAAATTTATTCTCTACTAGAATTTGACACCAAAATTGAAATGAAATATTGTTCCAAAATTAACAATTTGATATCACTATTTTATGGAAAAACAAACAAAAATTCCACATTTAAGAGACTGCTCTCCTCATACTTATTTGGAGAAAACTTGTTTTTCAATGAGGACAACATTCAATTTTGAATTATTTCATCAAAAGAATGAGATTATGAACCACTGGCCAAACTCAAAGCACCAAAAAGCGTATTCATATGAATTTTAAGAATGAAACAGCTGCTCCATTCAAGGTAGATAGTAGTGATGCCTCGTCTATATCACCCTGACCTTTTCACTTAAGTGCACACCTATCTGAATCATGACTGTCAGCACCTGCTGCACTGCCTGAAGGCTCCCACTTTCTGCTGGAGGCCACTGTGCCACGGACAAAGAGTGCAGGGGAGTAAGTCTCCCTAGAGCAGCTCTCGGCCAGTAACTGATGGAAGTGGTGTATCAATACCCCAAATCCCTTGTCCCTCAGGTGGGATGGCTCTGAGGTATCAGTTTCCCATGGTTGCAGGTGGCTTAATAAGGCAACTTTATTACCTGCCTTACCTCCCTGCCCCACTTCTCACTCCCATTCCTTCACTGCCTAAGAAAACTACTTGCACTTGAATCTTTTTCTTGTGTCCTCTGGGGAACCACAAACAAAGCCAAAGCCAAACACTCAGCCCTTCTTACTGCAGAAACTCAAACACAATTACTGCATGTCTAATTTTACCTCCCAAATCTAGACCTATTTTTAGTGTTTTGAACAAATCTATCTTAAAATGGCATGAAGGTCTTGGGGAACCATATACAAAACATTAAAACCTACAATATCCATATAGATTTGAAGAGCCTAAACCATCCTCCCAGCCATTAAATGTATACTGAGTGGCTTGGTGGGGTGTGTGAACTTCCTTGGTAATACTTTCCCATTCTCTTCTTTCCCTTAAGTAACCAGAAGGTTCTCCATCCCCTTAGAGGGCAAAAGCAATCTGTATTGGAGTTGTGTGTAGTAGCATTGGGTCAAAAAATACTACTTTACAGAGCCAAATACTAAAGACATTAGGAACCTGAAAGGTCCAGAATTTGCATTTATAACACCTTCTCCAGATGCAAATTATTGTCTTCCAATTTTCAATAAATTGCCAGTTTCAGTGTTGTATTTGGAGAGGAACTGTGTATCCATTTTACAGATTTTCTGCAACGGCCCATTCTCAAACTGCTTAGAGGAAGTTTTTGTGTTTTTAAATAAATAGTTTTTAATTCACATAGAGGGAGTATAAAGCTAATTACTACAATCTGCAAAGCGTGGGCAAAGTTTCCTGGAAGAATCAGTGGATTCAGAGAGTCCTTGAAGCCATTCGGTCTGAAAAAAGCCACCCACATACAATAGTACCATATCAAGTCTGAAGCTAGGAATTTTAATTCATTTGAGGCCAAGACCCAATGAGTTCCAATGAGTGGAAAAAATAATGTGAAACAGAATAGACTTCTAAAGAGCAGGCGAATGTGAGTCAATGAGAACAAAGAACAATGGGTTAAAATGTTCTATCCGGAAATGGAACAACATGAAAGCAGTCTGAAAGCTCAATCAAACATCCTCCTTGACTTCTAGAATAGCATCAACACACTGACATGCCCAGATAGCCTCATGGACTGCTTGTGACCCAGAATGTCCCCAGGTGCGCTCCATGTCTTCCATGCCAGCCATGCCACTCAGCCATCACTTAGAAGAGTCCATGGCATCTTCTCTAATGATGACCACCAAACTGACGGGAACCATCCCAAGCCTCAGAGTGATGTTCCAGAACTTTGTAGCCCATTAGCTGCTTAATAACACATTTTCATGTATTATTTCTACTGCCTCAGCTTTTCTCAGTTTTTCCTGACTTCAAAAATGTCCTCAAACTGGCAATGATGTTATCAAAGGTAGTGTGGTGCCTTTCAGAGCTTTGGTTCCACCTGTAGTGGGTGGTGCCAGGGACCCCTCATAAAAGACTCCCCTATAGAGTTCTCTAGGAATATCTCTAGATATTACCAACTAAATTCAGAATGAAATCATATGAATATTCTAAGTCTGTCCCTGATCCTCAAAAAATTAAGAATAATATTCATAGTAACTATCAGCCACTGCACATTACACAGGGGTCTTCTTTGTACCTAACCTACCATTATCCCATTTTATCCCACTACCCTCTGAGGTAGGTGCCATTAAGGTTAAGTGACAAGATATTTCCTTGGCCCCTCCCTATTCTTACTCAAATGATCTAAATATCCAGCCTGGGTGGTTCTCTCTTGGGCTCCGGATACAAAGTCGTCATCTCATCTTCGATGCCCCCAGACCCTGAGCCGGAATATAAACACACTGAGAAAAGAACTCCTTCTTTTGCATCCCAAGCTTTTTGATTCCTCATCTACTCCGTAAATGGTATTCAACCCAGCAGGTTTCCCAAGCCAGGAATGTAGGCTTTATCCTATACCCTCTGCCCTTCCTTATACCCCATCTCCATGCAGTCACCATGTCTCCTAGTATCCTTTCCTTCCCAGAAGCACTGCTTTAATTCAGGCCATCATCACTCCCTGCCTAGATCATCACATCCACCTTGTACTAGCCTCCTGACCTCTGCCTCAAACCTCTATAATGAAAAAGTTGTTCAGGCCACCCCCCTGCTTAAGATTATTGACGGCTCTCTAGAGACATCAGAGAAATAATCTCAACCTCTTAACATGCCGAGAAAAAGACCCATCCTGATTTGGCCCCTGCCTTCCTTTCCTGGTCCATTTTTCACTCCCTCCCTCTCCTTTGCCTTTATGGATAACAAGTGTTGCTCGTTTTTCATGCCTGCACTGTGTGTTCTTTGTTTCTGAAACCCCTGTCTCCATCCTTCAGTATCCAGTTCAGGTATCACCACCTCCAGAAAGCCTTCCCGAACTTGCCCTGCCCACACCCAACACCACAGCACAGATGCCCATCATTGCACCAGAAACCCTGCAGTGAATGAGCTGCTCTCCTTCCTAATATGAGACCAAATACCTTGTCTCCTTCCACCGTAACCCCAGGGCTTATCACAGTGCCTGGCACGTAGTCTACACATTCCTTCTTTGTGGGATGAATGAATGAATGAATGAATGATGAATAAGGTGGAATTCTCCTGCCACAAATATATGGCATCTATATAACCCTCCATTTCCTAAATAGTCTGAAAACTGTTATGTTCACCTGTCCCCATAAGTACATTCATATTTATTAGTTCAAGTGAATCTCTACTTTTGCTTTGAAAAATAGGATAACTATCATCTTTTCATCTATCATTCATTATCGGATCAGCCTTGAGGGCAACTGTTGCGATGGAACCTAGTCCATAAAACTTATGTGTTTATTAGGACAATTTTAATAAATGATTCCTTGGTTATCCTGGGAAAACTTAAACCACACTCTCCAAGTTCCAAACCAAATTTATTTTTTCCATCCTTCTGTATTGTCTAATCATGTCTGTTCTGTCCCTGATCTGCCAAACCATGTTTGAATTATGCTTCTCTCACAGCCGCATCAGCCCAACTGAGCCTCAACACATGCTAGTAGAAAACATATACACGCTAGTAGAAAAATGACAAGAAAAGAACCACAAAGCCTGATAACCTGAAATGAAAAACAGCCCAGCAGGAATTATGCTGCAAAACAGGAACGATCTTAAGAGGTGGTGAATGGCACGTTAGCCTCGAACCCAGAAATATCCCTGGAGAAGTCACTGTTCTAGCACAGCTCCAGAGATGGATGTTAACAATTTGCGCTGGAGATCTGAAATGCCCAGCCTGGACAGAAGGGAAGCATCAGCCGTCAGGGAGAAGTGGGTTTAGGAAATTGAAGCCCACATGGGTGCAGCACTCCGACAGTCATGTGTAACGGGAGAAGCTCCGTAAAACTGAACCACTGCAAATGACTGGAGACGAGTTAATTTCAGCATCTTTGGTGACATAGCCCAGAAAACCATGTGGGCTTATCATTTCTAGCTAGAACTGGAAGAGGAGTTTTACTAGCTTGAGGGACAGGAGAGAAGGTTGTATAGAGGCAAGAGAGATGATCCAATCAGGGATGGAATTAAGACCAGAACCAGGTAATTCACAAGCAGAGAATAAATCAAACCAGCACCTGGGATATGGCAGCGCAATCACATCCTGGAGCGGCTGTCAGAGCAAGGGGTCTGCTGAGGGTGAAGAACAGGGTCTCAGGTTAATAGTGAGGAGCCTCCCAGCCAAAGTCCAAGAGTAGGTGTCAGGCCCGGCATAAAGAGACCCTCCTTCGATCCCCACTTGGACATAAAGAGCGGGGAGATGATCTAGTGGGTGAGACAAGCTCCAGCCAGCAGAGCTGGGCACCAGTGAGGCTGTCTCCCCTTTGCTCATAGCTGATCCCAGCTTTACTCTTTGGCCCACAGTCTGCCTACAGCTGACAACCTACGTTATTCCATTTTAGTAACTAAATTTGTTTTCAGTCATTTCTGGTTGAAAACAGCTTCTTTTGGGGAAGTTTCACTTTAAATTCAGAGTTTATTGTCCTTTTACACCGCAGGTTAATATTGCCATCTCAGGGCATCCTCGTGCTTCTCACAGGCAAGGTCAGCAGCAAGGAAGCAGAAACGACATGTTTTGGGGGTATTCCCCATACCCTGCACACCCCGAAAGAGAGATTAGAAAAATCTCAGCAAAGCAAAGAGCCAAAGTTACTTAAGAGAAACAGGAAATGTGCTAAAAACAGACAGGTGTACAATTTTATTTTTAAAGCCAGAAATAAGAATTAGTTGGCAAGAACACAAAATGTTTACTGTTTTCTCTTACGCTAAGATGTGTATATCAGTTTGGCAAAAATCCTGGAAACTTAATAAAATGTTAACACTTGTGATGCTGCATCTTATCAGAGTGTCTGACTACTGGTTCTTTAAGATGTATCAGTCTCTACAAGCTTTGCAATTCTTTGATCTATTCCAACAATCTATCATGTCTGTTGCCTTTAACTGCATTGCCAGTTAATTGTACCTGACAATCCGCTTTGTATACACACAATACTTTTTTTGTTGTTTTAATGTTACATAGGATATATTTAGTGATAGTTAGTGATCCCAGTTTAAGTTAAAATCCAACCATATACGGTGATGCCAAAGCAAATAGCTCACCTGTGTGGACAGTGGGAGGAACAGAAGAACCCACACCTTGAACACATGACCCAGTGCTCCCATCTACAGGTGATGCCTTGCTGTGCAGCTGGCCTTTTTCTCTTTACTCCAACTGTAAAATGAATTGCTATTTCAGAGTTTTTAAAATGTGGAAAAAAATAGGAAATACAGTGAGCTACAGAAGTACTGGAGGATGTGGGTATGGGAGAAAAATTATCAGAGGAAAAGTAATACTTATTTTCACTCTTAGGAATAAAAGAATAAACAGATCATGGAAGACAAGAAGAGAATCTTTGAAATCTAACATTTGTTCAATGTCTTCTATTTGTTTGTCACTTTAGATTAGGTGTTTGCATTCATTTTATTTCGTTTTCATCTACCAGAATCTGGAAATAACTAAAGTGACTTTCTCAAGGCCAAGAATAGGAATGAGCTGGATTCAACTCTGGCTTTTCTGTGGACGACTGAAGAGCAGCAGCTTGTGCCTGACAGCCTGGCCCATCGCTGCAATGCTAGGGGATTCTAGAATGAAGGGTTACACCCTCCTTCCATCCCTCATTCGCTCAGGGGTGTAAAGTGCAGTCATAAATGCTAACAGTTCTATGAAGTCATGATGGCAGCAGGCCAGGAACCCATGCACAGATGACACTATGTGGATTATCAGTCTCTCTTCCTCTGTATTCAGTTATCCTTATTCATTTTCAGGTAAAACAGATTTTCTACTTTTCTTTGTCCTTTTCAATGGGGCTGCTAAGAGGCAGACGCCACTGGGTGAAGACAGCCTCACAGAGGATGGAAACAAAGCCTTAAAAGTCAGGAAGAACTGGATTGAAATCCCAGCTGCGTAACCTTATGCCAGATTACTTCCAGAAGCATCCATCTTCTCATCAGTAGAATGGGTCATTGTGAATAGCTTTCATGATTGAGAAGCTTAAATGGGATAACATCTTAAAGCTCTAAACACAGTGGCTGATAAAGAAAGAACATTGTATGTTAATAAGGAAATAACCCTTCTGGTTTAAATTCAAAAGATTTTAGAGGATATGGGGAGAGAAAAAGGAGGTTTGATGTTAAGCATTATACTCTACCTCCTTATCTATCTGCCTTTATAAAGGTAGGAAGGACAGGTACCAAATAAAGTCTGAAGAAATGTAATCTCTCTAATATTATATATTTATAGAGACAAGCCAAAATGTAACACTGCGATGTTGGCACGGCAATCTAAGACCTAAATCAGGAGAGAACAAAACTGTCATAATAAGTAGCAAATCTGGAAAGATGGGAGCAGATGCAAAACTTTAAAGCCATTAATTTTCTGTCTACCAACACAGAGAGAACGAGAGGGTCAGTGTGTCTGTCATTTTAATACAGCCAACTGGCCCGGAGACCTGTCACGCTAATAAAGCAGCTACAGCTTAATTCCCATAAAAATCTTCATTTTCAATTGATAGTTTTCTAGAGATGCAGCTGGATATTCACCCCCCCCCCCCGCTTTTTTGCCACAGGGAAAATGATCTTTGTCCACTTACTAAATGACAATCTCTTGGCTGCTATACCCTGTCTGGAATTGGAGACCACTCTCCACCTAGATGCGCTGAATAGAATGTACAGGAGTCAGATCTCGGTTCCAGGGTGAGGCTGCTTCTCAGGCAGCCTGTCTGCCCCATTTTATTAGTAAGTGATAAGTAAATGCTTTAGACACTCTTCTTTCAAAAGAGGCTGTCCTATTTTCTGTAGCCAGAAACATGTGATGCTTAAATTTCTAAAATTTTCTTTTTTGCGTTCGTTCATTCCTTTTTGTCTAGAGGCACATTCTATGGAACATTTTAGAAATGACTTCAGGAAGCTATCATGTCTATTCATTTTCTTCTACAATATTATAACTTCTGTGACTGTAATCTCACTGCCCCGATGAATAGCTAAAGTTACAGCAGCAGAGCGTTTCTTCTGCAGAACGTGGAAGTCTGCAGTCTCCTTTATTTTGCTCCATGTCCTAAGAATCTGCTTTTTTTTAATGTTACTTCTGAAAGAGCTTCATTGCAAAAGGTGTTTCTAGTGGAGTCTTGAGCTTAATCAATTGCCCATGAGTTTTCAGGCCTTAACAGGAGAAGATAGAGATAAGGTAATGCGTATTATGCAAAGTTAGCCAAAAGTGAGGCAGTGGAACAGCTTCAGGGACCATCATCTCCCAGAAGAGTTGACACAATAGAGGCGGACAATTAGATTAGAGCATTTTCTTAACTAGGCCAGAAGTAAAATCTTGGGGACAAGATAATGTCCAGATTTGGGTAGCGGCCAAGAGGCAAGAATCCCAAAGCCATCATGGCAGACTCTTGCTATATGTGTGTTCGCCGTACTCTAGAATTTGGATAAGTCTAACTCTTCTTGGAATGAAGGCAAGCGGATCTATTTACTAAAGTAGCAAAGGAACCCATAATGTGCTGTGGCCTGAATCTTACCAACATCTGCTGTTTTCTCAATACTGTAGGGACATCTACTCAGCCAATCAGACACCATGAAGTTAGCGTATTGTGGGAAGTGTGGAAACTTGTGTCTTGTGGGGAGAGGGAAGGTTAGATATTGAGCTCAAAGAGGTGAGAGGAGACCCGCTGGGGAAGACATTCAAGAAACAGAGCCACGGTGTGCACCTGATTATGTTCACCCCACAGAGACACACACAGAACAACGCATGGGGAGGTCGAATGCGAAATCCCCGCGGCGTGCCTGGCTCCTAGGAATTGCTCAGCGCCTTATACACATTGGCCAGTAACTGCTTCAACTGCCACATTTAGCCCTCCGCCTACAATAGATGCAGAAATGAAGTTGTTTAGAAGCCATTACAAAGCAATATTTCAACTAGAACAAATGAATACAGCACAACCTTAGCATGGAAATGCCGAGGGGGGTCACAGCGTGAAGGAATAATCAGAGTCAGATTGAATTAATCACAAGAAAGTGCAGAGGGATGAGGGCCAGCATGTTAATTCCCTCGGGGCTGTGAGCAGTGCCTGCCCTACAAGAGAACCCTGCTGTCCTCCGTGCCATCAACTTCCAGAAGAGACAGGGCACCCAGTAGGTGCTTGGCTGGTGCTCAGGACGCCTAATAACAATCTTGCTAAGGAAACCATAGGTATAAAGAAAGTAACCAGAGTATATAGCCAAGCTAGCAAGCGATGACATAATATTGCATGGAAGAGGCAGTGTGCCAACGGAAAACCCCTGGACCACAGAATTCGAGGGCAAGATTCCAGTCCTGACTCTGCCATTGACTCGCCATGTTACCGTTGGGCAGCTTTTTATTTTGTCAATTCTTTGAGATTCAGCTATCTCACCTGTAGAAGTAAACATTGATACTTTAATAAGATGTACTTTAGAAGTACAGTATCTGGCACCGAGTAGGCTCTCAACAAATGACCAATGTGCTCTTAGGTGTACAGATTGACATCTATTAGGGCTGCAACATAGAGACCACGGTCCATGGGTATTAGGAGACCCAGGGGCCAGAGTGGCCCCTGCTCACTAGGGATGGAAAAGAGTTTTTTGGCCAGAAGGGAAAAAGAGACAAGATGGAACACGTCAGTGAAAAGTCTCAATCGTCTGCCTTGCCCTGAAATTGCAAAGGGTCCTTTTTCTCTTCTGCCTCCCCCATGAGGCCAAGGCCAGGCCAGAGAAGCAGCCCTCTTTGCTGGTCTAGTGGCATTCCATCGCCAATATCAGCTCAAGGGATGGCGCATGGGCTGAGTGTAGTTCTGGAGGTATTTCTGGTCACCTCCAAATCCAAAGCATGTGGTAAATGCAAACAATGAGTGACACCTTTGAAGACAAAGATGTATACCTCCAGGGTGCCAGCAGTGGGATGAATGGTAGCCCCCCAAAAGATATGTCGCACTGAAGCCTGTGAATGTGACCATATTTGAAAGAAGAACCTTTACAGATGCCACCAAGTTAAGGATCTCGAGACGGTATCATCCTGGATTACCTGGGTAATAAGGTTTGGCCTTAAATTCAATGACAAACATCCTTATAAGACAGGAGAGAAGCAGAAAAAGACAGAGAACAAGGCCATGTGAAGTCAAAGGCAGAGATTGGAGCTCACAGCCACAAGCCCGGGATTGCCAACAGCCATCAGAAGTTAGGAGAGGTGTGGAAAGGATACTTTCTCAGATCTTCCAGAAGAAATTAACCCTGCTGAGGCTGATTTTGGACTTTTGGCCTCATGAACTGTGAAAGATGACATTTCTGCTGTTTTAAGCCTCCTGCTTTGTGGTAATTAGTTGCAGCAGCCTTAGGAAACTAAGATAGCACCCACTTAGGGGAAGGGATAAAGTGACAATGATTCTGGGAGAAGGGGATGGGCACCACATACAGAGGTTACCCAGGAAATCTGTGTTCAATCTGCCTATGTAATATTTGGGTTATGAGCTGAGGTGTAGTTTATGTTAAGTAAAACTCTTAACATAATTTTGCAATAAGAGTATTTGTCCTGTGTTTCAGGTATTCCCAAGAGTGGTAGAAAAAGAGAGAAGAAATACTCCACATGGCAATATTCCATGAAATTCATTACCTGGGGGAATCTGTAGAAGATTGCACAGATTATGATGCTAGAGAAGGAAGTAATGGTACCTTTGGGGGCTTTCTGGCTGTGGACTGAGTATCTTGTGGCCAACCTGACTCTCCTGAGAGGGTGTATAAGGGACTGAGAACCCACTATATGCATTTGTGACTGTAATCATGTTAACTTATACTGCAATGGTCTAGCCCCTGCTGAGCCTTTAAGAAAGGGTTTAGAAATCAAGGATTCCATAAAGCAGTACAATTAAGCCAATAACATAAGTAGCAGTTAGGAGTTGCAGGCATCTATACCCACCATCACTCCCTTCCATCCCAACATGGCACAGACCTAGGGCATCCCTGAGAGCTCACAAGTGAAGAATCAGCCATCTCTCTTTTCACTCACATGGGTAGGATTCCATGAGGGTTCATGGGGACCATTTGGATGCTGAATTCTCTGTATTTCAAATTAACTCAGAGAAGCATATGGATGGCTGTATTGCACTGCCTCTGGGCATTTTAGACTGATAATATGTTCCAGTTTAGTCAAATACATCGTCAACATTGCTGTGAGCTAATGGAGAGGAATCATGCACATTTTAAAAATTTGGCAAGACAAATAGAATCTTATTTCTCAGTTCTGATACAATGGGTTTACCTTATGCCTTGTTTTTGCCAAATCTCGTTTCAGAAAACAAAGATACCATTAACAAGCTCCCCATGGTTCTGCCTTCCTTCACCTGGCCCATCTCAGTTTTCTCCTTCTTCCCTTCCTGCTGTTCAAAGACAGAGCAGCCCCAAAGGAGTGTAATTAATGAGCTCCATCTCTGAGCAGCTGGGGGTGGGTGGACCACGGGAGCCAAAAAGCAAAATGGAATTAGCAAGGGGAGGATTTCAGATCATTTGTTCATCTGTCTTTCTGCTTCTGGAGGAACAGAGCGGGTGAAAGAACAGCAGGATGGACTCAGGCCATCATCCCACAGGGTACAGGGAAAAACAAAAAGAAGAGCCCAGAATGGACAGTAGCAGGTACAGAAGGGCACAGATGAAAGAATGCATGTAATTTTGGGGAGTAGCAGAAGAAAAAGGCAAAACTGAAATAAACCCTGAAAATAAATATTCCAGGAAGAAGCAGCAAATCAAGTAAAGGGGAAAGCAGCAAATCAAGTAAATAAACCCTGAAAATAAATATTCCAGGAAGCAGCAGCAAATCAAGTAAAGGGGAAAGGAGAGGAACAAGAATTGAAGAAAAGCAACTTAAATGAACACAAGCAAAGGTATCTAGAATCACATGGGATTTCAAAAAGCCTGAAACAGCAGAGAAAGGGAAGGAGGTGAGGACCATAAGGAGAGCGGTAGGGTCAATGATGCAAAAGCTTTAAGACTTTTAAATCCGGGAGCCTAGGAGGGAGGAGTGGTATCAGCCAGCTATTTCTGCAAAACAAACCACCCCCAAAGAAGTCAGTGGCTTAAAAAAATAACAATTGTTTACTCTTGTCTGTGAGGGTCACCTGGTCGCTGGTTCATCTGGGTTGGGCTTGTCTGGGAATCTCTGCTTCAAGCGGTGGGTCCAGTTAGGCTTGGCTTCCTGGCACAGACTGCTCTCAGGTTTTTTCCACAAGTGCTTCCTCAAGGACCAAGGTGAGAGGGATAATAGCTACCCCAGAGTAAGGTGTTTCTATGGCAATGGTGGGGCTCAAGTGCTGAGCCATTTCAAGCTTCTGTTTACATTACATCTGCTAACATCCCGTTGACCAAATCCTGTCTCACTACCAAGCTCAAGATTAATGTGCCAGAAAATACACTCTTGTCATGGGGGTGGTAGGGAGGGAGTACACAGTGGAAGAATATTCTAATCAATCACAGGAGTGAATGAGGAAGAATAATTAGGAAGTTATCACAAGAGGGCATTGAAACTGTGGCAAGATTGAATGGGGGACAGTAATGCACATATAATAGAACCAAGATATACCTTTATATGCTGTGTATTTACAAGGCCAAAGAACATCACACCCTGTAACCAGCATTTCCACTTTCCTCCTCTCTGATTAACTTGTACTGGACAAACACGTGGCCGTGTTAAGATGGGCCAACCCATGGTCAGGTCATACTCAAATACCATATTACACAATGCTTTTTCCACTCATGCTAGTTCTCCGATTCAGTCTCTGAGTATTGATTTTAATCAGCAAACACATTTACAATGCCATGCATATTAATGTATCACGTAGAATTATAGTGGATAGGTTGGCTTATAGAAATAGTTTAGTAGGCATAATGTGTGAGATTTATAAGACTGCAAAACAAACTACAGTAGAGTATAATCAAGGGCAGAGCATATGCAAAAGGAAATTGTCAAAGGCTTGAAAATACTGAGCTGTTGGGTCATTGTGAACAGGAAAGAAAAGAGAACATCCCTGCAGTTTTCCCTAATACATGTAATTAGGGAAAAGTCGATATGATCAAATTATACCAATGTTTCTCATGGATAGGCCAAATTATATAACTCAAAATGTGTCAGAAGGCAACATGCCATAGTTTCAGCTTAGCTGCAATATTGACATTTAGTCTCTGACATGTTACTTCAGTTATTTGTGCTTCAGTTTCCAATTATTGAAATGAAGTCCTTCTACTAGTTAATCTGTAAGGTTCCTTCTGGCTTCTGCATTCAAGTTTTGATTAAGCATATATTTGTGACTTGATACTTGGGGTACTAAGATGAAACAGTGATGGTTCCGCTCTCAAGGAGTCCAGAACTTAGTGGGGTGGGATGCAAAACATATCATATGAATTTAATGTGGCAAATGCATGTAGAGAAATATTTAGGAGGCCTTGGGAGGTCAGAGGAGAAGGAAGCCCAGGGCCACAGGCAGGCTGAAACCTGTATTGAGTCCTGAAAGATGGATGGCAAACTAATCCATTGAAGGCGGGAGAAAAAAGCATCCCAGGTGGAGACAGAAACAACATAGGAATGGAGGCAGGAAAAGGCCTGATGTGTGGGGGAAACCAAAAGTGTAGAGTCTGAATCAGGGATGAGTCTAGAAAGGAAGCTGAGGGCTCTGCTAAAGAGTCAATAGTGAGACATTGAAGATCTTTCAGTGAAAAAGTATCAGGGTGGGTTTGCATTTTCTCCACAGCTCACACCACTGAAAGAAAGATAGGCATACAAACCTAGAGGCAGAGAAATCAAATGAGAACAGTTGAAATATAACCAATACGAGAACATAAGAATCCAAACAAAGGCATTAACAGTAGGGACAGGGAGAGGGAACAAGGTCAGTAAATATTTAAAAAGCAAAATTAAGGGAGATTATCAGTTCACTTTGGGACATGTTAAATTGACTTGTCAGTGGAGAATCCAAGAAGAGATACCAGCAAGCATTGTCATTTACTTGTAATTAAGAAAGAGGAAATCAAGATCCCTTGAACGACATCAAGGACAGACATGGTATTAGAACTGGGGATTGTTCTTCTTAGCGGACATCATGGGAGGTGAGTTTCAGGAAGCTCTAGGCAACAACATCTATGTAATGAGAAATTCTAAGACATCTCTTTCTTATACATAAAAGTCAGTATAAAAAAACCATTGTTTTAAATTAAAATAAAATTATTACCAGATTTTTCCAAATTAGTATTTTCAAAGGTATAAATTTTATGTGAGCTTTTATAATACAGTATTTTTGTTATTAGCTAGCAAATAATTGGTATTTTATTTATTTATTCCATTTGATTTTGCTTTCTGGGTCTGTCTAATGTTGATTTATTCCTAAGGAAACATCACACTCACACACACACACACACACACACACACACACACGTTTTTCTGACTGAAGTCTTCTGAAATAGTCTATGCCCCACAGAAGAAAGAGAATCAATATTCCCTTTTCATTTTGCATCTTTCTCTGGCAACTGTGGGAAAACACGAAAAAATCTATATTACAAAGAATGATGCCCCAAGACAGCAGAGGCAAGAATGCTCAAAGAGAGAAGGGCTCAGTGACTTTCCATCCAGGCACATTTTCTCCTGATACAAAGGAAATGAAAGAGCCCTGGTCATGCACTATATGTGTGTTGCCGCGCCAGCAGATGAAAAAAGAAAAAGTGGAAAGATTTAAGAGAACTGGGAAGGGTCTGAAAAGGCATACTAGCACGTCGGGGGGTAAATCATGCAACATTTGCTTTTTAGTGTCTAAGGAGAAAAATCACTTAAAGGAATATCTGGGAATAAAACAAACACCTTTTACTAGTAAAACTCCCTCCACAGTATATCAATTTATGGTTCTATTCCCTAAAGGGTCATGACTTAAAAATTCACATGAACTGCTAACATGCAAGAAGGGTGGATACTTGCAAAATGTGATGTGAAATTATTTCATCATGATTTTTTGAGATTTCTAACAGAAATATGCAAATCTAAGTTATCAGTTTTAATGAGTTAAAGACCCTAGAGTAAAGGCTTTGCTCTGTCATAGAGAAGTAAAGACCTCTGTTACACTGCTAAAGCCCCAGAGGAGCCATGTTATCCTGAGACATTCCAGAAAGGTTGATAGTGGCTCAGAGGTGGTGCACGAATTCTGTGGTACAACTTAGTAGAGGTGGGTGACAATTGAGGTTGGGCTCACAACTTGGCATGTCCCCTCCTGTCTCTTATCCATTGGTAATTTCCTTCTGGACGGGAGAGTTCTGTGCTTCTCAAACCTGCTACAGAACTGCCCGTGGTGCATTTTACCAATAAAACTGTTCAGGTTCCATTCCCAGAAATTGTTTCAGTGTTTGAGCACATGCATTCTCCAAAAATAAAAGGCAAATCAAAAAACTCAGTTGGTAATTTTGTTGCGTAGCCAGGGTTAAAAACCAGAAAGAGAAAAGATGGAAGGAAAAGGGCAAAAGACAAAAGAAGGAAGGGAACCAAGTAAGCTCACTTGGATGGATCCTTACCCTTATGTATTGAGACTGCTCCAAAATTCTGGGCAATACTCTGTTTTTGGCCATTTCTTTCCCATTCCCATACCTAAATAGAAGCCCATGTGGTAAGTATACTCCCACAGTGGATCTGATGTGCCACATCTTGCCAATTTTAGTAGAAGCAGTGGGATGCAGAAAGCTACCTATAAGCAGGATATCACAAAAAGCTGTTGTCTAAATCTGAACTCTACTGGAGTTAAGAGTTACATGCCAGGTGGGGGGATAAAAAGGAACAGAGGATAAAAACTGATTCTAGGTAGTGGTGAGTTATTCCAAAGTACAATTCCAGGAGCAAATGTTGTTGAATCAATTTTAAAAACAATTAAAGACACCGTGTTTCCAGGAAAACCTTCAAGTTTCTCTAAAGAGACTGCAGGTTGAATATCTACTGAAGACTCATTTTTACTGCTGCAATGACTCAGTTGAGAGGGAAGTTGGTGAAATTCTCTTCTATTTTCCTTTTATGCCAACTAGTTTACTGATTTATCTTATAATACTGGATAAACTGGTTTTCAAAAATGGTAAAAATTTCAGGGCTCCTGTATCTCTTGTGCAATATTTAACCACTTAGTGGTCTAGGGCTACTCCTACTTTCCTCCACCCAGATTGCAATTTATAGTGGCTGGTTTTGTTGATTTCCTCCCCCAGAGCTTGATTTGATATTTTGGATATGAATCAAAGAAAATTAATGAGAGTTTCAGTCTAAGCAAAGGATCTCTACATATAATAACCACATATCTTGAGCTAGACCTATTTGCAGTTATTTTCAGTTAGAAGTAGCTATAGGTGAAAAAGACAACATAAAGTCTCTCCCTTCATACACCCACACCAGTGTAATTTTTTTTTTCTTTAAAGAAACTGGCATTGGCTAAATTCTCTAGTATATATTTTTAAAGAAATAATCTATAAGGACTGCCAAAGGGTGACTGTTAATAGACCTGGCTCTCTTGCAGGAAGTAAAGTGGCAGAGTCCCAATAATAATTAGGTAGTTGAAGCAACTGTTTTATACATAATCTACATCTCTACCATTCCTACTTTTGCCTTCATTACACGGGCATTTTATCCTAGATTCCTCTTCTCTTATCAAAATCATTGATCACTAATCTCTCCTCAAGTTTCTTCTGTTTTTTTGGATGCAACTATGAAAAAGTTGCATGATAATTTGGAAGGGAAGCATATTATTTTAGTATATTGTTTGTAGTTCCCGGGCTAATAAAGACCTCTCACTAGGTCTGTAAGTGTCAACCCAACAGTATAAAATAAAATGAGGGCGCTGTCACAGTTTGGGTTCCGCAGGAAGCTGACTCTGAAATGAAGACTTACAGGCAGGGAGATAATGAGGCAGCGCTCTTGGGATCAAAACTCCTAGAAGAGAAGTGAGGGAAGTAAAATTGGGCAGAAGATTGAAATCGAGCTGTGATACAGCCTCACAGGAGGTCACAGACAACTCCACAGGGAGTCTGAAACTAACATGACCTTTCAGAGGGTGTGAGTTGGAGCCAAGGGGGACAGGCCTTTGTTCCCCCAAGGTGCTGGGTCACTGGACGTGCACCAGCTAAAATGGGGGCACAGCCTTGGCCTCCCTCCAGCTGTGGCAGTGCCCAGAGGGGCTGGTAGCTGAGGCTTTCTGCCCCACAGCACTCCCAGCACCGTGGAGGTGTGGGTTCTACTCTCTTAAGTGGGGGATCTGGGTGGTGTCTCCCTGCATCGACTGCAGTATCTTTAGTGATTCAGTGATGGCTGAACAACCCCAACTGTTCAGGCTCATCTGTGAGCAAATTTACGCGGTCCACCATGCTTTACTTTAATGAAAAGGATGAACAAGCCCAATTTGAGGGTCATAATATTTGTTGCCTTGTTATTGCTAACTGGAGGGCTCAGAGCCAATCAACTGACAGCTAAGTCATCACCCATCTCTGGATTATCAGGCCTTGAACAACTCTCCTCCCAGGATAGGATAGTATTGAAATCCAACAGACAACTATTTAATCGTACCTTCTATTACCAACTCCATAAGGACAAAGTGTGATTACATATCAATATTTTTGCATGTAGCTGTGAACTTAAATTTACTTTCTTTGCTCATTTCAACTGAGGTTTATTGGCTGAGCATACGTCGTTTGGAATGGGTGAATGGGTGCACACATTTAAGTGGAGATTTCTTTTTTTTTCTACTGCTTGAGCTTTCTGCAGAAGGAAAGAGCTTTCTACTTTTGAGCTTTATGAGAAACACCCACGGAAGAGCTCCTGAGTGGTGTGAAAAGGTGGGTGCTGTACAACCCGGACAGTCCAGTGGCTTCTTTCCCAGTGATGGGGGCTGGCAACTGGAAACCCAGTGAGGCTGAAGTTGTTATTAATGAGAGTGTTGGACAGAGAGAAACAGCTTGGATTCTGAATTGAGTTACCTTCATGTATTTCATCCCCGATTCAAATTTTTAAAAATTATCAATGTATATGTATTATTGCTTCTGTCATCGTGTGGTTATACAGTCACATGAACATGGGGCTGCTTGGCTGATGTGTCATGTGATGGAGCTGAATGAGAGGAGTCTTGAAATAACACTTTGAATGAATTTATTACAGGAAGGATAGTCAGTTTCAGAAAACTGAACCCTGAATTTTCCTTCTAGCTGTTCCATAAAAGATGGCCAGAATGTCAAGGTTTTTTCCAGCAATAATATTTTTTGAGCTCCTGTGTTTATCTGTAAGCTCTCCTCTGCCACTGCACTTTTTCTGCAGATATCAGCATATTCTCCACAAACTGATGATTGCTCGCATTAGCCCGTGGTATTCATCTCAAGAGCTCATCAAGCACCATTTGTCTCCTCTGAGCTTCTGATTTTTTAAAATGCCTTTACCTTCCTCCCCAGGCTCTTAACTAAAGGTTTTTCTGTAAAGACATTTTTCAGTATATTGGACATCACACAACTATTTTGTCTTTGGTTAGACTAAAGCTCGCTGGGAAGTCACTTGCTGCTTTGTCATTAACAGAGCTAGTGGAAGAAGGAGAAGGAGGGTGGGTATGAAGGGCTTTATTCCCCTGGGTTTTACAAGTAACTTTTTGATAAAGATCAGAAAAAAATGATTAAAGGAGAACTGATAATGAGCAACGTGAAATTAAGATCAAATGTGCTTGTCTTGTGACTTGCTGGCTGGAACAATAAAAACAACAGCAAAAATTAATAAATCAAAGAGGAAGTTAAAACAGGCTACCAGAAACTTGCAAGAAGCACATGCGATTGAGTGCTGAAGCCAGTTAAGATGAACCTGGGGGACGGAGTGCAGGAGGAGGGTCCCCTAGAGGGACAGCAGCCTTTGCTGCAGTGGCCCAGCCTGCCCTGGCCTGAGAAACATGAAGTCCAAGGCTTCAGGAATAACGATTCTTAGATCCTTAACTACCTGCAAATCTTCCATGTGACAGAAAGGAGGCGCCATCGAGGGCGGCACATGGAGTCTGATTTGCTGCTTTTCCTTATCAGCTGTTTCTCATTCTTCTCACCTCTGAGCTGGTCCTCCGTTCGTGAGCATCACCCCAGACTTAGCAGCCAAAGGGAGAGATGGAGCCATTGAAAAGGTCTGCCTGTCTGGAGGGGGGTTCTGGAAAAGCCTTCAATGGGTAAGCATCTGAGTTGGATAACTGGAGTTCTTGGATCTGTTCCAACATCCCTGGCTAAGCCCGAGTTCAGGAGGGAATCAGGTGTCCTGAATTGTATGTTACTTTTAAAAAGTAATTGTCACGCAATTCTATGCAAATAGAATGCCAACAGAGAAATTTTAAAATTTAGACATATTGGTTCTTATGCTACTGCCAAGAAGAGTGGCATCTGTAAGGACTTTCATGAATTGCATGTCAATTTTCTTTCATTAGCTTATTTGGTTCTCATTACAATCACCTGGTATTTCCACTTTGTGGATGATGAGACAGAAAACTCAGAGGAGTTAAGTAACCACACTCCTGGAGAAGATTTCCAGCTCAGCAGAAAAGTTACCTTAGAACAGTCCTTTCAGTTTTAACATTGTTTCAGGTGGTGGACAAGGTTAAAGCCATCACAGGCCTGAATATTCAGGAACGATTTTAGTTTAAACAATTTAAACTGCTCTTGTGTACCGCCAGACCAGGCATCAAACCACGTGTGCCAACCTTTGATTTGGAGACTAAGATCACTGCAGATGTATATGGCCTCATCTCTAGGCATTTTTAAAGTGGCTACACATAAATGCAATCCAACTATGCAGGAGCAGAGGAAAGGGCTCACGTAGGATCAACAGTTAAAATACAGGACAGCCAGATAAATATGAATCTTAGATAAACAAAGAATATTTTTTTAGTATGAATCTGTCCCATGCAATATTCAGGACACATTTATGTAAAAAATACAGGGTATCATGCATTTTTATTTGATGACAGGGTTGCTCTGGCAACCCTCATAAAAAATGTTCACCCTCATCCTTCTTTCTGATGAGCCTGGAAAATAGTTTGTCTAGTCCTATGGCACAGGAAGGGTGCTCGCTTTGAGCTGATGGTCTATCCAGATGCCCAGTTCACTTTGCAAAATATATGTTCCAGGTAACTGTTCTTTAGAACCCTGGGACCTCACTTTCTATATCTAATTATCCGCATGCTCTGAGAGCAGTTACCACCCTGTGAAGGAGACCTGAAGTGGGAGTTGTGTAGGGTGATATTTGCAGGGCTTCTGAGTGTGTTACCTCCACAGTAAACAGACACAACTCATGGGATGAAACACGAAGCAACTTAATTTTTGTTTCCCACCATCTTCTGAAAAAAAAAATTGTTCAGAGAAGGATGTTCTTCCTTCTCTAGTAAATAAAATGTCTCAGGAAAGAAAATGTCTTGATACTTTAAGTCATCAGATATAGTACTGCTTCCTAAAATGTAGAGTATTGATTCCTATATAATAATCAAAACTTCAAATGTGATTTGAGGTTAAAACCTCTTTCTTTTGCCAGCTGGTACTTTTTTACAGGTGGGGAAATGGGCGTGGGCAGCCTTCTCTCTTTATGCCCCCCACCCCAACCCCGGCCCTCCTGTTAACTTTAGGTTCGGATGCTATTTAGGTCAAAGAGACGGAAGGAGGCACAAGCCAGAGAAACAAGAAAGACAGCTTTGTGCTCTTGAGCACAGCTCATCTTCAAACTATTTTTTATGGAGCATTTTTGTGGATTCTTTGAAGACCCTCTGACCTCACACCATCATAGGACACTTCCCACCTGTGGTGGCCTTTTTATAGGCGATGTGTTTCCTCTGGTACATAACTTGCTCCCTCAGTTGACCCAGGAATCTGGCAGTATCTTCAGATTCTCTCTGCCGAGGTCTCCTTATGCCTCTGGGCAGCCCCATTGGACAGAACCCAAGATGATCCATTTAAGTTTTTTTTTTTTTTTTTCCAATTTCTGGTCCATGGGTACCACTCTTGCATCCTTTGCTCCCAATAAACCAAACCCTAACAGAGCAACAACCTTCTCTTTTCTCCACAGTACAAGCTGCTAAAACATTTCCAATCTCCTGTATTATTTAGGTGGGCCAATATATTCTCCAAATGCAAAAAAAAAATAAAAAAAGAAAAATCAAGCCAATATAATCCTCAACTGCAAAAAATATATATTTTTGAAGTTCTTGGAATAGTCTTATTGAAGCTTTTCTCACTAGGCTTGAGGTGAGAGGCAAATACTTCCCCCAGTATTGGGGGATGGGATTCACCATATACCAGTGCCTGTCTTTGAAAAGTTTGCTTTCAAAACAAAAACAACTTTCTACAACCCTTTTAGACTAACAATATGAAGAAGGGGTTTAAAGAGTTCTCTAAGTGATCACAGCTTTCCTGTTTGAACTTTTTGCAGGGTGAGCTCCATGGAATGTGACATCACTGACCTATGTCTTAGCTGGAAGAGAGAGGGAAAGAGCCACACTTTAACACCCTATTACTCTGGGAAAATGTGTACTGCCATTAAGATAACACACGTATTCAGAGTGTGCACTGAGGCAGGACCTCAATCCAGTGAACGCTTTGGGGTTCTGAAAGGGTTTAGGGCTATTTGACCCAAGAAAGGCTTCATGTTCTTGAAATTTCTAGTAAGCAGGAGTGCTCTGGCCTCATACATTCTCCTATGTCATGCATGGTCTCTTTCTGATGTAGGATGCACATATAATCAACCCAACCACTTAAAAGCCCTTCTGTGAAAGTATACTGCAAATCACTGCAAGAGCCTGAAGGGCTAAGGGAGTCATTTCCAGTCATGGCTTTCAAGAGCACTTATAATTTAAATTATAAGAGCGTTCTGGATTTCCCAAATAATGTGTGTTATAAATGCCTTGTTATGGAAAAAGTTGACCAAGTCCAGCACATTTTCATCAGTGAGTCAATATGCTTCTAAGGACCACCCATGGACCCCTGAGTACGTTCTCAAGGAGGCTGCCAAGTGCCCTGACTTTAAGCAGCTAACATGTGCAACACTCTACCTTCATTACCTCATCGTTGACTGGTCCCAGTGGAGGCGGCAAAACAAAAGCATCAGGACCCACCAAGGGAAGCCGTTCTGATCAGCCACCTCTGTTGAGACCTTTGCTCTCAGTCAGTGACACTGAGGAGCTGGCCCTGGGCATCGCTTGCTAGCCCTTTGCAGAGCTGGCCCAGCCACAGCCCAACAAGATGGCAAAATGTAGGCAATCATGACCAGCCTTTCTTGCTCTTTTTCATTCAGATTATTTCAGAGTTGGTTAACTAGTAGGGACTAAATGCCAGGAAGTTCTGGGTCCATGCATCACGGCTCCTCAGCTTTCCAGGTGTTGTATGACGGCTCTGTGTTTCATTTTTCCCATCAAGGAATTGGAATAGTAACAGTACCTACCCCCAGCTTGGTTGGAAGGAATGAGTAAGGTAATACACATAGATAGCTCAGGAAAATAAATGCTTACTACATGTTGAATATGATTTATTTTACTACTAAAATAGGTTATTTACATTAGTATAGCTCCAGTCTTCCACTCTGAGTGGCTTGTAACCACTGCCTATGTTAGTGGGCCAAGTCAGAGTTCACAAAGCGCTTTCACACACATTACAGATAATCCCACCACCAACAGATTTTAGTGTATTTTATTTTTAAGAATTGGAATCATATTCAGTTTTCAGCTATGTATCCTACTTTTTCCATATAACAGAATTTTAATATTCCTCACATCATTAAGTATATTTCAAAACAAGTTTTAAAAAGCTGTGTTCGGGCTTCCCTGGTGGCGCAGTGGTTGAGAATCTGCCTGCCAGTGCAGGGGACACGAGTTCGAGCCCTGGTCCGGGAAGATCCCACATGCCCCGGAGCAACTGGGCCTGTACACCACAACTACTGAGCCTGCGCGTCTGGAGCCTGTGCTCCGCAACAAGAGAGGCCGCAATAGAGAGAGGCCCGCGCACTGCGATGAAGAGTGGCCCCCGTTTGCCGCAACTAGAGAAAGCCCTTGCACAGAAACGAAGACCCAACACAGCCATAAATAAATAAATAAATAAATAAATTTTTTAAATAAACAAAACAAACAAACAAAAAAACGTTATTTGCATGTGCTCCCTGTTCGAAAGAAAAAAAACAAAACAAAACTGTGTTTTCCTTCCTACGGACATACCAACCTTCATTTCACTAGTCCTCTGGTTGAGCAATAAGACCTTACTCTTAGTTACCTTTTTTATATCATACATAATGCTGCAGTGAACAGCATTAAACAATTCCCTGACCACGTTTCTGATTATTTCCTTAGTACACACCTAAAAAGGGTATGGACAGTCTTAAGGCTCTTGACACACTGCTGAAGTACTTTCTAGAAAGTTTATTCCACTGTTCAGTTTTTATAAGGTTTCTTAAATGTATTTCCTCAACTAATTGCAAGATCTATTTCTTTAAATTGTGATAAAATACATGTAACATAAAATTTACCTTCTTAACCATTTTTAAGTGTACAGTTCAGTAGTGTTATGAATACTCGCATCATTGTACAACGGATCTCCAGAACTTTATCATCTTGTAAAACTGAAACTCTGTACCCATTAAACAACAACTCCCCATTTTCCCTCCCCCCAGCTCCTGGCAACCACCATTCTACTTTCTGTCTCTATGAATTTGGTTACTCTAGGTACCTCATATAAGCGGAATCATACAGCATTTGTCCTTTTGTGACTGACTGATTTCATTGAACATAATCCAGTGCTACAATTTTAGTTTTTCAAATTCTGATAATCCCTCCCCCAAAGAAACACTGTCTCATGACAATTTGACCAAACAGGAGAAATTTGTTTATGTTCATGGGTTTGTACACATTGTAGCAGCTGTTTATTTTTCTCTCCAATCGTCCAAGGCGTCTGAGTGTGTCATTGTGATGTGCGTATAGGTTCCAAAAGGGAACCAACTACCAGGGGGAGAGGAGGTGGCTATGGGGATGGGAAAAGACGAAGAAATTAAAGCGTTTACAGATCCTGACAATATGACAAATGGACATGGGCTTTTGGATTCTGCACCCAAAATCAACCCGGAAAGAATAAGAGAGATGAAAGGAAAGCATAGATCTAAGGCCCTAGTATTTAAAAGGTGTAACCATCTGGGGAAGACTAAAGCCTGTTGCAAAGTGGTATGTGTGTGTCCTGGTGGATGCATGTAGGGGCAGGGAGCTGCTGGATCCCAGGAGGAAGGTGCTGGTGTGGCCATGATGCAGTGACTTTGTTACGTTCACATTTCTCCTGCTCCTTTTCAGGAAACCATCTTTGCTTCCCCATCAGAATCTTAGAGATGAAAATGACTAGATAAAGAAGGAGCACAATCATAAGAAAAGAAAGATAACACATTGAATAGCAAATACAACTTGAAGCCTAATTACTGAGAGGAGAGACCAAAAAAGAATCAAATAAATAAATGCAAGGAAATATGGAAAAGATAAGCAATCTGAAGCAAGAACAGTAAGTCATAAAGCAACCCAAGTGGACATACTAGCTACAGAAAACATAATAACTGAAATTAAGAACACAGTGGATGGGATAAATAGAGGAATATCAGGAAAATAAATTAGTAATCTGGGAAGCTGCTTTAGGAACTGCTTCAGAAAAGGATAGAGAGAAAATATAAAAGAAAAGCTAAGAGGTATGGAGGATAGAGCAGAAAGAATCAGATTAATATCAGACTTGTTAAACAACACTGGAAACAAGAAAGACGATAAAGTAATGTTTTGAAAGAATCACAAAGAAAATTTCAAGAAATCAGTAGAGGTGACCATAACATAATGGGGAAAAGAAGGACTTTTTAGTATATTATCATCTATGTAAAGAAAAATAAACTGGATCACTTCCTAATACCATCTGTAGATAGAGGTGGACTCCAGATGGATTAAAGAACTAAAGTGAGAAAATGAAACTATAAATTTAGAAGAAGAAAATATATGAGAACATCTTCATGACCTAGAGGTGAGGAAGGGTGTCTTGAAAACTCAAAAGCACAAACTAAGAGTTTAAAAATCAATTCATTTGGGTGTATCAAAATTAGAAGTCAATGATCAAGAAAGGATATAATGAAAACATCAACGGATAGTAGTTTAATGCTCAAACCCATTGGTAATACAGAAACAGAAATTAAAATAGCAATGGACTATTTCTTTATGCTCAGGAACAGGAAAGCTGAGTTATGCCTAGTATTAGTGGAGACGTGGGGTGGAGGCCATAGAAATGTTCATATGTTATTGATGGGAGGAAGGGTTGGTGCATCAATTCTGGAAGTCAGTCCAGCAGTTCTGCTTCTAGGTTCCTCTAGATCCTCACACAGCTCTGCAAGGGCTGTGTCGTTTGTGGTGACAGGGAGCTAGAGCCAGTCAATGGCTGAGTCAGATCCACATATGGAACTCCATGGAGGGGAGAGCAGCAATGGGCTAGATTTACACCTAGCAACATGGGTAGGACTTTAAAATATCATGCTAAGCAGAGAAAAATAAACAAAGAAAAAAGGGAATAAAAGGAAAAGGAAAGGTATTTTACTTCATTTGGGCTGCTATAACAAAATGTCATAGACTGAGTTGCTTATAAATAGAAATTTCTCACAGTTCTGGAGGCTGTGACCAAGATAAAGGTACTGGCAGATTTGGTGTCTGGTGAGGACTTGCTTCCTGGTTTGTCGACAGTCCCTTCTAGCTGTAAACTCACATGGTGGGAGTGTGAGGGGTCTCTCTGGGGCCTCTTTATAAGGGCACTAATCCCATTCACGAGGGCAGAGACCTCATGACCTAATCACCTCCTCAAGGCCCCACCTCCAAATACCATCACACTGACGATTAGGTTTCAACATATGAATCTTGGGTAGACACAAATATTCAGACCATAGCAAAAGTTTCAAAAAAGAGAGAAAAAAGGATAAGATCTAGCAGAAAAACATTTCTATAAATTAAAGTTATATTCACAAGATAACACAAAAACTATTTTCAAAGAATATATCAAAATAAGTCATTATAACAGAATGTTTGCATATGGAGAGGGTGTGGGGTTGGGAACAGGAGTTGGTTATGGATAAGAGGGAATTGAATGATGAATTAAGCCCTAAGTCCCTTTCACAGACCAAGGATAACAGTGGGCCAAGGTATCAGGAGTCTTAATCACTCAATCTTCTATATCAAGACAGACAAAGAGACAAATGTAAGGGAGGTAATGCTTACTGACACAGCCTACTTTTACTTTTCATTTAAAAGCCATTTATTAGTTCCTTTTTCCATGAAATTTTTCTGTTTTTTTTTTTAATTGAGGTATAGTTGATGTATAATACTATGTAAGTTTCAGGTGTACAACATAGTGCTTCATAATTTTTAAAGGTTATATTCCATTTATACTTATTATAAAATATTGGCTATATTCCCTGTGCTGTACAACATATCCTTGTAGCGTATTTATTTTACATAGTAGTTTGAACCTCTTAATCCCCTACTGCTATTTTGCCCCTCCCCCTTCCCTCTCCCCACTGGTAACCACTAGTTTGTTCTCTGTATTTTTGAGCCTGTTTCTTTTTTGTTATATTCACTGTTTTCTTTTTTAGATTGCACATCTTAGTAATATCCTACGGTATTTGTCTTCCTGAGACAGCTTACTTTTTACAGACCCTGTGCTAAGAGTTTTATACTGAGAAACTCATTCACTTCTTCTTCCAGCTGCATAAGGAGTTTATGGTTCTCTTCCCTTCATGAACAATGACAGAATGACTCACAGAGAGGAAGTAATGTGGTGGGGTCTCATTACGTGCGTGTATGGATGGGAACAGCCCATCATCAAATTCCTAAGCCCTAGGCACCATCACAAACTGCCTTCCTGAAATCTCTTCACCAGGATGGCAGCGCCAACCACAGAAGATGCAAACACACGGACAGACATGTGTATTGTCACCACAACGCTGCAGCTGTAGCACGGTTTGGCCATCATTCCTTCTGTGGGCTGTACCACCCCATACTTCACCGCAGACCTCAGACCTGGGGGCAGAGGAGGGCCAGACGCACGCAGCACCAGGAAGTGGCTTCCTCCAGCCTCTTTTAAAAGATGTCAGATGCCTCCTATTGTGCGTGGTACAGAAAGCTGATGTGAAATGTTTAAAATGTGGGCACGATGATCCATGCTCCAAAAAAAACAAAACAAAAAAAATCTGCTTTCAGAAAAATGAAAGAAACCAACCAATAAAGAAACTGAGAAATAGCCATTCAGATGAAAGTGAAATGCTGACACAATGCCAATTTCAACTTAAGAAAACAGACCACTTCTTGGAGGGTGAAATCTCCATGCCCTCAGGCGTTACTCCTACAGAGTGAGCCTGGTCCTGAGGCATCTGGTCTTAATAAATCTTATTCCATATTCCTTAGATTACTATTAAAATAGGGCTACAAGGAGTGTCTCTTATGAACACAGGGACTATTGCAAGTAATTACAGGGAAAAACAATAATGTCTGCCTTTGTTAAGAGGGTAGATTACAATTAGCAGTAAATGCCATTGTGCCAATATATGCGGTAGGGGACGGGGCACTAGAGAATTCGAGATACAAATCAGATTTTGCAAGCAGAAAAAGCAAATGGCGGTACCTGACGTTATCAGTACTTCTCCTTAATAACAAGGGTAAGTGCTAGAGTCTCATCCCAAGAAAGGGAAGCTTAAGCCAGAGCGCCTTATCAATCTGCCATGAGAGACTCAAGGTGTCAGGATTAAGTCCTGCAGGGTCACAGCGTGAGATGACGATAATGTGCAAAGACAACCCAAGGATCAATATTCCAAAAAGCAGCTGGATAATTGCTTCATATCACATCTAACACATGATGATAAAGAATGTCAGAGTAATTACGCCTAGGTTACGGGGGACGGCCGCACTGCAGTTATCATCCTGGCCTGGGCTGGTATGTGTGGCTTGCGTGTCTCTCTCACTGCTGCTGCATTAACTCCTCGCAGAGATGTCGCTCAGATTTGTAGATTTACCCGCGGGTGGCGGGGAGGGGGCACAAGGGTTCCTTCTGAACTACAGAGATTGAAGTGCACCGATTTAATATTCGCGTCTTACTGGTAAAAGCTCGAATCCATGTGACAAAGGCTGACAAGAAAGGCAAGTTTTGCAAAATGAACCTAGGCCTGGAGGCATCCTCTGGATGTTGTCAACACTCGTCCGTTATCCCTGTATACCCTAATTCCTGAGATTTTGAATAATAAAGACAATTGAGACAAGGGCTCTGAATAATGTTTCCAGCTTTGCCATGGAAAAATAAATAAAGCTTAAGGGAATTGGGGAGCTTTTGTTAAGTTCAATCTCTCCCTTTCACCATTTTCTGGGAGGGGATCATACCACCTGTAGAACTCATTACTGGGAGCTTTGGCAACAGTTGGACCATGGAAGGTAAAACAAGGGAGGAAAGAGAATCTTTCTTGACTATGAGTGTTAAATTAGCATCCCTGGGCCAGTCTGAGAAGTCAGAGGTAAACATGATCAGTCTGGGTGGTACGGGTTTTTCTGTTTTTGGACTAAGGGCCAGCTCTGCCTCTGTGTTTTTCAATGTCAGCAGAAACATACAACTTTTTTTTTTTTCCCACCTTTTTTTTTTTTTGTTAACATCTTTAGTGGAGTATAATTGCTTTACAATGGTGTGTTAGTTTCTGCTTTATAACAGTGAATCAGCTATACCTATACATACATCCCTATATCTCCTCCCTCTTGCGTCTCCCTCCCACCCTCCCTATCCCACCCCTCTAGGTGGTCACAAAGCACTGAGCTGATCTCCCTGCTCTATGCGGCTGCTTCCCAGTAAGTCAGAAACATGCACCTTCTTGAAATGCTCATCTCTTACCTGAAATAGACAACAGCTGGCTGTAAATAAAAATGAAAACCCATATCTACAAATCTGGGCTCTCTCCTAGTAATAACGGTGATTATTTATTGAGCAGTTACTACGTATCAAGCATTGAAGTGCTTTATATGTATTAATACACACTGTGTCATTTACCTCTCAGCCACTCTCTGCAGTCTTACTGTCATCCCCATCTTACAGATGAGAACGCTAAAGCATTGGAAGGTTCAGTCACAAAGCAGTTTCATAGCTACTAAGTAGCAATCAGGATTTAAACATCCTAAGTCAGACTAGAGAGACCTTAAACTTGCCCACGATGGCAGAGTACCCACTATGACAACTATAATGAGTCAATTCACATTCAATTGACAAAAAAATTGACTGCCCTTTCCAATGTTCATCAAATGTTTTCTAACTCGTAGCTGGTCTGAAAGTGCTGCACAAAACCCTTTTGGTCTAGATTTGCAATTCATCTTATCATTTAAAAAAAACAAAAGAAAGGGAGGAGGGGAAAGTAAGGTTACTCAGTGCCTACAGACAAATAGAAGCTTAGTTTAATTTCCTGTCATAGACATAATTAGGCACCAAATAGGTCCCTAAGGTAATTAAAAACATAATAAACCTAATGAAACAAGGGCTGCATCCTCGTTAAAGAGGAAAAAATAGAAGTCATAAATCACTAGTAAATCATGAATTTCCACAACAGGTGGATTGTGCTTGTTTTAACAAAAACCTACTGGCCTTCCTTAGAATCAGGGGTTGAGCTCCAAGTCAGCTGTGGATGGCCTAGCGTCACTGAGGGCAGAAACCAACCTGTTATTCCCCTGTCGTGGGACAGGCGCCAGAGCCTGGAAGGCTCAGAAACTGAAGAGCCGTTTGGCTTCTCTGAGGCACCTTGAGTAGCTGGAAAGCCAGTCTTCGTTGGGGAGAGGGGAGTGGAGGGAGGGGCCCCAGGAGAGACCCCAGGCTCCCCCGATGTGCTCAGACCTGGCTATGCCATGTCCTGAGCTGGTAACAGTATTTCTTCCTGCATGAGGTCTAGTGAAAATATACCATTAAGGTTAGGCTCAACACCTCTTAGCAACTAACTTAGATCACCCAGACCATCAATCCTCTGCTATCCTGATGGTCTAAACTGAGAAATAAAACAAATATTTAAAAAATCAATTTCATGACTTAAGTTGTTAATTAGAAACCCATGTTGACTACCCTAGAAAATGAGGACTCAAATGAAATGAAGACAGTGAGTAGGAAATATTAGAAAAGAAATGGCCAAAAATATTGCTTAATGAGATTTGGAGTTGGGTGTACAGAAAGAGCCCCAGATAGGATGTCAGAAGGTGATGGTTTGAATTCCACCTGTGCTCCTCATTGCTGTGCAACTGTAAGCAAGATACCTAACATCTCTGGGCCTCTGTTTTCTAAAGCTTTAAAATGGAGAAAAGAATTCTTGCCTCGTGGATGTTTGTGAAGATTAAACAAGTTAAAGCCTGTGGAAATGACTAGGAAGCTGTCTAGTATGTAGTGAGTTCTCAGTAAACCTAGATAGGTGAATCTGAAGCAGTGCCCGATGTAACGATATTAATAATACAACGACCACAGGTTCTGTGTTGGAGAAATCTATTCCATCCTTTCACCAAGAACTAAAATGTCAACTTCATAACATGATTCATATTTGTCTGTATTGTAGGTTACTTGTGGGTTTTCTACTGTGTCTATATTTGATCTACTGCCAGAATGCTTAAATCATTATGGCTTTACAGTATATTTTATGGCTTTACAGTATACTGATGTAAGTCCTTCCTCATTACTCTTGTAGAATTTTCCCAGCCAAGCTTGGTTTACTTTTCCTTGTGTACCCTAAGAATAGCATCTTTAGGTCAAAAATTCATCTTGGTATTTTAAAGAATATAAAAAAATTCATGTTGAATTTATTTCTTATTTACAGAAAATTAACGTTTTTTTATGAAGTTAAGTCTTTCCACTCAAGAACATTGTATCTTCTTGCATTGGTTCAAGCCCTTCTTTGTATCCTTAGGCTATTTTAAAGTTTTTCTTTTCATGTAGATCTTGTAAATGTTTTAAATATATTGATAGTTTATTTTTCAGTATAGTGTATATTTTTTGAAATAGGACTTCTGTTTCCATTATATATTCTCCTTGTTTATTGCTTATGTACATAAGCTGATATTTGCACATTTAATATTGCACAGTCATGCTTGTGAAAATTTTTATTAGACAGTAGTTTTTCTTTTTTCACTTGATTCTCTTGGGCTTTCTAGGTATACCATAATGTCTAGAATACCTCTAGAATAGTGATAAATTATGGTGGACATAATTAACACCTTTGCTTTATTCCTTTCATGGAAATATTTCCAGTGTTTCCCCATTAAGCATAAAGCTGGCTTTTGTGTTGAGATCAGTGTATTTTATCATGCTAAGGAAGAATTCATCCGTTGTTTTATAGACTTTAACTTTTAAGCCATGTAAATATATTACATAATCAAAATCAATACATATGATTTTAGAAGAAAAATCAATTAATTTTATCTCAGTGGCAAGCGTCTGGCTCTATATTTCAAGAGGTTACGGTGAAAGCATACTTACACAATCAGTTCTCATCGAGGTCCCTGGACCAACAGCATTGGCACCACCTGGGAACTTACGAGAAATGCAAATCCTAAGACCCCACTGCAAACCTATTGTATCAGAGTCTCTGGGAGGTGGAGTGGCCCAGCCATCTGTGATTTACCAATCCTTCTGGGGGATTCTGATGTGAGTTAAAATCTGGGACTCCCTGGATCAGCCAGATTAACAAGTCAAAGAGATGATGAGCCAGGACTTTTTAGGGTTACTGATAGGAAAGAGTCATCACTGACATTCAATACATGACCATATGGGGCCACAGCTGAAGGGGGGACTAGGGAAATATACAAAGCTTTCATCTGCCCCAAACTCTTCCCTTCTCTAATCTGAAAGAGACTCTCCCCTCTAACCTGAATTGGAATCTCAATCACAAGTTCTCACTTTGATTAAAGAAAACATGGTACATATATACAATGGAATATTACTCAGCCATTAAAAAGAATGAACTAATGCCAGTTGCAGCAACATGGATGAACCTAGAGATTGTCATACTGAGTGAAGTAAGTCAGACAGAGAAAGAAAATATCGTATGATATCACTTATATGCAGAAACTAAAAAGAAATGATACAAATGAACTTATTTACAGAACAGAAACAGACCCACAGACCTAGAGAACGAACTTATGGTTACTAGGATGGAAGGATGGGGGAAGGGATAGTTAGGGAGTTTGGAATTGACATGTACACAGAAAAAAATAATAAATAAAATAAAATAGATAACCAACAAGGACCTACTGTACAGCACAGGGAACTCTGCTCAATATTATGTAACATCCTAAATGGGAAAAGAATTTGAAAAAGAATAAATACATGTATATGTATAACTGAATCACTTTGCTATACACCTGAAACTACCACAACATTGTTAATCAACTATACTCCAATTTAAAATAAAAAGTTTAAAAAAATTTTTAAAAATAAAGGAGAGACTGCATCACCGAGAGATTTCCTGCAGTTGAGGGAAAGAGCCCACAAGCACAGGGATGCAGGCAGAGGCAGCTGGACATCAGCTGGAGCACAGGGAGTGGTCGGGGGGCACAGGCAGGACACTGACAGCACCTGCTGTCTCCATCATGTCACCTGAAATCAGACTGTGACAGAGCTGCCCTCTAAACTGGTGTGTCAGCATCGTTATGTCATCAGATTAGCAAACTCCATCTTGGAAAGTCTGGCACCAGACAGCACTTCTGGTAAAGAAATCCACAGAAACTGTTATTCTTTTCAGCTGAGTGGCAGGATTGTAAATGCTACACTCACAGTCTGGGACAGGGCAATACATCTAGGGAGAGAGGTGGCATTCGAGGGAAAAAATACTGCACGAGGAAAACCGGGCTGAGGAGGAAAGTGGAAGCAGACACCAAAGGCAATAACATCACATTTTACCAACTGCCAGCCTCACGGCTCCTGGGGGGCGTTGCCAGGAAACTGCTCCTGTCTGCGGGGAGGCAAGGGCACAGGAAGGTGGCAGCCGTGCTCAGGATGGGTACAACACGCCTTCCACGGGTGCACCGCACAAGGAAGTGGGATAAGAAAAATCATGTCTGATGTGATTCAAGTAACTAGCGGGTGAACGGGGATTTGAACAAAGCAGCAGAACCCTTTCACCCATTCAGATTCCCTTTATCTTTATCTGCTTATAATTTTTTCTTTAAACAGTAACTTTTCTTCAGCCTCATCCTCAACTTTAATATCAGTAAAGCCATTGGTGTGATATTACATTTTATTTTGTTTTAAAACACATGAAAATTAATGCCTAATTGTTTTCTAAAAGCTATTCCATAATGTCTCAAATAACTTGAGTGTTAAGCAGGCCAAATTTTAGCAAAACCAGCTCTAGAATTTGCTTTCTTTCTATTATTCCAATTAGTTACACAATAGACCAGAGGTTCACTTTCGCTTAAGAATAGACTGTTGGACATTCTAAAAATACATATATACCTGATTTCCATCCCCAGAAACTCTGATTTAGAAGGACCCCCAGTAAGATCCAGACGACTGAATTTTTAACAAGTATCTGAAGTTCCTTCAGGGCACTGAGAGGGACACCTTTATGGGGTAAGATCTTTGGAGTAGTTCAAGAGAATCTTTAAGGTAATACCCTGACCTGTAAAATGATCGGTCATTTAAAAACCAGAGCAGCTGAGGAATTGTCTTCCACAAGGCTGGAGAAAAATGATCAAAACATGCCCAAAGCATGGAGGTCTGGAGACAGAGATTTCCAGGAAGCCTGTAGGCTCAGGAATGTGACACTGGAAAGAAGCGTACAGGCTTTTTGTCACAAAAGCCAGAGTCATGGGGGATTAGATGGGAGACTACAAGACCCATGGGTTCCTGGCCCCCGAACCAGAGCCACTCTGCAGAAAAGGCAACAGAGCTGCTTCTCCTGTTTCTTTCCACTGATGGGTTTTGTGATGACACTAAGAGTCTTGACCTAAGTGGAGACTTGAGAAGCATGAGCCTTGCTACTTAATCTGCCCATTAAACATCCTTCCTATACATTCTCTGTTATTTATGTTTCATTATGTAGTCTTTTGTTAGGAGGGCTTCTGGGGTAAGAAGTTGTATGGATAATAGAAGGAAAGGGACCACAGGACTCCGGTTGCATAGGGGTGCGGGGAGATGGCTCCTTGAAGACAGAGGTGCCTTCCTGTGCTTGGAAGGGCACGTACATTTAGAGAGGTTTTCTGAACAGGACTGAGATGAACTGACGGACTACACCACACATTTTTCTTTTCTCTTCCCCTCTCTCTTCAGGAAATGACATCTTTGCCTTAGCATTCCATCAGTTCAGCCCCTGTAGCTTCTAAGGTGAATTTTCGAAGATTTGCAGGGAAGTCAGGCAAGAGGTGAGGCCATCTTCAGCAGTCAGAACTCCAGGAGATATTTGCAACTGGGTAACCAACATCTCTCAACCTTGACAGAACGTGATTACAACAGTTTAGTACTAAACACAATGTCAGAACGGATCTTCCTCCGGAGGATGTGAAGAGGTGAAGAAACGTGAACTGCAGTTTGCAAACCTTGGTGCTGTCTGGGGGTTTGCAGAATCTGTCTTCTCTCCCAACCCCCTTCCACAAGGCAGCAAGATAGAATGGCTACTATCTAAATAAACAGACAGGGAGCAGATTCTTCAGCTTACAGCATGGCAATTTCCTCCAAAAGACACATAAGAAGTAGGATTCTAGCAGCTAGACTGAGTGGTCCAGAGGGACTTTGCAAATCTTCTAATTCCACCGTTAAATGAAGATCCTCTTTGACTTACAATGGGGTTATGGCCTGATGAACCCATTATAAATTGAAAATATCGTAAGTTGAAAATGCATTTAAGGGACTTCCCTGGTGGCACAGTGATTAAGAATCCGCCTGCCAATGCAGGGGACAGGTGTTCGAGCCCTGGTCTAGGAAGATCCCACATGCCGCAGAGCAACTAAGCCCGTGCGCCACAACTACTGAGCCTGAGCTCTAGAGCCCGTGAGCCACAACTGCTGAGCCTGTGTGTCACAGCTACGGAAGCTTGCGCGCCTAGAGCCCATGCTCCATGACAAGAGAAGCCACCGCAATGAGAAGCCTGCGCACTGCAATGAAGGGTAGCCCCCGCTCGCCGCAACTAGAGAAAGCCCGTGCGCAGCAACAAAGACCCAGTGCAGCCCAAAATAAATAAATAAAATATGAATAACTTTATATTAAAAAAAAGAAAATGCATTTAATACACCTAACCTACCAAATAGCATAGCTCAGCCCAGCCTACCTTAAACGTGCTCAGAACACTTACATCAGCTTAGTTGGGCAAAATCATCTAACACACAGCCGACTTTATAATAAAGTGTCGAAAATCTCATGTAATTTATTACTGTACTGAAAGTGGAGAACAGAATGGTTGTCTGGAAACAGAATGGCTGTAAGTGTGTCTGTTGTGGACCCTTGTGATCCCGTGGCTGATGGGAGTTGTGAGTCGCTGCTGCCCAGCATTACAAGAGGGAATCATCTCACATATCGCTAACCCAGGAGAAGCTCAAAATTCAAAGTACGATTTCTACGGCACACGTATTGTTTTTATACTGTAAGATTTTAAGCAGGCTAGCAACGGGATCCGCCCACCCTGAAGTCCCAGGAACACTCTGTGGCATGTGGATTACAGGGTCACAGGTGAGGAAGCAGGGAGGCACGTCCCCAGTCCTGCACTGTTCCAGAGAAAGGTGATGCGTGTTATAACTACAGCCATGGAGATCATAAAAGGGGGTTAGCTTATGAGTATCATTTGGAGATAGCATTTCTAAGAATAATTTATAAGATTGTGTTTATAAGAATAACTAAAAGGTGGAGTTTATAAAATGACTGAGATTCTGGCCTGAGGAAATACAGGACGTGTCAGTTAATGAGAGGGTGGCAGGAGGGGCAGGTTGGAGACCGGCAGGGAATCAAAAGCACTGTTTTCAGCATGTCAAGTTTGAGGCCCGTGAAATATCTATGTGGAAATGCATCATTAGGAGTTTGCTACTTGGCTCTGGACCTGGGGGAGAGGTCAGGGCTGTAGATATAAATCTGAGATCATCAGTGTTTAGATGCACTGACTGAAAGCCAGAGGGCTGGAGAAGAGGACCCAAGGAGAGAGGGCCCCGCTGGAAGCCCCCCGGACACTCCCACATTTCAATACTGGCCGGACGATGCAGAGCCAGGAGCAGAGAATGAAAAGAAGCAAGTGACAGAGGAGGTTGTAAGTTATCAAGCTACTGGTCTCATCTTCAAACTCACCCTTGCTCGCCTGCCCTGCTTTGTAATGTGGGGCTAAGACCTACCTTTCCTGCTTTGCCAGGAGCTCTCCATTAGGCTCTGGCTCTAGAGGGCACCAGAGGGAAGGCACAAGGCAGGAGGAGTCAGAAAGAGCTTGGGGTTTGCTTTCCCTTTGGCTTCATCCCAGTCTCCATTGTTCATCCTAGAGGGGGCAGTCCTTTTTTTTTTTAGCAGCAGCAGTTTATTTCATTTTACCAGCATTCACACAACAAGGCTCATAGCATCCCGCTCAGCAACTCCAGCACCAGCCAGCATGCCCTCCTCCGAGGCCTGGGTCTCAGCCCCACTGGACCCCTCCTCTCGGCTTCTAAATCGGAATTATTACAGCCTCATCCCTCAAGGTGGGCAGTCACGGCCTCCGTAACACCTTGGTGATCTCCTTTCATGCAGTTCAGTGACCTAGTTACTGTTCTTTACATAAGGCTATATCATCCTACATACCCCTTTCAGTTACCTAGTTCATATTCTTTTTTGTTAAGTTTTTTTTTTATTAAAATAACGGGAGGATGTGCTGTCACAGAAGCCTAGAGAAAAAGGAAGATTTCAACAAGGGTGGTGAAATAGGAAAGGGCCAAATAATGGACCTTAGATTTAGCCCGAAGGTTCTGGTGACCACGATACGATGTCCGTGTACTGGTGGGATTGGGAGCCAGGTGGAGAAAAGGGGTTGGATTACAAAGACCTTCTGGAGTGTGAGTTGATGAGAAAACTTCCAAGACAGAGTTTATAAAATGACTCCAGTGTTTTTGGCCTGCAGAAATGGTAGATGGAGGTGTCATTTCTAAAAAGATGGATGGATTTGGAGGCCCGATGGAGTTAGCTGAGCAGAGAAGGCGGGGGGTGAGAAGTACAGACGACTAATGTAGCTGCCTGTCTAAGGATTTTTGCTGCTGGGGGCTTTAGTTTTCAAGATCAGAGCTGCTAAGGCACGTGTGGGGACTGATGGAGGCAGATGACACGAGGGAGATGGGGTGTGACCGTGAGACTGAGGCTCTTGAGTAAAGGGTGAGAACAGGTGGGGCCCAGGGGACAAGGGAAGGATTTGGCTTCTAATAGAACCAGGGCCCCTACTCCCAGCTGTCCAAGGACGACAGCACAATGTGTGAATTCAGATGCTGGGAGGTTGGGGGATTTGGTGATGGGAAAATCAGGTGATTCTTTTTTTCAAACGTGTATATATTTTCATGATTAAAAAGAAAAAAAAAACAAAACCCACAGCCAGAGAGCCTCCAAACAATCTACACTGCAAAATAACCAGTGCCACCCGTGGCATTACCAGAAAAGCACTTTTGATTTCCAGTGATGACAAAAATCAATATTCAAGGGCGCACAAGTGATACAAATTATCTTCTCAGTATGGAAAAGAAAGATATAGGTCTCTCACATTCCGGAAGTGATGTGAGTACCCATAATTACCACCATAAATTTGCTGAGTACTAAAAATAATTCTGTATTTTCCTGTAGGATTTGCAAACTAATAATAAGCGATTTCCAGCTGTGTGCTGTGACAGCAAAAAAGAGGGTCTAACATCATTTTAATTACATTTTCCATATCCGTATTCACATTAGAAAATACTGGTTAAGACCCATCTGCTTAAACTATTTCTTTTTGTTGTTAAAATCTCTCTGGTAGGTGACTTTTATGAAATCTGACTAGATTGTGTCCGTTGGACTTCAAGAGGAAGATGATCATATATATTACCTTTCAGTCTTTTAAAATACATACATACATATGATCGTGAAACAAAAGGACTAATAACAGTGAGAACTGAAAATTTTTTCTCAGGGCAGATTCCATACCCAGATCCCAAGGGCTCCCCTCAATTTGGCATCTCAAGCTGCACCAAACAGCAGGCTTCACCCTACAAAGTGCTGGGCCCAGCTCACTTCATTCTACTTGACAACGTGAGTGTGATTGTCTCAGAACAACTAAACCCAATATCTATTCCTTGGGTCTATTTTCTCAAACTTCAAATGGACTTCTGAGCACTTGAAACGTCACCACCAGAAGAAAGGAGATAACTCTCGGTCATGAATTCACTGCTACTTCTTGGAGGGATTCGGAAAAGGGAATTACTCTTCAGGACAACTTGATGGGTTTCGCTGCCTACTGGCTGGGCCACCCCTCCCCAGGCTTCCCACGACAGCTCATTTCAAAGCCCACAGCATCATGGCTCTGGTCCAGGCAGACAAGATGAGGCCTGCTGATGCCGCAACAGCTCCCCCAAGGAAACCCAGAGGAAACAAGGAAGGCAAGCACCTGCCCTCGAGTTGAATACGGAAAATTCTCTCAAAAATATAAAGGAGAAGAGTTTAACTAAACCACAGACATAGAAAACAAATGTAAGGTTACCAAAGAGGAAAGCAGGGGGAGTGATAAATTAGGAGTATGGGATTAACAGATACACAGTACTATATAATGAAATAGATAACCAACAAGGACCTACATACCGTATAGCCCAGGGAACTACACTCAATATTTTATAATAACCTATAAGGGAAAAGAATCTGAAAAAGAATACGTCTATAAAATGGAATCACTTGGCTGTACACCTGAAACTATCACAACATTGTAAATCAAGTTCACTTCAATAAAAGAAGGCCCTTAACATTAAAAAAAAATCCAAATAAACATGGTAGGTGACTTGAATCAACATTATTCTAACTAAAGTTTCCAAAAATTTAACAGGAAAGCAACAATTAAAATTGAAAACAACTACCAGCATTATATCTAGCTATCTTCTCTATCTACCTACCTACCTACCAATCAACCAACTATGGTACTATGTGCCAGATATCTTATCGCCAGGAATAAGATTGATGTTTTGTGTTGTTGTTGTTCTTTAAAGTTTTGTTTGCAATCTTAACTTTTCACTGAAGTATAAAGTACATACAGAGAGGTGCATATTCATACACGTACAGCTCAATGAATTTCTGAAACTGAACACAACTGTGTAACCAGCACAGGTCAAGGAAAAGAACATCAACACCCTGGAAGTCCCTTGTCCCCCCTTCTAGTAACTATCCTCCTGAAGATAACCTCCATCTTGACATCTAAGGCATAGCGTCATTTTCCTGTTGTACTATACAGAAATGGAATCTCCCTCCGTGTAGTCTTTGGTGTTTGGCATTTACTTTGGTCTTTTAACTATGATTGGAAGCTGCTATAATTTATTGAGCTCTTGGTTTACCACGTGTCAGGCACTATGCAAAGCCCTCTACTGCATCATTATCCCATTCAATCCCCACCGTCACCTAATAACTAGGCAATACTATTATCTCCTTGAAGCAGGTGAAGAAATTTCAAGCTCAGGGATATTAATATGTACTAAGTCATCCAACAGTAAATGTTGGAGCCAGGATTCATACTTTGTTTATCTGGCGTCCAAGTACAAGTCTTTCCCATGCAGGCTTTCACGAATGTACACAAGGCCAAATGTTCTTGAATCACCAAAACCTACCAGGATCTGAGAGCTTAGGAAACACGGTCATTGGATCTGGTGTCTTATTTATTTAACTGAGATCATACACCCACTTAGCATGCTAACTCAGACCCTACGTATTAATCTGAACAGTTGGTACTTTCCTGACAATGTAACTTGCTGTCAGCTAAACTCTAAAGTGACACACAGGATTACAGCATGTGGTTGAAGCATCTTTACTTTAATTAACTGAAAGTAAAACACACTTGCCTAAAGATATAGTCACCAAAGTGACAGAGTGGCATGGACATATATACACTACTGGATGTAAAATAGATAGCTAGTAAGAAGCAGCTGAATAGCCGGGAGATCAGCTCGGTGCTTTGTGACCACCTAGAGGGGTGGGATAGGGAGGGTGGGAGGGAGGGAGATGCAAGAGGGAGGAGATATGGGGATATACGTATATGTATAGCTGATTCACTTTGTTATAAAGCAGAAACTAACACACCATTGTAAAGCAATTATACTCCAATAAAGATGTTAAAAACAAAAAATAAGATATAGTCACCAGAGACAGATCCTGTTGTTTATTGCTTTGCTCATCAAGCAGTTGTTAACATCTAAAGGTAGCTGATATACTTGTGAATATAATGTGAACTTATATTCAGTAATAATTTAAATATTATTTATATTCAATGCAGGATGGCCCATAATGAACAATTAAATGATAAAATGAATAATAGTGAGGCATCCTATGAAATTCTAAATAGCCATGAAGAAAAAAGAAGGAGGGAAACTTAATGTAATGTTACGGGAAGATGTTAGTGACAGAAAAGTATTGCAGGGGATCCTAATTTATGAATATGAGCATATGTGTTTATGTGTGCGTGGAAGTCTGGAAGGAAACATAGGTACACATAAGCACACACAGACAAAAGAGGAAGGTAGTCGTTAGAATGGCTGTACAATAAGATATTACACATGGTTGTTTTTCTAACCATTGATACCAAATACAAGTTAATTGGGGAATTTGTACTGGCAAAATATTTAATCATATAAAATTATTAATGCTTTTCAGCTGTGATCATAGCATTATGGTTTTTAAAAAGCATTATCTTTTAGAAGTACATACACAAAATTTTGGATGAAATCATATGATGTGTGGGATTTGCTTGAAAATAATCATGTGTGAGACAGGATTTGTGGGTAGAAATGGACTAAGAGTGGGTGTGTGTTGATTCTTGTTATAGCTGGCAATGGGTGCACTGGGTGACCTATACTATTTTCTCTGCTTTTATATACATTTGAAATTTTTCATTATAAAAAGTTAAAAAGAAAAATAGTGATGCTTCAGGGGGTTGGTCAAGTGTTTTCAATGTTCTTTCCCTTGATTGTATTGTTGTGCTTTTCTCTACAGAATATATTTAGCATTTATAATACAACACACTAAATAAAAGATAAAGAAAGTTGTTGATAAGGCACATTTTGCAACTGAGACTCACTTTTCTTACATACAGAATGTACTAGTGTTTCCCTTCAAAAGTCAAATTCAGAATACTACTGAAATCACAGGAACAGTCTGCCAACTGTTATGCATTAAACAATTTAAGCTGATCAATTTCCTTCCAAAATACCACCTCTTTCACTGTTACCAGTGTTACTACAAGGCAGTAAAGAACTCCCTATTTTGAAAGATAACTTGGGAAAATTATTGAGGGTGGATAAATTGGTGGAAAATAAACATTCTCTTAGAGAATTAGAACCCTGAAAAACTCAGAAGGGTATTTCAGGGTGCATCTGCCCGTTGTTCCTGATTCAGCTCTGAGTTTTTCTTTTCCACTCCATCCTGGGATATGTTATATTCACAGTGTAAGATTTCTGTGTTCTGCAGCATAAGTACCCAACCTCTGAGAAGAAAAAAAACCCTTCTGTACAGAAAACAAGGTGAGTCAGTCTGGTAGAACACTGGAATTTTGGACCACCAGAAAAATGTCTTTCTTAATATGGACAGACAGACTCTGGCCTTTGCAATCAAAAGATGAAATGGCTTTAATATGATGGAGATGCAAAGACAGAAGAAGGGCAAAGGGAAAATTTGCAGCCGAGAAATGAAGAATGAGAAAAGTTTCCACATTACTGTCTTGAAACTCAAACTATAGATTGTAACGCTCCATCAGGAGTTGTCAGAATGGCTGGGGGAACTATTGACTACAGAGGGGCAGGAGGAGAGAGTTTTGGGGTGATGAAATTCTTTGGAATCCAGCTTGAGGGGGTGGTTACATTAATCTATGCCTATGTCAAAACTTATGTAATCAGGCACCAAAAAAAAAAAAAAAAAGTGGATTTTAGTGCATGCAAATTAAAAAAAAAAATAAAAGGCAATTTAAAGCTCCAAAACATTCTAAACTTCATGGTTGTTAGGAGTATGGCAAGTGTTCAAGATTTTGTAAATGGGTCTGAATGAATGGATGGATGAAACCATGAGTGAACAAAATTATTAGTTTAAAAGTGTAGATAAATTATTGAAATGTTGTTAAAATACACTAAAACTAAAAAGATAAAACCAACTTATGTTCTGAGAAGAAGACACAGTGGGTATTTTGAGGGAGGGGGGTGTCCCAACTAGAAGGGGACCCACAGGTCTTTGGGAGGCTAAGACATTCTGTCTTTGCTCTGGGTACTGGTTCCACAGATGTGCTTCGCTTGTGAAAATTCATCTAACTATACACTTATGATCTATGCTTTTTTCTCAGTGTATGCTAGGCTCCCATAAAATGCTTAAAAAAAATCATTTCAAAATCTTTCCTGTTTTTTAAAGCCATATTATAGATGCCTCTCACAATTCAGGTGTAGGGCAAAATTACCTCTCCCAATAAACCAACGTGCTTCTTTCTGCCTCTGCACACCAGCTAATGAGAATTAAGTAATCCATCACTTCAACTTTCTGCCTGGGTTGTCACAAGGATCTGGGGAAGATCACCTGCTTAGCTCTAGGACTTATTCTGCTTGTATATTTTTACCTCTCTCCATGCATGACTTCTAATTTTCTAGTTCTGCTTTAATGATGTTGTTATATATCCCTGTGCTTTGTATTATGAGCCAGCTCCAAATGCCTTTTGAAAGCAGATCGAGTATAAATCATAACCTCAAAATAAGGAAGTGAATCCTTAAGAGTTTTATGAGCAAAGCTTGAGAAAACAAAAACAAAAACAAAAACAAACCTGTTTTAAAACAAAATGCTACTGATACCTTGTTCCCCAATGCAGCACGGTCTTGACTGGCCACTGAGGGAGAGCAGATACCTATCTTTTCTAGATGAATACAGGGAATGGGAAAATGAACTTTGAGCTTGTATCCAAGGAAGTTGAAAAACATGTTCTAGGTGCCTAAGTATGAAGAGAGAGGAAGTTAAATGAAAACCCCTAGATAGGAGAGGAACGATTCATACCTTAGGATGGTGGAGCTCAGTGATAAATAACAGCTGAGTCTAATTTCATACATGAGCTTTGTTAAATTAGAAGAAAATGGAGTGACTAGCAAAAGAATCTAAAACAAATGTAGACACTTGCTTATGCCTGATAACTGGATTTTCCAGTTATGAAATTCATTTCATTTTCATATTTCAAGCATACTGAGAATGGCCCCTTATAGGTTGAATCCATAGCTCAGTACAATGAATATATAGTTAGACTCTTTGGAGGAAAAACAAAAATGTCTTAGGATTGATGCAATAATGTCAAAGTCCTATATTGTTTGGGCTACCCTGAAGGTGAAATGATAGAAATTTAAACCAGAAGATTCTATGGGGATTGCCAGAGCTAAAAACCTTCTAAGACATTCCTATTCTTTCATGGTACATTACGGTTTCTTCTACTCAGTCTAAGGAAATAGCCTTCAGAGCTTGTCTATCTTCATAAAAAATTGGGAAACAACATCTTCAAATTCATCTAAAATATACTTTCATTAAAAAGCCAACTAAGTATGATTCTACCTTTCAAGATGAGAGAAAATGAAAAGAGATCGTTGGAACATATTCCAAAATCTAGATGACTCCAGAGTTGTCCTTAAAATCATGAAAAGAATGAAGATCTGCCATTTTTCTCACTTTGTGGTTTCACTAGAATTCAGCATGGTTTCTTAGGCTGAAGGAATCATTGTGAAATGCCAAGTATGCAGCATTAGCTCCAAGTAGATACTACCTGGTGCCTACAAATGCTTTGAATTTTATGAAACTGTGTATGACTTTTTTTGGTCATTTATGCCCAAAGATTAGTGGTTAGAATAGCATTGCCAAAGCACTTGCAGAGAAAGTATTATTCCCTCACGTGGAACCAATGTCTAAGGTTTATAAATATCAAAAATGTGTCACACACAAAATCACACTTAGCTGTGTATTTTTGATTGGTTGAGATTCAAGAGAAACATAAATGGACTTTCCAGGGCTTTATGTTTTAAAAGTTATTCGGAGAATCAGATGGGAGAAAGAAATTGTCACAACTGCATGTCAATAAAATGTTGTCAAGGCATGATTCCAGTTACAGTATAGACAAGGCATATACACATGCACTGTGGACTAGTTTCCTAAGGGCAGGAGAGGGACAGGGGTGGGGGAGAAAAGAGTGCCTGGGAGCGGGCATTCAGAAGGGGGCTACTTGATGAAGTAGGGACGAAAGCATAGCAGGTGTGTGGCTTAGGTCAAATCATTCTAACACATTTCAGGTTTATTTTGCACATACAATTTCCTTATTGGAATCATTTATCTTGCTGGACTTTACCATTTCTCATGGAATGCTACTATTCTACACAACAACTACTTATAAGAGAATTCTTGGGCTTTCTCATCCTAGACTGTCTTTTTCTTTCTATGCCTTGATTAGAGAATTAAGGAAAGGAAATTCCGGAAAATTTTTGATGACTGTTCTAGGAAATATTCCTAACAGACCATAATAATCTTGAAATCCGCACATGTATTCAAAACAAAGGGTTGCTGCGAACCCTTCCTACAATGAGCCTGCTTTTATTCTCAGGGGAAAAATACAAAACAACAATAAAAGTTTAATTAAGAAAAATACTATTCTGGTTTGGCAATGTGAGGGGATATCATGCTGCTACTAAAAAATGAGGTTCATTTTGTTTTAAACTGACATGGCAAAATACATAGTCTACAGCTTAGTGAAAAAAATGAGAGACTGGAATGAAATATTTCAAAATACTGTAGTTGTCTTGGCAGTAGAATGGTGGGGTATTTCTATCTGGGCTTCATAGTGTTTTGCTTTTCCAAATTATTACAGTGAGTTTATTTTCCTTTTGAATAACTGCATTTTGAAAAGTGACCTTGTGGTTTTGATTTTGGTAATTTTCCATTTATTGGTATAAGAATATTATTAACTGTATTTTTAAATTATGTAATATGGATACACTATCCTTATTTATGATTTGAATTTTCTGTAGTTTAAAATTGTTTTTCTTGCATTTACAGGGTTCCTCAGATTAAGATTTCTTCTTGGGCCTACATCTTCCTTCCTCACACTTTCCATGTTGCTTTGATAGTTTGCTGATTGAAAACATACTCCATCAAGTTCAGCTAGTTGCCAATAAGCTTCTTTAGCAGAATCACTTTTCAGATTTAAATATAAAATTATGTGGTGTTCCCGTGCATTTATGAGAAAGGCAATTGTTTTTAAACTAAGAGCACATAGATTGTAATAAAAATAATATACTTTAAAGCTATATCAAAATCATTGTCTATTAGTATATATAGAAACCAAATAAACCCACTTAGGAAAGGTAAAATTTCCACATTCAGCTCTTCTGAGAAATTAGCTAAATTAACCAGAAGTTCCTACCACACTGAATAAACCCTAGATAGATTACAATGAATGTCAGTGAAGTTTGTTTTTCTTTTCATATTCTGCTTTGGCAGGAATTAACTGTGAAAATTACATGTTAGAAAAGGTTAATTTTAAAGACAATTTTACTTTACAGGAGTATGTTACTAAATGAATTAAGGTTTTCATTGCAAATTTGGGAATAAAACAAAAGAAATTATCTCTCAATGGCTAATGGATTTATGATTTATAATAATGAATGCTGATTTATGCAATGGCTTGGCAAGTGTTTATGCTGCCACTTCCAGGAAACTTATCCTTTCCTCTTACCTGGGAAATCTGAGTATTTACTTTCAGTGAATATCTGTACATAAACAGTTCCCTTTCCTATTGATTAAACTGGAAACAGCTTAAATATTGTGGAAAGGATGTTTACCAGGATACAACATGCGTCCTTTTTTAAAACACTGTGAAGAAATTAACATGTTTTTCAAAGTCTGTCCTGTGATTCTATAAGATGTTAGTAGCTGTTCATGCAAAAATAATACTATGGTCAAAATAGGTTTGAGAAATTGCATGTTAGAGTTGAACAGGGTCTATTATTATTTTCTTAACTACAGGACTTTTCAAAAAAACTTACAATGTCTATTTTTAATTCCCAAGAGGAGAATAGAGAATGCAGTATTTTCTCCACTTGTCTGACCAAGTAACCCTTGCAGATTAGTGTCCTAAGAACATACTTTGGAAAACACTAAGTCACTACATGTTTGCAAGTTTAAATAAAATCCCATTTCCCATCCTTATTTTATTATGTTTTAAAGTCATCTAGCCCCTGTTGCTCAGTATATGTTATTATTTGGACACCTCCCAAGCAAATGCCTTCTATAATCTGTTAAAAATAAAGAAGCACAATAATCAATGTTTAATTTTTCCCCCATTTAGAATCTTATAGAATCTAAATAGCTCACTAAGTTCCATTTTTTTAATTAAATGTTTTTAATCATAAAGTTTATTCCTAAGAGAAAACTGGATGATTGCAAGACAATTAGGAGGTTATATTTTCCAGCAAAGTCAATATTAAATTTCCAATAAACTAGGGGACCTTTTTAAAAGGAATACAGCTGTCTATGGAGATACACCTGTGAAACAAACCAAAGAAAAGGAACAAAGCTTGGGGAAGATATTTGGAAAATAATTATTTCTGTCTCAACCTTCTTGACTTGGATAAATCTAAAGAGAAATCCAGAGATTTTAACCATGTGATTATTTTTCATTTCAAGGACATTCAAACTGTTTCCAGCTATCTGCAGGCTGCCAGATGTACAAACAGCACCATGTTAAAAATAAAATAGTGGCTTCAGTTAAAAAGTACTTCTGTATTGACTAATTCAACCTAGAATTATAGATCAAAGTCCTTTGGCATAATTTTAACTACCCAGGTTCTGCATATAGTATGCCAAGTCAGCAGGTAAAAGAAAAGATCATGATGATAGGTAGAAATGTAAATGTAATAGGGTGCAATAGAATAGAGAGCCCTGAAATAAACCCACAGAACTACAGTCAACTGATCTTTGACAAAGGAGAAAGGCATACAATAGAGAAAAGATAGTCTTTTCAAAAAAAAGGTGGTGGAACAACTGGACATCCACATACAAAAAAAAGAAAAAAGAATCGAGACACAGACCTTACACCCTTCACAGAAATGAACTCAAAATGAATTGCAGACCTACATGTAAAATGCACAACTGTGAAACTCCTAAAAAATCACATAGGAGACTATCTAGATGACCTTGGGTTTGAGAATGACTTTTTTAGAACACCAATGGCATGATCCATGGAAGAAAGCAGTGGTAAACTGGACTTCATTAAAATTACAAAGTTCTGCTCTGCAAAAGGCACTATCAAGAGAATAGTAAGATAAGCCACAGACTGGGAGGATATATTTGCAAAAGACCTATCTGATAAAGGACTGTTATCCAAAATATACAAAGAAGTTAAAACTCAACAATAAGAAAACAAACAACCCAATTGAAAAATAGGTCAAAGACCTTAACAGATATCTCATCAAAGATACACAGGTGACAAATAAGCATATGAGAAGATGCTTCACATCATATGTCATAAGAAAAATGCAGATTTAAATAAGATACCACTACACACCTATTAGAATGGCCAAAATTCAGAACTCTGACAACACCAAATGTTGGTGAGGATATGGAGCAATAGGAACTTCCATTCATTGATTGTGGGAATGCAAAATGGCATAGTCACTCCAAAAGACAGTTCGACATTTTTTTTTTTTTTTTTTTTTTTACAAAACTAAACTTACACTTACCATACAAGCAAGCAATTATGCTTTCTGGTATTTACTCAAGGGTGCCGAAAACTTATGTCCACACAGAAACATGGACGTGTATGGCAACACTATGCATGATTGCCAAAACTTAGAAGCAACCAAGAGGTCCTTCAGTAGAGGAATGGTTTTTGTGATATATCAAGACAGTGGCATATTATTCAGCACTAAAAAGAAATGAGCTACCAAGCCATGAAAAGACATGGAGAAAACTTAAATGCATATTACTAAGAAAAGAAGCCAGTCTGAACAGGCTACGTACTGCATGATTCCACCCATTACTGTATGACATTGTGGAAAAAGCAAAATTATGGAGACAGTAAAAAGATCAGTGGTTGCCTAGTGGGGAGGGAGGGATGAACAGGCAGAGCAAAGGATTTTTAGGCCATGAAAATACTCTGTATGATACTGTAATGGTGGGTACATGTCATTATACATTTGTCCAGACCCATAGAAGGTAAAACACCAAGAGTGAAATCTAATGTAAATCGTGGACTTTGGCTGATAATGAAGTGTCATTGTAGGTTCATCAGTTGTTACAAATGTATCACTATGGTGGGGGTGGTGTTGATAATAGGGGAAGCTATGTATGAATGAGGGCAGAGGGGGTATATGAGAAATCTCTATCTTCTACTCAGTTTTGCTGTGAACCTAAATCTGTTCTAAAGTCTATTAAAATAAGCAACATTTATAATTATAATAGGGTTAAATGATTAAAATATCCCGATAAGTATCTTTATTCCCTACTTTATATGGAGTAGTGGATAATTATTGGCTCCCTATTATATTTTTGTTGTCGTTGTTCTGGTAACAGCCTTTACTTTTTGGTTTGATACAAACCAATCACCACATCTCAAGCCATACTGGTAGGTTCAGTGCAGGGCATGTGACCTAAGCAGTTCAATTAAAGTATATCTTAGGATTTTTGAGAATGCCCAAAAGGATTCTCTTATTTCTTTTTTTCTAAACTTGAACCTGAGAAGTTTTGAAGCTGGAGCTGCTGTCTTGAATCGGCTGAAACGCTAAGGGCCAATGTGTAGTGGCTCAAAATAAAGCCAGCATGGATAACAACATAATAGTGAAAGTGTGGGTGCCAACTGCATAGTGTGAGTTGTGAATCCAGCTATAAATGGAGCCAGTCGTTCCCCTGGATTTAACCAATTGTTAGAGAAAATCAATTCCTTTTCTTGCTTGAGCTGGTTTGGGTTGGATTTTCAGTTGTTTATAACCAGAAGATACATGAGAGTTGATGTCATTCTACTCATTTTTTTCGAGCAAGATTGATCCCCAAACATATAAATCTGCCAAAACATGCATGTTACAGAACTCTCCGCTCAGATTAGTGAAAACTCTGTTTCAAAGTGCAAACTTCGGTAGCATTAAAAGGACATTTATACTTCTGATTGACCAACGTGGAACTGACGAATAGAACCATTAAGGGGAGGAGTTAATCGGAAGATATTGATACTTGCCATCCTTCTCTACATTTTTTTTGGTCTGAGCTCTGTGTCTGAGGATTCCTGGAGGGAGACATGTTCTGTCAAAGCCTTCAGTAAGATATTTTTCTCCTTCCTCCCATGCTATCATGACATGGTGACAGAAGAACAGCAGCCCTGGATAGGGGGACCCTTGACATTTTTTGGATTCTAAAATGCTTGTGCTCCCAAGTTCCAACCTTTATTCATGAGATTCAGCTAGAAGATTCTGATAACTTGCATGTCATGGCTGCAGAGACTGACCTGGGCATCTATGAAGGGTTTTGGATGAAGCCACCTGTAGTTGCTTACACTATGGTAGAAACAGTAATGGTCAGCCAAGATCTCATGTACTACCTCACATTCCCCAGCCTCCCCTGCAGTTCAGTTGGAACCACATGACTAGTTCTGGCCAAAGGGCCATAAGCAGAAGTAATATGTATCATTTCTAGACAAAATTGAAGTGACCCCAGTCACTGGACTCCTCTACAGAGTCCCTAGAAGCCATATTTTGAGATGACAGCATCACAAAGAAGTAGACCGTTGGTCAACGTGGGTCCCTGAGTAACCACGTTGAAGGTATCCACTTGCTCACCATACAGTTAGAGCAACAGATAACACTTCCTCGTGTTGGGCCACTGAACATTCAGTGCTAGTTTGCTATGCAGCATAACCTAGCCTAAACTGACTAATGCAGCAACGCAGAACAAAAAACAATGTGCTGTATAAAGGTGTGTCCTCTATCCCCAAAGCCTAAACCTTAGAAATCTCCATTTTACTGGGCAAGAAACACAAAGGACGAAAGGTATGAGCTTCTCCTAAAAATCTAAATGGGACATGCCAACGCTTGCCCCGATAGAGACGTGATAGGGAAGGGTGGGAAAAGGACAAATCCACAGGAAATGCAGGCCTTTTCCTTTCCAGCAGTTTAGAGCCAGAGCCCCAGGTCTTGGGACCCGTGTCCAACTACAGTGAACAGGAAATTCTCCGGCCCAAGCACAATAATGTCTTTCTGAATTCGTCTTCAGAATTCAACAATGGGTAACCCACAGGCATATCTAGCTTAGCCAGCACAGTGTTCTTTAAAATTGAATTCAATATTTAAGATTCAGGAGATTTCACACAAAAATCTGAATTTTCAGCTTCTGCTGAAAGGTGAGGAGAGGTGATAACTTGGAGCCCACACTCTGACCAGGTAACCATCACCTGGAGCAGAAGAGGAGGCTGCTTCTTTAAAGGGGCAACGGACCTTCTATTACCTCTGGTCCCTGCTGCAAACCTCTCTCACATGCTACCACCTGGCTCTTGTAGGTATTTGAATTCACAGTTTTAAGTGGTCTCCCCAGGATATAACTCTCCACTACTTAAAAACTACGAGGCAATTTTGGCAGCCACATTAAGGCCTTTAGGTTGTCACTCGAGTATCCCTTAAATGTACCACGGAAGTAAATCATTCATAGGTATCCAGGAAAGGGTTAATGCTCACGGGCAATGTCCCTGATTTAATCCCAGAGAGTGGTTTATATACTATGGATAATCTGCCTCAAACTCGAATGTGTTCATGGGAGTTACTTGCATCCTCTGTTATTCCCAGGTGTCAGGAGCCGCTTTCTATGCGCCATTTGCTGGGCAACACAGAGGCTACGTCTGAGGCGTCAGCCCAGCCTCCTGGAGTAAACTGGCCCTACGCGAACGCTCAGATACCCACGCCAGCAGAGTGGATTATTCTCACTTTGCAACTATATGACCTAATACTCCTTCTCTTCATGAATGAAAAAGAACTCTCTTTTTTAATATAACTCATAAAATGATAAAGCCTTAAATACATTGTGCTTTGTGCCATTCATGAAAAAAATCCAAATATTTACTTTAACTATGAATTGAAATCAAGTATTTTTAACTAGGTCCAGTATATTTAAATAATTTTTTGAAGAAAAGCACACCAGTTATTTAAAGAGGATAAAATATTGAACGTGTATTTCTTTCAGTCATTCATCTGCTCAGTAAAATAACAAAAGAACTTGAAAAATAAATAAAAGGCCTAGCTAGCTTCAGAATTTGTATTTTTTTCCATGATGAGAGTAATTTGAGATAGAGGGCACACTTCTGTTTGCTGAACAGATAAGTGTAGGAAGACAGTATTTTTATCTATACCGATATTTGGATAACTGAAAAGAAACAGTGTAACTATGGTAAATTACTTGACAGTTGCAAGAAAACTGCTTTGAGTGTTAGAGGAGACACACAGATAAAGAGCTGAGGGTTTTGAGATAAGCTGGAGAGTGATGCTTATTCACACAGATGATTAACTGAAGGGTATTTTATTGGGTTAAGCAAAAAGATAGAAATGATGACAGGGTAAACTACTGGGAATGTCAAGAGGTGTTCTCTTTCCATTGACAAGAAACAAAATGGTAGAGCAGAGTTGAGACTGGAAAAAAGGACTCCCCGAGCATGGATGTCCCAGTCACCATGGGTGAAATCACCTTCAAACTGGGATTGTATTTCTTTTCATGAGTGGGTAAATGGATATCTACCGATTATATTATAAGAACCAACTGGGGTGAAGTAATAACCTATTAAACTAATGATATTTCTTACCCTGCCTCTACCCTGCCCTCAAGCAGATGTCCAAATTTTTCATAGTACTGTAGTGCTAAATCACTTTATTTTACAGATGAGAGGGCTCACGACTAATCAATGGCAAGAAAAAGATTAATATTCTGATTCTTAACTCCAAACATAGTGTGATTTGTATTATAGTAGGCCACCAGCTTTTTGCCTCAGACACTATTAAAAAGAATACCAAGCCATACCCATGACTGATTTACTGCTCAGCTGACAATTCTACTTTCTCTATCTCAAGAAACTATACACAAAAGTATCTTAGAGTTTGAAAGTATCTCCCCCTGTTTAGTATTTTATTTAATTGCCGAAATAATTATCTCAGGTGAATGCACACACTTATCCCTTCAGACTTTCCAAACTATTATCCACATAAGAACATTCTATTAGGAAGTAATCAGCATATATCCATGAAGTTTGTGGGACCTTATCCACGTTTATAATTAAATCTGTGTATTCAGTCTAAAAGTAACTTTAGATTGCTTGCCTGTTTATCTCTTTAGACTCTCAGAGATCTCTAGGGATTTATTTTCAGATGAACATTTGCATTTGAAATGCTTTCTGTTAGAGATTGTCGGATGCAGCTTAGTTACCAGAAAACCAGAAGTGTTTACAACAGACCCTGGCAAGCAGTGATGCAGGGGCCCTGGCACAGCTCCTGGTGGACAGTTGTTCCATATTATCTTTAATGTACTGCATTGCATTTTTAAAAGCAGCTTCATGATATTCCAGATTAAGGACTAATTGAACATGCCAATTAAATGCAATGGGTCCTGTACATTGGTGGAAAAGCTAGCAAAACTTGAAGATGAACTGTGGATTAGACAACAGTATTATAACAATTCTAATTTCCTAACGTGATGGTTTATTTGGAGTTATATCAGAAAATATTCTTATACTTTGGAAATACTAAGGGGCATTTAATACATAAAGGTTAACAGGCATTATGTGTACAACTTACTGTGAACTTGTTCAGGGGAAAAAATATAAATAAAGGTGTATGTTACTTATGTTATATATTTTTATTATATTCAAATATTTATATATTACACATATACATAGTATATATCTATATATATATGTATACCGTATACACACACACACACACATATATTCTAGTAAATGTTTACCAGAGTTCTCACCACTATTCCTGTGACTTTTCTGAAAGAGTGAAATTATATTAAAATTAAAAAGTTAGGGGGAAAGCAGCTTCATGAAACCATTTTATTTTCACCTCAAGTAACACTTTTGTAGGCATTCCTCATTTGTTAGCCCTGCTCTGTTTTCCACATTTTTTGACATGGTACCTAGAATTGCCTGCTAACATGCTTTTAAACCCAGCTGCGAAATGTACTACAAGTAATGTCAGTGGTACGATAAAAAAGATGGAAAGTGGGTAAGAGCATGAAAAGACATTTTTCAACTTGCAAATGAGAGTGGGAAGGCATAGAATGCAGACTTTTTAAACAGACATGAGTGTACAATCTTTTTCATCATGCAAAAATTCTTTCTATTTTCCCCAACACATAACCAAAAAGTGACCTGCAGGCATTTGCCATCAAAAAGATATCAATGTTACACTACGTATAGCTACATAGACAGATAGCAACAAAAATGTGTGAAGGTTCTTAAATGCACTATCGGAAAGTGAGGCTGGTTTGGGGCTGGATTTTAATATACTTACCCCAGTTATCTTCACTTTCACGGTAACGGTGATGGCAACTGACAGTGTAATTATCTTTCAAGGACTGAACTGGTCTAAGAAATATTCTTCTAGCGTGTCACACACTGTTGATATTAAACTGGCGACATGAGAAACCATCTGGAAAAAATCTGGGCATAAGGAAGTTTAGGGGATCTAATCCAAGCTAGGTTTTGGCTGATTTACTTCAGTTCACTCAAATCTCATTTAATAACATGAAATAACACATACAGAAAAAGGAAAGAAAAATGCCATCCTTTGTTCCAGGCTTGATTAAATGGAATCATATGCAAGGAAAACAGTTTAGGGAGCCCTTCATCCAAACCTCTGCTTTCACTGATCATTTCATTTTCCCTGTTAGTAAGACAAACAATGTGCTCTATCTCTGTCTTTCAAACTACGTTTTTAAAAGGTTTTTATAGGCACGTATTTCCTGCAAAGCACTAGCAGAAGTGTGCAATAAAATGTATTATTTTATTCCTTTGATCAATTCCTACCACACTCTGTTAACCCGTTTATCCTGCTAAGAAAACGCGTTTTTCTTTTAAACTTGAAAAAAGAGATTTTCACAGCTGTCTACTTAAGTGAAATATACTCCTTAATAGTTTTAATGTCAGGATAATTTATAGTCTTCCTTTTAAGATGGCACTACGTATTCCTTCTTATTATGTCTAATGCTTGCAAACTGCATATGAAATATGAACGAGGCATGAAAAGCAGGTAGACTTAGAGAGAGGCTTTCCTAGCCCACAATGGAGCAAAGTACATATGCGGCATGACCCTATGGGACCAGGTATTAGCAGCCTGGACAAGGTGTAAGCCTGGACAGAGAAAACGAAGCATCTTCTAGCTTCTGAGTGGGAAGCTTTGGAGAAGAAGGAGAGGAGGATTGCATAGTAAGCCAGCCCAGTATCTCTCAGGCTTTTTCCATCGTCTCTGATTGACGTGGATACCAAGACATGCAAAGTATGTCTTTCTCATTCTCATTGCTACCGCGCAGTCCACAAGTGATACTGTGTTTAGGGGTATCAACCCTCCACCCTCACCTAGGAATCAACACTTGTGTACAGTTACACACACAGATATTTGTAGAGCCTGCTTGCCGGCCAGTCATAGCATCGGCAGTAAAAGGGAAGTGGCCGATTTTCTTCTCTGATTTCCTGCACCCGCCATGACTACATATTCTGCTCAAACTATGTACTTTTCAACGCAAGTATAACATGCACTGTGGGATGTTATCTGTCGTTCTCTGTCACTGACTCTCGCTAGCTCCGTCTTAATGCACCAACTTCCTTCTTAAGACCCTTTCTCCAAATTTGGCTCACTCATTTTATTTTATTCCACACAATTCAAAAATCTTACTTTGATCTCTACCATGGAGATAATTTCCATCAGAGATCATATAGATAAAATACAGATTGCACATCAGCCTTACTCTGGAGCTATTTTTTTAAGCAGTGCTTCATTAAGGCCTACCTTAAATAACATCTCAATGAGTAAAGATCTCATAAAAGTTGCTACTACTTCAAACATTTAGAAAGAAATAAATCACCTTTACATCCAGAACAAATGGCAATGAACTCTAATAAGCCTATACACACACACATACGATACCTTCCAATACTAATTCCCTTTTTGTCATGCATATATAATATCACAGAAAGGAATACTTTGGAGTCTCTATGCTTGGATCTAGGTAAGAAAATATTAGGAGACCTGGAAAGTTTAAGTGCTCAGAGTCATAGCTGCTGGCAAGAAATGTGGTAGAAAATGGGACTTTTCATACTAATTAACTGTGTGTTCACACATGGGTTTCATTTTCCACATCGCATACTCACAGGAGGCCCCGTATCACAAAGGGGTCTGAAATCCCACCAGAGATAAAAACAGCTGTCAAAGCCTTATGCAGCTGCTTCAATATGGATAGAGCTAGAAAGACACCCCAAACTGGGGATGATGGGGAATGGGGTGGGGCCGTGATGATAGTAGATAGTAACAATAGAGATAATTGTCAAAATATGAAAATTAAATTTTAAATTCTTTACAAGAATAAGTTGTCTATCTATACGCAGCAGAAAGTTTCTATACTCAAAGCTTCATTAGGCACATCTCGTTTCCATTGGTCAGAGAGGGGCTGGTATCTTTCAGGAATAAGTCAGGCCTGATTTTTATGCTGATTCAGCATAATCTTAGCACACAAAGCAGCCAAGACTTTTCTTTCAGGAAAAGTACACGTGTCACTGTTGGAAGCTACTAAATAGTCTCTTGTTCAACATGGGGTGTCCGGCAGAGATCTCGCCATAGCTCAGATAACACAGTAGTGCGCTCTGTTCTTATTTTAATTCCCTCGGCATCCCCCAGAGTTCACATGACTACAGAAGAAAAAGCAGCAGCTTTTCGCCAGAGTGCAGTTTCCTAATGATAATTACTGATAAATAACTTAGCATAAAATAAAAGACAAAGGCACTGTCTAAAATTCTACCCAAACATTTTTACTCTTTCTCATTTCTTCACTGGCTCATTCATTCATTTTAAAAATGTGTGTGATTTTCACGACAGATAACGGGCAATATATTATGTGGGGCAGATGAGGTCCAAAACGTACCAAGGTCAGGTAACATGGACAGAATTCAACCTAATATTTAATTTAATCCAGTGTTGGCGAGCAACATGAAGAATACAAGGTCTAAGCAGGTCACCACTCCACCCGGCCAGACTCAGCCCACAGTGGGAAACTCAGGTATTAAACTGGCACAATGACGACCTCACTACAACTTGCTAGCAAAACTCCAAAAGCTGAACAAATCTAGCGATCCTGGAGAAAAGATTTTCTCTTATCTTTCTGGTTCACTTCTCACACGTTGTTGGAAAGTAGCAAAGCTAATTGCTTAACTCACGCTTATTCCAATCAAATGCTTGTGAGAGTCAGCCAGATCTACCAACATTTTGAAGAAGAAGGGTATTTGGACAAAGGAGGTGGAAGTGCTGGAAACGGACCCTGAATGAAGTCACTGCCTTGGCATTCCCTCAGTATAATCCCTGCCTCTGAACACAGCGTTTACTGTGACACAGCCTCTTAGAATCCTTCCATTTTCTTTTTCTGGAAAATAATTTAAGTAACAGCGAATGTGTGGCCTTTTAGATCTAGCCATCTTGGAAAAAGTTGACTTTGATCATCTAGTTTATTCTTTGCCCTCTATCCAACCTGTTCTCCTTTTGTTTTAAACATAAACTGGACTCATTTAAAGCAGAATTACTTGTCCAAGAATGATAAAAACAAACAAACAAAAACAAACTACTGACATGTCCAGAAAGACCATAGTCAGTCTTGACTGATCAGGTCATTTTTTAATAAGAACAGCATCGAGCACTAGCATTATATTTCTTCTTTTGAATAATTACCATATTATCAAATACTGATATCTGGAAATCAATGCATTTATTAATTCAATCTTGCTTGAAGTACTAGAGTCTTATAAAATAATTCTTATTTTCCTTATGTTACAGATGAGGGACCTAAGGATCAGAGAGATTAAGGAATTCACCAAAGTTTCTTTAGGTAGTTCCTAGGGTAGAGCTAGGAGGCAAACTTGGATCTCCTAATTTTAATCCCACACACAATGTCTCCCCTTCCACAGTTATCCAGCCAACCACTAACTAGGGGAAGAGGCATAAATGGTGACATAACCTGGTTGTCTTTTTAAACTGGAGGAGACTTCCATGGCCAATTATTTCTTCAGCAAAAAGCCTTGGAATTTGAGGCAGAAAGTGACTTGCCTATGGTGTCTTTAATTTTGATAAATTAAGTTAAAGCTATTGGAGTTTGAGTATGATAACGTATTACATCCCTCTAACTTCCAAGCCATGAATCAACTGAAAAATATATGCAAGGGATATATTATACATAGGGATTATAATTTAAAAATATAATTATATAATATATAATAATATTATATTATATTATATTATTTTATATATATATTATACACAGGGATTAGAACCTTAGCTTTCTTATTGGGAATACTGAACTGGAAAAGGCAGCTTAGACCCAAGGTCAAAAGTCTGAAAAAAAAAAAAAAAAAGTCTGTCTACCCACGGACTCCTTGTTTATACCTTAGGACCCACAGATGCTCAGAACTGGGTTTTCAGGACAGAGACTCAAGCAGAGAACTTGATAGAAAATTGGATCTGCCTCACCCCTTAGCAGGCACTGTGAGTGCAAGAAGAGTGACCACATATGAGCAGTGACTCGTATCCCATTGATTTCACTCCACAAAGAAACACAGACTCAGGGATGTCAGACTCTTTGCCATTAAACTAGTCATTTTCCTCCAGGGAGAGAAGCCAGAAAATGAGACAATTCAGCTCTTGTCCTAATTCTTCCAAGAGTCGGTGGAAGTTCTCATCTTATGGGGTGGCAAGAATGTGAGAAGTGGATGAAGAGATGGAGCGGATAGTTTCTCCACAAATAAAAAATCTACTTTTATCTTAAATGAGATTGCGGTTTTCAACATTTTAACTAAAAAGTAACATCAAGTCTATTTTACTCAGTTAATATTTGTGTGATGCATTTAGTGATCTTATCCCAGAGGTGGATTTAATTGGGACCATTATTTAACAGTTTTTATTCACTATTGCTACCAAATAGTTCTAAGCTCTTACCCCTACCTTTCTACATGTGATAGAGTCAGTCTGAGAATACTTGTGCAATACACCAAAATAAATGTTCCTAGTATCGTGCAATACTGAATGGTTTAGCTAAAGCATCTGAAATTATTGTAATGTTTGCAAAAATTCAACAAAATCTTGATTTTTGATGGTCACTTGAACCAGCCGTTTCTTCATAAGAAAAACAAAATAGAAATAATGCTGTAAGATCTTCAGTGACATTATTTGTGTAGGAAGAAATTTCAGGCCCAGAGTTAGAATACAGTAAACTGTCTGAAGTTTGCTTCCCTAACCAAAACTTCTTGAGCTCAGCCAATAGGGAAAAGATATGTTGCCACAGGAACATATTTCTTATACCCTTTCCAGATTCAAGGGGGAGCTCAAAAGATGAGGGAAAAGAAAAAAAAATAGCACAGTGGAGTGAAATGACCATGTGTTGTAATGGTGCCAAAAGAACTTCCTTCACCAGGATGTGGGTGAGGGGAACTCCAACATCTTTGGAAAGTGTTTTGGTGACTGTTCTCTGTCAGCCAGGGTGGAACACGGTAGAAATGCCTCACAATTTCAGTACAGAAGGGAAGGGGCTGGGGTGACAGGGTCCACACAGTGGTAGTTAGGAGACAGAGGCAGAGGAGCATGGCGTGCACAGCGGGCAAGAGGTCAGCAGGGTAATCAGAATGGAATGACCCACCGGCATCTTCGGTGGGGTGAACTGACTGATCATTAGCTCTGTGGAGCCAAAATGCAGAGGATGCCCATGACAGTCTTGCTGGCTTTGCATCAGGAGCTAATGAATTTCCGCTGATAATAGTAGTAGACTAACCTTGAGCATCTTACCTAACCTGTGATTCTTCCCATCTGTTTAGATCTTAATGATGCTCAACACAGAGATTTGGGTACAGACCGCATGAGATGTCTGAATAGAACTTAGCATCATGCCTAGCACGTAGGAGTCAGGCATACACTGAAGGACGACTGTATGAGCCCATCCCATTTGAAAGTGTTTTCTGAATGGTTACTTGTGAGGGAGGAGATGACGGCTCCTATATGACATGGCTGGTGATGAATAAACAGCACAATGGCCCTGGCTGTCCCACAGGGGTCATCCACTGGAGCTCAGTAAGACAAAATCCAAACAAATAGCTCAGAGACCAGGGGATCCTCTAATTAACAGCTGTGCCAAATTAAGCCCAATTCCCTCTTCCGTGCTCTCTGCATTGCAGCATGAGCTCGGAAGGGTAAAATCTGAGACCACTTCAGAACGCTCTCCATAGTAAACGTGTTTGACCATAACCAGGGCGAGATTTCCTCATGGCCCTTTTGCTTAGGTTGTCTGACTTGGCTGCTAGGGTCTCAGGCAACTACAGATTTATTTTTTTAAATAAATCTATTTATTTATTTTTGGTTGCACTGGGTCTTCAACGCGGCGCGCGGGCTTCTCACTGTGGTGGCTTCCCTCGTTGCAGAGCACGGGCTCTAGGCACATGGGCTTCAGTAGCTGTGGCACACAGGCTCAGTAGTTGTGGCTTGCGGGCTCTAGAGCGCAGGCTCAGTAGTTGGGGCGCAAGGGTTTAATTGCTCCGCAGCATGTGGGATCTTCCCGGACCAGGGCTCGAACCCATGTCCCCTGCATTGGCAGGCAGATTCTTAACCACTGCATCACCAGGGAAGCCCCAACCATAGATTTTTAAAGCTCTAGTTGGAAGATGACATTGGAAGGGCCAATGACAAGCTTCCTAAGTCATGTGGCAGGGAAAACCCAAAGACCAAGCTTAGATTACTTTGCTTTTCTTATGTTTTTCTGTTTGCTGTTGCCTCTTGTTGTTTCAAAACCAAATGGAATGATCTTTTTTTTCCCCCCTCTCTATATCTGAGGCACGGCTATTTTTCTTCATGCTATAGCTCACTAATAGAATCAAAAGCTCTAACACTACTACCTAATCAAAGATTTAAGAGAAGTGGGCATCCTAAATTGGATCTTGTTGTTCTAACCTGCACTTTATAGCATCAGGCTGAATTTTACTAAGCAGAGTGGTACCTAAGGAAAACAGAATTAATTGTTTTGAAGAGTTTCAAAATTTGCCTACTTGAAATATAGTGCCTTGCTGAATGTGATTTTTGAATGAAGACATACATAGAAGTAAATTATGTGGCAATTTTTTCTCTTGAAGTGAAATTACAGTGAATGAATCAGCACCTATTATTTGCACGTGAATTTTGTTGCTACCTGTTCCTCTTTAGTTTTGATTGTCTAACGGATTCATTCATGCCTGTATGATTGATCAGAGCTTGCCTTACTTGCAATGGTCAAGCTTGAATGCCAAGATGATATGAGCCTTAGATAGAAGAAATTGAAATACATGAAAAAAAATCCCTAACTGTAAATAAAGTTGGAAACTCTAAAGGTAAGAGCCCTTCCCCTTCTCCTGACAAGCATCAGTCTCAGTGTGGTCGGGATTCAAGTTCCCCAGCTGAAACCAATCACTGCTAATCAAGAGAAAAGTCAGAACAGAATGAGGATCCACTGACCAGAAACTCCACAATGTATTCAGTTTATACCAACATTTGTTCTCAATAAGACAATTGTAATCACATGAACAGAAACAGGGACACTGATTCTTTTTGGTAATACGTCCCAAATGTTTTTATTACGTTGTAAAAGATGAACAATAAGCACAGAGTCGGCCATGTGAGCTACATTGTGATATACAAGAACTACAGTTCAAGTAGGTCTCTTCCAATGTTTTTGTCATTGAAGAAGAACCCCATTACTATAAATAATGCACGCCATCTAACCAAAAATATTTTAGAAAGTAGGTAGTAGATCGCTGGTTAAAAATAACCGTGTACCATGAATGCTCAGAAGTTATTTTATCTTTGAGTAAACAGCTTCAGTTTAAGCAAAGGCTTCAGGGGAAAAAAAAAAAAAAAAAAGCCAGATGTCCTAGTATAAATCAAGAGATCCATGATTCTTTAAGTAAATGCAGTGCCCCCAATCCATCATTTATATTGGAGTAACCAGCATTCCGGAAACACGTATCATGAGTGAGTGAGCCTCCAGCACAACCCTGTATTCTAAGAAGCCAGAAGGTTTAATCCCCAAATAGATTAAACTAGACAGATGGGTAAAACTGTTTACGATGTTCCCAGAATGGCTGTTTTTGTGATATGCCTCAAAGAGGACACAGATGCATATGACCCATTTTAATTTTCCTTCTCTAAGCCTCCCTGCTTCACTGAGCCAGGCATAGTTCAGAAGCAGGTTTGAATAAGCCAGGAATGGATGAGTTCCAGGGACCCCCATTTATGACCTGAGAGAGATAAAGATCAGGGCAATGAATCCTGAGTAAACTACCTTCAAACCAAATAAACATGTTCTTCATTTGAACAATATGCCAAGCTATAAATGTCACACACTTTCAATCGCAGTTAATTTACAGTTATTTCTAATGTCAAATTTTCTTGATAAGTGGGATAAGCTCAGAGTATGAATTTGAAAATTCATTGTCCCAACTGTCAACCTCTTATTGGCTCCTTTAGAATTTCAGTGATCTGTTTTGCACTAGCAAAGGACAGAACCAATTCATCACTCCCCATGATCAACAGTTACAGTATGTGCCTTTTTTTTTTCCTGGAAACTACTAGATCGTTCTGGAAGGATGGCTGTAAAAGTGTATTAAACTGTATTGATAAAACCATAAACTAGTTGCAAGAAGAAGAAATGCAAATGAAAACGTCTATTCAAATAGCAATCTACAAGCAGGACAATTTTCAAATCCCATTCATGCCCCTCCATCTTACTATTCCACAAGAGGGATGAGAGTGGATGGAATTAGCCAGGGCTCTGATCTGGGAATAGATGTGGGAGAAGAGGAGCGCTTCTCTGCACTAGGGCTACAGCTGGTGTAGGGGGATTCAAAAGGCTCTTGGTTTGTAAATTTCCACCCTGTGCCATCTCTCCCTTCTTCCTCACCCACCCACCAGGGTCCCCTCCCCACACTTCCTCCTTTCTCCATGGATATACACACTCACAGCCCTGGACACTCCCTGTCTTTAGAGACTGGCTATATCCTAACCGTATAAAACCAAGAATAACTCAAATTCCATGGGCACAAACGTAGCTTCTGCATTTTAGTGGCAATGCTACAAGAAGCGAGGGTTTCTCTTGAAGATTTGTATAATTTGAAATGAATAAAAGATAAGATGTCTGTGAGCATGGTTCTCACAAGGTTCATGAGATTATTATTCATGTGGCTGTTTATTCCCTCCAAGGCCACACAGCTCAAGTCATTTCCTTCCAAACAACGGTCTTTTAGGACATGTTTATTCGGCTTTCAGAATATAAACCTCATGCCTTCTTTAAATGGCCCAGCTTGCTACTTCAGCTCCATTTAACCTTCTTACCCTTCCTCCCATTTCCAAAAGAAGCAATTTCAGAATAATAAACTGCACCTAAAGAGTTATAATCAATTTTCATTAAACCATTCCAACAAATAACTATTCTAAGCATGCAAGTTATATAATCATGTTTTGTTTAAGAAAATGAATATTATATAGGTTTGGTTTTTTTGTTTGTTTGTTTTTTGCCAGATGGGACTACCATGATTTACATGTTCTTGAGTTAAAAATAAGATACTTATCTGATAGAAAAATTAACGTATTATACTAAATTTCCATCTTAGTTGAAATACATTCAGATTTACAAGGCTATAAATGATCTAGGTATATATAAGTGACATATTTTGGATCTTTTTTTTTTTTCCATAAATAAAAAACCCTTTTAGACCTAGATGGGCAGAGGGAAGTGTTATATACAACAACCTTGGTGAAAATTACTTTCTTCCTTCAGCACCATCCTGGAGTCAATTCTTTTCTCTTCACCTTCACCCTTAAACTCACTGCTCCTCCTGTGGTCCCTGACTTACAGAGCTGTGCTGGTCAAAACCCTGCACGTTATCAGTACGGTCTCCCCTCCCCACTGCTCATATCCAACAAGTGCAAAGATGATCCATTTTATCTCCTAAATCTCTTTCCAGCCCAGCCATGTCTCCACAACCCCTCTGCCACTAGCAGATTTGGGCCCTCATCAACATGCATGTGGATTACAGAACAGCACTAATTGATTTTTCTGATCCTTGCTTTGCTGGCTCTGATTCATTCTTCATAATGCCTGCAGAAGGGGCATGTGAAACTGCTCAACTGATTCTGTCCCTCCAATGCCTAAAACTTAGTGTCTTCTGTTACTCCTAGGATAAACTTCCCACTCCTAAACATAGCATTCAAGGTGACTACCCATCTCTCTCTTTTATCTGGTTCATGTGTCACATTCATTATTTTTCCTGTTCTTTGAATATAACTAATTCTTGAATATACCTCTTTTTACTTGATAAATACTTCTGAAATACCCATTGTGTTCCGGGTTTTGTGGTAGAGGTTGAGAGACAGGGGTAAACAAAGGCAGCCTTTCTGACCCCATGCATTCCTACAGTAACGGGACTTCTTCTACCATAGCGTGTCTCAACCTGCATAATAATTGGATGTTTATTTGTCTATATCACTACTACAGTCTAAGCTCTATAATGGAGAAGGGTAGACTATGTTTATTTTGCTTACTCTTGTGTTCTCAGCCTCTAGCAGAAAGGCTGGCATATAGCAGAAATTCCAGAGATTTAAAAAAAAAAAAAAAATTCACCCTTATTTATACCATAAAATCACCAGTTGCCTATTAAAAGAAGGATAATACGGTTAGATCAAAACAGGATAATTTCTTACACACCTTTTCAAAGCAATTTCCAACAAGATATAACAGTGCTCTAGAACTTTTTGAATCTGAACAGTTCTCCCCAAAGCAGACTCTGAGACAAAGACTTGGATGTCGTTCATTTGAGAAGTGGCCGTAGAAAATACAAGAAAGTAGGAAATGAGATATAGAAAGTAAAAATCCAATAAAGGAGTATTAATGAGTCGGTTACCAGACTGGGTAACTGGGGCTCAGATTCCTTCTGAGGAAGCTCATAGGACACTCCTAGAACCATCCCAGTGAAGGACTGAGATGCCACCATATTGATTCATTGATTTCTATCCCTTATTGGTTAAGGGATGCCCTTGGAGGCATGACAATTCTTGTCATGTCCAGGCTACCCTTCACTGGCACTGAGGAAAATTCCCATGGCACTGGAAAATTCCCTGGAAAAGCAAGTAGAGAGATGGAGGCATGTGAGATGGGAAGCTGTCTGCATATATGGGAGCCATCCAGTGGGGCTGCAGGTAAACTCAGAGCTCGGCTAAAGGCACACAGAGCAGGTATCACCTGCTAAGCACACTTTAACATAGTGCATTTGAAAAAAAAAAAAAAAAAACCTAAAATCTGGAGTGCCTCCCATTTTTACTTCTAGTATCCACTTCATAGCAAATTAGACTATTGCTGAATAATGAGAGATTTACAAAACAGTGGAATTGCCTGAAGAGCAGATCCACAGTTAGGTGGCCATTAAAGCACCCCGGGTAGGAAAAGATTCACACATTTCAGAGTGGTCTAGAAAGCTAAGGAAAGACTGTGAGCATCTACACAAGCTTACAAGCTGTCAACAAAACAACCTGAGAATTATGCCAAAGGCCCAGATGCTACTTTTGGCAAGGGAGTGCTGATTTATTTAACTGTCTTCCAAGAAAGAGAACTTCTAGTAAACTACGGTGGGAGGAAAACACATGTTCCCTCTCCGTATACTTACCAAACCTACCATAGGTCTGATTAATTAATAAAACATAGCTTTTTTTTTTTTTTTAAAGAAAATTATAGATTTCCATGAAGAAAAAATTGTATATGCATATAAACAAACTGAGGAAAATTGTTCTTCTTATATGAAAGTAATAAATGCTTATATAATCATCATAAATAAAAAAGGAATAGTAATGTGATCACACAGGAAGGAAATATTCTTGCACATGCAACAATGCAATGCAAATGGAGATTTAAGGCATTTGTGAAACTCAAAACTAAAAACACCAAAATACACAAAACATGAGCCTTTAAAGTACATGTTTTCCTCTCCGCTCCCTTCTGAAAGTCCACGCAAGTGATGGTGAAATAATAACGATAAATAAAAGCCCACAGGAAAAGAGAATGGGAAGTGAGGTGACTAAAGACCAAGTTTTTTTTTTTTAAACATGATGAGGGGTAACAGAATAAAGGGAACAAGTGAAATATGAGAGCCTGCAGAGAAGGTAACTAATAAGCCAGAGACAAGTGCCTGAGAACCCTGGAGAAGATGAGAGGTGGAGACACCCAGTGACCCTAAGCGCAGGGGGAAAGCTCCGGGCTGATAACAGGAAGACTGGTTGTAGTCTAAACATGGAACAGCTGAACCATCTGTGCTTCCTACCGCCCCATGTTGCCTGACTCCTCCCCTTCTTTGAACCTACCTGAGCAGGAAACTGGAGAGATTTATCTCTGATAGGATTAGAAGGTCACCAATCACCAAAACAATAACTGATTCAGGTGAGATTCATCAGCAAATGCTGAAACCATAGGATGAAAAAATGGACTATTTACACGGTCTCAAAGTATCACGTCTCAGATTACTTAGAAATTACTAAAAGAAAAATATACCCATACAATGAAAAAATATGAAAGGACACGACCTTTACATCATAAACTATGAGACTAATGGATTACAAGTACCTCCAGATGTGATGTACTGGGAAGGAATAAGATCATCTCTAAATATTTTCACCAAAAATTGATAACCTGAATTTAATCATGAAGAAATAATAAGATAAATTCGAATTGTGGAACATTCTAAAAATAATGGGTCTTGACACTTTAGAAATGTCAATTTCACCGAACACACCCACAAAAAGATGGGACAGTAGGATGAAGAGACTTGACAGCAAAACACAATGCACTGAGTATTATAGTAACAAAAACGAAACAGAAACATCATTGTGGCAACTAGAGAAATCTGAATATGGACTGTTGGATGTATTATTGTATTAGTGTCAAGTTGCTTGAATGTGATAATGCTCTTGTGGTTATATTTTTAAAAAGTCATTTTTCTTAGAAGATATATGTTGAAGTATTTGTGAATGAAGTGTCAACATCTCCAACTTAATGCTTAATACTCAAAAAGTTCTGCAAGAAAAAAAATGTACTGATATGCACATATATGACATGTGCACAGACAATACCTGGTTTGAGTTGACACCTTCCCTGACTGTGAAAAGACCAGCCACACATGCTAAATGAATGATTTAGCAAGATTCCAAGGGAGGCTGCTTGGATTTTATGGCATGTTGACTGGGACTGGAGCAGGCATGAGAAAAGTGAGCTCCTTGTAGGAAGATCTATAGAATTATGACAGCAATGCCAGTGTTCCCTATTACCCACTGGAGACGAGGCTTTGGCCTCAAAGTAAAACCTAAGTCTATGCTGAATCATGCTACCCAAACACAGGATATCCATTGAGGAACCCAATCTTTAAGAGATGACATACCTGTGGTACACAATCCAATATGTAAGTGTGAACCTACCTAGGAGTAAATAAATGGAAATGGATGACTTAAAATCATTTTTATTTTTCCTATTGGCTTCCAAACTCATGCATCTAAGATCTCTCCATATTTGTGTACATCATACGATCCTATGGGGAAAAGACATCGACAGACAGCCATACTTTCTAGATCTATTTCTGTCTCAATCTTTATCTAGTAGCAAAGCTTACAAAAACAGAGTTTAAAACAGAAAGGTGAAAACTAGAAAAATAATTAGTCCTTTTCTAAAAAATGAAATCATCAATTTTTCCTTTGATGTCTTCAGTAATTTACTAGCTAAATACTGGTTTTATTTTAGTTATCATTACTGCAGAGTGAATTAATCCAAAACTTAGCAGTTAAGCCAGCCATTTTATTATGATCACAGATTTTTGGTTAATGGATTCAGGAATGGCATGGCTGAGCAGTTCTTGCTGGGGATTTCTCATGAGGATAAAGTTAGATGTAGCTGGGGTTGGAATCATCTTAAGGCTTGACTAGTCTGAATATCCAAGATGGCTCACTCCTATGACTGACAGTTGATGCTGGTTGTTGGCAGGGAGCTCAACTGGACTGTTGGCCAGAGTGTCTACGTATGTCCTCTTCCCACATGGTGGTTCCAGGTAGTACTACTTCTTACGTGGTAGCTGGCTTCCCCCAGCGACAAAAATCCATGAACCCAAGTAGAAAATACATGGCCTTTACTGACCTTGGCTTGGAAATTTCACAACTAATGTGGAAACAACTTGGGAATTTCACAACTTCTGCTTAATTCTCTTAGTAAAAAGCACATCACTAAAGCTGGTCCAGATTCAAGAGTAGGGAACACAGACTCCTGTGTTCAAAGAAAGGAGTGTTAAAATAGCCAAAACACAGAAACAACCTAGATGTCTATTGACAGATGAATGGATAAAGATGTGGTACATAAATACAATGGAGTACTACTCAGCCATAGAAAAGAACAAAATAATGCCATCTGCAGTAACATGGGTGCAACTAGAGATTATCATACTAAGTGAAGTAAATCAGAAAGAAATACCATATGATATCACTTATATGCGGAATCTAAAATATGGCACAAATGAACCTATTTACAAAACAGAAACAGACTCACAGACATAGAGATCAGACTTGTGGTTGCCAAGGGGGAGGAGGGAGGGGGGAAGGAGAGGGATGGACTGGGAATTTGGGGTTGTTAGATGCAAACTATTACATTTAGAATGGATAAACAACAAGGTCCTACTGTATAGCACAGGGAACTATATCCAATCTCCTGGGATAAACCATATGGAAAAGAATATTAAAAAAGAATGTCTATATGTGTAAAACTGAGTCACTTTGCTGCACAGCAGAGACTTGCAAATCAACTATACTTCAATAAAAAAAGAAAGGAGTGTTAAAGAATTGGAGATATGTTTTAAAACAGCTATGCTTCAATGGTAAAGTTCTAATTTTTGATTAGAACTCTAAAAAAGAAGGCATTTCCTGGGTTAATTAGAACAGATGAAAGTTATACTACTTTCATATAATCAGGTAATGAGGCAAAGCTAAGTTCCCAGACTGTCTCCAGCTATTAAAAAATAGTAAATGACCAGATAGTTGGACAGGCAGATGAATGGATGGATGGCAAATGAATGGACTGATGGATGGACAGATGGATAAATAAATGGATGGATGTAGAGAGATGGCAATGAAAGAAGAACTATTTGGATGAATTCAAGCGCAGTAAGGGCTACTCCCAACCTTAACCTTTATACTGGGGTTGCAAACATCTTTTTGAGGAGACTTGTGCTAAAGCCACAGTTCATTCAGAAACAGTCACTACATAGGGTGAAACCAGGGCAGAGGGCAGGTTCTGACACGAAAAATGCTTATTGGGCATGATAAGGAAGTGAAGATTTACACAGGAAAAACTGCACTGTATCAACACAGAACTCCATCTGTTTGGCCAGCTTCTCAGTTCTGCTCTAGAGTTGGTAGCACCATGTCAGCTCATGGCAGGAGACAGATCATCCTCTGAAAATGGGAATCAAAAACTTTGGCAGAGGAGAACAACTAGATGATTTATTCTGTCCTAAAAACTTGCAATCACGTTACATGGGTTCTTTGGTTTTCTCAGTCTGGGAAATTACTCGGATACAGAACCAGACTGAGGAAAGGACTAAGACAATGGGAGGTAATATGAGAGGAGCGGTCCCACTTACTTAAAACTCTAAAGGCTACAACTGAGCTAGTCCTCCAGTTACAACATATGGCTTAGAGACATGGTCCCTCATCAAGAAAATGGAATAGAACTTGTCATCATGGACAGATTGTTAGGGGGAAAAAAATGATGGCCATGGGCATACTATGAGATAAGAACAGCTAGTACCGTTACATTTGGGATGCTCTAAAAGCTGCAGTAGCATTTGTTTTGCTCCCTGGATTGGTTCCATCTGTCTAGTCCTGCTAAGAATATTTTGACAGTGGAAATTTGTGAGATGAGGCAACCTCCACCGGGTAGTGACATTTATTAGTCAGAATATCCTTGAAGGAAGGAGGAAGGATCGGAGACGTTGGTGCAAGGGAACTGGAACCGAAATATTATGAGGGTCACACTAACGGGATTTAAGGAGACCTTTGGTAGTGGAGACTTTGATATCAATTGCTAGGGTTTGAGGTGGGGGAGGGCGAGAGGGGAGAGGGTCTTTCTTTGATTTTGACTCAACAGCAAGCTGTCAAAATAGCTGACAGGTGAGATAATTGTTAGCTCTCTGGCTCACTAATTAAAGGAGATGGGGAGCATTAGGGACATTAATTCTGTTCACTCACCTGAATCTCCTTTGGAAAAGGGAATTCCTTTTGAATCCTAAAAGAGATCAATTCACTTCTTGACATGCACCCAGGTGAATATGAAAAATATGCCTTCAGGCTGAGTGATATATAAATCAGATGTCAAGCTTCACATGGTAAAATAGTGATATTACCTTTTAATTGCTCTGGGAGATAGAAAAGTCATCCAAAGCTGAGGTGCAGCAACCACTGAAGAAATGGCATCAAAAGGAATTATATTTCAAAACATGAGGGAGCCAAAGGGAAGATCAAAAGCTCCTCTAGCTCACTCACCTTTGCCTTGATGTGCTTTGTGTGTCCATTTCAATATTTCTAACACTTCCTTTTAAGTGAATCTGAATTCTTTTCTTTATTCTTTGGAGGTTTCCTGCAGGCGTGCAGGATAAAACAACTTCATTGTTAATCCATTCCCAATTTTAGCTTAAGTGTGGCAATCCCTTGAAACCAAGCTGCAAAACTTTTCATCCAGACTCTGACACTTAATAGCTATGGAAGTCTGAGAGTGTTTTCTCATCTCTACAATGCAAATATGATCGGTAACTTCCCAGGGTTGTTGAGAAAATACTTCAAAAATACTGAAACTTCTATGTGTAACCACTTATACAGTCCCTGGCACATAATTAAAGTGCAAGATATATTAGCTACTATTATGCCTGTCCATGGTCAAAAAAAAGGCCTTTCTTTCCACTAGGAATGCTGTTCAAAAACAGGAAAAAGATGGGTGTGGTCAAAGACTGGATGGGGACAGGGCAAATTTGAATATGTCATATTCTGTTCACTCCCCACGCCATGGCGCCTCCTCTTCCATTCTCGGTCCATCCACCTCACAGCCTTCAAGTAGAAGGAATTATTCTGCCTTGTCTCTATTTCTGGTGTGCAATGCCAGTTAGGTTTTTTCCTGAAGCATGGTAAATCCAGGGATTTATAAAATTGAGGGTTTAAAAAAATGGCAAAATGCATCTCCAAGCAGATTTGTAAACTCTCCATCCCTTGAGTACAGAGCTTTGTCCTCTGGTCACAAATGTTTCAGAAAATACAACAAAACACCATTTACGTCCAGTACTATATATATGGCCAAAATGAAAAAAAAAAGAAGGAAAATTAGGGATTTTTAAAGGTGACTCCATGATTCCCAGGAGACCCGTGTTTCATTCTCACAGGGTAACAGCCTCTTCAAGATTACTGAGTGTGCAGTGTCTGCTCTCTGTGGGTTGCTGACAGCAGATGGCTTATTTTGAGTGCAGAGGAATATCATTAAGGAACAAAGAGAAATTAGGACTAAATAGGAAATTAAATATGTTCTTGGGATTACAACTGATGATCAAGGAGTTGCAAACCAGTGATTTGCAGCTTAATATTTTGCCTGCAGCCAATACCCACTGTTTTAGGGAAACCTTAATATTAAGGCTGTTCTCACACCATGCAATTTATTTGTCTTTCTGTGTTGCCAGCACCTGTGCCAAACATCATAATTTGCCCAGAATCCTGAATTGCAAGATGAACAAATAATATTCATTTCCTCCATGGAGAAAACATCCTTTGATTGAATTGTCTCCTTCCATCCCACTCATTGCCTTGTGTGCTACACGTCAGACATGTGAAATGGAGTCGAGCTTACTTGAAAGCAGAGTATAAATTAGCTTCTAAATGAAAACAGAAGGAAAACATTTTCAAATGACAGCCAAACTCTATCAGCTCCTAAAGGACTTGAGGTCTCTCTGAGGAATGCAGCATGAAAATGAGGGCACATAAGTCCAGAATGTGACCCCACCACTGTTCATTGTGTTCAGGAATTTCCCTGAAGGACCATGGGGGATGGGAGGCAAACAGGAAAAGCAAGATAGGCTTCCTCTAAAAACCAGCTGTCACGGTTGACTTTTTAAGCTACATATATCTATTATTTTACCTAAGAATAATTAAATATAATAACAAAGAAAACCCAATCAATAGCAACCAAATGAAACAGAGTTCCGTCCTAAGGTACATTAAGAAGTGCTTGAATGCACGTAGGAGCTGGCAAAGTAGAAGAGGTTGTTTGGCTACCCAGAGTTTGTCAAGCCCTCCAGCACCATATCGATATATTCATGACCAAATTCACCCTGAGGCCCTTGGACACAGGTCTGACTCTATTGCCACATGAGGACAAGGTCAGGAAATCTAATCTTGGATGGCTTCTAAATTAGTCTCTGCATAATTCAGAGACTACATTGAAAACTGTAATCAACCCTCCCCCATCCTAGCTGTTAAATCAGTGAGAACCTATTCAAGACAGTTGGGAATAATTCTTGCTACCGGCTAAAGAGTCTATAATCTTGAGACAAGAGTCTGGGTGATTTCTTTTAGCTCAGACTGCGGCTATAATGAGACTCACTGAGCCTTTCTTCTGTGCTATTACTGATGGCGCAGTCAGGTACTAAAGAATCCATATTAGGGCAAAAGTGCATTCTCCGGAATCTAGATGCTGTGAGATTAGTGACCTCTTGACTAAGGGTCACTCCAGAGCTGTGACAGACACAATCGTGTCCACACTGCTTCTCCCACACCCCTCCCCATGGGACTTTGCAGTGCTCACTTACTGTCAGGAGGTCACCTCCCCTGCCCCTTGACTCTGTGCTCAGCCATGTGACTTGATTTGGCCAGTAAGATGCCAGCAGATGCAATGCAACCAGAGTCGCAAAGCATTTGGGTCACTGCACCTGCTCAGTCTTGCACCTCTGCCATTACCATGAGAAGGTTGTACCCAGGCAGGCCTTTTGTCCCAGGAGGAGGATGAAAGAGGTAGAAGACATCTCACTGACCTGGCCACACCTAACCTAGATCAGCCAATAGCCAGCTGATACCTGGACACACGTAAGCAAACACAGCTGAGACCAGCACAGGCACTCAGCCAGAATTACTGTCCTGCAGATTAATGTGCCAAAGCAGTGCTTACTGTTTGTAGCCATTTATTTTTTGGTGGGAGGAGGGGGACTTATCGTTTTAAGCCACTGCTTAAAACTGTGGTGATAGAGAACTAAGCAATTTTTATTTATTTAAATTTATTTATTTATTTATTTTTGGCTGTGTTGGGTCTTCGTTGCTGCACGCGGGCTTTCTCTAGTTGCAGCGAGCGGGGGTTACTCTCTCATTGAGGTGCGCGGGCTTCTCATTGCGGTGGCTTCTCTTGTTGCGGAGCACGGGCTCTAGGTACGCGGGCTTCAGTAGTTGTGGCTCACAGGCTCTAGAGCGCAGGCTCAGTAGTTGTGGCACACGGGCTTAATTGCTCCGCGGCATGTGGGATCTTCCCGGGCCAGGGCTCGAACCTGTGTCTCCTACATTGGCAGGCAGATTCTTAACCACTGTGCTACCAGGGAAGCCCTAAGCAATTTTTAAAAAGGGGCTTTGCCTCTGCCTGGATGGAAACCATTTTTAAGTTTCCATTCTCTGTAGTATGATGTCCCATCATTCTGCTATCATGGCTTGAAAGTCATGACATTCCTGGCAGCAGAGGAATAAGCCTTCAATATGTGACACTGAAAACTCGAATGTCTGCCTGCGATACCATTAAAATAATAGGAGCTAAACTTACTGAGGGCCTATTATGTGCCAAACACTTTTCAGTATATCCTCAATATTCACTACAATCTTCTAAGCTGGGCCTGTTATCCAACCCCACTGAACAGATGAGGAAATGCACACTCAGAAAGGCTAAGTGACTTGCTCAGGGATCTACAACTAATATATTTGAACCTGGGTTTAATCGACTCAAACCAAATATAGGCCCCTAGGCCAACTTCCCCTAATCATATTAAAACCCCAAAGGATTTTAGCAACAAATCATTTTATAGATTCTAAAAAGGTACGGAAAGGGGTGAAAATTGCAGTCGGCTCTTAAGAGAACAAACGATCCTAAATCTAGGTATGTCCACATTTATCGTATTTTGGTGCAGAACAGGGACATGGGGCGGGCAGCCGAGTCCCTAAAGGAGCTTTTCAGCATTTCCCAGACCCTCACCCTCTGCCAGCAGGGTGGATTCAGAAGAGTCATTTGCTCTGATTTGAAGATTTACGCTGCAGAGAGAATGGGCAAGTCCTGGGCCCACAAGCAGAGTTGGTATAATTCACCAAAGAATGATTAAGTTCCCAGCCATGGGAAAGGCAAAGGTCAAGACCCCTGTTTTTTTAAGAAATCACTTGGCTGTTTGATGAAGCTTACAACAGTAAATATTGTGAGAACCAGTGCTTCTGCGGAATTGTGTTGAGGAACAGATTTCAGAAAAGTCAAAATCAGTCAAGTGCCTAAAATGCTAGAGTTCTGACAGTACGTTTGTATTCTGTCCTTCCAGTCTTTTTTAAGCAATCCATCTTTGAAGGGCTACTGAAGGCTTACCTCCGTTCAGGGCCCTTCCTACAAAGATTGTACGAGCACCACACTACCCTCTCTCCACTCTGAATACCCCTGGAGAATATGGCATCATCCCCTCCTCAGTCCAACTTTCTTAAGGGGTTTCTTAGGAGGTCTATGTGAGTGCATAGGATTCTCAGATCTCTAGTGTAACGATGATAAATTTTGACAATAATACCTACTATTTAAAGTACTTTTCTATAAGCCTAGTCTCTTTACAGCCACTGAGCTCCCAATAACCCTAGGAAGTTCATACTATTATAATCCTCATGTTATAAAGAAGAAGCTGAGGCTTACAAAGGTCACATAATTTGCTCAAGGTCACACAGCCAGAAATTGGCTGAGTGGGATTTGAAGACAGTCAGTCTGACTCCAACAATCTTGGCTTTGACTTTCTCCATAGAAGACACCCTCTGATACTCTTCTTTTGTATAACCCTGAGAGGCCTGGCACATTGAGAGGTACAGAGCAGGCCCTCATCTGCATGAATTATACAGGTCACAACCTCAGAGGTTTCCAACAATTACCTGATGCGCCTGTGTGACAACAGTGCTCATGTGGCTGGAAGACTGGATGCCCAAGGTAGGCTCATTTCTAATATCACTTGGGCTTCTTAACAAACATAACATGTTCCCACATGGTATGGAGGAGAAGGGAGAGCATTATATGAAGGTCTATATATGACGTGCACATATGGACTACAGAGATTGTTCTCAGTGCCTGTGTCCCAAACATGTACACAGTAGCCATTCGGCAACTGGATTTATTCAGCATCCACAACGTATGAGGTACCATGTTGGGCAATAAGAGTTATAAATGTGAAAAATGTTCTCTCAGGTTTTTTTTTCCTTACAAACAGAAAATCTATTGAAGAATAATATACTAAGGATTTGGCTAAATGTTCTGAGCTTTCTGAAGAAAACTGTTAGGCAAAACCTCAGTATCACACAAGATGCTGCTTTGGGACATACGGATATGTGTCAGTCATACTAGGGAATCAAAATATTCTGAAGAAATCACAAGACTCAGCTCTTTCCACTGAGTTTGGGCTGCTTGCCCATTAATCAAAACTCATCATATGAATGCCAAGTTGTTGAAATTCATCTGGGAAGGGGCTCCTGTATTCATGTACTTGACTCTTGCCTTTTTTCAAATTTCTAATTAATATCCAAATTTCTGCTCTTCTATCAATGTAATTTAAATACTTTAAAAATATTATATAAAGAGAAATGAAAGAGATTATAGCAGGCAGTGTACCCAAAGCCTCTCTTTTTAAGAGGCTTTGGGTTTTATATTCAGACTCATAAATCCAGTTTAAAAAAATCACGACTTGAACATCACCTTGGTATCTCAAACTCAGTGTTACTAATGAAACTTGGACAGTCTTCATGTATTTCCTGTCTCCATAAGTAGCACCCTGTTATGCACTGCAGTGTGTCCTCTAACAATTCTCATGTTCAAGTCCTAACCTGCAGTAGCTCAAAATGTGACCTTATTAGGAAAAAGGGTCATTGCAGATGTTATTAGTTAAGATAAGGTCATACTAGAATGGGGTGGGCCCCTAATCCAATAGGTCTGGTGTCCTCATAGAAAGGGGAAAGTTGGACACAGACACGCCCACAATGAGAATGCCACGTGAAGATGAAGACAGAAGTCTGGGTGATGCTCTGCAAACCAAGGGACACCAAAGACTGTAAGCAAACTACCAGAAGCAGGAGGAAGGATGGATCAGATTCTTTCTTATAGCCCTCAGATGGAATGAACCCTGATGACACCTTGATTTTGGAACTTCGAGCATCCCAAAGTATGAGACATTAAACTTCTGTTGTTTAAGCCACCAAGTTTGTGATACTTTGTTATGGCAACCCTAGCTGATATACATCGCATCAACCCAGTTACCCTGGGATTCTTCCTAATCCTCCAGCCCTATCATCAAATTTTAGATTTATTTTACATCCTCCCTTCCTTTCCACATCCAATGCCTTGTCCTTGGTTCAAGTGCTCATTATTCTCATTTGAATTGCTACAGGAGTCTCTTACTTGATCATCCTGCCTTCTCTTCTGATTCTTTGCCTTACCTCCCAATCCATCCTCCACACTGCAGCCAGTGTCATCTTTCTAAATTGCAAATCTGATCATGTCAGGCTTTTACTGAAAATCCCTGTGCACTTCAGGATACATATCCTTTGTATTTAACTTAGCATTCAAGGCTGGTCATGATTTGTCCTGACTAATCATTCAGCCCATTATGCCACTCCCCCCTGTTTAAGTAATATTGCAGGGCCTGCGTCCAGTCCTGCTGAGCTATTTGCCATCATATGAGCACCCATGCTATCTGCCATGCTCTATTTTTACATATTCTTCCCTACTCCCTCCAGGTGGAATATCCCTTTCAGCTATAACTCTCTCATCATCACTTTATCTCTCCTCCCTAAAGCCTAGCACTGTGTTCACCATGGAGTAGTTTTTAAACAGGTGTTTATTGAGTGAATGTGTAAAATCAGAATTTCATCTTGTTAAAACGTGAGCCACCGATATGCTGGACAACCAGGAAAAAAATGCCTCAGTTTAACCAACAAGTCAGTGAAAATATCTCCCGTCAAACCTGAGTTTATTAAATTCTACCCCAGTATTGAAATAACAATTTATTGAACGATAAACAAATGCAATTTCTAGAATAGACACTAGAAAAGCAATACCAGAGTTGGTACGTTTCAATACTGCTGAATACTTGGCCCAAGTTTCATGTGATATTAAAGAGTTGGCAAGGCAAGATGTTCTTAGATAATTCTGTGTGCATTTGTGGTTTTGCTGCACACCTGTGTCCTTCTACAGTCAGCTTAAGCCCCACATGCTCCTCTTTGTCTCTGATATGAATCTTTCTCATTTTAGAGAAAGCATTTGGCTCATACAACATACCATGTATTTATCTGGTTAGAGTTTCATACTTTTCCTAGATCTCTTGAGATTCTGAAGCTTGCTGCAAAAGACATATTTATCACTGCATTTGTTGGTTATATGCATTCCTAAGTATTGCCTCAAAAGGAAAAATTCAAGACTTATATATTAAGAACAAAAGAAGATAAAAAATAGAAAACTATTGTTATGTATTTAAAATAAAAGTATTTTATATAATTTATACTTTATAAAATATAAATCATAAATACATAATTTATAATTTATATTATATAAGTGTATATATATATATATAAAACATCAATGTTTTATATAATATATATATTATAGGGCATACAATTAGCCAAAAAAAGCAGTAGAATAGCAAATATCAATTTAATCTGTTGCCACTCAATAAGAATACTCAATTGTTTATGTTCCTACTTATGACCATTCTGTTTTCTTCATATTTAAGCTATATTATCCATGAAATGGATTTCTTCTGCATTTCTCTGCAAACAAATCTATTGTTTTTATTCACTCATTCAAAATATGCACATTCTAAAGGTCAAAGAAGAAAGCATCGGTTTCAGAAAACTATACTTTTCTATTTTTAAGTGAGCTGTGCTATCTCCCCAATCTTTATAGGGGAACATTCACAATCCACCAGGTGTTCTGCACTGAACAATGAAGTTTCATTCCAAAAAACTGTCACTGTATCCATTCATTCTCCTGCAAATCGAACAAGCATCTCTAACTCAACATGTTCAAAACTGAGCACTCTACCTTTTGTCGTGACTATTTTTCCTGAAGCCCTAAAGTGGAGTTAATAGAATCCTCCTCTATATAGTCACTGAACTGGAAACCTTCTGTTTCTCCTGAATTCCTTCTCCGATGACAAAAATTGCTCAGTGGGTCCTGTTGATTCTACCTCTAGAGTGCCTTGGGAATCCATTCCTTCCTTTCCATTTCCCAATTTTTAAAGTCCATTATTGCCTCAGTACCCAGCATAGTGTTGGACATGTACACGTTGTTGGCATTCAATAAATGTTGGCAAGTGAGTAAACGATAAAATGGAGAGCTCAGATAGGTTTATTTTTTCTCTCCTAGACAACTATAATAGTTCCCTATAGGAAATCCCAATTATTGATTGTTCTACTCTCCAATTTGACCTCCAAATTGACTACGAGAGTTATTCTTCTAAAACGTAGCCAACCATATCATTCCCTGCTCAGAACATTTGATGGCTATTATTCTTCATGGTAAGGGAGGGAGGCAGGCAGTCTGCTAAGTGCTAGGGATACACTGATGAGCAAATAATGGCCTTGATGTTGAAAGACAGGCATTAATCACCTAATTATGCTAAAGCAAAACTATAAGATGATTTGAAAGCATATGACCAGGGTCATGAATCAGCTTGGGAGACAGGGCCGAGCTTCCCAGAGTAAGAGTAGTATGAGCGGAGTCCCAGGCCAAGTGAAAGCACGGTTCCTGGAGAGTGAGCAAATCATGCGAAGGCCACGTGCAGAAAGAATCTTGGGGCCTTTGGGGATCTTAGAGGAGAGCAGTGTGTACAGAACTGAGAGAGCTAGTGGTGAACAGTGTGTGTTGAGGTCACAGGGACGAGCAGGAATGACATTATGCATCCTTTGCTGACCGTGCCAAGAAGAATCCATTGAAGGATTATAAACAAGGGGTTACACGATCACTTTCACTGCTTCCTTTTTATCAAATCCTTTAAAAAATACTAAGAGGAGAGAGGCATATCTTGGGATGGGCAGGATCGCATTAAAGCTCTGGACCACTGGAAATGAACCCAGGAGCAGCTCTAGAAATAATTATTCAAGAGTTGTCAGAGTGTGAATAAAGGATAGGTTTCACCCCATCAACAAATCTTTTGATGGGCGTAACTCATTGTGTGGTGATTTCACTTTTGTTTCTTAATCCATATTAATCATGGGCATTTTCAGCAAGCCAAAATGGTCACTGCACTCTTTGTAATAACCTATTTTGCAAACCAAAGATAGCAGCACAATTAATACACGTGATAAATGCAAGAACACCCCAGCTTTGTTTCTGATCTCACTTTTTAATCAACACTGAGGCCTTTTAACATTTAGTTTCCTTCTTTCTTGAATGTTTCTGAAGACATTCAATCCCCAGGGCCCGTGGAATAATGGAATCCACCTTCCTTTGTTTCAGGAGTTGAGGAATGATCACCCCACCCTTCATTTGTGCCAAGACGACAACCCATGTGGAAGTGATGATGAGAATTTCACCATCTCTGCTCAAAGACCTTCCAGTATAAACAAAACCAGGGATGACACATCTTTATCAACAACTGTCAGCTCAAAAACTCTTGTGTTTTGGGCAAATATATAAATCTGTGTACTTGCTGAGGCTGCCTTAGACTCCAGCCTCTGGAAATCAGAAGTGCTGAGGAGGGAGATAAGGGTCACATGGCAGGTGGACCCTGCTGCCTGTTGCAGTTTTATTGTTCTTGTAATAATAAATAAAACACCATGACCTTTGGTGTTCACTGTGATGCCTCAAATTACTGCTTCAATTTCTGTCCAGTAGCTCCTATTCTTCAGGAGGCATGTCTTACTTTTTGAGATGAACACCTGTGTTGTCCACAAAAATTGTCAGATATCTGCCAATAGGTTTTTTCAAAAGGACACTTTCCTTATTTTCTGGTTTCCTATTTATTTCTCATCCATAATTAGTCACTACAAATTTACGTGAAATACTTAGATGAACATTCATTTAGAAAATAGATTCAGAGAGATGGAAACCCCAGATGCAGGAGACCCAGATTGGAAAGTGTCCTGTCAGGAAGCAGAAGTAGGACCTGGCTTGTTTGTTCACTTGCATGATCATCTCTTGGTCTCACTCTCTTCTGTTTAGGGGTCCCTCATTGATGCAGTTAAGCAGAGGTTGAGTTATGAGGGTCTCAGTCCAGAAATCTGGGAATCACCCTTTTCTTTTTTTTAAAATTAATTAATTAATTTATTTATTTATTTTTGGCTGTGTTGGGTCTTCGTTTCTGTGCGAGGGCTTTCTCTAGTTGCGGCAAGCGGGGGCCACTCTTCATCACGGTGCGCGGGCCTCTCACTATCGCGGTCTCTCTTGTTGCGGAGCACAGGCTCCAGATGCGCAGGCTCAGTAGTTGTGGCTCACGGGCCTAGTTGCTCCACGGCATGTGGGATCTTCCCAGACCAGGGCTCGAACCCGTGTCCCCTGCACTGGCAGGCAGATTCTCAACCACTGCACCATCAGGGAAGTCCCCACCCTTTTCTTTTAAATAGGGTAAAACAGTGATTCTCCATCACTTGGAGGGGCTTGTTAAAAGAGTTTTCTGGCCCTGCCTCCAGAGTTTCTGATTCAGCAAGTCTGAGGCAGGGCCTGAGAATTTACATTTCTAACAAGCTTCCAAAACCACATCTTGAGAACCACTAGTATAAGAGTAAAGGCACTTTACATTGTCCATAGGAACTACTAGAAACATAGATTATTCAAAATATTGACATGGAATTGTCTGGTTTTATAAAACCAAAGAACCGTAGAATTTAGATTTGGCAATTAAAGCAGAGACATAACACACCTTAGAGAATATAAGTGATATATCCAAGGTCACAAGCCAGTTGGCAATGGAGCGAGGATGTTACGAATTTCCCGTCTCTGCGTTTGCTCTACACACTATTTTGGTAGCTAGATCTGACATCAAATCTATTTATTCAGTAAAAATTATACCATTGGTTATGACATTTTTATGTCATAAAAATGGTTGTAACTGGTAAACATATATCAGCTTTCACACCTACCATTACACCCTTTTAAGGCTTCCTTTGATTATTTAAAAACACACACAAACACAAAAAACCCAAAACATTTCTATTAAAAAAAGAAAAGATGGGTATATATTAATGTTTGTACAGGCAAGAAAGAAGCCTGAAAGGGAGGGAGAACTGGATATATTTATATAGAAGAGGTGTTCTCAGGAGAAAAAGTTTGAACCCTACCAAACATCATGCTATTTTAAACCCAACCAATGGAAGTGGGTCAATCTGGGTATTTTAAAATGAATAACTCATTAGTTTATTTCATGTAATAGGCTTTACCATGTTTTATGTTCTACCAACTAATGTGCACATGCAGGCATAATTTTAGCCGTGTATTTTTCAGAGGGATTTTAAAGAAATTTAATTTTAATTACCGTGTTCAGAAATAAATGCATCCACATGCAGCAAACACAGTTCCATGTTGTCCTGAAGTCAGTGTCTCATGTCTTTCAAAGTTGATGAGGTCACGCTGACTCCATCAGCATGGTATAATGCAAAATCCATCGAGATTTTGTTTCATGAACCCACGTGTGAATCCTGCCCACCATTACTCTGTAACCTTTGGCAAATCAATGAAATGCTTTTTTACCCTCAGGGTTACCTTTACAATTGGAAGAAAAAAAAAAAAAAAGCTCCCACCTCATAGGAAGTGTCAGAGACAAAAAGTGGTTTAGGAAAGATTTAGCCCCTCCACAATTTCCATCAGATCCTTCCTGCCTCATCACCTAACAATCTAAGTAGAAAGTAAGTGTGAAAATGCAAATATAGCTTCCAGACGAGTCTCTGACTCAATCCTTCCCCCTGAGGCACTGCAGACAAGTTCCCTTCCCCACCCCACAGCCACAGTGTGCCCTCCAATACCCTTCTTTGCAGAAAGTCCAGGGCTGGCCTAGTCCACAGTGTATCTATGACAACACATGGGCTATATCTGCAGAGTGCCTGTCACTCCCTTTTCTTCCCTTACCAATTTGTTTCCCTTGAGTCAGTCATCTAACTGCACTAGGACTGAGTTTCTTCTCAAGAAAAAAACAAAAAAGAGTAGAATGAATTATCTCTAAGCTTTTTCTTTTTCTTTCTTTTTAAAAAAATAACTATCGGGACTTCCCTGGTGGCGCACTGGTTAAGAATCTGCCTGCCAATGCAGGGGACATGGGTTCGAGCCCTGGTCTGGGAAGATCCCACATGCTGAGGAGCAACTAAACCCCTGCGCCCCAACTACTGAGCCTGCGCTCTAGAGCCCGCAAGCCATAACTATTGAAGCCCTCGTGCCACAACTACTGAAGCCTGCGTACCTAGAGTGCATCCTCCGCAACAAGAAAAGCCACCGCAATGAGAAGCCCTTGCACCGCAACGAAGAGTAGCCCCTGCTCGCCCCAACTAGAGAAAGCTCGTGCACAGCAACGAATACCCAACGCAGCCAAAGTTTAATTAATTAATTAATTAATTAAAAAAAATAACTATCAAAACTGCACTTAGATTACCCAAGTAAGAGAAATGGGAAAAATTTGGGGGGCTTAAAATATATATTTATATATTACAGTAGAAAGCATCTGTCTCACTTAAAATTGTTTTATTGCCTGAAATGATCATGATCTATGTACATTTCTTTTATCGTCTGCATTTCTCTTAAAAAGACTGATCTACAATTGGGCCACCGAAACTGTTCTTCCCAAGGAAAATACCATTTTAGTCTAGCATTAAACTTTTAGAATGAGCCTCAAAATCCTTAGGGAGAAATGCTGACTTCATTTAAACGGTACACTCAGAATCTTAATGTGAACACTGGTGAGAGATTTCCTTTGGATTTAACTTTGAATTTTTGCTTTGCATGAATGACATCATTCTAGCCCCATTAAAAGGTGAACACTAACTCCATTTCAATAAAGAATAAAGACATAGAAACAGCACAGTTTACAAAAGAAGTAAACAAAAAGTAACCAACAGGTTTCATGAGTACTATAGGATACATAATTATTATCCAGGAACTTGAAGGAGAAATCATGGGCTACTATAACCTCTCAAGTCTGGAAATGTTCTTAGATATCAATCTTTCAACCCCCTTTAATTTACATGTGAGAACAGGGAATCCTTTGAGGAGTTCAGATACTTGCCCAGACCACAGAGCTCATATGAACAAAGCCAGGACTAGAAGAAAGATTTCCCGAGATCCAGGCCAATGTTTTCTCAAAAAAGGCTGATTCAGAAGGTGATCAATTTAATATAAGGTAGTGCATTTGTGGCTTTCTGTGTTTTATAGGTATGCGCTTTTTAAATTTTTTTTTTTGCTTGTTTTGATGTTTGTTTTTCTAAGTGAGCATGTGTTAGTTTGCACATAGGAGAAACACTGTAATCAATGGGTAAAAAATAAAGTATTGTATATGGTTGAATAATTTTTAAAAATCTCACTTTGCTATCTTCCCCAGCAATGATGCCAAGTTTGTTTGTTTTTTCAATTTATCAAACAGGTAACTAAAACTTGCAAATAATTTTTCTTAATCATGAGACTGACAAAAATTAAAATGAAAAAAACAGAATCAAGCAAAAAAACTAGATAACTAAACATCTTACATGTTATGTTCTGCTAAGGTCACCAGATTTAGCAAAGAAAAATATAAGATGTCCAGTTAAATCTGAATTTCAAATGGACAGCGAATAATTATTTTAATATAAGTATGTCCAAAATACTACATGGGACACACTTAAATTCAAATTTAACTGGGCATCCTATATTTTATCTGGCAACCTTAGATCTGCCCACTTTAAAATGTTTAATTAAAATGTCACTTGCTGGTAAATCAGTACCAACTTAATACAGTTACTAAGTTTTTACTATGCAGAACTAAATTCACTCAAGTCTATGGGAACAAAAAGGCATTCAATATTCAATGGATATCAGGGGCAGTGATTTACTTCCAAGGAATAGAATGAATTAGTAATTTGTAAAGGACACATGGATTTTATTTATGTATTCATGAAGTATACTCCATGTAACACAAGGCAAACAAACCACAAAGATGATAGACTCTCCCTTATTACTGAATGCAATTAACTGATCTTTTGAATGCAACCAATGCTCATTTAAACGGATAATTCTTTGGTAAATAATTATTTTGCTAAATTTTATACTTGTGGCAGACAGAAAGATAAAGGAGACTTGAAAGAGAAAAAAAAGAGAGAAAGTAGTAACATAAGAAGCTTTTTGCTAGATACTCATTACATCTGGGTCTGTGAGTCAGTAATTTTTCCAATCTAGATTTTGTTGTGATTCTTCAAAGATATTACAATGTCTCAAACCAATATCAATGATATAATGCAGAAATTAAAAGTTGCACTGTATTGCTTTTTAGGTGTTTTGTCCCTTATTTTAACAATTTATATATTCATACAACAAAGAAGATTTTATTCTCTTAAGATATGACAGCTGTTGAATTTTGGAGGTTCATTGTTCTTTTCTTTCAATGTCTATGTTTGAAGATTTTCATAACAAGTTGGGGGAGAAGAGAAAAATGTGAAAAACAGAAAAGAATAAATAGCCATATAATCTTTAAAATAGTTTTTGGGAACAGCAAAAACAAATACTGCTTAGTTCATTCAGGCTACAATAAAAAATATACCACAGACTGAATGGCTTATAAACAACAGAAATTTATTTCTCACAGTTCTGGAGGCTGGAAGTCTGAGATCAGGGTGGCAACATGGCTGGATTCCAGTGAGGCCCTATTCCAGGTGGCAGACTCCTGACTTCTTGCTGTGTCTTCACATGGCAGAAAGAGAGCTCTCTGGAGTCCCTTTCATAAGGGCACTAAACCCATTCATGAGGGCTCCACCCTCATGATCTAATTACCTCCCAAAGGCCCCAGCTCCTAAAACCGTCACATTAGGGGTAGAAATTTCAACATACAGATTTGGGAGGAACACAAACATTCAGCCTATAATAAGTGCCAAATAAATTTTTCTCCAATAAATATATACCCAGATGGATACATATTTATATCCTGACTAATCTTGTCAGAAGTATATTTACTGAAACGTTCATTTAATGGAATATTATATAACCATGAAAAAGAGATCTTTACATGTATATGAAAGCAAAAATGTTCATAAAATTTTAATAAGAAAATGTAGCTTATAAAAATGTATATATTACTTACGTTACTCTATAATTATGCTACAATAATCTTAGATTATGGCATTAAACATAAAGAAACCCCTGAAAACTATCCCATCTTTACAGTATCAGGGTCTAAGAATTAATTTGTGATGTGCTCACTTAACATTTAGCCAAAAGCTTTCTGTCCCCTTCATCAAATGATCTCAGCTGTGCTCCTGGGATGAGCTCCCATTTCTCTACCCAGAGCCTTGGTTCTACTTTTGTATCTGCCAAGGAAGTAGAGGAACACCAGCTAATTCTACACATGGTCAAGAAAGGGCTAAAATATGGTGACCAACAGGTAAAGAATGAAACTTTTCATGTCTAGTTACCTCAGCTTTACCACCAGTTACTTTGGCTTCAAATATAAGCTTTATTTACTGTCTCCCTTTCTTTCTGTGCTGATAAATTTCCCATGTTCTCCCTCTAATTTTTTCTACCTGCTGACTTAAACAATTGTTACCAGTCTTCACACCTCTCTGAATACATGTTCTTGCCCTTATTTCTCTGCCATCTCTTCTACAGTTTTATCCACTTTCCATTGTAGTTTTGCTTTTCTTCTCCCAGCTTCTCAACTTATCATTTGCTAAATGTCAAAATCATTGGTTATTAGGCGGGAAAATGAGTATGCTAGAAGTTTCGACTCTACCATGTCAAACACCTGATTTGCTTGATTTATTTTTTCAAAGGTGGTGATATATAGACATAAGTATTACAGTTTAAGATATATCTTAAGAGATAATGAATTTTTCAACTCAAAATCTCAAACACGGTGTTCTTTTTTTTGGGGGGGTCTTGTATTTATAGTTGTTGAGTTCTTTCGAATTAAAAAAAATACCACCTATTTTCCATTTAGTAAGTGTCTACTCTCCTTGGCAGATCTTTACATAAGTTTCCATTTAATAGTGTTTAACAAATGATTTTAAGAATGTCTAAAGTGGCCTAAAAACACATATACATTCAATGTAAAATATTGAAAAATATACAAGAGCAAAATAATGAAAATTAAAAATCACTTGTAATCATACCTTTCAGAAATGACTCCTGTTAACACTACACACAGAGGCACATGTGCACACACGTGTGTACACACACTATACATACATATCATGCATCACAATTTTTAAAAATATGTTATACAGGACTGCCTCTCTCTCCCCTTCTCTCAAACAGGAAAACAGATATGTATGTCTACTTCCAGATCTTCTCCCTTTTGGGTGAGGACAACGCTATGAGAATGACAGAGTAACAAAACGGAGGAAGTCTGGACATCCAGATAATCACACAGAGCAGAGCCATCCTACTGACTTTGACCTGTTACACTGGAGAGAAATAAACTTCCATCTTCTTTAAATTGCAGTATTTGAGGGTCTCTTTGTTAAGCAGCAACCCTATCTAATACATTACCCTGATGGTCAAAACTTTTGGTAAAGGTTCTAAGAATTCAGAGAAGAGAGAATAGCAAATCCTCTGGAGTCATACTGAAGGCATCACAAAAAAGATGACACTTAAACAAGATAAGGATGATAGAGTCTCAAGTTCAAGATGGCAGCTGAGCCCAGGCACTTGCCTCCCCTCCTTCAGGAAACCACACTAAGATGGCAGGAAAGGAATACGAAAGGGAACAAATGAGAGGTTTCAACTTCTGGGATGACAAAAAGCAAACAAAAATGTGTAGAGAGACACAGGAGATGAGACAGAAAAAGTCAGGGCAGAAGATGTGACAGAGGGGCCACAGGAGAGATGAGAGCCAAACTTCCTGGTAGAACTCTGGAGGATTCTGTACACCAGGGTTTCTCAGCCTCAGCACTATTGACATTTGGGGTCAGATCATTCTTTGTTGTGAGAGGCTATCCTGTCTGCATTACAGGATGCCAGTAGCTCTACCCATGCCCCCAGCCCCCAAAATCAAAAATGTCTCCAGAGAGTGCCAAATGCTCCCAGAGGGCCAAACTTCCCTGGTTGAGAACTAGTGTTCTACATTATTTACTCCACAAATATTTATTCAACACTTCCTGTGTGCCAGATACTTTCTAGCTACTGGAGATAAAGAAGTGAACTAAATCATCAAAAATCCTTGTCCTCATAATACTTTCCAGTGAAACTAGGTAGGCAACAAACAAACTAAATTACTAAGAGATATACTTGGTCAAATGTTGACAAGAGCAATGGAGATAATGGAGAAAAAGACTGAAGATACTAGGGGGAGAGGGAAAAGGAAGATGAAATATTGATACATGAGGTTCCCAGAGCAGCTGTGCCACTTGGCTTTCAAACCCCTTTCCTGGATTTATACATGTGGAACATCAAGTGTCTGGTTTTGTCTCTTGGAAAACCACCGGAGAGATATTTGCTAAAGGATTTGAATGGACTCCAGGGAAGAACTGAGGATGTTGGTAATAATGGACTTTAGACCACTTGGAAGCCATATACTGAGGAAGCAGATCAGAAGGGCAATGGGCAGTCACTGAATGTTCACAGGCAGAAGGGTCAGGGTGGTGCTGCTTAGATGATATGGGGTGAAAAACAGCTGCAATAACTCAGGAATCTGGGACGGGATCTGACTTTGGATGGTTTAAGTGAAAATGGATTTAACTGAACCCACCGGCTATTAAACAGTAATACATAAACCTTCTCTCATTTTATTTGTAACTCATTTTCTCCATCAGACATTCAACAATGATGCTCTACAAGGCTGTGTGAAATAAAATTTCCTTTCAGAGAGTTTATTTCATATGATTGCATTACAATCCTGAGTAGAACAGATAGTTGAATACATTATGCCTTACTAATATTATTGTAGAAAAATGAATTAGAAGCTTTCTTCTTGAATAAAATCTTTAAAAATTCACACTTAAGACACATGGAAACCAAAACACTTGGAAATATTTACTGATATCTAGCGGGCTCATTTTATTTTCTCTGAAGAACACACGTAATTGCTGTTATAGTCCTAACAGCTTGAAGCTACAAACTCAGACAAGGGGTGGGGATGGGGGGAATGAAAACAGAGGTAGTGAGCTTTTCTCCTCCTTATTTAAAGGTTTTATTTTACATAATATTTTGGCATTTTTCCACCACGACAGTTAGCAAAATCAGATGGTCACGTCTTTCTGATTTCCAATATGTGGTAAGATACTTGCTAGAAAAATTATAAAACAGACAGAAGATGAATGAACTGGGCCTGTGTGATTTTGATTATTTGGGGGTTGCTCATGTGTCTTCACTAGAGAGTCTCTTCTCTTTGCTGAGAAGGTCACTTTCTTTGATGGAGATTTGGGACGTGTGTATGCACTTGTAAGGGAGGAGGAGGGGATTCCTCTTTAAAAGTCCGGACAACCAACCTTATCAAGCAAAAAAAAAAAAAAAAAAGAAAGAAAGAAAAAGAAAAAATCAACTACCATAGGCAGAGCCCCACGTTTCCAATATGGTTTACCAATTTCTATGTATTTTTTTCCTAACTAAATCAAGCTGGTAGATACAACTTACGCATCTCCATATATAATTAGTCTAAAGCTATCGACTCACCTTTGCTTAGTAAAAACCAGCAAAGTCAGAATAATTACTGTTCTATAAACATGTATGATCATTCTTGCTTCTTTGCTCATACCACCCTCCAGCACCCGCCCCAACTTTAACAGCCTCTCTTCTACTCCCTCCTATTCAAATCTTTCACTGTGTCAATTTTCCTCACCTTCTCTATAAAGCCTTTCCTGAACAAATTAGCCCAAAATATTCTCTTCATTCTCCAAATCTCTAGGGGACTTATGTTACATCCCTGCTATTTATGGTTGGTGCCACATTATATGCCATTTTGTCATTGTCACCTAATTCTTTCACAAGATCAGATGTCTTTTGTTCCAACTAGCATTTCTTTTGTCTAGCTTATGGTCAGGGACTAAGGGATACAAATTTTTTTGGGTATCCACTTCAGCATCTGATATGCTTATTAAAGAAATCTCACTAGATTGCCCTGAAGGACAGATGCTCTAAGGACAGACCCCCAAAACCATAGTCTTAGCCTTTGTGGAGCTTATATGACTGACATACATCCTCCTTTTTTAAAATCTATTTTCTCTTTTTGAACATTTAAAGAAAATTCCTTTCTTTTTCATCAGTCCCTTGTTTTAATTCCCAGCATCACTCATTAACTTGCCACAAATATTCTTCTTCTTCTTTTTTTTTTTTAATCAGTCATCAATTTTATACACATCACTTTATACATGTCAATCCCAATCGCCCAATTCAGCACACCACCATCCCCACCCCACCACAGTTTTCCCCCTTGGTGTCCATACGTTTGTTCGCTACATCTGTGTCTCAACTTCTGCCCTGCAACCCAGTTCATCTGTACCATTTTTCTAGGTTCCACATACATGCGTTAATATACGATATTTGTTTTTCTCTTTCTGACTTACTTCACTCTGTATGACGGTCTCTAGATCCATCCATGTCTCAACAAATGACTCAATTTCGTTCCTTTTTATGGCTGAGTAATATTCCATTGTATATATGTACCACAACTTCTCTTTTTTTTGTTTTTTTTTGTTTTTTTTTTTGTTTAAGACACATTTATTCAGCATCATGATCAGACTATTACATTTAGCAATCAATAGCATGGGTGCAAAAAAAAAAAAAGTCACATTGAAAACCTTTGTTGGAATGCTTTACACTTTCCACAGAACAGAAACTGAAATAACCTGTTATACACTTAAGTCACAAATACAGTCCTTGAGTTTTTTTGCCCATACACATGAGTATTGTCTAAAACATGTCTTCTCTGTAGCATCTAGGCTCTGCTACCACTGTGCTTGGCTGAGTTCACAAATCTGTTGTACCCTGTAGCTTCCCTGTCACTTCCCCACCTCTCCTCTCCTGCTAAGCTTTGTTTCCTGGCAGTAATTAAAACCTTCTGCCACTGCCATAACAACTTCTTTATCCATTCGTCTGTTGATGGGCATTTAGGTTGCTTCCATGACCTGGCTATTGTAAATAGTGCTGCAATGAACACAAATATTCTTCTTAGGTTGAGATGTGAGGCTCACCCATGGCTACCAGATGCTTAGTGGAGACCTCTGAGTGCTTCTGACCACCCTATACATAATATCCAGCTGTCTGGATTCTGTATGAGCAACGGAGATTTAGGTTTATATAAACAGAGGTTAAATGGCCATGATACAAATCAGAACTATGAAAGGATAGTTAGGACACCCAAACTGCTTTTGATATGAGTTGAATATCATTGACACTTTGCCAGAGTGTTTTCACATGAAATTGCACTGGTTAGTGAGTGTTGACAGTAATAAGAACACTTTAATGCTGGATGCTAAGAACATATAAATTGGATTGACCTCATTCTTGTTGACAGTTCAACACTCGATTGCTTTGGGTACACTCCTGTGAAAGGAACGGGGACTGTGTGGGTCTGAATCCCACCGTGACACCTCACAAGCCTGTAGATGACGGAAATTCTTTGAGTTATGTCATTCTCTTGTTGTTGGGAATGGGGTTTTGCCAGTGCTGGATGCTGTTATAAAAGAAATGTATGGGGGCTTCCCTGGTGGCGCAGTGGTTGAGAATCTGCCTGCCAATGCAGGGGACACGGGTTCGAGCCCTGGTCTGGGAGGATCCCACATGCCACGGAGCAACTAGGCCCGTGAGCCACAACTACTGAGCCTGCGCGTCTGGAGCCTATGCTCCGCAACAAGAGAGGCCGCGATAGTGAGAGGCTCGTGCACCGCTATGAAGAGTGGGCCCCGCTTGCCACAACTAGAGAAAGCCCTCGCACAGAAATGAAGACCCAACATAGCAATCAATCAATCAATCAATCAATCTTTAAAAAAAAAAAAAAAGAAATGTATGATACCTAGGGCCTAAAGAGTTTGCTGCCCACACTGTGCCAGGAACTCTGCTACATGCCAGAGATAAAATGGCAAGCACATCGGCATCCCTGCCCTTGTGGCTCTTAGTTGGATTCTAGTGGAGAGAAAGCATTTACTTCCCAATCGAATATAAAAGTGTAACTGTGATGAAGGGCCTAAAGCAGAAATGCAAGAGGAAACAGGAATTCCCTCCTCCCTCAGTGACCAAACACTTCATCTTCATGAGCAGACAGTAATGCTCCTAGAGATGGCCCAACACTGGGACATTTTTGGATTAATGGAGAAACTGAAGCAACACAAACAAGCTGGAGCCACTGAGGCAATCACAGCTGCAACATGGTCAGCATCAGAAAGTGCCCGGACAGACACTGCAGAGCAAGGGGGCAGGTTCTAGTCCTGTGGTTTGGGGCCAATAGAGGAACAGCTGATCAGAAATGCTTACAGGGTGTGGTCTGGTTCCAGGAAGAAAACCATACAGGAATAGATTTGAGACTAGATGCATCCGCTGAGTTGTGAGTGGGTTGTACTCACAACTCCAGGAGTTAATGCTACGTCAGGGCATAGTTCAAGGTACTTTGGTGAGTACAGTCAAGGAAAGGGCCAGAGGATGAGGAAATAAGCCAGAATTCAAGACAGGAATAGGGAAATATCAGGTTGTGTGGCCATGATTGAACTTGTACAGTCCATAAGAGACAAGCCTCCTCCACTTTTTGAGGTACTCATGGGTGAGGCAATTTATCAGTAAATGGGACGCAAATAATTCAACCCCTGCAATGCACAGGACATCTGCTGAAGAATGGCTCTGGATGCCAAATCCACAGGCTTCTGAGATGAGGAATTATTTTATACATTCTCTCTATGACTAGGTATTTCTGTCTCAGAGCACAATTAACCCCTAGCAAGATGGAAAGGATATTAACAGGAATTGAAGGGCAGAAAAGGAAATAACGCCTATATCATTCTGAATGCTTTGTGTACGTTATTTGTTCTCAGCCTTTGAGCACATTGGAGTCACTTGGGGACCATGTTGAACCTACTGATCCCAGGCTCTACCTTTACCTACTGAATCAGGGTCTCTAGGAGGAGACCCTGTATATGTTAAACAACCTCTTCAAGAGATTTTCATCTGCATGAGATGTTTGGGAACCACTACATTATGTCCTTGAATCCTTGCAACCATTTACAGATGGAAATACTCAGGATGAGAGAAGTTAATCACCATTTCCACAAGGGCCTCTGGATGGCCCATATATTGTAGAAACACAAAATACATCGGTTTATTACATTTTAAAATGTAATACCCATTATTATGAATATTTTCCCATGTTATGAAAACATAATATTTATGACTGTATAGTATTCCATTATAGGTGAGTATTTCAAATTTATTGAACCAATCTCCTGCTGGTGTAAAAAAAATAATTAAAAAAAAAAAATCAGGAGTTTTCCTGATTCAGGGACACTAGTCACTCAAACAGACCTGTTCTACCTGTTCCACATCCAGAGAAGCATTAAATTTTCCTACACAGTACAAAGACTTAGCTTCTGTCCTGCATGCACAGAAAGCCCACTTGGTGGTCATAGATGTAAAAATAATTAGAATTAGAGGGCATGGACTGTTAAGCAACAACCAGGGGTCCCAGTAACAGTTACTTTCTGGTGATGTTTTTGGTGTTAAATCAGTGGCTCCCGAGCTTTGATGAACATTGGAATCACCTAGGACTTTTACAAATACTGATGCCTGGCTCCCAACCCTAAACACTCTGATTTAGTTGCTATATGAAAACCTGAGCATCTGGAAGTTTCTCCAGGGTGCAACAAAGTTTGGGAGCCACTAGGTTAAGTGAAAACTACTGATAGAATAAGGTTGTGGGACTGCTTTGAGTAGCCTTTGAGGAAACTTATGTGACTTCAGAGGGGCTGTTGGTCATCATGTGGTCATCAATGGGGCCTGCACATGACCTTCTCTGGAGCCACAGGCCAGGCCATTAAGAGCCAACCACAGGATGGTCATAGGAACACTTACCAACTTTCCTCCCTAGGTTCCTCCTGCTTACTGCTGCCTGGTCCCTCTCACTCTCTGTAGACTCCCACCTACTGTGTCTTTATCTGGAGCCTCTTTATTCCAATCCATGTCTACTTCCCTCTGTGCAAAGCGCCAGCAAGACCACCCAATACCCAAACCATGCTAAAGTAGCCCAGCATCCTGGAACACTGGGCAATCGAACAGGTCTCCAAGTGTCCCATTTTTAAAGGATCTGTGGTTTCCTGGGAGAGACTGGGAAATCCACAGTGAGGTCCATGGTCAGAGATGGACACATTCCCAACTGTGCCACACTAATAGCTATTTCTAATCTAGTACCTGTGGTCTCAGGGTACAGCATGCTAACTTTGGGGGATCTCCAAAGAGTTAGGTGACCAGGCTTTCTGCTGGCTCACAAGCGTGAATGAAAGACCTGTCAGTCTTGAAAATATGCCCTCCTTCCCTTGAGATAGATCAATATTCTTAGATTTCCAGGAATTTGCTCTACTAGGATAACAGCATAAATGGCCACCAAGGAATTTAGTGATGCAGAAGTCCAACAACATAAAGGCAGGTGTTAGCCAAGATACCATTTGATTATGACCCAGGCCTTTGAGTATTCCCATTTACTGGAATGGCGTAGGAAACTTGGTTTACGCTAACGGAGTGATGCTTAACCAGAGGTCTCCATCGGGATCACTGAGGGATATCCTGATGACTAGACATGACTTGGTCCAACTCCCTAGAAGTAGTGGTAAAGTAGACATGAAGTAGAGCCCCAATACTTGGATTTTTAAAGTATCCTCAGGTGACTTGAATGCAAAGATCACTGCAGTGGCTTGATGGCACTGACTAGCACTCCTTCCCAGGAAAAATCATTGTATTGCCATTCAAACCAGTAATCCTATGGTGGAAATTCCAATCACAGAGGCAAATATATCAGGAAAGAGATTTCTGAGAAAGCAGGCCACCCAGTTTTACTCAAGTCATCATGTGAGCATCCTCTTACGTCACTTAGTCACAACATAGCCTAGGCTGCCAGAGTCTAAGAATCTAGAGCTAGACAATTCAATAGAACTTCCTGCAATGATGGAAACATTTTATTCTGTTCTGTCTAATATGGTAGCCACTAGCCACATGTGGTTATTGAGTGCTTGAAATGTGGTTGGTGAAAGTGATTAATTAAACTTTCAGCTTTATGGGACGAAGTGAGAGAGTGGCATGGACATATGTACACTCAAATGTAAAATAGATAGCTAGTGGGAAGCAGCTGCATCACACAGGGAGATCAGCTTGGTGCTTTGTGACCACCTAGAGGGGTGGGATAGGGAGGGTGGGAGGGAGACACAAGAGGGAGGAGAAATGGGGATATATGTATATGTATAGCTGATTCACTTCGTTATAAAGCAGACACTAACACACCATTGTAAAGCAATTATACTCCAATAAAGATGTTAAAAAAAAAAAACTTTCAGCTTTAATTTTAATTTAAATGGCCATAGGCAGCTAGAGTCTACCGTACTGTACTGTGCAAAGACATAACCCATCTTAAGTAGAAAGCATGCAGAACTATAAGTAGCCACTGGACAATAAATAAGCCTTTCTATTAGACAATTTCCTTGCCCTATGGTTTCCCATAGGAAGCCCTTCCTCCTTAAAGAAAGGACGAGAAACAAACTCCTTTTGTTGGTGACCCATCATTCATCCAGAAGAGATAATATTGAGAAATGACCACCCATGAGCCATATCTGGCCCATAGACATATTTGGGTTGATTTGCAGTATATTTTTTAAAGTTTTTAAATTAGTTTTCAGTATTTGAAAATTGGATTTAAAAAAAAAATTCTCAATGTCTGTTTTCTTCAGAAAAATTAGACAATGAGGCCATCTCGGCTAATCCTTCATGGCAGCGAGTATCTGGACCTAGAGCAAAGGGATGCTTGAAGTTCAGTGGAGACACTGCTTGGCCTGCTTCCCTCACTCATGAGGCCTGCCTTGGTCCCTGGAAGGTCTGGGGTTTGAGAGACCTGGTCTAGACATCTTTCCCAGGCAGAAGCATCTAATCTCAGACACTGGCAAGCCTGGCTATTATTTTACCTCTGCTGTCCTCACTTTGAATACTCAACAAAGACAGGATAGACCTCAATACAAATGCCTTCTATTCAAGGTAGAATCTCTTCACTGTTCTTCACAAGCAAACATGCATGTGCACACATACAGAGGATTTCAAAAAGTTATTGTATCAGGACGAGCGTAAGCCAAGGTTGGTGGTTTCAGAGTATACAGAAGGCGCATTTACTAGTGTGACCATGTTTCTTAACTGTGCCGTAGTTTCTAGATCTGTAAACTGTTGGGACCTAAAGAACCTGGAATAGGGCCTAGTGCATCATTAGTGCTCAGTACCTGTTAGCTACTATTATTCCAGTTACAGAAACCACCTCTCCATGGGAAAAGATGAAGTAAACCTTCTCCACAGTGTAATACAGACCCGTGGGCAGCTTTTCACTCTCCAATCGATTCTAAACCACAGCAGAAATCTGAGTTTTCTTGTATATGTGAAATGAACAGTCCCAAGAAACCAGTTATTAGCGACTCATCAAAATCTCCCTATTTCTCTGATGTGATAATGACCGCAGCACAGCCTGGGCTGAGTTCTGAGACACAGACACAAATGCCACACACAAAGGAAGACCACAGCCAAGTGTACCCAAACCAGCCCTCTGTCTGACTGAACTTGACTGCAACTTCAGAGTAAGAGGTAAAATTTCTAAAACTAAGATGACTAAAAACTCAGCTTTTCTTTGCAGATTTACTTTCGAAAAGTACATTGTGCTTGAACTCGACCCAAATTATTTGTCACCACTCATGTGATGAAACACTTGGCAACATCCTTCCCTCAGCAAAAATCTTTCTTTGCTCTGAATAAATTTAGCTTTTAATTCATATGAAGTTACGAAGTTCTTTAAGAATCCTTCAAAGGGTGCTTAAGGCCAACCCAGAGATCACCATAGATGATTGATTTTTATTACGGCTCTCACCCAAATGAATCGATGTTCGGGTGGTAAGAATGCCAGTCCTGTCAGTCATCGGCTCACCCATCTTCCCTAAGTTACATTGCAACTATCCAAATTCCCCCTCCATCCATCAGGCAGTGAACGCCAGTTACCATTCACTTGGAGGTAATGCCGGTTACATCCAAGTCCAGAACAATGTTCAGTCCCGATGTTTTTTCCAACCTCATCCATTTTCTGGTATAAAGTGATTGTATCCTCATGTTGCTGGGCTGGTAGTCAAATTAAACAAGGCAAGAGAACACCATTCCCCACTGAGTACATCCTCAACTTGTACTCACAAATCATTTCAATTCTAGCTTAAAGAATTACCTTCAACATGCTAATGAATACACATTAGATCATTTAAAATCTTCACCAACTATAATATCTATTGTATACATACATACATACCTACACACATCTTTGCTAATGATAATAGCAATGTAACTAGTAACTCCAATCCTGATTTAGCACAACTAACCTTTTTTTTTTTTTAAGGTTGGTAATTTTATTTATTTATTTAGGCCGCGCCACGTGGCTTGCGGGATCTTAGTTCCCTGGCCAGAGATCGAACCCGCGCCCACTGCAGTGGAAGCACAGAGTTTTAACCACTGGACCGCCAGGGAAGTCCCAGCACAACTAACGTTTGTATAGCACTTCATGAGCACATTCACGTACTTCCTCTTACGTACTGCTCCAAAGACACCTATGAGGCAGACAGGATTAAAAATGAGAAAAACAGTTTTTGAGCCTCAGTGTGATCAAGGCAGTGTGGTAGGGCTTTCTGTGTACTAAGTCTTTATCAGTGCTGGGACTAAGGTGAGGTGAGGTGAGGGAGGCATCCGGTGTGCAGAGTTTAAGGAGGCGCTCACACTCAGTCATACAACTGCAGAGCTGGCACCTGAGAGCTGCCTCCTTAAATTGTGTGTCCACGGCACTCCACTTACGTCCCCTGAGTCCTGACTTCCATAATACTCTCATCCACCTTTTCAGTTATATATTGTCTTCCTCCCTTCAAAGATGGAAGAACTAATACCCAGAGATCTTCAGCAACTTGCCAAAGGTCTCCAGTTAGTGACCCTTCTGACCCCATTCTGGTGTTCTTTTTCCCACTGAAGGGTCTCTGGTCCAAAGCCATGGCCAAAGAAACCTCACTCATGAGCTGTCTAGGAATCCACTTGGCTCCCTCAACCGTCACTTAAAATTCAGCGTAGACTGCACTCCAAAGACAATCTCCATTTAATCATTGTTATCACTATTTATATGATGAGAAGGCTGTTTAGTTTTAGCTTTGTTAGTTTCTTAAAAATCCTGCAATTAGCATATCTAATTATGTCTAATATTGGGTTTTTATCATCAATAATTTTGGTTTGAGGATGTAAGGAGGTGGATGGACTACCCAAGAGGTGGCAGGAGGTGAATTCATGTCATACTCTCATTTTCCTTTTTATACAACTTCAAATGTACTCTGTCCCCTAGCTTCAATGGCAGTTTATGGAAATCCACTAGAAAACCCTACCATGCCCATTACTTTAGCATTCTCCAAAATAAAAAAATCATCAAATTAATACTTATCCAGCTCCAAAGTCACTAAAACACAAAAGTTTCAAGCTTAAAAACAACTTCATTGTAAAGGGCTGTATAGTTTATTTCTTCCCAGCAGCTTTAAATCTACTCACAGCAATCCCAGGCAGAATTTATGGGAATACAGTAAAATGCCAATTAACTACAGTCAACCAGTTCCTAATTCTCCATCTCCAGAACGTCTTTATTATTAATGGAAATACCTGCCACGCTCACTGAGAAACAGGAAAGCAGACTGAAAAGAAAACCACCTGCTCTTAACTGTACTTATCATTGTTTGTGTAGAGGCACAATTTCTCACCTTGAGCTTCAAGTCCGTGGATCAAATTCAGCCCAGTTCTCTGCTGAAGAAGCTGCTGACACAATTAGGGCGAGTCACCCAAGAGAAAACCCACAGCCAGAAAACATGTCTAATTATATATTTGTTCTTGCTGTCCTTTCCCTGTGGTTTAAACATCTATCTGCTTGCTATTAAATGTATCTGATGAGGAAAAGAAAAAAAGGCTGGCTGAAGCTGGGGCTCCACATGATGAACTCTGGTGAGATCCATGTTTGGCCCGTGGCAAGTCTTCCAAACCCATCCCCAAGAACTAGTGGGAAGACCGGCATGAGGATGTTGTTAAGACCCAGGCCAGTGTATTAAGCTTGAGAAACTAAAAAGAAGGAACTCTGAGACTATCTATAAACCCTAACTTGCTTTTCCAAACACATGTGTTTAGTCTTTTTAAGGTATACAGGGCAGGAGGTGTTTGCATGATCTCCAGTGGTGCCATAGAGAGACGTGGATGCCCTGGGCCCAATGGGACTTTTCAGTTCTTTTGAATCTGCAGATCTTTGCACAGTCTCAACTGTCATGGAAGCTGCAGGTCTTTGTTATTGGAGGGGAATCTTGACACTCCAGGGTCACCTTAAATCTTAACAGGGAAGATACTCGTGTTTATTGCCCTGGCGTGCAGTGCCATGCTAGGTGTTGTTACTATTATCAGTCTGGGTACCAAACAAGACAAAAGGGGATGAGTACCCCCTGTTCATGCAGTTATTGTTATATTAACTGTGACTCATCGGCACTTTGGTACACTCCAGAAAGGGTCATTCCAATGTGTTGCAAAAGGTCTCCAAGCCATGCCTACATCCTATGGATATGTCCCCCAAACTAAACATTTCACAAAATATAGAACTTTATTTACTCCCTACCCCATTTGGGGTTTACTCATAAAAGTTCTTTATACCACAAAATGTAATCTATGTTAACTGACAAATAGGTCATTCCTAGCCAATAAGATGTTTAAAGAAATATTCACCTCGTAGAGCACTAATCATTCTATTAATACTACGGTAGGTTTTTTCCTGGTCTTATTTCATTTGCTGGAATTGACTGACATGTTTCTTTCTGACCCATCACTTCCCCTAACTCCAATAGAAGAGGCTGCTCTGCATTTTACACAGTTCCAGGCTTCTCCTGGACTTGGCCTCAACAGCCTCTGCAGGTTGGTTCTTGGCAATCAGCTATAGGTGTTTCCGATAATGGAACTATTGTGGAGACTGAACTCCTTTCTACTCTGAGCCCACACAGTCTTTAATTCCTGCCTCCAAGGACATCCCTCTCCAACCTAGTACCAGCCAGAAAAAGGACAGAAGATGATCAAGCTTCTCTGAGTATGGGATACTTAATCCTTCCAGCCCATTTTAACTTGTTTTCAAACCAAGTCACCTGGCATTTCACTCATTTGAGGAGTGAGTCTCCATTCCTTTCTCTTTCATAACTAGAGCTAAGGGTTAATTTCAATACAATGTTTATTTACTTAACATTTTCCCTTAAATTGTGTTCATTGTATTTCTTAGCAAACTATAACTCTTATAAACTGCTTTCACATGAAATTGGTTTAAGGAAATTCTCATGCTCATTCAAACAAGACAGCAAATTCCAAGTGAGACTAACTTTCTATCTGCCTCAGTTTCCTTATTTATAAAAAACAGGGGAATAGTCCCCACACCCTGAAAGAGTGGTAGTGAGGTTTCATACTTAGGACAATGTCTGGCACATAGTAAATAAAAAATGCTAAGTCATTCTATGTAAAGCACTTAAAATGTCAAGCCTGTGTCAGGTTCTTAATAAATGGTAGTTATTATATTATCATAATTAGTCACAAACTGGGAAGGAACAGAAGTGAGCCTTTCCCATGTAAAGTGACTAGAACATGGGGCGGGGGTGTCTTTCTTCCCTTCCCTCTGTTCCGGTCAACTTTCCTTCTTCCTCTTGCCTCCAATCCCTTCTCCACTTTCTTCTTTCCTTCTCTCCTTTTGGGTTTCAAATCAAACCGGCTGGAGATTGAGGAAAAAGAGAAAAAGGATGGGAGCACATAACATTTAGTTCCAGAAAGAAGAATTATTGGAAAATAATTTGGCCTCCGCTTAAGAGTTTGAAATTGCCAACACAGAGCCAAAGCAATTGATGGTATTTTCCCAGTGGTTGGTATTAATTAGCACTCTGCTGTCGTCAATTGGCTCTGCCATCATGGGGATAAATCATTCACAAGCTATTTTGGATGCTCGTCCTGTTGCCACCACCATGGCATCAATCTTCTCATTAGCTTTGTCATTACAGATCTCAGCCGTTTCTCACCTTTTCAGGAACTCTGCATGAATTTGACCTCGAGAAGTATTTAGTCACTATCATCTCAGCTATTAAATGTCAGATTCAGACATCGCAAACTATGTGTCAAGACACTGCATTCTGGCAGTAATGAACCCATTATCTTTTTTTCCCCCTCATAAAGCATGCTCTTTGGGCACCTGAAATGGTGTGATACAAGTTCTCTCAGGAGTCTCGTTTGATTGTGGGTGCCTTTGAAAAGAATGTCGCCGGCTGCATTAATTTCCAGACTTTCGGTAGTTTGTACCTGGCACATTATGCAAATAATGACTGCTCATCTTTAATGGGTGAACCAGGCAGCAGGGTTAGGCAACAAGATATAGCTAAGCAACCTGTGCCTTTAGCACTTTTAGCACATTGTCTGTCAATGAATTCTACAAATTGTATTTTTTGCTCTTCAAAAAGAGTCGCGCTTATCCCTGCTTATGAGTCACAGCAGGGCAGGGAGGCCAACGGACACTGCCTACATCTCTGTCAGTTCGTTTCCAATAAACTCTCGTCCATTCAGGCTGTATGTCAGCTCTGCACCTGCGTGGTAGTGGCCTAAGGCATGAGCCTGTTGGGTGGATTCAAAGAGAAAGCCAGTGAGGCTGCGGGGCAGCCAGCAAGGGAAAAAGAGTACAGGTAGGACCACAGAGACTTTTCCTTGGTGTCATGGAGCCATTTAGCAGTAGACTGGAGCCTATAGATCCTTCTTAGAATATAGATTTTAAATAAAAATATAAAAGATTACAAAGGAAACAATTTTATGGAGACAACAACACCCTAGAAATAGTGTGTGCTATGGCCAAATGTGTGCTTCTCCATTAACACATTTAAACAAGATGTAGTGATGATTTGAAGTCACAAGGAGCGTAAGTAGTGGTTTGAGATCTCCACAACTGTAATGTGATAGGAAATCTGATTTCGATTGATGACAAAGTCACAGGGCATGCTGAATCCACTGTGATTTGTGGTTACGGTCAAGAAGGAAGGAAGTGCTAAGTTACAGTTAGAAGTTAATAAAAATCATCGTATTTTTTCCCCGAAGTTCACGAACTCCCTGAGACCTCTTAAGAGTCCGTGGACCAAGGGCATGTGGCAAGGGAGGCATTTGGATTTTACTCCCAGGGGAATGGAAGCCCTGGGAGGAACGTGTAGGCTCCAACCTCTCGTCCACTGAAGTCAGGAAGCCCCAGAATCTTCCCTGACTCTTCTCTGCCCAGCGCCCTGCAACGCTCTGGGCACCATCTGCCCTGGCACTCACCTCATTATCATGGGACAACTGTCTGTGTGGTCTCTTCCATCAGATAGTAAGGACAAGAGCTATATATCAGCCACCTGTGTACAAACAGCGCACCCAGCATGGAACATACCAGCTATTGAGTATTTGCTAAATAAATTAATGAAGACTACGCTGCTTTTGAAAGAATTACACATGAATCTATACTGCCAATGTTTTTCTGAAGAACATATTTTCCTTTCTGAAAGGGGTTATTGGTGGAAATACACAACGTTTTAAAAATAATATCAGACTTCACAACTGGAAATGGAAACACTGACATCAGGTAGATTTTTAAAAAATAATTTAAAAGTAGATTGATTGAAAAAAAGATAATGTGGTTGCCTAAAGACCAAGGTGCCCTGGTATTTAAAATCATAGGAGCCTCTGCAGGGCAATAGAAGTCCAGGTAGACAAAGGAGTTAAGCTCTGTGCTCACCAGCTACAGCTCAACAGGTCAAGGGCTCAGGAAAGAGGATGAGCTTCCAGGTGTACCGAATTTCTCCAGCTTGTTCCTTGAATAACTTCCCATTTTTAGACAATAGCCCAAAGCTGTCTAATCCCAATGCACTGTCAGCCATCCTTGGATGGGCCACATCTGGGACCTGGCTGGGGCTGTGCACAGGAGAGCTGGTTTCCAGCTCACCTGGGGGTAGTCACAGGGATCAAAACTAGACTCTTAATTTGGAATATACCTGAAAGAGAGAGAAAAACCTACTGAGCATGCTCACTATCTGACATGGAAAAAAAGGTCTGTATGAGACAGATGTGCCGGGTTCACACACACTCAGCTCTGTCATCGTAAGAAACAATGTAAAATAGTCATTCAGTCAATGTGTGTTTATCAAGGCTTTCTATTTGCCAGGCTCCCTCGATTCCACACACAGACACACACACACCCCCACACACAAAAGACTCATCTGTGAAATTACACCTTGAGTCCCTGTCCTCAAGTCAGTGGGAAAGCTAACAGGTAAATCCACAGTTACAGTCCAAGCCCTGATACTTGTAAGTTTTCCTAAGGTTGCATGGGGGAGTGAGGGAAAAACTTCCCCAAAGGTGCAGTATCTGAGCAGACATGACAGACGTAAGTAAAGGAATCTGTCATCTCAAGAAGCATGTGCTCTAAATAAAGACAGGGGGGAATCCCTCAGAAATTGGAGCCACTGTCAGGACCTATCTACCCTCAGGGAGATTTAAAAATTTCCTGAGCTTGCATGCAGCTCAATATCAAAAAAACAAACAACCCAATCCAAAAATGGGCAGAAGACCTAAATAGACGTTTCTCCAAAGAAGATATACAGATTGCCAACAAACACAGGAAAGGATGCTCAACATCATTAATCATTAGAGAAATGCAAATCAAAACACAATGAGGTATTACCTCACACCAGTCAGAATGGCCATCATCAAAAAATCTACAAACAATAAATGCTGGAGAGGGTGTGGAGAAAAGGGAACCCTCTTGCACTGTTGGTGGGAATGTAAATTGATACAGCCACTATGGAGAACAGTATGGAGGTTCCTTAAAAAAACTAAAAATAGAACTACCATATGACCCAGCAATCCCACTACTGGGCATATACCCTGAGAAAACCAGAATTCAAAAAGAGTCATGTACCACAATGTTCATTGCAGCTCTATTTACAATAGCCAGGGCATGGAAGCAACCTAAGTGTCCATCATCAGATGAATGGATAAAGAAGATGTGGCACATATATACAACGGAATATTACTCAGCCATAAAAAGAAACGAAATTGAGTTATTTGTAGTGAGGTGGATGGACCTAGAGTCTGTCAGACAGAGTGAAGTAAGTCAGAAAGAGAAAAACAAATACTGTACGCTAACACATATATATGGAATCTAAAGAAAAAAGAAAAATGGTCATGAAAAACCTAGGGGCAAAAAAAAAAAAAAACCTAGGGGCAAGATGGGAATAAAGATGCAGACCTACTAGAGAATGGACTTGAGGATACGGGGAGGGGAAGGGTAAGCTTGGATTAAGTGAGAGAGTGGCATGGACATATATACACTACCAAACGTAAAATCGATAGCTAGTGGGAAGCAGCTGCATAGCACAGGGAGATCAGCTCAGTGCTTTGTGACCACCTAGAGTGGTGGGATAGGGAGGGTGGGAGGGAGGGAGACACAAGAGGGAAGAGATATGGGGATATATGTATATGTATAGCTGATTCACTTTGTTATAAAGCAGAAACTAACACACCATTGTAAAGCAATTATACTCCAATAAAAATGTTAAAAAAATAAAATAAAATATAGTCAGATTGGGAAAAAAAAAAATTCCTGATCTTGTTTATCATTTGATCAGATTTGGCTAATGAATTAATGGCAATGTCTGTGGCTCAGAAATGTTGCCCCAGCATGGCAGTTCGGCTTTAGCACTAATCACATGAAAGCTCAGGAGGCTATGCGAGCTGTTGGCTGGCTAATAAAAGCCCCATTTGTTAACTCTTAACGCTTTCATCCAACCTGGACTGTGTATGGGCCTGGCACTGTGCTGGGGGCAAGAAAATAAAAGATGGCCAAACTGAGGACCTGCTATCTTTGTTTTAGAAAAAAATTAACAAGCAATTCTACATAAATCATATAAGCAACAGTGTGGTAGGTACCATGGCAGAAGAAATCCAAATTAGACTTTAGATTTGTAAGCATTCAGAAGAGATCTCTGAAATAGTAATCTACTATCATCATCAAGAAACAAAATGATGCTTTTGATGATCGTGGTTATGAACTTGGAATCCTGAGTTAGAATTCCAACTCTGCCGTTTATTTGCTGTGTGGTCTTTGAAATTTTACTTAGTATTTCTAAATCTCAGTTTTCTCACCCGTAAGATAGAAGGATTACAATGACGACCACATAGGTTTGCTGTGTTAATTAAACGAGATTGTTCAAGTAAGGTGCTTACACAAAGGAAGCACTCAATTACTCAACATGTGTGACATTAAATATATATATGAAAAAAATATATAGTTAGTGAAGAATCAAGCTCAAGTTGATTTGTTTTTGAAATCCACTTATCCTTAGCTATCATTGGTAGACCAAAGAGTTCACTTATTTGTAATGGAGTAGTATGGCATGTTACTTCTGAGCCTCAAAAGTAGATCTGTTGACCTCAACAGAGAGAAGTACAAAATGCAGTATGAAATACTGTTAGACTAAATCAATCAATCTCTGTTACACACACACACACACGCAAATAACCTCTGATTGCACATTGAAGACGTTTCACGCTTCACTTAGGTCAAGGCTCCGTGTTACTGGGTAAACCAACTGCTCTAAAGAGTTTCACAGGTAACTGGTAAAGGGGACGATGTAAATCCCATTCCTGCTGCAACCACCTCATGGAATTTTTTAAATTACGCATTTAGTAAATCTACTAATACATTCCAGAGCATCCATTTATCCCTACCCTCTAAGGAAAATCATTATTCAACTGTACTTAGAAGCAAGGGATGAATTTTCTTCTTCCTTTGCCTCCTGCACAGAACATGACTATTTGGGGGGTTCACTCGATGCTGGCAAATGGCCAATTCCTGCCTCTAGACAGAAAGGCTTAAAAGAACTTATAAAAAACAGTCAAAATCCTCTGTAGACATCCAATAACTTATAAGGAAAAGAATATTTTGATGAGTTAGTGCAAATGAATCAGGAACATATGGATCCTATTTCCCTGGAGTTTAAATTCGTAAAGAGAAAAACTTCTTAGAAAAATGAACTTTGTAGATGTCACTGAACCCAGGAGGAAAACATATGAGATGATTACTCAACTTAATACATTCCTAAGTTGCCCTGTGCTTAACTGAAGCACACCCAGGTCATTTATAGCTCAATTTGGCCTGTCAAACACACAGCCCATCATGCTCTAATTGTTTTCAGAGTAGAATTCTGGGCAGCAGAAGATATTAAGATGGTTACTTTTTCAGCAATGAATTTTAGTACAATGGTTTATTTTCTAATTCCTTAAAGAGAGTTAATTTTGTCAGTGGCAGGAAAGACTGTGGGTGACACGTATCTGCATGTCCGGGGGCCAATCCACAGGTGGGTGGTGTAAACAGGCTCCCATGAGCGACAACACTGTACCAATCAGAAAATCTTCTCTTGTAGCCCTGCTAAATGGTGGCCTCATGCCCAAGGAGAACTAATTTGCTTCATGTGACTGAGAGCTTTATTCTCCAAAGGTTTTTCAGGAACCAGTATAATTATACAAGATCCAAGAGACAGAACTGTCATCTGAATATAATAGTTACTCAAATAATGATTCGTTTCTATACATTGATGACTTTTACTAACTTATTAAATATATCTCATGCATGGAGGAATACGAGCACATATCCAGAGACCATGATTATTATAAACAAGATTTTGGAAATATATTAAAATGCTTTCTAAAAGGGAGAAAAAGGCCCCTACTATGTGTAGGGTGCCACAGAAAGCTGGCTAGCAAATCCCATGAATATTTAATGTGAGTGGCAGTTACATGTTATATGTAGACATGATCAATATTGTTTATTTGTCAACCCATGTCAAAGGGGATTATAGGATGGAAAAAACAAGTGCTCATCAGTGAAAAGGCTATGGTGGCCACTCTGGTACCTTCTAGACAATACAGCCCCACCAAGGCTCCTAATCCCTTGTTAGAAGGTCGGTTGCATGCTGGTTTAGAGGGGGACTTACTCTCAGTTCTCAGCAGATCCTTTCCCACATTGAGGAGAATAAATATGAGCTTGCACCTTAGTATTTCTAGCTGGAAAAGATCTTTGAGAGTAACTGGTCTAATCATTCTCAACCACTAGCTGGAGAAATGTTTTAAAATATAGGCTGCTATCCTCCCAGATATGGCAATACAGTAGATTTAGACTATGGTGCTGGTATTAAATCAGATGATTTAATCATTTTCTTAGGTAATTTTCACCTTATTTTACAGATGAAGAACAGTCCTAGAGTGGTTATAGCATCTCCTGCAATCTCCTTATTCCCAGGTCAGTGTCTTACCGACAAGCTCAGCAATGCCTGGGTCATTAGGGGATCTCTTCAGTGTATAACCAGGCAGGAAAAACAGCCCAGACTAAGGGAAGATCTATTGGCTAGAAACAGCCAACAATTATGTTGAAAAATAAATGCAGTTGAGTTATTCTTATGCCTTGTTCAGGCTCTAAAGTCAGCACATAAAGTGAAAAATTCACATGGGCACAATTATTCTTTCAATTTCTTTAGGAAGGCCCTATGTTAGAAACTGACACATCTCTCAATATGTTCAACAAAGCCCGTTTTTCCTCCAGATTTAGGAGAGATTGCTGGAGCTTTTAAAGTCCCCATTGGGCAAGAGAAGAAGTTTTCGGCTAATATTTAGGAGCAATGTCAGAGAAGCAACAACAACAAAAAGTCTTCATGTACTAGCATTACACTGATGCAGAAAGAAGCTAAGAAATATAGGAGAATCTGGACCAACTGGAAGAACAGTGAATTCATATTTCTTATCTCATGCCAAGGTTTATTGTAAAAATGAAAATAAAATCTCATCATTTAAAATCTCTCTTCTTATTTCTTTTTCTTTTCTTAAGAGAGTGCACATAGGCAGCACCTCCTCACCATAGGACATCACTTGCCCTGGTGCCCAGCAGGTTACATGCCAGGTGGTTGCAACCCTTGCTGCAGAACCAAGTCTAAGATCAGTAGGTCAGGATCAACCTTCCCTGCCTAAGGTCTTCAAACTCAGGATTACAGATGTGAGCACTTCATTCTGACCAGGCTTTAGCAACTTGGATTCACCACAAGTTTAGGAAATCATAAATCCGCCAATATCCTTCTATTCCCTGCTTCATGCAGATTAATAGTCTCCTCACTAAAAGGTGGAGGCTCCCTGGTGTAGACTGAAGACCCTACAGCTTTCTTCTCTACCCTCAAGTTTCCATGTGATGGGACTTCTAAGGAGGCCATGAATAGAAATAAGGAGAACTTGATCTGATTGAGAGGGGGCATGTTAGCAAGTCTATCGCTAGGCTCACAATCTACCTCCTCCAATTTAGCTTTTGTCCATGATTAAACTGATTTGTATGTCCATAGGTCCACTCTCATGAAGTTTTTTCTAGTATGTTTCTTGATGAGGAGCTAAGAGATTGGAGAAATGATGGCTTTGCCAGACCTATTCATGTTTCTTACCATATTGAATAGCAGTGTCACCATCAAAGGAGGTACGGTTTCCATAGAGGCCACCCCTATGTCCAAATGTGTTAGGAGAAGCAATGAGATGGCTACAGATCTGGCCACAGCTTCCATCTAAAGCAGAGATCTGGCTAAGATTGCCTCTCACAGGCAAATCATTTAACTCCACCAGAATGAGAAAGTATTTTTCTTGTTCTTTCCTGAGTTGAGCTAGATGACAGTGGCAGGATTGCTGATTTCCCATTCAATCAGGGCAGCACATGAGTCCTATTCAATTCAAGTGGAGAGCAAGGCAAAGGGTTGTTTTTCCCCCCTGCCCAGCAAGAAGGAAGGCACATGCTTTCAGTTTATAAAAATGGCTGTAGAATGTCCTTCAGCAGGACCTCTCAGTGTCATTTTTATCCCTGTGTCAGATGTAGATCCAACCACATGCTCAGAAGTTTATTCTCTATTTATAAAAATGTCACATCATTTGGATAATCAGCAGATTTAATTTCATAAGGAATTTTAAATGTTGTCTACTTTGAAACCACCATATAATCCAGATCATTTAGAGAAAAGCAACATGGCAGCCTCTTCTCCTACACTAAGTGGGTCAAGGTAGTTGATACCGACTCTAAAGATACACCCATCTAGAAGTTAAGGATCATCTTAAAGGCATCCAACAGCAAATGTAAATGATGCTTGATCTTTGGGGCATCGCCTGGAGAATCAGGGAGGACAAAGCTTTCTGTTGGTCTGACTGTGCCATGATGACCTGGACAAAGACATGACTGTGGCTAAATCAGTGGGACTGCTCCAGAAGACAACACCAGTGGAGATGGTTCTGGAGCTGGAAGAGACACGGCCCACATTCCCCATTTTACAGACGAGGAGTACCAAGAGATGGACTTAACTGTCCACGGTTATACAAGAGAGTAGATTAATCTGATTAGAACCCAAATTTTCTGACTTTTAATTCAATGTTCTAATTTTTATGCCAACCTCCCTCTTTGGGATAATAATAGCCAGTAGTGAACTGCACCCTACCTCCTCCCACCCAACTTCCAGTGGCCATAAGTCTCATTTTGGCTCTGTGAAGGAGGTGAGGAGCTACAGTTACATGGTGGCCTCCTTGATACAATCCTGCAGGCTTGGAAGTTGTCCTATAGTCTCGTGGACCTCCAATCCATATTTTGCAAAGAGACCCATCTTCTTTCAAAAACACAAATCCCAATTCTAGGAACATTCTGCTTTTGTCATCTGAGCAAACCTCTTCCTCCGTTTTTAAGAACTGTTCACTTAAATATTAATTGTAGAGAATCTCTACTTCACCTGTCTCATGCTACTTATTCTTGGTTTCTACCCAGTACTGGCTTCCATTAAAACTCACATGTTTCTTTACCACAAGGTTACAATACAGAGGAAGATACAGCCATCAGAAGATAAACAAGCTTATGATTTTCCCCCTGCGTGAAAGTAAGTATTGAAAGCCTGCATTTTTAAAAGAGCTCTTACTCACTTTGCTATTGAGAACAGTGACCCTAAATATTTTTTTCCCAACCCAACATGTTTGAAAGACCTGGAGCAATTCCATTGAAAGCAGTGGTTCCACAAAAGAGGAGTTCTGTGAAAGGGGCAGGATAAACTACTTAAAACATGCAGTTTGGGGGGACAAACTTCTAAATTATTCTCAACCTTTCCTTTTCTCTAGTTGAGAATTATTAGCTTGAGATATTAATACTAAGAATAGGTGGTTATTCTGTTTTGCTAAAAGAACCAACACTTTGCCTCAGTTTTGATTCTTCACTCAAGACAGCAAAATGAGCTTGTTGACTCTGCAAGCTCCCCAATAATCAGTGACACCTTCAGCAAAATATCCTCCTAAAGTAGATATCCCCGCCCCCCAAAAAATGATGGCAGGGAACATGGCCACTGGCAGCTCCTATGGCCCTGCTCCACCACCAAAGTGGGCCCTAATTTTCCCTTTCCAACTCCAGTTTGCAAAAAAAGTCCCAGGAGAAGACTCTCATCAGCCAATTTTGGGTCCCATGCTCACAGATGTACAATACTTTGAGTGACTAAGTTTGGTTATTTTGAAATAATTGCCACTGGGCACAGAAGCAGCGTTAGAGTAGAACACCAAAGTGCCCAACTAGTTGATCTTAGGAATTTCCTTTCCCTTGAACCTTAACTGCCACATCTATAAAATTAAAGATAAACATACCTACCTTGAGGAAAGTTTTGGGAAGATGTTGTAGAAATATGAATAGTATGTGTCCCAAACACAAGTCATGGGACACATCAGAGCTGGAAAACACTGGTTTCCCTTCTTTAGCTACTTCACATCCCTACTTTACATCTCCTAGAACTCTTCCTAGAAACCCCAGACTTAGTGGCGGTATATATGTATATGAGTTCCCCTATTTAAATATAATCCTATTTTAATATAATCCTCCCTACCCAAGACAGAGTATATTTTCAGGTTTCCTCTACACTCCATTCTATTTATTTAAAAGTAATGGGGGCATAACGGACACTGCGCTGGGTTAAGGATGGCTGGCAGAGGAGGACATGTGCTATTTATATGTCAGCACAGAAATCAACCCCTAAACTACCTGGGACTGTAGGTTGATGTCAGTAGAGCACCCTGGGGCCTTGATTATAGAGACATACCCTGCTAGGAGAAAAAAGATCATTAGACTTTAAAAGAGTTCTCCATGTAGAGTTAGATTAGGGAAAAGGGTGCTTGGGCATCCTTACCTCAATGCCTGGAAGTGTCTGAGTAAAGCCCTCCCTACCCTAGGCACACTGGCTAACTGGCAGGGGGTCACTAACTAAAGCAGCACAATTTATATTGTTCCATCTCTTGTGATTCTTACTGATGGGAACAGGATTATGAAACCCGGAAACAACAGCAAGAGGCTCTAATTTCTGGCTGCAAAACTCAGGCGTGCCTGTTGGGAATAGATGCTAAAGCAGCGGGGGGATGGAGAGGCAAGTGGATTTGCCCACTGGCAAGCTCTCAGGTGGGCAGTCTATGGTGACACCTGGTGCTTGAACACTGTCTCCGACCAAGAAAGGCAGAAGCTACCTTGGGGCATGGCTTTTATTCTGACAATGGGTATTTAGAATCACAAGATGAAGAGCCAAAACTCACATCTGACCACCAATGTAACTGTCACAAACCTCAACAAAGACAACCTGAGAACAGAAAAGTATTATGTGTATGAGTGAGTGAGTGAGTGAGTGAGTGAGTGAGTGGGTGGGTGGGTGGGTGAGTGGGTGACTGAAGGCGTGTGTGTGTGAAAGAGGGGGAAAGAGAAGAGGGAGGGGGGAGGGAGGGAAGAAAGAAGATGGAGGGAGAGAGAAAACAAACAGTTTGCAAGTCATGAGGGTTCTTGAAGAGCAAAAGGAACAGGGCACACGCGCAAAGTCTGGGAATACTTTTCTTCCATTATGTCATAGGCAATAAGCATCATGGGTTCCACCTGAAGACCAGCCTTGGGCTTAGTCAAAGGATACATTTTTACAGCAGCATATTAGGTTGATGGGTATTAGTACCATAACCACATTCCTGCACAGAATGTGAAGATTTTAAGATGGAATTTATTTTTCTCTACACACATATCTTAAACTTAAACTGTTCCAGAAACTAAGGCCAGCACAGATATTCAAACGATGCTTCTAGACATAAGAAGACACCCCCCAAGGAGAACACGGGGCACCTCATCTGCTCCTTCCAGATTTCTGAATGTGAACCACACCACCGTCTTCTGCAGAATTGAAGGATGGTGCTTGTTTTGCATTTCTGTAAACAATCGTCCACAGGAATTGAAACTTGGTGTGAAGTATATAATTTTCCCATCAGAAATGTAAGCATCATTTCATGTTTCATTTAAGCCCCCCAGTTAAGAAACACACAGATCCTAAGGTGTTCTGCGTCAGTGACATAAGGCAGGCCTCACACTGTTTTTTGGGGTTTTTTTTGGTGATCCATAATATGATTCTGAAATAAAAGTGACAAACAATTTTTAACACTGCATATGTTCAAAAACCTCTGCCAAGAAGGGGAATAAAATAGTCTTGGCGTCAGAAGCTAAAGTGCAACGGTTCCTCTGTGATCTGTGGTGAGGAAGCAAGTGGCTGTGACCCTGATCTTGTCAAGTTAGCACGAGAGCAGCGGATGAAACTTTTAGGAGCCTGAATGTGCCTGTCTTCAGTGGATTCCCAATTCCGGGTTCTGGGGGACAGGAATGCGTTCACCCTTTTCCATACTTTGCGGATTGTGTGTCTGAATGTTGGAAGGCAGGGGAGGAAGACAGTGAAGCCAGAAACCAGGATCTTAACTTCTAAAGCACACCAACCATGAGCCCAAAACTAGCTCTGTTCTCTGGCTGCCGTCAGTTGACCTTGGGGCCTAGACCACACTGGGTAATAAAGTCTGGGACCCGGGCTCACAACAAGGTGCAGAGCTGGGCATCTGTCTCGGTGCCACACTGCCACATACATCCAGCATCTCAGCGTCTCACTGCCACATCTGTAGGCACACTACCCAAAGTGACAAACAGCAATACCACAAGGGTCGTGTTTCCCTTGGAAGGCACAGAGTAAACAATTTAAATGACAAGTAGATGAGATTTAACATTTTTAACAACAATCTGTGCTAAAAGCACAGTTAAAAAGTATTTTATGCTAGGCAAAGGTCCAAAATCTGCATGCAATGAGAAGAAACTTCGACCTTCCTCCTACACGGAAGAAAACTGATTTTGGTTTTGAAAATGCAGAGCTGGGGTTCCTCCCTGCCGGTGATCCCCAAGTCAAGCCAGGTGCCCACAGAGGGCCTTCAAAGATAAACCAGAGGTTCCTCCATTGAATTGTTCCCACCCCAGAACAGGGGGTCGGCTTGGGGAGGAGGGGTCTGTGGGCAGGAGAGGGGAGATTAGGGAATTCCCATTAAGTCAATGAATGGGAAGGTTTCTGGAAAATGACATCCTCAAAGATCTGCAGAGATGCAGCTGGGGCCTGGTCTCAGGTGAACCATGACCTCCCCTCTGAACCATGGCTGCCCACGGCCACAGCTTTAATTAGAGCTCCCAGAATGCTATGCTTCTGCCCATCTGCCGGCTGCTTTATCACTGGCAGAGGGGTGGGGGTTCCAGGTTTGTGTCACACTATAACTGAGGCCTGATTAGTACAATACCTTAGGGTTTCCATGTTTCAGAGTGCCCGGGAAACCCACTGATCTTCCGGCTTGGAATCTTCATCTTAGATGCCTTACCCCCTAAGGTGACTTCCTGGAAGCCTTAACCACAAGCGCTCTGAGCTGTGGGATGGTTGCCCCCTTGGGGTATTTGAAATCACTGAACATGACCTCCATAATGGGCAAACAGCTCCCAGTATCAAGCTATTTGTGGCTTTTAGATCAGCAGAACGGGCACCGTAGAAACGCCGCTTAGGCCAACTTCCTGATAGGAAAGGGGTGCCTCAGAACTGTGGAGTGAAGAAATCACTACTTCACAAGGAACGGTATTTTTAGACAGCATGACAAATGAGGAATGCATGAAACTGCGGATAACGCAGAGCACCCACCCCGAAGTAGGAGTCAGTGCCGCATTGCCGCTGCTCGTTTCCATAACGACCCCTTGTTTTGCTCACTTGTCTCTTTAGTAAACTTTCTGCTTGAGAAAAATGGGAGCTTTGGGAAATGTTATCATGCCACATGATGTCAATTTTTTTTTTTTATAGCCAACTCTGATATTCTTTTCTCCTGATTTTCTGAACTCACGTGTTCTTAATTCTTAATTTAGCCCAAAATGCCAGCGGGTAATCTCCATTGCTCGCCCCACCTCACGTCTGATCCCTGGGTCTCTCTGCCTCATACCTTATCTCTGCAGTCATGATTGCCATTTCTTTGAATTTCTGTTCTGTGTTTAATTCATCTCTCCGGTCTTCACAGAGCAATAATTCAATTCTCAGTAGTGAATATTCTCTTTTGTTTTTCAATTTTTCAACCAGAAGTCATTATATTTTTTTAGTTCTGGAAGGTCACTGAGTGCCCTAATAATAATATCTTCTTGAGGATTCTCCTTCCTTCTTTTTTTTTTTTTTTTTTTTTTTAAATTAAAGCTCTGTTCCATCTCTTCCGTTAGCGCCAATGCAGTCAGAGCCAACTGTACTATTTGTTCAGCTGGGCTCCCTCAAGTCCCCGAGTCCCCTTAAATATGTGGTGACAACAGCATGCACACAGCTCAGACTTTGGGCAAATGAAACAAGTAGATGCTGGATGAACAGAACGTGTTTTTCCCAGTCCCGTCCACTGGGCACAAATGCCCCAGTCAGGACTCTCTTGCTACGGTAATGTGTGATTTGTGTAATGAGATAGAATCAAATCAACTATTGCTCAGAGAAAATATTTTCTAAACCTGATGTTGTTGCCTCCTTTACCACCATCACTGTATTCCCAAAAACACTGGTCCCTTGCCTGATTTACTGTAGGAGCCCCTTAATTAGTCTTCCCTTTTCTACTCTGACATCTTTTAAGTTCATTCTCCAAGCAGCAACCAGAATTTGGTCATTTTAAAGGTGAATCTGATCATGCTACTCCGTGCCCCAAACCCTCAATGATTTCCCATCAAAAGACTGAGAATAAAAAAATCAGTCTCTCCATGAAACCACAACACTCTATGATCTGACCCCTGACCATTTGTCCAAATTTGTCTCCTGCTATTCTTTCATCCCTGTGCTCCATCCACACTCTCTCTCTTACCCTCTTGCAAACAGTAAACTCATTCTCCCCTCAGGGTTGCCTCTTGTCTTCCTTCTGTGTGGAATGTCCTTCCTCAAGACTTTTGTGTGCCTTGGCTTGCTCCTTCCCATTGTCCAAAGCTTTGTTCCAGGATTATGTCCTCAGAGCAATCTCTACATTCTCTAAAACCACATCCCCCAATAACTCACTACTCAATTACCTTGTTTTACTTTGTACTCTGAGCTATTTTATTTATTTGTTTCATTTATATTTCTCTTTTCCCAGACTATAACATCCTAAGGAAAAGATTTTGTTTTTCACTGTTCTGTCCCTAGTATTAGAAAAGTGTCTGAGGCTTCGTGGGATTTAATAAATTTTCATCAAATGAGTGAATTGATGAATACATAGCTTAAACCATCAAGATGCCAAAAGCATACTGCAATGAAGAGACAACTGAATAAGTCCTTAACCTAGTTTGTTTGTTAAGAGAGCAAAAAAATACAACAACATATTGTTGGATAGTCCATTTGTATAGCTTTTATCTATGTCCTACCACTTATAATTCAGTTATCAGGCAAAACCTGACTTGTTCAAATTCATTTAGCCAATGTGCATTGAAAAGAGAATTAGCACAGGCTATGTTTAAAGTTGCAATGGCAATAACTAAGTTGTGTTTCTCAATCCAAATTATCTAGATTTTCTACAATGAAACAAAGACATGAGCAAGAAAAGAATATGAAAGCAAAAGAAAGGACTCAAAGACACAGTAGGCTAGTAAGGAGATCAGAGTAAAAAAACATTAAGTAGGAAACACTAAGTTAACAAATATCTAGGAAAAATAACTTTCTGAATGGTTTAGAGACAGTCCATCAGTCGAATTTGTCAATGAGCTGTAAATGTGACCAACACATTTGATCTTCGTCATCAACTCCTTGATGTTTTGTGTAGTTATGTGTACTCCCATCACATGCCAAGATGGCACATGGGAACTTCCAACAGTGGGAAATATCCTTGGATAATTATTTTAATGGAAATGATAAATTTATACCAATATACCAGCTCACTTGTTAGTTTTTAACTTTGAAACACTACATTTTTGCCAAGCAGATGGTCCAGGAGCCTTTACTATGACCGAGAGATATATTGAAGATTACCCGTTTTCAAAGGGACTGAACGTCTCTCCCTGGCCTCAGGGGCATTCCAAGGAGAGGCAGGTCAGACTCTTGGCTCTGAGACTCCAAAGCCTTGAGCTTGTCATTTAACCTTTTGATTCTAGATGAGGATAATGATAGCAATACCTATCCTAGACGTTCTGTAAGATTGTTGTGAAAATAAAATAATACATGTCAAAGAAATGTTTTGTAAACTGGCTATTTTAGTTATTTTTTCCTGCATCTTAGAGGTTACTCAAGTTATTCTCTAAACTGAAGTTGTCACATGTATACCTTTTAAAGTAAGAGGAAAAGAAACAGCAAGCACCAAAGTATGTTTAGCCGTGCGGTCTTTACTTCTACTTGAAATTAACAATGTTCGTGTCTCTTTTAAAAATGTTGAAATTACAGTAATTAGCAAAAATTATGTTGCTGTTTCTTTAAACACACAAGAGCACCAAGAGTTATCTCTCATTAGGAAACTCCCATAGTCTCTTTCCATATCCAAACATTTCCAAATAATCCATCTCCTACCGAGGAGAAAGCTATATTCATGGGCCATCATAAATGGAACAAAATTCTTTACAGCACTCATGTGAGTATATGAGGAGAAAACCAAAATCGGCAGAAAAACGCACAACATTGTGTGTTGTGTGAAACCTATTTGCTGTAATAACATGTTAATTGCTAAACCTCTGAAATTTAAGCTTCCATAGCATCTCTACTTATTGAACTGCCTTGTTTACTTGAGTAAGTCTCCTGTTCATCACTACATATATCCCAAAGCTCTTATTAAATAAGCAGAATCGGAGGCATGATGAACAACTTTGATGGAAGCCTTTAGTTTCATAAAAATCCTCATCATGACGATTTAGCTATCAATTATCCAATAGCACACTCAGAAGTCACTTTATAGAAGTGATTAGTTATAAATAAAGAGATCTTAGATTACTGAAAAAATTACCAAACACCAGGAATCCCCTGTCAACAAAGATAACTTAACTCTTTGAGGAAAATAGCACCAGATGATCCCTGAATTCTTCCTCTTAATGAAATCCACCCTGTTGTCTCCTTTACACACAAATCCATATTATCTAAAGACATAAAAATGAGATCCAGGGCTAAATGAATCTGATCATTTTGCCCATCTTCATCACTGAAACTGATCAACATAAATCCTTCAGTCAATTAATTACAGGAAATATTCAATCACCCATGTAACCCAAATGAAGCAGCATCAGCTAGCTTTGGCTCAATGACTAGGTCAACTTGGTATTTATGGAATAGATGTATCTGCCTTTTCGAAACTGAGAATCGAATTCCAGCATCTTGTATGCTCACTGATTGTGTTTTTCTCCTACCTGGTGCTGATTCTTGGCCAGCCATTCTTTAATGGTGCTGAGGGCGATGATTGCAGCAGGCTCGTTTGGAAAACCTAAGTGAAGAACAGAATAAAACAAATTTTTTAAAAAGGCAAAGGCAATAGAAAAGTCAATCATGGTGTGATACTGGCTTTTTCTCATTTAAACAGTATTCATTTCAACCAGTTAGTACTGAGCAAGGGAGACCTCAGTAACGTATACACTCTACACTGCGCATCACAGTATATGAAGCCTGTGATCCTATATACAAGGCATTAAGGGGGCTGGTCCTATGCCCGTCTAGAGCTAAAAGGCAATAAAGGACTAACTGTCTCTTCAGTTGTACGATGTCTCTTAAAGTGTATTTACGGTTGCTTAATACCTTTCACAACATTTTCATATAATTTTCTCATGTGAGGTGTCAGATTAATGTTTATGACCCTCAGTTTACAAATCAAGTTAAACGTGGGTCAGAGACTACATGTGGTTGAGCCAGGGTCACGAGGTCAGCAGCACTCCATCAGTGAGCTGGCACAAGACACAGTGAACAACCTGTCACATAGCCATACCACTGAAAGCTATTGTGCGAATTCAAGGAAGGTAATGCCTGTTCCATTTAGAGCCATTGGAAATGAGGTTTCACATGAAGACAATATGAAATGACCTGATTTTGTAGTACAGGTTTGGTTTTAGAAGGGCAGGAAGAATGATGCACTTATAATACATCGGTGAACATGAGCACACATGATCAGAGTTTCTAAAATTCATCCTTTAGCATATATAAACCAAGCACATTCGAGAACTTGCAGAATCATCAGACATTCTGTCAACAGAGATAAAAATATGTGAAAGAATAACCTTGTAAGTTACTTATTTATGGGGCAGAAAGAAGAAGAGATGGGAGTGACTGTTCTGTTGAAACTACTCTCTTCAAGCTCACCACTGGCTTCCTAATCAAGAAGGTCCATAGCCTTTCAATCACTCTTCATCTTCTTTGGTATTAAATGTGTTTAACTAGTTTTTCAATAGTTTTTCAATAGAAAAATAGTTTTTCAAAAGACGTATTTCAATACGTCTTCCCTCCTGAACTTTTTAAAAAAGATTTTTAAATTGTTTTAAAGTGTACAATTCAGTGGTTTTTAATATGTCCACAAATTTATGCGATCATCACCACTAATTCCAGAATATTTTCACCGTCTGAAAAAGAAACTCTGTACCCATTAACAGTCATTTCCCAATCTCCCCTCCCCCGAGCCCCTGTCAACTACTAATCTACTTTGTCTCTAGAGATTTGCAGATTGTCCTCCTAGATTTTTCAACACTGCCTTCTTCTGTGTTTCCTCCTACCTATTTGACCTCCCCTGGCTCCTTTTTCTAGGAGCATCCATTAAATGTCTGCCATTCCCAACATCCTAAACTCAGATGCCTGAGCTGATGCTACAAGTATCATCCACCAATATGTCCATGAGGACATGATCTTACCAGGGAGGCTCCCGTGACATTGTTTATGCAGACGAAGAAAGAGAGAGGTGTTGTTGAAATGGGGAGATCTGAGATTTAAAAGACCCAGTTTTACTGGAAGGCAAATAGAACTCCTGTCATATGAGAGAGAGAACACTCCTGTCATATGAGAGAGAGAACCGCTGTCATATGAAAAATGTGCATAAGTTCTCAAATTTCTCAAAGTTCTCAAATTTGCGAATTCATCTATGACATTTGGGATTATGGGTTTGTTTTGCATTTGTTTCATCCCTTCCTTAAATTAAGGCTTCAAAATGTAAAACTCTTAAAGTTAGAAAAACCTATTAGCTAATTCATTAAACAAATAATTATTTAACTAGAAAAGAGTATGTATATATACATATACACATATGTATATATATGTATAGACAGGTAGACAGACACACTTTTAATGAGTCCCTGTCTTTAAAGCCCAAAGTCTGGGGGGAGGAAATAAGAGGCAACCGCAACACAGCAGAACAGGGCATTCAGGGATGTGGGGATGAAGATGAAGAGCACTGAGGGAAGCTTTCTAGAAAAAGATAGAATGTCTGGGGGAGGGAACTATACATGGGAAGCTGAGGACACATTGTCCTCAGAAGCAAGCTGTGAGCAGCAAGGAATTGATGGAAAAGGTGAGGGAAAGTAGAGGGGGAGAAAGCAGGAGTCCCTGTGTGCTGCAAAGAAAAAAGAAGGCAGCCAGGATGGGCATGTGTGGTTAGGGGTTACCCAGAGGAGGCTTTTCAGTTCACCTTTTCCCCAACTTTAACACCAGCATTTGTAATCACCCAGATGCCTCCCCTTGACAGGCTCCAGAACCAGAAGTGCAATGCGTATTCCTCCACAAAAGGAATCCTTCCTGACTTTCTGGTTCTGGCTTTACCTCTTCCCCAGTCACTGCAGTATCTGGCTGCTTCCCCTGCTGGTAACTGGGTCCTACAGATAGCATCCCTCTGAAGGATCTTACACCGCCCTGTTCTTTCCTTCTTTTCCCACTGATCTTGTCCGAGGTCGGATCAGCTCTCAGCCCGACAACAGCAGGTGACTTGTAACCGTGCTCTTCGGTCTTCTCCCATCTATCCAGCACACCACTTCCAGGTGATTCTTCCTGAAGTATAGTTACCACCACCTTACACAAAACAATGGCAGCCTTGGCTGACTCTCCAGCTCCTACAGAGTAAACTTTAGCACCTTAGCTTGGCATTATATACCGCAGGGCCCTTTCTAGATTTGTGTCTTAGCTTTTCCTAGTTATTCTCTTCCCATGACAATCTTCTCCAACTTTTTGATATGTTTAAGAAGTATTTAAATAGTAAAATTACAGGGCTGTATAAAGCTAATAAAACCAAAATCACTCTCCGTTGCAATGGCCATCCGCATTAACCTTTAGAAGGAGTAATTCCCCACAGAGAAATTATAAAAGTTCTCTCAGAACCATGGCAACTGTGGTCTCTTCTCAATTATGTGCGACCTCTTGGTCACTTTCCCACATTCATCCAAACCTCTGGCACTGAGTTATAGTTTTCAGCTCTAGCTCAAGGACTGCTATAACCTTGGGCGGTTTCAGCATCCAGGAAGATGACCCACCCAGCACCTGGCCTGCCAGTTCCCTGACCTGGTCGTTTTTGACAACTCCCACCTTCCCTCCTCCCCAGACCACACCCTGGACCTGGATGTAATATTTCTATTCCAAAGCTACTCTCTTAAAACCTGTTCTCTTTAGTTTGTTCAGCTACTTTCCAAGGAACGTCCTTTACGAGCATTTGAAGTCTGCTCTGTCCTCAAACCACTCCCCAAATTAATGCTAACATCTCTCCCCCGAGGGGTCTGACTCTTCTCTCTCATGCTGTCTTACTCTTCACTTTCTCATTCCAGCCACACTGGCCTTCTCTCTGTCCTCTGAATTGTGGCATGTTCCTTTTCACCTTCCTACCATAAGGCCTTGCTCGTGCTGTTTCTTCTTCCTGCAATGATACTTCTCTCCAGCTTATTTGAACATTTGTCCTCTGCTCGGCCAACACTCCACCAGGGAAGGCTCCTCTGATACGGATAACTACCCATCTTATGCTTTCGGAACACACCACGTACCTTTTCCTCACAGCACACACCACAGTTGCAGTTTGACATTGATTTATGTGAATGTTTGATTAATAATTCTTCATAGAGCGAAAGCCCTAAGGAGACAGATGCCACACCTGTTTTTACTTATCACTGTATCCCTAGAACATTGCCGGCACATAGAAGATGATCAATAAATATGTGTTGAATGAATGGACTGTGGACTCGTGAGCCTTTGTATGGACAGCAGGAAAGGCTAATTACTGGGAAGGCAAGGGTGTTTAGCCCTAGAGTATGGGGAGGGCCAAGGGATCCTGAGATGTCCAAGCAGAATGACGTATCCACATTATCCTATTTCATCCTGGAGGGAAAACTATTGAGAAGATGCATTTGAGAAAACACAACTCCTGGTGGGAAGATGTGCTGTGATTAATTAAAAGAGGAGGTAAATATCAAGATAAATATCCCTGAAAACATACTTACTTTTCAGCAGCATATGTATACAACGTAAAGTATGATATTCAGGATAAACAGCAACAGCATGATCCTTTGTCCACTTAACTGCAAGACCCCAAGGGTTACGAGCAAGGCCACTGAAAAGACAAGGGCAGATTTTTGCCCAGGGATGGTCTCCTGATGACAGTAAGGCCTGCCTCAGAAGGTCTCGACCATATTCTGGTCACCAGGGGACTTTTGTTCACAAAAGCAGAATGGCCACCCAGAGGGAAGGTTGCAGACAAGCTTCAGATGAATCACTGAATTAGATGACATACAAAATCTCTTCCAAGTATGACGGTCAATGAGGCCGAACCAGCCATTAATAATTCAGGGCCAAGCATGCAGAGTTTGTGTGTGCGCGCGTGTGCGCCCAGGTGTGTGTAGAATCTGCTTCTGTCACTCCAAATCTGCTTAGTTCCTCATTCATTAGGATAAATGATTAAAATTAACTTTTGTTGTAAATGGTGAAGCTGACTTACACAACTTATACAAGAATTTTTAAAATTCACTTCTGTATTTAAATTGCTTGCTAAATTTTTACATACACACACATATGTATATATATATAACCATTCCCAAATCAAGATATAAAACATTTCCTACACCCCAGAAAGCTACCTTGCCCCAGGTCAATATCTATCCCCTGAAGGAACCGCTGTTCCCTCCACTATTATCATAGATTAGTTTTGTCTGTCTTTCCACTTCATATACATGGACCATGTGCACTGTCTATATTTTGTTCAATATTATGCCTGCCTGATTTATCCATGTATCCATATATCCATGCTATATCCACACATAGAGCAGAGCTCATTCTTTTTCATTGTAGTGTTGTATTCCATTGCATGAATGAATATTCCACAATTTACCCATTCTAGTGTTGATGGACAATTGGGTTACTTCCGGTTTGGGGCTCTTGTGAATAAAGCTGCCATGAACATTCTCATACATGCCACTTGGTGAACACAAGCACTTGTTTCTGTTGACAGTACACCCAGGAGTTGGGGCTACGAGTCCAGAGGTTATCCAGATGTTTAACTCTGGCAGATTCTGCCAGTTTTCCAAAGCAGCTGTAGTGATGTACACTCCCAACAGAAACGTAAGAAAGTTTAAAATAATGTATTTATCTTTCTAGTTAGTTAACATGTCAGGATATATACTTAATTATATTTTCTTAACCACATTTAAAGCCATTAAGGATAGCTTTAGGCTAATCAATATGTTTTATAGCTAGAAGCTCAGACACGTTTTATGACTCAACTGTTTTCTCTCTACAAAGCAGTGAGTACTTAAACCACGAGGGGACAAATTCTGTCAACAGAACATCAAAACAAAAGAGGGAGAAGGGGGGACAAAACAAAAGAGGGGAAAAATTGAAACAGCAAGTTGAGTTTGCAATGCTTTTCATCCATGGTACATCAAACACCACTTTAGACATTTTTTCTTACTCAGTTATTACCCGATATTTCTCTTTTCATCAAGTTGCAGAAAGATACAGCAATGAAGACTCAATGAAGGTTCTACTCGGCCACTGAACTATTTGTTGGAATTGGGGAAAACCCGGAATGTTTTCAACACAGTGAAAGTGAATCCGGTTTTGACCTTGCCCTAGATGGTTTTCCTCTCTAGCTTTCTTTTTTTTTTCATTTTGCTCTTGTTGATAATTCTCCAATATCTTTAACTTTGTCTATAGGCTCCTATGCAGAAACATTGTTCCCTTGTTACAAAACTCAAAACATTTTCTATTGAAAATCTAGCATAGTCTACTGAAATAGATATAGATATAACTTACTCTGTTAGTAAAACAGCCCTTTTTGGAGGAAGAAGCAATGATCAACTTTTGTTTTAAACTTAGAATGAGGGTCTGCTTGCAGCTACAGATTGCTAAAGCATACAGAGGCATACAGTAATACCTTAAATCAATTATTTCTGAGAATTTCTTAGCACACAAAAAAATTTTTAACTCAAACTGACAGGATACCAGGTACAATTAATCCATGCTTTAAAACATTAAGCCCATCTATCATTTACAGTCGACCCAGGGCCTCTGTTTCTTGAATTTTCCCCTAGCATCTCTTTCCAGCCCAGTTTCCAGGAGTCACCTCCTGGAAGCTGGGCTGGAAAGGGATGCTAGCAGTTGTAAGAAGAAAGCAATCTGGGAGATCAATGTCCAAGCAAAGCTCACAAATGTAAAAACTATTGTTTATGTACCGAATCATTTTATTTTTAGCTGCACAATTTCTTCTGTAGTGGCCTTCACCTCAAAGGGGGTTTAGTCCATACTCTCAACCCTACCCAGCAGGGCACTTAGCCCAAGGCTGTGATAAAATACTAACAATTGTATGGAATCATAAATCCCCATGTCCATAGCATATTATTTAGAAAGTGGTTGCCATACTCACCAGCCCTCAGGGTGACTATAAGCACCAAATTGGGGCGGAATGGCTATAAATATCCAGAAATAAGAAGCAACAGTTAAACAAATAAAACTCTCTGGAACTCTGCACACTAAATTCATGTCCACTTTTAAGCCCTCCCTCCCCATCAAGTCTTTAATGAGGAAAGCGTGGTGCTGATTTTTTTCTATTTACACACAAACTCAAGTAAAATAAAAATATCATGCAATTATTAAACATGGGATTTTCAGCATTGATGAAAATCTCTGTCCTAAATGAGGGGGATCACGTATCACTGGGTTTATTGAAATGTTAACATCAGTTGAACTGGGATTGTCAACATGGACGGTCAATGTAAAATTACACTTTGCTTGATATTTCAGAGAGAATAACCACAATCTTTTTCTATCTTAGCACATGAGTTCTGGTGTGGGGACCAAATGGACATGAAACAATACACTTTACAAGCCCGGGTAAAAGGAGATGAAATGTGAGATGAGTTATGTCTTGCTCAGAACATTCCTCACCAACCTCCCCGAACACACACACCCCTGTCCCGCATGGGAAAGAGAGGGAGAGGGACGCAGATGGAGAGTGTGGTGGGCACGGGGAAGTAGAGGGCAATGAATTTATTTTTTTTTTTAAATCTCAAAACAGCTTCCCATCAACCCCCTCCCCCAGGCCTCCTTCCAACCCATAAAAGCAATTCTGATGGTACGATGGCATCAAATTACTTAAGAGAAATGAGCTAAAGGAGGCTCACTGTTAAGCAATTGCCAGAGCAGCCACTCAGACGATTCTGGCTAAAGGCTGAGTTTCACAAGAGATAAAACAGGTGAAGTAATAAGAGTGACACTGGCCTCTGTTACTGCAGTGAGCATGGCAGCAGAATGTTAAAGAGGGTGCCGCTGGCTTCCCTCAGGAGAGCAAAAGGGCACACAGCAGGCAAGAGCGAGGCTTTCGCAGCCCGTCTTCAAGATGGTGGGGTCTTAGCTGTTGTTTGAAAGGGCAGGCTTTGTCATATGCGTATATGTACACAATATGGCATATTAATAAGCTGGATCGCTGTAGCAGATGCTGACCATGCCCTACACATGTCCCTGTGGCACGCGTGCTATCCTTGCACCCTGGCTCAACTTACAACCTCTGGCACCTGCTGCCTTTTTACTGTGGGTTCTCACTGCCCACCTGTGGAGTAGGTCCAAAGTGGCAGGGAATCAAGGCCACCGCGAGCATCCTTTAACCCATGATTAGTGAGATGGTGGGTACATGTCCCAGCTCACGTGCCCCCAGGAAGGCTGAGGTGCAGGCTGCAAGTTGCCCAGTGGGTCGATGCTCCAGTGGTCCGCAGCAACGATGCTCAGCAATGCACTCTGTTGGCTTCCTTTCCTTGTCTCTCTTTCCCCACTCCCTTTCCTGAAATGACCTCCCAAATTAACTACTTGCCCCCAAACCCTGACCTCTGAATCTGCTTTTGGGGAAACCCAAACTATGACAGCCATCAACACCCATTCATGAACTTGAGAAAAAGAGGTGCCACGTCTTATCTGGATAGCACTCTTTCTCTAAACCTTTCTAGTTGTCACCTCTGGCACATGCACAGTAGAGAATGTTTTATAAGTTACTTAATGATGTGGGGGACAGAGTTGGGGAGCTCGCTAGTCATCAGCATGAAAGCACAATCATATTTTACTTTGTGGGGTTGTAGAGGTCATACAGCTAGGCTCACATAGGCATGAAAAGCTGCCACACTAGACAGAAATCTTGAAAAATAGTAAATTGTTGCTGCTGTTGTTAACATTTATTGAACAATTATTATGTAGAAGTCACTCTAAACAAAACGCATGTAAACACTAAGTAATCTTCACAACAACCCAAAGAAGAGAAAAAGGAGAAGAATGAAGATGAGTTGGCTTCTAATGCACAGTGACTTAGTGTATTGAGGGAGGGGTTGGTCAAGGATGATTAATTTGAATTAATATTAAATACTGGCAAGAGGTATGCAAAGTATAGTCTGTGTTGTACTACCTTTAATGAACTTATTATCATTCACTAATGTGATGTGATCTGGACCAGCATCTACTTGAAGAGGAAGCAATGATACTGCCTATGGCTATGGATGGGCATGGGGTGCGAGCCTAGGCTATTCTTAGGAGCCCTGCCAACTTTGGCTTCCACCTAAAATAGCCCAAATCCTCGAAACTCCCTTCCAGATGTATGTAACCTTTCATTTTATAGAAGCAAAAAAAATGATTGTAAGGGAACTCAAGCAAGGGCAGGGCCAGCGCCAAAGCCTGGGTCTACTGACTTCCCTCCATCCATCCACACTCTAGCCCAGGGCCTGGCATTCTGTTTCTCCTCACATCTCCGCAGAGTGGATGGACATTACCACAACCCCTCTCCTTCAGAGACTCCAGTCCCAATGCAACACTGTTTCAAATTCCAAAGAAAGGAAATCAAACTGGAGGCCCCTGTGGTCAGAAAGCTTGATGCCCAAGTACAGAGCTTCCTGTGAGGACCACACCCCATAGACCAGGGGCCACTGATGTTCTGCCCTCTTTCTCACATGGCAGCACTCAGTCTAGCATTTAATGTCTTCATTGCAGAGCATGAGTGGGGCTCAAGGAGGGCCACAGTAAAGCTGATGGCTCTGATGATGCAATTATTCCTCAACATGTAGGTACCATCATTCCAGACACAATTAGAACCTGTACATTTGAAGCTCACCGGCTCACAACAGAACTTCTGTGACATTATGCCTTTCCCAATGGCGCCTTACCCTTTATTTTATTCAACTGAGCACTGATTTTCCTAGCAGGACCTATAGGATTGGTCATAACATAAAAAAGAAAAATTCTATACTTACTTTAATCTCCTCACACCCACTCTTCCATTTCCCTTGACATTGTGTGCCATAACAAGTGATACTCCGTAAATTCTACTATATTCAGCCCCAGACTTGAATTACTGTTGCTTTCACCTCTTTAAAAAAATTGTGAAACATGAAGTTTTCCTTTCAAGCTGTCTTTGCTCTGCAAAGCAGGTCTGAATGAGCTGCGTTTTTATGAGACACAAGCTTACCATCTATGCAAGCTTCATCAGCTTCTCAAACTTACGAGCACCAATGTCTAAGGGTGTTTTCAAAATCACCTTCTGCCTAAGGAATTATAATAATGACCTGAGAAATGGCTCGTGAAACAAATTCTACTCTATGCAAGCTGTTCCTACTACCCCTGAATAAGTCTCTTGAGAAAGGAGATGAAAGATCTCACAGAATCACCTGGAAAAGAATTTTTGTAAAATTTTTTAAAAGAACATTTTTCCTACAGGGCTAATCGAGGGAGTTCACTGAGGACATCACATTTGAGTAGAAAAGATTTATACTGCGATCAACTGAGATGAAAATGCAGTTTCTACTTTTTGAACTGGTGGCATCCATGGGGCATGGACCTGGTGGCCAGTGATGATCTCACGTCCATACCAGGAGCCCCTAGTGACTTCCTCCACACTTACGACCAAAGTCCAAACTCCTCGTTTTGGCTTGCAGAGCACTTCCATTGCCCTTGTCACAATCTGAAATGATCTCTGTCCCACGTGCTTGGTCACCACGCATCTACCCCATTGGAATAGCAGTTCCATGAGGCAGAACCCTTATCTTATTCATTTTTCCACCTTCAGTGCTCAAAGCAAAATAGGTGCCCAATAAGATGGTGTGTTAACAATAGGAACACGGGACATATCCAGTGTCCTGTGAGGCTCCCTCACATCCTGCAGTGATTTCATGCCACCTGAGGCCTAGGAAAAAATCAGCCCTTGCACTGGAGGGCAGGAAATGAATTAATTCTGTGCTGCTCTCTGGAGCCTACTGGCCAAACCCCCTACACATGTGACCTTGGTACAACCTAAAGGCCCGGCTGAGGAGAATGAAAACTAGGTCCCCTTGGCTTTAGGTCTGATAAACACCTTTTGGGCTTCTGTCACCCTCAAGCAGGCAGAGCAGAGGACTTCTTTCAGGAACACATCAGCACACAGGGTCTCTAAGCTTTGCTGTCACTGACTCGCAGGCATGAAACTACTTATGTCCCCAGAAGCTGCTTTTATGCCCCCACCTGCACAGTCAGGTGCAAGATTCTCCTGAAGGAGCCACGCTGAAGACTGTCATCACAGCCCCCAGCAGTGTGAACTCCGATCACCAAATATGGAAGAAGAGGACTTAGTCCCCAAAGGTCCTGATTACTGGCTTTTACTCATCAATGACTGGTTGAATTCCCTGAAGGCCTGTGTAAACTGCCATCATTCCAGGAATTCCTCTGAAAAGCTTCTCAGTGACCAACTCCAGGATGAGGAACACTCAGTGTGGACAATCTCTCCTCTCATGTCTGAATGCCGAGACAGACACTGGTTGCAACAGTTGATAATCTGAGGTCTGTCTGAACTAGTTAGTGTCTCAATGCTAGCATGTGGAGTTTTCCTATATAGGGGTGGACCAGTTGGTGGAAACTCTTCTCTATGGTTTTATAGCATTTACATTGGCAGCCACTCCTTTGCTGAGTGAGGCAGAGATTAGTACAATCTTAGGGCCTAAAACTAACAAAAAAGAAAACATTTGATGTGATTTTTGTGATCAAAAATACATTATTTGATATAATTAAAGTCCAGTAGAGGACCTCACACTGAAGGTCATTTTCAAAGACAGTCCAAAAGATACCAAGTGAAAAGTTCTGAAAATTTCCATGTTGAGACAGAGGGCAAAGCTTCAAGTCTGATGTGAGCAGTAATACCACCATTAGACCGCTGTGTCTGTGATACTTGAGTTTCTGAGTGTGCTGGATTGGATCAGCGTCCCCAGTTCTACACTCTTCTTTGCTAGACCCTTTGCCATCTGGCTTTGCAGAGCCTGTCCCCATGGGTGGACTGTATTTCTCTGCCCGAATGATGTCGAGTTTGGCCTTGTGACTTGCTTTGGCCAATAGGATGTGAGCAGAAATGAGGCTTTAAAAGCTCTTGCTGGCATAAAGAGAATGCCCCCACGTAGGCCCCACCCTTTCAAACTGGCACCTGAAATGAGACAGGTGGAAAAGACTGGGCCCCAGTAGAAGCCTGGAATCCAGCATGGCCAGACCAAGCCTGGCCTCCATCAGTTAAACCACAGTCAGCCCTCAGAACCATGAACCAGAGAATAAATGCTATTTGCTGTCAGCCATTGGGTTTCGGGGGGTTGTCTGTAATGCAGAAAAATCTGACTGATACACTGAGCTAGAGCTGTTAGTGAGGGAACATAAGCTGCTTCTGAAATCCCACTGAGGCTGCACAGCACCCAGGAGTCGTTTGTATTCTTAACTAGGTCTTTGCAATCTTCAGAAAGTGGTTTCACCTGTTGGCTGTTTGTCCAGGGTAAAACTATTACCTACATCATAACGTCTGCATACTAGTTCAAGGATTCAAAGAGGCATGGGAACCGGTTTAAGAGAAACCCTGGAACAAGGGAAAGAGAAGAGGTCTTGGAGTCAGACCTACCAGACTCTGCATCTCCCCCTGTAAATTGCCATCTGTGTGAGCACAGCGTGTTTCTGTTCCTCAGTGTCCGCACCTGCAACGTAGGGATAAGGCTACTCTTATTGTGAAGATTAAGTTGTGTAAGTCACGTGCCTCTTGTTCATCACAGGTTTTCTAGTTTCAGCCCCTTTCCCTATATGTACTTTAAAGATGTGAGAAAGCTGAAGGATGTAAGAAAGCCTAAAGGTAGGAGAATGCCAGTCAGCACAGGAGGCCTGGAGACCCAGCTGGGAGCTCTAAAGTCTTCAATCTGCCACAGGGCAGAGGCCACAATCAAAGGTGCATTCAATTTTCAAGATCAAGTGCAGTCTCACCGTTTCCCCCAAGAACTTGGGAGTAGATTTACATTGCCTATTTTTTTCCAGGAATCCCTTCCTGACACTTGAAAACACAATTTTTGGTAAGAGAAACAGGTATTCACAAAATTGACCTCATTTACAGCTAAACCTCTGAAAGAACTGTACCATACTTGCTGTAGTCTAAAATATACTTATCAACCTCCAAAAGAATCTTACTAATTAGATTCCCCTAAATCACGCTACTCTGGATTTCTAGTAATAGGAACACGTTTCTTTAAAGAATCTACAAGGAATTTGGAGTGGCCCGAACAATGGACTGATCCGTTGCATATATGATTTTTTTTAAACAATTCTATCTAGAACATCCCCTTCACTGGTGTTTAGATTTCTAAGTTTTACCCAAATACACGATACTGCTCCTCAAAATGCCTAGAGGGATGTAATTGGATATGATGCATGTACTATTTCCCTCAGACAGAAAGAACCTGGCTCTTTCCTCTAAACCATAGTGAGGCATTTGGGGGATAGTCGGCGTTTGAGGGATGATAGAATAATGTAAGAGACCAATAAAGCCACAGAACTGTAAAGCAGGACAACTGCATTTTCAAATGCAAATTTCCCACAATGCTTGTCATTGTGCATCTTAATAATGAATGACAATATTTCACAAACCATGAGCTCTAGACCAAGTTTGTGGTCAAGTAATGAAATCCTAGAAGGGTATATTTCTCATCAAAAATCAATTTGTTCTCCTGCTGGGGCTGTACGTAGTAAGCAAACACAGGATAGCATGAAGTTGTAACGTGCCATGAAAACCTGCCAGGGCCAGAAGTTTAGGATGTGCTTTTAGTGGTAATGATATCCACTTAAACATACATGTTAAAGATTTATTTTGATGGATCTCTTTAGGAAGTTGGAACTTTTGTGTAGACTCCAAAGTATTCCTGATAGAAATATAGATATAAATATCTACTTTATAAATAAATATAAATACTGGTCACACAGTATTGCACTTATGTAACACCTGACAATTTTTTTCTTGAAAAGTAGAATGGCATTCTGGCACGTAAGGGCATTTGGAATTCATCACCCCCTTCTGACAAGTAAAAGGCTGAACAAACTGAAAAAAATTTAAAAATCTTAGATTCATCAGAGAAGTGAGGTCACAGAGCAAACCACTATCCCTTTAACTTGGAAAAACAGGTGAATACAGAGAATCACAACTTACCAGAGCAGAAACTCCTAAGCAGAAACCTCCACAGGAGCCAGCACCACGGTAGGAAAATCTAAACTGTAATTGAGGAATTGTTGGAGCTTGGAGCAGACAATTCTGTGTCAACTTCAAGAAAAGATAACTGTTATCTAACTAGCTCCATGAGCTAACTCAGAAATAGTCAGAGGAGCTGCAGTTCACAAAACACAAGCTCTGGCAGACCACATGCAAACCCAGAAAACAAAGCAGGCGAGCTTGCTTTTATGGAGAAAAGGGGAATATGGGCAGGACTGTTCTAAACGAAAGTTCATTGGAGGAAAGTTAAGAGTTCAGGGTGGTGGTGTCTTCTCATTGGCTGAGCTACAGAGTTTTCCATTGGCTGGGCTTGTTGCTGGGCGAGAAGAACATCATCCTTCCTCTTGATGGGGGTAAAGTAGAGGCACCTTCCTGTTGGAGACGCAAGGTAGTCTCTTCTATTTGGGATAATTGACAATGACTGGTGGGGTGTAAGAACTCGCCCTACAGGCCTTCCCAGCTCCAATTTTAATTGATGTTTCCTTTATTAATTTTCACGCCTGAAAGTTAAAAATTCCATGGGGTGGGGTGGGGGGCTAGTCTCAGGGTGGCCCCACACACTTTTGTAAATTTTACCTCACCAAGTTCTCACAGTGAATGCAGAGAAAAATTCCCTTGTGCTACCTGCAGGGGAGGGGGAAAGGAGCTTCTCTGAAATATGCCACTCTGTTCTTAACAAGGCCTGCCTTCAGGAGAAACTACTTTACCAGAGCCTAACCTGCTGAGGTTTATTTAGAGCCTAACCTCCCTGGGGGAAGGGCAATATTCTACTTCAGCCAGCTCTAGGCATCCACATGGGGGAAGGGAAATACCCAACTCCAGCCACTCTAGTTATCTTATCCACCTGAGGGGGAAAAGGGAGAACTAAGAAGCACTTGTGATATTCACAGTTCAGAAGCCCAGGCTCAAAAAAGACTGAGACCTAATCACAGGACTATAGAATGCTCCCTCTCCCCACCACCTCACCTCCACCTTATTAAAGGTCTATTTACTGGAGTCCCATTGGCCCAGTACATCATACATCATGTCCAGCTATCAGAGACAACTTACAAGGCATACTAAGAGGAAAACAATAAAGCACAGTTTGAGGAGACAGAGCAAGCATCAGAACCAAACTCAGATATGGTAAAGATGTTGGAATGATTAATATGCTAAGGATTCTAATGGATCAAGTACATAGCATACAAGAACAGATGCACATTATAAGCTGAGAGATGGAAATTCTAAGAAAGAATCAGAAAAAAAAAATTCTAGAGCTCAAAAATATTGTAACAGAAATGAAGAATGCCTTTGATGGGCTCATTAGTAGAGTAGACACAGATGAAGAAAATCTCTGACCTTGAGGGTATAGAAGCTTTGGAAGTTAATACAAACTTTAAAAAAAATGGGAAAACAAAGAGAAAAAGACTAAAAAAAACCAGAGAAGAATATTCAAGAAGTGTGGGGCAACTACAAAGAGTATAACATGTGTATAATGGAATACCAGAAGGAAAAGAAAGAGAGGAAGAAACAGAAAAATATTCTACACCTAGGCATATTGTATTCGAACTATAGAAAATCCAAGATAAATAAAAAAATCTTGAAAGAAGCCAGAGGGAAAAATGTACCTTACATATAGGCGATCAAAGATAAGAATTACAGCCAATGTCTCAGAAACCATGCAAGCAAGAGAGGGGAGTAAAATATTTAAAGTGTTGAGAAAACAAAACCACCAACCTAGAATTCTGAACCCTGAAAAATTATCCTTCAAAAGTGAAGGAGCCATAAAGACTTTCTCAGACACAAAAATTGAGGGAAATTGTTTCTGGTAGACCTGCCTTGCAAGAAAAGAAGTTCTTCAGAGGGGAGGAAAACAGTATAAGTCAGTCACAAATCTACCTGAAGAAAGGAAGAGCATTAGAGAAGGAATAAGTGAAGATAAAATAAAAACTTTTATCATTCTTATTCTTAATTGATTTAACAGATTTTAAAAAATAGCAACAATGTATTCAATTATATATATGTATCTATCTATATCAATGTGTGTGTGTGTATATATATATATATATATATATATATTAGGAGATAGCACAGGAGAAAATCTAGAAACCATTTGTATGGTGATGACTTTTAGATACAACATCAGAGACTCAACTGATAAGCTGGCCATCATTAAAATTAAAACTTCTGGGACTTCCCTGGTGGCACAGTGGTTAAGAATCCGCCTGCCAATGCAGGGGTCATGGGTTTGAGCCCTGGTCTGGGAAGATCCCACATGCCGCAGAGCAACCAAGCCCATGTGCCACAACTACTGAGCCTGTGCTCTAGAGCTCGTGAGCCACAACTGCTGAAGCCTGCACACCTAGAGCCCGTGCTCCACAACAAGGAGAAGCCACTGCAATGAGAAGCCCGGGCACTGCAACGAAGAGTAGCCCCCGCTCACTGCAACTAGAGAAAGCCCACGCGCAGCAACCAAGACCCAACGCAGCCAAAAATAAATTAAAAAATAAATAAAATAAATTTTAAAAAAATTTAAAACTTCTGCTCTGTGAAAGACATTGTCAAGTGAATGAAAGACAAGCCAGGCAGGGAGAAAATATTTGCAAAAGACATATCTGATAAAGGACTGTTATCCAAAAATAAACAAAGAACTCTTAAAACTCAGCAATAAGAAAATGAACAACTTGATTTAAAAATGGGCAAAAGATCTGATCAGATACCTCACCAAAGAAAATACACAGATGGCAAATAAGCTTATGAAAAGATGTTCTGCATCATATGTTATCAGAGAACTGCAAATTAAAACAATAAAGAGATACCACTACACAGCTATTAGAATGGCCAAAATCTGGAACATTGACAACACCAAATGCTGGTGAGGATGTGGAACAACAGGAACTCTCATTCATTACTGATGGGAATGAAAAATGGTACAGCTACTTTGGAAGACACTTTGGCAGTTTCTTACAAAACTAAACATACTTTTACCATATGCTCCAGCAATTGTGCTCCTTACAATTTATGTAAAGATATGCACACAAAAACCTGCACACTGATTATTCATAATTGCTTTATTCAGAATTGCCTAAATTGAAAGCAACCAAAATGTCCTTTAGTAGGTGAGGGAATAAACAAACCATGGTACATCCAGACAATGGAATATTAGTCAGTGATAAAAAGAAGTGAGCTATCAAGATGTGAAAAGACACAGAGGAAACTTAAATACGTATTACTAAGTAAAAGAAGCCAATCTGAAAAGACTATACACTGTATAATTCAAACTGGAAGAGACAAAACTATAGACACACTAAAAGGATCAGAGGTTGCCAGGAGTTAGTGGGGAGGAAGCAATGAACTGGTGTAGCATAGAAGATTTTTTAGGGCAATGGCAGTATTCTTTATGATACTATAATTATAGATATATGTCATACTTTTGGCCAAACCTATAGAAAGTACAGCACCAAGAGTGAACCCTAATATAAACTATAGACTTTGGGTGATAACGATGTGTCAGTGTAGGTTCATTGATTATAAATAATGTACCACTCTGCTGTGGGATTGTGGTGGAGGCTGCACGTGGGGACAGGTGGTATACAGGAAATCTTGGTATTTTCCGCTCAGTTTTGTCATGAATCTAAAACTACTCTAAAAAAATAGTCTATTAAAAATAAAATAAAATTAAAAAAAATAAAATAATGTAAAGTAAAATAACATAAAATAAACAGCTCTCAGCTATGACAGATGAGCATTTCCAGCTGCTATTTTTAGCATATTTTCTAAATGACAGTTTACCCACCAGTGACTTCAGTGTTCTTTTGGAATCCTAAATTCAGAAGCTCATCTTAGGAAATGATATTAAAGCAATTCCTGTGTGACAGCAAGCACATAAAATTCCAACTCTCTCAAGCACAGAGGCCTAGTAATTACTAAGGAATGTTTATCAGACGCAAAACTCTTCTTTGTGTAACAATGTCAGTAGTGGCTTTAATAACACGTTGAGGTTACAAAGCACTTTTCATGGTCATTAGGAATTCCCTTTAGTACTGCCCAGTGCATTTCATGTCAAAATTATACTCGGGCACATCTCTGACATATAATAAATACTGCATTTCCATAAAAAATGTAGAATGGACTTGATACATACAATATGGACGAATCTCACAGACAGTACTTTGAATGAAAGAAGCCAGACACAAAGTGTACATACAGGCAAGAGTCCATCTACATGAAGTTCAAGAACAGGCAAAACTAAGCTGTTTAGAAATCAGAACAATGGTTGTTTAAGGGGGGCGTGGCTTGACTGAAAGGGGTCATGATAGAACTTTCCAGGGGGATAGAAATGTTCTATCTTGACTGGGGAGTTGGTTACACAGGGATATGCATTTATTCAAATCTTCCTTCCTGATTCAGAAGAAGCCATGAAGAAATTCCTTCTAAATGGTTTGAGTGCCCAAAACGGGGCACTGGTGCCCAGATTGACTGCTCTTAATAGTGACCAGCGCTCATGTAAAGCAAGTGGACGAGTGAAGTTTGAGAAGGAGACTCCTAGTTTTCTGATCTGTCTGCAGCACAGGTGAGGGTGATAATCACCTTCACGATAAATATATTTTGTAAAAAAAAAAAAAAAAAAAGAGAGAGAAGGAAGAAAATGAAGATGAAGAGAGTAAGAATTCCCCCTTGGTAGATGGGAACGTGGGGAGCAGAGAAGGCGAGAAAGACCAGTGGGGGAGCCAGGCTGGCGATGGAGGAGGAGGCGGAGTCTGCCCAAGGTGGTGGGCAGGTAGAAGGAGGAGGCAAGTGACCCCTGCCCTGGGGGAGTGGAGTGAAGCGGCCCAACATGTTCGTAATTTTCTCCTCTGCAGGCTTAGAAACAACAAATCAAGAACCAGGACAACTGCAATCTTGACATATTACTTAAGCTTCACAATGCCCCTCTATGCCGAATTGCGATTATATCCTAAGGATTAGTAGCAAACCATAAAATTTAAAGAACCTGTGGGTTGCTCTTTAGGGATAAGAAGGAAATAGGGAACCACGGAGACCACAGCCCTCTCCTCAGCTAGACTCAGTGAGAGAGAGAAAGCCTAGGGTGAAACGGGCAGCGGCAGTTTTAAGGAAAAAGAAAAGACGATGGTGGAATAATCCATATGGGCTGAATTAAAGAAGAAAATGAGAGCATGGGAGGTCATACGCAGGTGTGACAATTCATCCTTTGCTCACCTCTTCCCCCTCCCCGCCACCAAAAAATAATGATAATGATTCATAAATCACCCCCCCCACACACACACACACACAAAGCCCTTCTATTCCTATTGGGATGCCTTTTTTTTTTTTAGGCTAAATCATTGTGGAGAAAATTATTTTAAAATAATCAAAGGAGGCATCCCATAAAGTGACTGCTAGAGAAAAAAAGAAAGAAGAAATTCAAGATGTCACAATGGTTTTGGGGCCACTATTATACGACTGGTTTAATTTACTTCTCCTCAAGGGCAGAAGCCAGCCCTGTCTCAGAATTTATTTCTGCCTGGTCACCTTCTCCTTGCATCCCAGTCAATTCCTTCCGCAACTGTGTAACTTGTTTATACTCAAATTCAACTGCATTCGTTTGTATGCTGCCTAGGAAATATGAGGTTTCTAAAGGTGTTTGTTTTCTATAACCTGGGCTATCCAACAAGAACCTGAGCATAGGCTATCTCTGGCTTGCTTTCTGGAATCACTGTATTTATGCAACGTGATGCTTTTAGTTAACACTGAGCCCAAGCAGCACTATTCATAGGCTTCGTAGCTCAGATTCTCTCTCTCTAGTACGTGGGTGTATATATATATAAATATAACATATATTTTATATAAATGTTGTATATATATATATACCATACAGGCCATATACACCAGAATATAAACACATTGTGCTAAGACTTCATCTTAGTTTTTATTATCCAGACAAAAAGGACCTTGGCCAGCCTCTGCCTCGGGTTTAACACATGAGTCATTCAGCCACTTCCAGAGCAGTAGATACTGCAACCAAAGTATTCAGATGCCAACCTGGTCAGCTCCTGTAGACACAGACCTTCTCTCTGCAGGTGCAGAATGACATGCACCCTTGAGCCCAAACCGTAATGTTATGTAAGATGGCACCTTCTATTTTGGTTTCTCTCACAAATAAAGTATGCAGTGGCACGCTTGTCAAATGAGAACTACAACACTGCAGTGTGTCAACGTGAGCGTTTTATAATTAAATATTAAATACATATTTTCCTTACTTTCAAAGAACGCTATGGTTAGGGAAAGCAGAGTGTAACTGTCAGCATCCTGGCAGGAAACACAGTATGCTCAGATGGTTTAAATACAGATATTTGAGGAAGGGACCACTTATAGAGACGTGGCGGGGTGGAAAGACAAGCAAGAGACACTGGGGCACCCTCGGGCCAAGGGGTGGAAATAGTGTTACCACAGTCCAGCGAAAGAGAGCTGGAGCTGCAAAGGGGAGGCTGCCCAGTGAACCATAGTCATGGAGGGGCACAGCCATGGCCAAAGTGGGGTGGGGGGGAGGATAGGAGGGTAGGGAGTTAGGGGAGTGAGGGTGGGGAGGTGGGGACGGCTTGAGAAATAGTCCAAGCACTTCCTCCCACCTTCCCATCCTGCAGTTACCCCAACTCTCCCCTCCCCTATCAGCCAAACCCAGAGTCTAGGCAGCAGGGACACTGGGGTGGCCTTGCACAGAGCAGGACAGAGAAGGGAGGGCAAGGGGAGGAGGGGGGAAACAGAATAACCAAGAAACAAGGGGACTGCGCTGTTATAAAACACAACCTTCACCAAAGTTAACTCATTAGGTTATCACTTCTAAAGTGTCAGTTACTACAGACATAGCCCCAAAGATAGGGCGGCACACAGAAACGGCACAGCAGCCGGAATCGGTCAAATGTGACTTTGGTTACGAGCCACGGGTCCAGGAACTCAAGTAGACAGGTGGGAACTGGTGAATCCGGCTCATGCCAACATGTGCCCAGTCTTAGGGGAGGAGGCTTGTTGCTCAGTTAGGTGGCAAGCTGCTTTCTCAGAGCGTGAGTCCAAAGTGTCGGGACCGCAACCTTACTTGTTCCACAAGCTTATAACACACAAGCTGATATTCACAGTCTACGAATCTGCAGTGGACAGATTCCCTTGAGGCCTGTGGCAATCAGGACCTTTACATAATTAGCAAAACTGTGGATCCATCAGGACTTAATCACGTTCTCTTCCACACGAAACTCATTCAGATCCTGATAAGTCTTTGAAAAGATCAATTTATTTTAATATCATATATTACATTTACTGGTTATTATTTTCAAATATTTTAAGTACAGAGTGGCCTTTAAAACATCTCTGTGTTTATGTGCATATGTGTTTATATATTTTATATATACATATGTATAGCTCTTCCAATACCCCAGGGCGATTTTAACAGTCAGTGAGTGTCAATGAATTTAGTCAAATACCATTCAAGGGCATCAAACTTTTGTCTGGCATGTTCAAATCAGGAGTAGCAGCCGGTGCGGAAAATGAAGACCATTTTCCAGGCTTCTCTTAAAGAAGAGGCACTCAGCCTACATTTTAAATATGTTCTGAAGGCTAATGTACCTGGCAGAGCAGAAAGTAAAGAGAGAACACACAACACATCTGCAAACAGCAGTGCAGCACTTGCTAAAGTTCATTGCTTTAAAAAAAAAAAAAAAAAAAAAGCCAGGGGCAAAGGGTATCTGGTGTTTAACAAGTGCCCCCCAAAACCAGGTCCAGTTAAGTACCTAGCAAAGCCACACCGCATTCATCACATTGTCCTCTCCAAGCCCTTGTCAAGAGAAAACTGCCTCTCAGGTGTCAAGAAGGATTTGTGAGAGTTAATCTGATTTTTCACGAAGGAAGCCTTTAGTACTTTACCAATATGCTCAATTTTCTGCCAGACACATGAAATGGCTGTCTGACATCAGCACCACCTGCCATGCTCTTCTCTTTCTTGTATTGATTTATCTGCTAACCTTGACGAGGGAGTCTTAGATTGCAGATGGATCATGCACCAGGAGAAGGCCATTTTGCCTAGCGACAATTGCATTTGTGATTGACCGCCACCAAGCACCCAAACGGCCTGGGATCTACAAAACCTCTTGAATCTCTTTTCAAGAAATAGCAACTTTTCCTTCCCTGCAGTCTTAATTTGGGAATTAGAGAAAACATCGCTGTAAAATAGCCAACTTCCTTATTTACTGTGACATTCACAAGTTGTCACACTCTGTCACCCAGTTTGTCAGGAAGTTTTTCCTAGATGTCAAGCACTGGGCTGGGGCCTCTGGTGAATGGGAGAGAATTTCTAGCTTCAAAGCACTTGATAAAGAGAAACAAGACTCACACACCTACAAGCACACCACACACATGTACTTAAGCACGGTGGCAGGTAATGCGGGTGTTCTATCCACAGTTTCTTGGCCTTCCCTACTTACCACCTGCATCTTTGGTGGACAGTCGTGGACAAGCCCATGACTTCCTATTTCATGTACCAGTGTCTCTCTGACTGAGGCTTTCTCTGGCCCCTGGAGAAGGCAGGAGGTCCTTAGCTTGAACAAGTCAGACGTAATGGAAAGTTAATGCCCCTGCGGACAATTCTTACCTGATGAGTGATGGGAGTCAGTGGACAAATCCCCTGGTTTCCTTGACCCTCAGTGGCACAATTATGAAACATGGTCCATATGGTTTCCCAGAAATCTCTGTATTGGTTTCCTACTGCTGCTGTAACAAATTACCGTGAACTTAGTGACTTAAAGCAATACAAATTTATTATCTTACAGTTCTTGAGGTCAGAAGTCCAACATAAATTTCACTTTGCTAAAATCAGGGGTTGGCAGGATTGCATTCCTTCTGGAGGCTCCAGGACGATTCCATTTTCTCACTTTCTCCAGCTTCCAGTGGCTGTCTGCATCCCTTGGCTCCTGACCCGTTGCTCATATCACTGTGACATTGTCCTTCCCTTCCTCTGCTTCTGTTGTCACTTTACCTTCTCTATGACCTTTCTGTCTTCTTCTTATAAGGACCATTGTAATTCTATTGGCCTCACCTGAATAATCCAGAATACTTTGCCATCGCAATGTGTTTAACTTAATCAGTATCTGTGAAGTCCACTTTGCCATGTAAGGTAATACATTTAAAGTTTCTGGGTATTGGGATGCAGACCTCTTTGTAGGGCCATAATTGAGCCGCCCACAGCCTCCAATAAAAATGAGCCCCACTTGCCCACACCAGTAAGCCATTCATTAATGTACCCGTTTCTGGCTTTTCCCCTCTCCTGTCTCACTTTTCTGCTCACCAACCGGTGTTTGTGGGACTACTTCTCAAATTTCTTTCATCCAAATCCTTATCTCAAATTAGAAGACTCACTCATGCCCATCAGGTTATTTTAAATATAACATGAGGTATCCGAAGGCAGAATCTGATAAATAAACAAAAGGAACTAAGGTACTGCAAAAATTCAGGCAGGGTTCAATCAGTCCAATTTGAATTCCAGAAAGTGCCATAGAGAAGGAAGGATTTAAATTAAACTTCAAAGAATGAGAACATTGTTCATAGTCTAATGAGTAATTTGCGATTTCCCTTCCTTTCTTCTTTCTTTCTTTATGGCTGCATTGGGTTTTCATTGCTGCGGCTGCAGCGAGCAGGGGCTACTTTTTGTTGCGGTGCACGGACTTTTCGTGGTGGCTTCTCTTTGTTGCAGAGCACAGGCTCTAGGCGCACAGGCTTCAGTAGCTGTGGCACGCAGGCTCCGTAGTTGTGGCTCGCAGGCTCTAGAGTGCAGGGTCAGTAGTTGTGGCGCACGGGCTTAGCTGCTCCGCGGCATGTGGGATCTTCCTAGACCAGGGCTCGAACACCTGTCCCCTGCATTGGCAGGCGGATTCTTAACCACTGTGCCACCAGGGAAGTCCCCTTCCTTTCTTCTTAAAATACCTGTATCAGAGCCAGTTTTTCACCAATGAAGGAGGGACATACCACCATCCTGAAATGAAGCACTTATCGAAACTCTCTCAAGTTCCCAAGTGGTGGCATATGACCCAGATTTTTCTAATACCTGAAGACATACAATTTTATCTGCAGGACTCCAAGACTGGAGAAATACTTTGCAGGCAGATCTTGCTAATTTTCCTTCTCTGCTACTGAAATGGGAAGCAGCAATCCAACTGAATTATGTACTGGGGACCAAACACAGCCAAACACGACCCTCCTAGCTGAGGGCGATTACCGAAATAAGGACGTGACCACTATACTATGTTCAAGAAGTTTATAGACTCACTGGGGAAGCGAAACAAGAACACAGTTTCAAAACTTGAAAACAATACTGCCCTTTATTTTTTTACAGAAAGGCTACACCACCCACATTTTGACATCACAGAGGATGCGACTATGGGGGAAAACAACACGGCTATTGAAGACTGCACAACACAGAGATTCGGAAAATTCAGACTTTGTGAAGAGGCTGAGGAATATTTTCACTCACTTATTTTCATTTTCTTTTTGTGTGTGCAAAAGACTGATATAAGTCTGTGTCTAATATAAATATGAAGTACTCTTGATAAGTATAAAATACAAATTTTAAGGGGTAATAAGACATTACATCGTAGTTGAATGTTTCTAAAACTGCAGGGACATCTTATAATTGATAGAATTTTGGATTCCACAAAACATAGCATTGTGAAGTGCTAAGTCAGTCCAAAATCTAGATACAGCATCCCTTTATTGCAATTCTATAGAAGATGTATTTGGTCACAAACACTTTGCTTGAGTCTCAAGACAGAGCAACATAAACTTAATAGGAGAAAACAGGTAACACTCTCGTCCTCTCCTCATCTTTTGTTTTCCTGTGCTTTTTTTTTTTTTTTTTTTTTTGCAACCTGTTTCCCTTACAGAAGGCAGTAAAGAGCGTTTTCTTCTCTCTTATATGATTTTAGAGGGTGTGCAGAGCCTGAAAAGCTAGAAGTGAAAGTCAGGCTGGTTAGGAGCTGTGCAGCTGAAGGTTTTCTTCCACAAGAATCCTCAGTGGGTTCACCAGCAGCCCTCCAGCACTCACCCGGAGCTAATCTCCAAGGGTGACATGGATGAGGACCCCTCCCCGGACTCTTTACAAGTCACAGCACCTGCCGGTACTTGCAGGGCAGGGGCTTCCCCTTGGCGTGCGGGTGACAGCCAGCCAGGGTCCCTTCCACTGCGTGATGAATGGCTGCTGGGTGCAGCTGAGGCGGGGTGGAGAGGTTTGCTGAGGGAACATATTTATGGCAGTAAATGCTGAGAAATGCAGGGTTTGTTTTTTTTTTTCCCCCCCTACATAGGCGGCATTAAATTTTCTCTCATCAGAATGCAGATTTCCCAAGCACTCTCATGCCATTCTCTTGGAAAAGAATTGGTCCCCATGCTTCACTCCCCTGCAAAAGAAAGCTTACCGTAGCATTAATGCCAGCAGAAGAAGTTTCACCTGCATGACTTTCAAAAGTTCTTGGAGATCCACCTCCCAGTAAAAGCGAGAAAAGGATGGCTGGGGACCTGGGGGTGAGGGCGGCGTGTTACTGGTGAGAATGAGCGCGAGGTTACCGCTGTCTCCTGGTACAACGGTGGTTGCCATGCAAGACTGCTGAGTCAAGATGTAGATAAGGATGAAATCCAGCCTGGGTCAGCTGCCAAAGCCTGTGCTCAGGTTCAAGGGTGACAACCTCCCCACCATCCACCACTCCTGAGAAGAGACTACTTTTTCTTACCCCAAAGCACCTCAACTGCCAAGCCTTACAGCTATGGGATTGCCTCTGTTCAGAAAGGGCTGTCTCTTGTACCAAGTCAGTGTGTAGGATGGTAGTTGTCCCAGAACTCAAAGAGGAGTTTTTCTCTGTTTGTTTGTTTAAATCTGTACCCCCATGAAAAGCAGTCAGTTACTGAGACTGATGGGAATATGTCAGGCAAGCTGAAGCAGGGAAAAGAAAAAAGCTGGGAACCTGTGAAGTAAATTTTGGGAGAACACCTCCATTGTAGAGAAGACTGAGGGATGTTTTCCATTCTAGTCCCTCTTGCCCATGGTACCCCAACCCAGATATCAAGAGTGGGCAGGGAGGGTAGTCAGAACAACATCAAGCCTGACTCATTAAGTGAGATTTTTACCCTAAAGAATAATGAAAACAAATCAACGTAAAATAAACCAGTAAACAACAAACCTAGAAGGAATAAACACACAATTTGGAAAGCTAAAAGTATAAAATGAACTTGTTAGTTATAAAAAAATTTATGATGAAATGTTAATATTAATAGCTAATACATATTGAGCTCTACTATATGCAATTCACCATGTTAAGAGCTCTTAATTGCCTCATTTCATTTAAGTTCTCCCACTTTCAGATGAGATAGGTTTAATTCTTATACCCATTTTAGAGGAGTAAACTGAGGTTCACAAGGGCATACATTTGCCTGAATTCACAGAACCAATAGATGCTTGAGCCAGGATAGAGATCTAGGCACTCTGAACTCCAAAGCCACACTCTGTAACGTGCAGACACGTTTCTATTGTAGAAACCAAAAGAAAAGATCACAAGATAATTTTGCTTCCGTTAACTGATAGAAAACTGACCATTTTAACCTTTGGGGAATGTGCTACTTAAAAAAACAACAAAAAAAGCAAATCTAATCAATAACCCCAAGTGGGCATCACTTATGAAAGGAAAGCAAACTGAAGTGGAGAAAGGAGGTAACTCAGGGGACCTTTAAAAGCTGGATGTGTTCATGTCAGTAGAGTTTGAAAGCTGAGGGAATTGACAGTCAAGTCACTGTAGCACAACCACTAGCTATTATTTTTGAAAATGCACGCACAGGCAGAATTCCCTCAAGCTTGGAAAACAGTAAATGTAATGCCCAACTCAGAAAATAGGACCAAGGATGTCTGTGGTCACTACAAGCAGTTGAAATGCAATTTTAGAATGCTGGTTTCTACTGTGTTCAGGGGATGTCTTCAAGCAAAAGTCACTCCCTGATAGATGATAAATGAGTCAGACTTTCACCCAGTCTAATTTTAGCCTTCTCTGGCTCCTGGTGGACAGATTATAAAACCGATGGAGGAAATTGGTGGTGGACTTTTGCCTCCTATAATTCCAGCCCTTTCACTGTGCAAACATTTTCTGAATGCCTATCTATGCCATGGTTTGTACCCTCTAGCATCTCATATTCTACCTGGAGAGAACTTTTCATTCTACAGATAGCTACCGAATAGCAACTCCAAGCCAAACATAATATCAGGGGCTGTGTCATACACTGTTTGCAATCCTCCCAATACACTTGAAGGCCAGGTCTTATTATTCTCATTATTTTGATGAATAAGATGAAGTTCAGAGACATTGAGTAACAAACTTAAGACCACACAGCTGGTGAGAATAGAGCTGGGTCAATCTAGGCAGACTGGACTTGAAAGGCTACATTCTTGCTATTCTTTTCTACTGTGGGTAAGATAATAAGACCTCTGAGAAGATGTTTTAGGACTTTAGGGACAAAAATCTTTTTTTTTTAATTTTTATTTTTTTTTTATTTTTATTTTTTTAACATCTTTATTGGAGTATAATTGCTTTACAATGGTGTGTTAGTTTCTGCTTTATAACAAAGTGAATCAGTTATACATATACATATGTTCCCATATCTCTTCCCTCTTGCGTCTCCCTCCCTCCCACCCTCCCTATCCCACCCCTCTAGGTGGTCACAAAGCACCGAGCTGATCTCCCTGTGCTATGCGGTTGGCATGGACATATATACACTACCAAACGTAAAATAGATAGCTAGTGGGAAGCAACCACATAGGGACAAAAATCTTTTCCAGTTTGGGAATGAAAGGCAGAGAAAGTAGGATCAAGGAAACTTTCTGGAAGAAGTATATTTACGATAAACCACAGAGAATAATGGGTTTTAAATAAGAAATGAGGAGCAAGGTTCTGCAGAGGTGATGTGAACAAAGGCACAGGGGACCAAAACTGGACTTCACTGTAGAAAGTCTAGTTATGGGAAAGAAGATTGGGGCATAAGGTAAGAAGCAAATTAATAAAAGAAGATATTGGAATAATTGGGAATAGAATAAACTTGGGTGATGGCAGGAGGGGGAAAAGAGGGAAATATCCAATAGCTATGGGAAAAGATGACTTGAAAATCGTTGGCAACTAATTACATGTGGGAACAGGGCAAAAGAAATGGTGATAAGCTACTGCAGACTTAAACCTTTGGATAATGGTGCTGCCATTAATGAAAGAAAAAGAAAAGGAAGTGAAAAGGAAAACAAGATGATGGGCTTAATCTCAGACTAAAAGAATTCAGAGGACCTGTCCGTACGCCACTGTCAGGCACCACCCCCACCGCCCCCCGCCAAGAACACACACTGGGGTCCCACCTCCCATGACCACAAGCTCATCATCTTCTTCGTGGTTCTCCACAGCCTCGCTTCTCTCTCGCTTTCCACTTGTATTTCACGACTCCCCAGCGAGCGCTTTCACTTCAACCGCATCCCAGGCCTCCACTCTTGCCCTCTTGCGTCCACCTCCCATGCCTTTCCCTGTCCTGTTCCAGCACCTTCCTTCCTGAGGATGCTGATGAGGAGTCTACCCCTCGTCTCAGATCAACTCCAGCTCCCACCTCCTCCACTCAGTCCTGACTATGTCAACTAACGGACTTTACCATAAATTCTTTTCTCATGCATATTATATGTGTCTTCCAGCCAGCACTGATCCCTTTTAGGGTCAGGACTGTGTCTTCCTTTTTGTTCTTTTTTTCTCTCTCACAGAACGTATGCCAGTGTTAAATTAAATACATAGTCATCAATCAACAGTTGTAAACAACTGGCTTTAGAATTCATTTCTTTAGTCCCTGAATATGCTTCTATATTTTAGAGAGCTCTGTGAAAATGAAATGAATTCTAGCTAGGAATGTGGTTCAAAAGGACCTCTCTTACCTTTGGAAGCCTTTCAAAGTACCTGAAATTCCACTATTCTAGGTTCATCATTTGGGTCTTAAATACCATTCCGTCCTTCATCATTTCTAAAAAAAATGGAAATGATCCCCAAAGGGATAATGTTTTATTCCACTACTGGGTGGTACTTTGCATGGAAGTTGAGATGGTTGACAGAGAGGAAGACGGACGCGGATAACTGAGAGCAAAGCACCATGGCCTTTTACACAGCAGATGTTCCCAGAGAGCAGGAATGCAAGAAAAGCAGGGGACAGGTAAAAAAGATGAGGAGGCCAAGTTTGTGGAATTCACCATTTTGAACAACGATGGCCCCTCGTGATCAGGTGACTTTTGCGGTCTCCCTGCTCTGTGACTGCATAGCCGGAGCTTCTCCCTTTGTTTACAGGCTGTCTTTTTAGAGCCCAACTGCTTTCACAGATTATTCCATAATACATCCTAAGTAATTTGAAACAAGGTACAAATCACTAGTCAACCGTGAAATCATCAGAGCACTCAGAATGGAACGACACAAGGATATTGGTCTCATTTGTAGTTAAGATGCCAGCAAGGCTAAACACCAATTTCTTCCCACTGATTTAAAGCAAGAGCTTCTCTCTCTCTCCTTTTAATTGAATCAAAGTACAGGGAAAATATTCTGTTAACATCTTCAATACTTCCTCAGCCCAGGCACTTTCTAAGAGGGTCCTGTATCCAATGTTTAAGTTGATGTGGACCCTGCAATTATATTTAGAATTTGGTCATTGTCCCAAATGCAGTGGCAGAAATATTCATTACCTACAAAAGGCATTTAGACTCAAGTGAAAGGAAAACATAAAATAAAAAGGTTGATCCAAAAGTTAAAAAAAAAAAAAAACCAGAAAAACGGGTTTCTGCTTTCTGACATAAAGCCAACTAATTGGCATCTGAGTAGATGCGTGGAAATCAGTGTGCCATTTCTGAACATTTCTTGAATAGTAGCCTAAGATCTTGGCATCACAGGAAGCTCTAATACCACCATAAGAATTTTCCACAAATCAGTCTGCATTCAGGTGTTCTCAGAGGACAGCTTCTCATTTGCCACTGTTCACTCAGGAAGGAGCAGAGTGCCTGGTACTTAGCAGGAGAAAATAAATATTTGTAGAACGAATGAACAGAATTCCACCTCCTGCATTTTTGACCATGACTACAGCAGTTCGAATCAATAAATATTTGATTTACTATTCTGCTGCAAAATTCATTAACCACATGGCTGCACATTCTTAAAAGACCATACCTTGCCAGTCCCTTCTCAATAACTAGAAAAGGAAGGGGATTTGTAATAAGAGAGCAAGCTAATTAACCTCTCTGAACCCCAGTTTCTTCATCTGTAAAATGGGGATAATAACATTTCCCTTGGAGAGGCAGTAAAGATGAACTGAGATCATGTATGCTATGCACCTGTCTTGGCTTGCCTCCCCCAGAAGCAGGCCTTGAGACAAGGCAGTAATATATGTGGAGGACAATCCCAGAAACACGGTTAGGAAAGTGGGAAGTGAGCGATGGAAGAGGAGACTATTAACAAAGGGTGGTTATCAAACCAGTTACCACTGTGGGCATTTGGGGCACAATCCCACTGGGGAACTTTGGGAAATGGTGTAGAACATACACTTCAGAGTTATCTTGTCTGAGGAGCAAAAGAAATGGGGTATTTATCCACCACATCCCAGCACTCATGGACTGCACGTGGCTGGTGTGTGTGTGTGGTGATGTTGATTCCTTGACATTCTGACCTGCCCTGGTCTTCAGCAGAGCAGGTTCCGGAAGTCAGAGGATGCTTTCAGAGAGAGAAGCAGGTTCTGGTGGGTGGATGTCTGGCTGGCTGCATGGACATGATGAGTGTGGAGAGGAGAGGCAGGGGCTGCACCTGCTGCAGAGCCTGACTTCATACTTGGCACCCAGGACACGTTCCGTAAATAGCTGCCAATTATCATTGCATCTGTAAAGACTTGCTGGGCCTCTAAGAAGTGCTCCTCTTCAGAAGTAAACATTTCATTTCAGTTTTTATAGGGTTTGGGGAGATCTCAGAGTCTACAAGAGCCTGTCTACTCTAGTCATGAAATATACTCATTATCAGGAATAAAATAACTTGGGAGGGCTGCTTATAGACTATCAAATATCAGACAATGACTTTAAAGTAAATAAAATTCATTTTATATTTATAAAACAACCTCATTTGTCTTAGTATTTTTCCAGGCTCTTGCTTTTAAGGTTTGCATAGTAGGCATACCAAAGAAAAATTTATCTTGAAATTCTTGACTTAGAAGTAGTAGAGAGGGGAAGGGATGACAAAGAATGATGAACATATTGGTGCCAATTATATGTCCTTGGGTCAAATCACATTTTGAGGGGCTTAAAACTTTGGACATTTTATTAGGTGCTGATCCAGTTCATAAATACACCAGAGTTGACTTGTAAGATCCTAGGTGAATTACACATCCTGTATATTTTTGCCAACCTTTGCCCCATACCAATGGCTGTCTCCAGGTAAAATTGCCAACACAGTACTCGAATGAATGGATGAAGGAATTAATTAATTAACTTGAATAAATGCAAATAATCCCATGGCTAAACTAATTTGGGAGGCTGCCTAGTCAGTGTATCATAATAATGCCAGGTAATGAGCTTAAGTAGATGAAAGCATTCATGGCTACTGAATGAATGAATGAATGAGAGAATAAACACGTAAAGACAAAGACCTGTGTAGAATGCCCAGATCTTCACTCTACCTGACCAATCAAGTCTTGGATCAAATTTAAAGTAGCCCCTCCTCACCATCCTTATCCCCTCAAAGTCACTATTCAAAAATTAGTAAAGAAGAAGGTTGGATAAATCGTATTGTAAGTGACTTAATCTATCACATAATTCTGTTTTATTTCCTTTAGAGTAAATGAAACTTAATGAAATTATGTCACATACTTATTGACCTCCATCTCTCCCCACTAGAGTAAAACCTGAGAGCTGTGTCATTGTGTCCATGGTATCTAGGACAGCATCTGACAAATAGTATGGACTTGGTAAATATTTCTGGATGGAATAAATAAAAGAGTGGCCATCAAAAGCACCTTCATAGGGTGCATAATAAGAGAAACCACTGAAGGTAAGGTGGGCATAGGGGCATACACATGGGTTTGGTTGGATGTGGAGGATATATCTTCATGCAAGGTCTTTAGTATTGATGAGATGACCACGTACTCTAGGTAAGGATCAGCCCCGTGTCCATCCCTCCTTCCCAGACTGCAGGTGTGTCCTGTTTTCTCATGTCTCACCAGCCCAGAGAAGAATCTGAGACACCACCCTGCCTGCTGGTGGACCACAGACAGCCCTGAGTAGGGTCGCCTCTCAAGCAGCCCTGAGGAATGTGTATCCATCTGTTCTTAAAGTTATCAGAGAAAATTCTGCCTCTTCTGGGAAATCTGTCCCAGGACTGCCAAGCTCTTGTCTGGGAGCCCAGCCAGAACCTCAATGAAGTCAGGTCATCTGAAAGCTCTTAACACAGACAGAAATATGGCCAAAACACCACTCCCACCCCGCCTGCCTACACTTCACGGGCATATTTTAATATGTCTTATTTTCATGTTAAAAGTCAAAAACAATTCTTAAAATATGATGTGTTTTTAAAAATTTAACAGCATTTATACTTTATACCTAACAAAGAAATCTCATTCACTGAGGCAACTCTCACTCACTTCAGTTACAGTTATTTATGATTCTTGCTATATAGAGTAAAAAACAGAGATGTACTTTCAGAAAAATGGAAAAAGAGAGTACCGAGAGAAGAAAAAAAATGCAAACTAGCTTTCAGTAGGGAAGAAGCTGACTGTAGAAAGGGAGTCAAAGAATCGATCTGGTCTCTCTCCACAGGGAGACAGTGGCTCATAGGTATGTCAGTTCGAACCAGCACTTACGGGGCATTTACCACGAGCCATTCACAGTGAGGTATTTGAGATACAATGATGCCTAAGACATGTACCTGCCCTCAACCAGCCCAAGTGAAAAATATACTTTTCAAGAAGAACAGTAATGAAGGTAAAAACAAAGCTGGCCTGGAGGCAGAGCAATCAATTTTCAGGGTTGGCCAAGGAGGTGATATCTGAAGATGGATTTTTGAAATAATTAGTAGCTGAATAGGTACATAAGAGACAGAGAGAGAGTGTGCTTTTTTTTTTTTTTTTCCAGAAAAACAGGGCATTTATGATGAGTTCAGAATTTGGAGGAAACCACACTAAAACAATTTTTTAAAGTATGTGGTTATTGTAATTTGTTCGAACATGCTCAGAGAATAAAGCAAAGGCAGAAGTGTTTTAGAAGAAATTGGAAGATTCCAGGAATGGTTAACATACAAATTAAACATACCATTGGAGTTTATTTTTTTCTGGAAAGATATTTCAAAAATCAGTAAAGAAGAAGCTTGGATAGTTCATATGGTAAGTGACTTATAATTAGAGAAATTCATTTCTATAAATAGGAGTATTGGGTAGATGGAGCAAGGCTGTCTACCACATACTTTTCTCCATGTTCTCATCCACTCCCACTTTTGAATAAATGGTCTCAGTGAGTGACTTATCTTTCAAGAGAAGAGCAGCCAGCCCGAATAAACCAAGCACCAACAAGCCATGTGGGATGGCTGCCTCAACCAGTGAGCGCCCATTGGTAGGTAGCAGAGGTCCCCCATCAAATGTCTAAAATTAGAGAAGGGACTTCTATATTCAATTAGGCTTGGAGAAAACAGAGGATTTTCTCAAGTGGAGGGAGGAAGAACAGGGTGCTTAGTAGCAGGGTAAGTTTGTGATGAAATATCCAGTAAACTTAACTTTTTCTTAAATGTATTTTGTAAAATAGACTCTGTTTTTAGAGCAGTTTTAAATGAATTTTTAAAGTTGAGTTCTTAGTTTAAGCCTGTGTTAGATCTCTGTATTAGTGGCTATCTCCACCATCCTTTCCTGGCGTGAGCTGAATCAAGTGGTCCACACAGTCTAAGTCAAGTATGGCAAATATGTGGCTTCTCCACACCTAGTCTCTCCTCCTTCTCTGGCAGACATCATCAATCAACAACAGTACTCTTTTTCTCTGAGCCCACACTTGGACTTTCAGTCCTTTTCCACACAGCCCTTCAGACAGCCATTCCTCTCCACTGGTACTGACATATGAGATGTAGCTCAGACTGTCCATCCCTGAGCTTCGTGACCCATTAGTCACGAGCTCCTAGGGAACTTTGGGGTTATTCAAAGAGTTTTATGAATCCAAATGTGTATCAAGATGGGCCTTTAGCATGACTAGCACACTTCATACATGTATATGTTACTACTCTACAAGTGTATGCATTAATTTCAGTTAACAAAATACAAATACTTTGTAAAACATTACAGAAGTTATAGCTGCTTTTTTACTACTATAGAATAGAGATCTGTGACCTTTATTTTGATGTTACCAAAAAACCCCTCTTATTGGATAAATTTGGGAACCACTGGTTCTTGGTTGTCCTTGGCATGAAGCACCAATGTTTACCCTGTGAAATCTGCCAAAAGTTGTAGTTATAGCACCCTCAAGGCAGACAAAAACAAAACTATGACACAAATATATTACAAATTACAACTCTATTCAGTCAGTAAATATTGTTCTCCTCTTTAGCAAACTTGAGGTGGAACAAAAGTCAAGTAGCTTCCAAACCAACAAGTAAACCAAAGCATCAAGAAACCAAACTACCACTAGTGTATTTAAAATGGCACAGCTGTAATATCTATTTGCTTCTTTATCCAAATATCATAGTAATAGCAGTTTCCTTTACTATATTACAAAGATTTTTTTAAAGAATTATAGAAACAAGAGGTCATGACATGCCTTGAAAAGTACATATGCTATACAAATGTAAGGGGTTCTCATCACTTCTGATTATAGATTATTTGCAACTGCTTTACAGTAAAAACTTCATTCTGAAATATTTTCATTAGGCACACTTAATTTTTGGTGGTCTCTATTTTTCTGAAAAAAAGCAAAGCTAGTAAGAACTTGGCATTGTTATTATATACCCCAAAGGCATTCATAAAATATCTGTAAACATGGACAATGTCCACACAAGTCATACTTCACATTTCACAAGCATTCTCTCCAATAATTTTCCAAGAGTAAATTTTCACTTCACCTAGATGGTTTCTAAGAGGAATGTTTTGGGATAGTCCCAAAATTGGCAAGAAGGGAACTCCATCTGGAAACTAGATTTCATGTAGTTCTTACAGACATATCATTTTCACCTAGCAGGATTCCAACATAATTTGGGTAGGGTCTGTGACTTTGATTTGTTCATAGATTTAAAGGGAAAAAAATGCCAGCAGTTGTTAGTATGTTCAATAAAAGATGTAAATTGGGTTAATTTAGTTCTAGAACTAAAAAAAAAAATCTTATTTTTACACAGCAAGTTTACCCAAAGAAGTCTACAGTTTGGTTGTTTTTTACACAGAAAAGGGTTCATTTATACCTTCAATGCATAAACAAAAATATATAGTAATTCAGGGAAAACCCCGAGGTTGCAGTTTTAAGCCACCAAGTTTCACGATGGTTTGTGAGGCAGCAATAGTAACTAGACCAGTTCATTTTATTCAATAGGCATTTACTGAGGGCTGGTAGAAGCACCGGGCTGTATTGTATACAGTGGGGGGAGGTATGCAAAACTAATAATAAAAATAAGCAGTATTTCACTTAAGCTTCAAATGATCGTACAATTTATGTAAGGTAGGTCTTGTTATCCTTGTATTAAAATAAAGCAACAAGCCAAAGGAGGGTTTAATAACTTGCTTACAATAATCCAGCAAATGTGTATAATACTGTAAGGACTCAGCCTAAGGACTTCTAAGCCCTGGTTCCATGCTCATTAATGATAAAATGCTGTAATTTGCCTTCCTACAGAAGACAGTCTAGTAGAGAAGAAAAGTGCAACATATAACCCTAGTATTAAGTAAAAATAGTGACTGTGTTAAGAAAAATACAAAAATTATTGACAGAACAGAGAGAATTTATTTCTGGCAAGGGTAGAAAGAGACAACTTCAATCAAATGGCTAGACAGTGATGCCTTATCGCATTCTTCTAATGTAAATCTATATCGTAAGAAGAACATCCCTGGAATCCTTTTAACATGAATCTTATGCAAAAACACAATATGGAAAAAATTAAAATTATTCGTGGTGAAGAAGAGTGAGGCTTCCTTGCCCATCTTCTCTGCATCTAGCCTCAATTCTCCATCACACTTAGGTGGTTTACTCTGGGCCATGCAGAACTCACTTTGAAAATCATTGATTTAGTAGAAAAGATCACCAAGCATATGCAAGATCACCAAGCATATGCAAGATCATCAAGCATATGCAAGAGGCTGTGGTGATTTGATAGAAATGGGAGTGCAGTGCTCTGTCCCTCAGGGTCAAGAAAGGCCATCATCGGATGAACGGATGAATGGATAAAGAAGATGTGGCACATATATACAATGGAATATTACTCAGCCATAAAAAGAAATGAAATGGAGTTATTTGTAGTGAGGTGGATGGAGTTACAGTCTGTCATACAGAGTGAAGTAAGTCAGAAAAAGAAAAATAAATACAGTATTCTAACACATATATATGGAATCTAAGGGGGGAAAAAAAGGTCATGAAGAGCCTACTGGCAAGACGGGAATAAAGACACAGACCTACTAGAGAATGGACTTGAGGATATGGGGAGGGTGAAGGGTAAGCTGGGACAAAGTTAGAGAGTGGCATGGACATACATACACTACCAAACGTAAAATAGATAGCTAGTGGGAAGCAACCGCATAGCACAGGGAGATCAGCTCGGTGCTTTGTGACCACCTAGAGGGGTGGAATAGGGAGGATGGTAGGGAGGGAGACGCAAGAGGGAAGAGATATGGGGACATATGTATATGTATAACTGATTCACTTTGTTATAAAGCAGAAACTAGCACACCATTGTAAAGCAATTATACTCCAATAAAGATGTTTAAAAAAAAAAAAGAAAGGCAAACAGAAACCATCACAGTTATTGTAACAGAATGTATTCACAGGGATTGGTCAAACAGGTTTTGAAAGATTAAAAGGTAACACATGTAAAGCAGGAAGCAACTACCACTCAAAGGTCTAGTGGACAAAGGGAACTAGTTTTTTGTTTTTTTTTTTTAACATCTTTATTGGAGTATAATTGCTTTACAATGGTGTGTTAGTTTCTGCTTTATAACAAAGTGAATCAGTTATACATATACATATGTCCCCATATCTTTTCCCTCTTGCATCTCCCTCCCTCCCACCCTCCCTATCCCACCCCTCTAGGTGGTCACAAAGCACCGAGCTGATCTCCCTGTGCTATGCAGCTGCTTCCCACTAGCTATCTATTTTACGTTTGGTAGTGTATATATGTCCATGTCACTCTCTCACTTTGTCACCTCTTACCCTTCCCCCTCCCCATGGACTTGAGGGAACTAGTTTTGATCACTGGAACTTAGAGGCTTGGAGGAGTGTCCCCTGCAGGGCGGAAACCCAGACCTTGAGGAACGGGCACTGCTCACTTGGTACTGGAGGCTCAGGACCTTGAAGGAGGTCCTCAAGTTTCGGGAATCCAGATCTCTGAGGAGGGCACTGAAGGATGGCAGAATATGCCACCCCCAAATGTGCCACTTTGCCATAAGGATTATTTGGAGCTAGAGGCACTTAAAAAAAACCAAAAACCACCAACCAACCAAAAGAAAAAGAAAATCAGAGGCAGCAGAGCATTCTAATCTCCCCTTTTCTTCCTGAAAACGGGAAATAAATACTCCCTTGTGAAAGATGCCCTCCCTCTACGGGGAGAAAAGAAACATTCTTTGACAGGGAGTCAGAGCTGAGAGAATTCCATCCAAGCAGACGCTGTTAAAATAATTCTTATCTTCCTTTAACCTCCGTGTATATTTCCATTACTTTCCCATACTTGCCCCTCTTTGTTCAACCTGGTGTAAAAGTATTTAGGTTTTGCCACTTCTCTGGGCTTTTATTACCTTATGAGGGAGGGTTCCCATGACACACAAAACTTACATAAATTTGATGCTTTTCTCCTGTTAATATGTCTTGTATCAGTTTAATTCCCAGGCCCCGCGGAAAAACCCTAAGACAGCAGAGGTAAAATTGTGCGCCCCCTACAGGGTGCTGCCCGCTGGTGCTCCTGTTTCTCAGGAGAAGCGAGGACCTGGTTCCAGGGTGCCAGAGGGTGGAAGCTGGAAACAACTGCCACGGCCAGGGGGAAGGGCCCTGTGGGCGTGTCAACAGGAGCAGGAAACACAGGAAACAAACGGGAAGAAGCACAAACACTGACAGGATGTGTGCCCTGCACCCTCCTCCTGCCCTGTTGCCGTCCTTGCACATGCTGCTAAGGTGTTAGGCCCTCCAGACTGAGAACAAAGAAGCATCCACGCAAACGGCCGGTCGCAGAAGCAAAATTGAAAAAGAGCCCATTTCGTCAGATTTGGTTCCATATTCCTAATACCAACCCAGCTGGGCAATATTGAAAACTGCATTTTTCATTTGGGACAAGAGACTATTTTCCACGAAGGCATTTACAGCATAGCACCCTTGCAGCTTAGAAGTAGGAATGCCATTTCCAACACTGCCCAGATGCACAGTGACAACTGTGTCACACTGCCCCCTGGCCAAAAGCAAACATTAGATGCTATCATCAGACACCATCTCCTGTAAGACTTGGTCATGTCAGAAGAGCGACGAGGTGAAGAAATGTGCACCTTACATTCCATGAGGGGAGATATATTTTCATAACCAGATAACCCTCCTTAATGGCAGGGTTCATGACTTTTTCACATATATATATATTTTTTCTTCTTCTTCTTCTTGATCTCAGTAGCACGGTATGCAGACTCACAACCAGTGTGTTGAATTGAAAGCATTTTTTGAGTAAAGGAGAGGTAAAATACAAAATGAATTATACAGGAAGAAGTAATGCAAGCTACCCTGTAATATTTGCATGACTTTCAACATCACTATCTCCTTCTGATTTTGAGGTACGCACAGTAGTAGAATGGTGCACCTCATTTTAAAGCTGAGGAAACTGAGACTCAGAGACATTAATGATGTGCCCGAGAACATATGATCAATAAACTGTAGACTCGGTCCTGGAAAGTGGTGATGGTGAGCTCTGACCACGGGACTGGTACTACCAGATACTCCAGCGTGGCCAGAGCAGCGCGTGTGTGCACACAGGAGAATGTCATAGACTATTAAGAACCTGAACATTTTCAAAACGGAGGCAAGAGAACAAAAAGAAAATGCGTACAGTGGTTAAGATTGATAACAGAGGTATTGCTTTGTTTTGCATCTTTGATTTACAGAAATAAAGAACAAGTAAAATACTCAGAAAGGGAAGTGTTTGTTTTTTGTTATGGGCTTGAGTGAAACCTCTGTGCTCAATTTACACAATAGCTTTGAGAAAGAGAAAACGCATGCATAGGAAGGAAAATTCCCCTTCAAAGAATTTTTTTTTTTTTTATCGAGGTTGCATGTCAAATAATTCTAAAGTCAATAAAGGGAAAAAATAGTTACTGATCTTCAATTTTACTCCCCTATACAATCGATGATTACAGTTCTGTATGTGTTTTTCACAGTATTCTCTTTGTGTTTGTTTCAAGTTAAACTTGTAAATATATAATGGACATCCTTCCATATAAATATGTATGGCTATGACTCATTATTTTATCTCTTTCATAAAAACCCATATTATGTGTGCCCCGTAATTTATGAAATCATATTGCTACTCAGGAATTCAGATTGTTTCTAGATGTTTACCACTACTAACAAAGTTGCAATGGAAATCCACATATATGTGTTCTTAAATATTAATGTTTCTATTTCTGTAAGAAAGATTCCCCAAAGTGGGGTTACCTATTCAAAGGGATATGCAAATTTTAAATTTTAAAAGCTAGAGTTAGATTACTTTCCAAAAATAGGTGATCAAAATTCACATTCCCATCTGCATTATATGAAGTACTAGTTTCTCCATACTTTCACCAGCACTAGTTGTTATCAATCTTTTTTTTTCTTTCTTTTGCCAGTCAAATGCATGGAAAATTTTGATTTTTGTTTTCCTGACAACTGGATATCCTTTCATATGCTTACTGGTTATTTATATTTCCTCTTTTATGACTATTTATGTCTTTTGTCCATTTTTCTATAAGGTTGTTTACATTTTTTCCTGAGACTTCTTTACATATTAGGATTTTAACACTCTGATGGCCAAGGATGCTGTCTTTTTCCAATTTAACATATTTTAGTCAAATCTAATGTCCATCCAAAATCTTCTCACCCACATAATTATACAAGTATTATCTTAAAATTTAATGTAATTATTTTCTTTTTTAAAATGTAGGTTACCAATCCATGTGTACTTTGTTTTTCTGCTTTGGTATGAGATAGACTTACTCCTCATGATTTATTACAGTTACATCAACTTAATTCATTAAATAAATTATTATTTTTCCACTGAGTTGAAATGCCACATTTGAATTTACATTAAGTTCCCAACTATACATAGATGCATTTATGAACCTTTACTCAGTGAGGGGAACATTTTCATGCATTTAGACCACTTTAGAACATTAATTAAAGGGAGCCGTGGAATAAGAAATTATGCTGTTTCTAGTGACCTGCTCTCAGCAATTGTGGACTTGTTTTAGAAAGTAGGTAAAAATCTAGAAGTTGGGGCCTTTAATTTTGGAATTATGAAACACAGAGTAGGTTTTTAATAATGAAACATTTAGAGCAAACAATTAACGACAACAAACCCTTCCCTGATAAATGGATCTTCATAATGGAAAGGGAATATTACATTGAACATTAGACATAAGCCAAAAGATTTTGGTTTTGTTTTTATTTTAACACTGTGGGAAGCCTTCCTCACAATTGGAAAAATATATATTTACACATGTAAAAGTTCTTTGGGTGGTAATTTTATAGTATTTTGGATAATTTAGGTTGCGAGTGATAAATAAACCAAGTCAAACTTGCTTGAACAAACAAGGATATATATATATATATATATATATATATATATATATATATTTTCACATAACGCAAAATTTCAAGAGTTGTCTCACTTCAGGAATAGCTTGATCCAGGTACCCATGTGATATAACCTGGACCTAAGCTGTCTCCATCTCTGGGATCTTCTTTCATCTATGTTGCCATCACTCTTGGGTTCAAATGATAGTAGAATGCCCACAGGCAACTACAAGTCTCCATTCTCACAGGTTCAATTTCAGTAGCGGAGTCTCTTTCTAGTAACTTCCCCAAACTACTCTAAAGGAATCAATGATCATGTGCCCATGTCTACAACAATTTCTGTAGCCAGAAGAGTAGAATCAATCTATTTACCAGACCCTGTTACATGCCTATTTAGATGAGTCATTATGGCCAGTTCTAAGTTACAACTTTGTGGCTGCAGATGGAAACCCATGAGAACTATTTAAACTGAGGGTAGAGGTGTGGCCTCAAAAATAAAATTTAGAGTATTGCTATGTCTTATTTGAAGAAATAAGAAGGTGAAATACTGAGAAACTGAAACACAAATATCAACCACAGGGATCATCTTTGTATCCTAATAATCAGGTAAGAATCTCACTATCTATAGGCTCCCAGGAGAGGGAAACTGTCTAGGAAAAGATCAAGAAGTGACTAGGTCACCTGAGATCTGAAGCCCTAACTCACTTCATACTCCACTTCCTGTTCCCCTTGCTAGCTTCTTACATAGATTTTGGAAACTCGGCAGGCAGCTGTAATCCTTCAGTTAAGATTAGAGAATCAAGACTGAAAGTGTCATAGGTAACTATTAGATAATGATCAGGATGGCGAGAATTTAGCATTATTGGAAAGATCAAGGAAACTTCCATAAAAAGATAGTGAGGTGGAGGTGTCGGGGAAGGCTCCCATTTATACGGCAGGTGTTAAGAAGCAGCTTCAGACGTTGAGTATATGCAGCACAGAGCACCTAGCCCCCCCTCTTCTGCTTTAACCTTCCTCCAAACGAGCACCCATAATAACACTGAAATGGGGTGAGCAGGACGGCTGCACCGTAGATACGAGAGATTCGGGCAGTGATAGCAGTGATAATGTGAAGATAGTAATGAAAAATACATTGCAGATAAGAGAGTTTATGCTCTCTCTACAAATTTTCATCACTGAAAACAATGAAGTCAAGCTTCCCAGCTCTAAATATTAGCCATGTGTTTTGAGAGGCTGTACCCTCAAGAAATGATTCTTCTTTGTTTTCTTCAGATCTACAAATTGCCTACAGATACTATTTCTTCCTCCATCCTTCCAGTCGAGGAGGCCCTGGCAGCTCCAGGAACCTCCTGGAACATCTAGACTTGGCTGTAAGCTGGAACTTTCACTTGCCCTTTGAGATTATGGCAAGAAGACCTGGGACCTCTGCCAAAGGACTTAGGACTCTGACGCTCACACAGCGCACAGTGCTGAGGGGCCGAAATGGAAGGGCCAGGAGCTGGTGATGAGGCACTTCTCCTCACGGGCCCAAAGCTACCCTCCTTCATCCTGGCCCAGATTGGTCAAGTCCGGAAGAATCCCTTGTACATAATGAGGTGGGCACTCAGGAAATACTTGTTGAACTCTGAAAGAACTAAATGAATATTATCAATGTCAATCATGTGTAGCATTTATTTAGTGGACATCTATTGAGTAAATGACACAATTTTTTTTCACAACTCATCCCCTTTATCTTTCCTGAAGAATTCAGTGTTTATACGCTTAGTATCGTTCTCTGATTCAGTGCTAAACACTATGTAAGAACATTGTCTTTAACAGGTATGCTCACCTAGGATATATCTCAGTTCTAAACCGACATTTTCATCACTGATAATGACTTCTGGTTTATAGTGCAGCAGCTTCATGAAAGTCAAGTTACCTTCCCTAGAGAATGCAAACATCTTCCTGAGTTTGACCATAAAAATGAGGCTAAGGTCTAATTATTACTGGGAACTTTCTTTAAAAAAGAGGGCAGAGTACATTTCCTTTTTATGAGTTCTTATATGATTTATCTGAATGGTGTGGTCATCCTTGATCTACAAAAGAATGGTTTCTGAAAACATGTGGATTCTTTATTATCCAAAATGTCTTTGGAAATGCTCAGAACAGTTTGAAACCAAGCCCTGTGTGGAAGGATTCAGCAATTATAGCCCAAATTTCCTTTTACTAGTGGAAATAATTGGAAAACTGTAACTCGAGAATAGAGTTTAGAAAACAGAATTAAATAATATCTATTCGTTATTATGGAAGGGTTCTCTGTGAATCAGATGTGGCACTGAGCACTTATGCATGTTTTTTCACTTAGTGTGCAAAGCAGCTCCGTTAGGTTAAATTATATTATCTCCATTTTACAGAGGAGGGGAAACCATAGCTCATAGAGATAAAATAATTAGAGCAAGAGATAGGATGTAAATCCCAGTCTAAGCAACTTCAAAGGCCTGAATCATCACAGGACATCAGGCACCTCCCAGGGATATGAAACTTATTAGTTGTGACTAAAGCATGTCTTCAAATGGCCAAATAACTCAGAGCATTAGCCATACAACAGGGAAAGAGCCACAAGAGATTTCAACAACCAAAGACAGAAGAGTTTGGTAACATATTCTTCCCTCATCTTTAAGAAAGTCAAGTCATATTCTGGCTTGTGGTCATCATGGCTAGTACCAGAGTAAAGCAAAGATAAAACTGCATTTCAAAGAAGTGAATGGGGACTTCCGTGGTGGCTCAGTGGTTAAGAATCCACCTACCAATGCAGGGGACATGGGTTTGAGTCCTGGTCTGGGAAGATCCCACATGCCCCAGAGCAACTAAGCCCGTGCGCCACAACTACTGAGTCTGCACTCTAGAGTCCGCGAGCCACAACTACTGAAGCCCACATGCCCTAGGGCCTGTGTGCCGCAACTATTGAGCCCACGTGCTGCAACTACTAAAGCCCACGTGCCTAGAGCCCGTGCTCCACAACAAGAGAAGCCACCGCAATGAGAAACCCGTGCACTGCAATGAAGAGTAGCCCCTGCCCGCCACAACTAGAGAAAGCCCATGTGCAGCAACAAAGACCCAACATAGCCAAAAAAAGTGAATGGGACTGCTTATTCTCCAAACAGGCAAATCCAGGTGCTTTGTATTTCCACCTGAAATATTTCAGTTATTCTGTCTCATGGGACTCAATTCCATGAAACAAATTTGTAGCATTGCAAGATTGCACCTGATTATACACATAGCTGCCAGAAGGAATAAGGAGATAATGGTCAAATTGGTATGGCCAAGTTGGACAACAAAAGGTTTTATGGACTTGCCGTATCTATCATTACACAGTTTTAGCTTCTCAAAATAGAAACATCTCAGATGCAGAATAGTCAAGACCAGAAATCCTTGTCAAATTCTAAATCCTCTAATAACATCAAAAGAAATAGAAAAATTAATTTGAGGACTAGAATTTCAGGCTCTACTGTATACAGTAAATACAAGACAATCATAATCATTTTAATTAATCCTTACATCTAGCCCAGAGGATGTTCAAAGGTCAGATGTCTTTTTAAAGAAATAAAAAAATGAATTTCATTCCCCTTCCACAACTCCAGTCTTCACGGGTGCCAGCCTGTCTGCCCAAGATCAGACAAAGTGAAGTGATATGAGGTCAGTTGCCCACTGTAAAAACCAAGCTGAAATAAAACTATGACACCTGTGAAAGGGTAAGCACACTTCACTTCCACCAGCTCATTGGATTTCAGCCCTGGCTAAACATTAGAACCCCCCAGGAGACTAAATAAATCCTGATGCCCAGGTCACACCCAAGACCAATGACATCAGAATTTCCAGGGATAGGACACAGGCATTGGTATTTTTCTAATTTATTTAGTTAGCTTCCCAGGTGATTCCAAAAGGCAGCCATGATTGAAAACCACTGCATTAGGGAAAATGGCAGAAGGAGAGACCAGTATCAGATCTTCCTCTGGGGCTGCTTCTAGGCTCCATGAAAGTTAGCTGAACTTGGTGGTAAGAATCAGCGTCCTTGCCTAAAGATTCACTTCAGGCCAACCTGAGTTTACCTACCAGATGCAAAAAACACATACCTGACCTCGAGGAGCTTGTACTCAGTTATAGAATGTGATTTGTAACCACCAATAACTGATCATGACCAAAAGTGATGAGGGCAGTCATATTTGTGTCCCCAAACAGCAAACCACAGTAGGGATACAAAGGAAAGACGCATTCCTGGGGAAGATGGTCAGCAGAAGAGCTATCTAACCACATTCGTGGAAGAGACAGTGTCTAGAGAAAGGTGCTTCCAGGGAAGGAACTGTGTAACAAAGCCCCAGAAGTGCAGAAGCAGGAGACACATTTTACAAAGAGGTAGAGCACGAGTGATGTCAGGAGAGTTGGATTGGGTCGTTCAAGAAGATTGCTTTCTGTCTCAGGTGCCCAAACAGTTCTGTGATTCCCAGTATTTGCCTCTAGGATTCCAGTTGCCCGGCAATTACTGTCAGACACCACAATGATCACTTAACACACGTCCTTCCCCAAAAGGGAATGGTTAAAATCACATTTTAGTAGAAACTCGCTGCTGCACGGAACCTGATGAGGTCACAGAGCTATCCCTCAGGCCTGTCTAGGTCTTTATTAATCTCATAAAAGAGAAATTTCACAAAGCAGGAAGCTCATTTTTAGTTTACAGATTTAAGAAGGGAGCCTATCTGACTGGTGAAAATGTCAGTCAACTCCCATCTTCAAAAATAAGCTGAAATGAGAGGGCAGAGGCATCTAGAAGGTTGTAACCCACCTTGGAAAACTGAGCAGAGGCTACAATAGAATGAAAACCTGATAATGAAAGTGAATCTGTGGTACAAGCTTAAGTAGTTAATTTATTCTTCAAAATGTGCATCACATTTCACAACTATAATTTCATAGGCTGACCTTTATGAAAAGCTTTTGATAGGCCTGACAGTTATTTGCTCAAAGCTATATGATATTTCACAAGCAGAATTTTTAAATATAAACTCATCAGTATTTTGGGTAAGGATGGCTTTGTGTGTTTTATAGTAAGTGCAGTCACCCAAGGGTATGTACATAAATCACACATCTGAAGGGCTTTGATGGCTTCATTTATCACTTGTTGAATATTCTGGGTTGCTCAGATGCTAAAGATACTTTTATTCCTGCCCCTGATTAGCTATACCCAATAAAACAGTGACAACTTATTAATCAGTCTCCAGAATCACTGGACAAGCTGCCACCAACTAGAATTTTCATTAAATCAGATGACAGAAGGGGGACCAATATGTACATTCATTATCCACATAATTGCTGGTTTGAAAGAAGTGCTGAGTATTCTACTGTTTTTCTATTAAATGGGCCCATTGGTGACTGGTGAAATATTCCTCTACTACCAGAAAGCTGAGGGTCTACGAAAATGCAGAGGAAGAAAGCCCCTAAACACTATAAGGTTGGAATTCTTGCTGTTGGTTAAGTGAGGGCAATCTGAAGCTAGGATCCCTGGGTTTAGTTACTGTTTTGACATCGGTGGTCTCTGCATGACCTTGAACCAGTAGCTTAGGTGTTCTGAGTTTCCTCATCGATAAGAGTAACAGCACTTATCCCACAGATTGTTTTGGGCATGAAATGGATTAATATACATAGAACAACTGATCCACTACCAGGCAGAAGGCCCAAGGTACGTGCTCAGGAAGTAGCCACCAATGCTGTTAATAATCAATTCTTTTCCATGACAGGTCACCTCCATAGTTCAAAGCATTTCTTTGTAGTACTGGGACCTCGGTTTGAAATGTTGGGCTGCTTCCCATGAAATGGAAAAGGGAAATCTTAAAAATATATATGAAAAATATATATATGCATATGTGTATATAACTACATATATACATATATATCTGTGCTTGTGTATATATGTACAAATATACTTAGTATGTATATAAATACATACACACACCATCATGTCTGATGGATAAATAAGACTTAAAAGGAGAGAGAAGATCTTCATAACAACTCATGGATTTTCCTAACTTAGAAACATTTAGAAAAATGTTGTTGCCCTGCAACTAACAGTGACATAATAAACGTGTGTGTGTGTGTGTGCACATTGTGTGTTGAAGGAAAAGGAGATAACATTTGTTAGGGAGAAAGAATGGAGAGGGCAGTGTTAGGGCAGTATGTAAGGAAGAAAGAGAGTAATTTAGGTAACTTGAAAACTGTGGCAAGAGGCTTACAACCTGCAGCTAAGAATGCTCTAATGCTTTAAAAACTATTAACCTAATACTGTTCTGTTCTTATTAAAGATACAGATGAACAAACATATGATAATTAAAACACACAAAAATGATTAAAAGTCTTTGGTCATAACTGTGTGTCAACTGAAAGCCTCATCTAAAGCTTATAGCCAGTATTGGCAATTGGCTAGGGACACATTTTCCCAATATTCATTGTCTAAGCAGAGTAATGACCTGGTGCATAAAGCTGAGATTATGCAGAAGATACAGGTCAATGTTAGAATAGTCAATGGTTGCAGGTCTAATATCCAGATTCCAGAACAACTGTCAGAGTTGCATATGGATTTCCCAACCTTGGGTCTTCAAGCCCCTCAGCTGATGAGATAACTAGAGAGGCTGTAATATAACAAGGAAAGGAGAATTTGGATTCTTCAGACCAAATGCTTGCTGGACAGACTTGAGGACTTTTTTTTTTTTTTTTTTCATTTTTGAATTTTATTTAATTTTTTTTATATAGCAGGTCCTTATTAGTTATCCATTTTATACACATCAGTGTATACATGTCAATCCCAATCTCCCAATTCATCACACCACCACCAACACCCCCCCACCGCTTTCCCCCCTTGGTGTCCATACGTTTGTTCTCTACATCTGTGTCTCAAATTCTGCCCTGCAAACCGGTTCATCTCTACGATTTTTCTAGGTTCCACATATATGCGTTAATATATGATATTTCTTTTTCTCTTTCTGACTTTGATGAAGGTGCATTATACATTGTATAATCATAGATACTGCATCCTAAATCATGGCCCTTTTTAGAACAGAAGGATGTTTCTCTGAACACTGCCCTTTAACATGGAGAACTAAGGATTGCATTCATGTGCACCTCTGAAGAATAAGGCTCAGTTTTTATCTCACCTCTGACCTTTTCTAAGTTAGTTACCTAAACTCTCAGAGTCTCAGATCTCTCATCTGTATAATGGGGATAACTGTACTTATCTATCAAGATTGTTGTGAGGATTAGAAGTGACACATAATATGTCAGGCACAATTATAGGTATCCAAGAGATAGTAGCCAATATTATTAACTTAAAGGTATACTTCAATTCAGTTGGTGTATAACCATTTTCATCTAAATTGTAATATCTAACATGATATAAACATTTTTTAGGCACAGAGCAAATAACAATGTTTGGAGTGGCTAAATTAATTGCACTTCCTGGTAAAATTTCATTTGAACAAGAGGTGAGAGGGGTGGGTGGAGGGAAGGGGAGTGATTCAACTAATGAGCCATGATTCAATGAGTACTGGAATTTTCAGGTTGCTGGAATAGGTTTAGGAAATTGTTATATATCTTTCTCAGAGAGAGAGTAAGAGAGAAATAGCAACTGATGTACATCCTTTCAGATGTGTTTTTTTTTTTTTTCTTCCAAAGAGAAGCTAATCATCAGGAAAATTTCAAATTGAGTGCCTCTGAGGAAAGACCAAACAGATGCTGTGTTCATGGTCTGGATTCTATGTGACTTTGGACAAGTCACTGACACCCTCGGGTTGGTGCTGGGAACTTCTCTGCTATAATTTGGACCTCAGAAAAATCTCCATTTTTTTTTTTTTTATTAACTCTAGTTAATAAATTGAATCTCTAGTCCTAAATATATAGGGAAAAAATGTGTTTTTTTGAGTTAGTACTAGAGATGAAAAGGTTTTACACCTGGCTTTAAAAAGTTATGAAACCCCACATTTTAATTATGCTTTATTTATAGTCAGTTGTCTGGGAGAGGTGAAATGGAAAATTTAAAGAAAATGGTGCTATACAATCCTATAGTCTGAACAGTGATCACTTTTCCTAGGAATTAAAACCTTCCACTACCTACCCATAAGACCCCGGCCCCTATTTTTGTGAAAGCCACAGTCATAGCTGTGAATGCCACTGCCCACGGTTATAAAAAAGCAAAGGTAAACTTGATGAGAAAATAGGTGACATTATTATTCTTGCTTGGTTCAATTTGAACGTCTTCAGCATTACAGAGGAGACATGAGAGAATACAGACTCAAACTTAGGATGGATAACATCATGAACATTCTATCACATAGCTTGGCTGTCTTTTACAAAGAATAAGCATTTCAAAATATGATTTTCTCTTGGCTATACTGGCAGGGCAGGGAGAGAAAGTTAACTTTTTGTTTGTTATCTTTCACTATTATGCCACTTCGTACTGTCAGCATTTTCCTCTTAGGATCTTCCTGCCATCTTTAAATTGCTAGAGTCCAAGAAAACATTTGTTAGAATTACATCTAAAATAAGAGTGATTAGGTCCTGATTGACGGCCTGAGAAGATTTCCTATGGGTAAAGCTTATGAAATTTTTTATAGGGACCGGGCATATATATGAAGAACATTTTTAAAGGTATCTTCAGTTTCACGGTTAAATGTTGAGTAGAGAAAGTTGCCCAATAAGTGAATTCTAACGAGTGGAAAGGGCTAGATACCACACTACCCAGCTGATGAATGACAGACTACAGACAAGAAGCAAGCACAGGCCGATGGACACTCTCATTTGGAGGCTACAATGGACCTCCACCAACTTCCAAACGGTCAGACATAGCATCCCTCTCCAGGGGTCCGATGGGCCAGGCTGTCCTCAGCAATCTCCTATGCCACTCACTGCCCAACGCCTCTCCCTCGGCAGGATGAAGCTCTTCCCCATTCTCTACAGCTCTGATTGGTCCGGTCACTGGCGGGCCCTGAAGAAGCCCTGATCACAGCAGCCAAGCTCTGAGCTGCACAGAGCAGTTTGTTTATGGGTGGCAGTGACAGGCAAACCGCAGTGTCCCCTCCTTCAGTCTAATGGGGTGAGTTGAAAGATTCGGCTGTCAGACCAGTGTGAGGCCTCATTTTTCTTCCCTGCCGCATAGGGTGCCCCTTGCTGCTGCCAACATTTGATTGTGAGTAATTTGTCAGGGATGGCTGTACAATGGAAATGGAGAAATGGATTGCCAATTACAGCTGGTCTTCTCTGACTGCTTGGCAGACGAGGGCCTTTCTGCAGGGCAGACAGCCCTAGAGCACAGTGGATTTAGCCTGAGTGGGAAGGAACCCATTCTCAACTGAGTTTTAAAGATGAGGAAGGGGTCAAGGTGATTCATTTTTGTATTTACTTGCTGACGTTTGTCCTGGCCTTCTTGGCAAGCGCCATAGGAGGGAAAGTCAGTCTGAGGTTTGCTTTTTATTCTGTCGATTTGAAATGCTTTGTACTTCTGATTTCAGTCTTAACAGCACAAATGAAAGGTGTGAAAGAGTTCATTCCATACTTCACACTGAAAAAGCCCAAAGGGGAGTGTATCTCTGACTCCCTCTGAGATGTTTAAAACATGCTGATGGTGGGCAAATGGCAGGCATGCCATCATTTTTTCCTCTTATTTCCAAAAGACAATATGCAATTGCACATTGATAACTATCACAAAATAACTTGTTACTTACACCCTCGTGGAAGAGATGAGCTTTTGCAATTTTAAAATTGTCCCAAAGGAAGAGGTCAATAAATGAGGAAATGTCTTTAGCTGTCAAGCCCTATGTGTCTCATAATCAGATTTGCTTTCAGATGGTGAATGAAATGGACACAATCACATTTTGCACTTGTAGAAAATCACTGCCAAACTGACATCGACACTTATAATTCTAAGAAATCTCATTGTACCTCAGAAATACCTGAGCTACAACTTGTGAAGGGCTGCACTATTAATTTATTCTCAAATTACATGACTTGCTCATTTGTGGGGGCAGGAGTAGGTAAAATAGGTCTTGCTTTAGTGGAAAAATCTCATTGTCATTATCTTGTAAAGAACAGGTGAAAAATGGACGCAATTATTCAATAACAAGAAGATTAACAAAGAACATCTTATCCTAAAATTTTCCTAGCAGCTATATTAAAATTGTTTGAGATACAGATGCACACATATCACATTCTCTCATATCTATACACAAGAGCACACACACACAAAATAGGTGATATATTTTCTATTATATATAACATATACGTGTATATATATAAACAGATATATACACACACATTTAGCGAAAATATATAATACCTATGAGGTATACTTATAAACAATAAGTAATAATAGAAAAGTACTGCCTTGCAATGATAGATTCTAAAGAAATTTAAAAGCTACGGATTATTTGTGAAAGAAATGGGCAATAATTAATTAGATGCTCGTTTAAAGTTATGTATATCCCCAAAATCCTTTTTTAAAGAAAAAATTCATATTTTTCTTTAAACCAGTACACATATATGGGTACAAACATGTAATTATGCTTTAAAATATATACTACTTCTCATTCAGTACCTTAAGCATATAAGGGCTTTAGTATATGTATATGCATATAGATATATGCATGTGTTTATACACATATGTATATGTGTATGCATACATATATGATATATAGTGCATATGCATATGCTATACAGTAAATATGTATGTATAAATAAATATACTGTATATAATATATATGCATATGTATATGTGTATATATGTATGATATTTATGTATGTACACAAACATATATGTAAATAAATGGTTTAACATACATATGTTTGTTGAAAATGTGACCAGCTCACCAGAAGAAAATCTGGGAGAACTTCTAAAAATAATCTTGAAGTGGGAAGGCCTTCCTAAGTTGGAAATCATGAAGAAAAAAGACGTAAATTTGGTTACATTTATAGGCTTATATATTCAGTGAATATATTTTTTGAAAATGCACAAGAAATTCAACAATGGTTGCCTCTCAAGAGTGATACCGGCAGTTTCAGGTGGGAAGAGATTTTTTAAAACTTTATGACCTTTTATACTGCTTTATTGTTTTTTTGCCATATGCATACATTATTTTAATGATAAAAGCACACCTTTAAAAAATGTCCCTCAATCTCTTATTCTCTTTGGTAACATTAGTGCCATATCAGTGTTCATATCTGAACACTGATATGGCACTAGGTATTATTAGGTAATAATACCTAACACTGCACCTAACACTGCATAGGTATTATATATATTTTTCACTAGTCCTTTAAAGTCTGGTGTGGTGATCATGGCCCTCTCGTCAGTTATTAGCCAAAGCAAAGTGGGGATCTGTGTGATTCATTTCAGTGTCATGGGTATTCATTCACTATGTTCCATACTAGACATTAAGGGGATAGGGCTGCCCGCTGGTAACTCAGAGTCTAAACACTAGTGAATTGCTAGGTTTGGAAGTGGGGAGGAAAAAATGAATAAGTGCATCTAATGACTGGCTTGATAGACAAATCCTAAGGTACAGCGATCTGTCACTAGGCACTTTTCTTATCCACTCTGAGTCATCCAACAGTCTTAGGGATGGTCCTCTAAGAGGAAAGATGACCATTGTCAGGAACATTACCCTAGGATAACTGCAAGAAGGTCAACGTAAACACCAAATCCTGGCTCTTTATAATAAAAGAAAAAGACTTATTCGCATGTACTATAAGAAAAGACGAAAAAAATTCCTAGAATGAAATATAAAGACTCTAACTTATTATGTTGTCTGTGTTCAAAACCTGTTGTTTCCTGTTTGATTTTTTTGGAACATATAATTCATATTCTCAAAGAGAAAATACTATACATTTTAATTCTGTTGTCTGGACAAGACCCAAAATGATTTGATTTATAACAAATATAGAGCATAGAGCATCTTTTTAATAGGAAAATGTGTACATTCATTTAACAGGAATTTACTCTTGAACATTCATCAGACTCTGTGCTGGGAGCTGGGGACTTTGGCATGAGCAAAACCAGATACTAACACTGATAAAATAAAACCCCAGTAAACGTAAGCTGTAGTGTTGTGCAAATGAGTGTTGTGAAAGAGAGACACATGGTGCTACGAGTGCTGTAATAAGAAGGTTTGATCCGATCAGGGAGGTCAGGGAAGGCATCCCTCCAGGGACCATGCTTGGGTGGTTAACTCACTGAAGCCAGGGAGGTAGGAGTTCTCCAGACCCAGGGCACAAACAGCGGAGCAGAGGCTGCCGGGAAGGACTGAAAGGCGGCCAATGGGGCTGGGCACAGAGATGCAGGCAAAGCCAGGCACCAAATGAGGCCAGGTGAGGGCTCCAAGACCATGTTGATAGTTTTGTCTTCATTCTAAGAAAATGTGCTTAGAGTTCTGGATTGGGTTCCCAGAAACACATCTCTACTACGGGAATCTCTCCCACCTTCCACCTCCTAAGCAGTCGGAATGGTAACTCTGTACCTCTACATCACTAATGGTTAGTTCCAATCTTATAGCAGGGTATGCCAAGGAAAAGGGTTGGAGGTAGGGAAATAGGAACATAAGGGTTCTAGAGCTCGGAACTGGAGGAAGGAAGAGGTCACGGCTTCTTATTAAGGAAAATCATTGGGCTTTTTTCATTTCCAGCTTTATTGAGATATAATTGACATGTAACACTTTGTAAGTTTAAGGTATACAATAGAGTGATTTTATATACATATATATATGTATTGCAAAATGATTACCACAATAAGGCTAATTAACACATCCATCACCTCACATAGTTACAACTGTGCATGTGTATGGTGAGAACTTTTAAATATACAATATAGCATTGTTAACTATAATTGCCATGTTGTTATTACATCCCCAGAACTTATTCATAGTATAACTGGAAATTTGTACCCTTTGGCCACGTTCACCCATTTCCCTAACCCATCAAGCTCTTCCCCTGGCAAAAACTAATCTGTTTTCTGTTTCAATAAGTTTGTTATATTAGATTCCACAAATAAGTGAGATCAGATAGTCTTCCTCTGTTTGACTTATTTTACTTAGCATAATACCCTCAAGATTTACCCATGCTGAAGGAAATGGCAGGATCTTCTTCTTTTTATGACTGAATAACATTCCATTATAAATCTAAATTTTCTTTATCTGCTCAAATATCGATCTGTCCACTTAGATGTGGACACTTAGATTGTTTCCATGTTCGGCTATTGTAAATAAAGTCTCAATGAACACAGAGGTGCTTATATTTCTTTGAGATAGTAATTTCATTTCCTTCAGGTATATACCCAGAAGTGTAATTACTGGATCTTACTGTAGTTCTTAATGTTTTGAGGAGCCTCCATACTGTTTTCCTTAGTGGCTGCACCAATTTCCATTCCCACCAACAGTGTGCAAGGGTTCCCTTTTCTCTACATTCTCACCAACACTTGTTATTTTTTGTCTTTTTGGTAATAGCCATTTGAACAAGTGTGAAATGAATTTCATTGTGGTTTTGATTTGTGTTTCCCTGATGATTAATGATATTGAGCACCTCTTAAAGTACCTGTTGGCTATTTCTATGTGTGTGTGCTCATGCCAGTGTCATACTGTTTTGATTACTATAGCTTTGCAATATAGTTTGAAATCAGGAGGTGTGACAATCCCAGCTTTGTTTTCTTTCTCAAGATTTCTTTGACTATTCAGAACCTTCTATGGTTCCATACAAATTTTAGTATTTTTTTCTTTTTCTGTAAAAAATGTCACTGGCATCTTGATAAGGATTGCACTGAATCCACAGATTATTTGGGGTATTATGAACATTTTAGTAATATTAATCCTTCCAATCAGTGAACACAGAATGTCTTTCCATTTATTTGTGCCTTCTTCAATTTCTTTGAAGAATGTCTTAGAGTATTCAGTGTACAGACATTTCACCTCCTTGGTTAGATTTATTCCTAAGTATAAAGTTTATGTTTTTGATGTTATTGTAAATGGGATTGTTTAATTTCTTTTTCAGATAATTTGTTGTTAGTGTACAGAAACACAACTGATTTTTGTATAGAGATACTGTATCCTGCAACTTTACTAAATCCATTTGTTAGCTATAACAGTTTTGTTTTTGTTTTTTGTTTTGGTTTGTTTGTTTGGTGTAGTCCTTAGGATTTTCTATATATAAGATTATGTCATCTGTAAATGGACAATTTCACTTCTTCCTTTACGATTTGGATGCCTTTTAATTCTTTTTCTTGCCTGATTTCTCTGGCTAGGACTTCCAGTATGATGTTGAATATGAGTCATGAGAGTGGGCACCCTTGTCTTGTTCCTGATCTTAGAGGAAAACTTTTCATAATGTCACTGCTGAGTAAGACGTTTGTGGGCTTATCATATATGGCCTTTATTATGTTGAAGTATGTTCCTTCTCTACCCTATTTGTTGGGTTTTATCATGAATGAATATTGAATTTTGTTAAATTCTTTTTCTGCATCAACTGAGATGATTGTTATTTTTATATTTCCTTCAATTAATGTGATGTATCACATTTACTGATTTGCAAATGTTGAACCATCCCTGCATCCTAGGGATGAATCTCACTTGATCATGTTATATGATCTTTTTAATGTGCTTTTAATTCAGTTTGCTAGTATTTTGTTGAGAGTTTTTGCATTCGTCAGGGAATTTTCTTACATTCGTCAGGGAAATTGGCCTGTATTTTTCTTTTCTTATAGCATCCTTATCTGGCTTTGGTATCAGGGTAATGCTGGTCTCTAAAATGAGTTTGGAAGTGTTCCCTCCTCTTCAATTTTTTGGAAGAGTTTGAGAAGGATTGAAGTTCATTCTTTAAATGTTTGGTAGAATTCACTAGTGAAACCATCTGGTTGAGGGTTTTTCTGTGTTGAGAGGTTTTTGATTGCTGATTCAATCTCCACACTCGTTTTTTTATTTCTTCACAATTTAGTTTTGGTAGATAGTGTGTTTCTAAGAGTTTATCCATTTCTTCTATGTTGCAATTGTTGATGTACAGTTTTTCATACTAGTTTCATGATCCTTTGTATTTCTGTGGTATCAGTTGTAATATCTCCTCTTTCATTTGTAATTTTATTTATTTGGGGTCCTCTTTTCTTCTTGGTTAGTCTAGCTCAAAGTTTGCCAATCTTGTTTTATCTTTTCAAAGAACTGACTCTTGCTTTTGCTAATATTTTCTATTGTTTCTCTACTCTTTATTTCATTTTTGTCTGCTCTAATCTTTATTATTTCCCTTCTTCTGCTAACTCTGGGCTTGCTTTGTTCTTTTTAGTTCTTAGAAGTGTAAAGTTAGGTTGTTTATTTAAGATCTTTCTCTAACCTTTACATATGCATTTATTGCTAAAAAACTTCCCATTTCAATGTGCTTTTGCTGCATCCTTCAAATTGTGGTATGTTGTCTTTCCATTTTCATTTGTCTCAAGATATTCTTTCTTTTTTTTTCCTTTTAATTTCTTCTTGGTTATTCATGAGAGTGCAGTTTAATTTCCATGTATTTGTAAAATATCCAGCTTTCCTCCTGTTATCAATTTCTAGTTTCATTCCATTGTGGTCAGAAAAAATACTTGTTATAGTTCCTATCTTCTTGAATTTTTTGAGACTTGGTATTACATATGACCTATTCTAGAAAATGTTCTATGTGCACTTGAGAAGAATGAGTATTCTGCAGCTGTTGGACAGAAAGTCCTCTATATGCCTTTTAAGTCCCTTTGGTCTATAGTGTCCTATAAATATCCTTGAGTTTCACACAGTCCTAGACCAAACTCTAATCAACTCCTTTGTTTTCTTTGAATGCCGTGAAGGACAGAGCCACCATCTCTCACCATCCATCACTTCCCCAGTAGGTTCTTTCCTACCTCACTCCACTGTAGAATGCACAACAGTTTCAATATTCTTACCCCTTTTTTCTTTTTTTTTTAAACAAAAAAGCCAAGTGGTTGCATTTAATGGTGTCCTTAATGATGCTTTTTTTTTTAAACTTCTTTATTGGAGTATAATTGCTTTACAATGGTGTGTTAGTTTCTGCTTTATAACAAAGTGTATCAGCTATACATATACATATATCCCCATGTCTCTTCCCTCTTGTGTCTCCCTCCCTCCCACCTTCCCTATCCCACCCCTCTAGGTGGTCACAAAGCACTGAGTTGATCTCCCTGTGCTATGCAGCTGCTTCCCACTAGCTATCGGTTTTACATTTGGTAGTGTATATGTGTACATGCCACTCTCTCACTTTGCCCCAGCTTCCCCTTCCCCTCCCTATGTTCTCAAGTCCATTCTCTAATAGTTTACTCCTTTTTTCTAATGCTTTGAGTAAGCATAAAGTTTCCTGGGTTTCCTGAGGATCACTGCCATGATAGACAAAAAAAAAATACACTGGGCTATAAAAGGTCAAGAGCAGTTTCTTCAGCATGGCAGTTTCATTGGGCACTGGACTTCTGTCTTGGAAGGAAAGCTGTAAAAAGATTGTGATGGACCTGTTGTAGGAAGTACTATGGAGGCTGGGAAAGTGATCAAGGTTGCCCTGGTTCTGGGAGGGGGGAGCCTGGTAGGAAAAATAATTAGGAAAACCCCCATCTTCCCACTTACCTTCCCACTTGAAACAGCTCTAACACTATGGCCCCATTTAAGATGGGCATTGCATTGTCTCAAGTGAGAATGAAGGAGTGAAGTGGAAGCAGTCAGTAGTTAAAGGGATGGCAGCAAAGAACATTGAGTGTAAAGAACAGGAAAGCAAAGGATGTTCTCAAGCACAAACTGGTCTACACGTTCCAGGTAATCCTCTAGCCAGTCTCCTTCTGCCTGGGAATGGCTGTCCTGCCATGAAATTGCCAGCACACTTGCCCCAGCTTCTTGGCATTTCTGTATCATCTTGTCACTCTTCTGCTTCACCAATTCCTCATGGTCACCATATTTTCTACTTCTTACCTCACCCCATGGCTGGACAGGTAGTTTGGAGTGAGGTCTGCTGGGAGAAAGACTAGACTAGGATACCTCCTATACACCCACATGTCTGCATGAACACACACACACACACACACACACACACGCACACTACTCTTAGGTCCCAATATGCCTTTAACATGTGCAGATACCTTAAAAAAGCATTTCAGGGGCTTCCCTCGTGGCGCAGTGGTTGAGAGTCTGCCTGTCAATGCAGGCGACACGGGTTCGAGCCCTGGTCTAGGAAGATCCCACATGCCGTGGAGCAGCTGGGCCTGTGAGCCACAACTGCTGAGCCTGCACGTCTGGAGCCTGTGCTCCGCAACAAGAGAGGCCGTGATAGTGAGAGGCCCGTGCACCGCGATGAAGAGTGGCCCCTGCTTGCCGCAGCTGGAGAGAGTGCTCGCACGGAAACGAAGACCCAACACAGCCAAAAATAAATGAATAAATAAATAAATTTTTAAAAAAAAAGCATTTCAAGTCAAGTATTTTTACATTTCTCAGACCCTTGATTCATATGCCTATTTTATTCTAGTAATGAGGCATATTTTCATTGTTTTATGAAGGATGAAAAAAGCTGATGAGTCCTCATTTCCTTCTATATGCAACATGGGAAAACAGCACTCCGTGCACTTCTCTTTCTTTTTCACTATGGATGAAGGGATTAAAATATTTGCAAAGTTGAAAAAAATTGAGAGGCAATAATTTAGGATGCTAACCTTTCCCCATGGCAGTGCCAGCAGATCTTTCCAGCTTGCTAAGAGATTCAGAATTTGTGGAAGCTTGGAGCTCCTGAGCTGCTGGTGATAACTTTCACAGGTTCCTGTAATTATATGCAAGGGCTGGCGTTTGTAAGGTTGGTTGAATGCCTGGCTTTTAAACTGGAGCATTGGCAGTGTACCATAGGAACCATAAACCACAGGATGGGTACCCTCCTGAGGGTTAATTTTACAAGAAGATTTATTGGAAGAGGGCTATAAAATTACTTAACAGGTAAGTAACATAGAGTTTTTGTTTAAATAGATAGATTATATTTATGCTTTAGAATACAATGTGATATTTCAGCTAAAAAAATAATTCCTCACTTGCATAGGCTAAGCCCTGGGACCTCAAGGATATAGATGTATCAAACTTTATCTTTAAAGGGGCTTTGATGATATAGTGGAAGAAGCACTGATATGATACAAAGAGAGATGAATGTGCAGGTACTTTCTATATTAACTGAGTCTTTATGAGTTATTGACAATGAATCCAATGGCCTGGGGTAGGGTGATCCCTATTAAAAGGATTTGGCTAGAAAAAGAAGCTTGGGTAGAAGAGGCAGGGGTGGGAATAGGGTCCTAGAGGAAGTATGGACGTCATGACCTTTATAGGGATGTCCTTGGGACTTAGTTCTAAAAAAGCCTCAGTTCAACTTTTTTCTTTTCTTCTAATAGCAGACGGTATATATCAATTTTATTCCCACCTAATGTACGAGGAAGATTTGAACTGAACATCAAAGAAGAGATTAGTGAATGGATCATCTGGGACTGTAATCTTATATCCTCCTAATTCCCAAACCTTACCCTTGCTTCTCTGCCTTGTTGGTGGAATGGGCATCTAATATCAGTTTTCATATGAACTAGTTGTGTATGGCAAGGCAAGTCACTCAATAACCCTGGGTCTCGTTTTTCCCATCCAGAAAAATAAGGAGCTAAGACAAGTATGATTTACAAAATGACTTCCAACCCCAAGAGCCTATGGTCTCAGAAATTTTTTTAAAATGTGCAAAATTTGGGGGTACTTTTGGCAACACAAAGCAAGCATTGATTGGGCCTTTTCCCTCTTCAAGCCAAGTGGCAGGATAACTGTTATCTACTCCTCAAGGTTTCCTAGGAAGGAAGCATTAGAATGCTGTCTTACAGAACCATGATTTGGTTTTGTCCATCAGAATATCCCATCTTACAACGTGGAACTTCACTTTTGAGACCACAAATAACTGTAATAATTTTGCCTCTCTTATCACTGAAAGTTTTTATTTATATACAGACAAAACGAAATGTTTTCATTCTTAGGGTTTAGATAAACTGTTGTGAGCTTAGAATTGATGAAGCAAGTTGACTTATTTTTTAATCAGTAGGCTACAGTGGTTATGGCTAAGCGTGATGTAGAAAGCCTGCCATGATATTACCAACAGGTGTCATTTCCATATGGCTAAACTCACAAGGCTCAACCATAGGACCACCTCAGAGGGGGCTGAGAGGCGACAACTGGCCTTCAGAGAAGCAGCATAAGGAAGCCAATAGAAAGTGGGGTGGTTCTGATGATAAGACTGATGGCTGGTGTCATTCAGAACCTAAGTAAATCCTTAATAAATTACTTAGAAAATACATTCAATTAGTAAAAAAGTAAATTACTTGTTCAATAGTGTAGACACTCTTCTACAATCTAGGTGATAGAAGTGAACAGAACACTCAAAGCTCCTATCCCTGAGGAACTCAGACTCCAGTGGGAAAGTAAGAATGATAACAATAATAAAATTACTATTAACAGTAAAAGTAATAATAATTGGTAAATGTTTATATATCTGATACCATGATAAGAATTTTAATGTATTATCTAATTTAACCTTACAACAACCCCATGTTACAGGCATTGTTATCACCATTTGACAATTGAAGTTAATAAGGCCCAGAGAGAGTAACTTGCCTGAGGACACACAACTAATGATACACAGACTCAGAATTTGAACCTAGATCTATGTGATCCTGAAACCCAGGCCCATAGCCACTTTGATACATGCCCTCCTACTCCATATTCCTTGTTACTCTAAGGGAACTCCAAGGCAGTGATACTCAAAGACTGATCACACACCATGCTACAAGACCATGTTACAAGAAACCTACATTACCATCTAGGCAGGCAGGACACCAGAATCATGAAGCAAAGGTAGCCTTTGAAGGGGCTTGAGAGAAAGTAGGCAACCAAAGAATGGAAGTGTTTCAGGATGATTAAAAATTAACTAGATGATAAAAAATAAACTCACAATGGATTAAAGACCTAAATGTAATACCAGGTACTATAATACTAAAGGAAAACATAGGTAGAACACTCTTTGACATAAATCACAGCAATATTTTTTTTTGGATCCATCTCCTAAAGCAAAGGAAACAAAAGCAAAAATAAACAAATGGGACCTAACTAAACGTAAAAGCTTCTGCACAGCAAAGGAAACCATTGACAAAACAAAAAGACAACCTACTGAATGGGAGAAAATATTTGCAAATTATATTACTGATATGGGGTTAATATTCAACATATATAAACAGCCATTTTCCCAAAGAGAAAAAGCAGATGGCCAACAGGCACATGAAAAGATGCTCAACATAAATAATCATCAGAGAAATGCAAATCAAAACCACAATGAGATATCACCTCACACCTGTCAGACTGGCTATCATCAAACACAAATAAATGTTGGCGAGGACATGGAGAAAAGGGAACCCTCGTACACTGTTGGTAGGAATATAAATTGGTGCAGCCACTGTGGAAAACAGTATGGAAGTTTCTCAAAAAACTAAAAATAGAACTACCATATGACCCAGCAACTCCACTCCTGAGTATATATCTGAAAATAACAAAAACACTAATTTGAAAAGATACATGCACCCCAATGTTCACAGCATTATTTACAATTGCCAAGGTATGGAAGCAACCTAAGTGTCCATCAACAGATGAATAGATAAAGAAGATGTGGTGTATATATACGATGGAATACTACCTGGCCATAAAAATAATAAAATTTTGGCATTTGCAGCAACATGAATGGACTTGGAGGGCATTCGCTAAGTGAAATAAGTCAGACAGAGAAAGACAAATTCGGTACAATATCACTTATATGTAGAATCTAAAAATATACAAAAAAACTAGTGAATAAAACAGAAAAGAAGCAGACTCACATATATAGAGAAAACTAGTCATTACCAGTGGGGAGAGGAAAGAGAATAGGGACTATATAGGGGTAGGGAGAAAAAAGGGAGTCATTATGGGATTATATGAAATCATGTGTGTGAAACTTTTGAAAATTGTAAAGCACTATAGAATTTTAAAAATCTTTTATTCAATAAAATCAAAAATTAAAAAAAAATAACTAGAGAACACCATTGTATCAGTTCTAATTTGTACATTTAGATATATAATTATACCTAAATTAACTGTATATAAGCATTATTCATAATAGATAAAAAAGTAGTAATGAATAAGTATATCCATGAACTGATAAATGGATAAACAAAATGGAATACATCCATGTAACAGAATATTAAGAAAAAGGAATAAATTACTGATGCATGTGTAACATGGATGGACTTTGAAAATATTATGCTAAGTGAAAGAGGCTAGTCACAAAAGACCACATATTTTATGATTTCCATTTACTTGAAATATATTCAGAACAGGCAAATCTATAGATACCAAGAGTAGATTATTATTTGCCTAAAGCTGGGGAAGAGGGGTTGAGGAGTAACATCTAATATGGGGTTTCTTTGGGGGATGATGAACATTTACTAAAATTAGATTATGATTATGGTTACACAGCTCTGTGAATCTACTAAAATCATTTTAAAAGGAAGGGTTTTATATTATGTGAATTATATTTTAATAGAAATGCTGAAAAATTAACTGCATATAAAAGATTGGGCTCGGTTATTATTAACTGACTCTTCCGTTATCCTCTTAAAATCTAAGTGAAATCATTCCTTTCAATAAGTAAGAACATAGAAACGAGGGTGTGATAGATCTCAATGATTACTGAATCCAGAGTCTGGTCTCTAGAGCCTTTCCTACCATTGGATTTCCCTACCATTCATTCATTCATTCATTCATCTATGACACTGTTTTTCAAGAGAAGTTTTAGGTTTACAACAAAACTGAGAGGAAGGTACAGAGATTTCTCATATACCCCTACCTACCCCCACCCATGCAGAGCCTCCCCCATTATCAACATCAAGCACTAGAGTGGTACATTTATTACAGAGATGAATTACACTGACATATCATAATCACTCAAAGTCCATAGTTTACCTTAGGATTCGCTCTTCACATTGTACATTCTACAGGTTTGGACAAAAATGTAATGACATATATGGATCATTATAAAATCATCCAGAGTATTTTCACTGCCCTAAAAATCCTATTCATCTCTCCCCTAACCCAAACCCTGGCAAACACTGATCTTTTTTTGGTACCTGTAGTTTTTTCCTTTTCCAGAAAGTCTTATAGTTGGAATCATACAGTATGTAGCCATTTCAGACTGGCTTCTTCACTTAGTAATATGAATTTAAGGTTCTTCCATGTCTTTTCATGGCTTGATTGCTCATTGCTTTTTAACAGTGAATAATATTCCACTGTCTTGATATACCACAGTTTATTTACCCATTAACAGACTGAAAGACATCTTGATTGCATCCAAATTTTGGCAATTATGAACAAAGCTGCTATAAACATCTGTGTGCATATTTTAGTGTGGACAGAAATTTTCATCACCTTTGGGAAAATACCAAGGAGCACAATTGCTGGATCACATGTTAAGACTATATTTAGCTTTGTTAAGAAACTAGAAAACTGTCTTCCAAAGTGGCTGTACCGTTTTGCATTCCCACCAGTAATGAATGAGAGTTTCTGTTGCTGCACATCCTCACCAGCATTTGACATTGTCAGTGTTCTGGATTTTGGACATTCTAATAGGTGTGTGGTGGTATTTCACTGTTATTTTAATTTGCAATTCCCTGATGACGTATGATGCAGAACATCTTTTCATATGTTTATTTGTTATCTGTGTATCTTCTTTTATGAAGTGTCTGTTAAGGTTTTTGACCTATTTTTTCATTGGGTTGTTCATTTTTTATTGTTGAGTTTTCAAAATTCTTTGTATATTATGCATAACATTTCATTATAAAATTCATCTTCTGGAAATATTTTCTCCCAGTCTATGGCTTGTCTTCTAATTTTCTTGATATTGTCATTCACAGAGCATAAGTTTTCAATTTTAATGAAGTCCAAATTATCAAAATTTTCTTTCTGGATCGTATCTTTGGTGTAGTATCTTAAAAAAGCATCATCATACTCAAGGTTATCTACGTTTTCATCTACATTGTCTTCTAGGAGTTTTATAGTTTTGCAATTTACATTTAGGTCTATGATCCATTTTGAGTTAATTTTTGGGAAGGGTGTAAGGTCTGTGTCTGGATTTTTTGTTGCATGTGGATGTCCAGTTGTTCCAGCACCATTTATTGAAGAGACTATCTTTGTGTCATTGTATTACTCTTACCCCTTTAACAAAGATCAGTTGACTATATTTACATGTGTCTATCTCTGGGGTCTCTATTCTATTGAGTTATTTGTCTATTTTTTTCACCAATACCACACTGTCTTGATTACTATAGCTTTATAATAATCCTTGAAGTTGGGTACTGTCAGTCCTCCAACTTTGCTCTTTTCCTTCAATATTGTGTTCACTAGTCTAGGTCTTTTGCCTCTCCATATAAGGTTTAGAATCAGTTTGTAAATATCCATAAAATAACTTTCTGGGATTTAAACTGGGATTACATTGAATCTATACATTAATTTGGGAAGAATTATGCCTTGACAATATTGAGTTTTCCTGTCCATGAACATGGGATATCTCTCCATTTATTTATTTATAAAAATGGACTTTTTTATACTAACCTTTATCCTACAACCTTGCTATAACGGCTTATTAGTTCCAGAATAATTTTTTTGTCAATTCTTTTTGATTTTCTACAAAGACAATCATGTGGTCTCCAAATAAAGACAGTTTTATGTATTCCTTCCCAATCTGTATGCCTTTTATTTCCTCTTCTTAGCAAAGACTTACAGTATGATGTTGGAAAGAAGGGATGAGAGGGAATATCCTTGACTTGTACCTGATCTTACTGAGAAAGTTTTGAGTTTCTCACCATTAAGTATGACATTAGCTATAGGTTTTTTGTAGATAGTCTTTGCCAAGTTGTGGAAGTTATCTACTAGTCCTAGTTTACTAAGAGTTTTTATCATAAATGGCTGTTGGATCTTGTCAAATGCTTTTTCTGAATTCATTGATAATTACATGGTTTTTCTTCCATAGTCTGGTGATGTGACAGATAACCTTAACTGACTTTTGAATGTCTAACCAGGCTTGCATACCTTGGATAAGTCCCACTTATCATGGCATCTAATTCTTTTTATACATTTTTGGATTTGATTGCTAATATTTTGTTGAGGACCTACTTATTCTGTAGTTGTTAATTAAACAAATATTTATTAGAACTACTCTACATCCAGGTGTGGTAGGACAGAGCTTAGAGCCCAGTTTCATAAGCTAAGTCTCAACAGAATAAAAGTCTTGAGTAAAGAGAAAATAAGTTTTATAAAAAATTTAGCTGCTTAGAAAGATCTGGGAATGTTTAGGTGAACCTAAATTCATTTAAAACATTGTGAAATAAATTCAGGGCAACAAATAGAGGTGAGGAAATTTCATGTTGATTTTATTAATTTCAATTCAATTTTCAAACACTTGTGGGAAACTCTCCCTGTTGACCATGGCTGAAAAGAGAGACAAAGTGTAAAAAACTATTTTCTTCAGTTCTAAAGATTCTAAGGAAACTCCCTTTGACTGTTCAGGAGGCTTAGACTCATATTCATGTTATCATTCTCTCTGTCTCTATCTTTCTGTCTCTCTGTCTCTCTTCCTCTCTCAACATCTGTCTTTCGGTTCTATTTCCACCCTACTATGATCAGACTCTTCTCTAAACTCACATTTCCCTAGGGTTTTTTGGTACACAGGATGTTGATCTATATCTGCTCAGGATCTCTGATATGTTTATAGAAGGATATAGCATCAGAAGCTTAAGGTGTTACAGAAACAAACTATAATCGATTCCTCCAAGGATTTCTATGGAAATGGACAAGAGTTAGAAATGTAACAAATGATACAATTATTTATTCATTCTCAATATATTGATTTTAGTTTCCACTGATGTGTCTGCAAATTTTGCAAGAAGTATAGTACAAAAAATGTAAACACAATTGACGTAAGATCTAAATGTCTAAATATACTGGCTGACAACTAATAATAGGTCACTGTACTGATGCCTTAAGAATTCCATACTTTCAAATTGTTCAGGATTCAGGATTATAAAGACATTTTAATAAAGTAGATACTATAAAAATCACCAACTATTCTTGCCAAATACAGACTATCATTTTTCAAAAATATTTGCCGATTCTGTGTAGAATCAAACTGCTCCAGAATTAAATTACCTATAAGTGACCTGTTTGATTTAATTTGATTTTCTTTCCCCCTTGAGCAATGATATCTAGAAGGCCATCATAATTCAATGCCCTCTTCTTGCTACATAAAAGAATCGTAGTCAGACACGCGGAATACAAGGCACACTAAATTTCCAATCTCCTTTGTAGTTAGGTTGGTCATGAGACCAATTTCCCTCCAATGAAAGGGAGATGAAAGTGATAAGTGTTACCTTGAGTCCAGGGACCATCAGATAGGATGTATGCCCATCCTACGTGTTTCTTTCATTAGAAACGAGAAAGGTAACCATATGAGAACAATGCCTTATGAAAGGCAGAACGACTACTTAACACCACCGCACATTAATGTTGCCTTGAATGATAGAGTGGAACAAATCCTCCCCAAGCAGAATGCTCACTTTGGAACTATTTGCATAGAAAGAAATCAACATCTATATACACTGAGCCACTCTATTTTGGAGGCTCTTTGTTACAGCAGCTTAGCTTTACCCTAACTAATATGGTCTCTTTCAAATGCATTTCAAGATGTTTTCTTAAAAATAGAATCATTGACTAAAAAGGATTTGACATGAAAATCATTGTCCTAAAGAGCTAAACATACTTGATTTCTCTAAGAGCTTTCAGAATTATTTTTGAATTCCTTTCTAAAGAGAGCTGAGTTATGTTTATTTAAAGTCACCCTTTAGATACAAGTATGTATAAGGAGCAAATAAAAAGGAGTGTCATTCAAGACTGGATGAGAAAAATGAGCAAGTGCATGGAAATTATTCCACTGATCAAATGGAAAGCGTGGTCCATTCTTAGGAAGTTCTTTAGGGAGAGCATTTTATTAGTGCTCCCATTTTTCAACATGGCTGAAAGATATTCCCAGGCTTCCTATTAAATGGATAGGCTTTGTAATTTACTGAAGTGGTTTTCCTATTTCCTTAAAAGACTTACTGTTTTGATACTTTTTCTATAAGAAAAGCCATTTTTAAAATGTAACATAATAATATATGGCAGCTTCTGAGGATGGGGTGACTTGGAATTCATTTCTGCATTCTAGTCCTAAGACCAATTTTTACCTTGACACAGTTGCAAAGAGGTGGACATTCAGACCTCAGAAACAGTAATAAAGTTGTAATCTTTATTACTTTTTGAAACACTTAATCTTTCAATTAAGTCCTAAAATTGTTCAATTTGAACAGAACACCAGGGAGAATGACACTGGTTTCTGCAGTACCAGAAAGCTAGGTTTCCAGGATTTTCATTTCTTTTGGCAGATCCCCTGGGGGAATCCTGCCCATGGGTCTCACTGTCATTTTTATGTAAGCTGAACTAGCATATTTTGTTGCTAGATGCTTGAAACTCTCTTCCAGTGCAAAGGTAGTACTTTTGGTTTCTTAGTTTGATGCATTTTTATTATTAAAGACTCATGTAGTTTAGAGAGAGTAAAAGGGGAGTTTGTACCGCATTTTGTGGGATGAATGTATAAATGTGTACATGTGTGACTGAATTTGCTAGAACTGTCTATTCAAATGATAAGTACTCAGAGGATTAGAAACAATAGCTATAATTTCATTGTCTGTTAAACTCTTTCTCCAGTGCTTCATAAGGATCAGTTCATAAAATATTATTCAAATGTGATAGAATTAAGATGGGTTTGTCCCCAGCACTGCATTTTCCCAAAGGGAAGTAAGGTACGCTGATTCTAATGTTACTTCCCTTTGAGGGCCAGCAATTAACTCAAGGATTGCCAAGAACAATAACACTTCCTACAGTGGGAATAATGTTCCCAGGACAAAAAACACAGGATGTCACAGAAGGGAATTTATGAGAGAAAAAAGAGTCATCATTAGACCACCTGAAAGGAAGTTTTCAAAGCAAATGGAAATATCAAAGGGAAGAGAAGAAAGCCAGAGGGAGGAGGGGAGCTTTCAGGGGGATGAAAAGGAGGGGCACACATTTTTGTCAATTTTGCTCTGGTTTCCAAATGCATTACATAAGATAACTCTTCCAGCAAGCCCAGAATTGCACAGCCATGGTTGTCACACCCTCTGAAACCTGTCAGCATTTAAACCTGACAGAGGGCATGCCCTTAGCATTGCCGTTGGAGAACGCTCTGGTTTTTTTCCAAGTCATGTCTGTGAATTTAAACATATGTAGTGATAAAAATATTTGCCAAGTATATATAAGGTAAACTAAACATCACGTAGATCTCCTATTTTTTACCAGTTAGAAGCAGAAGAGCAAACTTGAATGCAAATGAGAGAGGATTCAATTAGAGAGTTGTGTTCTGGCAGCATTTCATGGAAAGCAGAGGGAGACAGGGTGATTTGATAGAAACAGGCCTTCCACGTTGATAACAGAAATCTAATGAATAAATATGGGAGCTGCTTTCACTAAGTTATGCTGCACTTAAATTTTTCCCACAGATTTCCAGCCAATAACTCAATGTCTGAAATTCCTTCCTCTCTAAAAACACCATCTTGTACCTGGAAAGGAAGATTCAAGTTTTTTTTTTTTTTTTTTCTCCAGAAAGAATATTTTCTCAATTACTCAAGGGATACACTTTTCCACCTGGACTTCATTTCTGTTAACTATATTGACTCTCATAAAATAGACGAAAATTATTTTTGCTGTTCACTTCTCAGTAAAAATTCCATTACTATGGATCATGTCTAGCCTCTTGTGTTAAACTTATTAGCACCAGAGTATCCAAGTTGGGCTCAAAGGGCAGAAGGCACATGCAAGATCTGAAATGTTCATCAGGGAAGTTCAAATCTATCCCTCTGAGACCGGTTTAGTGGCCAAATCAAACCTTTAACTGGGATCTGGGAGTTTAAAGCCCCTGTAAGCCTCATCTGGATCTATTTTTCCAAAAGTAACACAGGCCTTGCTTTGGTATTTTACCAAATGTGGCTTTTCAACCTGAGTGTAAGCAGGCGGTCTGGTGCCCTGTGGAACCATCCTGGAAACATTACATTGGGGCAGCAACAGCGGTGCCTGAAAATCAGAGTGGAAAATTCTGTCTCCTCGTCCAGGGAAACTTCAAAGCAGGCAGGGCCTGCTCCCATTGTATTTCTCCCTTAAATCGGGCTGAGTCACATGGTAGATATTTTTCAGTCTGTGTTCTGGAAAAAGGTACAGATGGTTTTGTCTCCAAAAGGTTAGAATTAAGGAGAGGCTGGGAGAGGAATTGGTTTCCGCCGTGGTCTCCAGTGTCCCCAAAATACTGGTGTGCCCGGATCCTTCCAGACATGCTTTGAGTATGGTGATGCTTCCACAAAATGGAAATGCTTACTGTTGACATTGCCCTGGTATGAGATCATCTTGGCAATTAAATAACTCAAACCCCTTCCAAAGATGGTTCTACCATAGTCAAAATTTTTGTTCTGATAGAAGAATTAGAGTTACATTGAGTTTTGGGGACATAAATCTAAAAGTGAAGGTCAATCCAAAGCAAACAGGTATCTGAGAAATTACAGCAGATGGGGAGGGGGCTGGGACTAGGACATGTCAGGAAAAGTCGGAATAGGGCCCCAGAGCAACAGGTATCCCCCTGAGAGACCATCATCCCATGGGCCATGATAAATAACAAAGCGTTTTGTTTTGTTTTGTTTTGTTTAAGTGAAGTAGAGTGCTGTATTTATCTTGATTTTCTTTTTTAAGAAAACTTTATTGGAGTATAGTTGATTTACAATGTTGTGTTAGTTTCAGATGTACAGTAAAGTGAATCAGTTATACATATACCCAAAGAAGACATACAGATACCTTGGTTTTCTAACTGAACAAGTTCTTGAGTTTTCATTTCCCCTTGTGAAGGTGGACACTGCCATGCTTACAGATATCATTCCTAGTTTGAGAATGTGTTTTAGAAGCACATTTGTTTTTCCTAAAATAGAGATGTTTGCCCATTAAGAAAATACCAACCAGGAAGCTTTCTCTGCCTGTTATTTTGCCAATCAACAATTCTGCTTCTTGTATCATCAGTTAGGCAACAATTGGGGTTATAATCATTATTGTTGTCACCAAACAGCAATTATTTCCTGAGCTTCTCAGGGAGACACAATGCTAGACGGTGGGTGTGCATAGAATATGCACAAGTGAATCCCTGCTCATGAAAAAAGCTCCAGATTGGCTATGAACACAGGATATATTAAAAAAAAAAAATCTATGGAACAATATGAAGAGGCAGTTGTTAATTGTCCAGATTACAAATGCTGAAAGAGTTCAAATGATATAATGACTGTCAAGATTTGGCATATTCAAGGAAGACTTCTCAGAGATCAAGCTTCAACCTATATAAGTGTGTGTGGTGTGTTTTTGTTTGGGGATTGGGGTAGAGAATAGTGGTGGTGATGGTGTGTGTGAGTTTGGTGCTTGTGGGTGTGTTATAAGGAAGGGGCACAGAATTGGACCTGGGAAGGCACATGCCAGGTTCTGAGACTCATCAACTCATTTGTGTGTAAGAGAAAATGTGTCCATGATGGGTGGATGTCAAGAAATTTCTCAAACTATATTCTGGAGAAAACACTAGTCCTGAGAAAGTTTGAGAGAAGAATAATTTCTATGGACAAATAACCCTAGGAAATACTCCAAAGTAAATTCCCCCTTTTAAAGATGCAAAGGCAAAGGAACATATAAAATTCTTGGCACAGCAACTCACATCCTCAAGAAGAGATTTTTTCCCCCCTTTCAAATCTTGAAAGCGCTGGTTTAGGGAGATATATAAATTGCCTATTGTTCAGTCTAGAAAGAGTCTACAAGTAACAGAATATGATCAAAGGCCCCTGAGCAGATGCAAAACATGCACCAAGTGTTAGTTTAGAAAAATTCATGTAGTAAGGTTTAGAATATGGAATAAGAAGGCAAGGCCTGGAACCAGGAGACTGTTCTGAATATTTGCTCATAATCCACCAAGCATGACTTGCAAAGTGTTGGGAGTTTTATTTGTCTGCTTTTAACTCTTTTTTTTCTTTTTAGCTGTGGACCACTTTCTTCAAATAAAGTATTCTTTCAAATACCAATAAGTAAAGATAAAAGTAAAATTGATCTAGATAATAGAGGAGGCAGAACTAAGTTCTGAATAAGAGCAAGAAAACAACTGACCTATAAAATATGAGTACTTAGGAGAGAATCAAGGGCTGATCAGAAAGCTATAGTTTCACAAGGGACATATGGCATAATATTCAAGTTACAAAATGCTAAATAGTTCAGAAAGAGATCTGGAGTAATCTAAACATTATTAAAGATCTCATGGAGCTAAAAATAATTCTAGGTCTCAAGCACAGGTGCGTCTAACCAAAGACAACATGGCACCTGACTTTGCAGGCATCAGCCTCACTTTGAAATTTACTCAGAAACTAGAGGGGAAGAGAGATGAGTAGCCAGGACTTGAAAACTATATTCTTTGACCTAGCATTGTGAAAACTGACTGAGCTCATGTGGTGGAAGCCCTCCAAGCCAGTGACATGACTCCTTATCAGTGCCTTTCTCAACAGTCTTCAATATTCCCCTCCCACCCAACACAATGCTGTACTGACCTGGTTATTATACACTGAGCCATGTTACTCTAAGGAGGAATCCCTGCCCTTCAGGGATTGAAATTAACCAAGGGCCACTTTAGTTTTTTTTTTTTAAAGATTTATTTATTTTATTTATTGATTGATTGATTGCTATGTTGGGTCTTCGTTTCTGTGCTAGGGCTTTCTCTAGTTGCGGCAAGCGGGGGCCACTCTTCATCGCGGTGCGCGGTCCTCTCACTATCGTGGCCTCTCTTGTTGCGGAGCACAGGCTCCAGACGCGCAAGCTCAGTAGTTGTGGCTCACCGGCCCAGCTGCTCCGCGGCATGTGGGATCCTCCCAGACCAGGGCTTGAACCCGTGTCCCCTGCATTGGCAGGCAGACTCCCAACCACTGCACCACCAGGGAAGCCCCCACTTTAGTTTTGATTTAGTTTTTACTATGCTCTCTTCAGCCTTTCATTTTAGTGTTCCCTCCTCATCTTCCTTTACTTTTCTATTTCCTTTTCCTGCCATTTCCCCCTTTCTTAATGCATCGTGTTAAATTCAGCTTCTGAAAGTCTTTGTACACTACCATAAGATTCTCAGAGACACAATGGACATCGACAATACGACATAGGACTGTTTTTGGAAGCCGGGTTTTTGCTCGTTTTTTTGTCAAGGAAAATCAAGATTGTCATAAGAGAACATTTTCAAAAATCAGAACCATTTCTGTGGTGGAGTCTGATTTGCTTTTAGACAAGGTGAAATGAAGATTTGGGCGCTTGACCAAGTAAAACTTTGCATGTAATACTTCCTTTAAGCAAATATATAAGTAAGAGTTATAACTGGGTATCTGTGAGGCAGAAAGAGTGGCCATGATGGGGATAATGGTGCAGATGGTCCAGCTTAGCCCACCAGCCCAGTGTCCAATGTGTTTCTACAAAGACAGGCTGTAGTGGAATCCAGAGAGAAAAAAAGCATGCCTTAAATTTTTAAATAATGTCACCAAATCTTTCCCCATTTAATTTGATTCAGGCCTCCATTTTCCACTTTATTCTCACCAAAACCTTCAAAAAAAATACCATATTAAGAGGAAATAAGTCTCCTATCTTTGATATCACTTTAGCTATCCTTCCCCTATAGTGATGAACTTAAATAATTTTTTACATTTGTACATATTTTATTTTTCAGTTAAGAGTCTCCATGTGAGAAGTTTGAACTCAGAAATGTCATAATCTATTTTGCTTGATCAGAAAACCCTAAAACGACAAACTCTGTTTTAGCTGAATGTGTAAAACAGATTTATTAATGGCCTGAGATAAAAAGCATAGGGATATGTCATTGTAGGTAGAAGAATATTTAGAGAGCTTTAGTCTAGTGAAAACAAGTAATGATAAAAACATTTTGCTTCCATCTGTAAGTGAAGCAGCCACTACTTAAAACAATCTATCAATACCAGAAAAAAAAATTTGCATCTTATTAAAAGTATTTGTTTTTATTGTCACATTTTTTTTTTAATTTAAATATACGGACATATACGTGTGTGCATTTTAACACTTCTATTATTTTGTAATTCTCAACAAAATAATGGTAATGTTAGGTTTTATATGCATTATGATTCATCTAACAGAAAAACCTGACTTTATTAAAGAAAATACTATTAGAGGTCAGATCCTACTAGAGCAAAATTTTTACCTAACAAAAGACGTTAAGCCACAGTGCATCTAATCATTGCACATGGTATGCAATACAACTAAATTCAACAACACACAAAATATCCAAATAGCCTCTCGAGATTCCTCAATGGGATGTGACCTGCATTTTGAGTCTCTTTATATCACAGCAAACTATATGCATCAGAGAACCTCTTATTTTTCCTGTTAACCTTGATTTTAACAACAAAATAAAGAAATATAAACATTACCAAAAGATAGATCACTTACCATAAATGCCTGTTGAGATGCAGGGAAATGCCTGTGAATAAACCACAAAAATAACAATAAATTTTAAAGGCACGATTCTGCTCACACCCGACATCATCTATTTCAACATCTGTTTTGCTTGATAATGGGATGCCCTCTACTCACATACTCTGAGCTCTGAACCCCACTCAGTTGGAATAGGAGACATCGTGGAAATGGCATATTTGATTAACTGAAAAATTTTCTTTACCAGCAATTATGCCAGCTCACAAGAACCAACAGTTAAATTTCCAGGAATCTTGGAAACCAACTGTTAAACAATTATTAAGAAATTAAATCACATAAACCTTCAATGAGCTAAGTCATATCTAAAACAAATAGTCATCATCGCTTCCTTGTGCCACATTCTACTATTACCTCTGCTTTTAAGATGACTATGTCTATCATACATGTCTGGTGGAAATACTATATACCAGTAGGCTACTGCGCATCCTGCCCCAGCTCTGTGTTAAGTGACATCATGTTGGTGGCATAAAATCTGAAAATATCAATCAACGTTCATGGTGCACTATACATGTGGGTCAACTGAAACCAGACGTTGGCTATGGATACAAAATTTTGATAAAATTTAACAAAAGGATTCTGTAAGAATCAATTGGCTATACAGAATTTCTAACAGAGGGTATTATATAGTCTATTCTTATATTTAAGTTGTGTGCTATACATTCTTTGTATCGGTAAAATTAAAAAATAAACTTACAGGCATGCATAATAATTTTTTTGAGTCATTTTTTAAACATTTGCTGGCAAACCACTGCTTATACCATATGCTATGGATTGAATGTTTGTGTCCACCCAAACGTATCTGCTGAAACTCTAATGTGATGGTATTTGGAGGTGAGATGTTTGGGAGTTAATTAGGTCATGAGGGTTGAGCCCCCATGATGGGATTAGAATTCTTAGAAGAGGAAGATAGCTAGCACGCTCTGTTGTCCACTAAGTGAAGTACAATGAGAAGACAGCCATCTGCAAACCAGGAAGTGCGCCCTCACCAAACACCAGATCTGCTGGCACCTTGATCTTTGACCTCTCAACCATGAGAAATGAATGTTTGTTGTTTAAGCCACCCAGCAATTTGTTATAGCAGCCCAAATTGACTAAGACACTGTATTTTACTTAGCAATATTTAAAGAATTTGATGAAAAGAGTGAATGAACAAATGTAAATAGAGTTAAGTCAAAATTGAGCTTTCTAACGATAGAAAGGGATCTGAGCATGACGATGTCCTCTGCTAATGTACCTTTGTATAAATTTGATCAAGTTGTTTTCATCTTTGGATTTTCCCATGGAAAATGCAGATAACATTTACCATATAGAAGTATGCTGTAGGAATTAATGACAGAATTTTTTTAAAAAGGACTGATACTGCGCTAGAAATTCAAAAAACTGAAGTTGCTATTGACTGTAATAACTAACATTATGATGGGACTCAACTATAATGAAATGTTTAAGCCTTTTTTATTCATATCTTTGGGTTAAATGTGTACTACATTTTATTTTCCTTAACATTTTTATAGAATATATGTTTATTCCCTTTACTTGGATATTCTATTTAAAAAGTCACAATTTACGTGATTTTGTTTTAGACAGAGTAATAATTGACTCTGTTAAGCTTACCTATATGTCCGTGAAATGATAGATTTTTTTTTCTGTTCCTTTACTAGTAAATGCTACTGTTTCTAATGAGAAAATAGGACAGTTTCTGGAATGGAGTAGGGGCTATTTTTTAAATGAATTAATGAGTTAATTCTTTGATTCCTTACATTCTTGAGGTGCCAATAAGTTCTGAAGAATGTTCCTGAATAACTCAATCCATCCAATGACATAGAAACATGAAGAGATAGTATGGAGCAAATTCTTCTGAAAATATTGTAGTCTTTTTAGAGGCATTCACCAAGATTATCCACAGGCTGCAGTCTGCCTGTGGAAATCAACTGCATGCTTACTAATAGTAAGGGCCAGAAGTTCAGGAATGGCCTGCTCAGAAATACAAATTAGAGAGGATTCAGAGTCATCCCTGTAATTTGTGCCATGCTCACTCATGTTTCATTGTGCCTTTTAAATGAGGTAGAAAGAGGCGGGTTTATAGCTGGTGCCCCAGGAATTCCATGGAAGCAAACTGAACACGTAACATCATCTATCTTGTGCTCCGGGTAGACAAAGAGAAAACTTTGAGAATGCCTGCATCAAGCCATCAAGCGGAAACTAGAAGATACTAGAATGTTTTCCAGGAGCCAGTCTGCTTGAAATCCCACCTGGGGGTTCTTCCCGTTCATGATGTTGAGGAGTTTACTTAACTGCTCTGAGAATCCTCTTCAGTAGATGGAAACTCTAAGGCTCCCCTAAGGGGTTTGCGGGAGGATGAGGAGGAATAAGGAACACAGAGCACTGCGGCTGACAAGTAACAATATCTCAATTAACGTTGATTCTTGTGGTGGCCACTGTGATGCCCACCAGGCTCTGCTTCAGGGCGGGGGATCTGTTGCCCTAGAGCAAGGCTTCCTGACCTTGGCACTGTCGATATTTGGGACCAGATGATTACTGCTGGGGGCTGCCTCGTGCATGGTGAGATGTTTAACAGCATCCCTGCGCTCTATCCACTCGCTAGGAGCAGGGCCCCCAGTCTTGACAATCAAAAACATTTCCAGACATTGTCAAATGTCCCCTAGGGGGCGAAATCACCCCTGGCTGAGGACTACTGCCCTAGAATCTAGTGCCTAGACCCCAGCAGTGCTGTCAGCAGACAGCCTTCAACTGTTAACCTTTTCAGGGACTGTGTCAGATGCAAAGACCCACCTCACTGGGGTCATGCCCGTTCCCATAATCAATGCAGAGTATAAAGGGCTTGGTCATCTTGGCTCAAATCAGTGCAGCACTGAAGGGCCCTGCAGCCCCAGAGCTCCCAACGGGGTGAGCAAGGCCATCACTGAGCCACACGGCAGTTCATCTTTCCCTCTGCCCCCTCCCACTTCTATCCCCTGTCTTCTCCAGGTGTTGATCCCCAGAGCACAGCTCAGTAAACATCCTGTACCCTAAACTCCATCTCAAGAGTCTGCCTCCTGGGGAACTGATCTGGGTTCACTCCCCTTTGCTTCCCTCTCAGGCCCAGAATTATGAGTCATTCTCCCGTCAGATCTAGCAGAAGAGAGAGCACACTGAACAGCTAATGGCAACTTTCATTTGCCTCAGCTCCCAGCTCTAACTTGGAATCAATCATGCAACTTAATAATTGAGTCTGAATGTACCAATTGCCTTGCCTGTTTTAACAAGGACAAATAGCTTCATCTGAAAATGACACTGTCGCCTTGAATGTGAAGGCAAACAGCTGTGTAATGGAGGATACCCTTGGTAATATTATTGCATTAATTCAAACAAAAAGGCAATGATAAAGCAGAGATGGGATTGCAATATCATGGTAAAAACTCATTGTATGTAAAACAACTTTGCATATCATTCATCCAGACTAAATCTCAGTATTAATCACTTCTTATTACTTGAGAGAGAGAGATTGAGAAAGAAAGAGAGAGCAAGTGAGTTCAACTAAGGGATTTTACAGCACAGAGTCTGTGTTCTTTGCCATAATAAATTTCTGATGGGGCCACCAGAATTGAGTAGCATGGGATTTCTTTACTTCAAAGTTATATTTAACATAACCACCTCCCACAAAAATCCTCTCCTGTGGAAGAATGATAGATTGTACCAAAACCCAGGCCGATTAGCCTGGTTTGTTTTAAGTGCATAGAACTCTGCAGTCACCTGTAGCACTTGGGGAATGACATCATCAGTCGAATTTGTAAGGCTCCAAATTCCCCTTCCCGCAAGCTCCAGGAGCAAGACATCTCCATGCTAACCAGGGCTGACCCTACAGCCACCAGAAACTTTATAGCACTTGACTTTTAGCCAGTTCTGTTTGTTTGTTTTCCAAATCATCATGCACTTCTCTCTTGGGGGAAAGAAAAATAATCGTTTGACTTGGAGAGTGAGAGAGGAATTTTCTTTTGTGAAATTATAGATTGGGCCGCCACCTAGAAAATACTTCCTTAGCCCAGCATGTTGGTTTCAAGCACATTTGTAGGAACACTTAAATCCTTCAGGCTGTAGACTATACTTCCCATCCTCTTGAATATCTGTTTCCACTTCTCCCATTTCTGTCTCAGTAACTTGAGGGCAAGGAAAGAAATACTCCTCAACCTTTGTTTTGACCCTAACAGTGCCTCAAAACCAAGGCAATGAACCCTAAGCCAACATCATAACCATCACTTGCTTTTCCTTGACCCTTGATTCCTGCATTCCTGCAAAGTGGGAATTTCTTCCTCTCCTTCTTATCCACGGTCATTACCGTCCACCCACTACTTATACAGCAGCCTTGTGATCAAAGTAGGGCTGACTCCACCCTCAGCTCCACAGGAAGGTGATGATTGATGAAGATGAGTAGCCACACCTCTCTTAGCCACAAGGATGGAGAAATGGTGCATTCTGGCATCACTGGCTGTTGGTGTAAATTAACTGTAAAGCGCTCCCAACCTCTAGAATCTTTCGATTGCTGAGTCGACACTTCCATATTGCTTAGTCAGTTTAAGATTCTCCATTATCTGCAAGCAAAAGCATGCTATCTGATACACCTCTCATTTAAGTGTTTTTAATTATATATTACGGTTCACTGAATTGAGGAAGCTGTCCATTGTAAGAGATGCCATTACGTTGTTGTACTTTGTGTACCACTAAGTAAGAGGAAGCTCTGTAACCGAAAATACAGTTTTCTTATCACTTAGGATTTTTTATTCTATAAGTATTGAAATTGTTACTTTGGATTTATTTAAATCATTTCTTAAGGCACAGCTTGTTCTAGAGCATAGATAAAAAGGAGATAAATTGGTTACAATTTCTTAAACTTCCTCATGTTAAGAGTCCAGTACTTCTGAATTACTTTTCAAAACAGAATCCTAGATATGAGTTTTCCACAGTTTTATCCTTGTGCTCTCAAGAATGGTGTCGATTCAGTCCTTCACGAGTGCTCCACTGTTGACTCTGAATTTTTCTTCCAAGCCTGTAACACCCTCTCTGAAAGTTTTGAAGCTTGTTCCTTCTTAGTTGCTAACAAAGAAGGAACCAGACAATATCGAAGACACACACCTTCTCCTTAACTGGCCCCTAACCGGTTGGGTGGCTGAAAGTCAAGTGGTTGCAGCTGTCCAGGCAATGCCTCGGGGATGACAGTCAACCACACACCTATACAGGCAGTGAAATCTTACCACAACTATGCTTGACTGTAAAACATCCCAGGCTGTAAGAGGCATCCTACTTTCAAAGATGATAGAATATGAGAAAATGTGCATCAGTGAAATTCAGGGTACCATTCTTTGTCTTTAGATGCTTGGTTATCAGCCTAGTAGGTTGTACCAAAGTCCTCTTATCCAGGATTAAGCATACTTGGGTATTTCTCAAACTGTGACATGCCTAAGTCTAGGTGTATGCAAGGTATTTTGGGGTAGCAAACAAATAGTCATTACCCATTTCAAGGTAATATTGACCATATTGCTTTTATATACTCCATTATTTGTCTCAAGTCTTCATCTCCCCTTCTATCTATACACTTTGGTATTGATTTTGCCTTTCCTCCACCAGGGGATGATGCTTTTTCCTTGTCTCACTGATGATGGATTTGAGCATACAACTTGGTTTGGTCATTGGGAAAATAGTAAACACGACACTTAGGTTTGAACATTTGCAATCCTGCCTTTGGAGGGGAACCATGAGAAGAACATGCTTCATGTAGCTGCTGGTCCAGAGAGTCTGGGGACAAGTAGAACAGGTCAACTTAACCCAGCCTAGATCAGCTGTGCTCCGACCAACCCACAGGCCTGTGAGCAAGGAAGACATGCTTACCATTGTATATCACTAAGTTTTGGAGTTGTTTGTTACACAGCATTACTGTGGCAATAGCAACAATATACATATGCTAAATCTATAAGTTATTCTAATGTATTATAACAAGGAATAATGGTTTTCCACCTAGGGTGAGGCTATAAAGTTTCCTTTGAAAATAAATGTAGTTAACGATTCAATTAAATACAAGATAATTATCATATTAGAAGATGGAATATGAATGCTTAAAGTTAGGGAAACACTGATGCAGTAAATAGAGATTTGCATTGGAAGCCAAGAGACCAGGGTCACTTATTAGCTATAAATTGGAAAGCCAACAGTATAGCCCCTTAGGGCCTCAGTTTCTCCAATTATAAAAGAAGCAGAGTTGGACCAGTTGGATTATTCAGCTATTACATTCTATAAAGCTATGAAACAGCCTCTTATGCTTCTCTACAACTCAGGATAAAGGTGATGAAGAGCCAGGCAATTTTACAGCATCCCGAATTCCTCATGGTGTTTTGACATGGGAGGTGGTAGCCTAGCAACAACAATAGCTGTCATTCTTGAATTATGGTAGTCCCCTCTCTTATCTGTGTTTTTGCTTTCCTCAGTTTCAGTTACCCATGGTCAACTGCAGTCTAAAAATATTAAATGGAAAATTCCAGAAATAAACAATTCACAAATTTTAAATCGTGCTCCATTCTGAGTAGCATGATGAAATCTAGCGTCATCTCACTCCATCCTGCCTGGGACGTGAATCATCCATGTATCCCACCCTCCAGTCACTTAGTAAACCACCTCAGTTTATCAGCTAGGCTGTCATAGTATAGCCGTATTACGGTGCTTGTGTTCAAGTAAAGCTTATTTTACCCCCAAAACACAGAAGTAGTGATGCTGACAATTCAGATAGGCCAAGGAGGAGCAGTGCTTCCCTTAGTGAAAAGGTGGAAGCTCTCAAGTCAATAAGGAAAGAAAAAAACAATTGTGTGCTGAGGTTGCTAAGATTAGGGTAAGAATGAATCTTCTATCACAAAACTGTGAAGAAGGAAAAATAAATCCGTGTTAGCTTTGCTGTCACAAATCAAACCACAAAATTTAGAGCTGTGGTGTGTGATAAGTGCTTAGTGAACATGGAAAAGGCATTACATTTGTACAAGATATTTTGAGAGAGAGAGAGAGAGACTATATTCATATAACTTTTATTACAGTATATTGTTATAATAGTTCTATTTTATTATTCTTTATTGTTGTTAATCTCTTACTGTACCTAATTTATAAATTACACTTTATCATAGGTATGTACGTACAGGAAAAAACATAGTATATATAGGGTTCAGTACTATCCACGTTTCAGGAATCCACGGCGGTCTTGGAATGTGTCCGCCACAGATAAGGGTGACCACTCTGCTCCAATGTGCCGAGCACGGGCTAAAAGCTCTCTGCATAGAGTCTGATTCATTCTCATGAACAATCCTGTGATAAAGAATCTATTCCCCCCTCTTCATAAACATAGAGGAGAGAAAGCTAAGAAAGTGAACTTCCTCAAGGTCACAGAACGGAATGCTAAGATATTGCTTTATTTTGGGTAAGGAATTATTGACTTTTTACCTTTAATACTTGTGAATTATACAAAGAACTTATAAATAATTCTCAAAAGACTTAAAGAAGGCAGGCGTAGGCAGACAGCAGTGAGAACTTTCTCCTACAGTCCCACCCTCTCTTTCTTGGATTTAACTAGAAAACCTTCCTCTTGGGCCATCACGACCAATAGCACTGGGAGTGTCACACCACTCCATACGTTTACATTTTAAAGCCTGAGATTGTGTCTTTTTCCTGATCTCAAAGCTTTAGTCCCTTCACATCACATTTAAATAAAATGTGAAGTCAGGAGAGCGTGGCCTCCAATGTCCCCGTGATTTGGCTCCTGGCTTCTTCTCCACCCTCCTTTCCTTCCACTTGTCCCCTTGCTCACAGAGTTCCAGCCATGCTGGTCTCCTTTGGTTCTTCAAACACAGAAAGCACAGTCCTGCTTCGGGGCCTTTGGCCTAGCTGTCCCCTCTGTCGGGCACACTTCCTTTGAGATCCCTGGTCAGATGTCACCTCCTCAGTGAGGTTCTTTCTGGCCTCGAGTTAAATTCCTCTCTCTTCCCTTAGGCTGCTGGATTGACTCCTATATACCACCTGACACACAGGTGCTTGATTGTTCATTGCTTCCTCAACCTCAACCCCCCACTGGCAGGCAGAACCCAGGAAGACCTTTGTTTTACTTATTGTTGTATCAACTGCATCTAGAATGGGGCCTGACACTCAATAAATATCTGTTGAATGGATGAATGAATTAATAATTGAGTTATATGGCCATACAAACATAGTTAGATTTTTTTTTTTTCTACACAAATTGGAACATATGTTGTGTTGTATCTTCTGAGACTAGCTTTTTTCATGCACTAGATCTTGGAGAACTTTCAGTATCAGTGTATGATGATCTAATGTCTACATACTATTCTAGGCATGGACACTATGTTTACTTAACATGATAAACATGTGGGTTGTTTGTAAATACTACTACAATAACCCTGCCATAAGCATTCTTGACTATGCCTTTGTGTACCTAATATATTCCGGTAGGATATATTCCTTGATAAAAATTAACTTGTTTAACCATTGAGTTAAAGGAAAAGTTTAAAATTTTGAAAATACAGTCCTTCCAGGACCCTCCTCAAATACGCAAATCCACGAATGCTCAAGTCATTTGCATAAAATGGTGTAGTATTTGCATATATCCTATGCACACCTTCTCATACACTTTAAATCATCTCTAGATTACTTATAATACCTAATACAATGTAAATGCCATGTAAATACAATGTAAATTGCTATGTAAATAGTCGTCGGTCCATAACAAAGTCAAGTTTTGCTTTTTTGGAACTTTCTGGAATTTTTTTAAAAAATATTTTTGATCTGCTCTTGGTTGAATCTGTAGATCAGGAACCCATGGGTACAGAGGGCTGACTGTACTGACAAACTGCTCTCCCCAAAATATTTTTTCAATGTAAAATGTCTCCAACAGTTAGAGAAGAGTCAATAATTCCAGTTTTTTTTCCCATTACATGGGTGAATAGAGCAAAAGGATGCTGTCTCTTTAACAAATTGCACTGGAAAATGCAAATACTATCAGTGCACTCCCAACCCCAAAGCTAAATAACCTGAAGGCCAAGGTCATTTAAAGGAGCCTGTGAATGAGATCATGTGGAAACGACCAGAGTAGTGTTTGGAGTGCATGGGGCAGGTTCACCCAGGCACCATAATTATAAGCAGTAACTTTGTTTTTGTTTTCTTCATTATACCTTGGAAATAGCTGTCATAAAGTCATTTATTGCCAGCTGCTTTCGTGTTTATAACTACAACTCCACGCAGTATAAAACAAACTATTACATAGCCATGAAGAGCCAGAGTCCTCTTCTAAACTTTATATTTTCCAAGAAGACAGCTGGATTACCTCCACCATGAATTTATTAGGATGCAGAACGTCAGAATCAGCAAAGGGAAAATACTTGCCTCTTGCCCGAGCTTTCTCGAGTGACTGGTAGGAATGTTTTACTGGAGACTCTACATATGTGAAAATGAGAGCAAGTCCCCATAAACCCAATGAACCCAAAAGAATGTGCATTCTGTTCCAAAATGTCTACATTTGTAAACTCCCTTTACGTAGAAGCAAAGGGAAGAAACAAAAGTTTAAAAAAAGGAAAACAAACTAAAACACTTCTCATATTAATAGCAAACTAGTTGTGCAATATGGAAGCTCCTACTGAAACAAAATATTCCTAAAATGATGTTTTTTTTCCATAACCCTAATCACCTCTAATTTTGGAATTATCTGCTCCCACATCTTCTTCATAATTAAGTACATGTACTAGGCTCATTTTGCACCCCTGGTACCAAGAGGTGAGGGGTGTGAGGGGATGCCCTTAGGTGACCTTTTCCTGGGTAGAGCTGGGAAAGTTGAGATAACAGTCAATCATCTCAGAGCTCCTGAGAAGTAAATTACCCACTTGAGATTGAAAGGCCCAAAGCTCACAGCCATCACGAGGCCTGACTGTTTCTGCACAGAGGGGCCTTCCTGGCTGAAGAGGGGGCCAGAATGACAAGGAGGCACCCTATACACATAGTACTGAGGGACCAGAGCCCCGCCGGAAAGAGCGCAGGGCTGTAGGTGGAGCTCTGGAGGACTTAGGGGCCCTGGAGCTTTCCTTAGCGTGGCTGGGACACCGTCAGTGTCCTGTCCTTTACTAACCCTGCCAGAGGCAAGCCCCACACACAGCAGCTGTCACAGGGATGCCCTCGGGCTGCCAGGCCCGCTTTGCCAATGCACTCAGAGCTCCGGGAGTCTGCGAATCAAACGCCTCCAGGGCAGCCCTTAACCAATCAATGTCTGGTGGGTGGGGTGTGGAGGGTAATGGACACTCCTGCATCTTTGCCCTGGAGGGGACAAAGCTGAGGTGTGACCTGCATCTGAGGAGCATTGCCCTGGGACTTTGCAGTCACCTGGGACACAGCCTGACATCCACCCTTCCCTTCCAGTCTCAGTCTTCACATCTCACCTGTTTTTTTTTTCCTGGGATTGTCCTAACAAATCCCTTTCTCCCAAATCCTCATCCCAGAGACTGCTTTTGGGGAACCAACGCAGATATCTGCTATTGTTAGTAAGCTTGATGTGGCTGCAGCAGAACTTCTAAAGTGAAATAAACCTGACAGGTGATTTTGGGAGAATCTCAGAGGAAACAGAGACCATGGCCACTTCTGGTCAGTCTTGGTAAGAGGGAGAAGTAAAAGCAGGTGGATCCTTGTAAAGAAGCATCCTTAAGATCATGAGTAACTTGAACAACAGAGACCTGGCTCAAAACCAAGGAGTGGCTGCCAGGGACAGACAACCGGAGGGGATTCAGAGAGTGACCATGCAGGGAGGGGGCAGTGGTCCTGGGACTTTCTGTCTTCCATGCCTAGGGCAAGGCCCCATAAAGAATATGTACCATGTAAACTTCTGTTAAACAAACCCAAGTAGGGGTTATTATCTACTCTTGGCTTTGAGTCAATCCTTGGCTTCCTTAATAATAAGTTGCATCTCCATGTTTTCCTTAATTAGAAAGTTGAAGATGTGACTTCCAAAGGAAACATTTAAGAAAATCCATTACCAACAAACAACCACAAAACAAGAAACACAGATGGTCTCATAGAGGAGCAGCCCAAAGCCTTGACACACTTGGGTGGTGAGGTGATATTTTCTAAAAGTCTATGCATGGATTGGGCACAACGGATATAGTAACTCAACCATTTCTCAGCCAACCTGTGTCTCCACTTTTCTTCCAAGACTCCCTAATGATCTGTTAACAAACTGAACAGCTGTGAGAAGGGAGAGAGATAATACACAGTCAACAATATTTACCAAAAGACCATGGAAAAGGATACCAGGGTGTCCAATAGCTTCAGCTATCAGGTTCTCCTCCTCTTGTGGCTTAAGCAAATATATAGAAATAAAGATACGGTCTAATAAATTCTAAAGCTCCCCGGTTGTTTTTACATGGGCTTTGCTGTCTTTCATTAACAACACAGAAGCCTGAGGGGAAGCAATATTATTAACATCCCCTGATGGAGTGAGAAAGCTCCCCAACATCACACAGTGACTAAGAGGAAAAGCTCAGACAGAAGCCCTGATCTTTTGACTCAAAATTCTAAGCCCTGATCTTTTGACTCAAAATTCTAAGCACTTTCCACTGCAGAACAGAGTAAGTAAGGTCAACGGAGAAGGGGGAGGTTATGAGAGAAGAATCCGCCTTGAACATCCCCGGTCCTTGAGGAAGGACTGGTTAGAGATGAGAATTCGTTTTTGACATCAACACAGTATGAAAACCCTTCTAGGCACTAGCTACCAGATCTCAACAGTTATTAAATCTGCCATCACACTGAAGATCAGGGCCACAGTGTAACTGAAAATTAGGACACTTTGAGAACCACTGTGTTATTCTGTTCTAACCAATGCCTTTTTTCCCACCGTTGCACCAGACAACTGTAGCCCAGGCTGCTTCCTCCTCGTATCCAACACAGACTCGCTCCCCTGGGATGTGCTGAGGTCCTTGCTTTTCTGTGCTTACTAATCTGTCACAGACCATATTATTAGACAGCAGATTGCTAGATTACCAACACATATGCAGATTTCCTGCCTGTAGATTTTTTTGACAGCTCTCTTCCATCTCTTAAAATGTCAGCATGTTCTCTTCACAAATTGGGCAATTCCACTTCAACCCCTCCATAATTTCATGGTGTGAACTTGAAATCACCACATAGAAAAAGAGATGGTTTTCCACATGAATACGGGCACTTTTACACTCAATTAATTGTGCAAACACCTGACTCCCTTTCGCATTTATGGGACTTAGGTGAGACTCTCTTGACAGTTGCTTGGGGTCTACAGCGTGGTTTGTAAAGAATGAGGACTTTAAGTAAAAATAATGATGATTATGCAGCTTGAGTCAATATGTAAAGGTAATACATTCTTCTTTCCTTAGTCACAAAGGAAGACATTAGTCAAGCCTAACGCACACTTTATATTTAACAAGGGAATTAATTAGGGGATAATGACTAAGAAAGAGGTGTCTAAAGGACACACCCTGTAGGAATGACTAAAGGAAAGGAAAGCAAGAAAGGAAAAGGAAATTAACTGTAGTCATATTTCCCAATTTCAAGAATTGTTACTCATGGCCTGAAAATGGCTGTGCTTTGTGGACCATCGATCACTGTGAAGACTTTTATCAACCAAATTCAATTATGGAAATGAGCAAAAATAACAAGATGGGGAGCAGCCAGTCTGCAAGGAGATGTCTGACAGCTCAGGCCCCAGGAGGTGAGTTATTTGTACACATTTCCCAGTGATCACTGCATTCATCCAACCAGAATCATCCCAGAACCACAAGGAAGGAAGCAGGCAGCTGGCCTTTCACCGTATACGTGGAGGGTCAGTGTTGGCTCCTGCACTGGGAGATGAACAAACCAAGTTTTGCAGAATGTGACACACCTGTGAGTTACTAGAAAATAGTTTAGATTAAATTTTGTTCTACTCTCAGGGAGTTGACTTAGTGTATGCACTAAGTCATCATGACTGTTAGAGAGGCAATGAGGAAGTCACACAGGTATAGATGGATAGATGCATGCATGGATGGATGGATGGGATGAGGATGGCAAGATGGAAGGATAGATAGATGAAAGGATGGATGGGATAATTCTTGATTTAGGGGTAGTAGCTTGATTCAGCTACCACTAGCTCTGGTAGACTTTGACTTCATTGAAAGTTTGATTTCACAAAGTAAAGGACTTGATTTTTAACCACAGTGTTATAACTGCATCTTTCTTAAGGACAAACAAAATATAAACCATCCATAACAGGTTGTAACTCTGTCTCAGAACTTATTGCAGCCAAGAGTTATACTCCTTTCAAGTGTGTGAAAGAATTTCTGCCCACGGTTTTTCCTCTCCCTCCATGTTACAGTTTCTTTTGGGAGGGATTTGTTGAAAGTGGGACACATCCTCAACATGGAAAAAAAAAACCAGTTTCATTAGTAACAGATGTCACTGAGGAATGTTTTTGAGGACATAGTAAGAAGCCAATGATTCTGCACTAGAGATTTATTTCCCACGAGTTACAAAGAGCTGTCCAAGGTTCCTTCACCCTATGAAATGCATTCCTGTCTCAACCAACATTTCGTCATGTGATCTCTAGCTCATATCTAATTGTAGAAACTATAAATGATACCTTTTTGGCAGACTTCACACTTCTGTACTGGTGTTCAGTGTTCTGCTAGAAGCACAGATATCTCAAAGGTGCTACTGTTCCTGGTAGTTATCTGTTCCCACTAGCCCATGCATTGCTCCTCTCTCCATCGTCTCTGATAGGCTCAACCAGGCTCCACCTGAACTTCTCCTAGGATGCGGAGTTCACTGGTTCAGAAAGTACATGGACCGGTGCTCCTCAAATATCAATGTGTATTTGCTCACCTGAACATCTTTTTTTGTTCTTTTTAAATTTCTACTGCAGCATAGTTGCTTTACAATGTGGTGTTCGTTTCTGCTGTACAGCTAAGTGAATCAGCTATATGTATACATATATCCCCTCTTTTTCTGGATTTCCTTCCCATTTAGGTCACCACAGAGCATTAAGTAGAGTTCCCAGTGCTATACAGTAGGTTCTCATTAGTTATATATTTTATACATAGTAGTGTATATATGTCAATCCCAATCTCCCAATTCATCCCACCTGAACATCTTGCTAAAGTGAAAATTTGGATTCAGTATATCTGGGGCAGGCTGAGATTATGCATTTCTAACAGTCTCACAGGTGATGATAATATTGGTCTGTGTATATTGACAGTAGCAAGTAACTAGACAATAATACCATTTCAAGTGCTACTTTTCAAGGTAACACTGCATGAGTTGAAACCTGAGGAAAACAGGGAGGAAATCACTGATCCCACTTAATACATGGGTACCTGAAGTGGCAGATCTTCCAAAGCTACACAGAAGTTAGTAATAAATCAGGAAGAGGTCAGATGATGAAGCCCATGCTCTTCCCCCAACCCTTGTACTTTCCCACAAAATTGCTCTGTTTAAACACCCAACTCCTCTCATCCTGATAAATACATTTGTCTTTCTTCTCACATGAACAGAATGTCAACATTAGAGTCTCAGTTATTTCCTGGTGGGACTATTTTGTTTCTATCTGTCCATATCATTCTATATTTTAGACCCATAGTTAAAGTATTCCAATTTGGACTAGAATAGTCCTGAAACATTACTGTGTAGACAAATCACTGGGGGAACTTTTTAAAAATGCAGATTCTGATTCAGTAGGTCTGGGTTGAGGTCTTAGCTTCTGCATTTTGATAGCTCCCAGAAGATACCTATGCTGCTGATCTTGGGACTACTGTCTGAGTAGCAAGAGTTCAGACCATTACTCACTGAACTTTCACACTGAACCCTCTTCTCATTTTACCTCTGTATCAGTAAAACCCATTATGGTGCAAATTACAGGAAACTTAACTCCAAGTAGCACTCAAAATGAAAAAAAAAAAATTATAATCTTTTATAATTTAAAAATTTCAGTGATATGTGTAGCTTCAGGTAAGGCTTGATCCAGCTTCTCAGTGATATCTCCAATTATTATAGTAAGTGACTGCTTGATTTGGGCTCATTTGCTGATGTGAACCACATGTGTGTACATATGTAGTAGTTGTGAATATGCTACCTGATAAGGAGGAAGTCACGTAGTATGTCAGGTGCTTTTTTTTCCCACTAAGACAGAAGTTGAGGTGTCCCTTCTTGTTAAAATTGCAAGTGGATATTTTCTTGGGTTGGGAAGAATGCCCTGTGGAATGATTTCTGAGACTATTTCTGCTCTAAAGACTATTTAGGGATCTGAGAAAGTTCTAAGAACTTGGTCAAAATTAGAAGGCATGGATGATTAAGGACTAAGAAAAATACCCATGACATATGAATTCTCATGTCTTGCCTTTAGATTGAAACATAAGCCCCGAGTTAATTTATAATTTTAAAAATGCTCCACTAAAGCTTCTCTGAACTCTCACCCCAACATTTAATAATCCTCCCCAATCACATGTAAATGTTCCATCTTGTGCCATTTCCTCCTCTTCTACTACCTCTGCCTCCACTCTTTCCTTGCTTTGATTTGGTACAGTGGAGGCATCCTTAACAAGTCACGTTAGACCACTCTCACAGGACTGGAGCTCCTAATCAATAGCTTCAGAAAAGTTAGGAAGGGGAAGGAAAGACAGGAGTCTCTTTTCTTTAGTTATGGTGCATTTTCCTTAGTCCAGTCACTCTGGTCTTTCCATTCAGAATTCCAGAGTGTCTGGAATCTTGACCCTCATTTTCATTCATTTTTTATGTGGACCAAACTTGCAAAAAAAAAAAATTTATATTCCTATAGGAAATGTCATGACATTTTGCTTTCTGTAGTGAATGCACAAGCTTGCAAGATTATGTTGATCTGATGGTGACTCTGCTGTCACATTCAGGAACTGAAATGATAGAAGAAAAATGCAAATACGGTCACTAAATGAAATCGAGGAAAGGTACTTGTTTATAGTTATGGATCTTTATTCTATTTTTCTCCTCTTGAATGATAATACACAGTATTTTCTAGTCACTTGTGGTAAGGGATATTTTTGGAAAATTATTAGGAATTCAGATGTGAACATCTTTGGGTACATTTTATTAGGGAGATTTTTAAGTATGTAATTTTATGATATTTTATGAGCTTTTATAAATGGGTCATTTGTCCAGATAAGAAATTTAGTTATAGAATGAACATAGAGTTATATTTGGATCTTAATTACACAGGCCAGAACCACTGGCAAAGTCATTAGACATAACAATTCCTAAGCTTCCCAGAAGAATGGACTGATCGGGGGTGATCTCACTGGGGCCATTTTCTGGCTTTAAGAGGCCTGAAATTTTACTCTGAGGTTTCTCAATAATTTAAACAGCATAGTGTCTGTGCTAAGATTTCAGACAGCTGTCAATTTCCAGTTGGAAAACAGAGTCTGGGTCTACAAAGGCCCCACAACTTCAGAAAATTGATGAAGGTATCTGGATAAATCAATCAAATGGAAATGATTTTAGACAAAGGTTTTCTTTAACCTACACTGTGTGATGCTTTGTTCACTTAGCCCATATGCTTTGATGTTTTAGTTACTACATTTTGACTGATTGACAAGACATGGCGTGGTCGAAAGGCAATACATACAGGGTATTAATTAACTCTATTAAGTGGGCTGAATTTTCTTCCCTTCTTGATCTTTTCTCCCCTTATTTCAGTTTTTTTTAAATCCCCTCAAACTTGCTTAACCTCTTCTCCACAGGTCAATTGTCTCATTAACACAAATAAAATTATAGGTTGTTCTGAGGCTCCAACTGGTAGCAACAACTAATATTATTTACAGCTCTTTTTCCAACAGCAGTTGCACCCTTGGGAACATAATGAGAAACTAATTACCACTGATTTAGCATCTGAACTTTTCAGGCATTCTTTGTCAACCACTAGATAGCTAGCATTAGGAACAATGGAGGAGGCAGGGAAGAGAGTGTTCAGAGGTGCTGAGAACCTACATGCAGCCAAAGGAGTATCAAGAGGCACAAGAATACCCACAGCAGCAGCCAGCGTAGACACTTCCAGCACCACTCCCATGATGCTGTGCAGCATCCAGGATTAGCCCTTCTGGACCCAACCACCTGTGGACTGGGATTCCATTTCAGCAAGTAGTAGATGGGCTTTATGGGTTGGAAAATGAAGGATGAGCTTGTGATAAACATTGGTGTTTCCCATTCGGCCATATTTTTCTCACAGCTCCATATGGGGTCAAAAAATTCAATTGTAGTCAAAGCACAAAATCATCACAATTTTTAGATATAGTGTGAAACACTAGCTAAGTAATTTGGGGACAGTTCTAATATGAACTTACTAGACTAAATGTCATTGTGATGTATGAGGAAATTGGATTTTTCTATAATATTTATTCAAACTCATGTGATCATAGTTTTATCCTATACTTTTAAGAAAGTTTAATAAAACATCCATAGCAAGATGTAGTTTTTCAAAATTTACCTGAGAAGGGGGATGAGATGGGGGGATGTGGAACAGGATTTTCAAAATCTGAATTTTTTTTTCATTATCAGACAAAATCAGTTCTGGCAAAATTTTAAAGTAAGCCATTTAACAAAGTAAAAGAAGCAATACTATATATGAAGAATATTAAGATTCTCTTTACTAAAACTTCAGACTAACAACCACAGGAAATTTCAAATTGATGAAATATTTTTCCAAGAAAGGCAAATCATGATTTCTAAAGAGTTTCTGTTTTGGAATATTGTCCAGGTTGTGATTTGGTCTATGTGTGTGTGCGTGTGTGTGTGTAAATATATACCCTGAAGGCAATTAGTTAAGTACCCTAATCAGGTATTCACCATCCACAGATGGCTACATCAACCGTATCAACTATCAGTATTGAACAGTAGAGGGTTAGTTAACAAGCAACGGAGATATTAGAAGTAATTCTTTATTGGTAAAATGAGAGGTGTTCAAGATATGTAGTTGGCCAGAGAAATTGTATGGGCACCATCACCTTTGTATGAGACATGCATGAGAATCTGGCAAGGTCAACCACCTAGGAGCTTGAGAGACACACCGAGGTCCACAGCTCTGCTCGATGTTACAATCACACACTGAATGGACGAGTTCATGGCCTCATCTACCTTCAGGATTGGCTGCTCAGAATGACCTTTTTTAGACTAGATGACTATTTTTGTGACTGCTTGCTAATGGATGTTTGTACATGCAACAGAATTCAGCCTGAGAAGTGCCTGCATTGTAACATAGAGTTTGACATGGATGCGAGTTATCAGTAGAAAAGTTCCCTTCTTTCTATTTTTCGCCCCTACCAGAGGCCAGTAATATTTGACAAATGGACTTAACAATTGTTGATGAAGCTAAAGGTTGTGGGCAGAAACACAGAAACAAAGGTGGAGTGGGTGCTGGAGGGTCTGACTCAGGAGCAGGCAGGAGATCCCCAAATAGCTGGTGTTCCCCAAATACACCCAAGAACAGTAACTCGTTAACGCAGGGGAGACATGATTTTCTTCCTTTTCAATCTAGTTACAAAATATACTATCAGCTCAAAAATTAATGCTACCATACAGTATATTTCTCCTTATCAAGATCCATTTGATGGCAGTAAGAACTAGAAAGCTAGAGATATTCAACAGTTCTATTTAGGGAGAGGCTCTGGTCTGGATGAAAATTTTCTTCCATTACATTTATTCATGTCTGTTCGTTAAGAATTTTCTCTTGTTTACAAGTATCTTTACTATTTCCCAATTATTTTTTATTTATCTATTTTCAATCTTTCTGAGAAATTAAAAGAAAAGAAGAATGCACTGTTTTTTAAAGAAAATAATGAGAGGAAAAAGAAGAACAGACCCAGACCAAGACAAAACATGGGGGCCAGATATTAACAGCCAAGTTAATAATCCCAAGTTCCAAGGTTGCACCCTGATTTGTTTCCTTAGCTCAACCAGTTATCACTATATGTAGTTTGGTGTGTAGCAAATTACGCTGATGCTCTACCCATGGCACCTTAAAGTTCACTGTTCCCTTGCATAACAGTGCCTTCTCATCGCAAGCCCCTGTGACTCTCTGGCCAGGATGGGTGAAGAAAGGAAGGTGACAGGTATCAGGTGGGGCAATTCTGAGATGTACGTACTCCATGCAATCTGTGCCCATATTAAGCACACGTTTTGAATAAGCCACCTTCATTCTCCCAGAGACATGAACAGATAGCCCTTTCCCTTTATTGCTATTTCCGCATTCTGTTGCCACACCCTTGTTCCGCTGCTTGGAAGAATTACAAACTGCAGCCTTGTGACTCCTGGAACTGCATATAATCACCATTCAAGAGGAAAAATGAATTGCAAAATGAAAACCTTCCCTGCAACTTAACATACAGAAAATAAAGGCAAGGAAGTACACAAGTGAAATCTTAGGGAAGCTTGATGCTTAATCATGGTAATTAACCAGAAAAATCATGTATGGGTATCATGCATCATTTGGTCCTGAGTAGAGGTTGTATTATTGCACAAAGGCTCAAAGATTGTCCATTTGTACAAAGTTGATCTATGTCCCAAACCAGAACTGGTTTCCATAGAAGCTTTAAAATAATGATAATAATAATAATAATAATAATAATAATAATAATAATAATAATAATAATAATAATAAATTGATTCTGTTACAGCTTTATCAGTTGTAGGTAAGGAAAGGTAGAGAAGAAACGAGCCCAAATGTATTAATATTGGGACAGTTAACAAGCAAAGGAGATATCAGAGATAATTCCTTACCGGCAAAATGAGTGGTGTGCAAGATATGTAGTTAGAATTGAAGAAATAAAAATTCCCTGACCTGCTGATCTGGTGGTGAGTATTTACTGTGAGACCAAAGAAACTTCCCTGAAGCAGAATAGATAAAATGACACCATTTTCACAAACCAACTTGCTTCACCTTTGAAGAAATTCTCTCAGATTTCCTTCGTCCTCAAAGATAATAGAAACACGACTCTCAGACAAATATTTACAAGTCTTGGCACCACAGAGCTCTCTCCTCCCTGTAATGTTTTGTGTATTTATACGGAGGCACGCTCACTGCCGCTGAAAGATGTCGTCTCTGGAGGGGAAGGGCCAGAGGTCATCTTTAATGTGGTTTTATTCCACTGATCTCAGTGGCTGTACAGGAGGGAGAGCTTTCGTTTAGTGAGGACTTTACTCCGATTCACTTCTGGTATGTTCTCGTGCTTTGCCCCTTCATGGTTTTAATGTCAAAAGTAAGATGAGAAGATGCGGCTTGCCTAAAGCAGTGAATAACAAAGAGAGACTTAAAAAGCCAAGAACTGTTATAGAAACATGTATTTTATTAGGTCTTGTACAAAAATCTAGCAAATACCACCAAGGCTGTGAGCTATAATCAGATAAATGTCATCAAATACTCTGAGGACTTCAACTGCACAGCCAGACCTGTCATCTGCCCAGACTGGGAGGTTAAGCTGAGGTTTGTCATAAACTCTGCAGAAGAGGGCATTTGTGTCTAAATCCTACATTCTCCACGAAGACATTCTGCCTATGGCATTGCAGGGTTGTTTATTTTTAATTCCCTTAAAATAAACTTCTAGTTTCAAATTCATGAGATTCTTGAAATCTTCTATAATTCCTACATATTTCCTGCCTCGCACTGCCTAGGAGTATTTTTGTTGTTTGTTCTCTCTGGTGTTTGTTTGTTTTTAATTCAGCAAATTTAAATGGCCACACTGGGTCCCATGTCTTAATGGAATATTTGGAGGTATGACTGTTCCGAAGCTGGATTTTGGGGTATCAGACACTGGGCTGAGAGATCTTTGGATCTCGCTGTCGCTAATTAGCTGGGAGACCTTGAGGAAACCACTTCATGTTTCTCTGGGCCTCATGGAAAATGAGGAAGTCACACCGGCTAATATGTAAACTTCTTTTCTAGTCTGATGTTCTGTGACTCTAATAAGCACAGCTAACCATCCTTGAGCACTTACCACGTGCTCTGCAGTATTCCAAAAGTGCTGCATGGATTACTCAATTTTCAGCACAAGTCTATAAGGTAGGTACTATTTTTGTTATTGACCCCATTTCATGAGTGAGAAAACTGAGGTTCGGTGTCTCATGTAAGATCGCACAGCCAGTGACTGGACAAGCTAGGACGGACAAGGCGCTCTGCCTCTAAAGGATGCCCTCTTTTATTTTTTTTTTTAAGGTATCTATATGCTACTTTTTGTTTTTAAAATTTTTTAAAGTTTAATTGAAGTATAGTTGACTTGCAATGTTGTGTTAATTTCTTCTGTACAGCGAAGTGATTCAGTTATACACACCTACACACACACGTATATATATTCTTTATCATATTCTTTTTCATTATGGTTTGTCACGGGATATTGAATATAGTTCCCTGTGCTCTACAGCAGGACCTTGCTGTTTATCCGTTAGCAGAGGACGCCCTCTTTACCACCAGGCTAGTCTGCCTCTAGAGCCACCTCTGACCTCCTTCATGCTGTCCCAAGCGTAAAAAGCCCACAGCTGCATAGTGTCTCAGCGGGTTCCTGCAAAAGCAGACACTGAAACTAGGATTTTGGAAAAAGTGTTTTATCTGGGAGATGATTTCAGAAGTGCCGTGAGGTAGACCGATGCCTGAGACAAGGGAGAGAGGAAAGCAGCACATGTACATGAATGAAGGGGTTACTAGTCAGGGCAACTGGCACTCTTTCCTGCAGGGGGCGCTCTGAGGAAGTGCATAGAACACAACTTGGAGTTTTCCACTGAGCGGTGATTGGGAGAGGGTATTTCCCTGACTAGCTCCCATCCTGACGGGCTAACTCTCTGAACTTCTGGCCTGCCTGCACTTGAGCCAAACACACCCTCTCAGCCAGAGAACTCCCCAGGCCTGAGCTGCAGGCCGCCTTGAACAGTACAGAAACCGGGTTGTAACATCTCTGGTAGGCTGAGTGGCAAGGGCAAGGCACTGACAGCATCTGCCAGGCGTGGCCGGGAAGTGCAGCAGACAGGACGCATGCGTAGGCCATTTGGCTCTAGTCCTTGGCCTGTGAACAGGCAAATCACCTATGCTGACAACTGTGTAGGCTCAGGAGTTACTAAGGGGAAAAACAGCCTTGCTCAATCCCCTCTAAGGGTCTCTCTGCCAACCTGGCTTATGCCTGGTGGGAGGTAAGAATCCCGACCCATTGTCTTGTTTGGTTTAATTCGAGATTCGACACATCCCATGATTTATAGGAGGCCCAGGATACTTAATGAGTTTGATCTGTGCCTTGAGCTAAAGGCATCTCCCCGTGCTCAGCCGCTATCGATTAAAAATAAATGCTGGCTTTGTTTATTCTGGACAATTTGTTTGTCTTCTCTACAAATGTTCCATTAGGTATGAGGCTCATTTTTTTAGTTCAGTTGCCAAGACTAGTAAAATTTGGATAAGTGCAACATGAAACATGCTTGCACTTTCTGACCAAGTTGAAGGCGTTTAAAAAAATATTTTAAGGGCTTCCCTGGTGGCGCAGTGGTTGAGAATCTGCCTGCCAATGCAGGCGACACGGGTTCAAGCCCTGGTCTGGGAAGATCCCACATGCCACGGAGCAACTAGGCCCGTGAGCCACAACTACTGAGCCTGCGCGTCTGGAGCCTGTGCTCTGCAACAAGAGAGGCCGCGATAGTGAGAGGCCTGCGCACCGCGATGAAGAGTGGCCCCCGCTTGCCACAACTAGAGAAAGCCCTCGCACAGAAACAAATACCCAACTCAGCCAAAAATAAATTAATTAATTTAAAAAAAAAATTTTAAGCAAAACTTTTCAACGTCTTTTCATTAAAGAATAAAACCCAGTTTGATCTTATTACTCTGTAAGACAACACTTCACCAGTAAACGACATTCCCCAAGGTCTCTAATAAAAAGAACAAATATATCCTTATAATATGATTAGTCCATATTAAAGATTCTCTTATGAAAGAAGATCAGTGAGACTCGTTTGGAAGCATTCTTAGCTTGGAGCCAGGAGGTCAAGGGTTGTTACTATTTGACATTTATAGACCTGGTAGCAGTAGATGATGAAGTATTTGAATGAGCAAATTGGACATGACCTAACAGCCCAATAAAACAATGCTGGCCACCTGCGCTGAGCTTTGCCATCATTTAGTCATCTTATCCTCGCATTACATTGCAGGTGATTCGAATGTAAATGATAACTGTAACATCAAACCACCTCACCAGGTCCCGTGAGGATAAGATGACCAAATGCTGGCAACTTAAGGGAAGAAGGGTGCAGCAGTGAATAGACCTCTCAAGGCCGGAGGGCACTAACCTCTCCTTTCAGAACTCAGATTCTCTTGGGTAGACCATAGGCCCCTCTTTGTGTTCATTCATTGAGCTTATCATCATGGACTCGTTGAGACCTCACTGTACCAGACACTGAGAAGCGCTGACCTTATTTGGGTGAGCAAAAGCATGCAGGCCCCTACTCTCAACAACTTCAAAATCTGACAGGAAAAGATAATTAAATGAAGGAAGTACACTGGTGTGAAAGTGCAAGTGTAAAAGTTTGCGGGAAGGAAAAATGTAAGACAAGAGAGTGTGCAGTTGGCAATTTGACCTGATTATGAAGGTCAGGTTGGAAAAATTTCCCTGAGGCCATGACATGGGAGCTAAGATCTGTAAGGTGAGGAGGAATTAACTAGATCAGAAGTGTAAGGGAACAGCCTTCCTAGGGAAGGGAATGTATGTGCAAAGGCCCTGCGCTGGGGAAGGCAACAGGAGCTAGAATGGGCTGGAGCTCAGACTCCAAGAGAAGCATGGCACACATTGAGGGCAGAAAGACTTAATTAGGGGTTTTTGCTCTTATCCTAAGCAGAATCTCGTTTGGGAGTATCTTCCTGTCGCCGCTGGAGGCTGCCCCACACAGATGGCCTGGTTCGATTGTAAGTCTCCTTTGTGCCTTATGAGGTGTTTGAGGGCTGAGACAAGACCATATTTGTTTCTGCCTTTTCTGAACTTAGCATCGTAACTGGCTCAATCAGTCTCTTCTTAAATTTTATTGAGATAAAATTAACATACCATAAAATTCACCAATTTTAAAGTGTGCAATTTAGTGGTTGTTAGTATATTCACAAACTTGTTATAATCTTCACCACTATCTATTCCATAACACTTTCATCACTCAAAAAAGCCCTGCTATTCATTAGCAGTCACCCCCCATTCTCCTCTCGTCTTGTGCCTGACCTACGTTCAGTCTTTGGATTTGCCTATTCTGGACACTTAATGTAAATGCAGTCATACAATATATGACTTTTGTATTTGGATTCCTAAACTTAGCATACTATTTTTCTGGTTGAACCACATTGTACCATGAATCAGTACTTCATTCATTTTTATGATAATAATATTCCATCAGAATTGAACAATATCCCATTGTATGAATATACCACATTTTGCTTCTATCTGTTCATCACGTGGTAGACATTTAGGTTGTTTTCACTTTTTAGCTATTATGAATAATGGTGCCATGGCATCCACGTACAAGTTTTTGTGTGAATACCTGTCTTCAACGATTTCTGTTAAACGTAGGATTAGAATTGCTGAGTTATATGGTAACTCTGTGTTTAACTTTTTAGGGAACTTCCACACTATTTTCCATAGCAGTCTGCATCATTTTCTTATCCCACCAGTAATGTGCAAAAGTTCCAGTTTTTCCACATCCTCCCCAACACTTATTGTATGCTATTTTGATTACAGATATCCTACTAGGTGTGACGTTGTATCTCATTTTGGTTTTGATTTGCATTTTCCTAATGATGCTAAGCATCTTTTCATGTTCTTAGTGGCCATTTGTGTATCACTGACTAAATGTTTATTGAAGTCATTTGCCCATTTTTAAAAAATTGGGTGGTTTGTCTTTTTGTTGTTGAATTGGAGGAATGGATACTAGAACCCTTATCAGTTTTATGAATTGCTAATATTTTATCCCAGTCTATGAGTTGTTTTTTAATTTCTTGACATTGTCCTTGGATGCATAAAAATTTGCAATTTTAATGAAGTCCAATTTCTTTATTGTTTATTTTGTTGCTTGTGCTTTTGGTGTTATATTTAAGAAACTCTGTTCTAATCCAACATCACAAGATTCATACCCATGTTTCCTTTTAAGTGTTTTATAGTTTTAGCTCTTATAGTTAAGTCTCAAATCTATTTGGGGCTTTTTTGTTTGTATAGGGTGTGAGGCAGGGGTCCAAATTCATTCTTTTGCATGTGGATATTCATTTGCCCCAGCACCTTTTGTTGAAAAGGCTATTCTTTCTCCATTGAATTGTCTTGCACCTTTGTGAAAAATTAATTGACCACACACATATATGTGCTTTTCTGGATTCTCAATTGTATTCTCTTTATGTATATATATCCTTATGCCAGTACTGCACTGACTTGATTACTGTAACTTTGCAGTAAATATTAAAATTGGGAAGTCTGAACCCTCCAACTTTATCCTTCTTTTTGAAAAGATTGTTTTGGCTACTTGAGTTATCTTGGTATTCTATATGAATTTTAGAAATAGCTTTTCCATCTCTAAAAAAAAAAGGCAGTTGGAATTTTGATACTGATAACATTGAATCTGTAAATCACTTTGGGGAGTATTGTCATCTTAACAATATTAGGTCTTTTGATCAATGAACATGGGATGTCGTTCCATTTATTAAGTCTTCTTTAATTAATCTTAATAATGTTGATCCACCAGAGGGAAGAAAGCAGAAGCAAGAACTACAATTCTGCAGCCTGTGGAAGGAAAACCACATTCACAGAAAGATAGAGAAAATGAAAAGGCAGAGGATTTTGCACCAGATGAAGGAACAAGATAAAACCCCAGAAAAACAACTAAATGAAGTGGAGATAGGCAACCTTGCAGAAAAAGAATTAAGAATAATGATAGTGAAGATGATCCAGGACCTCGGAAAAGAATAGAGGCAAAGATTGAGAAGATGCAAGAAATGTTTAACAAAGACCTAGAGGAATGAAAGAACAAACAGCTAGAAGAATTAAAGAACAAACAAACAGAGATGAACAATACATTAACTGGTATGAAAAAGACACTAGAAGGAATAAATAGCAGAAAAACTGAGGCAGAAGAACGGATAAGTGACCTGGAAGACAGAATGGTGGAATTCACTGCTGTGGAAGAGAATAAAGAAAACAGAATGAAAAGAAATGAAGACAGCCTAAGAGACCTTTGGGACAACATTAAATGCAACAACATTCACATTATAGGGGTCCTAGAAGGAGAAGAGAGAGAGAAAGGACCCAAGGAAATATTTGAAGAGATTATAGTCAAAAACTTCCCTAACATGGGAAAGGAAATAGCCACACAAGTCCAGGAAGTGCAGAGAGTCCCAACCAGGATAAACCCAAGGAGAAACATGCCGAGACACATAGTAATCAAACTGACAAAAATTAAAGACACAGAAAAATTATTAAAAGCAACAAGGGAAAAATGACAACATAAAAGGGAACTCCCATAAGGTTAACAGCTGTTTTCTCAGCAGAAACTCTACAACCAGAAGGGATTGGCACAATATATTTAAAGTGATGAAAGGGAGGAAACTACAACCAGGATTACTCTGGCTAGCAAGGATCTCATTTGGATTCGATGGAGAAATCAAAAGCTTTACAGACAAGCAAAAGCTAAGAGAATTCAGCACCACCAAACGAGCTCTACAACAAATGCTAAAGGAGCTTCTCTAAGTGGGAAACACAAGAGAAGAAAAGGACGTGCAAAAACAAACCCATAACAATTAAGAAAATGGGAAGAGGAACATAAATATCAATAATTACCTTAAACGTGAATGGATTACATGCTCCAACCAAAAGGCACAGGCTCGCTGGATGGATACAAAAACAAGACCCATATATATGCTGTCTACAAGAGACCCACTTTAGACCTAGGGACACATACAGACTGAAACTGAGGGGATGGAAAAAGATATTCCATGCAAATGGAAATCAAAAGAAAGCTGAAGGAGCAATGCTCATATCAGAAAAAATAGACTTTAAAATAAAGAATGTTACAAGAGACAAGGAAGGACACTACATAATGATCAAGGGATCAATCCAAGAAGAACATATAACAATTATAAATATATATGCACCCAACATAGGAGCACTTCAATACATAAGGCAACTGCTAACAGCTATAAGAGAGGAAATTGACAGTAACACAATAATAGTGGGGGACTTTAACACCTCACTTACACCAATGGACAGATCACCCAAACAGAAAATTAATAAGGAAACACAAGCTTTAAATGACACAATAGACCAGATAGATTTAATTGATATTTATAGGACATTCCATTCGAAAACAGCAGATTACACTTTCTTCTCAAGTGTGCATGGAACATTCTCCAGGATAGATCACATCTTGGGTCACAAATCAAGTCTCAGTAAATTTAAGAAAGTTGAAATCATATCAAGCATCTTTTCTGACCACAACTCTATGAGATTAGAAATCAATTACAGGGGAAAAAAAGTAAAAAACAGAAACACATGGAGGGTAAACAATACGTTACTAAATAACCAAGAGATCACTGAAGAAATCAAAGAGGAAATCAAAAAATACCTAGAGACAAATGACAATGAAAATACGATGATCCAAAACCTATGGGATGCAGCATAAGCAGTTCTAAGAGGGAAGTTTATAGCAATACAAGCCTACCTCAAGAAACAAGAAAAATCTCAAATAAACAATCTAACATTACACCTAAAGGAATTAAAGAAAGAAGAACAAACAAAACCCAAAGTTAGTAGAAGGAAAGAAATCATAAAGATTAGAGCAGAAATAAATTAAATAGAAACAAAGAAAACAATAGCAAAGATCAATAAAACTAAAAGCTGGTTCTTTGAGGAGATAAACAAAATTGATAAACCTTTAGCTAAACTCATCAAGAAAAAGAAGGAGAGGACTCAAATCAATAAAATTAAAAATGAAAAAGAAGTTACAACAGACACCGCAGAAATACAAAGCATCATAAGAGACGACTACAAGTAACTCTATGCCAGTAAAATGGAAAACCTGGAAGAAATGGACAAATTCTTGGAAAGGTATAACCTTCCAAGACTGAATCAGGAAGAAATAGAAAATATGAACAGACCAATCACAAATAATGAAATTGAAACAGTAATTAAAAATCTTCCAACAAACAAAAAGTCCAGAAACATATACCTTCACAGGTGAATTCTATCAAACATTTAGAGAAGAGCTAACACCCATCCTCTTCAAACTCTTCCAAAAAATTGCAGAGGAAGGAACACTCCCAAACTCATTCTGTGAGGCCACCATCACCCTGATACCAAAACCAGACAAAGATACTACAAAAAAAGAAAATTACAGAGCAATATCACTGTTGAATATAGATGCAAAAATCCTCAACAAAATACTACAAACAGAATCCAACAACACATTAAAAGGATCATACACCATGATCAAGTGGGATTTATCCCAGGGATGCAAGGATTCTTCAATATATGCAAATCAATCAATGTGATACACCATATTAACAAACTGAAGGATAAAAACCATATGATCATCTCAATAGATGCAGAAAAAGCTTTTGACAAAATTCAACACCCATTTATGATAAAAACTCTCCAGAAAGTGGGCATAGGGGGGATCTACCTCAACATAATAAAGGCCATATATGACAAACCCACAGCAAACATCATTCTCAATGGTGAAAAACTGAAAGCATTTCCTCTAAGATCAGGAACAAGACAAGGATGTCCACTCTCACCACTACTATTCAACACAGTCTTGGAAGTCCTAGCCACAGCAATCAGAGAAGAAAAAGAAATAACAGGAATACAAATTGGAAAAGAAGAAGTAAAACTGTCACTGTTTGCAGATGACATCATACTATATACATAGAGAATCCTAAAGATGCCACCAGAAAACTACTAGAGCTAACCAATGAATCTGGTAAAGTAGCAGGATACAAAATTAATGCACAGAAATCTCTTGCATTCCTATACACTAATGATGAAAAATCTGAAAGAGAAATTAAGGAAACACTCCCATTTACCATTGCAACAAAAAGAATAAAATACCTAGGAATAAACCTACCTAGGGAGACAAAAGACCTGTATGCAGAAAACTAGAAGACACTGATGAAAGAAATTAAAGATGATACCAACAGATGGAGAGATATACCATGTTCTTGGATTAGAAGAATCAATATTGTGAAAATGACTATACTAGCCAAAGCAATCTACAGATTCAATGCAATCCCTATCAAATTACCAGTGGCCTTTTTCACAGAACTAGAACAAAAAATCTTAAAATTTGTATGGAGACACAAAAGACCCTGAATAGCCAAAGCAATCCTGAGGGAAAAAAACGAAGCTGGAGGAATCAGACTCCTTGACTTCAGACTATATTGCAAAGCTACAGTAATCAAGACAACATGTACTTGCACAAAAACAGAAATATAGATCAATGGAACAGGATAGAAAGCCCAGAAATAAACCCACGCATCTATGGTCAATTAACCTATGACAAAGGAGGCAAGGATATACAATAGAGAAAAGACAGTCTCTTGAATAAGTGGTGCTGGGAAAACTGGACAGCTACATGTAAAAGAATGAAATTAGAACACTCCCTAACACCATATACAAAAATAAACTCAAAATGGATTAGAGAGCTAAATGTAAGACGGGACACTATAAAACTCTTAGAGGAAAACATAGGCAGAACACTCTTTGACATAAATCACAGCAAGATCTTTTTTGATCCACCTCCTAGAGCAATGGAAATAAAAACAAAAATAAACAAATGGGACTAATGAAACTTAAAAGCTTTTGCACAGCAAAGGAAACAAGACGGAAAGAGAATCCTCAGAATGGGAGGAAATATTTGCCAATGAATCAATGGACAAGGGATTAATCTCCAAAATATATAAACAGCTCATGCAGCTCAATATGCAAAAAACAAACAACCCAATCCAAAAATGGGCAGAAGACCTAAACAGACATTTCTCCAAAGAAGACATACAAATGGCCAAGAAGCACATGAAAAGATGCTCAACATCACTTATTATTAGAGAAATGCAAATCAAAACTACAATGAGGTATCACTTCATACCAGTTAGAATGGGCATCATCAGAAAATCTACAAACAACAAATGCTGGAGAGGGTGTGGAGAAAAGGGAACCCTCTTGCACTGTTGGTGGAAATGTAAATTGATACAGCCACTATGGAGAACACTGTGGAGGTTCCCTAAAAATCTAAAAATAGAATTACCATATGATCCAGCAATCCCACTACTGGGCATATACCCAGAGAAAACCATAATTCAAAAAGACACAGGCACCCCAATGTTCATTGCCACATTATTTACAATAGCCAGGTCATGGAAGCAACCTAAATGCCTATCGACAGACGAATGGATAAAGAAGAAGTGGTACATATATACAATGGAATATTACTCAGCCATAAAAATGAACGAAAGTGGGTCATTTGTAGAGACGTGTATGGATCTAGAGACTGTCATACAGAGTGAAGTAAGTCAGAAAGAGCAAAAGAAATATCGTATATTAATGTATATATGTGGAACCTAGAAAAATGGTACAGATGAACCAGTTTGGAGTGCAGAAATAGAGACAGAGATGTAGAGAACAAACGTATGGACACCAAGGGGGGAAAGCGGGCGGCAGGGAGATGGTGGTGGTGGTGGGATGAATTAGGAGACTGAGATTGACATATATACACTAATATGTATAAAATAGGTAACTAATAAGAGACTGCTGTTTAAAAAATAAATAAAATTCAAAAATTCAAGAAAATAAAAATAAAAAATAATTTAAAAAGTCATGTATGAATTATGCAGAAAGTTTTCGAGTATTTCCTAGACCCCACCTTTCCTGGCCCTTCACAGCTGAAACTACTGAGATCTAACAACATAAGAAAGTTTTCAACCTAGACAACAAGGGGTGCCATCATAGTCAGAGCTAAGGGAAGAAAGTCAAGGAGAGTACAGTGAGATGAAAGGTTTCTTAAAAGTAAAAGGTAACACATTTACACTTAGATTTTAAGTTTCTCAAATTAAATGCCAAAATTAAACATCTCTTAGTTTAAAAGAGTGGCTGGCAAGTTCAAGGAGAAATATCAAATACTAATACAATATCTTCTCAGCATCACAATTAAATTCCTCCTTTTCTCAATATAGTACCACTGCCTTCAATAATGGTTTCTATTTATATTTTACTAATAAATACTACCATGGAAAACAAAAATCTTAATAATGTTTTGTAGTTTTTAGTGCAAAAGTCTTACACTTCCTTGGTAAGTTTATTTATAAATATTTATTATTTTTGATGCTGTTATAATTGGCCTTGTTTTCTTGATCCCATTTTCAGATTGTTTATTGATAGTGTGTAGAAATAACTGATTTTTGTATACTGATCTTGCATCATGAAACTTTGCTGAATTCATTTATTAGCTCTAATAGTTTTTTGGTTTCTATTGTTTTCTTTTTGGCAGATTTTTTAGGATTTTCCATATATAAAACACATCATATGCAAGTAGACTACGTTTGTATTTTTCCTTTCCAATCTGAAAGCCCTTTATTTCTTTTTCTTACCTAATTGCCCTAGCTAGAATTTCCTTTACCATGTTGAACAGAAGTGGTGAGCATGGATATCCTTGTCTTACTCCTGATCCTGGGGGGAAATTATTCAGTCTTTCACGATAAAGAATGATGTTAGCTATGGAGTTTTCACAGATGGCCTTTCAGTTGGTCTCTTTTGAGGAAAAAAAAAAGACACACCCTTCTTTTTTCAACTTCTAAGAAAGAAAATGTATTTGTTCCTAAAGACTACCACCCATGATTCCTCTTTACTCCTTCAGTCTACTTCCTAAGTGGTACTTTGTCCCAGTCAGTGTTTTCCAACATGGTTAATAAACAATACATCAGAATCACCTTGAGGGTTGATTTAAAAGGCAGATTCTTGTGTCCCTCCCCAGAGTATGATGCCAAAATCTCTGGGTCTGGAGCCCAGGCATCTGCATTTAAACAAGCCCCCACATGATTCCTTATGAAAAGAAAAGAAAAGAGTTTAGTTTTCAAATAAGCTTGTGAATACTGTCAAAATAGATATTAAAGGCTGAGTATGCTGAAAAAATATATATAAACCCACTTAAACTAGTAAATTCCAAATGTATTTTACTAAGAAATTTTGGGGGGCAAACACCAATTAATCAAGTGGAATACAGTATAAAAAATGTTAGGTAATCACTTTTCATAAATCTGGTGGTGGGGAAAAAAACACTTTTCCTAAGTCTAAGGAGATCCAAACAACCACAAAGCCAGCTATCAATGAAAGATGTTCAATAGTAGAAAAGAAACGTGAACAATGGTTGCGCCATGTTGTTCTTTTTGGCAAGATTACAGCCACCCAGATGCCTTGTTCATAAGGGTCTTTACAGACACTGAGTCTGCACATTGTTCTGTGAAATGGAAAAAGGAAGAAGAAACTAACACAATATTATAAATCAACTATAATTCAATACTTCAATTAAAAACATTAAAAAAAATCTATCCCTGACCCTTATTGACTAGGAAGAGGGAAATGCCTGTAAGCTGTGGGCAAACAGCAGCATCATGGTACCCAAGGAGCACCTTGCTATTTGTTGTACAGAGTAAGGCAGTGAACAAAGCAATTGGGTGCCGAACATAGCTATCCCCTACCTGAGTAGCAGTGTTTGTAAAGCACTTCAGAGGCCTTCCCTGTCATCTTTTCCAGCCAGCTCTGCCCTCTACCCTTTCTCATGCTCTCTTAAGGGGAAAGATGGGCCTGATCCATTTTGCTGGGGTCCATGTTATGCTCCAATATCTCCAGGCCTTTGCCCTGCTGCCAGGCAGCTTCCTTTCCACTTTATCAGTAGAGATGAAGATAATAATACTTTAGTGAGTACTCTATATGTGCCAAGCATGGTGCTATGACCTCTACATTTTCCCATTTAACCCTCACTCACGAGTTGGTACCATGATGACATGTGACCTTGAGCAAGTCATTTCAAATTTCTGACTTTCTATTTTCTCATCACTAAAATAGGAATAAAAAGAACATCCATCTCATGGGTTTGGACTTCAGTGGGATAATCCACACACTGCTCTGAGACTCTCGGGTTCGTAGTAAGTGTTCAGTAAGTCTGAACTAGAGTTAATGTTATTCCCACTTTTTTTTTTTTTTCTTTTTTTTACAGATAAAGGGACTGAAGCTCAGAGACAATAAAGCACTTTTCCAAGGTTATGCAGACACTAAGTGGTCCTGCTGGGATTTAAATGTCAAACTTCAGCATCTTTGCCCTTAACCATGACACCGTGCCACCTCCAAACACCACTCATCTTGTGTGGTGCATCTTAGGTCCTTCCTCTGCCAGATTTTCAATAACTCGCAGTAGACTTTCTCTGTCTTCTGAACTCATAACATTTATTATCTGTACCACTTATTCATGTTAGTACGTTCTAATGAATATTTAATATTGGAAACTAAAAAATAATCCTGAAATTCACACCTCGTAAACTCAATCACATAAATAAACTTCTTTTGAGCATCTTCTGTGTGTCAGGCACTGTGATAAGGTGTGGGGTTTTGACATCCTTGCCCACATGGAGCTGCTACAGGAGGAAGAGGGACATTAATGGAAGGGTTCCATAAATAAGTGCAGGACTGCAGTTGTGGTGCGTGCCCTGAAGGAGAGGTGATGGATGCCTGAGAGTACGATGGGGGTGGTGGGGTTGGGTAGAGTCAGAGATGCAGTGAGGAGAGTTGACCTGAGATGAGAGCTCAGCTAAGAAGAAGAGGAGTTGCTGATGTAAAGAAGGGCAGTGAGAACAACCCAGGCAGAGGGTACAGCATATGCAAAGGTGCAGAGGTGTCACGATGGGGGCAGAATGGCACATTCAAGGGATCAAAAACTGGTGAGCGTCTCCAGCGGACATGGACAGATGAAATTGCAGAGGCTGGTAGGGACCGGGTATTGAAGAGTCAAAGATCATGCTGAGAAGTCTAAGTTTATATAAATACTATAGAAAAACATTTAAATTTTGAGCAGGTTATAATGCAATCAGTTTTGTATGTGAAAAAAATCATGTCTTTGTCTGCAGCAGTAGGGCGAGCAATATGCATGCAGGGAGAACATTATGGGGTCTGCACTGTCTTCCAGATGAGAGATGGTGGTAGCCCCGGTGAGGATGATGGAGATATAAGTAGGATAGGGGGTGAGATAGAGTCAGGAGGTGACAGCTGAGTAGAGATATAAAGAAACCTACAGGCCCTCCATCACGTTGATCTGCCTTCCAGCAGCTGCACTTTCACTTCTCTGGACAATTAAATTTATGTGTCAATTTGACTGGGCCACGATACCCAGATGTGGGGTCAAACACTAGTTCGTATGATGCTGTGAAGGTGTTTTTTAGATGGCATTAATATTTTTAACAGTAGACTTGGAGTAAAGGAGATTACCTTCTGTAATATGGATGAGCTTCATCTAATCAATTGAAGGCCTTCAGAGAAAATAAAGGTCCTCCAAAGAAGAGAGAATTCTGTCTTTAGTCTACTTTTGGATTCCAGCTGCAACATTAGCTCTTTCCTGGGTCTCCAGCCTGCTAACTAGCCTTGCAGATTTTGGAATTATGGACTTGGCAGCCTTCAACAATGGTAGGAGCCAATTCCTTAAAACCTTCTCTCTCTCTCTTTCTCTCCGTGTGTGTGTGTATAATGTATATATAATAATAATAATATATATATTCCTACTGCTTCTGATTCCCTGGAGAACCTTGACTAATGCACTCATATTATTATAGAAGGAGTAGCTGTGTGCTCCCACTAAAGTCCAATCCTTTTACCAGAGACATGCTAGCATTTCTTCCCTCTGTCTCCTATGTCATCAGTTTCTGTTTTGTTATGTTTTGCTGCTGGATTATTTGTATCATTGGCTTTATTTCTCATCCTAAAACATCACTTTTTCTATTCTCCTTGGAGAAATGGCTGATTCCAGATCTGGGGCAGAAAGTGTACAAGATAAGCCTGCAACATCTTGTCACACCAGAGAGCAAGGAGGCCATCAAAAACTATTAGAATCATGTTTAAAAGACTCAAGAGTCCATTTGAATAGGCTGTTATTGGGCCAACAATGGGTCAATTGTAGTATTTATAACGATAATATGTGCAATGGATTGGAACACACAAAACATGTTAAACCCATGTGCATTTTTCTTAATGATATTTAAATGTAAAATTACTGGTCACTTTTGAAGATTACTAAGGAACGAACTCACTACTTTGAAAACTGGTAAATAAAGTATGAGGCATTTTTCTTGCCTTTCCTGTTGGAGATGTAACTCTGAGTAACCTAATAGCTGATGAAGGGAAGTTTTTCTTTATAGATGATTGCAAACAATAAATAAAGAAGGAATGATAGAATTAGAATATCACCATTTTGCAATTCTTCATAAGTTAATGGTGTATGTGTATGTACGTGTGTTTGTGTGTGTGTATATATATATGTATACATAGATATATACACAAATATGTCTGTATATTTACATATGTGTGGGTGCATGCATCTGTATTCTGGATCTCATTTAGCCATACATATCAGATACAGGCAACATAGGGGACAGAAGAACATGTTAAATGACACTAATGATGTCATTAGCAAAATCTCAACTATGAGATACTCTATACAACAAACAATTACAAGAACAAAGGAAGGAAGGAAGAGAAAGAGACAGAAGGAGAGAAATGGAGAGGAGACTGATAGATTAAATAGATCTAAGATAGAATAATGGTCACCTCTGGCAGGAGACATATAGGTTAAGAGGGGACATGAGGAAATCTGGGTTGTTGACTATGTTCTATATTTTGATCTGAATGGCAGTTTTACAAAAATTCATTGAGTCGTAAACCTTACGTTAGTTTATTTTTCTATGTATTTTATATCTCATTGAAAATTTGAGAGAGAGAGAAAGAATAACTTAAAAGACATACCAACTACATGCAACATATGAACCTTATTTGGATCTTTTTTAAACAAATAAACAAAACCAACGAGACAACTGAAAACATGTGAACTACGACTGAATATCTGTTTGTGTTCATGTACTATGAACATGTTTCTCAGTAGTGTTTTCATCTTTGGGAGGTACACTTGGAAGTATTCATGGATGGAATGATAAGGTATCCAGCAAATGAGACACGATGCTGAGGAGGGTTACGCACAAAGTTTCCAATCGTCCAGGAAGAGCGAGGCCTGATGAGAGGAGACTGTACATCCTAGGTCGCATCTTTGGTCAGTGAGGTGAGTGTGTAGAAGGTTGGTAGATAGCAGAGAAGGTAGCTCAATGACATAAATATCAAAGGAAAAGAATTTTTACAAACAGGTGGAATAGTAGCTTTCTGAAATATACAGAAGAGATCAACTTCCCCTCTTGGCCCAGAGGTTGGAGCAGGTAAGAAAATAAATAGCACCTTGCATGCCTGATCCTGCTGTAAATGTCACACACATCCTGCTCCCTAGTATAGTATCTTAAACACTTAACATCTACTGGTTTATTAATTACAATTTGCTTTAAAATGTGTCCTCTTATCTACGTAGCAGCATCAAAAATAATCTTGCCAATTAGATTCCCTTTAACTATAACATAAAATACTGAATAAACATATTGAGGAAGGATCAAATCAAATAAATAAGTTAAATGTATTTTTATATAAATCAAAATATTGTTAATAAATTTCTGTCAAGATATTCCCACCCGAGAAAAAAATAGAATTATTCTAAAAATGAATACACCAGGGCTCTCTATAGTGTATCTACCATACTTTCAAGCACTATGAAGATGAAAATACTCTACTGTAGTGCGAGTTGGAGCTCCTTGAAATTTCCAAATAGCTATGTCCACCCAATAGTATAAAATCCGAGACATGCCCATCTAAGTCTTGGGAGTGCATATTGAATGAATGAGAATTGTTCTTATTCCCTTTCTTGCTCTATTGACCTATATGTTCTTTTGTAGGTATTATTATAATAGCTAATATGATTGACTTAAACAAATATGAGTTTATTTTTCTCTCATACCAGGTGAAGTTGGTCCCACAAATTCATCAGTGCCCTGGGATAGTTCTTGTTCTTGTCTGCCACCCTTAGGGCGGGTCTTCCATCCTAATTTTCTCCACCTCCAGCCTCAACTGCTGAGTTCCAAACAACAAGAAGAAAGGGAAAAGGAAGGAGGGGCATTCCACATTTCAAGAAACAAAAATTTGCTAGAAATCTCCAGCAAACTTCCACTTCAATTGCATATCCCAGAACCATGACAATCACACCTAGCTGAAAATGAGTCTGGGAAACATGCTTGGATTTTTTTTTTTTTTTAATAGCTGGGTAAATTGTCATCCCAAATAAAATTGGGTTTATTATTAATGAAGAAGTAAAAGTGGATATTACATCTAAAACTAACAGTCTGCCATAGTTATATAATACAGACACACACATACACATTTAGGTATGCAAAAATATTAAAGATTGAACTATAAAAATATTAGAACAAAAACTATTTCTCTTTTTACCTCTAGGTAGGAGTATTACAAATCTATTAGGAGGACCTGCCTTGGGATATTAGTTTATAGTGCTCTTGTATTTATCTCATAATATTGAAGTATCTCATGCCTTTCATACATATTGGGGATTATTCTCAATTTTCAAAGACTAAGATACCTAATTAAAGCAAAAGGCCTTACTCAATCACATCAAATTATACCCTTTGGCGGGGGGGTAAAGAAGATGTACAGTAATGGAGAAGGACATACATGCAGTATCAAATTAGTTCTATTTTTGCATTTCTTTTTTCTTTGTTCTTCCCCCATTTCCTAAATACATCTTCCCAGAAGGACTACCCTGCACTCACTCTTCTGGCCTTCATTCCTCGTGACTATTTTTTTTTTTTTTTTTATAAATTTATTTATTTATTTATTTATTTATGGCTGTGTTGGGTCTTCATTTCTGTGCGAGGGCTTTCTCTAGTTGTGGCAAGCGGGGGCCACTCTTCATCGCGGTGCGCGGGCCTTTCACTGTTGTGGCCTCTCTTGTTGTGGGGCACAGGCTCCAGACGCGCAGGCTCAGTAGTTGTGGCTCATGGGCCTAGTTGCTCCGCGGCATGTGGGATCTTCCCAGACCAGGGCTCGAACCCGTGTCCCCTGCATTGGCAGGCAGATTCTCAACCACTGCGCCACCAGGGAAGCCCCTCCTCGTGACTATTTACGTATTCATACTTTTCAATTTTGAAGCCTTTTGAAACATCCCAGAAAAATATTTGATCTCAAAGATATGAAAGCAAAGATTTCATATTCAACCCTCCCTATGGATCTGCTAGTCTTTACAGATTTACAACATTCTCAGAGCATTAATAGAGAAATTTTCACAACTTTATTATTTAAAATATTTATAGTTTTCAATTATGCAAGAAATGGGCAATTTCACTGCATTTATTATGGGTCTAATTCTTGCCAGTCAGTGAGTTTACTATGTAGGCAGTTTATAAAATGGAAAGGATATACACAGTCAAGTTTATCTTTTATCTTCCTCTAATTTTATTGAAACTTCAACCAGCTAGTTTCCAAGGATAGATATCTACAGTACCATCCACTCAGTACCACAGCCCAGTGAAGAGAACCTTAGGAAATGTAATTGATCCACCTTGACGCATAACATCTGTGAGGCTTGGACCACTGCTGAGAGCTTGAGCTACATTTCTCTTGTCAAGGGAGGTTACTAAAACCTGGAAAATGCCCAAAGGAGTGTGAAGTGATGAAAGGTCCAGAAGGGAAGCACAGCTTGGAAAATGTCCAGCAGAACACAGGCAAATTTTACCATCTCAAAAAGAATACATTATATTTAGGAAATGTAAAGCTCTTGGCATCCAGAGACTTCACAAAGCCCTTGCTATTTCCAGGCTTGCAGGAGGCCCTGACCAGTTGTTGGTCTGTATCTCAACCATCTGTCTTTGAGAACATTCCCTCAAGGTTTCCATCTGTCAGCTGGGTCACCTCTGTCTGTCTCTCAACTCTACCTGGTGGATACTGTGCCTACAATTTCCCTGTTGTTATCTGTAATCAGCCTCGAAGCCCTTGGTTATTCTTGCTGATAATTTATTAACAGGCATGTACTCTATATTCCTAGTTCTATTCTAAAAGCTTTACAAATATTAACCAATTTAATCCTCATAACAATCTTATGGAGTAGTTACAATTATCCCCATTTTTCAGACGAGGAAAATGGAGAGGTCAGGTACTTTGCCCAATATCATCTAGCTAGTAAGTGGTGGGTCTGAGATTGCACCCAGGCTTTTTGGCTCCAGGCTTTAACCACCAAACAATCATACCCCATGTCATTGGAGTAAGGGGCCTTGACTTTGGAGGTCATGTTGTCAAATTTTACTGATGAAGAAATTCCTATGAAAGTCCCTGTGAATGATGGTTGGTCAACTTTGACTTGGATTCCTTCTTCCCTGAGGTTAAGAAGCCCTCCAGATCTGTTACCCAAGTCACCAGTGGTGAATCTAATCTCATGTGACTGGCTTCATGTTAAACAAAGAGGACAAGTGGATGCCGAGATCTTTAGCATCGGCACCACACTGTTGCTATTTCTCTTTCCTCTCTCAGGGGGCACAAATGAGAGACCTGCCATTAATACCTCTGTATTCTGTTGGCCAGTGCTGCCCGGTAAAATCTGGAGGCAGACCAGTAGAGTTTTAACTCTTGCTAAACCGAGTCACTTCCGTGTTTGGCAGAGCATGCTGAAAAATTCCAAACACAAACATTTTATTTTACTTGGAATGGAACAGAATAAATAACCAAAGCCAACCTGTATGACGGCATCTCAAAATAATGGAGAGAAAACCCAGAACAAAGGAACTTTCATCCTTTTCCCCATTCAGCCGCTAACTGCCCTCAGAAGCTTCCTCATTCCTTATTTTTGTCCTGAAGCGAATCCTGCCGACCCAGCTTCCCTCACAAGATCAATTTCAATCCAAAGATATGTACTGACTTCCCATTGGATAAAAGACACATAACTAGGCCTTGAGGATAGAACAGTGAACTAGACCCAGCCTCACAACAAATAGTTCAACCACAAAAGAGTGGTATGAGTTCTCAGAAAAATTAAAATGTGTGATGAGACTTCCAGGAAGATGAAGCAACTAAACCATGAGGTCAGAAATAAAAGATATTTAACCTGAGGCAAAAAAAAAAAAAAAAAAATGAGAAGCATCTCCTGAGTTTTAGGGTTTCCAACGGTGCCCAGTTACATAAGCAGAAGATAAACTGGGGGCAGCCTGCTGCCCTAGCTCAGCCTGAGAATATACACAGACCAAGTTACAGAAAATAGGTTTATATTCTATTAGGTTATGTAAATAGGTTTGCTGTTTAAATGCAAGGGGGAAATGCAGGACTATTCTGAGCCTTTAGCAGAAAAACTAAGTGAAGGAAAAGTCACTTTCTTTTCAATTTCTCAGTTTCTTTCATAGTGGATTCTCTCGGAGGACAGTGACCCTGGGTCTTCCAGAGTTGTTTACAGTCATTTCCACTGGTCACTCAGCATGGGTGGCTTCCACAATTGCTGGTTCACCAGGGCAAAGGGGACACGAAAAATGACCCCTCTCACAGCAGTAGAGCCACCTGGAACAGAGCTAGAATGTTGTTAGGCCCCAATTCAGATTTTTCTACCTTCCTTAGGAAGGGTCTCCTAAAATGCCTTCAATTCAGAGTATTTATGCAATTATAGGATGACCCTTAAATATTCATTTCTCAATGCAAGAAGAGATAGTCATGAAGGTCCTGAATGGGGAATGGCTTTAAGTATTGATCCTTAATTTTAGAAACAACAACTTAAATTTTGAATACTCTTTCATTCATTTAAAACGCTTATTCTTTCCAGAGAGAAAAGAAGAATTCCATCATTTGGATGGCTCACACCTAGCTATGCTAAAGACTAGATAACACACAAGAATAGGAGGAAATGACTTCTAAAATTATATAAGTCCTAGAGAAATAATAAAATAACTAAAGAGGGATGTTCAGGAAATGCTCAAGAAAACAGAATAGATAAAATAGAATAGTATTCCCTGCTAGGTATACTCTTCACAAAGTGAGGTCTCGGGGGCAAGGTTTATTTTTCTTTTGGGGAAAATGCTACAGGAGGAGTGCAAGCGATGTATCGTGCAGTAAATCAGGGTCTAATACCTTCTTTTGAAGAGCCGCTACGTTTTATTTCCCTGAAGCTTAACAAAATCACCAGGGTGAGACTAGGGTAAGTGTTGACAATGAAACTTCTGGACTGGGGTATTTAGAAGGAGGCTGACAGTACCCTATCAGTAACTGTTGTAGACAATGTGTATTGCCTATCCAATATCTATTTTCCTCTTCTCCTGCCTAACAGAACCCTGTTTGTTTGGGAATGGCAGTGTGCACAGCCCCAGGAGAGATAACCACTCCCATAACACTGGAGTGACCATGTGATACAATTATAACTAAAGAGGTTGAAGCAGAATCCTGCTAGGAGCTCTGGGTAAACATCTGCGTTTCCTATTAAAAGCAAAGATATGGATGCTTAAACACAACTGTGATAAGCTGAGCTACAGCAGCCATTCTGCCTTCATGAGGTCACAACCAACACCTTAAAGCTGGCAGGGCAGAAAGAGAGAAGCTGCGTAGATCTCTCTTAGTGATGTTGAGCAGCTCTACCTGTCCTGGACAGCCTAACTCTGGAATTGTGAGAAAATTGGTATTTACAGATAAGCCTACTCCTGGCACCATAATCCCGTTATTCACATCCTTAGAAGCATCTGTGAGGAGAGATGAACAGTATCCTCCTCCTCCTCCTCTACCACCACCACCACCCTCTCACCTCTACCTGTGCCCCAACCCCGAAAATGGAGAGCAGCCTGATCCAGTAGACAGAGTATCCGGGTTAGAATGAGAACACCCAGGTGCACATTCCAGCTACACCACTTAATAACAATGTAGACCTGAGCACTTAACTTTCCTGAGTCCCAATTTCTTCTTCTATAAAAATCAAGAGAATGATATGAGTTGACAGTACGTTTGCTGAACAACACAAAAAAAGTAATGGTTCCCTTAGAATCTCAACAAATCTAGAAGGGGATGGAGTGGAAAGTCTCAGTAAATCAAAAATTGGGTGGGGGTAAGGGATAAATAGCAATTTGCTTATTGTCCTTCATGAGTCAGCTTCAAAGTCCCCCAGTTTTTACCACCACATTCTGCATTTCCAGAATATTCAGACCCCTTGTTGCCTTGTCAGTTTAGAACCACTAGGAGTTACCAGACCCTCTATACGGGCAGTTAACCAAAGGTATCTATGCTCTGTATACTTCTTATAGCAAGAACTTGTGGATTTTCTCTGCTCTGAGTTTACTAAATTGACATATATAGAAGGGATTTGACATGTAATTTATGTATTGTAGAGATAATTTCTCTCTGTACATTTCTTTTTTGTAAATGAAAATTAAGCCAGCAGTGGAGTTGGTGAGAATATCTCTGCTGTTTAATCCTGATTTTATGTAAACCAATCCTCATGAGAAGACACTGGGAGGATAAACTCTTAACATGATTGCAGATCGAGGCTGTGAGTTTCCATTAACTTTATGACAGTTTACACAATCAGATTCCCATATCCCAAGAATATATGATACTTAGATCTTCTTTTACTTCTAAGATCCACCTTGATTTTAAAATTATGATAATGTACCCATAGAAAACACAAGAGGCTAAAATTATACCCACAATAAACATAAGATGTGAGAATGTGTCATACGACCTTAAGTTTAGCATAATGATGGTTGCTTTAATTGAGCAGTTGTGGCTCTAATGCACAGGGATTCACAACAGAAGGTAGACTGTCAGATTCTTTACATTCTTAGAAAATAGTCAGCTATCTTTTGCCTTAACTGTGTTTTGTCAGAGCTTTCAATTACCCTCTGAGAAACTGAGAGAAGGTATAGTCAGACCTGGTATGTAGAAGTAAGCTTTTAATGAAGGAGTGCACTGTTCTGCTCTCCCACTCAATAGAGCACTGTGGGCAGGTTTGCTTCACGAAGACTCACTCACCCAGTGGATGGGGGACAAGGAGGTGACCCCAACAGGCCCATGATTGATAATGAGTGGATGCTTCAAAGAGCAAAGTTGCACATGTTACTAATGATGCCGGCAGGAAGAAATCATCTTCTAATGAATTCATGTTCTCTTTTTGCTATTTTGTCAAGACGCTATATAGTACTAAAATGCAAAACAAACTAACAAAAACAAATAATTTTGTTTAAACACTAAGAACAGCAGCATTTTAATTCTAGCAGTCTGCAACTATTTTATCAAACTCAAAACTTTCTCTGCGCCTCAGTTTCCTTGTTCTTAAGTATAAGATTCTAATAAACAATCTCTAACTTTCCTTCGTCTTATAAGATCCTATTATGAAGCTCAGCCATCTCTGACCTAGAGAAGGCTTGCTTCTTTATGGCTACAGAATTAAGGCTGCACATCCTTGTGTTCAAATACAATCTGGGCTACATAGGACTTGTGTAACTTTTAAAGTTATCTAGTCTCTCTTAACTCCAGTTTCCTCATCTGTAAAATGGCCATAACAACAAGGGCACTTGATTTATAGGGTTATTAGGAAGCTCAAAGTAGATCTTACCTGAAAAGCACTAAGAATAATGACTGCTGTGATACTGACTCAATGTATGTTGTTTATCTTCATTACCACAGAAAGAAATTTGTGGTCACTGATGCTGTGGGGTTTAGGTAGCATTATGAACTACCTGACCCTCCCCCAGCCCTCTGCCAGGTATTTTACAACTTGAAGTAGACATCTGTGAATTTTAAAATCTTCTTTTCATATATAAGTACTCTTAAAGGATGAACACATTAAACTATTGCCAGTGGTTCACTCCTCAATGTGCATTATTTTATTATGTCCTCTGGCTAGGTGAGGTCAATGTGCTAAGAGTCAGCAAGTTGTGATGGGGAGAAATAGAAGAGAATGTATGTAAAACCGGGACACTCTGGATGGCATCTCAGGGTGGACAGCACAAGGCCTGAGACACTGGCAGGGAAAAGGGCAGCAGAGGGATGGACAGACACCAAAAGTAACTTGGTTGAATGCCAGCCTTGTTTCTAGAAATATTAACCTGTTAGAACTCTGAGGCAAGAACCAAGTTCTAGTCATCTCTGTTCCCCAGAACCCAGTACAGTAATGAGAACACAGGAGCTAGCTAATCAGTGTGTTACATTGGGGGTCAGCTAACAACAGCCCACTTCCTGTTTGTTGTAAATAAATTTTTATTGACTCAGCCAGGTCCATTTTTTTATGTACAATCTATGGCTGCTTTCACGCTTGACAGCAGGTCTGAGTAGTTGTGACAAAGACTGTAGACCTGCAACACCTAAAATATTTGCTATTTTTTGCTAACTGGCCCTTCACATAGATAAACTCTGCAAACTCTTGTGTTAAATAAATGATGAATACATGAATGAGTGGATAAATGTAATAATAGAAAAATTTTCCAAAAACAAAACAAAAAGACAAGAAGAATGACTAATGTTCGCTTTAGGTCCAAAAAAAGTGACAAAAACACAAAATAGGAAGATAAAAAGCATTGGAAGCTCGCAATTGCTAAATAATGGACCACATTCAAATGCGTTCTCTTTAGCACATACCTGTGTTCTGTTTATGTTTGAAACCTACTTGAAAGTTGAAAGCATTCTGTTTGGTGGATATAGTAGGGGGTGGAATGTGGCAAGCATACTAGTCAAGGACAAATAAAATGAGGTCTTCTCCAGGATTTTATCGTGGAATCAAATCACACAGCAGAAAGAATACCTCTTAGTTACCTTGTCTCATTTCTGCACTGCCCATCCAAAGGACGGGGATCGGGGTTGGGGGTGAGAGGGTCGTTAGTGTCCTTGATGCACTTGGAGGACAGGCACCATTTTGCAGAGTAAGCGTTCCTTACTTGGGTATTAGTAAAATCTATTCTGCTCAACCCCGATGACCCTGAAGAGATTTGGCTCTGGCATCTTTGCTCCAAAATACTCATTGAGTTGAACCTACAGTGGACTTTGGACTTCCAGGTTTCTCTAACTCCAAGCCAGAGAAAATAAATAAGGGAAGAAAGAAAGAAAGGAAGGAAGGAAGGAAGGAAGGAAGGAAGGAAGGAAGGAAGGAATAAAGAAAGAAAAAAAGAAAGAAAGGAAGGAAGGAAGGAAGGGAGGGAGGGAAGGAGGGAGGGAGAAAGGAAGGAAGGAAGGAAGGAAGGAAGGAAGGAAGGAAGGAAGGAAGGAAGGATGAAAGGAAAAAGCCGTGTTGCCAGCAGGGGCACTGTTGACTCTGTAATCAGGATGCCATTAGGGATTTGACAGAAACTCTAACAAAGTAGCAGAGTCGAACATGCATGTAAGATGCTCTGTCCTGAGGTCTTGTTCTCCTAAAGCCACCCCAAAGTGGGTGAAGGCAGTCCCTCTGAATAACTTAGATTGAAAAATGTGGCGACCTTGAGTGATGGCTAGTTTATTTGGCTCCTCCATCTGCTTTTAATATTGTCAAGTTTTAATCAGGCTGTGCTATAGGAAGAACTCAAGATGTAAAACAGGATCAATCATGCCCTTCTGTTGACCAGCACTCTAAATATCACAACTCCTGGGAAAGAGATGGAAGCTGGCAGGCCACAGGACTCTTGGAGGTCTACGAGAGCCTGAAAAGTAAGCAATGGAAGAAGGATGCTGTCTTATCCAAGGACTAAGCTGCTGCCCTTGCCTCCCGGCTGATGTGAAAAGAGACCCAAATTGGCTTCCTTTCTTGTTCCTCTATGTGCTCCTAGCTTAAAAGGAGAAACTGTTTGTTTCATAAAGAGTTCCATAATTTTTCTTTGTGCCAAGAATATATTTCAGTTGCTTTTACTCCACTATTAGAATAAGTGACCTGAAGAGAAGTTCTTCCCTCTTGCATCATCTAAGGAATCTCTTGTGAATGGCGACAGGGCAAGTATGTCATTTCCAACCACGAGTCTTTTGGTTAGAAACTCACCCCAGAAATTTTCCCTTTGAACTTATTCTATTCTTTCTCTTTATCTTCATCACCATCAAACCATTTACCAGGAACTTATGATTCAGAGAGTAATATGGAGGGAGGGTCATAGGCAAGTGTGTGTGCACAGGTGTATGTGTGTGGCGGGGGGAGGGGGCAGAGCAAGGGGAGGGGAGGTAGGAAAGCATTGCTCACAGAGAGAATCCTCTTAGCAACTACTCAGAGAGGGAGTAGTCGAGAAAGAAGGTACTGGCAGGCTTGCCTTGTTAGAACAAGGACTGTGTGAAGGGACTTACAAATGAAGAGTGATTGTGGAAGACCTTACATTCTGGGCCAAGAGGTTTATAGTTTATTCTGCACCTGATAAAAAGCACTGAAGGATTTGGGGCAAAGGCTGATTTGATCAGGGTAGTTGATTAAACTAAGAGTGGACTTGGAATGCAGTTGAACAGAAAAATCCAGACACAGGGCAATAGGAAAGAAAAAGCCTCAAGAGTTTGGGTTGGCGGAAGACAGACAAAGGCCCAGATTTTGAGTGGAAAAGATAGATTTCTCAAACATAAAGGAAAAATTTATGTACTGACTTGGGATGGAAAGAAGGAAGAGCCAAAGATAACTTGGATATTTTGAGCCCAGATGACGGGAAGGAAGAATAATGAAACCGCTAAGAGAAACGGAAAAGTCTAGAGAGAGAGTCAGATTGGAGAAAGAGATGTTGAGTTAGGTTTTAGATGGGTAGAGTTAACCCTTTGTCACTATCTGTTCGCTCCCAATCACACTTATTCCAATCAGTGTCATGAAATAATCTAAGATGATTTGGCTTATCACAGTACCGCAGCACCCAGGATGGCACTGTCGTTAATCTCCTGACAAGAGACCATCTGCTTTTTACTTCATGTCAACTTTAGGAATCATGGGATTCATCCTTTGCCACAAAGACAGAGGGGAAAGTTACAGGAAATCTTAGACTGAAATCTGGCTTCCAGACAAGGAAAGAGACCAGCTGCCTGAGGATGTGGCTTCCTCACCCAGTGCTTTTCCAGCTGCTCTGCCATCACCTCTTATCTCTCCCTCTCCACACTCCTTACAAGCACCGTGAACTGAGAGTGGGCTAAGACATGCCCTAGAATTTTCCTTGAATATAAAGCATAACTTTATACTGTATAATTTCCTATTATAAAACAGCAGAAAACTTTTCTTACAGTATATTATTCTTTAAAAGAGAAAAAAAATAAAGGAAGGAAGGAAGGGAGGAAGGAAGGGGAAGGAAAAGAAAGAAAGGGAAGGAGGGAGAGATGGAGGGGAGAAGGAAAAGAGGGAGGAAGGGAAAAGTAAAGGAAGAAGAGATGTAGGGGCAAGAGAAAGAGAGAGAGAACAAAAAGAAGGAAGAAATGGAGAGAAGGGGGAAGGAAAGCACCAGTACTCCAAACAGAAGTTAAGAGCTTTCAAAAAATTAGGTAAATCACTTTAATACCTCTGAATCTTCAGTTTTCCCCATTGGTGGAGATGCGTAATGACACATTATTACTCACCTAAGGGAGGTGAGATGAGGTAAAAGGACACCAATTATGCAAAAACAGAAGTAATTGAAAAAAAATTGTCTAACAATCTTGAAAAGTGATATTAAAGATATGGAAGATCAAGAGCCACCTTAAAAATTAAAATTATAAATCACATTAAATATGATACTAGTGTCACATTACTGGCTTTTCCTCACACTAGTGGCCAAATATTAAAACACTGAATATTAATATCGCCCATTAGAAAACCAATCATAATAAAAATCAATGATGGTAGATAATTAGATATTAGTGAACCCAAGCCACACTGGCAAGAACAGGACTTTTTTTTTTATATAACATAAAAAGATATTTTTCTGTAATTCCTCCAACTATCAAAATCTCCTTTGAATGGTAAGTATAAGAAATACCTGCTTATACCTGCTTTGAAGTTTATAATAACTGGTCTCTTGAACACTAATGACATTTATCGTATAGAAAAGTTAACTAAATACCCTATTAGGAGTACCTCTCTCTCCTCATTCCATATTTTTCCCACTTAAAACAACAAACAAAAAAAATTCTTGGAAAGCTAAGTGTAAAAAAAATGAAATTAGAGCATTCTATATCACCATATACAAAAATAGACTCAAAATGAATTAAAGACCTAATTGTAAGACCAGATGTTATAAAACTCCTAGAGGAAAACATAGGCAGAACACTCTTTGACGCTAATCACAGCAATATTTTTTTGGATCTGTCTCCTAAAGTAAAAGAAATAACAGCAAAAATAAACAAATGGGACCTAATTAAACTCAAAAGCTTTTGCACAACAAAGGAAACCACTGACAAAATGAAAAAACAACCTACTGAATGGGAGAAAATATTTGCAAGTGATATGAACAATAAAGGATTAATATCCCACATATATAAACAACTCATACAATTCAACAGCAAAAAAATCAAACAGGGGCTTCGCTGGTGGTGCAGTGGTTAAGAATCTGCCTGCCAATGCAGGGGACACGGGTTCGATCCCTGGTCCGGGAAGATCCCACATGCTGTGGAGCAACTAAGCCCATGTGCCACAACTACTGAGCCTGCGCTCTAGAGCCCTCGAGCCACAACTACTGAGCCCGTGTGCCACAGCTACTGAAGCCCGCGCACCTAGAGCCCCTGCTCCACAACAAGAGAAGCCACCGCAATGAGTAGCCCATGCACCGCAACAAAGAGTAGCCCCCACTTGCCGCAACTAGAGAAAGCCTGCGCGCAGCAACAAAGACACAGTACAGCCAAAAGTAAAAGTAAGTAAAATAAATAAATTTTTCAAAAATCAAACAAACCTGATTAAAAAATAGGCAGAACTGAATAGACATTTTTCCAAAGAGGAAATGCAGATGGCAAACAGGCACATGAAAAGATGCTCAATGTTGCTAATCACCAGGGAAATGCAAATCAAAACCACAATGAAATATCACCTCACACCTGTCAGAATCACTATCATCAGAAAAAACACAAATAACAAATGTTGGTAAGGATGTGGAGAAAAGGGAACCCTCGTACACTGTTGGTGGGAATGTAAACTGGTGCAGCCACTGTGGAAAACAATACGGAGGTTCCTTTAAAAAACTAAAAATAGAGTGACCATATGATCCAGCAATCCCACTCCTGGGTATATATCTGGAAAAAAATGAAAACTCTAATTTGAAAAGATACATGCACCCTAATGTTCATAGCAGCATTATTTACAATAGCCAAGATATGAAAGCAACCTAGGCATCCATCAACAGATGAATGGATAAAGCTATGTGTGTATACACACACACACACAAAATTGAATACTACTCAGCAATAAAAAAGAATGAAATTTGAAATTTTGCCATTTGCAGCAACATGGATGGACTTGGAGGGTGTTATGCTAAGTGAAATAAGTCAGACAGAGAAAGACAAAAACTGTATGATATCACTTATACATGGAATCTAAAAAATAGAACAAACTAGTGACTATAACAAAAAAGAAGCAGACTCACAGACATAGAAAACAAACTAGTGGTTACCAGTGAGGAGGGGCAGGGAGGGGCAATATAGGGGTGGGGGAGTGGGAGGTATAAACTATTAGGTATAAGATAGGCTACAAGGATGCATTGTACAACATGGAGAATATAGCCAATATTTTGTAATAACTGTAAATGGAGTGTAACCTTTAAAAATTGTATTAAAAAATAGAACATTAAAAAAAATTAAAATTAAAAACAAAAATCCTAACCCAAAATACTGAGATAATGACTTAAAAGCAAAGTTTGGAGGCTGACTGACATTAGATGATAGCTCGATAACCGCTAAGCTTTGTCTTCTTTTGATTATCATCAGAGATTAACATGGAGCCTTAATTTTTTTTTTTTCTTACTTCAGGTATATTTTCTAAGTAAAAGTGAAGCTCTTCAATGGTGACCTAAATTGAAATCTCTGGAATGCTTAGAAGGCCTTTTCACATTTAATGGACAGATACACACGCAATTCTGCATAGTTTCTGAGAAGGGCTCACACAGGTAAAGAAGAAAGGCAAAGAAATTAGAGAAATTAAAGAGAAGAAATGAGCATTTTGGGGTTAAAGGAAGACATAGACTTCCTTGTAACTCCCATGGCTGGGAGAAATGAATCCTCACAAATTTAAAGACCTGAACTCCTTTCCAGCTGTGGCTGGGTTACCTGCCCTCCTTTGGTAATGGCAGCCCCACCACTGCAGAGCTTGCCCATGTTCTACACAGCTCCAAGCTCCTGTGCCAGGGCTTGCAAATGCTAACTAAAAGTCCTAGCCCAGCTGTGACATAACGAAATCATCAAATCCTAGCACATAACTTTATATCTCCAGGATTATTCCTCTTCCAGTTTGTACTGCCATTAAATGTTTTAGTTTTTAGGAAACCCCCTACACTGTTAGTGGGAATGTAAATTGGTGCAGCCATTGTGGAAAACAGTATGGAGGTTCCTCAAAAAACTAAAAATAGGGTTATCATGTGATCCAGCAATCCCACTCCTGGGCATATATCTGGAGAAAATGATAATTCAAAAAGATACATGCACCCCAATGTTCATTGCAGCACTCTTTACAATAGCCAAGACATGGAAGCAATCTAAGTGTCCATAGACAGATGAATGGATAAAGAAGATGTGGTATATTTATACATAATGGAATATTACTCAGCCATAAAAAAGAATGAAATAATGCCATTTGCAGCAACATGGAAGGACCTAGAGATTATCATACCAAATGAAGTAAGAAAGAGAAAGACAAATACCATATGATATCACTTATATGTGGAATCTAAAATATGACACAAATGAACTTATTTACAAAACAGAAACAGACTGACAGATATAGAGAACAGACTTGTGGTTGCCAAGGGGGACAGGGATGGAGGAGGGATGGAGTGGGAGTTTGGGATTAGCAGATGCAAACTATTATATGTAGAATGGATAACAACAAGGTCCTACTGTAGAGCACAGGGAACTATATTCAATATTCTGTAATAAACCATAATGGAAAAGAATATATATATTCTGAATCACTTTGCTGTACACCAGAAACTAACACAACATTGTAAATCAACTATACTTTAATAAAAATTAAATTTAAAAAATGTTTTACTTTTTAAAAGGCAACACATATAAAAACAAATGCACAGATAGAACAAAATCGAGCAAATGCTTGCACCAAACTGCCTAACACGATTCCTCAGTTCCACTTCAAAAAGGTTAGAATGATCATTCAAACCTGTAAGCATGTAGGAGTCTTTCAGCTGGTCCAGCCCAGCATTTTTGTTAGCTCACTTTTATTTACTAGCAGTAGAGTACATCTACCATCAAATTTTCCAGTTACCTCTAGCTATTTTCTTAGGTGCCTCAGCCGGTTTTCACATTATTTCCCTGTATATCTTATACCAACTTGATGAAGTGAAGTGGTGTTGGACACCCACACTGCCTTAGCATATTTGGACCCACAGACATTGGTACCCTCTCCATCTTCCAAACGAATGATATAGCAACAAAATAGCATGGATTAGGAAGTGTGGTGATACACAGCTCCAGCTACTGACCTATTTTTTTCAGTTCCCTGATTTAAATAAATCTGTTTTGCAAAAGGTTGAATTTATATGACCAATCAATCAATTAGGAGTAGTTATATTTCAAAATGTTCGTTTATCCAAATGATTCATTTTTGGTTGTTTTATTAAATGTAGCAATTTTGAAATTTATAAATGGGTTATATTTCAAAAGAGTTTTTTATAATGCCATTTGGTGAAACTTAGAACATATTTTTCCAAAGAAATCAATATGTAAATGATGGATAGGAATCTAGGGCAGGCCACAGATACCCACTTCTTCCATAGAGAGTTTGGTGTTGTCTACACCCACTAATGCATTTACTCACTAAACAAATAGTTAGTGAGCACCTACTATGTGCCAAGCCCTATTCCAGATGCTAAGGACACAGCCTACAAGGTGTCAGTTCTCAAGGGATTTAGATCCTAGTGGTGAGAGAAAGCAAGAGAAAATCAAGGAAACAATAAATCAGTAACATTATCTTAGATAGTAATAAGTGCTAAGGAAAAAACAAAGCTGGGGAATGTTACAAGTGAACTTGGGCAGGCGGGGAAAGTGGGGCTATATTTGGTAGGGTGTTCAAGGAAGATCTCACTGAGAAGCTTACATTTGAGCTGGACCTGAATGGTGAAAGGATCTGGCCCTGAGCCAGTCCCAGAGAACAGTATTTTAAGCAGAAAGAACAGCGATAGCAAGGACAGCCCAATGGCAGGTATGTTGGCTGTGTATTATCACTGTCGGGGAGGAAGACATTTTCCTCTACCCTTCTAGGTTCTTCTGGCTGGTTTAAGAATTAAATTGACATGAGACAGATTAACAGGAGAAAATTAAACAAAAGTTTAATAACATGTATACATGGGAGAGACACAGGAGAACTGAGTAACACTCCAAAATGGCCTAAACCCTCATCCTAAGTACCATCTTCAGCTAAAAACCAAAAGAGGATGTCAGGGGTATTGGTTTTGGACTTCAAAGGGCAGGAAGGCAATTTACATGGAGGTGGAAAAGCAAATCTCTGGGTCAGGCGGAGACAATGGGACATAGAATAGACTCTGATATCTAGGCCCTGCCTAGTTTTTCGCACCATGCTAGCCCGTGTTCTTGGCAGATGGCTCTGGTGATAGCTCTATTCCAGGAATAGGTCCTTTATCTAAATTCTTGAGGCAGCTAAGGAGGAGGTAAGAAGAAAGACTTCCTGAGTCTTCTTTTAAAAATAATAAGACTAAATTAATCCTCCTGCCAAAGAAACAGATATTGGGGTGGCAAATTTTATGTCTCTACAATACAAGGAGCAGATATATGGCCAGCGCGGCTAGAATAACAGAGATGGTTGCGGGTGGGAGGAGATGAGTTTATAGAGCTAGATGATGGCCAGATGATGGAGATCAGCCACGGTAAAGCTGCTGGATTTTGTTCTAACTGCACAGGGCTTACTACTCCCAGAGCCCCTACATTTACTTTAAATCATCTCTACTGCTATTCTTTGGGGCTCAACTACGATGACCGTGGGGAAATGATTTCAGAGTTGTCCCTTTGATTTTGAGGACCATCTCTCTCTCCTTTCAATACAGATTCTTTTTGTTTCCACAGCTAGAGTAGAGGCAGAGGAAAGTTCACTTACTCATCAATTCCTTCAGTGCTCAAAAGAGTTGTTGAATGAATGAATGGATGAATCAGAAGTAAACAGTACCAGGAACATTTGTTCTCAGGAAGCTTGGAAAGGGGTAGAGTGTGGCAGGGTGAGAGACCAATCAGGGTAGGTGAGGCAGAGAGGAGGGGTAGGAGAAGGGAAGGAGGGCTATAAATAGCACGGCTTCCTGCCAGAGTTACTCCTGGTGACCTTTGGGAGTCCTGGAGACACATACCCCCAGTCATCTACTTTCTCTCCTCCCTCAGTCCTGGGGGCTGAGTGGTGCCACCATGGACCAGCACATGATCTAACCGTGTGAGGCTCCAGCCTCCTGGTTGATTCCATGAGAATCACGTCTGAGAAGGAGGAAGGGGCTCTGTAGGAACAGTCACTCTTGCTACAGTGAGTGAGGGGGAGATCTGGTTAGCTTCTTCATCATGCTCTTCCTGGAAGGGAGGAGGATTCATAGATCTGACTTAAGCCCCTGTGGAGGCCTCCAGAGATCATGGGGTGGGGCTAGAACATTGACCTGGACCTCAGGGGCAGACTGGGCTTATCTTTGGCTGCTTGTGTACTTACTGGTAGTTCAAACACTAAAAGACCCCTGTGGTGGTAGCTGCTTCCCCAAGTTCCTTAAATTCCCATCAAGTAGTCCTGGCCAATCCAAGACCCTCCCATGGAATGCTCATGACTACCCTTCATCAAGCAACTAATGAGGCTTCTATGACCAGGAGCTGTTTCAGCACTTGAAGCCTATGGCCATTCTGATAGGTCGGTGCATGTTGTTAAATACTTTGAATATCAAATGTTTTTAATATAGGGAAGACTCATGGGTTTAACCAAGAGAGAGCCATTATCTAAGTCATGGAGATGTAACGGACAGCATGGTGACTATAGTTAATGGTGCTGTACTGCATATTTGAAAGCTGTCAAGAGAGTAGATCTTAAAAGTCCTCATCACAAGGGAGAAAAAAATTGGTATGATGATGATGGGAACTAGACTTGTGTTGATCATTTTGCAATACATACAAATATTGAATTGCTATGTTGTATACCTGAAATGGATATAATGCTATATGTCAATTATACCTCAATTTTATAAATTAACTAATTAATTTTTTAAAAAAGAAAGAGCCATTATCCTCACAGATCCCTGGGGAAGAGCTCATTTACTACAATATTTCTGGCCATGAGACAGTCCCTTTGGGGTTTTAATAATGATAATAACGTGCCTTTTTAGTCCCTCTTTTCTCCTTTTTGTGTTTGCTTCTGCTTCTCTGACTCTCTTCCCAACCCCTCATTTGCACACACTGTTTCCCAGGGTAAGAACTTCCTCTCAGACCCCTCAGCCTCCCCTGTATTTCCTCCTCCAAGAAGCCTTTCCAGATTTTCCCAGGTTGGATTCGCTTAGAGAAACCTCTTCTCCAATAACACTTTAAAACATGCCTGAGTTTTTGTACTTCGCACATTATCTGAGTATTGATAACTTGTCTGTCGCCCTTGCCTGTGGGTCTGGAGTGCGAGGACACTATATGTGGTCCCAGGACCTGGTATGGAAGGTTAAACAAAGGAAGAGCTTGGGGAAATGTTTGTGGAGGGAAGTGGGGAAAAGAAGAGAAGAGAGGAAAGATGGAGTTAAGAGAGAAAGGGGGCTTGAATGGAGAGAAGGAAAGTGGAATGGAGAGAGAGGGGGAGAGGGAGAGAGAAGTGGAGGAAGCGAGAAAGAGAAGGAAGACAGGAGAGGGATGCAGGGAGAAAGAAGGGAAGGAGGGAGCAAGAGGGAGGGATGGAGAAGGGGGGAGGAGAGGAAGGAAGGAAGAAGCAGTAGAAGCTAGAGAGAAGGAGAAGGAAGGAATATAGTGAGGGAGAGAGGCCGGGAGGACAGAGAAATGAGGGTAAGGGGAAGAAAATGGACTCTGATTTCAGGCAAACTCTTCAGAAACAGAAGAGCACCCAGCGACCTAAGCTTCCGCTCTGAGCTCGCATTAACTTCTCACGTTGCAGCCATCAGATTTCTTTCTGAATAACCATTTTATGAGCTATGACTGCATTCTAAGTCTCTCCTAAGTTGCACTGTATTATTTCTGCCGGTTTGGCTTTGTTTTCCTCACACTGACTGTGAATTTTGATTAGTTAGGGAAACAGGCTTTACTCTGATAATAGTTGGGCTGCATTGTTCCTATCTCACTGTGCTGAATGCTTTTGTTTTTCTTTCCCTTTAAGTGATTTTTCTTATTTGGAAGGATAGCAGGGGAAAAGGAGAAAAAAGGATTTGAGAAGAAAGGTTTCTGTCAGGAATCACAGACAAGTCAGCCAGGGATCACAGATTACAAGAACATTAAAAGAACAGATGATATGAAGAATAAATTAAACACTTTTCAAAATTTTGTGCTCAGCTCTAACTCAATAACAATTGATTTTCCAATGACTTGGTCAATATGGCCTCAAGCACCACTTTTATTGTCCAAGGGGGTAAAAATGAATAGGGCATTAGGCCCACCTCCAGAAGGAACATGTTCTGCTACTAATATTCTCACCATTTCAGACAACGACTGCAATGCATTTCAAGGGGGTTGAACTTATAATTATTGGGTAAGCTATTACAGCTTCAGTGGAATTTCCATAAGCCCTGGACCCAGCAATTCAGGATCACTCCCTGACACTGGGGTTTTGAATATCTCAATAGTACTTTTAGTGACATCCATTGAAATCATAATGGAATTTCCCAAATAGGCTCTTAGAAGTTTTACTGCTATAAGTGGTTTGGCCTTGGCAGGTCTTACTCTCTCTGCATCTTACTTTCTTCATCTTTAAAGTGAGGGATTTGTACAAAATTATCTTTAAGATCCCTCCCAACTTTAAAATTCTGAAAACCATATGAAGCAGAACATAATACAGGAGAGAATGGGCTAATATATTATTGGTGTACATTGAACTATTGCTTAAGATCTTACAAACATAATATAGCTCAGGGCAAAGGTGCTGAAGCCTACTCCTTTTGCCAGTAACTACGACATGTAATCTATTTTGCTTAAGAACACCTCTACTGGGACAGCACAGGAAAAATACACATGATTTATCACTTTACGGCCACTTCCGGATCATATCCCAATAGCTGTCATCTCCCTGCATTTTAGGTAGTCACTTCTGGAATCTCAACATCTTAATATTTGTCAATGGGGGACTGAAACAAAGCAGTCTTTCAGACCCTCAAGTATCAGTCTGTAAAAACCACCAAAGATTCTGACTACTTTGACCTAGTAACCTTATAGAACAGACCGTCATTTATGGAACAACTCAAGACTAAGAACTGTTATTTTATGCTCAGTTAAGGGAAGTTTCTTTTTCACATTTTCAGGAAAAGAGACTCTTGAGGATACATTAAAGTTTTCCTAAAGAAATAATTTTAGGATTAAATAGATTAAAAGAGCAGTTGGCTAAACTCACCTTCACTGTAAGACATAAATTTAAGTAAGAGTAGACTTCTCTGTAATGGAAAGAGACAAAGAATAACCGATGGGAAACAAATAAAGCCATAATAATTCACAGAATATTAATGGACCTGTCCAGGGAGAAGTTAATAATTTATGTCAGTCCATGTACATTCTCAAGAGGATGTGAAGATAGGTTTCGGGGTAGTCCTTAGACGCGAATGTCAAGAAAACGTAGGAAAATAAACAGACAAGTATGTCCCGTGGTTTGCTCAAATAATCCAGACCACACTGAATTATGCAATCATGTCACTCAGTATCCATACACTGAAAATATGATCGCCTCAGGCCTTCTCAGGGACACAATTCTGAAATAATTTCATTTATTTCCTGCTAAAGACAAATGGATACATTATATTCTACAGGAAAATACTTTCCGTAGTTTGAGTCCAAAGAGTAGTCATCTTATTCCGAAACTCACTGACCTCCATCTTTTATGAGGTCAAAGTTCTACCTTGTTAAATCAAAAATTATTCAAGACAGATTCTCTTTCTGTCTTCAGAGTGTTAGCATGAACTTGAATCTGTCAAGTATAGATACCACCTGCCCTGTCCTCCATCTCAGCTCCAAACCTCCCCTTCTCTTCCCACGTTCTCCCCCTGTGTACATTTGGAAATTATCTTGAATGTGTCTCTCAAGGCTCTATTGATTACAGAACCTTCAGAATAGTCTCTGTAGCTGTGGCACCAATATTTTCTTTGTCTCCCCTCTACTCTGATTTAGCAGTTGGTTTCCTGCAAAATATCACAGATTCACAGGGACTTGTCAAGTAAGAGGGCCAATTAAGGGGAGAAGTCTTCCTTTGCTTAATTAAAACCAAAGAATACCCTAGCCCAGTTTTGGGAGGACCCCTTGCCTATTTGCCAAGATGCGAGTAAGAGTGAGAATTAGGTGAATGGGTGTCCTGTCAATTTTAGTGCTAGCATACATAACCTCTTCCAAGAGAGACATGCATGTGGATCCCAAGCATTTCATTTCATATTTTAATTGTAAAAATGTGCTGATTAGTAATGCTTTGGAAGATACTATATAACTATGCAATTTTCATAAGTATGGGTCCTGCCTCAGCATTTGGCACAGTGTCTGACCAATGAGTAGGAGTTCAATAAATGTTTTTGAATGAATGAATGGGTGAACTAAAGAATTAGTGCCTTGGGGTATGTAAAGGCTTGCAAGATGCATCCTTTGATCTCAATGTTAAGAGGTTTCAAACAGTTGATTGGAAATATTTTTAACTGAAAGCCATAGCTACTCTTCTCAAAGCTATAGCTACTATTATGTAGTTTCTATTTTCTCCCTTCTTGGATCTGTCTTGGGATTTTCCAGAAAAAGAAAGATACAAATAACCAATTGTGCTACCTGAAGTTTATACACTATGGATTAATGTCCATTAAGAACTGAGTTGAAGCCATGTTGCTGAGGCCAAGCCAACATGTCATTAAGAAGGGCATGCAGTCCCCAAAGCCTCCATTCCAATGTGAGTGAATGTATGAAATTTATGGAGTGCCATTAAATGTCCCCATGCGGTTTTGAAAAATAAATGCTTTTGACAAAGCAGAAGTACAAATCATTTACCAGATTTCCCATTTCCCAGAAAAAAAAAATGACTAAGTTGCTCCCAGAGCTAATTAATGGCCACTTCTTGAGATAAGAATTTAAGTAGAGAAGTATTAGTAAAAGAAAATCCACTAAAGGGAATGGACCTGGATTACTGAAACCAACACACTATTATAACTCCTTTTATGATGAATAGGAAAGTGACTCAGAAAATAAAACACTTTTGCTCAACCTGAAACTTATCAGTTGTTTTCAAAAGAGAACACATATCATATTTCACTTCTCAGAAGTGCATCGTGACAACAGAAAACACAAGCTTTCCTGTAGATCAGTGTCGTGAGTCTGCACACAGAGGACTAAAAATAATAAGGACAAGGAAATCCAATTGGTTGATGCTCATGAAACCCAGCGGAATATGCCTCATCCATTTTGCCCTTAAAAAGATTAACTCCAAAAGAAACATCATGTCAAAATAAAGTTGAAACCCTTACTGGGAAACAAATGCTGTTGTGAAGAGAACCTGGGCACTAGGTTAGTTCAACCTGTGTTTGAAATTCCGCTTATTAACTGAGGGAAGTCAGGGAGCTTTAACCTCTCCGAGTCCTTTAACTGCAAAGGCAGTAGCTTCTTCTCAGGGCTGCTGGATGGATTGAAAACAAAGCATCTGGTTTATTGCAGGTCATGTTAGCCAACATTGGCTCGCTCTAACAGGAACTACAAATTTCTTACCAATTCTATCCTTAATCATGTGTGGAAATTTCTTAGAAAATAGTTGGGAATATTTCTAAATATGTAGAGTCAAATTCTAGTTCTTTTCATACAACTTGTGTTCAGATTTTTGTTTATTAAAATTTATTTTTTCTTCATCCCACTGAAACTAAGCTCCTACTTTCTGGATCTTTCTAATTCTTCATTTTAGACTAAAGATTTCATGTAGCTTTAGCTTTGTCTTTTTTTTTAAGGGTAGGGGGAGAGTAGTGAATGAAGATAAAAATCTGAAGGCCATTTATAAAGCTTTACCTTATCTAAGGGTTTCTCTGCCCCTGCATGTCTCTGAATTCATGTTCCTCCTTTTCCCTTCCTCAGATTCAGAGAACTTTCCAAATCCCTTGACAATATCTCTGCTCTTGGCCAATTTGTCTCTCCCTCGTCCAGAATATAGTTTCCTATTCAAACTACTGACTACACACCTTGCCTGTGTGTGTGGACAGACCAGCTGTTCCTCCATGTCACTGATCAAAAACCATATGAATCAGTTTCCCACATACAGTGGCCCCTTCTTAAGGTCCACCCACTTCTGTCCTCCTTCTAATCATTCAGGACTGAATTTTCTCACCCTTTCTATTCTTTCTAACAAATGAACATGTATATTACAAGCAACTTACCTACACAGCTTCTCTGAGTCTGCTTTGCCACATGCCAAAAAAAAGAACCAATAAGCTCTCATTTACCCCTTTGTACATTCATTCATGCAACAGATATTTACCGAGTGCCCTCTATGTAGCAGGTCCCTGCTCTCTTAAAGCTTTCAATTTAGAGAGAAAACAATAAATATACTAAATAAATATACCTGGTTTATTCAACAAGAATGAGTTCTAGGGATGAACTACTAAGGCAGTCATATATTTGTACCCCACTGTCCTTCAGTTTGATGGGAGTTGGGTCTTTTTTGTTCCTTTGATATCTAGTGTCGTGTAATGATCAAATGTGAACCTGATTAAAAGTGGTGAAGTTTTCCTTACCACAGCCAGACCTGCCGTGGGTGAGAAGCCAGCTTCTGGGGAAGGAGAGTAGATAGATGTCCTTTGTTTCCTTTTCCCCAATTTATACTTGTCTTCCTCGTCCCTCAGCTTGCTAACCTAGTGACAGACATGAGGAAACAGAGCAACAATGTCCTAACAAGATTGGCACTGCCACAAACTGGCAATATATTCTCGTTTTCTAGGGGTTCAGAGCTGCCTTCTTCTTTGTTGGGTGTATTAAGGGGGTCTTCAGAGATTCCCAGTTCCTGGTTGAAGACTTCTCGCCTGGAATTCTCCTTCTTTGGTTCAAGAAAACCAAGGGTATTCCTAGCTTCTTCATAGCAATTCACTTTACTCGTCCAGATCTGAGTTGATCCTGTGCCTGATTTGACTCATTGAGGCCCGTCTCTGGTCCATGGTCCAACTTTGCCCCATCATGACTGGGTATGCTGGTGAGTCTCTAACAGCAACCTTCCTTTACTCCTCCTCTTACAGCAGCCAGCCAAGTCTATCTCTCAGCTTTTAGATTTTCCAAGAGGAGTATGACTCCAATTCACAGCCTCCCTTTCCCAACTCTGAGGGTCATAGTCTACACTCTCTCAGTGGTCTTAGGAAAGTGTCCCTCTCTTGACTTTAGGTAAAAAGAGAAATAACCTGCCTTCCTCTGGGATAGATAGAGGGTCTAGCACAGTGCTGTGCTGGTAAATGTTTAACAAAGAGCTCTCTCTAAAAATCAGAAGTATGCATATATACCTGTATATAAGTTTATTATGAATTTTACTGATATAGAGGAGGCATAGCACACAATTTACAGAATAATAAAAAAACACAAGAGTATTTATTGTAAATTCTACATGGCCAACTGATTCTCACAGAATGATTCAATCAATTTACGCCAAATTTTTGTTATCTGTGACCAGCCTACAGTTGCAACCAATAAACAAGTATAATTGCAACATGATCATTGGTTGATATTTTCGTTTACATTAATGAGTAATATGAAAGTGACAGTTCATAACGTAACAGTGCTGTGGTCTGAATGTTTGTGTGCCCCCAAATTTATATGCTGAAATTCTAACCCCAAAAGTGATGGTATTGGTAGGTGGAGCCTTTGGGAAGTGATTAAGTCACAAAGGGCAAGCCCTCATGAATGGGATTAGTGCTCCTATGAAAGAGACTCCACAAAGCCCCAGGACCCCTTCTGCCAAGTGAGGATACAAAGGGAAGTCTGCCACCCAGAATTAGGTCTTCACCTGACCGTGCTGGAACCCTGATCTCACACTTCCATCATCCAGAGCCATGAGCAATAAATGCCTGTTGTTCAGAATCTACCGAGCCTGTGATATTTTGTAACAACAGCCTTAATGAACTAAGACAAATAGCTACAGACCTGACACACGTTTAAGTTTAGACTGCATTATTAACATTTACTCGATTACTTTTTTATGTCAAAATTATCAACAAACAATAAAGAAAACAATTATGTATAGTGTTTGCCAACTTCTTGATGTAAACGCTCCCATCATAGCTAATTTCAACCACCAATAAATGTAATGTCACCAAAAACAGAGTTTTTATATATACCGCTATATAGAGAGAGATACAGATATACAGATATCGAGTTTCCAACATACAGACATAATAGACTTAAGTGACCTCAAGAACATAGATTAAAAACAAAAAAAATAAACAATTAAGAAGTGATGAGTTTTGCATATTATCTCTGTTTTTAATAAGTTATTAAGTTTAAGTTTATATAATTTAATTTTTAATAAAAGCACTCCAATGACTACCTTAAGAAAAAAACTCTCCCCAGATCATCTCTTAATCTCCATTTTTGTGATTCTTTAATTTTCATTTTATGGGTAAGGAATTTTTACAGTCACCCACCTGATTCCCAAGTCCTACTTTGAAACTGTATTTGCAACTTGTTCACTTTGTAAAGGAGTGTTCCCCAATTAAAGTTCATTCTCACATCCTGCTATAGAAAGAAATGAATAAGAAACCTCAGATAGTGATGTGTTCTGCAGAGTTTCTTAAATGGTGACATGATAAAGAATGGCAGATGGGGGTGATGATTCAGGATATGTTGTCAGAGAAGACCTTACTAAAGACATGCCATTCTACCTGAGACATGACTGACGAAAAGGGACCGAGTATGTGAAGATATGGAGGGAAATTTTTCAGGAAAGAGGGAAGAGCAGAGGTCCCAAGAGAGGATGTTCAATCTGTTTTCAATGTATCTCGAGTGTGATGAGTACTAGGGTAGGATAAGAAATCAGGAAGATTAGCTCGGTCAGGGTATACAGAGCCTTGCAGTCATTGTAAGTAGTTTGGATTTTATGCTATATGTCACGGGAAGTCCTTGGAGAGTTTTAAACAAGGGAGTGACACAATCTGATTTACATTTTTAAATTAAAAAAAATTTTTTTAATGAATTAGAAGAAGGCAAGAGAGGAAAGCTGAGTGACTAGCTGGATTCTCTTGCATGAATTCAATCAAAAGATAATAATAACAAACTAGGGTGTTAACAATGAAAACAGAGAAGAGTGGACAAATTAGACATATATATTCCAGGCAAAGCTGAAAGAAACTACAGATGAATTTAATGTAAATTGTGAGGGAAAGGGAAAAAATGAGAACAGTGCCCAAGTTTTTAAAGCTTGAGCAACTGAATGAATCAGATGTTCAAATGGGGATCCCTGTGGTTGGAAGAGGTTTCAGTGGAGCAATAAAGACTTTATTTTGATAAGCTGGATGATGCAATGACAATGCCAAGAGGAAATGTCAAGTTGAGAGTGGCATATATTAGATGAAACCATGTGAAATTCTCATTTTTGTAGACCAAAAATGATCAAGTACTGGAAATTTCATATGGTTTCATTTAATAAGCATTTGAAGACCAGTGGAAAGATATGTGAAGATGCTATCCACATAATAAAGCCTATGTAACTGTTAGGCTGGATGTAATTTATAAACATAAAATACCATGTGAGTATAGTTTATGATGGTACGATTTGTAACACATTCACATAAAGTCATAGCCATTGATATAACCAATCAGATTATGAGAATTCAGCATCTACATCTACATCTATTCCTTTAATATTTTGGCTTTAAATACTTTGGCTTAAAGGAATTTCATCACAGTTATGAGGATCACTTTAGAATTCCCACACATCAGTGGCAGCTGAGAACCATGAAATGAGAGTCACCATGCAGTAATCTTTGCAGTTTAATAACTGGTACATGTTGTGCTGAGTTCTCCTCTCAGGACACTGGTAGTTTCTCAGTGTATAGTAGAAATAATCTCACGTATCCTTCACAATTTTTTTTTTCATTTTCTTATGCTTTTACTCTTCTGTTTGGATTTTATTTGCATAAAAGTTCCAAATATATAAAAATCAATGATCACATATACTCTGTTAACTGTTGAGGTGATCACATGCCATTAATTTTTATGGTAAATAAACTTTTTACTTAGAAGGACTAATGCTATGATAGTTTATTTCTCCTCTTAAGAAATAAATTACCCTCTCAAAGTAAAGGAAGACTATGTTATAATTTAATAAGTGATACAATAATAGACTTCCTTGAACACAAATTAATGTATAATATAACTTATAAATGCAAGATACATCATTATAATTATCAGTATCTTTGCTCCAATACATTGTCAGTTATATGTCTTCTCAACTTTTCCTTTAAAGCATCTCTAGGATGTGCTCCCTCCTTTTCCTTCCCCCACTGTCAGTCTGGCATGGCATGATTTCCTCTTGCCTGGGTTACCAAAGCTGCCTTCTCATGGTTCTCCACCTATCTATCCTCCCCCTCTATAATCCTGCCATTCAAATCTTCCTGTCCTCATTGCCGTATTCAGTGACTACTGATACCATATTTGTGGTTCACCATAGACCTTCCTGTAGGAGGCTAGATGTGGAATTATAATCACTCTGCAAAGATATTTACCCCAAAGTCTGTGAAGCAATTCAAGGAAGATCACTGTTTTATTCTCAAAGTTTCAGACCAGCAAGAACAGAGCTTCTTTCTTTACCCAGGAGGACGATGTATTAGGGAAAATATTCTCATTCTGGAAACGTATTAGACTGTGGGCATTTCTTGCAATGTTTCTTACATGTATTAAATGTTTGAATTCACACAGGGAGCACTTGGGAGCTGGAAGATAATGAGAAGTGCTAGTTCCTTCATAATGAAAGTAAGGCATGAGTTTAAAGGTTTTCAGATTTCACTTTTCAATTTTATCTGGCGGTAAGCAGCTAATAGTAAAGTAAAAGCTGTGGGTTTTTTTTTTTTTGTTTTGTTTTTAATGTTTTGTTTTGTTTTGGCCTCTGGCTTTCATTATCTCTATGGAGACCGATGGTTAGTAAAAGACTCCAGAGAAATAACTGTTTTCTAATAAAGATGATTTTTATATTGTTCAAATGCAATACACATAAGCAAATGAACATTAGAAATAAGAACTACAAAACTACAGAAAACAGGACTTGACATGGTGGGTACATCACTGAGCTAGAAGTCAAATATTTTGACTTTCAGTCTTAGTCTTATTGGTAACTAACTGTCTGGCCTTGAACTAGTTCATTTATTTTTCTACTTCGCAGTTTCTTCCTCTGTAAAATAGAAGTGATCTCAAAGGTCTGATCTAGATTTCAAATTTTATAATTCTCTAGTCTCTCATTTCCAGGCTAAAAGTAATTCTGTAGTAGCATGTTAGACAACTCTAGTAGTTTAACAAGTGTTTTCTCACAATCTTGTTGGTAGAGTAATCTAATATGGGATGGGGCACCTTTATCAAAACCCAAAGGGACCCTCTACAACTTTCGATATTAAACAATAGAGTACAGGGACTTCCCTGGTGGTCCAGTGGTTAAGAATCTGCCTTCCAATGCAGGGGACGCAGGTTCAGTCCCTGGGGGGGAACAAAGATCCCATATGCCGAGGGGCAACTAAGTACGCATGTCACAACTACAGAGCCCATGCCCTCTGGAGCCCACGCACCGCAACGAAAGATCCCGTGTGCCACGACTAAGACACTATGCAGCCAATAAATAAATAAATTAATTAATTAATAAAAAACAGAGTACAGAGAAATCTGTACTTCACTTTTATTTTCCAGCAGTAAATACAGTGATAGGCCACTCTGATTCTGCATTTTCTTATCTATTAAATAGAATGATACTTTATAGCAGCGGTCCCCAACCTTTTTGGCACCAGGGGCTGGTTTCATGGAAGACAATTTTTCCCTGGATTTGCGGGGGGGAACAGGGGGGATGGTTCAGGTGGTAATGCGAGCGATGGGGAGAAGCAGACGAAGTTCCCTCGCTCCCCGCCGCTCACCTCCTCCTGTGCGGCCCAGTTCTTAACAGGCCATAGACTGGTACCGGTTCGTGGCCCGGGGGTTGGGGACCCCTGCTTTATAGTCCCATTTGTCCTAAAATCTGTCTCAGCTTTCTCTTTGATGATCTGCAGGCTTTATAGAATTTTACTATGTTATCCAGAGGTGATGCACATAGGTGCTGCGGCCATTGTGCTGAGCACAGATTTCCCTAACTGGACTGGGTTGGACAGACTTTTAGCTGGACCCCGTGATTCCTCACCTCTTGGTGTTCCTATCCTTGTGTAATCCCATCATCTTCAAAGTAGCCAGAGTGGGAAATCCTAAAATAAGTATCAATAACAATTACTAACAACATTTCCTATCTCTTACACCCACCAACAAGTTCTCAAGGACAGGCAGACATGCCAGAATCACCTTGTAAACATGAAATACATGGTCTCAAAAAAGTTCTCAGATAAACTAGATAACACTTAAAAGTAAAGGAAAAAAAGAAAAAGTAAAGGAGCATTGAGACAGCATTAAGATGAACATATGTTGACACAAATATTCATTATTACTGTTGGTGGAGAAGAAAGTAAGCAGACTTTGGAAAAAGACTGGATTTGAATGGTTGCAGATATTCCTTGACTTATAATGGGAATATGTCCTGATAAACCCATTGCAAGTTGAAAATATCATAAACTGAAAATGCATTTAAGACACCTAACATCATAGCTTAGCCTTGCCTACCTTAAATGTGCTTAGAACACTTTCATTAGCCTACGGTTGGGCAAAATCAACTAACACACAGCCCGTTTGACAATAAAGTGTTGAATATCTCATGTAACTAATTAACACTGTACTGAAAGTGAAAAACAAAATGGTTGTTGGGGTACTGAATGTTGTAAACGTATCAGTTGTGTGCCCTCATGATTGCGCAGCTGACTGGGAGCTATGGCTTGCTGCTACTGCCTGGCACCATGAGAGAGTACAGTACCACTTGTTGATAGCCTAGGAAAAGATCAACATTCAAAGTATGGTTTCTACTAAATGCATATAGCTTTCACACTGTCATAAAGTTGAAAAATCGTTAAGTGGAACCATCCTAAGTTGGAGACCATCTGTATTAGCTGTGTGACCTTGAGAAATTTGCTTACCCCTCTGAAACACAACTTAATTGTCTGTAAAGCAGGGATAACACTAGCCTTACAGGGTTGTGAGAATTAAATTAAATAAGCTAAAATATGAAAATGCCTAGCATAGTATTCAATATGCAATAGGCATAGAATAAGAGCTTGCCCCATTTCTTCATTGTTTTGTCAACTTCTCTTTAAATCCTGATTTTTTTTTAATTTTTTTTTTTCTTTTACGAGAATGAAGAGTTGAATACAAAATCTCCAGAAACATAACTCTAAACAATTTCTGGTTAACTCAAAGTTCAGAATAAGCTGAGAGTCATCTGGTGCAGGTACCTCTACTTTAGTAGTCAGTCTTTTTAATAACCTCCCAATTACTATTTGGCTGAGACTCTAGTTCTGCAATGGGTGAATCTTGGCATCCTGAGATTTTTCCCAAGGTTGTTATCATTCTCGATTCATAATTAGCAGCTGCCTTACCAAACTGCCACAGAAGTGCAGCACCTGAGTCTTTCTTGGAGCTCTTTCAATTAAAACACTAGCTGGGATTGGCAAGGCTTAATTTTCTCCACCTTGATGGTCCAAATCAACAGTGTATTATTTGGCACCATATAGGGATGACAGTTTCAAGTCCCAGGTATCTCATGAGTTTATCTATAATCCATATGACTTTATTATGTCTGTAAAATGTTCTGCTGCTGGGTAGACCAATAGATTTAAATTAGCAATAAACTGAGAAGCCCTTGATAGATAAACTTTCTGAGTCAGATAATTTAGTGACACCAAGATGGATGATTTATATGGACAGTAGAAGCATTTACTTGAATAATAGAAGAGTGGTATATTTTGCAAAATGTAAGAGTACATAAGTGGAGGCAGGAACTAATGGAAGTTGATCCAATGGCAGCTCATTTCCTGAACCAAAATAATCCCTTCTTTTAAGCTGTGAATCCATCTTCATCCATGCACAATTGTATGGCCTCTGTTGCGTACTTGTCTGGGGCAAAGCCATATATTTTACATGGTAACTAATCCCCTCAAGGCAAACTGTATGACTTTTTAAAAAATTTGCTCTGTACTATTAGCAGCAAAAGTCATTAATATACATCCTGGACAATTCTCTAACTTGGATCTCTAATGGTTATAAATGCAATACAGTATGTACATGTGTTTATGTATATGTATGGTGGGAGAGTGGGTAGATTCAGGATGAGACTGGAAGGAAATTATTCCTCTTGCTCAGGAATAGTGGTATTTTATTCTTTTGGGAGTAGAATTTCCAAAGATAAATTAAATCAAATGTCTACAATCTTGAAACCTAACTGTATAGAGGAAAAATGCATAGACTCAGGGAAAGCTGGGTCCAGGGACAACTGTGATCCATATTTCAAATGAATCTTAAGTGGAAGGCAATTATATAAAGATATAAATAGTATATCTTTAATGGTAACTATATAACTATAATGTCATATAACTATATAACTATTATAACTATGATGGTATAGTTAGAAAATATGAAAAAGCTTCAGGAACTATGAAAGACGATATACAGATATATTCATACATCCACACATACACACACATATATGACTATATATATATGAATATATGTTCTTTCTGGAACTTTTGCAAGATTTTATGTGTATTTGACAATATAGTCAAACCTAGGTATAGATATAGATATATTCTTGCAGGAGTCCCAGAAAGAATAAAAGAATAGAGAAAATGGAAGAAAAACAATAATGACTGTGCATTTTCCAGAATTGAAGAAAGACATGAGTACCCATCTTGGAGAAAAAACATATACACCAGAATAGGATAAATAAAAGCAAATTCAGACATGTTAAAATGAATTTACAACACATACATATAAAAGATAAAGATATTAAAAGCTACCCTAAAAAAAATACAAATATTTACCAAGGAAAATGTAAAAATATGCATAAGTATACAATGTTCATGGAGTAGAGGACTCAAGAAACTTATCAATTCTCACCAAACTAATACATAAATTTAATGATACCTCAATAAAAATCCCCAAAGAAACTCATTTAAGAATAACAAATTATCCTATAATTTAACTGGAGGAGGAAAAGTCAAGAATAGTTAAATCAATTTGGAAGATAATAAATAAGAGATATGGGGCTTTGCCTTTCCAGTTATCAAGATTATAAAGCAAGAGTCATTGCGACAGTTTAAATCTGGAGCAGAGATAGATCAATGTATCAAAAAGTGGTAATAGGAATAAAGTTGTACATTTATAGAAATATGGCCTATCAAAGAAGGCCAGATGGATTAATGGTCTAAATATAAGTGCCAAAATTTTAACCTTTTTACAAGAATTTATAGGATAGTTTTATAAAATGGTAATAGGGAAAGATTTTTAAAATAAGGTCTGAATGGCAGAAACTATAAAGAAAAGGTTCTGTACATTTTTTGACAATAAAATTTAAAACATGTTAAATTCTCCAAGGAAAAACTTAAAAGAACAGCTCTAGTATGAGAAAAAAAAAATTAGCAACACACACAACTGGCAAAAGATATATAACAGATATATAAAGAATTCCTATATTACAACAAGAAAAAAATGAGCAATGTTCATTAAGGGTAATTCACAGACTAGAAACCCAATGGATAGTAAGTAAATTGGGAAGATACTTAATATTGCTGGTAATCAGAGAACTGCCTATTAAAGCAGCAATGAGATGCCATTTCATTTGGCTGGAAATAACAGTCTGAGTATGCCATTGTTGCATGCAAGAAAACATAAGCCCTAATACAATGCTAGCAAGTATGTAAATAAGCACAGCCACTTTGGATAATACATTAGCTTTTATGAATACAGTTGAAGTAATGCATAGTCTATGAGTCTTAAGTACACTTCTAGTTATACACCCAGCCTAGTTTAACCCTTGAACATGTGTTCAAGGATGTTAACTGCCATGCTGTCTGTCAAAGTGAAGGGATAGAAGGCACTTTAATATTTTCCCATAGAGATTAAATTAATTGATTAAATGTGACATATTCATGATATGGAATTGCAGCTGGCAATTAAAATGAATGAACGAGAATCTATATGTATCAACATGGAAATCAAAAATAAAATGTGATGTGAGAAAAAAGATGATCAATGATATTCAGAATATAATATTTATGAAAAATTTCAAAAATACACAATTAATACAATATATACTTTAATGAATATCAATAAATATATACTTTAATGAATATCTTTACATATATAGTAAAAGTATAAGAAAACAGATAGGAATCAAAGACACCAAATTAAAGACAGTACATGCGTTTGGGGAGAAAACAAAGGGAATATGTTTGGGAAGATTTAAAGGAGGGATTTCAACTTTTTCTTTTATGTTTTATTTCTTTTATTAAGAAATTAATTAATTAATATTAATTCTAGGTGCTTCTTTTGTATTCCTTGTGCATTTCTGAAATGTAATAATAATACAAAAATAACCAAAGAAAACTATTGGTCTTCCCTCCAGATACATTACAAGTAAAACATATAAAATTTTCCTTGGATTTCAGGGGATTGCTAACATTCTAAAAACCATCCTAAACATTGCAAACATTCTGAAAATCATCAATCTGAGTTAGGATCCCCTGGTTAGAGGTTGCACAAACCTACCCCTCAGAATCAGCTACAAATTCCTTCTCTTGTAGCACAGTTACCAAATTGCTTTCAGCACAACTTTGTTTCAAAGCAAAGCTGAGTAGAATCCAACATTGTAAAAAAAAAAGAAAAGCTAAGTTGTTCTGGGTAAAGTAGTTTGGGTAAAATGTCCTCCTTCTTACCTAGGAAATGGCTACTGAAACCTCTAAGAGGACTCTAGGTCAGGGGTCCCCAACTCCTGGGCTGCGGACCGGTACCAGTCCATGGCCTGTTAGGAACCGGGCCGCACAGCAGGAGGTGAGCGGTGAACGAGGAAGCTTCATCTGCCGCTCCCCACTGCTCCCCATCGCTAGCATTACCGCCTAAGCCATCCCCCGCACCGCGGCCCCCCCACCCCCCAATCCCACCTGAGGAAAAACTGTCTTCCATGAAACTGGTCCCTGGCGCCAAAAAGGCTGGGGACCGCTGCTCTAGGCAACAAGATCTGAAAACCGTTATTCTAATTTCTTATATTGAAAAGCAAGCTGTGATGGGGAGGCCAGTCAATCACTAAACCATGCTATTGCTCAGGTTTCCAATATTAACAAGCTGAGCAGTGAAATAAAATGAAGTAAATAAAGTACCAGGTTTTTTTTTTGGTTGGTTGGTTGGTTGGTTCTGAATGATTTAAGAATAAAATGAAAACACTGAAAGACTTTTAAAAGATGACTCAGATATTGATGACTGAACCAGGTGACCTATGGATGAAAGCCATCGGTAAACATTTATTGAATGTGTTCATACTGTATACTCTTAGACTTAACAAAACTTTCACTATATTTACAGTCAAAAATTAAGACAAGGGGCTTCCCTGGAGGCACAGTGGTTGAGAATCTGCCTGCCAATGCAGGGGACACGGGTTCGAGCCCTGGTCTGGGAAGATCCCACATGCTACGGAGCAACTAGGCCCCTGAGCCACAATTACTGAGCCTGTGCGTCTGGAGCCTGTGCTCCGCAACAAGAGAGGCCGCGATAGTGAGAGGCCCGTGCACCGCGATGAAGAGTGGCCCCCACTTGCCGCGACTAGAGAAAGCCCTCGCACAGAAACGAAGACCCAACACAGCCATAAATAAATTAAAAAAAAAAAAATCACTGCTGTTTAAAAAAAAAAAATTAAGACAATATCAACATAGAGGTTTTATTTGCTTTTATTCACAAGGATTTCAGAGTCTAACTTTACATAAATTATTGTATATATTATATATATATATAAATTATTTATATATATAAATTATATATATATATATATATATATATATATATATATATATATATATTATTTTTTGGCCGTGCTGTGTGGTATGTGGGATATTATTTCCCTGACCAGGGATAGAACCCATGCCCCCTGCAGTGGAAGAAATTATAATATATTAGGTCTATGGGTTACCACCCTGCCTTATGCTTTTTTCATTTTGCATATGTTCCAATTTTTCATCTCTATTCAAGGTTAAAAAAATAAAGTCAATATTTTCTTATTGCAAATAGCTTCAAATTCTTTTTAGAAGGAGGTGTGGGTATAAATAATTAAGAAGACTTCTTTTCATTAGATCCAAAATTTATATTCTAGTCTCCCAATCTTATACAACTGTTTTATGAATATCGATGAATATTCTATTTATTCATCTAAATATAGAGTAATTTTTTGGTGGTGCATATTTTTAATGACTTTCCAGTTTTTCTTTCCCTGCTAGATAAACTGATGACAACATTAGTCAACATGATAAAGAAAGCAAGATGTAATTGGGCTAGACTCCAGGAGATTTAAAAGTCCTTCATCCCTCCATCAACTCATATATACTCTACATCACAAAAACATAAACTCTTACTTAAACATCTATGTGAAACTGCCAGCTAGAGTCTGTCTTTTTCTTAAATGCGACTTAATGAAACTCAGATTTATATTTTTCAAAGCTGAAAAGGAAGTTCAAGTTTTACTTCTTTTGGAAATTTAGAAATAAAGAATCTACAATAAGTAAACAACCCATAAGAGCTCACTGGTGAAGGATAAGTACAATTTTAAGCCAATGAACAATTTCAAATAATCGTGGTAGATTCACTTCCAATTTATATCAAATATTCCATCCTTGGTCTTTGATCTTTGTTCACAATAGAAATGTGAAATCATTCAACCCTGGAGTCAATCATATAACTTTATTATGAAATTCAAGGTAGATGTACTAAATAGTTCCATCTTGGCATGCATTTTCTCTTTTTCTAAAAATTAAATGAATGATTTTAGGCTGTAATCAGCAAAAACAGAGGTCAGAGATTTTTAGAATTAATTTGCATTTCATTATGAAATGATTCCAGGTGCAAGAATTAAAATGCCTCATTTTGCTTCACAATCTTTATTTAAAATTCCATTTCTATTTTCATTCCTGCAGAAATGACATCCTACACTCTATGTTTTGTTTGTTTGAGGGAAAAGAAAGTCTGAACTCAGTCTACTGGGATCTAATTATCGGAACCTAATTCTTATTAGAGTCTTTTAAATCAACGCTGTAGGCTTTCCTCCTCTCCACTTCTTTTTGAAAAAGGGCCATTTATATTGTTCAGAAGACCTTCCATGTTAGGAACCTCTATTTATAGATACCATCTACCAAGGGTTCTGTAGCTATATAATCTCAGTTTACCAAACAACTTCATGCTCATTTGAACTATGGAATGCCTTTGTAATTTAAACTCACAGGATAAGAGTCATGCAAAGATAAAACATATACAAATCAAGACTTTCTTGTTGAGATAAAACAACATTTTCCCTTTTTTTGCAAAAGGTATAGAGAGAGCTACTAAAAGAGGATGTTGCCTATAGATGTTTAAATAAAATGCATAAAGCTTGATCACTATTATTAAATAATCAGAAGTTTGCCATCAAAACAGTATTTTCCCATTAACCTTTGAACTGGCAACAAACAATAGGCAAAAGATTCATCTTGTAACTTTTCAGCATACATAAAGATAATGATTTCCAACTTTCCCTTTTATTTATTTTATTTATTAATTTTATACTCTCATTTTGTAATGTGGCTTTTTTTCCCCTTGTCAGATAATAAGTATTTGGTCCAAAGGCTCTGAATTTATTTTACTTAGGATCTGTTCACTCACTGAATACTATCACTCACTTCTTACTCAAGATACACAATCATCTCTAATAGTAAGCAACTGCAAATAGAGTCTTTCCTATCAGTTTTGGTAACACAGGAGCCATTATGATACATTTCACACAAGACACACATGCTCAGATATATTAATATTAATATTAAGATATACACTATAGGCAAGTGCTGGGGGATAGCAGAGGTGAATCAACTCAGCAGGCAATAAAGTATCCTGCTATGATTAAGAAAGGGCTATGGTTTTCTTCATGGTCTACTCATAAGAAAAACATCACACGCTAATGCACACGTGTAAATGTATTGACAACTCAGGTTGAAGCTAGCAACTGCAATTTGAACCGAGACTCACTGTATTTCTATAGGATTGTGGTGTTTGATGAAACATAACATAAGTATACCATGGTCAACATTTTGGGCAAACAAGGTTTAGAGATTTTTGCTGTGCTGTGGTATGTTTTTTTTCTTTCCTCTCCAGCCCTTCTCAGAAACTTTAATAAGGTAATAACATTATAAATTGCCAAGAAGAAGCTAAAGCAGTGGTTCTCAAACTTTAGTGACTGGCATCACCACCTGAAGGGCTTGTTAAAATGTGGATTGCCAGTTCTGCCTCTGGAGTTTCCTGATTCAGTAGGTCTGGGGTAGAACTGAGATTTTACATTTCTAACAAGTTTCCAGATGATGTGTTTGTTGGTAGTCCAGAGACCACATTTGAGATGCTTTGAGGTTAAGAACCCATTTCATACTTTTACTGAATGTTTTTCTTTTCTTTATGGAAATTTCATCCGAAGGTACTTGTGTTCCCTATAATATATTTTGAGAAATAACGTTTTGCCATCCTCCAGCTAGAAGAAAACTTTAGGTTGCGAAACTATTCTGGAAACAAACGAGGGCAAAAGTGATCCCTTCACCGCCAATATGACATTTTAGAAAAAACCAACAGACCTCTGAAAATGGAAAAAATATGGAATACAGTTCATGAAGATATTTATCTTCTTATTGCAACTTATACCAAGTGATAATACTAAGGTTATTTCTGATATACACAGTTTACTATTTTAATGCATAAGAATTAAGGCAAAGTGAGAAATAGATAATATCAGGAAATGTCAAATTCCTTAGGTCCAAAACATACATCGTTAAATAATCCTTCTATTTACAAAATTTTATATTCAGGGGCTTCCTTAAGTAGAATAAGGAGTTTCAAAAGTCTTACTAACTTAAAAGATCCTGGGTTTCTTTACTCTTTTTTTTTTTTTTTGGCAGTGATCTTGGAAGTGTTTATTGGCTCCTTGGGCTTAATATAATGGTGTTTGAAAAGCTGTTTTTCTAAAGGGAAACTCTTATGTTAATGAAGACCTAGTAGTACTGTAAATTGATACTACTACAGAAAATAATATTGTAAACATGAAAAAATAATATGCATATGGTTTGACTCCCAGAGGAAATTTATTCCAAGGAAATAATTCAAAAGGAGAAAAAGTTTATGTGCAGAAACAACGTTTCCAAAATTTTCTACAATATTTTTAAAAAGTTAAACAGGTTACATGTCTCCAGACAGGGAAATAGTTAATAGATTATGGATATTAAATTGATGAAACAGTGTTTCAAGATTAAACACCAAAGTTATGATGGGTGTGACAACACAAGGATGCTATGTGCAAAAGCAGATGTCAACATTACTTCTCTGCTCAGATAGCACAAGAAGGGTGAAGGAGAAAGGAGAAGAGTTGAATTACAGTACTGAGAGTATGGATGATTTTTATTTTTTTCTTTAAAAACTGTGTCAATGTTATTTTAACAATATATGAACATTTTTAAATGTTCTTATCAATATATTCATTCTCCTCCAAATATGTCACTTTAATTTTCTGACAGTTGATATTAACAGCACTAGGATCAGAACATAGTAGAAGTTTCTGGAATAGTTAGGTAAGAAGCTAGTGGAAAAAATACTGAATAAAAGGTGATTGATATTTTCCATAACTTAATTTTCTTCATATTTTAAACGAGGGCTCACTGGACACAAAAAGCTGGTCCAAGCTGGAAAATGTTCAGGAGAAGATGAATTTTACATTCAAAAGTGACAACTAAAACTTTTAGGATATCCTCCTCCATTCTTTTCTGCCTCTGTGTTTGGCTACCTGTTGGATATCACCTTAAGGCCTTAAATCTTTATTTACTTGAGTAGATTCTTCTTGAGTTTAAAGCAAGAAAGGTTTGTTTTTTTTTTTTGTCCAGTTGAAATTAACAGTCACCTTTGGATGTTGACATTTCAATTCATTTCCCTTATTTTCTACATTGTAAAACCAGTTGAGGGTAAGATAAATACATTCCAGGGTTTTTCTTAGTGGATATAACTTTAGACAACTTTGTTTTTCTTTAACTGCAACCAGTTTAAAATTTTGTGTGATCAATTTGTTCTCTTGAAAGAAATGTAATTTTTCTTATGAAATAAAAGCTCTCCTCATTGTAAGTAAAAGCATAAAAGCAGAGATCTTGCTTATTATAAAAAATCTTTTCCTCCTCATATTTTTACTAAAAAGCCTCAGAAGTTCAGATAGAGAGGCTCTGAGTTTGTTACTTACTGAACAAGGCACAAGTTTTTTTTTTTCTTTTCTCATTATAACATCTTCGCATAGATTTTTTCAATATTCAGAAATATAAGTATATTCTCTACAAAGCACTGCCTTTGATTTAAAACATCTGCCTTAAATTTCTGACCCTCAAAGTATAATTTAGAAGCACAGAACATATTTTCCAGTTATTTAAAAAATGATGTGTGGTACAATTATCAAGTTGCCCTAAAAAGCAACTCTCAGCATATTCTTAATCAGAGTAAAATGTGATTCTTTCCAACAAATGCACTGTTGAATTTCTTTCTGCCTTTGTTAGTAAAACAGCTGTGAACAGGTTAAACTTTGTTATTTTTAAACTTTTTCTCTTAAGACTCACTTGAGACTTCCATTTTTTTTCCTATTCTACAGCTACTAGAATTTTAGAGGAAACAAATTGGATCAAACACATTTCCCAGTTCATGCAATTTTTCTTTCCCATTGCCCACACTAGGTTTTAAACTTAAAGGTAATGTTTTTGCAACCTCCAGTTCATACAAGGATCCCTGGAGGAGCTCAGTTCATTGGTGAGCACACAGGCATTGAGGGCCTACTATGTACCAAGCACTGTCCTTGATCCACATTCTAAGCTATGATAGAGGGAGGGAAGGCATGAAGGTACTCATACTTGCAATGATCTGATGAAGACATCTGACAAACCATGGACATGACTCATAACTCAGTCATTAATTCATTATTAAGTAAATCTCTGGAAATTCTTGAATTCCACTCCTATGAGAATTAAGACTTTGATACAGGCTGATGGAGGGATGATCAATAAAAACAAGAGAAACAGAACCACCAGCAACCATTCCCCCAACACTGAATGCATAATGAGCTAAAGGATCTTTACACGGGGAAGAACAGAGGGGACATGCCTGGGTACAGTGACAGTTCTTTCCATATTAAAAACAAAACAAGGCACTTGTGCTGACAGTACAGGAGAACTTACAGGAACAATAGGGCAGGAAGCTTCAAAGTGGCACTCCCAACTGGACAGTTGGCTAATACACATAAGGCCCCTAACATACCTTGGTACAGTGGCATTCGTGCTTATTTAAATAGGGAGGTGGCTTGGAGGAGACAGCAAAATTCAAAAAGCCTGGACATTTTTAAAGAAAAATAATAAGCACAGTCATGAAGGCCTTGCTGGTCATTGTTTTATCAAGAATAAAAAAGTTCTTAGTTTAACCCAGTTCTCATGCTTGTATACTAGGCAGTGACATATTCACAGAAAGTCAGGCTTGTACCAGGAGATTCAAAACCAAAGAAATTTAAACATATCCATTAAAATTATATCAGTAATTACCAAAGTTACCAAAAAAATGTTGTAGAGGAAATAAGAGAGGTGAGTTCATGTGAACAATCCAGACAATAAAAATGTACGTGGAGCACTGTTAATGGATGTGTTAACTGCTATTCCTTGCAACCTGCAACATTTCCCTCCACCAGCCCCCTGCAGATTCATTACACTGGATTGTGAAGCCATTTGCAAAATATAAAGTGTTATAAAAATACTGGATAATAATGATAATCTATCTTGCCTTCCATCTCTATAGCATTTATTTATATTACACTAAACTTGAGCTTCTATTGCTCTCCAATGAATCTGTGGATCCATATTTCTTTCTTTTCCTCTTGCAGCAATACAATCTAAGCATGTCGGACAGGTCAGGGCTGGATGGGCAATGTTTGCTTGCAGTGGAGTTTATGTAGTATGCACCAAATGATACACAATACAGCGGGTTTTCCTGATCAATCACAATGGGCACCATCTTATCTCCTTGACTTGGTCAAAGCTAACGGTACAAGAAAACCCTCCCAATTGGTCATTTCTGCCCCCAATTTATGGCATTGTCCTATAAAAGCAACATATTATCCTGTGTCTTCTGAAACTTTTTCTTATAAAATTTAAATGTTCTTTTTCCACCATGCATAGGTTTACACAGTGATATTATTTCATCTTCATGTTCACACTGTCTTCGCTCTACCCTGTCAGAGACAAAATGCTGAAACTGGAGGCTCCTAGTTCTTCTATTAACAGAATGGTTCTACAGCACATGATTAAATGTGTCCTCACTAAATAAGCAGATGGCCACTTGTCTCCTGAATTTGGACTCCATGGGCATTCTCAATTCATGGAACACCCAGCTTCACAAAGAAAAAGAGGTGGTAGCAGAAAATAAACAAAGAAAGAAATACCAGGGATATAGTAATATATTTAATAGAAACTAAGTTAACCTGTGTACTATCATGAATGCCTATGGGTCTCTTCTTTCTTTATTTCTAATATTAACACTATATTAGATTCCATAGCTTTATCTTTTTTTTTCCTTTCATGCACATTCAACAGTTTAGTTGATCACAGATGAAATGTTTGTTTATTGAGCAAGAATGACTAATTTCTAATCACAAATTGAATAAACATTAAAAATGTTCTTCTGAACCAATCAATGTATTCACCACATTTACAGATTTTTTAGAAACACATAATCATATCAATTGATGCATAAAAAGCATTGAACAGAATTCAACATCATTCACAATAAAAATTCTCAGAAAACTAAAGAAGAGAACTTCTTCAACTTAATAAGATACATCTAACAAAAACATAGCTAACATCATACTTCATGTCAAAAGACAGACTTTTCCCCCTAAGACTTGGAATAAGGCAAGGAAGCCCACTATTACCACTCCTGGACTGTGAAATAAAGCAAGGGAATAAAATAAAGATTATGCAGATCAGAAAGGAAGAAAAGAAACTGTCCTTATTTGCAGATGACATAATGGTCCACATAGAAAATCCCAAGGAGTCGCAAAAAAAGCCACAAAAACCCTCCCAGGATCGATTAATTCAGCAGTGTCACAAGATACAAGATCAATATACAAAAATCAATTGTATTTTGTACACTTTATAAGTGGATCTAAACTCCTCATCAAAATCTGAAGAACACGAAAGAAAAAAAGAAACCTATATATGACTGAGAAATATTTAGATAGCATTTTTTTAAAGGTTCCTTAGGTTGACTACTTTGGATGGTGCAGATAGTTTTGTGGCTGCCAGAATATTATTTCATATAACTGAGTTCTCCTAGATGGCCAAGAAAATGGAAAATATTTCCCAAGTATCTGCCATTCTGAGTGAAGAGGTTCCTCAGTTGAAGGTTGATTCATAAGATCAAATCATCAGTATACACATACTGTGGAATGAATGAATAAGAAAATCATAAAGGAACCAATATAGGAGATAGGTACAGTTCCTTAGCTATCTATTCTCTAAGATTGAATCCATTAAACTCTAAGAGCAACTTGGTAGCCTTTCTAAGTGAAAAATTAGGTCACTGTTCTCCTTGAAGAAGAGCCAATAAAACTTTCACCTCAATAGGCCGTTAATATGAAATTATTTTGAATCCACAGCAATAGAATAATATTTTAAAGAGGAATAAATTGTCATTGACCTCTAAGTAATTAATGTCCCTTGCAGAAGACTATATCTGTATCTATCTATATACCATTATTTGATGAATAAAATGATGATATATTGTTAAGCAATTTCTTTATTTGGCCATTAAATTCAGAAATATTTACAATATATCCATTTGTTAAAACTTTACAAATGTTGATCACACAGTTGTCCAGGAGCAGCTGGAATTCTTGTAGAGCTGTGTCACTGGAAAACTCATTTATTTAATCAGTCATACAATATACTAGGTATCTTTTCTGATCACTTAATCCCTCCAAATATTTTTTCTCTTCAAACTCCCATAACACTTCATACTTTCTTATGACTTTTCAACATGTGATGTCTTTGATAACAGCCATGCAGATACAGGACCTATCCCTCTTGCTAAATGCTATATCCTTGTCAATTTCTCACCATCATCACTTCATGCTTATGAATGCATGAAAGAATGAGTGAAGAGTAAGAATGTGGATATCATCTTTACCTTGATAAATCAACTTATCTCAACTTCAGAAAAATATTATTTAGGCTTTTTAAACTTACTTATATATTTGTCCAAGAGTTCCATGTATTACATACTAAAAACAATGTAGATAAGAGGAAATAAAAATACAGAGATAATGAACTTTATAAACGTGTGTATATGATAAACATGTAATCAATGTAGGAATTATTATTAATTATCTGGATGTTGGTAATATTAATATTCATGATTGATTATTTCTATAAGTGTTGTTTGTGTCTCATAGACACAAGAGAAGAAAGTTAAAATTAGTATACATGACATAATAGCAACACTGATTATTTTAGGCCAAAATTTCAAAAAGCAAAAATAATGTAAAAAATTAAATTCCTATTAAGCATGACATATTCTTGTCCTCTAGGTTTATTAAAAAGTAAATTAAATTTTAAGATAAACTTTTAATTGTATTTATAATAAGTAGGCCAACAAATAGAAAAAGATAGAAATGACTGACATCTGCAGGATGGCAGCATATAATTTAGCCCTTCTCATTCAGTCAAGTAGTGGTATTTCACATTGGCTGTTTTTAGAACTTGTTACAGAGGTCAAAGCCCCAGGGCTAGAATATGGTAACACCAGAATTGTTCTCAGGCAAATCCACTCTTTCTAACTCTTACTGAGATAGTTCCATTAACTAGTTATACAGGTTCATCTTATAGTCAAGAACTTGCATACACATTCATCTTGTATTCATCACTGTATAACTGCTACCTCAGTTCTTCCATTCATATAAAGGATTTTCTAAGACCTCTGTCATCCTCTCCTGACCTACATACAATAAGTTTGTTATACACTGAACTCATTGTGTCTGTCATTCTTCCATGACAGTATAAACATCCATAAAACATTCTCCTTCACAGCAATTTAGGTAACTATAATAGAAGTATTTTGTTACAGGATGAATTATAATACCCCTTTCCTCCCCCAAATTCTGGATATATGTATTTTTTAAATTGTATGTCAGTGATAACATGCCTGATAGTCTTGTCAAGAATCAAGCGAAGTTCTCTTGATCCTTGATGCATTCATTTTTATTCCAGAGAGGACTGACTTAAAATCATGTAAAAATTTTATAAAATATAAATTACTTGTGAGAACATTTATTGAGTCTTTACTGTATTTCTGCCAAATCAGTGCTAAAGTCTTTACCTGCATTATCACATCTTATTCTTTTAGCAACACTGTAATGGAGACACTACTATTCTCACCACTTTATAAATGAGAAAATTCAGGCACAGACAGGTTAAGTAAATGGCCAGAGATCACACACCTAGAAAACGGCAGAGATGGGCTTTGGACCCAGAAAGTATGACTCCTGAGCTTTGAGCTAAATCACAAATAGCCTCCAATTATTATATAAGCCATGCTAAAAAAAAGAAAACCCAGAGAGCAATGGATGGTTAGGAGTAGAAGAAACCTCTATGTCATTTAAAGAGCCATTAGAGAAGAAGAAACAGAAGCCAGAAGAGTGAGGGGACTTGGGGAGAATTACACTGCTTATTAGTTACTGAAACCAGAGTTCGTAAGAGATTGGAATGAAGTTAGACTCAATGTTCTTTCCATTGGGTCATCAATCATTATGTGGTGGTGGGGGGGGGTGGTGGTAATGATTTCTCAAGAACAAAAGATGAATTGTCCTAACTCCTGAAAGATACTTGATATGTAATAAAGAATATATTTGGTCATTGTCCCCCAGTTCCTGGTATGGAGCCTTTAAAATCCTTAGAATTTCCTACTGATGGGAGTGTCTTTGTTATGCTAATGAAGTGACTCTTCATGGGCCCCTAGATACCTTCAGGATGGAGACTGGTCACCAGAAAGACAAACCACATGACTAGAGGGTTGAAACTTTGGGCCAGCCTGACCTCTGGGGAGGGAAGGGAGTCTGGGGAGGGAAGGGGGTCTGGAGATTGAGTTCAATCACGTCATGTGGCCAATGATTTGATCAAGCATGCCTACATAATGAAACCCCAATAAAAACTCTGGCACTGTGGCTCAATGGAGCTTCCTGGTTGATGTACACCTCAATGTGTTGGGAGGGTCACGCACCTGGATTCTATGAGGAGAGGCCACAGAAGCTCCATGACCCCTCACCCTCCCAGACCTTACCCCATGTGTCTCTTCATTTGGCTGTTCCTGATCTGCATCCTTTACAGTAAAACTGTAATCCTTAATATGGTACTTACCTGAGTTCTATGATTAGTCTAGCAAATTATCAAATCAGAGTAGGTCATAAGAACCTCAGAATTTATAGCTAGTTGGTCACAAGTGAGGGTGGCCTGGGGACTGCCAAAGTGTGGATGACATCTGAAGTAAGGGGAGTCTTGTGGAGACCTGAGCCTTTAACTTGTGGAGTCTGACACCAACTCCAGGTGGTTCATGTGAGAATTGTGTTGCAGTAGCCCAGGTGGTGTCAAATCAGTTGGATTGAAATGGAACAGCACTCCAAACTGTAGAATATTAGCTAAATGACTCTTTTTTTTCCAGTTATATTGAGAAATAATTGAGTTGAAATAATTGAGAAATATATCACTATATACGTTTAAGGCATACAGTATGATGGCTTGATTTAGATGCACTGTGAAATGATTACCAAAGTAGGTTCAGCTAACATTCATCTTCTCATATAAATACTATAAAAAGAAAAGAAAGAAAATAACTAAGAAAAAAAAATCTCCCTGTGATGAGAACTCATAGGATTTACTCTCTTAGGATAATGACTGACTAAATTGCATGGTGTTCTATGTGGCACAGCCAGTCCCATCCTAAAACTGTGAGGTGTGCCCAGTTCCACCTCAAGACTATATGGTTGTGGCCACCCTGCACCCCAAATCATGTTGTTACTAACTGGCCAGCCCAAGGCTCCCAAGCAACAAGAATTACCTCCCAGAAGCCAAAGGAAAAAGCCAGATCTTCTCCTGGGGCAAAGTTCATTCTTTACTACACAATATGATATATTTTAAAAATAGAAATTAATGATAAAATTAAGCCAACATTTGTATCAACATTTTCTTCATATTATCTCATTCAATCCTCACATCAATTCAGTAAAATAAATAAATTTTCTACCATAAAAATAAAATAACATAAAGGTCATAGAAGTTAAATAATTTGTCCACAGCCCTGTAGCTAGCAAATGCTAAAATGGGATTTAAACTCCATTCTATCAGTCTCCAAAACTAGTTCTTTCCCTTCTCTTCTGCCCAGCCTATGGCAACAACCCAGTCTTAGAGATTCAGGGGTGTCAATGTGTCCTCTTGTGTTATAGCGTAGATGTGAAAGAGTCACTTAATCCCAGTTTAATGTATCCTCGCCCCGTACTTTCCACCTCACATTTCTTTGGAAGAGAATAGCCAGAGAGCCTAGAGAATCCTTAGGATTAATCAGGGACAAAATTTTTTTTTAAATTGTCTTTACTCAAAACAGCAAAAATCTTTCCTGTTAACTCCTTCCAAAATAATGCTTACAAAAAGGCAAATACACAAAACTTACAGGTGAAATCCCTTTTAGTAGTCTAGATGATACATTAATTAAAAGATGAGATTTCTGTTACTATTATTATAAATCCATGGAAGCCAATCCCTGGAGTGGGTGGGCAAAGAAAAACTGTTACCAATTAAGTTGTTCAAAGGAGAAATGTAAAGATTAACAATCTTAACTATTGTACACATTGATTTCTCCATGTTATAAAGAACCTGCTTTAAGTTTAACTTGTTTCAATGAATACTATTTAGAAATTCTTAAAATATTGATTTTTTGACTCACAATTTAAGACTATTTTAGCATGCTGTCCACATGTACACATGGATTTAAAATGAAGGTTTCTGGTATGATATACAATAAAATGATAATTCACAATATTTTGATGAACACACATTCAGATCAATCTACATAGTACTCAAATCCTGATATGTGATCCTATATGAGATCAAGAATTTTCCATTTCTTATCTGAGTAAACACTAATTTGCATTTGTGATTAAAGGTTATGGGAATATTTAACATCAAGCTGGCTTTCCCCTTCCACTCATCACTTCCTCCCATTTACCTACATCCAGGTAAGAACTAAAAGTTAACTCTATTTATGGAAGTACACCTGCAATTTAAAAAAAAAAATCACAAAGAAAAGTCAAATATAAACATGTTTAGTCATTATTTTTACCTGAGCCTTTCCAGCCCTACCAACCTGTCTAAATGAGGTCCTACAGGGTGACAGGGAGCAATCTTCCCATTATGATCATTGCAGCCTTACTGAAAACCAGCATCTGAATCTATAATGATATAGAAATGGATGGTGAAAGTGAGGAGTACCATATTTCTGGCAGCCAAAAGGAATCCTTTTTCTTTACTCTGTCAGCTAAGCAAATCTCCAAGTTAACCAAAGTCAGTTTCATTAGACTTTTCTTTGCCTATACTTTTTAAACCCAGGGCTGAAAATTGTATATGTAATGCACAGTATACACCCACTTCAAGCTGATGGAAGAGGAAGCCCCAGTTCACTCCCAGCTATAGGCAATTGGAAACTTATCTCAAGATGGTGGAGGATGGCAGTTGGGCTGTAAAGGAAATGGACATTACCATATAACGTCTTGTTCCAGTCAAGATGAGGACCCTCAAAGAAACCCCCAGCAAAAAAAAAAACAAATCCTTAGAAAGCTTTTCCACTTTGACCATTTCATCCACTAAAATTAAGACTCATTATTTAGCCATATTTTTTAATGCTTGATCCAAGAAAGAAACTGCTTGAACTACAAATTCCAAAATTAATGGGAGAGAAAAATTGGAAAAGATGAATGTCTCTACAAAAAAACCAATGTGCCAGTTTACTTAGGTAGCAACATATGGCCCACAAGTTAAACTCCAGACATGAGAGACATGAAAAACTCCAGCAAATAAATAAAAAAAGAAAAGTACTTAGAGCAAATAAACTGAAAAAAGAAGATTATGTTTCTTGGTTCTCTCATGGGGGCACTATTGAATTGAACGAGTTGACACAAACATTCAATTAATTTAAAACGTTTCTGAAACACAACACACTGGGTGGTTTCTGAAAGAAATGTAAAGGCCAAGTAAAAAAATTATCTGGGTGTATGCTAAAATTCTCCAGAGCCTACTGCTTCTCTCCCATGAAGGAGATTAATCCATTTTTTAAAAATGAAAACATGTCAGTTAACTGATTAGAAAAAGCAGAAACATATTTTTTCATTTTGTATTTTAAAGTTGATATTCTTTTCTTAAATTGATACACTGGACTGTAATGGGAATGCTGAGATTGCTTCTGTAATACAATCATACTCTATAGCAACGTTTCTTCTCCTTCTAAAATTTGAGTCCTTCTTTTAATAAATATAAAAATCTCTTGCTCATGGTTAAGGAAACACTAACTGCTGCTGTAACAGGTCAAACCCCAAATTTCAATGGTTTAATACAGACATGCTTACTTCCTATATTGTTACAATGCTAATATTAAAATCCAGTTGTGTGTTTGGTGGAGGGGCGTAGGGTTCCCCAGTTGTGTGGCTCTCCTCAGGGACACAGAACTTTCCCTCTCGTGCACTTGGGCACCTTCAACAAAGAGGTCGAAGGATGCCCTAGGGATCGGCTTCATTTAAGGCAGCTGGGAGAGGAAAAGAGCATGGAGGAGCAAGAAGGCAGGTTGTCACAGCCAGATCTGGAAGTCGTGCATGTAATTCCCACCCACATTTCATTGGCCAGGACACTATCACACATTGTCATCTAACACATGGGTGGATGGGAAATGAGGTCTAGCTGGATGCCAAGGAAGGAAAGGAAACAGGCTGCGTGAGCATTCATTAGTCTTTGCCATACTCCCCAAGAAAATCCCGATAAATTCCTAAAGAAAGTACTACCTGTAAGGCTCATGTGTTAGAGTCTATACTCTATGTATCCCTACCAGCCAATAAGATCCATTCATTCATTCAGCAAAGATTTATTGAGTGCATGCTGTATGCCAGAAGCAATTTAAGTAAGAAGATAACTGATGAAAAAAAACCAAAAATCCCTTCCTGCATAGAGATTGCATTTTAATGGAGAGTGATAAGACAACAAACAAATGAATAGGTAAATTTTATAGTATATTAGAAGTGATCAGAACTGGGGAGAAAAAAGAGGCAAAGAATGCCAGTGCATGAAGGAAAGGGTTACAGTTTTAAGTCATGACTTAAAATGAAGTGACTGGCAATGTGTACCATGAGAAAATGTAATCAGGCACTCATTAGATGGTTTGTATTTAAATTTTTCCCAATATAATTTTATACAATCCTGAATATGGCTTATCAAAATATAGTCACTTCCCTAGGATTCTGATACCTTCTTTCTTGTACCAACCCAGGTGATAATCCACCAGCCGATAAAATAGGTATAAAATGTTTATATTTCCATCTCTAACAAGTAAAAGCCAAGATAGGCAGTTTTTATCCAGAAAAAAATAATACCTTGGACCTCATTTACTCTAACTGAATCTTTTGATGTGTGAAGCTACTCAAGTTAAGGGAAGTTAAATGTCTTGACCGATGAGACTATATAAATGGCAGAGTCAGAACAAGAATCCATTTAAGCCAAATGATTTTTGAGAAATAATTTATGTAGGGAGATGCAAGTTCCAAATTACCTGTGGCCTTGAAAGACCTTTAAAATGACCCAGGACAGAGTCACCTTGCCCAAAACTGGTCCAATAAAGAGTTGTCAAGGCAGTGATCAAATAGCTGAAATGAATTTTTCAGGGTTCTCTTAGCCTAAACCCTTGCTTTTCTCTCTAGTACCTGGCCCTGTGCTCAGCTGCCCAAGTCAGCTTTGCCCCTTTTGCTTTGAATGTTTGGTTCTCTGTCCCAGAGATTTCAGGCTGTGGATGCCTAGTGGATTCTCCTAACTCATTATCCCACAGTATTCCATCTCTGCTAGGCTTCACTGTGGTTGGTCATGGAACTAAAGCTTAAGATGATCATCATAAATGGAGAGAATTAACCAGTGCTAATATAAGCTACCTTGGCAGGATTTATAATGCATTTATATTGAAATCCTTTCTAAGAGATGATTCCTCTCTTCTAAATACCCTCAAGGAGACACACCGAATCTCTAAGAAAGCAAAGAGGACATATTGCTGCCTCTTCCCCCAGTTCCTTCCCTGACAACAGATAGAATAATCTGGTCTCCACCTCCCAGCCCAGCCAGATCCACGCAAGAAAAATAAAAGGAGCTAGTTTAGCTCACTAGACTCAACAGCATGTGAACTTTGCTGCTGTTCACTGTATGATTTTGAGAACAAGTTATTTTATTTGGAAATCTGCCTCTTTCCTGATACTCCAATTCTGGTCACCATAGTAGCTGCCTTGGTTTCCTAAACTCAAAATCCAGCCCCATGTCACATTTTCTCAAAGACGAGAGTCTTGTCTCCTTCTCAATAGCCCTCCCAGGAAAAGGGATTCTGTTCCGGAAATGTAACCCAGTGTTTAAAGATCTCTATTTAGCCCAGACCTCATGAACGCTGGTCACAAATGGCATCTTGTCCTGTTTGGAGATCTTGAAGAACTTCTAAGTGGCAAACATGCCCATGGGTGGCTACCCGTTGACATCATTTCCAGAGAGCAAACTCCCCCTGCCTGGCTATGCACCTTCTTATTTGTTGACACTTGACACGTGAGCAGTCGGGTTTCTGGATCCCTGGACATCCAAAATGGCCCATTGCACCGTTTCCTTAGCAGCAACCTGCCAAAGGAGCAGCAGTGTCTAATCTTACAGAGACAACAGGGAGCTACGGATCATCTAGAGCTGCACTGTCCAATGCAATGGTCACCAGCCATGTGTGGTTACTTAAATTTATATTAAAGTTGAATAAAATTTAAAAATTCAATTTCTTAGTTGTACCAGCGACATTCCAAGTTCTCAACACCACATGTGTCTAGTGGCCACCATAGTACACAGCACAGAGCCTATTTCCACCAGCGCTCAAAGTTCTGCTGGACAGCAACTGATCTAGAGCCTGGAAATGAAATGCCAAAGGACAAGGATTTAGCCAAAAGGAGTCAGTCCTGATTCATTCATGCAACTAAAAGATGAGTACTGAACTATGCTGATCTTAGAGCTAATGGAAATAATAGTCTAAAAGACTTAAAGTATGTACAGAAGGATATAGATAATTAAAGGCAAGGATCGTTGCCTACTGTGCTCACTGATAAATAAAAAGAACCTAGGAAGGTGACTGGCACGTTGAAGAAGCACACTAAACACATATCGAATGAATGAACAGACAAATGTGGTACAGTTAATTATAACAGGATCATCACGGAGGGATGGGAATGATTTTCTAGGCTCCATTGCAGGTCAGATTAAACAACGCACTAAAAATTCCAATTCTTTTTCTATGGTCACCAATTTTCTAGTCACTAATTCCACATCTTGCACCATTAACACCAAGAAAGGGTGAATAAACAGATAGGGCCATTGTGGCTGCAAAACTAGATTGGCCACATTGTAGTTGAATAAATGGGCACACAGATTCAGAAATCAGTCCTCTGTGAGTCTGGTTTTCAAGGCTGATGTCCTCTGGAAGAACGCACACCAAAAGTTTCTACACAAAATGAACTAAGACTCAGAGCTTAGGACAAATTGGTCCCTGCTGCTTCTCCATCTGAGCAGTCAACCCCCTGATTGCTCTATTAACGTCTTTTAACAGGAGTAGTGCTTTCTTTGTCCCCACGCCTGTAGTGTAGGAGAGCTTTTTCTGGCCCTCTCCATCACCCAGAACGGTACATACAAGACTGAGCTTTGCCTCTTCCCATCTCTGTCCTACCCACACCTTCTCACTTTGGCTTATCCAATCTGACAGATCATATAGATTAAGGAGTATCAAGGGGAAGAGGACAAGAACTAGTTAAAAGATTAGAGGTAGGAGTCTCTGAAGTGGGAGAAAAGCTGGAGAGAAGAAGGAAAAAGAGAGGGGTTGGGAATTATATTGATATGGTATCAATATAATTGGTATTCATCATTGCATCAGGATTTGTATTTGGAATATAATGGAAAATTTCTGCTATCACCTGAATAATTCAGTCTAGAAGAAGCTCATTTAAACTATGCATACCTAGATAACTAAAACTTCAGGAGCTAATTTAGACTGCTGCTCCCAATCCTACTTCTACATTTTTCTATACATTGCTAAAAAGAAAATGATTGGAAGTGTGGTTACTCCTGCACCTGCCTCGATCTATCTGTTAAAGTCATATTTGAAGGGGTTATGTAGACTGGAAGGGAAGAGGGGATATCTTCATCAAACCAAGTAGACCACAGAACTCAATCTCGGTGTTTGGTGACACGACAGATGTTACAGAGGATTTCCCTCACACCCTAAATGCATGGCTGGTCAGCTTTACGAATAACTATTATCCTGGGGTCTTTGAATGAAAAGTTGGTCCTTTTAGGAAGAATGAATGTTTGTTAAAGTTACTTATTCTTCTTAGAAATGATCAAAGAATACTCACATACATTGAAGTACTGATCTAGGAGACAAGATACCTGGCACTAGTGCTAGTCTTAATCCTAGCACTAACTAGATGGATTATTTACTTCCATTGGTCTCTGTTTTCTTATATGTGATACCAAAGTTTGGAAGTAAGCCAGTGTTAGAGTTGACAAAGAGAGAGAGAGATCTAGAGAAAGAGAAAGAGAGAGAATATCACTGATTGTCAAAGTATTACATAAACAGTGTGTTTTAATGAAAACTTCTCCCGAATCATTGCCCTATTTATGTCTGGCCAAACAAGTAAAATAAACATGCTATTCCAAAATTTTTATCCAGTAGATCAATTTTTCATCCTCAATCAGGTTGACACCATCTTCAGAAAATGCTTGTAGTAGGCACTTTGATTTCCTTTGGTTACAAAAGGGTTTAAAGTAGTCCAACAAATGAACACACAAAATGTCAAAATAATGTTGTAACAGAAGCATGCACAAGCCAAGCAGCATTAGATGTGCTTTCGAGTCCATGTTCCTAATTCACCGTGATGTGAGTAGGAGGCCTGGCTGATCCGTGGCTCCATAAGGAATTCTGACAACATGGCTTTTGCTTTGTATCGTGCATGCTGCAATTCCTTGGTGCATCTGACTTAGCACTGAAGCAATCCTTTCTATTTCCAGAGCACTTCATAATCATTAATGATTTAAGCCTTACTACATCCCTCCAAGGGAGGTCAGTAGCAAAACACCAGGGGCACAGATGAAGAAACAACAAGAGAAAGATGTTAAATGATGTGGTAGAAATCACAAAGAGAAAAAAGCAGTATTAAAGCAAGAGCCCTCTACTCTTCATACAGCTATATCAAAGTGGGTGGGTGATAGAGAGGATTTCCAAAATGAGGTCACATTTATTCCCTCACCATCAATAAAGTTCAGCCCTCCAGAAACTCCCCTTCCTATCTCCACTCTTTCCTTGCCATGTCCTTCATCCCTTTAATGTCTTATGCCACGTTTTAACATCGTTTTCACGATGTTAAAGTGATTTAGTCCTCGGCTATTTGTAACACAATCAAATATCCTTGGCTATTATCCAATAGAAGTTAATAAAAGACCCTCCTCAGACAAGGAGAAAAAAACAGAAATACTTAAACTATTTCCTTAGCTTGTCCCCATCACATACAATTCTGTCCATGATTTTAAGGATTCCACACATCCATTGATTTCCATTAATAGATTCCCTGGGACTCAATTTCCTACTACAAGAATGCTGCCTACTCCTTAGGGGGTTCCATTCCCACGTCACAAAGTCCCCCCATATTGTAGACACTTTACAAACCCTAAATTAAGAAACTCAGCTCTGATTTCTGGAGGTCATTTGCCTAGTTCTATCTGTGCAACTTACTTAGATCTGCATGAAAAATCCATTTCGAAAAGGCTGTATGTTCACCATCATTTTATAAATCATATGACATTTTTCTATTGATTTACATTATAATATAATTGATGTACATTTAGGTTAGAGGCATATCAAACTGTCAATCACTCTTAATGCCTTAATTTTAAATTTATATACTTTTTCCCCTTCCCTTTGTCCCCACCCACCCTTGGAAGTACCTACCAATCAATATAGAGGAGGCTGAAATATAGCATTTTAGAGATGTATGCTTTTGTATATTTAAGAACTGTTTTTGTAAAGTGAATAAGCCCTCAATTCATCTTCTAGATTTGTTGCCAACATTTTTCTTAATGGATATTGAAGCCATTATTAAACAGAAAGGTTCTTTGAAGATGGCTTCAGGGCAATGCATTACCAATAGTGAAGCCCAGGTATATAAAATTCTCTAGAGATTTCTTATATTCTTCCCTTGGTTGCACCTAAGTACATTTTCTCATGAGGTAGTCTTGGACTCAGCAGAATCATATCATATTAAGGTAATTTACTAGATACTATAATATTACCTTGGTATAAATTAATGGATTTTTTAAATTACTATTTAATATAACATGAATTGACGATGGTATCTACATGAATAGGGCTTTGCTTAAATATTTAGTAAGTAATATTAAAAACTTAAAAGTTACCAAAGAACAAATCATATAATCAAAATAATGCAAACTACTTGTTAATACTTTCCTATTTTATGTCCCAAAGAAAATCTAAATGATCTGAGTGTGGATGTGGGGATATTTTTGCGGGAAGTGCTTTGTGCTATGAGTGGAGCGTAGGGTCCTTCATGCATCATTGTAGAATGAAAGAAGCGGTCTCTGCTCAAAAAAGTAAGTGATTCGTCATCTATAGAAGGAGCCTGATGCTGTCAATTAGTAATTTAAGGATTTGTATCTTTTCCAACTCTCTACTAAAAATAATTTTGGTATATTTTCTGCAAGATATGAGTATAATGTGATTGTAACTTCATGAAAAGGAAATCTAAAAAACTGTATTTTGAAGAAAGACCATGTGAACAGAAAGAGAATAGTAAGCATGGAGGGAAAAATTATCTGTGTGGAGGGTGGGTAGTCAAACAGGATTTGTATCTGTCATTCAGCACGGATCTGGGGAGAAAGATACTGAATTGAAAGGCTGTGAAAAGCCTAGTCTAGAAAATTGTGTCTGTTGTGAGACAAGGATGGGTTGGTCTGGAGGAAAGAGCTCCAGGACACTTGCTTCTGTTTTCATGATCTCCTGTTCACCAAGTAATCTTCTGTTGCTAATTCATCTATCCCAGGGCTCTGAAGCCAGGAAACTAAAGCAGAGTACTGTTGTAGACTCATCAAAATTCAGTGCAGCAATGTGAGTCAAGTTTACCCTAAGGAGAGGTAAAACGAAAAGTTGACAGATTGGAAAAAAGAAAAGCAAACCCTATATCCTGGTTATTTTACCAAGACAATGGGAGCCAATGAGGCCATGCTAGCTTATTTTTCTCTGTAGCTATAAGACAAAGGAAATGTTGGTCAATAATCCACTTACCACTGCATTATTAAAACTACACTGTAATGGAAGAGAGGTATAACAAGACATAATTTTGGGGGAGGGGCATCATTAAATCAGGCCAAATAAGAGCATGATATGTAGCTGCACTTTTACCATCAGCCTTGCCAGCAAAACTACAACAATAATCTTTAGATCAGAAAATTAATGTTTTCAATTAATTTTTCTAAGTGTTCCATAAATAGAAACTGGTTCAAATAACATCCAATTATAATCATAATATTAGAAATTGACTGGAAACATGAATTTGACTTGTTGAGAAGTCATCTCAACAAAATAGCTCTCTCTTGGGCTACGTAAATTCACTGATAAGCACAACATAATTTACTAGAGAAATATTTTTTCCAGCCGTGCTCAGGATCCCCGATCATGCTGGGCTTCAAGTGCTAGAAACGACTTAGCAGCCAGCTCTTCCATCTGCCCTATGGTCAGCAAGCAGCCAGCATCCAGGATGAGCTACAGCCTCAGGGGCTCATGACTTACCAGCCAATGAGTAATATATTGTGCTCTTTGGTGATTTGTCAATTGATTTCTTAGAGTGAAAATTGCCAAAGCTGCAACCCATCTGTCAATACTTTAATCTCTGCCAAACTATTTTAAAAACATAACCTAAACATCAGGATACATACAACCCAACACCTCACCTATGATAGATGAAACTCCATTACCACTATATACTAAGTGACTTAATAACTGAAAAAGGTTTTCAAAGGTATCTATCTGTACATACATCTGTATACATATATACATACACACACTTGAAATACCTCTTTTGAGTTTCTAAACACAGTGAATATCCCTTACTACAATATCTTTCCTACTAATGACATATTTGCTAGAGGCCAGCTATCATAGATTAAATGAGCTTATTTGCAAGAGCCGGTAAAGCCAGTGGTTGATATTAACAAGCTTCAGTGACTGCAGGATGAAATGTACAAGTATACAGAATATACCATTCCAAAGTGTATCATCTAAATAGTGAATGTCGTGCTTATAAACTGAAAAATTAGAACCATACTTTATTTTTTTTAAACATCTTTATTGGAGTATAATTGCTTTACAATGTTGGGTTAGTTGCTGCTGTATAACAAAGTGAATCAGATATATGCATACATATATCCCCATATCCCCTCCCTCTTGCATCTCCCTCCCACCCTCCCTATCCCACCCCTCTAGGTGGTCACAAAGCACAGAGCTGATTTCCCTGTGCTATGCAGCTGCTTCCCACTAGCTATCTATTTTACATTTGGTAGTGTATATATGTCAATGCTACTCTCTCACTTCATCCTAGCTTACCCTTCCCCCTCCCCATGTCCTCAAGTCCATTCTCTACGTCTGCATCTTTATTCCTGTCCTGCCCCTAGGTGCTTCAGAACCGTTTTTTTTTAAGATTCCATATATATGTGTTAGCATACGGTATTTGTTTTTCTCTTTCTGACTTACTTCACTCTGTATGACAGACTCTAGGTCCATCCACCTCACTACAAATAACTCAATTTCGTTTCTTTTTATGGATGAGTGATATTCTATTGTATATATGTGCTACATCTTCTTTATCCATTCATCTGTTGATGGACACTTAGGTTGTTTCCATGTCGTGGCTACTGTAAATAGTGCTGCAATGAACATTGTGGTACATGACTCTTTCTGAATTACGGTTTTCTCAGGGTATATGCCCAGTAGTGGGATTGCTGGGTCATATGGGAGTTCTATCTTTAGTTTTTTAAGGAACCTCCATACTGTACAAGCAGCTCATGCAGCTCAATATCAAAAAAACAAACAACCCAATCCTAGAATCATACTTTAAAATGAATCATAATGCTTGTGTTTACAATCAGAGTTTGAAAAAGGAGGGGGGGGCATACTTGTATTAATATAATGCACCATTTGGCAGAGTAATTAAGTACTGAAATTTTGGAAGCTGACCTTCTGTGTTCATAATCCAGTCTCCACTGCAAAACTTTTAGTACCTTTTAGAAGTCTTTTAGACTTCAGGCAAGTAACTTAACCTCTCTATGCCTCCGTTTCCTTGCCTGCAAAATGGGTATGATAATACCTCATGGAGTTATTCTGAGAATTAAATGAAATAATGCAAGCAAAGTCCTTTAAAAAAGTGCCTGGCACACATTAAGTCTTTGATAAACATCAGTTGTTGTTATTACCACCTTGTGCTTCGGTTGCCAGTTCTCATAAGCTCCTCTGGGCCTGATGGATAACCAGACCCAAGGAGCAAAAAACAATCCTGGGCCTTTTACAAAGGACTGTTGGTGATTCAGCCATGGCGGGTGGAGTACTTTGAAGTGAAAGCTTCAGAGGTAGAGCTAGCAGGAGACCTCAGAAGATTTGGCTAGACCATTTGGGAAAGAAACACATTGGCATACAAAGGAAAAACATGGTTGAAAGAAAAGCTGGGTGAGAAAATTTGACTGAATAAATACAATATAAGGTATTTTTAAGCAATGTTTTATAAGTCATAAAGGGTAGAATCAAAATTATACTGCCATATTATGGCTTAACTGGGTTTTGTGTCTATATGTACAGAAAAGAGAGGAGAGAGGCAGATAGGGAGAAATAAATGGTCTTTGGATAGATTTTTTTAGCTAATCTGAGAGTGAGAGAGAGTTCTTAGTATATTTTCTAAAGTATTTCAAAGCCACTGAAGGGTCTTCAGTATTATTTAATGGCTTTGTGACCTCCTGAATTCAAAACTACAATATTGATAGGGATGGTTGAGGGAATAAAGTTCCAGGTCAAAAATGTTGTGGATGTTTCAGAAAGAAGAAACGAGGGAAGAAACTAAATTAAAGACAAGGATGGAGAAAAACAGAGTTGTGTTCAATCATAATCCCCTTACTCAAGGAAATAGCTCTGTTTAGTTTCTTAAGTTCTCTCAAGGTAGTTCAATAATTATCTTGGTTAAAAAAACAAGCCCACACACTCACACACACACCTTTACACATGTACGTGTGCACACACACACACACACACCCACAATATGTTGGGAGATTATCAAAATCAAAAGATCTGTTGAAAATCAATTTTGAAAGCCAGCAGTGCTAAGGTTAAAAAGGAGAAATTGAATGTGCAAGAGAGCGAAGGCCAAACTGGAAGCAAGGTGCCCGTCTGACAGCTGATGCTGTAGGACCAAACAGAGACTCAGACTTTGGGCAGATCCAAGCAGAATGCACACAGGTAAAGGTTTAATGTTGAAGAAGCATGACTACTGCAATGTCGCTGAATTCTTCCCAGGCCTTCGAAGAAGAAAAATACATAAACACATTGAGGGGATAGAGGGCAGCCTAGAGGACACTCCTTTAAAACAAAATTTCCCTGCCCCATGTGAGGGTGATGCAAAAAGAGATGAGAGGGGAAGGCAGAAGAGGGCCAAAGAGGTAACACAAGACCACCTAATCTTTGTGAAAAGCCTTAAAAGGGAAACATATTTACAGCAAACAAAACATAAACTTCACATCATTTTTTTTCTTTGGTTAAAAACTCGTGGTTGGTCCTAATTTGTAATTTCCTCTTAGTTAAACCAAAATGATCTTCTTACTCTAAAATATCTGTACTATCAGATTCTCATCATACAATCAATCAAAAAAAAAGTTTATTAAGGATTCCACCTCACTGTGCTTCATCCAGAGGCACGGGAGTGGGTGTGGGGAGATTACAGCAACAACATACAAGACAGGGGCCTATGCCCTCAAACTGCTTGTAATCTAAGTACGGAGACAAGATTTAAACATTTAAATTAACAAGGTCTCGTTTAATTTTATGGAGAAAAATGTTCAATTAGTGTTCAAGAAGGGCAAAAAGGGAATTGGATCTGGGGTCTTTTTTGGCCTGGACATGTCCGAAGAGATATGAAGAAGAGGTCATTTTCAACTGGTTTGGGGAGAGGGTGGAGTTCAGACAGGTGGAGCTACTCAAAGAAGACACCCTAAGTGAGGGGAACACAGTGAGCAAAGATCTGGAGGCCAGAAAGTGCAAGGCATTTTCCAGGAAAGGCAGATAAACTAGCTGGGCAGGAAAAATGGTGAGCAGAGGGGACCAATGTCCAAGATCTGACCTGTTCTACACACAGTTTGTCCTGGCTTCACATTAACAAACACTTGTGCTGGTGACTGACTCAAGAACCTCATTTCAACTTCCTAAATGTTGTTTATATTTTCTTTTTGCTACAGAAGGAACATTTGAGGGAAGGCTGTCCATTGACGTTCTTTAAGAGAATCATGCTGCAGAGCATCTGGTATTATCATGACCACAGCCAGAAATCTCCTTCTAGCAAATTGTCTGGTGAGCTGGTTTTGTATTACCACTGTATTGATTATTCACATGCCTCAGTAGGGCCACATTTTTGGTACAGAGATTTAAAAACATAGAATTCAAAGAAAACAAGATGTGTCCCTTCCCTAAGGAGCGGGAATAGAAAGAAAACTCACCCTAGCAAAATGGAGAGCCTACTAGTATCTTAGACAAAAAAGACACACAAGACTGTTTTTAGGATGGAGGTACAAATCTGCTGATATGCAGATTCGTGGTAAGAAAAAGAACTTGGAATTACCTGGGAACAGCATGTGTATAGAATGTTGCCCTTTGGGTTGAAAAATAACAACAAAGGCGCCCTTGAAGGACTCAATCTCTTTGTAGAGGGAAGAAGGAGCAACAGCTGGTCCTACCTCACAGCTGTGAAGAGGCAGGTGCTGCACAAACTCCTGAACAACATCCCATTGGACACTGGCTGTCTAGTCACTTCACTGCCAGGGCCCAGCATCGTTTTCCAATCAAGGATTGGACGAAGACAGCAGAATCCTCAATCTTATACTCAGTGATCCAACAAGCTAGTTCTGAGAACCAGTGCAATTCTGACCTTCATCACCATAATAGCTCTGGATTCTATGACCACTGAGGTCCTTCCCAGCTTTAGAAATCTATAACACAGGTAGCCTTCTGTGAAGCTGTTCAGGAAAGGTGGCCAAAGACACACTGGAATCCACTGTTGCTCTGGACTTCTTGGTACAGGAGACAATACATTTCCTTATTGTTTCAGGCAGAGTTTTTCTCTTATTTGCAGTCAGAAGTTGAAAATGTTTCTAATCAGGATTTGAACATTGATTAAGAAAATTGCATTTTCTAAGCTTTATTTACTAATTAATAAATTGAACATTAAATATATCGCAGTAATGCTTTATACCTGCATGTAAGTAAATATAGATATGCATATATAGGGCTTTTCATGGTGCCCAGCTCCTAATAACCCACGATGAATGTCAACTATAATCAGCTTTCAATAACTAACATTAGAATGGTACTTTGCCGTTTAAAACGGCATTCACTATTCTTCCATTTGATCTCCTCCTCATCCCTTATAGAAGCACTGTAATCCCAGTTGAAAAACTGGTCTAAGTGAGAAAATTGATCCAAGAGGATAAGTGACTTTCCCGAATCGAAGCTAATCAGAGGTCAAGTCAGAACCATGTCTCTGGCTCCAAATATCTTGCTGTTTCCACTACCCCACATGATCTTTTACTATTTTGCCATAATACACAGAGGAGATCAGAAACAAAAGTCTATTTTGGTGAGTCAAGATAACCTCTTTATTGGCCAATAGAACTTTACAAGATAGAAGAAAAAAAAAAAAACTTAGAGAGTTATTATAGAAATAATAGATTTCTAGGGTTATTATAGACATCTCCACTGGATATTCAATCAAGGGCTAAAGCAATCATGTTTCAAAAACTGTACACATATAAAACTAGTTGATGTCTTTAAGAAACCAGCTTTAAAATAAAAGACCTGCACACTAGAATGCAAGAAGTTTGGATTTAATGAGGAAACTGGGGACAGAGAACTAGCATGCCTGTTTTGAGAAGACCTTGTCAGAGATTTGCAACAGAGAAAGAATCATCACTTAACTGAGAATCCACAATAGCTTTGTAGCAACAGGACATTTCCTTTGCCTTGGATTGTGAATGCCTTTTAACATTGCTCTAATTAGACCAATATATTTTTATAAAACCCTCATAAACCTGTGACCGATGTGGTCCAGTCTCAAAAAGCATGTTTTTAAAGCAAAGCAATGAATCTAGCAATCCAAAAGTAATTTTTGGAATCACTGATATTCTTTGATTGTTTTTTCTTTTTTTGAACACCATGAAGAGAATGCACTGCATAGAACAATGAGAGCTAATGAATACTGAACACTGTTCCATATTCTTTATATAAATTAGCTAACTGAATCCTCACAATATCCCTTTAAGTTATTACTGCTGCTTTATTTCCATTTTACAGATAAGAAAACTGAGTCCTGGAGAAGCCAAATAAGTGGACCAATTACATGCATGTTGTAGGTGGCAGAGCTGGGATTCAAACCTGGAGACAACTTCAGACTCTACAGTGATATGTCTATTCCCCCTATACATGCAAATCCTCTCCCAGCATTGATCTCCAAACTCTGGGAAAATTCCTCTCCTAGTTCTGACCTCCCTCTCAATTCTGCATCACAAAAGTCTAAACTGACTAAAAGTTGAGTCTGTCAAGGAAATGGCCCCCTTTGGAAGAGAAGGGAGGATAAGAAAATGAGTGAAGAAGTCTGAATGCTCTTTAGCTGGAAGGGGGGAGCAGACAAGAGGCAAGGATTTTCAAACTGGAACTTGTATTAGAATCATCTGGAGGTTTATTAAAACACAAATTGTCTGGCCCTACCCCTGGAGTTTGTCATTCAGTTTGTCTGAGGTGGGGTCTGAAAATTTTCTTTTCTAAGAAGTTCCAGATTGATGCTGGTCTTAGGATCATTTTCTGGGAACTACTGCTCTAGGTGAATAGCTTTTTATTCCTACTTGAAAGAAGAAAACAACTTTAAAAGTTTTTTCCAATTATCCAAAAGTTCTGCCATATTGTTCAGGCATAAAGAGCATCTAGTCAACAAGCTCATCTTCCTCTAACCAGACATTGCTGATCCAAGGCTAAGAGAAGTGGGACCCATAGGAAGAATTCAAGCTTCCTCTCCCTCTTGGCTAAAGCTAGCCTTCTGAGTTTTCCACTGCCTTTTTGAAGGCCTGTCTCTTCCTATAAGTAACCTCACCTCCTTTCTAACTTCATGGACTAGTAACCTGAATTCCTATGCAAAAAGGGTTATGATCTTAGCTTACATCCCAAATAGGAAAGGACACTCACTATCATACAAGGGTCATAGAGGGCTGGTTTCTTTACACAAACTGATAGAAGGAAAATATACCAAAGCAACTACAAGGGAAAGCTGACAAGCTGACAGCAGGAGAAGATCACAATAAATCATCATCATCACCACCATCATCATCAACATTGTTGGATATCCTCTCATGGAGCGTATCAATGGAGGAAAATACTCCTTCCTTGTAAAATATGAATACTCTCTATTTGTATTAAGAATTCCACATGTAAAGCTCATTTTCACCTAAATGAATTATAAATTAATCACATGAATGCACTGCATATATTTTATTTTTAATGTTGGCCTGTGAGGCCCAAATTCAAATCTCTGTTTTGTATCCTAGCACAGATTTTACTTGTGCCGAATTTTTAGAGCTTAAAGGCTTCCTTTTCCCAAGTGCATGGAATTACAGATCTAGAACAAATAGAAGCTTGAGAATTGATTAAGTTGAAGGAACACAAACATTATTTTATTATGTGCACTTCCCTGATGATTTAAATGGATTTATTCAGCTATGTTAAATAATGCATTATTTCATCAGCAAATGCAATTTTGCCTATTTTGCATACAAAAGAAAATTTTAAATATTGGCTTTACCCAGACAAAAATGGGATTCCCATGTCAACAGCACTGGAGTCTACTCAATCAGTTCAAACTTTTCCAATTTGCTGTATAATCGTAACCCATTTCTTCAGGTTTTTGAACTCATGTTGATTGAGGTCCTTGCTTTTACCTATTAAATATGATCTCAAGCTTTTTTCTGTTATAGAGGAGTAAGATTCCTCTGGGAATCTAGGGAGATGCCCATTCAGGCCTGAAAACACTATTTTCTTTTTAATTATTATTGCTGCAATAAGACACCTATACAAATCACATAGAGAGTCAGGAGCACAGGAAAATTTGATTTGTTTTACTGTCTGAAAATGACCCTAGAGAAGTTAGGCATGTATCTATGTATGTATATTTGCATACATGCACATATGCATGAATATATGTATTTGCAAACTGATGCTCTCAGAAAGCTTGGAAAAGAGTATTCATCTAATAAGTTCCTGAAAATGGCATAAGAGAAGTTTTGAAAGAAAGACCATCTTTAGGAATATGGTTCCATCTGATACTATTTAGAGCAATGGACCAAATGAGGTTTTACATGGCTTAGAGCTTATGTTTTGAAGACTGAGCATGAATCATCTGAAGCTAAGTTATTTTCTTTTACTTTTATAATTTCCTAAGACAAAATTCCCAAGGCATCTCTTTGAAATTAACTATTTCTTTTAAAATCATGAATTTTCACACGGATAATATTTTCTAGGAAAAAAAATTGATGTACATTATAAATGCATAGGTACTGTACTCTGATATATGAAATAATCATATCAACTTTAGTCAGCATGTGGTTCATTAATAATTCAACCAAGTAGACTTCATGATAAAGCCTATCTTCATCAGATAACAGACATTTAAAAATTGAAGATAAAATCTATAACAAATATTATTTTGTGTAAAAAGAATTCTTTATATTACAAATCCATTTAATTTTTTAGCAAGTAGATTTCATCAGTTATTCATAATTCTATAAAATAATTAAAATACATTTGGAAAGTTGTGGAAGACTAAAGTCAAATCCTCATCCCAAACTTATAAGCACATTCCCATGTGTTATTGCATTTGGTTTAGATAATTAAATATTAACAACCTTGCCTGATTTTTCATGTTAAGGACACATCACAATTCTCTGTTCCTATAAAGCATCAAAGCCGAAGTATTTTGCCCCTATTTTCAAAGAGAGGAAAAATGACAGTAGCACGTGTAGGGGCTCTTATGTAAGTCACAGGTAGGAGATAACCAGGGGCAGAAGACACACAGGCCAATCTACGAAATTATTTCAGTGCAGGAGGTAGCTGGCTGAGAAGAGTAATTTCATCTTTTGGCTATAAACTTGGGGTGCCTTCTGAGCTTATAAAACCTAATGGTTCAACTATATCATAGAGGATGATTTAACAGCTCCATATGAATTTTATCACTTTAATCCATTAGTCAGAAGTGCGAAGTAAGGATACGGAGGGCTGATGGTATTCAGTGCACTGGGCCATTTTATATAAGAAACTTGAGCATTCACAAATTTTGGTATCGCTGGGGGGCCTGGAACCAATGCCCTGCGGATACCAAAGGAAGACTGTATTGACTTCCCCACTCCTATCAAGACTGCAGGTTTCTGAGTTAGGTTATCTTGTTGGCATTTTTTTTTCCTTGCTGTGATCATGGAACATCAGTTTGGGTTCACTGGAGGTATAATCTGAAATACGAAATAGTCCTATATTTTTCATTTCCATAAAAATGGGCTGCTTATTATCTTCTGTGCAGCCCTCTGCCATATGCTCAACCACTAATGTACACCATGACCAGGACATATTTCTCTCAGGGATGGGGTGAAGCTCTTCTGCATTTTCCATCAGCTTCCACGGAACAGCTGTCTGCAACCTGGGCTGCCTCCGAGCCAAGAATGTAACAAAGCCAGACACTTCTGAGTACCTGACATAGAACAATGCTCATCAAACTTAAGCAGGGCTAAGAATCACTTGGAAGGCTTGTTAAAACACAGATTTCTGGGAGTGGAGTCCAAGAGTTTGAACCTCTAACAAGCTTACAGGCCCGCTTTGAAAACCGTTGACATAGATAGACTCTCAGACCATTGAGAGATTCTCAGAGGGAAAAGTGTATTTCTCAGGTACCTGTGAGTTCACTGATTTTATTTTAAGTGATCACATATATTCATTTTCATGATAATCTTTTCAAACGATATGAGCCTTTCTTTCAGGCCGAACTGTTGGGTTGGTCAAAAAGTTCGTTGGGTTTACGGAAAAAACCCGAACAAACTTTTTGGCCAACCCAATACTTGGGAAAGTATATCCTACTCAACTGCCAGATAAGCAGCACGCAGGGGCACATAGGGAGACCCAGACTTCAAATAGCACACTAAATCACTACAGACACACCATCTCCACCCCCAACAAGCCCACGGGGACCCTGAACTTGGCCCTGACATTAGGACCCTCTCTAATCTTTTTCGTTAATGGTACCTTCTAGAAGGAACATTATAAAATAATTTCAGGGGCGGGGGGATAGAGGTAGGGTAAATATAAAAAAAAAAAAGAAAAATATTTTACATGATCATACAGACTCCATTAATATCTATTGCTTTTCCTTCCAGACTTTTTCTATATTTTTGTATCCTACTTTTATTTGCATTACTTCATAAGAATTTTCCTATAATTAAAATTGCTTAAAATGGTGAATAATACTTTATCTTATACACATGCCAGAGTATTTTAGCCATTTCTCCATTGCAGTATATGTATATTTAGATTGTTTCTGATTTATCACTATTTGTCACTATTATATTATATTTTATATATATATATCCACACCTTGGTAAATATCTTTGGGCATATTTTTTCCTGCATTTTGAATAATTTCCTTTAAGCAAATTTCTAGAAGTATAATGGTTATGTCAGAAATGAGAACCTCTATATGGTTGTTGATACAAATAGTAAAACCATGTCATAACATAACATGAATTCCAAAGAATTCAATTGCATACGATGTGGTTGTCAATATAAGGTTAAGGAAATGACCAGGGCCAGCCAGCCCAGACAGCCAGCATGGGATTCTAGGTAAGGCTGTGTAATGTAATCTATCCCTGCCTAGGCTGATTTGACCACCAGGTCATGCTTGTTTGCTCTGATTTAATGGGGATGATTCCAAGTCCTGTGCCTAAATGGGAATTCCAGAACAACAGCAGTAATGTCAGAAATCTCCTGCTTCTCCATTCTAATCCAGGATAATACCACAGACAATGGTTGCTGTTTTCCCAATTGACCTGACCACCTCCTTTATATTCCCTCATCTCCCCTCTAGATGGGGGCACTAACTGTGTCCCCATCCTCTGCTACCTGGATCACTGCAATAAGCCCTAATCAGCCCCCCTGCCTCCTTCTCCCTATTCTCAATCACTACCTCCTCTGCTCCAAATCCTGACACTGCTTTGTTTCACTCAGAGTAAAAGTCAAGGTCATTGCATGGCCCTACAGGATCAGATCCTGGCTTACCCCTGGGACCTCATCCCCTATTTTCTTTCTCTCTCTCTGGCTCACCGTGTCCTGCAGCAGCTCACACACAGCTTTGTAGCTACTGTTCCTACTTGCAGAAATGCTCTTCTCCATGGTATCTACTTGGCGAATTACCTCACTTCTTTCCAGAATTTATCGAAGTATTGCCTTCTTAAAGAGGACTATTCTAACCACCTTATTAAATAGTGTAAATTCTCCTCCCCACCCTGAACCCCAGCCCCAACCATTTGGCCCCCCTGATCCTTCTTACCTTCACTTTTTAAAAAATATATTGTACTTATCACCTTTTAATATACTATGTAATTTAGTTATTTATTATGGTTACTATTTACTGTCTGTAAACTCCCCAAGGGCAGTGATAACTTCATTTTGTTAACTGATGTGTCCCGAGCACCTAGAAAAGTCCCTGACACATAGTATAAATGCAAAAATACATATATTTTAAAGAGTGTTAGCCTGTTCCAAGTTGAGAGTAGGGGTTGGGCAGAAAATAGAATCTAATCATCTACCACATTACAGTCAAATTGATGTTATTGTTGTCACATAATTGTTGTCACTGTTGAACCAGTCTGCCTCACCCAGCAATATGTAATATTCCCCACCTCTCCATGGGCCCCTGGGGGCCTTCTTGTCTTAATTCTCTGGCTGCCTGTGCTATCTCTGCACATGCGTGGTCTTGGAGATTGGGGCAGACATGAAAGAAGTTCTTCTTCATCAAGATACACAGTCTTCTCTTGCTTGTCTTCTTAAAGCCCTATTCTTGTCCAACCCCACTGTGAGTGGAATTTTAGGTCCTGGAACCCAACAATTTTCTTCCAAGAGAGAGACGTGAAAGATCAAAGAATCCCATATTATTTACTTTTAGAAATGGGTCCAGGGAATGCATGTTTAAGAACATATGGAGGGGGAAGGAGAAAAGAAAGTACAATAATAAGATAAGAAATTTAAGATAATGTAAATTAAAATTGTGTGAAATAAATAAAATGTACTTTGTATCAGTTTATCCATTAAGGTAAAAAAATAAAGCTAAAATATATCTACGAACATCTGGGGCTACGTATAGAGCCGGGATATTTAGACTTAATAAAAATGTCCAATTTTAAAGGAAACAACAATGTTATATGAGACTAGCAAAGATAAATGCTGTTACCAAGATAAGTATCTGTGAAGAAATTTCCAAAGTGACCAAACTTATAACATTTTTTTTCCAAAATAACTTTCTCATTTTGCTCTGAAAACAAATCTAAATGTATTTTCAGCTTCTCTAGAAAATATGAAAAATGGTCCTGATGGCTTACCTCATTCATCACTTTTACAATTAAGAAAAGATAGTTTCTTCCTCTTTCATATTTGTTCTCTAGAGGCAGATATAAGGAAGCCAATATGAAGCAGCAAATCAAACAGCAGTCTGGAACTGAATGTGATGGATATGAAAACATCACAGGGTACATCAAGAACCTAAATACAATTACTAAGGAGGAAATTGGGAGGATATTAACTCCCTGGGAAAAAAGTGTACTAAAATCTAAGTCATTAAGCAGCTCTAGTATGATTGGAACAAACCCTGAGACCGTCTTCCAAAACATCCAAGACTTGGGGAAGGCCACCATATGTCACACTAATGGAACCCCTGTTCCCTTGTTGCCTGCATGAGCTCTGATTAATGAAGGACATGCTATGAATGATACAAGTGATTACACTACATAAGTTAGGACTCAGGCAGGCCATGGCTTGATTAGATTCTGGAACACACATCTCCTCTCTACTGGGGCATGTCTATCCATAGCACTGAAGTCATCCATTAAATACTGGCATATTTTACCATGGTGGTTACCAAGGACCAATATAGAATTTAACACGTGCCTTCCCAGAGCTGCCTTAAAACCTACCCCCCCATCACCTCAAATAAAAATGAGAATGAAGCATAAATGAGAAGACACACTTTAAAATAAAAAAGAATGAGTTAATAAGGTGGAGAGGTCCCAATGGGACAAGCCATGGACAAACACACATGTGTTTCTAGCCATAGCTATAACAAGTTTTGCAGCTTTCACTTTGTAAATATTCTTTACGGAGAACATGTTCTCTTATACCTCAGAGGTCACTGACTGTGGTCAAATGTTCAGATTTGCAAGGTACAAATACAGAACCCTGGCAAAAAGAAGAAGTGGATACACTCCTCGCCAGCCAGAGCTATTGACGACAAGGACCAACGGGATGAAAGATCTGATGTTATCCTAACCTCACACTTTAGACTTAGTCTATTGTCAGGTTGTTAGGATACACTTATTTTCCATCAGCTACTACCACAAAAGCGCCAACATTTTTATCAACAAGTCCAAGGACTAACAATTTGCCTGTGGAAGAAAGCTTTATGAATGCCTTTTTACACATGGGCAGAAATAATTATTTAAGGACAGTTTTCATACTTCCAAAGAACATTCAAATGACCAACAGATACATGAAAATGTGATCAACATCATTGCTCATCAGGGAACTGTAAATCAAAACAAAACCAAATGTAGGCAAGGAGGTGAAGTAAAGAGAACACTTGTACATTGCCAGTGAGAATGTAAATAGCAATATAGATGCATCTGGAGGTCATTATGTTAAGTGAAACAAGCCAGTCAAAGACCAACACTGCATAGTATCACTCATATGTGGAATCTAATTTTTTACAAAGATCAAACTCATAGAAACAGACTAGAATGGTGATTGCCAGGGGTTTGAGGCTTAGGGAAAAGAGGAGAGGTTGGTAAAAGGGCACAAACTTTCAGTTATGAGTATGTTCTTAGAATCTAATTTATAATAGCATGATTCTAGCTGATAATACTGTATTGTATAATTGAGATTTGCTAAGAGAGTAGATCTTAAGTGTTCCCATCAAAAAATTTAAAAAAAGTAAACATGTGAGGTGATGGATGTAATTAACTCAGTTGTGGGAATTCTTTCACAATGTATACGTACATCAAATCATCATGTTGTACATTTTAAATAAATGATAACTTTATTTGTCAATTACACCTCAATAAAGCTGAAAAATAAATAAATAAAAACCAGTGGGGTAATTATTTCCTGGAGCATTGATATGGTTCCTTGTATAGATTTTGTTTCGGATCACATTGAGCAGAAGAAACATAAGCATACGGAACACAGACAGGATTCTAAAATCCTATTTAGGCAGCTTTTAGAATAAAGGCAAAGGGATGAAATGGAAATAGCACAGAATTTGGATGTACAAGGCCTATATTGCAGTCTTCACTGTATCTGTTCAGGTGTAGCCTGGGGGTGAGGTTAAAGGAAGGAGCATGGTGAGATTCAAAATTGGGGATACGATCTGGGGACATCTACAATGGTCCAGATGCGAGTATAAACTAGTGTCATAAAAGCATCCATTGGAGAGGAAGGGACAGATGATAAAAATACATAGAAAGTAGAATAAACAAGATTTATGGAATCAATTAGATAAAAGGCAGAATGATGGAGGGAAGTAGGAAAAGAAAGGCTAAGGGTGATGATTCAGAAGTTTATGGCTTGGGCCAGAGCTGGATGATGGCATCATTTACCAAGATAAGAAATATTTGCAAAGGAACAGCAATTGGTGGAGGCAAAATTAGTTCAGTTTTAGACTCACTGGATTGAGACTGCTTATGGGTTTTTATATATAATTTTTAAAAATCCTTACAAAAAAATATAAAATTTTCAGGGAAAGAAAATCAAAAAAGTCTCAAAGTTTTGACTATTTCAACACTGATAAAGTAAATTACATGTATTTTTCATTGTAAAAGTTGAATACTATATGTTGCTCCTAGAAGTATTATAGACTTCACTTTTAAGGGTAGAATGTTACTGCAAGACAATGCTCCTGTCAAATCCAGCTGTTAGTGATGGCAGAAAAGTCAAGAATAAAGGTTACAAGCTGTCAGAGAATTTGACCGTCAAGAGGAAATACTGTAAATGGAGCAATCTGCCAATTACTGCCCCCTTGTGCTCAATGAGTAACAAAGGTGAATTAGGCAATTTACCCAAGTAGAATGGCAAAATGTCAATGTCAAAATATAGCACTATTCTAGTTGAAAAGTGAGCCCTAAACTCTTATTTTATAATTGAAGTCATTGGGGACCATAGAACGACAATTAGGGTTCACTGACAGAGAAGCAGGACTAGAATTCAGACATGACTCCTCAGAAAAAAAAATATATATATATATATATTTTGATGGAAAACGAAACTACAAAAACCTAGAGAGTGGGTCCCTGATGACCATGGATAATGTTCCCCTACTCAAGAACACACAAAGGACTGTTGCATTTGTGAGAAATAATGTATACTGTGATAAACCACGTATATTTGGAGATTTGTTTGCTACTGAAGCTAGCTTCACTGATACATTTGTCTATATAATTTAATAACTACAATAATTTGTTGTACTGGTAATTTTATCCTAACTTATCAGATGGGTAAAATAAATGAACCTTGATACCAAATTCCATTTCTTATAAATAAGTTTTATAGATTCACTGTCATATTCCTAGTATGGAGATCTTATTCATGCTTCAGTTGTTAAAGGGGAATCCGAAATAAAAAAGGAAGACCCCTGAGGTTTTATACAATTGTAAACAATCCACCACTAAAGAAAAGACAAATTTAGAGAGAATGAGTTGCAATTGCTTTCAAAAAGGTCATTCATACTCTATGCAAAATCTGTAACTAAAAACCACAGGAAGAAGTAATTCATAAAACCTAAATTACTGTGACTAAAAATGCTCACTCATTTTCATGAATGAATAATTAACTCAAGCTAAATTGGTGGGAGGAGGAGTTGGGAGTTGGGGGGAGTAGATTTTAGCTTTCAGTCATTCTTTCACTTAACTACCTTGGGACAAAGAGATTTCAGTAACAAACTGGGGTTTTCCCTACAGTTTTTCTGATTCTAATAAATTTAATCTTATTTTAGGATTCACATCGTCATTGTCAAGCAAAAATGATTTTCATTCTTTACGGTTTCACTTCTGTAAACCATTACTCAGTGTCATAAAAAGGAAGGCATAGTGTGTGCATGGTAAATAGTCCCCTCCTTTACCAGCCTCCAAATCTTTCTTTACAATATACGCAAGGCAATTACTATCAATCCATTGGCATATAAAATTAAACCCATTTGCCAACTTTGATTGACTTGAACCTACTGGCAATTGTTTTATTTATTAAAAAATATATTTCCCAAACTCCATGAACAACAAAACTATTTGAAGAACATGAAGCTGAAACATTAACAATAGGTTAGAATAAATTTCAGCCTTCAAAAGTTCCAGGATCATGTGTAGTGACCTGATCTAAGAACAACCAATCCATTTGAAAAATGGAAAAGTGCATCTTCTAATATCACCACACACATACATCATACATGCAAACTGGTTCACTTATTCCCTTGAAGGGGAAAAAAAGAATGTTTTTCAGTGTCTTCACAAAAATTAATGTACATCATAAACACTTTCCAATCTATAACTGATACAATCAAGGGAGACATTTAATTAGCAATTAGTCTGATTAACATTCCTTGGAGAGTAATTTGTTTTACCAGATGGCCTTCATAAAAATAATTCTTAGAGGATTTCTTTAAAAATCAGCTAAGCTAATTATAAGATGTGGAAAGAGACAGAAATTTTAACAATCGTATCAAGAATAAATTGGGGCTTCCCTGGTGGTGCAGTGGTTGAGAGTCCGCCTGCCAATGCAGGGGACACGGGTTCGAGCCCTGGTCTGGGAAGATCTCACATGCCGCGGAGCGACTAAGCCCGTGCGCCACAACTACTGAGCCTGCGCGTCTGGAGCCTGTGCTCCGCAACAAGAGAGGCCGCGATAATGAGAGGCCCGCGCACCGCGATGAAGAGTGGCCCCCGCTTGCCGCAGCTGGAGAGAGTCCTCGCACGGAAACGAAGACCCAACACAGCCATAAATAAATAAATAAATAAATAAATAAATGAATGAATGAATGAATGAATGAATGAATAAATTAATGTGTTCAAGTGGAAGTCTTCAAGATATGACTGGAAGGTAGAGAACAGTGAAGGGGAGTTTAGGGACCAGGACCAGTTTATTGAAAGGGTAAAATCAAGGGGCTGCATCATATAGAAGCTGGAGGTGAGCAAGCTGTTTAAGAAAGGCCAATCCTGGACTTCCCTGGTGGCACAGTGGTTTGGAATCCGCCTGCTGATGCGGGGGACATGGATTCGAGCCCTGGTCTGGGAGGATCGCACATGCCGCGGAGCAGCTAAGCCCATGCACCACAACTGCTGAGCCTGCGCTCTGGAGCCCGCGAGCCACAGCCGCTGAGCCCGCGTGCCACAACTACTGAGGCCAGTGCACCTGGAGCCTGTGCTCCGCAGCAAGAGAGGCCGCAGCAATAAGAAGCCCGCGCACCGCAATGAAGAGTAGCCCCCGCTCGCCGCAACTAGAGAGAGCCCATGCGCAGCAATGAAGACCCAACACAGCCAAAAATAAAGAAAGAACAGAAAAGAAAAAAAGAGAGAAAAGAAAGGCAAATCCCAAATTAGACACTGGAAACTAAACTGGACCAAAGCCAAGGGAAGTTCCAAAGCACAAAAGAAGAAAAGAGCAAGTAGGCACAGAGCCCAGAAAGAATTCTACTGAATGTCTCATTGGCAGCCACATCCACTGACTTTGCCACAGGGCCACAGCTAATGGTCTTTCCTCAGGCATGCATTTTGAGACACATATCCAGAAGCTGTGATGGGTTTTCTCTTACCCTCAAAGAAGGGAGCTTACATTTATTGAGTGCCTACTTTTATCAGACACTGAAGTAGAGGATTGGTATACATTATTCCAAGTGGCTTTGTCCTCACCAATTTTTTTTTCCCCTCCTGACACACATAGCTAGTCTACATTTCTTAGCCTCTTTGCAGGTAGGCGTGGCCATGATATTGAATTATGGCTGATGGAATCTGGGGGAAAGGGATGCATTCCACTATGTAGTACCATTTCATAAAAATTTTCCACAAGTGATCTACGATGTCTTTATCCATTTGTTTGTTGATGGAAAACGAAACTACAAAAGCCTAGAGAGTGGGTCCCTGATGACCATGGATAATGTTCCCCTACTCAAGAACACACAAAGGACTGTTGCATTTGTGAGAAATAATGTATATTGTGATAAACCACATATATTTGGAGATTTGTTTGCTACTGAAGCTAGCTTCACTGATACATTTGTTTATCTAATTTAATAACTACAATAATTTGTTGTACTGGTAATTTTATCCTAACTTATCAGATGGGTAAAATAAATGAACCAGGAATTTGAACCCAAGTCTGTAAGACTTTAAAATCTATTCCATCTCACTAAGTACTCTAGTCATTAGTATATGAAATAAGAAAAATGTGTTTTATTTTGTTTTTAAATTGAAATTAAATCCACATAACACAAATTAGCCTATTTTTTTGGCCATGTCCTGCGTGGCTTGCAAGATCTTAGGTCCCCAACCAGGGATCGAACCCGGGCCCTTGGCAGTGAAAGTGCCGAGTCCTAACCACTGCCAGGGAAGTCCCATAAATTAGCCATTTTAAAGTGAACAATCGAGTGGCAGTCAGTACATTAAAAATATTGTGCAATCACCACGCATATATCTAGTTCCAAAACATTTTCATCAGCCCAAAAGGAACTCCATACACATTAAGCATTACTCCCCATTTACCCTTCCTCCAGACCTGGGCAACAAACAATCTGATTTCTGTCTCTAAGGGTTTACATATTCTAGATATTTCATAAAAATGGAATTATACAATATTGTGACTTATTGTGTCTGGCTTCTTTCACTTAGCACAATTTTTTTGAGGTTCAACCACAATGTAACATGTATCAGTATTTCATTCCTTTTTATGGCTGAAAAATACTCCTTTGTATACACAATTTGTCCATATATCCACTGATGTACACTTTGATTATTTCCATCTTTTGGCTATTATGAATAGTGTTTTGATGAACATGAATGTATAAGTATTTGTTTAAGTACCTATTGTCCATTTTTGGGGGCATGTGTCTAGAAGTGGAAATGCTGGGTCATATGGTGATTTTCTGTTTAGCTTTTTGGGGAACTATCAAACTGTTTTCCACAGCAGCTGCATCATTTTACATTCCTACCAGCAAACTACAAAGGTTCCAATTTCTCCACCTTCTTACCAACACTTGTTATTTTCAGGGCTTTTTTTGATTAAAGTCATACTAGTATGTATGAAGTAGTATATCATTGTGATTTTGATTTATATTTCCCTAATGACTAAGGATGTTGAGCAATTTTTCAGGTTCTCAGGGCCCATTTGCATGTCTTCTTTAGTGAAATGTCTGTTTAAATCCTTTACCTATTTTTTAAAAATTGGGTTTTTGTCTTTTTGTTGTTGAATTGTAAGTGTTCTTTATATATTCTGGATAATAGACTCATCAGATATATGATTTGCAAATGTTGATATTTTCTTCCATTCCACATGTTGTCTTTCCACTTTTTTGACAGTGCCTTTTAATGCAAAAAAATTTTAACTTCAGTGAAGTCCAATTTATCTATATTTTCTGTTGTTGCTCATGCTTTTGATGTCCTATGTAACAAACCATTGCCAAATCTGAGATCGTGAAGATTTACCCCCTTTTTTTCTCTAAGAGTTTTATGTTTTTAGTTCTTTATATTTAGGTTTTGGTTCATTTTGAGTTAATTTTTGCATATGGTGTGATGTACGGAGTTCAACTTCAAGCTTTTACACGTGAATATTCAGTTGTCCCAGCACCATATGTTGAAGACACTGTTCTTTCCCCATTGAATAGTCTTCACTCATTTGTCAAAAGCCAAGTAGTTAATTGACTTAGATATCTGGGTTCATTTCTAGACTCTTAAATCTATTCCATTGGTATATGTTTATGTTTACACCAGTACCACATTGCTTTTTTTACTGTAGCTTTGCAGTAAGTTTGGAAATCAAGTAGTGTGATTATGCCAACTTTGCTCTTTTTCAATATTGTTTTGACTATTAAGGGTCCCTTGCAATTCCTTATGAATTTGAGGATTGGCTTTTCCACTTCTGCAAAAATGGGCAAATGTAATTTTCATAAGGACTGCACTGAATCTCTAGCTAGCTTTCGGTAGTTTTGCCACCTTAACAATATTAAATCTTCCAATTCATGGACTTGAGATGTCCTTCCATTTACTTACATCTTCTTTCATTACTTTCAGCAATGTTTTGTAGTTTTCAATGTACAAGTCTTTTACCTTCTTGGTTAAATTTATTCCTGGATATTTTTATTATTTTGGCTGCTATTTTATATGAAATTTTGTTTTCTTAATTTTCTTTTCAGGTTTTCATTTCTAGTGTTCATCTTGTACCCTGCAACTTTGCTGGATTTGTTTATTAATACTAGTACTTTTCTTTTTTTGCAGATTTTTAGGATTTTCAATACACAGCAAATACAGATAGTTTTACTCCTTTCTTTCCTATGTAGATGCTTCTTATTTAATTTTTTGCCTACATTCTCTGGCTAGAATTTCCAGTGCAATGTTGAAAGCAGTGTTGAAAGCAGGCATACTTGTCTTGTTCTTGATCTTAAAGGGAAAGATTTCAGTTTTTCACTATTGACTATTGAGTTAATTGTGTTTTTTTAATAGATGTATTTTATCATATTAGAAAGTTCCCTCAATTCTTAGTTTTTGGAGTGGTTTTATCATGAAAGGTGTTGGATTGTGTCAAATGCTTTTTCTGTATCAACAAAAATGATCATGGGTTTTTTTTTATTTCCTTTGTTCTATTAAGGTGGTATATTTTATTGATTTTTTTTATGTTGAATGACCCTTGCATTCTTGGCATAAATTCCACTTGATCTCAGTGTATAATCCTTTTAGTATACTGTTGGATTGGTTTACTCACATTTTACTGAGAATTTCTGCATCTATATTCATAACAGATTTTGGTCTGTAATTTTCTTTTCTTGTGGTGTCTTTGTCTGGCTTTGGTATCAGAGTAAGCTGGATTCATAGAATAGTCTTGGAAATGTTCCCTCTTATTCTATTACTTAGAAGAGTTTGAGAAGGTTTGATGTCAATTCTTCCTTAAATGTTTGATAGATTTACCATGGAAACCACCTGGGCTTAGACTTTTCTTTGTTGGGAGATGTTTAAGTACTGATACAATCTACTTATTTGTTATAGGTCAGTTCTGATTTTCTGTTTCTTCTTGAGTCAGTTTTGTTAATCTGTGTGTTTCTAGGAACTTGTCCATTTTATTTAGTTATCTAAATTGTTGATGTACAATTGTTTAAATATTCTCTTATTATCCTTTTTTATTTCTATAAGGTTGAATAATTTCAACTGATTTATCTTCAAGTTTGCTGGTTCTTTCTTATGCCTACTTAAATCTGACATTGAAACCGCCTAGAGACACTGGCTCTGGCACTCCTTCAACATTTAGCCATGCTGTTTAGAACTCTGCCTTACTTTTACTCCCTGCTTGCACGGAGTCTATAGCACAGACAAAAGTTAAAGCTCAGTGTCTTCTCAGGGCTCTTCTGAGCATGTGTCCAGCACTGAGCAAGCATGTGGCTTTCTAATTTCTTCAGTACACACAGGTACTTTTGAATGCCCTAATTTCCCATAGAAACTTCCTTCTGAGCTTTTTCTCCCAGGCTTTCAGTGTCATATTGTTTGTGTCAACTGTAATCTTTTTCCTCCAGGTGGCTGCAGGTTGTTCCTTTGTCTTACGAAGTTTTGAGAAATGCCCACTGCTTTATCATCCTGAGCTCTAAGTTATGCAAAACAAAGACAAGCACCTTGCACCACTTCTGCAAGGAGTTCCAGACAGGTTTGAATAGACAAGCACAATTCTTGAGGAATAAGGTTCCATTTTCTCCCTGCAGAATCAGGAAGCAGGGTCCCTCACTGGAAACAGGGGCTTCAAGAATTCTACTAACCTTGGGGGAGATTGGGGTGTGAGGCAAGGTCAAGTACAAATGGCTTGAAGCTCTTTTATCATTTTTAAGTTGCCTTTTTCTTGATTCAGCATTGCAAATAGATTTTAAAAATGTATTTCTTAGTCTGCCAAAATGCATTATTAGTGGGGAAAAGACCACATTCAGGAATTTGATCCATTGTGGTTGATCCAACATACATGCATCGCTTCAGTGATCTCCTCTATAACACCCACCCCCCACAACACCCAGTGGACAAGGTAGTGGTTGGCAGGAGTATAGTGAGCAGCTGAACATATTTTATTCCTTGACTCTTTCATTGGAAGAAGTGAGAAGAAAGCCCCTAGAGAAGGTGAGAGCACTGGAAGAGACCCCATAAAGCAGGAGGGCAACAATCCAGACATTACTCAAATAAGAAATCCACTTCAGTTATTGCGTTTCAATTTTTAAAAGGCAAAAATTCTCCATTTTTTCCCAAAGAAAACTTGTTTAAAAATATATGACTGTCTTTTCAGAAAATTAAGTTCTGAACAGTATGAGAAAAGAACTATAAAAGCATAGTATAAAATTATTTCTGATCTCACTTGATAAGAAAATGATGTCAAAGTTATATAAATACAAACACACATATACATAAATACATATATATACATATACACACACCCATAAAGATACATGCTCATATATATATTCATATACACATGTGTATGTATTTATAAAGCATATGCATATATGATGATCCTACTTTCTTCTATCCTTATATTATTCTACACACACAAGCATAAATGAATGAATATACACAAACACATATGTCTTTTAATTTAATAAACAGAGGCATACAAGGCACACTTTTCTGTACATTGCTTTAAACAATTATGAGACATTTTGAACACATACAAAAATAGGGAAAACCATATGCTAAACTCCTGTGTACCTATCACAAAGCGTCAACAATTATCAATTCATCTTAATCATGACCCTTCCCATCTAGTCTCTCCTCTAGCTCCTAAAACACTGGGTTATTTTGAAACAAATCCCAGGCATCATATTCTTTTTTTTTTTAATTGAAGTATAGTTGATTTATACTATTGTGTTAGTTTCAGGTATACATCTAAGTGATTCAGTTATATATATATATATTTTTTTTCAGATTATTTTCCATTATAGGTTATTATAAGAGACTGAATAAAATTCCCTATGCCATACAGTAAATCCTTGCTGCTAATCTATTTTATGCATAGTGGTTTGTATCTGTTCATCCCATACTCCTAATTTATCCCTCCCTCCCCCTCCCCTTTGGTAACCATAAGTTTGTTTTCTATGTCTGTGAGTCTGTTTCAGTTTTATGTATAGATTCATTTGCATTATTTTTAAGATTCTGCATATATATGATATCATATAATATTTGTCTTTCTCTGTCTGACTTACTTCACTAAGTATAATATTCTCTAGGTCCATCCATGTTGCTGCAAATGGCAATGTTTCATCCTTTTTTATGGATGAGTAATATTCCATTGTGTGTGTATATATATATATATACTACATCGTCTTAAGCCAGTTGTCTGTTAATGGGCACTTGGGTTGTTTCCATGTCTTGGCTTTTGTAATTTGTGCTAATATGAACATTGGGGTGCACAGATCTTTTCAAATTAGAGTTTTCATTTTTTCCAGGTATATACCCAGGAGTGGGATTGTTGGATCATATGGTAGCTCTATGTTTCATTTTTTAAGGAACCTCCATACTGTTTTCCATAGTGGCTGCACCAATTTACCAACAGTCTAGGAGGGTTCCCTTTTCTCCACATGCTCTTCCGCATTTATTATTTGTAGACTTTTTGATGATAGCCATTCTGACAGGTGTGAGGTGATACTTCATCATGGTTCTGATTTGCATTTCTCTAATACTTAGTGATGTTGAGTATCTTTTCATGTGCCTACTGACCATCTGTATGCCTTCTTTGGAAAAATGTCTATTTAGGTCTTCTGCTCATATACCTGTCAGGCTGTTTGTTTTTCCAATATTGAGTTGTATGAGCTGTTTGCATATTTTGGATATTAACCCCTTGTCGTTATATCATTTGCAAATATTTTCTCCCAATCAGTGAGTTGTCTTTTCATTTTGTTGATTGTTTCCTTTGTTGTGCAAAAGCTTTTAAGTTTAATTAGGTCCCATTTGTTTATTTTTGCTTTTTATTTATTTTGCCTTGGGAGACTGATCTAAGAAAATACTGCTACAAATTATGTCAGAGAATATTTTGCCTAAGTTCTTTTCTAGGAGTTTTATGGTATCATGTCTTATATTTAGGTCTTTAAACCATTTTGAGTTTATTTTTATATATGGTATAGTGAGTTGTATATATAAATATTTCTGATTATGTCTCTAAAAGAGGACTTTAAAATTTAAAACCAAATAGCTTCCTAAATATCACCAAATATTCATGGTTTGAATTTCCAATTATCTCAAAAGTGTATATGTGAATATGTTGCTATGAAGATGTGAGAGTATGTCTATAAGGTAAATTCCTGTAGCTCTTCTTCATAAGCATTGCAGAGATATTTCCCCTAGTTTGTCTTCTTTTCTTTAATTTGTTATACTTTTTCTATAATTTTTTTTTCATTTATGTGTAGTCACCTTATCTTTATTTCTTTCATTAATTTTAGTTTACTTAAATTACTTTGATGATACTATCCTTGGTCACCAAAATATGTTTTCCAAAACATAACTTTTAATAGCAGCATATAATTCCACCAAATGAGGAACATTAATTTGTTCAACCATTTCCTGTCATTGTTTGCAATTTTGTTGTTGTTGTTGTTATTAAACATCACTACCTGGTACATCCTTAAAATTGTGCCTTTTTGCATAATTAATACTATTGGTTAACCACTATTGCATAGTTTTCAGCATACATCCTAAACCATTTAAAATATTTTGTTTCCTACCTGGCTTTTTCATAATTTTCTTCCAAATCGTTGGCCCACTATTTTATTATCATCCCCTTTGCATTTTGGAAATATCTTTTTCTCTTTGGTTTACTGGGCAATAAAAACACATGGAAAGTGAAACCATGCTGGCCATTGTTTACTGGCCACTATTTATTGAAATATCCTAATTTTTCCCCTGAATGCCTTTGGTCACATAAACTACATGTAGATTCTCTTGGGATATACTGAAAAATGGGCTGCTGACAGCTGACCTTCCTGTTTGGACTGAGAATTTCTTTGTGTTGTCTGAGAACACAAAGGCCATTTACCAAGCTCTTTCTGGTTGACTGGATTTCACCTTTGCCTTATCTGAGGAATTTTTGTTTCTGCAAGATGCTGTAATCACTGAAGACCTAACTCAATTATCAATGCAGTTTTGTCCTCCGAATTCATGCATGTGAGGCAATACCCATTTTCTCGCCCCTCAGTTCCTGAAGGCTAGTTAACACTTCCTGAAGTTGTTGCTGAAGATTATTTTTTTCTCATTTGCATCATTCTTTTTTACTATAGTCATGCCTTCAAGCAAAGTACTTTATTCAAATACCAGAGGAGCACAGCTGTGATTGGCAGCCCTCAAGGAAATAAGATTTATTTTGATTGGAATGAGACCAAATGAGTGCAATGTGGCACTCACAGCAAGTCTGGCTGGTTTAAAGAAAGCTGATCAGACAGCATGAAATCCAAACTTTGGAGCAAAGTATTTGAGACCTTCAATACTGAGCCCAAACCCTACTTCCAGTTTTACCAATTGCCATTCTTACCTCTCTGCCTAATAAGGGAAGTAGGAAAAAACCTGGTGAAAAGTCACCCTTTCCTGAGCTCTGTGCCAGGCCCCTGGTACACATTCCCACTGAATCTTCACAATGCTGATGGATGGAAACTTCATCCCCATTTTACAGATGAGATAATGGAGTCTTAGAAAGATTAAATAATTTAACCAATGATACTTTCCTAGTGAAACATAGAAATGAGATTGAAACCCAGGTTAGTTTGGCCTCTGAGCCTGTGCTCTGTCAACCAATTCATGCTGCTTTGAGGAGTCTCCAAATGGCACAAGCTTGAGCCACATCAGACTCTAAACCTTTGTCTGAATACACTATACTTTTCCATACCTCTAAGCTTCTCCCCTACATGCGTTTCCCTCTGCTTAATATCCCTATTTCCTTCTCTTTCTGATGAGCTCCTACTCATTCTTCAATACCCAGCACAAGTGTCACTCCCTCCTGGAAGCCTTCCCTTAATTCTGCAGACATAATCCTTGGTTCTTTCCCCTGTGGTCCATGGTATCTATACACAGTAAAAGATGATATTCTACTTGTCCCATGTCTGTTTCCTCCTGTGGCAGTTCTCCTGTCTTATTTGTTGTTGTATTCCCAGTCCATAGCATGGTTCTTGACACAAAGTAAACACAAATAAATATTTCTTAAATTAAATCATCAATCCATTAAAAAGTCAATGAAGTGATAAAGTCATTAGTGCTTGTGGACACTGGATGAAGACAGGGCATGTGGTGGTATTTTGCCAGATCTATAGATGTATAGATCCCTCAGAAAGTCAAATGGTGGTATTTTGCCAGATCTATAGATCCTTCAGAAAAGCAAATGGGAGGAGCAATTTCTTTGGTCACTTGGGAGGATGCCAGGATTAGTTTGGGAATCAGCAGATAATTATGTCCTCCCCAATACAGTTCTTCCTTTCCCCCGATAGAGGGAAAAGAGAATAAAGAGAATTGGAGGAAAAGATGTCTGCAGCCTTTCCCTAGGAGACATGGGACCTAAGCGGAGAGATCAGTGAAGTGGATCCCATCCTCCTCACTATTCTCTGCATTCTTGTTGGCCTCACATGTGCTGTGTAAGACTCACTCCTGCTGATTGTTGAGCATAGGAGTCTGTATAAAAAATAACTCCATACTCTCAGCAAGGGAAGATTCTCATACACACGAGTATTTCTTGCAGTTTTCCATCTGGGTGGAAGGTAGCAAAGATATTCCTTATCTTTAATGTAGTTAAATGTACAGAGAAATGGACCAATCTTAGTGAGCATATTTGTTACCATATTGTTTTTTTAGGGGAGAGAAAGGACAGGCTCAAAACCCTCAGAGGGACGTGAAATTGCTCATAAGTTAAAGAACATATGTTTAGATTATAACTTTCCAAGCTTTGAGGAAACAAGAAAGCATAAGGAGGCCTATCCAAGCCTCTCTGACCTAAATGACTCAGTGCTTTCCTGAGGACCACAGCGAGGGGGCCCAGCCCTCTAAGTGGAGACCATGAGTGAAGCCTGGGCTGGAGAAGCAACGGGTTATATGCACTATGGAAAGTTAATCCTTAGTGCCAATTTTGCAGCTGGTTAAGTGATAAATGTCTATATTTCTTTTATTTGTCCCCTTAAAAACAATCATGAAATTAAGTTGGCCTTCTTCCTTGAACCTAAATGTTTGATATTTGGCAAGTAAGTGGACCTAAATATAAAAAGAGTGTAAATTCCCACATAAATAACCTTCATCTTTAACATCTGGAAGTTTCTTTCACAAAGCAGAAGTTTCACTTGGATAGGGGACTTCCCTGGTGGCCCAGTGGTTAAGAATCCACCTTCCAATGTAGGGGACACGGGTTTGATCCCTGGTTGGGGAACTAAGATCCCACATGCCTGCACGCCTCAACTACTGAGCCCGCAAGCTCCAGAGCCTACATGCCACAACTACAGAGCCCACGCACCGCAACTAGAGAGCCCGAGCACCACAACTACTGAGCCTGTGAGCTCTGGAGCACGTGTGCCACACCTAGAGAAGCCTGTGGGCCACAACTAGAGAAGCCCGCACACTGCAATGAAGAAGAACCAGTGCACCACAATGAAGACCCGGCGCAGAAAAAAAAAAGTCTCACTTGGATATATTTGAAAAAATATTTGAAAGTTGTTACAAGAATAGACCCTAAGAGTTCTTATCACAAGGGAAAAAAACATGTTTTCTTTCTTTTGTTTTTAATCTATATAAGATGATGGGTGTTAACTAGATTTATTATGTTAATCATTTTACAATATATGTAAGTCAAATCATTATGTTGTACACCTTCAACTCATACAGTGCTGTATGGAAACTATAGCTCCATAAAACTGGGGTAAAAAATACTTAACGGTATGCTAAAAGCTATTATTTTTCCTTATATACTTTCCCTTAACCTCCGTAGTAAATGTGATCAATAATTACAATCTGCAAAGTTAAATATGACTGATCAAATTTGGATGATGAACTCACCCACCTGGTACTGAAGTCACACTCAGTAATGAATTTTTATTACTGTTAATAAGGCCTTTGTAAACAAATGTTACAAAACAAGAATCTCAGTATGTATCTGGCAACCAACTTATAAATAATATTTCAGATAAAAATCATCAATGGTTACTAAAACTACTGAGTGAAAACTTTGATGATAAATGGGATATAGCATTAAGACATACATTAATTACAAAGGGAAAATAGTAACTTTATAAGGGAGAAATCTGGCAGATCTCACCTTTATCAGGTCTTGAATTTAACCAATACCAGTAATGAGACATCCTGTGCCTCCCAACATGAGGCACAAGAAGGACACAACATCACTTCCGCGACATTCCTGGCAGAGATGCATAACCTGAATCTAACCACGAGGAAACATCACACAAACCAAATTTAGGGATATTCCACAAAATAACTGGTTTGTACTCTTCAAAAGATGTTAAACTCACTTAAGATAAACAGACTGAGGAAATGTTCCAGATTTTAGGAGACCAAAAATAAATGACAACGAAATGTAATATATGATCTTGATGAACACTAGACCAGAAAAATACAATTATTTTATTAAAAAGGACATTAGTAGGACAGTTGGTAAAATTCAAATAAGTTGTGTAGATGAGCATATTGTACTGTTATCAATATTAATATCCAAATTTTAATAATTGCATTATGGTTAGATAAGAGAATGGCTTTATTTTCAGGAAATACACAAATATTTAAAGGTAAAGAGGCATGATATCAATATCTTACTCCTAACAGTCCAGAAATAAAAATAATGATATGTTTTAAAAACAAATCCACGCGCGTGTGTGTATGTGTGTGTGTGAGAGAGAGAGTGTGTGTGTAGACGGGATGGAGAACAACAGAACAAACATGGTAAAATCTTAACAATGGAGGATTCTGTGTGAAAGGTAAATAGGAATGAAAATTCTTTGTACTATTTTTGAGATTTTTCTGTAAGTCTGAAATTATTTCAAAATAAAAATATCCCTCAGAGACCAAGGGTTCTAAGCCTCATTCTCTGATGAAGGAAACCATGATCACACAGCTGGTTCGTGGCAAATCTAAATCTTAAGAACCTGAGGCTTTCCCTGCTACAGTCTATTTCTGCATAAACATAAACTAGGTCTCAAGAGAACTACAGACAGCGTCTCATATTTGAAAGCATTCCAGGGCTACCAAGTTGTAACAGAAATGAGCTTTGACTTTGCTGCTCCCACCAGCCTCTTTTTGGGAATAATCTAGTTCTGATGACACTCTTGGCCTAGGACACAGGAGAGATCCTTCATTCTTCCCCCCTCACCCCCCTGTTATAGCTCCACACACATGGGGGGTTGGGAAGGAAAGCAGACCCTATGAGAGGTCTCCTGTCCCCTCAGCAATCAAACTTAAGAACATAGTTTCCAGCTTGGGTTTGTCTGTGTTCAAATTCCAGTTTTGCCCCTTTAAGACTTATGTGACTTTGGGCAAATTACTCTGCTTATATTTCTGTAAAATGGATGTAATAACTGTATCTGCCTTTAGGATTATTGGGAGGATTAAAAATGTGAATAACTTATGTAAAATACTTAGCATGGATCCTGGCACATAGTAAGTGCTCAGAACATGTGAGTTGCTATTTTTATGATTAAAATGGGTAGCTGGTATTAAGTCCAGATTCTCATTTCTGAAAAAGTGATCTAGAAAATAATTCAGTTGCTAGAGGATTTTGCATATGTACATGAAGTTAATTCTCGAATACCTATGATTAGTTAACATTTTGGCCAGAAACCCAGTCATGCAATGATTGTTTTACCTTCTTCTCCAACAAGGAAACTGATCATTAAACTAGAAAGAGAATCAGAAGGAAACTAGTTAAATACTTTATGATATTCACATTCATTGGAATGATAAGAAGCAATTAAGAAGAATGAGGTAGATGAAAATGTACTGGAATGGAAGGATATCTAACTCATATTGGGAAGTAAGAGGAAAAGAAGCAAATAGAATAATAGAGTTTATAGCATGTTTGAAATTTTTAAAAATGTGCACATGGAAAGAAAAAGGAATTAGACAATTATATTCAAAACAGTTAAGGAATGAGGTTGGGAAGGGAGTGGGAAACTTTCAAGTTCTACCTTGTGCCTCACTGTCTGTAGTTGTTTATTTGGTTGTTTCAATAATAAGCATTATCCATGCAATCCTTGCTACTAAAAGTTCCTCCTTCTGTCTGTCTGTTGCTCTCTCTATATATGCATATACATATATATTTTTAGTACATATATATGTTTAGTATATATATACACACATATATTTTAATATATATTTATATACCTAAATACATACACTATAATTCTATCAATCTGACATTGTAATAGTTCTGACTGGCTCCCAGTGATATCACAGGAATTGCCAGAGCTACTAGCTAGTGGATCCAGCCATTGTTCCCAGAGACCCATACCAGGTTGTCACAGTAACAGTCTGGAATAGAAAGGAGAGAACTAAACAAAACTTAGCAACCAATAGCAATAAAGACTACTTAAGTATTCATACGCTCTCTTAACTTTACAAGCATGTAAAGTTAGCAAAACAAGCATGATAGAAAATTATGGTATTTCACAATATTATTATAACCCAGATAATTATGAACTAAAGGTTAAAATATGACTCAATATGGAAAAGGAAGATAGCATAAATGGAAAAAAATAGGTAGGTTCAATAGGTGCACTGTTTCACAGAGAAATTTTTTAAACATGAGGTCTATGGGGAAGAAATGAATAAAAGAAAACTTTGGTAAATAAAAGATTTAGAATAATCAGGTTTACCCCCCGTTATACAGATGAGAACATGAGGTCCAAGGGTCAATTGACTAGCCCAGGGTCCCACAGTGAGTTAGTGCTGTGATCATGGGATCAGATGCCTGCAGGGTCCATGGGTGTGGGTGCCCAGGTAGGGTGAAAGCAAGGATGAGAACCTGTGCCAGCCCAAAGGAGGCTGCAGTTGCTCATCTCCATCAATTTTGCCATCAAAGAACAGAGATCTACTCTTGCCAATGATCCTTCTTTCAAGAAAAGCCAGTTGCTTATGAGAAATATTCTGACTGTAAATGTTGGCCAACTGGTACAACATGTGTTCATATACTATAGTACACGAGCAAACAGAAGGTACCCATGGGATGGACCAGTCCCATTGCCGCTGATTGCCATCTATGGGAATCTAAGATAACTGGTCCTTGGCAAAGCTTTCTCCAGTTTCATTCCATTTGTCCCCAACCCCAAACCTCAGTCATACATTTATTATAAAATAAAAATTCTTTTAAAAAGGAAGGAGCATTTATAAGGTACGAGATAAGAAATTGAGATGGGGAAACACAGCAAAGAAAGAAAACGTAATTGGAAACAAGAAGCAGATTTTGCCCTTCAAGAAGCTTAGAATCTAATGGAGCAAGAAGAAATTGAGATGGGGAAACACAGCAAAGAAAGAAAACGTAATTGGAAACAAGAAGCAGATTTTGCCCTTCAAGAAGCTTAGAATCTAATGGAGCAAGAAGAACCATGTCAATGACCTACTGTAATAATTATTATTACAGAAAAATTAAATTGGGAGATGCTGCAGGAAACTGCTACAGTAGTTGATTCAAGCTAGGTGGGTGAATGAGGAGGATCTCAATAGAGGAAAAGAAATAGTATTTCAACAGGTGGAGAAATGAGAGGCAGCTAGGCTCTCAGGACAGCAGAGCAAAAACACTTGAGTGTGCGTAAGCCTGGTATATTGGTGGAGAGAAAGGAAACTTGTGTGATGGAAAAGTGGGGTACGTGAAGGCATGGGGACAGTGCCCACCAAGACCAGTGTGAACTTTTTCTGTGAAAGAGACTGGTAAATGCTTTTAAGGGGGTGACACGATTCTGCTACTGTTTTAGAATATTTCGTCTGTCATGTAACAGATGCACTGGAGAAGTGAGAAGTTGACAGAAGAAGGACTGCTTAGTTAGCTATTTTAGTTGTTGTTGAGGTAGTGAACTAGAGTAGCAATAGTGGGAGGAGAACAGAGGGGATGGATATAAGAGTCATTATAGAGGTTTCATTTATGGAGCTTTGCTACTGAAATGAACATCTAGGACAAAGCAGCATGGTGACTTGGAGATTTCAAGTCCCAAGGTCTTGGAGGAAACAGTGCCTTTAGGGATAGAGGAAGCAGAGGTGGGAAGATGATGAATTTCACTTAGGAGGTTGCTTTGCCTGTTTCGGGGGAGGAGAGGCTGGGAGCACAGGGTCCAGTAGGATATTGAAATTGCTCCTTTTGAACTTGAAAGATAAATCAGAATTAGAAATGCAGATCTCTCAGCAGAGTAGACATTAGTAAAGTTGAAATTGTGGAAGTGATGGAGATTGTTGACAGAGAGAGTACAAAGTGTCAAAAAGAAAGGGATTTGACAGTAGAATTTTTGAAAATAGCTATCAATGCATTTTAAAGGTATGAGGATGAAGAACAACTAAATAAGGAAAAAGGAATCCAAAACAATGAACACCAGCTCCTGTTTTATCAAGCGTGTTGCTTGTGCCAGACTTTGGGCAAAGCCTTCATATAAATATTTTACTTAATCCTCATAATAACCTTGTGAAGCAGCTGAAGCTCAGGGAGGTTAAGAAACTGGAATAAGAATATAAATAGCCAGGTTCACAGAACACATCCAAATGGCTAATAAACATTTGAAAAGATGCTCAACTTCTATGGTAGTTTAGGAAATGCAACAGATTTGTAAAACATTTTTGAAGGCTATAATGCTTCTGGAAAGGGCTACTCAAACACTGCTGGTGGAAATGTGAAATGGTACAGCTTTTGGGAAAGTCATCTGGCAATCTCTATTAAAATTAATGTACACATTAAATATAAATTAAATATACACATGTCTTTTGATCCAGCCATTCCCCCAACTGGGAATTTATCCCATAATAATGAAATCACCATCCCAGAGTGGAAAATGTCTGAAAACAAATTGGAATATCCATCAATAGGGGAATGGCTAAATATTTTGTGGTATTTTCATAATATTTAAAAGAATAAGTTAGTTCTATACCAGCTCATTTGAAGGGATTTCCACAGTGAACTGTTAAGTGAGTAAGGCAAGAAGCAGAGAGGATTATAAAATATGATCCCATTTCTACAAAGCAAAATAAAAAATACATATCTGTGTAAACGTCGTGTGTGTGTGTGTGTGTGTGTATAGTTTATTCACCCAGGGTCATATTTGACCACTTGAAGGGAAAAAAGGAAATATACTCAACAATGTCAAATAAATGACCTTGGAAACTAAAGGAGCTGAAGCTAAGAAAAGGCTTTTGGATTTGGCGATGAGGAGGCCACAAGTGCCCTTTGGATGAGAGATTGCAGTTGACCACTTGGGTAAGAGCCAAATTCCAGGAGGCAAAAGAGCAAGGGTGTGGTGAGGAATTGGTGCCATGACTGCTGACAATTCTCTAGAAAAAACAGGGCAATGAGCAGACTATGGGTTTGGCAGGCGAAAGAAGAGCTAAGATTGCGTTTCCTTATGTTTGGTATGTTTGTGTTTTATGTTGGTGGCTGTTTATGTTTTTGCACTGTTCTGTCTTCTTGAGTTTAAGACTGACTTAGCATATCTGTAAGTTAAGATGAAAGACAGATGCAAGAGAAAAAGGCCAGGTCCTAGAACAGTTGGCAGTGGAAAGCTGAAGAGCTGCTTATGGCCCTCTCTCTCCTGGACCCTCTTTTGTTAATGTCCCTGAAAGACAAATCGCTCCTTTGAGAGATATCATTTCAAGATTCCTGAATGGAAAAAAATTGCAGCCACTGATCCAATGAAGCCAACCACTACCCCCACTAACCTTCACCCAATGACGAGATGCTTACATAACTGTGGTGACCTTTCTGAAAGTCAGGGACCCCAAGTCCCTGAGTAAAGGAAGACCCTGGGGAGCAAACATCATCTGGGGACAATGTGAGTTGTTGACCACCCCTGGCTGCTCTTGCAGCTGCCCCCTCTTATTCTGGGCACCTCTTATCTTCAGGCCTCGCTTGTCCGTCTTACGCCTCCTTTTCACCAGTCTAGTTCCTCCTCCACGGCCTTCTCACCAGCACCCTTTGTCAGGCCCGCCAGATATCTGTTCCCTTGTCCTAGTCAAGTGAAAGGGGGGGGAGGGTGGGACATGACTCATAGCCTCTCCCTGCATTTTCACCTTAGCCCCTAAAACAGAAAAAGCTTCCAGGAAACCACTTTGGGGAAACTACATGCCCTCCCTCCCAATGGAAGGAGTGACTCAGCTGGCTACCATCTTGCTAGGTCTCCCACCTCGAAAGTTGTTCTTAAGTGGAACGCGTTCTCCTTTCTCCTAGTGTTGCCACAGGCAGGGTAAGTTCACCAGCACATGACTTCCTCCCTCCACGAGAGCAGCCTCCATCCTGTGGCCTCTCTAGGGACTAGATAGCTGAGAGGAGAGAGTAAGTCAATTCAAGCACCAGGAACAGGTTTGTTAAAATGCAGAGTCTAGTTCAGAAGGTCTAGGTGGCCCAAGCACCTGCATTTCTAATAAGCTCTCAAGTGATGCCAATGGCATGGACCACACTTTGGGCAGAAAGGGTTAGAACAGTGGTTCCCAAACTTGGCTGTGCTTTGGAATCACCTGGGGATCTTTTAAAAATCCCCAAACCTAGGCCACATTCTAAACCAACTAAATCATTGTCTCTGGCAGTGGGACACAGTAAACACTATTTTTGAAACTTCCCAGGTGATTCCAGCGAACGGCCAAGTTTGGGAATCGCTGTTTTGAAATGATGAGCTCCTTTGCAAGGGCTAACTATGAATGACAAATATCGAAGGCTTTAGGTAATGCAAAGCCAAGACTTAAGCTAAATTCTCTAAGTAAAAAAAAAAAGTCAATAGTTTTCACCATTGTCACCATGCTTTGGCTGAGCCATATATCATGTTCAGTTTGGGGGGCAACATTTTAAGAGAGATATTGATATCATGGACCATGCGAAGAGTGAGTGAATCATATTATAAAGGCCATAACAGCTGTCTTCAAATAACCCAAGGTCTGTAACACACACACACACACACACACACACACAAACTAGACTCTGCTTCCTTCCTCTCTTTTCAGTTGAACGTGGCCTTGACCCTTGCACTAGATTCTCTTTAGGTGAGTTTTCCCCCTCACTGAAGCAGACTCCAGGTTCGTTCCCACACCTGTCTTGGTCTGGGCTCAGCAATAAAACGGCTGCATCTCAAACTCAGTCCTAATACATGTGCTTTGCCTTACCTCTGCAATGACTTCCTTCTGTCTATCGTACAGGTAGGTGTGTGAAATATACATAAAACATCAGTAGGGATGTGACTGGGTTAAGACAGTATTGATTGACTTGCATAGGTGATAATGAAGACAGCTGCAGAAGCATAAATCTTTGTCCAGACAGCCTTAAAATGCATCCTTTTTTGGCAATGTCGATTCCTATAGGAAAATCTGACTTAGGCCAAATACATGAAAATACTGTGGTCCTTAAAATCACTTCCTTGCGATCTGTTCCAACATTTAACAGTATCTGCAAAGTGGTAATCTCTCGTTGTTGAATTAGGAAGCATTCACAATCTGTTCATGCTTTGTTTATGCTGTGTTTAAGATTTAATGAAGATTTGTTACTGGTAGCCAGAGACAAGAAAACTTAAATGCTCTCTGCCTAAGAGATTTTAAATGACCCTGACTATTTTGTTCTGTGAGCAGCTGCGTCCTTAGATAATGACTCTTGAGATAGTTTCAAAAGTGGGAGTTAGAAACAGCAGAAGAAAGGATGCAAATAAATTAGGATGGATTTACCAGTCTACACACACACATACACACACACACACACTATTATACATTATTTTCCTGCCCTAGCCTCAGAAGCAACAGTGTTAGAAAACAGAGACAAAAACAAAAACAAAAAACAAAACAAAACAAAAAAAACAGCAACCCCAGGTCAACATATGCTTTAGGTTCTTAATTTATCACTTTCAGTTATTTGCAATATCACAACTATAGACTCACTGATTATTTCAGTAGGTGGTGTATGATGGGTTTAGGGGTCAGAATATAGATTAATGGGTCAAAAACTTGAGTTCAAATTCTTATCCCTGCCATTTAATAGCTATGTGAACTGGGGGAAATTGCCTAACTTCTCTGGACCTCAGCTCCTTTATAAGTAATATGAGGATAATAATACATTGCAGGATTGTGCAAGGTTTAAGTGAGGTCATATATGAAAGATATAAAACGTAAAATGCCTGGAATATAGGAGGTACTCAGTAACTGGTAGCCAGGTACTTCTTCGTCATGTTAGTTCCATAAATGCTCTTTTAATACATAAAATAAAGCCTTAAAGTGAATGTAGAATGTACCCAACAACCCACAGGCACGACTCCAACTAAAATTCACATTTTTAAAAGGTAATCTATTAAATGTTAGTCACAGACAAGCAGCAGTCACAGTCTTTATCACTCCCATGTAACTACATGAACTTGACCTGTGTCTGGAATTCTTGGATTCCTCCTCTCACCTTTGGAGGCTGCTTGGTGGTTACGTGGCATTTAATGTGTTCAATAGTTATTCCTCATTATCATAATTATTATTATAGTATGGCTATCCAATATCTTTTCTCCATTCTTCTTTATATAGATTCCTCTCTTAATTGGGGTGACAGTGTCCTAAGCTTGAAAACTACATTTTCCGGTTTCCTGTACAGGTAAGGTTTACAATATAACTAAATTCTGTCCAATGGGATGTAGGTAATAAGTTTTTGGGGTATTTTTAAGAAAGTTCTCTAAAAGTGGGTGTGATTCAGCTAGCAAATCACTTATATTTCTTCCCTCTTCTTCCTGCTCTGAATTTGTGCATAATGGCTGGAGCTGTGGCATCTATGTTAAGACCACAAGGCAAACTAGAGAGTGGAAACCACATACAAAGGATAGCAGATTAAGAAAATGGCAGGCTGAAATATCAATAGCATCATGGAGCTACCATGCCAATCCTGAATTGTCTCTTTGTAGCCTTCTTTTGCCTGAGAGAGAAAAAAAAAAATAACCCATACCTTGTTTAACTTACTGTGTTTGATATTATCATTATACCAATAAAGGGTCTAGTTCAATGCCAGACACGTGAGAAATCAAAAGCTCTGTTAATGTTACGATCCTGCCTGGAATAGAGAATTTCTTCCTTCATAAGACTCTAATTTAGGTATGGGATGAGGACAACTCTCACTGTCAACTTTTCAATGACTAATCCTTGAAAAAGCACCTGATTTCCCCATGACAAAATGTGAGAGGGGGATGCAATCCAAAATAAATTAATTAATTAAAATTAAAAATAATAAAAAGCTAGCAAGGTTGGAAAAAAATAAAAGGCAATTTATAATGGCACGATCTAGGTCAGAGGAAAGTCAATGGGGGGAAATAAGAATAAGATAAAGGAAGCACGAGCAAAGGGAACTGATATGAAGAAAGAAGAGATGGAGGAACTGTATACAGTGTATAGTCGAGCACGAACTGCTCACAAATACGTAGCTGTAAACGAAATGATAATGCCTTCCCTCAACATTTAGTTCACACACCAACTCAAAATTTAAATCGCTTATCTGCTCTGTTGATCAATCAACAAACATGTATTCAGTGGAGACAGGAAATGATGACCTGAGTAGGTCAGACTGGTTGGGGAAAGACAAAGCTGAAATCTGTGGAGATGGTGACACGTGATTGAATTTGAGATAATTTTGCAGGTAAAGACAGAAGAACTTACTAATGTAGTTGGTGTAAAGCATGAGGGAAAGAGAAGAGCTAAGGCTTTGGGCTTAAACACCTGAATAGATAATGGAACAATTTACTAAGATGTGGAAGGAATGGTAGGAGGACATTGAGAAGTATCTTTCTCTCTTTTTTTTGCCATTTTATTTACTTATTTTTTAAAACACCTTTATTGGAGTATAATTGCTTTACAATGGTGTGTTAGTTTCTGCTTTATAACAAAGTGAATCAGCTATACATATACATATATCCCCATATCCCCTCCCTCTTGCGTCTCCCTCCCACCCTCCCTATCCCACCCCTCTAGGTGGTCACAAAGCACCGAGCTGATCTCCCTGTGCTATGCAGCTGCTTCCCACTAGCTAGCTATTTTACATTTGGTAGTGTATATCTGTTCATGCCACTCTCTTACTCTGTCCCAGCTTACTCTTCCCACTCCCCGTGTCCTCAAGTCCATTCTCTACGTCTGTGTCTTTATTCCTGTCCTGCCCCTAGGCTCTTCAGAACCATTTTTTTTTTTTTAGATTCCATATATATGTGTCTTTTTTTGCCATTTTAAACTTGAGATACCTATTAAAGAGCCAAGTGGAGATGCTGAGCAGGCAGTTTGATACATAAGTCCTGGAGCTCAGGGGAGAAGTCTAGACAGGATGCACATATCAGAGATGGGATTTAAAGCTATGCAGTGGGAGAGATGACCAAGGAAATAGGTGTAGACGGAAAGGCAGGCTTTCCAACATTCAGAGGTCTGGTAGAAGAGAAGAAAAAATCAGGAAAAGAAACTAAGGAGGAGCAGCCAGTGAGGCAGGAGGGAAACAAAGAAAGTGTGATGTCCTGCATGAGAAAGTGGTCAACTATGGTACAAACTGCTGGGAGACCAAGTAAGATGAGAATGGAAACGTGATCCCTGGCCTTTGTGAGCTATAGTCACTGGCTACTTAATCAAAATGGTTCCAGCAGAATCATGAGGGCAAAATCTTGGTTGGAGCAGGCCAAAGAGAGACTGGGAGATGAAGTAGTAGAGATAATAGTAGAGATAATGATTTCAGTTTTGTTTTGAAAGAACAAAAAGACAGGGAATGAGGTGGAAGGTTTTGTGGGGTTACTGGGGTTTTTTTTTTTTTGTTTTTGTTTATATCCCAAAAGGAATGACCTTGTAATAAGGGTAGACATTGATGTTTTCATAAAGGAGGTGAATAATTCTAGGAGTGAAGTCACCGAGAAGGCAAAAGAGGGCACAGTCCAGGGCCCAGGTGGAGGTTCAACCATTCAGAAGAGAAGAAGTAAGACAGTCACCTGAAAGATGGGGAAAAACATTCCATTAAGAGAACTCCATCAGCCTCTCTGCCAGAGTTGATGGCCTATCTGAAATGTGTAGCAAAAACATGAATTAGGTCTACTAACTACAGCTGGATTATATTTTCCAAAAATGCTTACAAGCTCAGTACCAGTTGTTGCTGCTCAAAGCCAGTCTTAGATAATAATATGTCTTAGTTTGGGTCTCTCCAGAAGCAGATATTGAGATAGAGATTCTGGGGCAAATCGTTTATGTGAAAAGTGATCCCAGGCAAGAGCAGTAAGGAAGCAGGGAAATGAGGGAAGGCTGCTGAGGCACCTTAACCAGTAAGTTATCATGATGGGCAACTGAGGTTGGATCCCACTGGAGAACTCTGGGAGATGGGGTAGGACAGGCCTCAGAGTTATCCCACCTGCAGGGTTTGGGTCTTGGGTTGTTTATGTGCCACCTCCATCATTTACTGGTAAGTTGCTCCCAGGGCCCTCTAATTCCCTGGCATGTCCAATCTGCAGTGTGCACAGGCAGAGGTTGCAGGAAAAGCCCTCAGACAAAGAGATGCAGGTGCTGAGATTTGGAGGTGAAGTTGGTGGGCCAAGAGGATATGGGTGGGATCCCGACAGCATCTAATAAATTAGCCAAGAGTCATAGTTATATGTTGGCTTGTTTCACTTGTTGGAAGGAAACAAAGAAGGCAAATCGTCCCTGTCCTGGTACCCTGTCAAAGAGCTCAGAGCAGTATGGGTGACCAGCTGCTAAGATTCCTCTCCTCGCCCTTGTCTTCTCTCTGGGGGCTTGGAACCAGAATAAGAAGTCAACAACCCGCTTCCCATACATTATCTCATTTAATCCTCACACAATGCCTGTGTCAAGGGCATCATTAGCTTCATCTCAGAGGGGAAGAAACCGAGACTTAGAGCTTTTTCAAGACTTGCTCAAGATCACATCTGCCAGATGTATCAAGGCTCTCAGATTCCAAAGCCCAGCTCTCAATCTGTGCTCTCAGATAACCAGATCCAAGTTTATCATTTACCTGATCCCCACCTGTCAGGAAAAAGCGATCAGAGCTTACTTTGGCAATCTCTTTGAAGGACAATTTGTTTGGAGAATATCCAACACAATATTTCTGGTTTTATTCAGCTATGGTATTTCCTTAATTTGTGGGCAGACTTTTCCAAGAGGAAAAATTATGTAAAATAAAGTGTTTGAACAGCATCTCACACTGTGATTGAGTCATTAAAAAGAAGAGCCATTAATAATGCATTGGCTCTGATTATACTTTCAGTCACTGGGAGCTGTCAATGGAGAATTACTACTCTCTTCTGACAAAGTCAAAGTCATGTAGGGGTGTCTAACGATACACGTGATTGTTCTAGCATTGTAAAAGTGGGAAATTGTTCTCTTGTGGAAAGTGCATTCCAAGGCCATGGGGCATCGTTAACATTCTGGAAGGGTTGTGGTCCAAGGTTGGTCTGGGGTGGGAAGTGGAGAGAGAGAGAATGGAATCTAAAATAAATGACAAACATCCAGCCAGTTAAAGATGGTTTGGTGAACACCTCCCCTGCCCTCGCTTTGTCAGTGCAGCAAAATTCTTTCACCAAATCATTCCAGTATGCTCTCTATGCTAGTAAATTCTGTATTGATCTTTGTGGTCTGCTTAATTACAAAGAAAGTTGGAATGTAAATGCAGGCAGCTTTTAGATCTTAGGATGCACACCTTTTTCTTCTCTAAAAATACAAACCCACTGTAACAACTGGATTCTGAAATTGACTCAGGTCTTCTGGGCCCAGAGCCAAAGTCCATATGCGAAGAACACTCAGCATTTAATTGGGTGAGTGTATCAACAGGCAATAACTCTCCCAGGCCCCCTCTGGGATAGAATTTACAGACTACTTAGAAGGGCAAAAAGAAACAATCTGCAATAAACAATTAAATATCCAATATCCCTGGATATTCATAGGGAGCCCTCAATATCCAGAGGCAGCAAGGATGAGAGCAGAATTCATGAATCCCTCCTCCTGTGTAAGGTGTCCAGCCCTTGAAACCCCAGGATGTCTGACCATGGGGCTCCCAGGGCCTCCAGGAGTCCTGGAAAATCAAGGTCAGAATTTTACAAGGCTGAGAAAAATCTTCACCCCCAACTGAGGCTACCTTCATTCTGGTCTGAGAGCTGCTGTTGCCATCTGTAAGCTTTCAGCACAAAAGCAGCACTTTTGTTTTTTTAACTGAGCTCTGCAGGGGTATACTATGGCAGCACCTCGAATTCATTAAAATTTCATTAACATCCACTTATGGAGTTGCCATTTACGTGCTGCATAGCATTTTCTGATAACGCTGCAGAAGGAGATAAATGAGATTTTCTTCTTTGGGATCAGAAACAACCACATTCCTTTCCAGCTTGTGTACTTACAGTCTTGTTAGGCCAGGATCCCACCCTCCAAATGTCCCATGTGTGAGGGTCCCTCGGGGCCGCGTTCAGTGGTGAGTCAGGTGAATTCTTATGGACTGCCCCTACTCTGATTGTGTCAGGGGGCGTGGCCATCCAGCATCTGCTCTTCCGTTTGTTGGTTTTTCAACTTTTAACGTGGAATATTTCCAATACATACAAAATCAAAATTTCATTTTCGCTTCTACCCCTTTCCCTCTTGCCTGTATTTTTTGAACCAAATGTCAGATATTATATTATCTCACTGATGTATATCCCAAATACATGTTTATAAATGAAAAAGACTCTATTTTTAAGGGTATGGGAGGGGCATAAGTAGAGCACTATTACTACACCTTTAAATAATTAACAATAATTCCTCATGATCATTAAATGCCTTGTTTGGGTTCAAATTTCAAACTGTACCATAAAATTTATATTTTTAAACATTTTATGTGTATATGACATGATATCCAAATTTGAATTTTGATTGGAAGTGGTTGGTAGGTCTTTTATGCTTATTGGCTCTTGATTATAAGAAACATAATGTAATTACAATTATGAAAACTAAACAAATAGAGAAGTGTGGGGAATAATTCTATGCAATACCTTTATAGTATCAAGCAGAATGAACTAATGATATTTTGTTATATTTGATTCAGATGGGATGTCTTTTAAGTCTCATTTTCTATAGATTCTCTCTCTCTCTCTCCCACCCCACTCCCCTCTCTTTCTATCTCTCTCTCATTCTCTCTCTCCCTCCCTCCCTCCTCTAATTTATATGTTGAAAAAGCTGGGTCATTTGGTCTGTGATTTTCCAGTATGAATTTCGTTAGCCCCATAGTGTAATTTAACATGTTCCTCTCTTCTTTGTATTTCCTGTAAATGGGTAGTTATATCTAGAGGATTGACTCAGTTTAGGTTCATTTATTTTTAGGGGAATGGGGGTGGCTAAACTACTCTGTAAGTAATAATAAGTAATAATATGGAAGAGTCACATAAGGTCTAGGGGGTTTTGTGTGTGTGTGTGTGTGTGTGTGTGTGTCTGTGATGTTGGCAGTCATGGATGAGTGTTGCCCAGATCCTTTAAGTTATTAGGGTTGCAAAACTGTGACTGCCTCATTCTATCATTGCTTTGTCACTTATTAAAAAAACACTTCTATAAAGAGAAACTTCCTTCCATCTAACCTTTGGGTACCAGGTCCAGCACCTGTTTTTCAAAGTCCCTATCAACACATCCCCCTTCTCATACCCATCTCAACAGACTGTGCACTCGAGAAGAAAGGAAAGGCCTGAAAGATTCTTATTTTCTTTTACCAAATTTTGTTGTTTTGAAATGTATTAGACATTCAAAAGTTATAAAGAGTAATAAGCAGCCCGATGGCTGGGGAACTTCTCCCTGTTGTTTTCATTTGCATTTCCCTGACTACTAATGAGAGTTTAAGTGCTTTTTGGTGTGTTTACTGGCTAGGCAGACCGTTTAAATGGCTTCTGGTTTTTTGTGATTAAAGACCAAGAGTGTCAGATTCCACGTGTGAAGGGAAGGCGGGGGCAGAGGTTTCAGCCAGTGCACACAGCTGCACCCTCACCGCAGCCCAGCGTGAGCACTGTTAGAAATGAGTGTGTCCCACATGAGAATACCTTTGGTCTGGCAACATGATGGGAAAACATGCTGGAAAAGCACGAGACCGGAGGTGCAAAGGAGGCAGTGAGAAACCTCAGCATCTGCGAGGGGAGATCTGAGCATCAAAGCAGCCCTGTGTTGCCTGAAGAATTACACCTGAGAAAGTCTGCACGTGTGTGCTGTGTTGGGTGGAATAAAGCATTAAAGAGAACGGGGCAGGGTGGTGGGGGGGAAGTTTAGAAGAGGGAAGGATGTGGCAGGAAGAATAAAGGCAGGCACGGCCTGGAGACACCAAATAACTGGGTATCAAATGCCCACGAGAATCAAGCAGACAGTAAAAATGGAAGCACTGTGCCTCGTACACTACACATGAGGACAGGTGGGCACCATGGCCACCTGGAGATGTCCCCTCCCATCAGCTTTATTATCCGCCTCTTGACTAGTGGGAATGTCGGCCCTGTGTTGCCTTCTCAAGAGAAGCTGGAAATCTAGATTTTATATAGAATCTCCTGATTTTTAAAAGCAACATTTTTTTTCTTTTTTTTTTTTAAACATTATGTCAGCCACACAATATGTCTATCTGTGGCCAAATTTGGCCTCCAGGTTGCCATCTTTGCATCGGAGGTTTGCCTCTTTTCCTGGGGCCAACAGATGTCCTTTAGGAACTTGGTCCCTCTTCTCCTGGCTCCATCCTAGACATGATCATACTCATTGATTAGGAAGGAGTTATATCTATTTCATGTGCTTCAGACACAATAAGGATGATCTTTTTCCACCTTGGGCATGACCAAGCAAGCTTTGACCTGTTCAGCATTTTTTGTTGCTGTTAGTTGTTTTTGATTTTAGGATTTTTCCAAATTCAGTGGAGGTGTCCAAAGTGCTGGCATATTATGGGATGCAAGGTCCCTGTAGAAATACTTTGTCTTCAAACGGTATATACAGTGATAAGAAAGGCAACATGTTATAAAACTTAATTCATTCTGAGACGTGGCAGTGTACTAATTATAAATCTGTGGATAAAAACATGCTTCTAAAACACCTAAAGCATTGCATACGAGGAATGAATAAAGACTAGGGATATGTATGTTACCCATTTTCAGATATCTGAAGGGCTGCCATATGAGAGTACCAACTTATTCTCCATAACCCTTAACAGTAAAATTTTAGCAAGAAATAGCTGAGAAAGATGCCAGAGCTTGGTTTAATATGAGGAAGAATTTCATAGCAGTACTTCTTGAAAACAGGAACACACGGCCTCAGGAATCAGTGAGTCCCTAGTCCCTGAAGACAGTCAACTGATGTCCACCATACTATGGGAGCAGAAAATGGTGGCATCTGCATCCTCAGCCCATTAGATAATATGTAAGTTCCCTTCCAATCCTGTCATTAAAGATCCTATAAAATTAAAATCCATAAAAAAGGGAAAAATACCCCACTGAAATGTAAAAAATAGGAACTTAAAAACAAAATACAGTTGGATCAAAGCATTCAATCAAGAGAAAAAAACAGTGAAACAATGTAAACTGATATAAGGCATGCATAAAATTTTTAAGTAACACTCATTGTATCAGTTATTCTATGTAATATACTTCATAGTAATGATATAGTGTTTTATAACTATAACTAATTATATAGCTAAGGGCACTGGGGTTAAATGATTTGCCTAAGGTCATCAAAGAGCTATTTTCTTAAGGAATTACAGCCAGAGTTTTGACTCTGAGCCACATTCCTTTTATTTTGCATTTGAATTGCCACATACTCCAAATCACGAGGATAAAAGGTTGACTTTGTTTATTAATCAAAAGACATTGCAAAAGCTAAAGTGAATGATGAAGCAAAGGAGAGGATAAGTGCAACAAATATTTATTAAGTACCCTCTCCACATGGGGTCATATGCTGTGCCTTTTATATAATATCTCATTTTATTCTCAAAATTAGATGAGGTGGGTATTAATATCATCCCAATTTGACAGATTAGAGAAATCAATTAGCTTGTTTAAGGCCATACAATTTGAGAAGATAAGAGTTGGGATTTTTCACCTGAAGTGTACCAATTAAAATATGCAGAATAATCAAGAGAAAAGCTGTTTAGTTTCAGGGGACCAGGTACTTTATCCAGGGATCACAGGGAATTTATTTTTACCTTCCTGTGATGCTCTTTGCTATTTATTACACAAAAGTAGCTTTATTTGAATCACAGTGTATTTGTTAGTAGTAGTAGTACAACTGATACTGTTTAATTCACAGATGTTCCACTATGTGATTATTTTTTGAAATAAAGGTGATTTATATTTTATAAACACAAAAAATTAGAAATTAACTTTTGATGTATAACAGGTGTGCTATGTCCTCCCTTTCTTGGTCATGAAACTGTTATGATTGCCTTTAAACTAATAATAATATTTTATTTCCTGTGTACCTGTAGAACAGAGTCTGACACATTTTTTTTACAGTAAATTTGAATTTCTTTTTGATTTGCTTAAATGAATATATATTGTTAAGGTCTTATAGGCCCAGGGTAAAATTGAGTTAGGAGATGGAAGAGAATACAATTATTATTTTTTTATTGGGTGTGCAATTAATAATTATTTTTTTGCCAGTTTTGAATACTGTGTGCCAAGCCACTATTCCATCAGTGAAAAACATCAGTGGTTTATTGGAGGCCTACTGTGTGCCAGGGTTGTGCTAGGTGATTTAGGCATATGAGGAATAATATCTTTACCCCTCATAGGACAACAGCAAAGGTCAACCAGGTGATATTCCGTTATGCCATCTTTGGGAACATCTTGTTATTTTTCATCTCTCATGTCTCTTGGGTTTACATGGGTTTTTCGTGTTGGACACTATGGAGCAACCATTTAGCTTCATTTGCCTTAAATCAGAAATCCTGGAGATGGCTACCTGATAGAATTTGCCAACATTAGTGACTCCCAGGGAGCTGAATTCACAACTTAATTTGCAATACAACGCTCACTTATTAATTTGGCCACGTGGCATATCCTTTCTTTTTCTTTTCTTCTCAGCAATTGCCTCTTCATCCTACCACCGCCATGTCTTCCCAACAGCATCCAAAATAATCTGCACTTAGCCTATCATTTCACTTGTTCATTTTATTGCAAATGTCTCTTATGTATCTGTCTCTCCAGTTACACTCTGTAGGCATAGCATATTATTTTCTTTAGCATCTGCTCCAGCACCTAGGAATTAAAATGAGTGAGTGGATGAATGGATGGCCGGCTGGATGGGTGTATTGCAATATGATTTCAGAGTCTCCAACCTACTCAAATCACAGTCTCCTCATCTGCACAGCAAGGCTGGAAAAAGTTAAATGTGACAACGAAGCAGAAGAGACCTGGATCTGTAACGCTGGCTTGTATCTTGCTGGTACTTTCTCCAATAAATGAATCTGTTGTGATTTCACTGTTTTGAGGCGTCCTTAACAGCCTTTCAATACGTTCATTTTAATGGCTCAAAGGAAGTTGTTACAATGTTTGCAACGAATGCAAATTATGGATCCATAATCCTGAGTGTCTCATAAAGAAACTCACTAAACAGCTATTTTACCTATACAATAGCGTCACTTATGAAATCCTAATGAATCAGCTTTAAACAAAACCATTCTCGCCCAAGTCTGCAGTGTGCAATTTTATAAGAAACTCAACTGGCTTTTACTCACCCCTCTCCCCACAACACCCTGCATAATGGAAGAAAAACCAGAACATTGAAAATGAGGCTTGTAAAGACTGACATTCCAAGGTAAACAATGCTTATTTCAGGTAGACAGTAAAAACTTCCGGTTTAATTTATTCTGTCCCACGGGTACTTCTTGTGGGTATAAAATGATAGCCTCATGGAATCAAAAGCAACCACAGAGATTATTTAAAAACACGTTACATATATTTTAAAATAACACCTTGCCCTCTTTTAAAGTTTACAAAACCCTTTCATATTTGCATTATTTCATCTCATCCTCATAATAGCCCTGGGAAGCTGCGTTCTTGTTATTGTTGTCAGGTTACATACCTTGCCTCTAGTTTCAAAATCTTTCACACAATCTTCCATGTATCCACAGGAGTGAACTTCTTAGTGTACACACTTGGTATATATTATTCTTCAGATCAATACCCCAATATGACAGAAAGAAAAAACGACAAAACCCCGTTTGATCAACATAGTAAAGAGCTTTTCAAGATCTACCTCCGATTTCCTGTTCAGCTCCATCTCCCTCTACTTCCCTTGTTCTTTATGATTGTCCCTATTGAAGTGGGGACCCCTCCAGCTCTTGTGTGAACATGTTCTCACAGCTCCTTCCACACTCTTTTCAATGAGTGGAAGTCAAACACTGCTCTACGCTGTTTCTTTGAAGGCTTCCCTGATTCTAACAAGCAAACATAAAAGAGCCTTCACTTGGGAGATCACTGACTGACTACTTTATCCGACTCTATTACATGTGTTTTCTTATATAATTATTTCCCTCTAGAATTAAAATTCCTAGAAGCTATGTTCTTTAAAAAAAAAAACAACTTTAAATCACTAGCGGCATAGTACCTGATAGAGCCTAAAGGTGGGTCTAATTTTTCAAAGTCAGTGGAAAAGAATGACAAATGGGTGAGGTCAAGTGGTAGATCCATGGCTTGACTACTCAACATCTACTTTTTCAAGAAACTACTCTTCTTCCATTTCATATTCATTCTCTTTAGACCATGTGATTGGTCTCTGGGGTAGGCAGGCGCAGACTCAGGCCTGGCCCATCAAAGCACAAGGTTCTCTTTTCCTACCTTCAGGGATTAGTTTGAAAATGGGCAGCTGGCCTGAGCAGGACCAATCAGAGTCTTCTCTTGGCCTTTAGTCAAAAGTATCAGAAACAGTCTCTGCTGCCTTCTAGGATCTCCAGCTATCAAGATCAAAGAGTCTGGAGCTGCCATTCTGCCCACCATGTAGAGAGAGCTTGCCTAAAAATTAAGCTGCACTGAGAAAAGCAAAGTTGAGACATGGTAAGATTGGTACAGGTGGCCCTGTTGGGACAACTCATTCTTACATAAGCTTACACAGTCCTTTTTTCTTAAACTACTTTGGATTGGATTACAGTCACTTGCAACAGAAAACGTTTTGATTAATACAGTGATCATGATAAAAATTAATAAGCAAAAGAGAAAAATCAAACCAGGTCATCAAACTCCACAAAAAGTGTCCTTTCTACCCCAAACCACTGTCTCTCTATTGAAACAGAGCAAGTTGGGGTGAAAATATTTACAACACAAAATGTTCCTTATCTTTCATTTCCCTAAAATGAATCTTGAAAGAGCTTGCTGGACATTTCAGAGTTCAAAGAAATACAGACAGAACAGTAGTTTAAAATGGCAAATGCTAATAGCTCCTTAACTATAAAAGCAGCACTGCATATTTTATAATAAAGCATATTTGATAAGACAGAATTAATAAGAGTATGTTTTAATTGTTCAAAACTTAGGCAAGAACGAGGAACTGTTTACCTGTTGCAAGAGAGAGTGAATAAGAGGAGGAAAAAAAAAACAAAAGCCCCTTCTATTCTCCTGGGTGATGTCCAAGCTCAGCTTTCTGCTTCTACTGCAGCCCTCACTGTCTATCATTAGTGGAGAGTAAATGGGAACTTATGTCCATCATAAAATGCTGTCCAATAGGTAGTTTTATAAGATTTATATACATACATTAAGTCACTCTGTCCTTTGCCATGTACCTCCAATAAACCTTGTGGTTCTCCCTCATCATTTCATGCCAAATGAAAAGTGGTAATATTACCAGATTTGCAGTTAATTATCATGAAACATGACCCCTAATGATTTAACATCTTTGTTAAGAAGCCATGGTAACATGGAGCACAATGCTGGAATACATCATTAAAGCCATCATTTATCCATGACATTTACATTTTGTTCACAGACAAAAATAAAAAGTTAATTGACAAAGCACATCTATACAATATTTATTGAGAAAATAGCTCTCTCTCTCTCTCTTTCTTACTGCCAGTTAGTTTGGCATATTAAACTTTGATTTATAGGATCTAACTTTTCTTATCCTTTTTGATGGCCTTGAAAGTGAGTTATGTTTCCTTCCCTTTAAACTGAATTTACGGGAAAATAATCATCCCTTGACAAAGGAGCTCAAACTGATAAAGGAGAGTTGCTTCACATTTCATTTCCCTGATGAGCAAACAAGTTCCCGGAGAATTCCATGGAACTGTTACAAACCTTGACTAGGGAAATGTCATATAACTTCTCTTTTGCTAAATAGAAAATGCTTTTAGGGAGGGCTCACTGTAATTCTCTCTAATGTGCATCTCCAAGCCATGTTCACCCTCAAAAATATTTCTGCATCCTATAATTCTATTAAAAAATGTCTAATATCAGGACCAGCTTCTGAAGGATGCAGATTCACTGGGCCATAGGGATCCAGCAATAAGAAACTTTTATTCAATGTTATGTCTCCTCGTTTTGGTCTACTCAATCTAAAGAACTTTACCTACGTTTCTAGAATGGAATGCACTATTTCCTTAACAGCAGGCTTACTTAATTTCCCTCTGTAAAATCGCACCCCCTTCTCTCTCCAGTCTACTCAGCCTGCTTTATATCTTCATAACCCTCATCTCCACCTGATGTATAAACATATCTTATCTTTATTCCTTTGTTGATTTGCTACACTCCTCCTCACCCCCAGTTAGATTTGACTTGCTTATTAATTGCACTTGGCAAAAATGTGAAATGGCCCAATTAGAAATAAGGAATGTGTTGGACCTTTTTCTAATGTACTTTGAGACACTTGGTATAGAATGGAATCACCACGAAATTATTTGATAAATATGGTTTGACCCCAGGGTCAAGGTATGTTCTTGAGTCAGGGGCCTGGGTGCCTGCTGCTTGGTCCCCTGATACCACCCTCACAAACCTTTGGAAAAATTCTCCTCCTCCCCTTCCTCAGCTCTCATGAATTCCTTGCCTCCATCTGTTTCCCCACTCCCTTCACTTTCCACATTTAAGAAGGTAGTTGAACTGAAAATTTTTTCCAAGCAGGAAAGACTCCTTCATCTTTATGCAGGTGAAAGAGGTAAAGATGGGATAGAAATTGGGCTGAAAATAACAGAATAGTCTTTGGATAATTCAGCAAAGAGGAATTTATGAATACTTTCTTATGAAACATTTAGAATTGTCACATATATATGAATAAATGTTCCAAAAAATAGAAACTTACACCTGAAAGCACTTTAAAAATAGTCAAAGAGAATTGACTCTCATGAAGGAAATCCCTGCCTTTCTAAACAGAGTATATTCATAAATTCAAAACATCATAATGTATGACCTCTATTGAAATCCAGTGATATCACCTTTAAGGTTATTTGATATGAATAAGGGTGTTTAATTCTTTGGCTAAATAACTGAAAACAATATAGGTTCCAGCTGCTGACGGGTTAATGAGGTAAGATAATAAGTACTAGAGAAATGTCATCAGTGTAATTAGAATCCATAATTAATATCAAACTGGCCAGGAAAGTTCACCATTGAAGTTGGAAACGTAGTATCGAGGTATAATTTTCAAAAAGTTAAACACATTGCTTTCATACAAATATAAAGTGAACGTGGGTCAAAGATTTATTTAGCTCATTAATGAGGGAAACAGCATGGTAGTAAAGCTGGTAGTAAATTCTCAAAGATAATTTGAGAGCCTGAGTATATATTGGCACTGAAAAAATTGTGAAATTAGATTGCTAGGATAGATGGAAAACTGGCTATTGTGCTAACAATTAAACACTAAACTTTGAAGATGATCATTTCTACCAGATAAACTTCACTTGCATTTTTATGGGGCAAGAATCATTTGTACCACCCTCAATTTTCTACAAGCTATTATTTACCTTTAAAAGATGTAAAATATTCAAAGAAACAAACAAAATAAACCCAGGAAAGTATTAGGTTGGCCAAAAAGTTTGTTCGGTTAATGAATATGTTATTCAATACAGTTCTTCGTGAAAATGAAAAATGTCTCTTACTTTTACTCAAAACCGAACGAACTTTTTGGCCAACCCAATATATACCCACAGAAAAAGAGATTATCTTTGGGTGGGCCTATTACATAATACCCCAGTATGACACTGAAAGAACATGCAGTCTTTCTTTTATCTATTTAAAAGTTTTAAACTATTTTCTTAACATTAGTCATAAAAATAAAAGAAATGAACCAAAATTTCTGATTAGATAAATGTTCTCCCAGCCACACGTATACAGGAAAATCTATACCATCAACAATAAAATATGACAGGCCACACTGTATTATTATTTAATCATTATCAAAATAAATCACAATTTAAAATATGAACATAATAGCTGTCATTTATTGAGCAACAGTCTTTGTGAGGTAGGTAGGTAGATAGATAGATAGATAGATAGATAGATAGATAGATAGATAGATAGATAGAACACACTGTTAGACCCATTTTACAAATGATGAATGGCACGGAAGTCATGGGGCTCCCCAAGGTCACACAGCCAGTGGTGGATTGCTTCTTTTTTCTTATTTTCACTAGTTTTATGTATTTTTTAGATTCCATATATAAGTGATATTATATACTATTTGTCTTTCTCTGTCTGACTTATTGTTAACCCACTTTCTAGCCACTACTTACAAATTGATACATACAGCCATATCAATACTCCAGAGAGTTAAAACAACTCACTTCCGGGTTTCATTCAGTCAGAAAAACTATTAGGCTAACTACGGATAAATTTCATAAGCAAACCAGCAACATTTTCTCAGCAAAATGAAGGATCCAAAACTCTGACGATACCTAATCAGGTTATTTAGCCAAAGACAATATTTCACCTTGGATGTCAAAATACAAAGGGGGAAAGGTAACATCATCAAAGACTGCAAACATCTTAAAAGGACAGAAAAATGGACTTCATATATTCTCCTTACAGAATACACCTTTGCCTCTGAGGTTTTCTCTGAAAAAAATTTTTTTTATTTTAATCTAAAATAGTCTGATCAATCCTCTAGCTATAAAACTACTAATTTAAGGAAAATACAATGAACAAGGAAACATATTAAATAATACAACTGGGGTGTAATCATCTAAATCTAGATGGAGGAACTATATATGCAATCCCTAAATCTAGGTAGAAAATCTAGATAGAAGGAACTCTGCAGGACAAACAACCCAGTTTGCTCAATAAGTAAATAGCAATGAACAACAGAGACAGAGACATAGACATAGAGAGACTGAGTTAAACAATGTAAAAAAAAAGGTACAAAACAATTAGAAAAAATTGAACAATGACTATTGGATTATATCAAGGAAAATTAAGTTAATATTAATTTTTGTAATATGATAAAAGTATTATGGTTATGTTTTTAAAGTATCCTATCTGCTAGAAATACATATGGAGATATTTACAGATCAAATGGCATATTGAAAATTGTTTTAATGTAATCCATGGGTTGAGAAAACATGGGAGAGGGTACACATGTAATCATTTAGGCCGTGAGACGATAACTGTTGAAGTTATGTGATGGATACATGGGAGTTTATTATTCTACTTTTGTATATACTTGGAATTGTCTGTGATAAAATATTAAAAAATCACTAGGTTGTGTACAGATAAATTAAACAAAGTAATAAAGTAATCTTTTCTTTCAGCTGTATTGAGATATGATTGACATATAACGTAAGCTTAAGGAGTCCAACATAATGATTTGATACATTGTATACATTGTGAAATGGTTAGCACAATAAGGTTAGTTAGTCCAAAAAATCACATAGTTACACTTTGTGTGTGTGTGTGTTTGTGTGTGTCTGTGTGGTGAGAACTTTTAAAATTTACTACCTTAGCAATTTTCATATACTGTACAATATTATTAACTATAATCACCACACTGTACATTACATCCACAGAACTTATGTATCTTATAACTGGAAGTTTGTGCTCTTTAATCACCTTCACCCACCCACTCCCACTCCACCCTGGTAACCACCATTCTGTTCTTGGTTTCTATGAGTTGATGATGTCCCAAAAGTCCTGTAGGCTTTATTCACTCTTTTTTCTTTTTGTTTCACTAACTGAATAATTTAAATGATCTATCTTCTAGTTCATTGATTCTTTCTTCTGCTTGGTCAAGTCTGCTCCTGAAGCTCTCTATTGAATTCTTCAGTTCAATCATTGCCTTTTTCAGATGTAGGATTTCTGTTTGTTTGGTCGGTTTTTTGATGGTTTCTATTTCTTCATTGAATTTCTCATTTTGTTCATGCACCATTCTCCTGATTTCTTTTACTTGTCTGTATGTTCTTGTAGTTCACTGACCTTCTTTAAGAGGATTATTCAGAAACCTTTGTCAATTCATAGATCTCTTCTTTAGAGTCAGTTATTGGAACTTTATTAGTTTCCTTTGGCTGTGTCATGTTTACCTGATTTTTGTGATCCTTAATTCCTTGCAGTGGAAACTGTGCGTTTGAATAAGTGGTCTCCTCTTCCAGGTTCACTTTGGCATCCAAAGACCTTTACCAGTCTGTTAAGATTGAGGTACTGGACAATTCAGCTGGTAGTGTCTGTGGGCAAGCAGGGCTTGCTATTGGGGTCTCTAGTTGGCAAGACCACTGCCTGTATTCTGAGGTCAGGAGGTTGCCGCTGGCTGGGATCCAGAGTAGAATGGGCCTGTTCTATGGGCACAGTCAAGTGGGACTGCTGGGTGGGCTCCCCGATTGGGCAGGGGTGCTGGCTGTGCTCTGCAGTCAGGTGGGGCCACTCTCTGGGCTCTGCAATCACTTGTGGTCAGGTGAGGTGGCAAGCTGTGTTCCCTAAAAGAGTGATTCCAATGGTTGTACTCTGTGATTGGGCAGGGCTACAGCCTGGGCTCTGCAATCTCTCCTGACCTGATGGTGTCACTAGCTGTCCTCCATGTTTAAGTGGGTCTGCAGGCTGTGCCCCAGTGTAGGTCGGACCGTAGCCTGAGCTTCGCAATCAGGTAGACCACTGGCTGTGCTCTTCTGTTGGGTAAGGTCGCTGGCTGAGCTCTCTGGTTGGGAGAGGCCCCTAGGTGTAACCCACAGTTGGGTGGACTAGACACTGTGCTCTGTGGTCAGGCAGACTTGCTGTTCAGGTCCCCTTGTTGGGTGGGGGCACAGACTATGCTCCATAATTGGGTGGGGTCACTGGCTGCGTTTGTTGGCTGGACAAGGCTGCAGGCTGTGTTCAGCAATTGGGCAGAGCCTTAGGCTGGGCTCTGCTGTGAGGCAGGGATATAGGTAGGACTCCAGAGCTGGGAGGTACTGTAAGCAGGGATCGAGCCTGCCCAGGGTCACTGTTCAGGCTATTTGGTTATATGGGGCCAGAGGCTATTCTCAACAGTTGGCAGAACTGCTGGCTTAGCTCCCTGCCCAAGCAGCACTGTATGATGGGCTCCAGAGCCTCCCAGGTTCTCTGATCAGGCTTCCTGGTCTGCTTGGACTGAAAGCTACCCTCAGCTTTGAACAGTGCTGCAAATTTGATTCTCTGCCCAGGAGAGGCTGTAGAACAGACTCCATCGCTGGTATAGCTTGTTGTCTGGGGACCCAAATTACACAGAACTGCCAACCAAGTTCCCTGGCCAGATGGGGCCACCAGCCTGGCTTTGTAGATGTTCAGAACCACTGGCTGGGATCTCTGTTTGATCAGTACTGCAAGTCCAGTAAGATCTGAGCACTGGTTGCTGTAAGCCTATTCCCCTTTTCCATCTCTAGGCTCTATCTGATCTCCAGAGGTTGATCCCTACAGATTTCCCCCGTCATCCCCAAGAGGTGAGATCTGATTGAGCTTCTCAGGAAACATACCACAATGCTGTGGGAGCTGGATGTCCACCTTGAGCGCTCTTTTTCCCACTGGAGAAATCTTAGGCTCAGGGGTGAGGGTGGCTCTGTATGGTACTGTTCCAGCCTGGAGGAAGGGCTATGCAGTCAGAGTGTAGCCACTCCTCTTACCCTTTTAATGCAGTCCTTTTCCATCTCTGTGGTCCAGAGCGGGTGCTTCAGCATCATCTCTGGGTTCTAGGATTTTCCCAGTGGTCTCTTGTCTATAGATAGTTGCTAGTTGGTCTTCTTGTAAGGGAGACTGAAGTTGGGAACAAACTATGTTACCATCTTGATGAAATCACTCTCCTAAAATAATCTTTATCATTCTTTTTCATATGTATTTCTCCAACAGAAGGACCTAGTTGGCTTTACTGATCTATAAAAAGAGTTTAACTTATTGAACTCATTCTTTGTTTTTCCCAGTGGCTGAAAAAAAATCTCACCCTTGACAATTCCCATTATAACCGGAGAAGTAGACTTAAAATTATTCCAAATTTAAGGTTAGGCCATTAATCAATACAGGATCAGAGATTGGCTGTGGGGGGTGTGGGGTTACAAATCTTCCCAGAAACCATACATCAGCTTTTATTAACAGAACATCATCTAAGTAATATAAAAAGTAAACTAAAAATCACATTAACCACTTTTGCTTTGTAGGAAATAATGTTACTAGTTATTTGAAAACTTCTACTAAATGCTAATTATGTCTAAAAATGACCAACATTGAAAAACAAGGAAGATAAGTAAGTCTCATCATAAAATGATCAAGAGGCTAAGTGAAAACTAAGAAGTAATTGCATACCAATTTATTGGGTCTTTCTGCTCTCAACTCCTAAACTATCTTCTGAACTTCACTCTCTTTGTTCTCTCACCTACTCTCTATGGTGGATTTTCAGGAGGAGTCAAACATAATTCTCAAAAATATTAAAGCATGTACATATTTCAAGATATTACATAGAAAAAATAGTATGTGAGAACAGGGAGAAAAAGGTGTGCAGGAGAAGAAGTAATAGAAGACAGAAATTTGTCTGAAGAATCAAAAGAGCCCTAGAGTCTGATTTGTAAGTTTCTTATCTGATCAAACTAATAGTCCTTCAGTGGACTGAGTGATTGGTATAATTCATCTTGCCTTTAGCAAACATGCTGATGCTCTCTCTTGTAACACATTTATTACCAAGAAAAGAACATAATTGGTATCAGTGGGAATACTTCTGGCTGCAAGTAACATCCCAATACAGCTAACTTAAACACCAAGAAAAATGTGTTTACTCAAAAAGCAAGGAGTCCTGAGATGAGGTGGCTTTGACTTTCTATAGTTTCTATCTGCCATCTTCAGCCAGTTAGGTTTGTTCTTGACATCCATCCCATAATAGTTTCAAGAGGACTGCCATAGTTCCTGGCACCATAAGAAGACACCATAATATCTAGTGGTAGAAAAGCAACTGTTGTCCTATATGAATAATTATAAAAAGGAAGAAATCCTTTTCCTGAGGTCCCCAGCCTATTTCTCTGATGTCTCATTGGGAATAACTGGACCCATTTGCCACCCACAATCCATTTGCCAATGACACAAATGAGATCTCCCTGATGGGAGGTGGGCTAATGAAGTTTATCCTTGAGCAACGTGGCAGATGGGTGAAGAGAGTTCTGCTGGGCAGGAAGAAAGGCTGAATATCTGTTAAATATGTTCCTATAATCTGGGCCAGTGTCTCTCAAACTTTAATTTCAATTTTGTTAAAATGCAGAATTTGATTGACAAATTAGAAAAGTGAGCAGAAATCCCAGATTATGGGCATCTCTGAAGCAGTGGGGTTTCTGCTCACTTTTCTAATTTGTCAAGGTCACTCTATAGTTACAAACTGAGAGAACAGGCAGAAATAAACAGGATGGTATTTAATAAGTACACCTGGGGAGAAAAATAATAAATAAACTGTACCAATAAAAGCCTGGGAATGGTGACAAATGCATATGTATGACAGAGTAAAAGGTCTCAGGGTCCCAGTGATAGCAAGCTATTTTGAAATACTGCAGTGATGTTACAGTTATAAAACTAACCCTGCCTTTGGGATGCCTAACAACGTATATATTATGTTCTGGGTTATAGAGTTTTGAAGGATAAAGATTTTGGCCCTCACATGGCACCCAGAAGGGAACTGCAACAGACTAGGGACCAGTCACAAGGAAAGGATAAAGGAAGAGGACTCCTCCTTCTAGGAACACCAAAAGGCACACCTAAGCCAACTTCAGGGCTGGATATGTCCTGACTTGAGGGGGACAGCTGGCTGTTTGTCATCTTGACAGATAGCAAAAGTGAGTGGGATTCAATAGCAAGAATGACGTGTAAAAAGACCTCATCAGGATCCCTGAGGCCAGCCTAGCTTTTGAGTAGCCCCTTGTCTTTGGGCACTTTGCTTAACTTCTCCAAGTCTCAAGTTCCTTGTTGTAAAATGAAGTAAACAACACCTTTCTTTCAGAGCTTAGTAAATGTTAGAGACAAATAGGAAATGTGTCTGGTCATAGTAGGTGCTTAATAAATGGGAATAGATATTATTGTAGTAATTTGTGATAAAAGGTTTAAATTAGATGGAGGTTCCTGTGCTGTATACAACAGGTGTCCTTAAAGAGCTACTGAAATAATAGTCCAGTGGTCACTGCACACCTGACCCCCCAGGCATCACATGGAGGTCCGTTACCTCGTTACCTCCCTTACGGCTCCCTCCAGCGCCATAGCAGTGATATGAAAATGTGCTATCAACTCTTGGGGGAGGGAGTAGTGTTCTGTGAACACTGATCATTTCTCTGATCCCAGCCCCTTCCAATCCAACCAGCTCTTCCTTTTCCAACTTCCTTCTAAAGAAATGAGGGTGGCTGGGCTTCTTTCACAATAGAATTTTAACATTTAGCACATGTTATTTCATTGGTCTTCGTTAGTCATACAACTGAGCCAAGTTAAACCTGATGATTTTACTCCAAAACACTTTCACTATAAGAGTCCTCACGTCAGGCCTTGCTTTATGTATGCCCCAGGGTTTTGCAAATGTTTCCTAAATGTAAAATGGTTGCCTAGTGTGCCCTGCTTTCTCCTGGAATTCTGGCTACATTACATTTCTCTCTACTTGCAGTGCATTTAAAAAAAATAAAATAAAAAAAGGCAGTATCTGTGCTTAGACTGGGTTCCATTTCCTTCAATGCTAATGAAAGGAGTTTAAGTTTTTTGCCTAAACCTGCAATAAGTCCTCAGTGGAAGCTTCCTTCCTTAAAGGCAAGAGCTATAAAAGACTTTAAAATATATTTTCTTCTTTGTAGATAATGGCTTACATTTGAGTCTTCCTGCAGAGTGAAGAAAACCTCTAAATAGTCCTTGGAGACACATATGAACAGAAAGGCCATGGCATTTTGAACCGTCATTGCCTCCTTTACAATTACCCAAATGACCTTTGGAGAAGCATCTCGGAGAAACACCTGGGATTGACAAGAAAGCTCGGCTGCTGAGCCTGGCTCCTGTCTGTAGATGCCACGACTGTTAAAATGGATTTTCAGCCATTCCTCAGACTGGGAGGTTAGGGCTTTAGCCTGATTTCAAAGAATACACATTTCAGAGCCAAAGCGCAATTCATTGTCCGATTATTACACATCAATCAACAATGCAAATCAATCTCTAAGAACACAACACAGTGGCATTTTTCAAATTTAGTAACGTGAACAAGGTAGTGAGAAATCGATGAGAAAAAGTAAAGTGTAGTAACACTCTTGCTGGGAATTATTCATTTGAATTTCCTGAGAACATTCTTATATTGGAGCAGTTTAGAAATAATTCTATTTACAAGCAATAATTAATAATGATGATGGCATTTATGAAGATGATAATGAAAAGTGCAATAACATCTTTTGAGCACTTACTATGTGTGAGACCCTGCACTAAGAGCTTTATAGGTTTTATCTCATTTAATCTCACTTAATCCAGTGCAAGAATCCTGACAAATTTTAGGGTCATCATTAGGATAATACATTTTTTCTTGATACTTAACTCTAGGACACAAGCACAACTCACCAGCCTCGAGCGTAAGCACTTTGCACTTCACCTTTTATGGTACCACACAGCACCTGGCATAGAAGAGATGCCACCAGTATTTGTTGAATGAATAAGGCAAGGTTGGCAAGATTTCAAAGTCATAAAAATCTGAATTAGTTTTATGAAACTAATGAACTTTGATAAAATACTTCAGTGCTACTACATCATTAAAAGTGATTACAGGGACTTCCCTGGTGGCTCAGCAGTTAAGAATCCACCTGCCAATGCAGGGGACACAGGTTCAATCCCTGGTCCGGGAAGATCCCACATGCTGCGGAGCAACTAAGCCCATGCACCACAACTACTGAGCCTGCGCTCTAGAGCCCGTGAGACACAACTACTGAGCCCACGCACCTAGAGCCTGTGCTCCGCAACAAGAGAAGCCACCAATGAGAAGCCCGCACACCGCAACAAAGAGTAGCCCCTGCTTGCTGCAACTAGAGAAAGCCTGTGTGCAGCAACGAAGACCCAACACAGCCAAAAAAAATAATTAAAAATTAAAAAAATTTAAAAATGATTACAGATCTTCCTCAACTTATGATGGAGTAATGTCCTGATAAACCCATCAGAATTTGAAAATACTGTAAGTCAAAAAATGCATCTACTACACCTAAACAACCAAACATCACAACTTAGCTCAGCCTAACTTAAGCATGCTTATAATGCTTACCTTAGCCAACAGTTGGGCAAAATCATCTAATACACAGCCTATTTTATAATAGTGTTGACTATCTCACACAATGTATTGAGTACTGTACTGAAAGTGAAAAACAGAATGGTTGTTTGGATCCAGAATTGTTCTAAGTGTATGGGCTGTTCACACTCGTGATTGCCTGGCTGACTGGGAGCTGCCCAGCATCAGAAGAGGGGATCACACCACATGTCGCTAGCCCAGGAAAAGATCAAATTTCAAAATTCAAGGCACAGTTTCTACTGAATGCATACAGCTTTCACACCACTATAAAGCCCAAAATCATAAGTCAAACCATCGTAAGTCAGGAACCATCTGTGCTACTTTATTTCTAAATTCTTTATAATGAGGCTTTTACTTTTTTTTTTTTTTTTTTAAGCTTTTTATCAGGGGAAAGCGCGACCGCAGTCCGCCACTACCACAAATTATGCAGTCGAGTTTCCCACATTCGGGGAAATCGCAGGGGTCAGCACATCCGGAGTGCAATGGATAAGCCTCGCCCTGGGAAAACCACCTTCGTGATCGTGGTATCTCCCCTGCCAGGTAAGTATGGCTTTTACTTTTATAATCAAAAAGTAATCAAAGTTTATACAAATTTCAATTTGCAATTAAACATTTTTAGTTCTTGGATTATTTGATTACTGTTCATCTTTCTCAGGACAGAATGAGCTCACTGAAGCCAGGAATTATGTCTGCTTTGCTCATCACTTTATCTCAGCACATAGGACAGCACCTAATACATGGTAAGTGTTCAATATTGAATGAATGTATGAAGGAATGAATGAATGAACAAATGGATCCCACTCATTCTTGCTTGAGTCAAAACTTCAGAGAAGTGTGGGAAGAGTTAGAATATATGGGTCCTTCATACCACAGGACAAGAAATAACTGTCCCGTTGTTGACATACCCCCTACATCAGTTCAACATGAGTGGGAAAGAGAAGCAGAAGTGAAGTGAGAAACAGAGCACACCCGACAACAACACTGCATCTAGAGTAGGGACTAGAGGAAAGACCAAAATCACTTTTGCAAAAGCACAGGGTCTGTTATGTCCCAAGACTGGTTCTGTGTGTCTGCGGATATGAAGGACACACAGCCACAGTGCAGCCGATCATCAATCTACTGGCATCTAACTGTGATGGGTTCAAAATGCAGACTCAGTCAGAACGGACTCTTTCATCAAAAAAGTGAAACTTTTATTTGCAACTGGACTCTCAGCCTACTACAAATTATCCTGATGGCTGTGTTCCAGTCTTACCTGTTTCCAAACAAAGATACAGTATCAACTGTCACGTGCTTCCCCATCCACGTGAATTCCTGAGATGATAACCACCTTTCCTCATGCCTCCTGCTTCGTACCAGTCATGAGGCAACACTGCTTTATGAAGTCCTTAGAACTGCCTTAGCTCACTTCACCCTTAATAGAAGGGTAAAGACCTTGCAGTCATCATGATAACAATAGCTACTGTTTATTTAGTGCTTATATGCTAACCAACCACTGTGACAAGTGCTTGGCATACATTGTCTTCAATCCTTACAGCCTGGCTAGGTAGATATTAGTATTCTCACTTCATAGATAAAGAAACCAAAGCTCAGAGTATTACATAAATTGTTCACTATTGTACTCTTTTGTCAAGACGACTCCAAGACCTGAATTCTCCCACCATCCACTATACCCTATGTTCCTGCAAACACAGCACTCAATTGTCAGAGCCAACAATTGTATCCGGATGCTCTAAGTGACAGTGGAGAAATCAATCACTTAGCTACCCAGACTGCCCCCTCCATCTTTAGGCCTTCAGACGAAATTGCTTTTTCTTTTATGCCTAGTCAGCAGTTCTCTTAAAAAGTCAAAATCTCACCTTCTTTGTTGGCTTTCATTTTCTTGGCAATTCATTGTAGGGAAGGTGTTAGTTGGGGTAGAAAAGTTTAATGATCTCAGGAAATAGTGGATTTCCTTTCAAGGTCAAGGGAACAGCATGAACAAATGCAAAAACTTCCCAACAGAAGTACCATGACAGGTCCAGACCAACTAGAAGAAGGGATACTGGGAATCACAGGAAAGGGGCATTGGATGGGAAGATGGATTGGCAACTGCAAACACTAGTCAATATGAAATGTACTTATATTTGGAAGTAACTGATACAGATTAGTTTACTCCCCAAATTGGAAAAGATAATTGACCTATGATCTGAAAATGATCAATGCCTTCTTTCCGACGTGCATACTGCATTCAGAAAGTGTCTGTTCATTCTGTGCCTTCAGGACCATGAGTTCCCACCATTTACATAGTGAATGTAAACAGTACATCTTCAGCACAGTGCTGAAGAGGAACAAAGGAGCAGCCTCTTACCAGTGGTCTTGGACTTGGTCTTAACATAGACACCTTTTTGTCTATGCTAAATGCTTCACAAATTGATTGTTATAAGTATCAAAAAAAGAAATTCCTGAGAACCAGTTTACTTATCACTGACTTATGACAGAGAAACATTGACCCTATAAATCAAAATAATTTTCCCTACACTTAGCTTCTGAATGACTTCCAAGGAACCACTCTCTTACAAAAAACAATTCCAACTCTGATTTGACTAGATAAGTCCAAATATTCTGTTTGATATACACCAGGAGGTGGGAAGGGAGAACTCTGGGAAACTTTCCAATATTTTTGTGAAAAAAATTTTAATGAATACAAAGAATCATGAAATGCTAATACACTGGGACAGCACTAAAGCCTCAAAATAGAAGTTTACTTTAAACACAGTTTTATACACCCACAGACACTTTTCAAATTTTCCCTTTTTAGCACATAATTAATTTCCTAATTAACTAATTAGATATTTTAGCAGGCTTAAAGACTACAGGGGTTAAATACATAACTGTTCCATGGTTACTGTTACGGAAAAAATGGTGTTAATAAGGGTTGAGTTCTTCAAACATGTTTTTCATTTTTCCCTAAGAATATAATTCTGTGTGAGGCAGTGCTTTATTACAAATGTTAGGGGTAGGCGGACTGGGAACAAATCCCAAGTCTCTAATTTGAAAATCTAGCATTTCATAGATGGAGGTATAGTGTTTCCACATAACTGTACCTCTTGTTAACAAGAGTCTGTTTATTAACCACAGTTGACCACATGGTGTCTTGGGGGAAAAGGCAGTTTGTGTTCTGAAACTATTTCTGGATGTGCTCACGCATGTTCGGCTAACTGGTCTTGGGGTGGGGAGGCCAGCCTTGCTGCCCGTGAGATGAATGGGGGAGGTTAGGACAGAAACGGCATCTTTCTCCACAGAGATTTAGGCTGCCCCTAACTTTCCCATTCATTCACTAATTTATTCACTCATCAAAGTAATCGTTCTTTCAGCAAATATGTATTGAGCCCATACTATAAGCCAGGAAAAGAATTAGGCACTTTACATGTATTATGCATTTACTCAACATCCAGAACATTTTTCTTGAGCTCCTACAATGTGCCAGTGATGTTTTAGAAACTGGTAAACTGGGTAAACATGGCTTTTACCCTCATAAACCTTTGGGGATTTTTTTTTGGGGGGTGGGGGTCATTTGGGTTCCAGATTTTGTGGGGCCTGAGGTTTATACAATTTTGAAGTCCTATTTACCAAAAAGAAGATGCATTTATAAAAACTGGTCTGTCCAAGTGTAGGCCCTGAAGCTGAAGCTTTATTAACTTCAGGGGAAATCTGCCTCTGGGCTCTGCTTGCTGGCATCTCCTATTTCATAGTCTACGTTTGTGTCTCCCAACCAGGTAGGTTGCCAACCATTGGAAATTTACTTTTTTGGGGACTTAAAAGCATTTAAGTTTTTCAGAGTCTTTTAATAAATGCAAATTCTCTTAAATGAGATCACAGCTTAAGGTGTTATTATCCCCCAGGGGGGCTAGTAGGTGCCAAATAAACACTGAAGTAATTAATTAATTAAAGGTGTAAACAGAAGCCTTGTTAGCCGGGCAGAGAGTGGAAAAGTGAAGGGGAAGGGAGTTTCAGGGGCACCCACTGAAAACAATAGGGGTTGAGAAGGCAGGTGTGTGCAAAGTATGAACTGTTTTCCTTATAAATCTCTCTGGGGTCTGGCTGCCCAAGATTGACAAAGTTGCATCAAAGTCCTCAGTATTATAGCGACAGCTGCTACAGCAAATCCTAAAGGACAGGAAGGTGGCCCCAGAGCCTATGAACAAATCTCCTCTGGGGACAATTTGCAGAACAGATAATCATTCTAATGATTATCCAATCTTATTTCTTTTTTCCTTTTCTGTAATTTAATTTTAATTTTTTTGAATTTCATTTTTTTAAAATACAGCAGATTATTAGTTATTTATTTTATACATATAAGTGTATATATGTCAATCCCAATTTCCCAATTCGTCCCACCACCACCGCCCCTGCCCCCCCCACTTTCCCCCTTTGGTGTCCATACGTTTGTTCTCTACATCTGTGTCTCTATTTCTGCCTTGCAAACCGATTCATCTGCACCATTTTTCTATATTCCACATATATGCGTTAGCATGCAGTACTTGTTTTTCTCTTTCTGACACACTTCACTCTGTATGACAGCCTCTAGGTTCATCTACATCTCTACAAATGACCCAGTTTCATTCCTTTTTATGGCTGAGTAATATTCCATTGTATATATATACCACAACTTCTTTATCCATTGCTCTCCTGATGGACATTTATGTTGTTTCCATGACCTGGCAATTGTAAACAGTGCTGCAAAGAACATTGGGGTGCATGTGTCTTTTTGAATTATGGTTTTCTCTGGGTATATGCCCAGTAGTAAGATTGCTGGGTCATATGGTAATTCTATTTTTAGTTTTTTAAGGAACCTCCATACTGTTCTCCATAATGGTCGTATCAATTTACATTCCCACCAACAGTGCAAGAGGGTTCCCTTTTCTCCACACCCTCTCCAGCATTTATTGTTTGTAGATTTTCTGATGATGGCCATTCTGACTGGTGTGAGGTGAAAACTCACTGTAGTTTTGATTTTCATTTCTCTAATAATTAGTGATGTTGTGCCTCTTAGCCATCTGCATGTCTTCTTTGGAGAAATATCTGTTTAGGTCTTCTGCCCATTCTTTGATTGGGTTGTTTGTTTTTTTTAATATTGAGCTGCATGGGCTGTTTATATATTTTGGAGATTAATCCTTTGTTGATTCATTTGCAAATATCTTCTCCCATTCTGAGGGTTGTCCTTTCGTCTTGTTTATAGTTTCCTTTGCTGTGCAAAAGCTTTTAAGTTTCATTAGGTCCCATTTGTTTATTTTTGTTTTTATTTCCATTACTCCAGGAGGTGGGTCAAAAAAGACCTTGCTGTGATTTATGTCAAAGAGTGTTCTTCCTATGTTTTCCTCTAAGAGTTTTACAGTGTCCGGTCTTACATTTAGGTCTCTAATCCATTTTGATTTTATTTTTGTGGATGGTTTTAGGGAGTGTTCTAATTTCATTCTGTTACATATAGCTATCCAGTTTTCACAGCACCACTTATTGAAGAGACTGTCTTTTCTCCATTGTATATCCTTGCCTCCTTTGTCATAGATTAGTTGACCATAGGTGCGTAGGTTTATCTCTGGGCTTCCTAATCCTGTTGCATTGATCTATATTTCTGTTTTTGTGCCAGTACCATATTGTCTTGATTACTGTAGCTTTGTAGTAAAGTCTGAAGTCAAGGAGTCTGATTCCTCCAGCTCCAATTTTTTCCCTCAAGATTGTTTTGGCTCTTCAGGGTCTTTTGTGTCTCCATACAAATTTTAAGATTTTTTGTTACAGTTCTGTTAAAAATGCCATTGGTAATTTGATAGCGATTGCATTGAATCTGTAGATTGCTTTGGGTAGTGTAGTCATTTCCACAATACTGATTCTTCCAATCCAAGAACATGGTATACCTCTCCATCTGTCTGGGTCATCTTCGATTTCTTTCATCAGTGTCTGATAGTTTTCTGAGTACAGGTCTTTTACCTCCTTAGGTAGGTTTATTCCTAGGTATTTAATTCTTTTTCTGGCAATGGTGAATCTGATTGTTTCCTTAGTTTCTCTTTCTGATCTTTCTTTTTTAGTGTACAGGAACACAAGAGATTTCTGTGCATTAATTTTGTATCCTGCAACTTTACCAAATTCATTGATTAGCTCTAGTAGTTTTGTGGTGGCATCTTTAGGATTATCTATGTATAGTATCATGTCATCTGCAAACAGTGACAGTTTTACTTCTTCTTTTCCAGTATGTATTCCTTTTATTTCTTTTTCTTCTCTGATTGCCATGGCTAAGACTTTCAAAATTATGTTGAATAAGAGTGGCAAGAGTGGACATCCTTGTCTTGTTCGTGATCTTAGAGAAAATTCTTTCAGTTTTTAACCATTGAGAATGATGTTTGCTGTGGGTTTTTCATACATGGGCTTTATTATATTGAGGTAGGTTCCCTCTATGTCCACTTTCTGGAGAGTTTTTATCACAGATAGGTGTGGAAATTATGTCAAAGCCTTTTTCTACATCTATTGAGACGATCATATGGTTTTTATTCTTCAATTTGTTAATATGGTGTATCACATTGATTGATTTGCATGTACTGAAGAATCCTTGCATCCCTGGGGTAAATCCCACTTGATCATGGTGTAGGATCCTTTTAATGTGTTGTTGGATTCTGTTTGCTAGTATTTTGTTGAGGATTTCTGCATCTATGTTCATCAGTGATATTGCTCTGTAATTTTCTTTTTTTTTTTTTGTAGTATCTTTGGTTTTGGTATGAGGGTGATGGTGGCCTTGTAGAATGAGTTTGGGAGTGCTCCATCCTCTGCAATTTTTTGGAAGAGTTTGAGAAGGATGGGTGTTAGCTCTTCTCAAAATATTTGATAGAATTCACCTGTGAAGCCATCTGGTCCTGGACTTTTGTTTGTTGGAAGATTTTTAACCACAGTTTCAATTTCATTACTTCTGACTGGTCTGTTCATATTTTCTATTTCTTCCTGGTTCAGTCTTGGAAGGTTATACCTTTCCAAGAATTTGTCCATTTCTTCCAGGTTGTCCATTTTATTAGCATAGAGTTGCTTGTAGTAGTCTCTTAGGATGCTTTGTATTTCTGTGGTGTCTGTTGTAACTTCTCCTTTTACATTTTTAATTATACTGATTTGAGTCCTGTCCCTCTTTTTCTTGATGAATCTGGCTAATGGTTTATCAATTTTGTTTATCTTCTCAAAGAACTGGCTTTTATTTTATTGATCATTGCTATTGTTTTCTTTGTTTGTATTTCATTTATTTCTGCTCTGACCTTTATGATTTCTTTCCTTCTACTAACTTTGGGTTTTGTTTGTTCTTCTTTCTCTAGTTCCTTTGGTGTAAGGTTAGATTGTTTATTTGAGGTTTTTCCTGTTTCTTGAGGTAGGATTGTACTGCTATGAACTTCCCTCCTAGAACTGCTTTTGCTGCATTCCATAGGTTTTGGAGCGTCATGTTTCATTGTCATTTGTCTCTAGGTATTTTTTGATTTCCTCTTTGATTTCTTCAGTGATCTCTTGGTTATTTAGTAACGTATTGTTTAGCCTCCATGTGTTTGTGTTTTTTATGGTTTTTTCCCTGTAATTGATTTCTAATCTCATAGTATTGTGGTCAGAAAAGATGCTTGATATGATTGCAATTTTCTTAAAATTACTGAGGCTTGATTTTTTGACCCAAGATGTGATGTATCCTGGAGAATGTTCCATGTGCACTTGAGAAGAAAGTGTAATCTGCTGTTTACAGATGGAATGTCCTATAAATATCAATTAAATCTATCTGGTCTATTGTGTCATTTAAAGCTTGTGTTTCCTTATTAATTTTCTGTCTGGATGATCTGTCCATTGGTGTAAGTGAGGTGTTAAAGTCCCCCACTGTTATTGTGTTACTGTCAATTTCCTTTTTTACAGCTGTTAGCAATTGCCTTATGAATTGAGGTGCTCCTATGTTGGGTGCATATATATTTATAATTGTTATATCTTCTTCTTGGATTGATCCCTTGATCATTATGTAGGGTCCTTCCTTGTCTCTCGTAACATTCTTTATTTTAAAGTCTGTTTCATCTGATATGAGTATAGCTACTCCAGCTTTCTTTTGATTTCCATTTGCATGGAATATCTTTTCCCATCCCCTCACTTTCAGTCTGTATGTGTCCCTAGGTCTGAAGTGGGTCTCTTGTAGACAGCATATATATGGGTCTTGTTTTTGTATCCATTCAGCAAGCCTGTGTCTTTTGGTTGGAGCATTTAATCCATTCATGTTTAAGGTAATTATCGATATGTATGTTCCTATGACCATTTTCTTAATTGTTTTGGGTTTGTTTTTATAGGTCCTTTTCTTCTCTTGTGTTTCCCACTTAGAGAAGTTCATTTAGCATTTGTTGTAGAGCTGGTTTGGTCATGCTGAATTCTCTTAGCTTTTGCTTGTCTGTAAAGCTTTTGATTTCTCCATCGAATCTGAATGAGATCCTTGCCGGGTAGAGTAATCCTGGTTGTAGGTTCTTCTCTTTCATCACTTTAAGTATATCATGCCACTCCCTTCTGGCTTGTAGAGTTTCTGCTGAGAAATCAGCTGTTAACCTTATGGGAGTTCCCTTGTATGTTATTTGTCATTTTTCCCTTGTTGCTTTTAATAATTTTTCTTTGTCTTTAATTTTTGTCAATTTGATTATTATGTGTCTCGGCGTGTTTCTCCTTGGGTTTATCCTGCCTTGGACTCTGTGCTTCCTGGACTTGGGTAGCTATTTCCTTTCCCATGTTAGGGAAGTTTTTGACTCTAATCTCTTCAAATAGTTCCTTGGGTCCTTTCTCTCTCTCTTCTCCTCCTGGGACCCCTCTAATGAGAATGTTGTGGTGTTTAATGTTGTCCCAGATGTCTCTTAGGCTGTCTTCATTTCCTTTCATTCATTTTTCTTTATTCTGTTCCATGGCAGTCAATTCCACCATTCTGTTTTCCAGGTCACTTACCTGTTCTTCTGCCTCAGTTATTCTGCTATTGATTCCTTCTAGTTTATTTTTCATTTCAGTTATTGTATTGTTCATCTCTGTTTGTTCTTTAGTTCTTCTAGATCTTTGTTGAACATTTCTTGCATCTTCTCAATCTTTGCCTCCATTCTTTTTCCAAGGTCCTGGATCATCTTCTCTATCATTATTCTGAATTCTTTTTCTGGAATGTTGCCTTTCTCCACTTCATTTAGTTGTTTTTCTGGGGTTTTATCTTTTTCCTTCATCTGGTATATAGCCCTCTGCCTTTTCATCTTGTCTGTCTTTCTTTGAATGTGGTTTTTGTTCCACAGGCTGTAGGATTGGAGTTCTTCTTGCTTCTGCTGTCTGCCCTGTGATGGATGAGGCTATCTAAGAGGCTTGTGCAAGCTTCCTGATGGGAGGGACTGGTGGTGGGTAGAGCTGGGTGTTGCTCTGGTGGGCAGAGCTCAGAAAAACTTTAATCTGCTTTCTGCTGATGGGTGGGGCTGAGTTCCCTCCCTGTTGGTTGTTTTGGCCTGAGGCGAACCAGCACTGGAGGCTACAGGCTCTTTTCTGGGGCTAATGGCAGACTCCAGGAGGGCTTATGCCAAGGAGTACTTCCCAGAACTTCTGATGCCAGTGTCCTTGTCCCCGCAGTGAGCCACAACCACCCCCCACCTCTGCAGGAGACCCTCCAGCACTAGGAGGTAGGTCCAGTTCAGTCTCCTATGGGGTCACTGATCCTTCCCGTGGGTCCTGATGTGCACACTACTTTGTGTGTGTCCTCAAGAGTGGAGTCTCTTTTTCCCCCAGTCCCGTCTAAGTCCTGCAATCAAATCCCACTAACCTTCAAAGTCTGATTCTCTGGGCATACCTCTCCCATTGTTGGACCCCCAGGTTGGGAAGCCTGATGTGGGGCTCAGAACCTTCACTCCAGTGGGTGGACTTCTGTGGTATAATTGTTCTCCAGTTTGTGAGTCACCCACCCAGCAGTTATGGGATTTGATTTTATTGTGATTGTGCCCCTCCTACCATCTCACTGTGGCTTCTCCTTTGTCTTTGGTTGTGGGGTATCTTTTTTGGTGAATTCCAGTGTCTTCCTGTCGATGATTGTTAGCAGTTAGTCATGATTTCAGTGCTCTCATTAGAGGGAGTGCACGTCCCCATATCCTGCCATCTTGAACCATTCTCCTGTTCCTTTTTGATATACACCAACCATGATTTTCCAATCTTGACTATAACTTTATTCCAAAAAATTACCTTTAGAGCCAGACAATATTTATCATTAGTGAGCCATTTCACCTTAAAATGTACTTATCTGTTTACTTTTCAGTTAGAAACAATACATGGATCTCAACCAGCCATAGGCAGCCACAGGGAGATGGGTGGATGGGGGAGGAGGTTGTGGGGGTGGTAGCTAAAGAATGGGTGAATGGAAGTCTGGGAGAGGATGAGACAGGGCCAGATCCCAAGGGAAAGCCTTGTCCAAGCACAGGAAGAGAAAGGTAAATGGAGACATGTTGGCTTGGCTAGCCTATGTAGTCAGACCCTCTGCATGAGGAAGAATCATGGACGTGCTCTGTGGGAAGGTTCAATAGTGAACATTGTTATCTATGTCCTGTGGAGAACTGTGAATGCAGTGATTTATAATCTGACAAAAATAATTTAAACATATATAAGAAGCTCCCATCTGAACCGCATATTCAGTCAAGAGGATTTGCAAATGAATGCTGTTGACAATTTTACCACCCTCCTCCATTCAGAGGAGGCTGATGGAAATCTTGTGGTTCTGGAGTTTTAAGGGAGATAATTCAGAAGGCATTCCTCTCCTGAGGAGACAATGAGCAGAAAGAAAAAAATCAATTCTGTTATGGTCTGATGCTTCCTGTTTCCCAAGGTCTGGAGGGAAGGCATTTTTTCTGGGGAGTTCATGGGTGGAGATTCCGGCTGCTATCTTGGCCATGACCCTGAGGGAAACATGGTCACTCATTCATTTACTTTTTCAATAGTTAATTCATTCCCTCAATCATAACCCTTAAGATTTCTAGATTCTCATAGTCTGATCCCTATACTCATGCAGAGAAACAGTTCAAACAGGAGGGAAGGAAGGAAGGAAGGGAGGGAGGGAGAGAGGGAGGGAGGATAGAAGGAGAGAAGGAAGAGGAAAGAGGATTCCCAATTTATATTTAAATACAATTTTAATTTGGAAGAATTTTAATCTTTCAAAGCTGTTTCTTGAAAGATACCACCAATATCAGAAGTCTCAATAATCATCTTGTACTCCATTTCTTCTGTTTTCTACCAGTTTTCTGAAATCCTGCACTGCTCTTGGATACCTCCTTCTCAAACAGAACACAGCAAATGAAACAAATCTAAAACTCTCCCTCCTCTATCTTCACATCTCAGCCTCTCCCCATCTCTTTCTCTATCCTCTCTCACTAACTTCCCACAGTCACCTCCCACCTTCTGATTTTTGTTTGTTTGTTCTGCCCAGTTTCCAAGTCCAAAGGAGAAAAGCCTAGAAATCTGTTCATGGGAGGGGGCAGACAGAGGGAGAGGATAGTGGCCTCCCCCGGGAGTTAGGTCAGAGGTGGGATGCTCATAAGTGAATGTCTGACACTGTTCCATGTTCACTACATACCCTGGACAAAAGTTTTGAGATCCTATTTTGTGCCAGGCATCATGCCAGGCTCTGTGGACACAAAGGTAGCCAAAGTGCTGTCCCTGCCCTCCAGAAACTGAGCAATCTGCTGCAGCAGTTAGAAAAACAAACAGCAAATTACAATGCTCTGAGATAAAGTCTCTTCCAGATTTGAGCACAGAACTTTGGGGTCTCTGGAGGTTGGGGGGGAAGGGGGCGAGTTCCCAGGAGGCATGGGAGAGCTTCTGAGTTGAGGTAACCTCTGAACCACGGTTATGAGGAGTTCGCCTGGTAGGGGTGGGGACGCAGAGGGGAGAGGAATAGAAGGACCGTTCTGCACACAGACATGTGAGGGACCCTGAAGGACAGAGAGATTTCCACTGAGGCCCTCGCATGGCCTTGCTCCTGCAACTATCTCTTCTTTTCCATTGTCTCTAGCATATGCCTTTAGCCCCTACTCTCTCCACCTCTCCTAATAAAATCCAAATTGTTCAAACAATGGCTGCTAATCCCCAAGAACAACTTCTCCCTCTTCCTGCTAAAGCCTATAAACACTCTACCCTGCTTCTCCAGTTAGAATCTCTGCCCAGCCTTCTCATGTCCTGCTACTCTAGAATAAAACAGAGGCTCACACTAATGGTGCTCTTGCTAGTGGTTGATTTTCTTCCATGGAGAACAGCACAGAGGCAGACCCAGATATCCCATTTGGGTAACTGTGAGTAGTTCTGTGCGGGTGAGCCAAAAAGTTGGGGATGCGATCAAGCGTGGTGGGTGACAGGGTCTTTGAGGTGACCAAGAGACAGCCAGATTATGGCCGGCCTTGAAAACCATCTTCAGGATTTGAGGCTTGGTACAGAGGACCATGGATTCGTCTAAGGGATCCATTGGGGATCCGTTAAAACAAGAAGCAAGTGGCATGGAACTGAGACGTGGAAAATTTATGGTTCTGAGGATGGGTTGGAGAGGAAGGGAAACAGAGGCAGGGAGCACAGGTAGGAGGTAACTGAAGCTCTCCAGGTGAGAGGAGAAGGCATCTTGCCACTGCCTTTCCCCACCTGGGTGGTGAGGATGCCATCGGGGACTCTGGCCAAAACCTGCTAACGGTAGTCAGCAAGAGTGTCGTCCTCGCACCTTTAACTGTATAATCTTTATCTGCCTGATTACACAGGAGAGTCTCTTTAATCATCAGCACAATGTATGGCACATGGTAAGTATTCAGTGTAAGTTCATTGTCTGGAATTGAAATATTTTGGAAGCTACCAAGGCCTCAGGTTTATTTAGGTGAATGGCACTATGAAAATAAACCATCCCCAGAACCTGAAGAAACTTGTATCTTTTCACTTCCTCTTGCTGTGATAAAGGAACATTACAATAGCAACAAAACTTTTCAAATCAACACAATGTTTTTGTGACAGTGTGCAATCCCAGCTTATGAATTTTTTTTTTTTAGTTTATTAAGAGATGTTAAAAAAAAAAAGTTACCCACATTTTCCAATTCTGCCACCATCTGGGCAAACAATGTAAATATTTACAAGCAAAGTCTTAAGGCGAAAATGTAGGTTCTGCGGTATTTTGAAACCTGATAGTGTCGCTTTTCACAATGGCCTGTGGTTTCCCTCCATTGTGCTTCCTTACAAAGCCTTTGAACAAGCATGTGACACACTCAGGGAGCGTTAGCAGATGCTAAAACATTTTATTAGCTGATTTATTAAGCTATTGAGGGTCATTCTTTGAAAAATGGAGAGAGAAATCCAGACACAACAGAAGTTAGAGAAATCAGAAATCAACCTTTGGAACAATGGTAGCTAGTCACTTTTTTTCTCTTTGTTAACATACCAAGGTAATTCAAAACAGATCGATGTCTGTGTGAATGCTTATAGCCTTTTTTTTTCTTTCCAGTGAGAGAAGGTTCAGTAAAAGTAGAAGAAAAAAAAAAAAGGAAAGAAAGCAAGAGAGAGAGAGGAGGGAGGGAGAAAGAGAAGAGAATACAGTGGTACAGTGCCGTTGGCATATTTACAGCAACTACAAATTTAACTGGAACCTGCTTGTGATTTGTCCCTTTGCAGATCTGCTATTAAGAAGCAACTTTGTTTCTACATGCAGCTAAAATTACATAGAAAAACTGAGTCACATGATAACACCCTTATCTAAACATCTTGATAGAAGGAAGTTTGCCAAGAAAGGATGGCTTATGGTTTAGGTGGAGTGGGACGGGTCAATATGTGGCTGGATTTGAGGGGCACAGGGAAGACATCTCAAAATTTCCTCATCGGATGGCTGGAAGTTAGCATCTATTCTTTCAGGTAATGCATTTACCTTCTCTGGGTCCCATTTTCAGATACAACTGGTCCTGGAAAAGTGAATGGAAGCAAGTCGCTCCCCATTTAGTGTGAATGTGTTTTTACTATGTCCTCCTTAGGACAGGCAAACTAAAGCATGATGAGAAAACTGGGACCAGGGAACCAGAGGAGAGCTTGCAGGGTGATCAGATGGCCACTGCTTTCCACCTCTTCCCTGCAATTCTTCAGCGAAGGAAGAGGAGATCAACTACATTTACTTTACAATTTTCCCAGGTTCTGCTGTTGCCGAAGAACATCGCAATCTGACTGTTAATTCACAGAGTGATTTTCATTTACAATATATAAACTATAACATGTTAATAATTGGAAGGAACTCTACTCACTGACCTTTTAGAATCCCACCAGATTATAAACCATCAAATATCTGATTGAAAACAGTCCACAATCTGGCTTTTCTTAAAATACTAAGTTTTATTTTGAACTTCCTTTTTATTACAAGAGCCACCTTCCATTAATATTCGCAAAGCAAAAAGGCGCTATCAGAGGAAACAGGAAGAAGCAGAAATTTTGTCAGCCAGATTGGCCTAACCTTGACTTTGTTGTGCAAAGTATCGGCTCTAAGAGGCCTGTTCATTTTGTGGGAGCCAAATCTATTGCTTATAAGCCTCTGCCATTTAAAAAGTCATGATGGGCAGTTCACGCTGCTCATTAATACTCAAGCAATTGATATTTGTTCTGGATTTCAACGTCTAATTAAAGCTGAGTGGCTAGATTTGCATACAATAAGCAATAGAAGTGACTTGCATCCTCAGTCCCACAGGCATAATCAGCTTCACCATACAGTATCATTAAAACTCGCATGCTAATTATAGCTAATTGGTCCCTGTAAATAGAAGCCTTTTCATTCAGCATATAGACTTTCCTTCAAAAGCCCAAATCCTGCTATTCATCTAAAAAGACCCAAGATGCTTAAGTCACCTTAAAAGAAAAATTGTTTAGGAAAGATTCTGTGTGTGTGTGTGTGTGTGTGTGTGTGTGTTTCCCCAAGATACAAAAAAATCTGGGTTTCTTTATTGAAAGGATTCAGATCCTCAGTCAAAGCAAAGCAATTTGTTTTAACCTACTAATTAATTGTACTTGTTGGTAAAATATGAAATTGCCCAATTAGAAATGAATAAAATAAGCATTCATAGTTTGGGGGGATTAAACAAATATTATTAATAGATTAAATCCTGGAGTGGCCCTTTTGAAATTGTTCTCTAATTAATCCTAAAGGACCACATGAAAAGTGAAATATTGGACAGCTTTGATATGGAAAACCAAACTGGCCTTCTCCAAAATCAGTGCTAAATACTATAAATCTAATGATCAATTGTCAACAGTCAAAAAAAAAAAAGAAAAGGCTAAAATAAATGCTGTATATAAATGGATTACTAGAGCAACACCTCACTTATTTTGTATTTAGAGCTCCCCTGGTTTGCTGCTGCATTAAACTGAGCCTGGAAATTTCTAACCACGGCAGCTCATACAGCAAGGCCAAGAGTTTGAGGTGTGGTCATTATTTTACCACCACCTTGGAAATAATACTAAAAAAGATTGAATAACCCCGTGGCCCATAGTTTATTACCCACTGGGAAAGCTCAGCTATAAAAGAGATTTTAAATTAACAAACATTTCTGGATGTGACTTGTTTTGTAAAAAGAAAATTAATATCAGAGAGAAACGTGAAGCCAAGTAAACAATATATTTTTTAACAGCAGAAATCGTTTAGACAAAAAAGTGTTTCAAGAGAGATTCCATTCCATTTTGCTCCATCCTGGTGCTTTCCCTTCTCTGCCTGCAACCTAAGAAGGAAAGTTGTAGATGATGCTTCTTTCAGACGCACCTTGCTCAGCCAGTGAGATGGTAGATGGTGATGGCTCCCAGATTACATTTCATGTCTGGGGTAAGAGAGGAAAGGAATGGAAGAGAACAAAAGAAAACGGGGAGAGAAAAAGCTCCTGGAGTAAAGAAGGGAATTTCAGGGGTGTGGCTAATAATTAGAGGCTCTGCTCAGTTTTAGTGCCTGGGTGGTTCCCGATCTCTATCTTCTGCTTTCATTATCCTGGGCATTTCCTTCTAAAAGAGTTTTAAGTCACTGACATATGAATTTATGACTTTAAAAACAACTAATGTATGACTTCATGCCAGTACACAGATGATTTGATTTTCTGACTTTTTAAAAACCACCACCACAACAAATACAATAAAGCATCAAGTAAAGATCTCTCATACATTGGCCCTTGGTCACAGTGACTCATCTGTCCCACAAGTAAATATAAAACTGCTCAAGAAATGGCACTTAGAGTTCACCTATTTCTCCCTTCCTTCACCTGTCACTGCCCCTCCAACCCCCTCCTCCCCAAAGACTTTGTCTTACTGGACATTTTCTCCTCGTTTATAGGTTTACCTCAGATGTTTTTCTCTCCTTAACTTTCCTTGACTTGGAATCCCACTGGTCTTCCTCTCTCCCACATTCTATTGTGCCTGAATTTTTTTATTAATAAAAAAATATGCAAGACTTAAAAAATAAGGCAAAAGATGGGCAGCACAAGGCCACACAGGGGCAAAGACTCACTGAAGAATCATCTAGGAGAATGTGCTTTGCTCAACTCACTGATTACTATTGTGAAAAGATCGCAAACATAGTGAGGTTACATACTAAGTTGTAGATTTTTATTCAGGAGAGACACAATGTATATCTGGAAAAAACGATAATTCTAAAAATTATGCTTTATTGCTCTGTAGGGAATAAACTACTTTTATATCTAACCTAGCAATCTTATTTTAATATTCCTTTATTAAGTTGCCTGTAAATATCTAGCTCCACGAATGCTCTTTGAATTGGTTCCATCATCTTGCTGGTTCTCTCATTAACTAATGAGGTGAACAAAATCTTTGACACTTTAATATTTATGTGAAAATCATAGTTTTAACAGTTTGAATATTATACTTTGGCAGAATCAATTTTATTTACATACTTTTATTACTTATATTGTTTAATTAACTGGCTTTACTTTTCAGTTATACAGTTGACCCTCCATCCCAAGGGTTCTGCATCTGCAGATTCTACCAATCATGGATCAAAAATATTCGAAAAAAAATTACATAAAGTTCCAATGAACAAAACTTAAATTTGACATGTGCAGGCAAATATTTGTATAATATTTACCTTGTATTTATAACTACTTACATGGCATTTACATTGTATTAGGTATTATAAGTAATCTAGATATGATTTAAAGTATATGGAAGAATGTGTGTAGGTTATATGGCATTTTATGTAAGGGATGTGAGTATTGGTGGATTTTGTTATCTGTGGGGGGTACTGAAACCAGTCCCCCTTGGATAGCAAGGGACAACGTACTGTGAAATTTTCAGAACCAAAGCCATTTATCTCTAGATCTGCAGTACCCAGCATGGGCTCCTGGCACTTAATAGGTAGGTTCTCAATAAATGCTGTTTGTGGATTGTTGAATTCAATATCATGACCACACTCATAAACCACTGGAGCAGAGTCACCTACATTTGGTCCCAGAGGCTTATATTTGTCTTTCCTTACTTTGGCATCTGTGTTACTAAATAGACTTTATTTTAACTCATGTTATATGACATAAAATGAATCATAACCTGTCTCACCTGGTATTTCACATAAATGTACATCCTAAGAAATATTCAGATGTGCAGTGCAGGCAGGTTTTCTTTTATCCCCTATATTTAATAAAATACATATACATATATATACACACATATATATGTACTTTTTATTAAGTGTAAATTTAAATATATGATTAGATATATATAAAATATCTACATTCTAGTCGAGAGTAGGAAAATTAACTAAAAGAAAGAAAAGAGGCCACATTGTCATCTACAGTATGGTTTCCACAAATTCTCCCTACATGAAAGCTGTTAATTCAATAATAAAACTTGAACTTACTTTTTAGTGTAAAAAGCTGCTGAAGGCTTGTTCCCCACCTCCCTGGGCCAGAGGCCAATAAATTATAGTACTGAATATGAGATTGAAAAAAAAGTAAAGACAAGAAAAGCAAACATAGACAGCAGTAACCAAAATAGGTTTCAAATATTGTTAGGAAATTTCTGTCATTTCAAAATAAATCCAAGTCTACAATATCCATGTCGCGTCACTAAAAATTCCATGGTTAATGAGGCTTCAAAACCCTTGTTTGATCAGTTTCTCATATCCTCTTACCATACATAATTCTTAGAAAGGATTTTTGCCGGCCAGAACAAGTATTTTATTATTCAATTGGTTTAAGTTACTATAAACAGCCAGAAGTTTTAAATAATGGATCAAATTCATTTTTTTCCCAGTTTGCTACTATACAATTAGGACCTTTGATCTTTTTTACTATTCTCCAATCACTAGACTGCAGATGTAAAACAATACACATTTTATTTTAGATATTAATTATATACTTCATACTTGCTCAATAACTTTATCTCCCATGCATTCCATTCCAAATTCCAATGTCTCAGACTATTTATTTCAATAGTATAGCTCAAGTACTCCAGAAGAACTTTTCCAAAAGTATGGATAAAATCCCCAGACATTCTAAAGTTCATGGTTAAAAAAAAAACCCAAAAAAAAAAGCAAAAACGTTGCATCCAAGCAGCTTTACTTTATAAATTTTCAAATTCAAAAAAGAAGGTTATTAAGGGCTGTGAAAAACTCAATATAATAATGCAAATAAAATATTAATAAAGGAGAAAAAAACAACTAGTACTACTTTGAGGACTAAAAAGCTCTTTGATTCACTTTCTACTAAAATTGACCAACCCATCATTTGCAATCAAGTAACGGATGCCTAGCGAATGATCAGCGAGTCAACAATGTTGCTTACATGACATTAAGAAGCCAACAAGGAATTAAGCAAAAAAAAAGTGGTTTCTGCCTAAACACAAAACACGCGTGCACAAGTCAGTTTCTCAGGCTCCCACTTAACTTTTAGTGACTGTCAACTCACAATTCCAGTTATCATGTTTCCCATTCCATAGCATATAGAAATGCCAAATCATAAAGGCAAGCGAGAAAGCAAACCAATATACTTTCTTGTCCTTGTACTATGCAATTCTGAAATCAAATATACTTGCCTATTTTAATATTGGAGCCAGGCAAAAATAACTTAACTTCTTACTCCAGGAAATAACATGTTCTTGTAAAACGTAACCATGAACCAACTGAAATAGCCTGCTTGTTAATACCAACAGACTGATCATCAAGGCTTGCTTTAGATCTGTCCCCTCACTGTGACCACCAGTCCAAAGCTATTATGCATTAACCTCTGCAAAACCACAGCCACTTCCCTGCCTTGTAAGACCCATCTTAAAATCACCCAGTTCATACCGTACACTATACATAATCTCCCTGAATTTCCTCATTTGAAGCACTACCAAGACTATCAAGGTTATGGTCTCTTTCAATAGGTTTAATAAACCCAGCTGTGCTTGATCAATAGATATTTCTGGTGGATTTTTGGAAGACTGACAGTCCAAACAGGTACACTGATAAGGAGAAGTAGCAACCACTGTGACAGGAAACATCTAAAACTTTACAAACCAAGCACAGGAACTTAAAAATACATAACAGTCCATGTCAACAATAGTCCTCTTTATTTCAGTACACTCTCATAATGTACCTATATTAGAAGACAGAATAAAAATGAAGTTCATAGTGATAAATGATTGAGTCATTAATATAATCTTAAATCATCTTCAATATAATCTGTATAAGAAGACAGAGAAATGTATAATATATTTTACAGAGAGTTCTACCAAAATTAAATAATATTTTTAAAGTTTTGGCATGTACCCAAATATCAAATAATATTCTAAAAGTTTTGTCAAGTCTAGGTTTTGGCTCGACTGTCCAAGTGATGTATTCTCAGGAGCTCCAGTCAGCTGAGGTACCACCATACTGTGTTCAATCAAATACCAGCTTCTGAATTGCAAAGGAATGCTGTACCTTGGCCCTAAATTCAAGGTGCAATTCAAAGAATTCATGTTTTACAGTTGGCGAGTTAAGTCCACAGTCTTTGTAACCAGACAGAACAGAATTCTATCTTTAGCTTTACAATTTTCTAGACATGCAACCCTCAGCAAGTTAGTTAACTGTTCTGACCCTCAATTTCTTTGTCTGTTGAAAAAGAAAACAGAGAGAGAGGTCTGGAACAAGATGGCAAAATAGGAAGATCCTGAGCACACCTCCTCCCACAGATACACCAAAACCACAACTACGAATAAAACAACTATCTCTGAGAATAACTTGAAGACCAGCAGAACATATTTTCTACAACTAAGGATACAGAGAAAAGGCCATAATGAGATGGGTGGGAGGGACAGACACACAGTCTAGTCAGATCCCACACCCTGGTACAGCAACCCACAAAAGTGGGAGAGATGACCACCATGGAGTTCTCCGTTGAGGAGTAAGGGGTCCAAGCCCCACCTTGGGCTCCCCAGCCTGGGGAACCTGCACTGGGAAGACAAGTTCCCTTAATGTCTGGCTTTGAAAACCAGCAGGGCTTACATCCGGGAGGGATGGCAGGCTGTGGGAAACTGAGGCTCTGTTCTTGAAGAGCTTGTGCAGAAACTCACTCCCTCCAAGTCGCTGTGCAGAGGCAGCAGCTTGAAAAATGAGAAGGAGATTCATTGACTAATTTTAGGGTATGTGCAGGAGGGACAGATGTTTAGTGGAACTTTCTGCATGGATGGAAATGATAGCAAACTCCATTTTTTTTTTTTTTTCACTCTCCTTCCACCTAGCTCGCCTGGCACTGGTGGGTACCATTTCTATATCAACCTAGCTAACACTGTGTTCCCCTGAGGACTCACCTCACACAACCCACCTTCCCCAGCTGGCCCCTCCAAAGTGGCTCCTGCCCCACCCCACTCAGTGGATGGCCCTGGCTGGTATCGGCACTCTTCTGTAGCAGCTCCCATTCCAGGGGGCCAGTCCCTCATATCAGCACACTCATAGCAGTCATGGCCATATCTCTCAATCACCTTGGCTGGGGACCATCCCCACCCATCAGGGCATCTGCAGCAGTTACAGACAAGCCACACAGGTAGACGGGTCATGGGCCATCCCTGCCCACCAGTGTGTTTGCAGCCATCATGGCCCAACCACAACAGAAGGGTGCTTGCAGCCCAAACAGGGGACATCTGTGGAGCACCTGGCTCTGGTGACCAGTGGGGAATCATGCCACTGAGCCCCACAGGACACCTTCTACATAAGGCTACTTTTCCAAGACCAGGCGATGTAGCTGATATACTTAACACATAGAAACAAACACAGAGAATTAGGCAAAAAGAGTAGACAAAGAGACACCTGCTAAACAAGAAAAAGATAAAATAAGATAATTTAAGAATTAAATGAAATGGAGATAAGCAATTTACCAGAAAGGTTTTCAAAATAATAGTCATAAATATGTTCACCAAACTCAGGAGAAGAAGGGATAAACTCCGTGAGAACTTCAACAAAGAGATAGGAAAAATATAAAAGAGAACAAATCAGAACTGAAGAATGCAATAACTGAAATGGGAAATATACTAGAGAAAATCAACGGTAGATGAGAGGATGCAGGATGCAGAATAATGGATCAGCAACCTGGAAGACAGGGTAGTGGAAATCACCCAACCAGATTTAGAAAATGAGGATTAAAAAAAAGAATTTAAAAAATGAGGATAGTTTAAAGGATCTCTGAGACAACATCAAGTGAACTAACATTCACATTATAGGGTTTCCAGAAAGAGGGGGAAGAGGAAGAAAGGGACAGAAAAACTATTTGAGGAAATAATGGCTGAAAACTTCCCTAACCTGGTGAAAGAAACAGACATCCAAGTCCAGGAACATAAAGAGTCCCAAACAAGGTGAATCCAAGAGACCCACACCAAGACATACTGTGATTAAAATGTCAAAAGTTAAAGAGAGAATCTTAGAAGCAGCAAGAAAAAAAAAAAACAACTAGTTACATACATGAGAACCCCCAATCTGCTGATTTTTTAGCAGATACTTTATGTGCTAGGAGGGACTACATCAAACTGAAAAGATTCTGCACAGTCAAGGAAACAATCAACAAAACAAACGGCAATCTACTGAATGCAAATGATATATCTGATGAGAAGTTAATATCCAAAATATATAAAGAACTCATACAACTCAACGTTAAAAAAAAGCAATCTGATTATAAAATAGACAAAGGCCCTGAATAGACATTTTTCCAAAGAAGATGTACAGATGGCCAACAGACACATGAAAAGAAGTTCAATGTCACTAATCATCAGGAAAATGTGAATCAAAACCAAAGTGAGATACCATCTCATGTCTGTCATCAAAATGTTATCATCAAAATGACAACAAATAACAAGTGTTGATGAGGATATGGAGAAAAGGGAACCCTTGTGTGTTATTAGTGGGAATGTATATTGATGCAGCCCCAACGCAAAACAGTAAGGAGGTTTCTAAAAAATTAAAAAAATAGAACTACCATAAGATCCATCAATGCCACTTCTGGTTATTTATACAAAGAAAACAGAAACACTAATTTGAAAAGATATATCCACTCCCGTGTTCACTGTAGCACTGTTTACAACATCTAACATATGGAAGCAACCTAAGTATCCATTGATTGATAAATGGGTAAAGAAGATGTGGTGTGTATATATATATATATATATATATATATATATACACACACACACACACACACACACACACACACATATACGTGTGTGTACATATATATATACATACACACACACATACATACACATACATATACACGTACACATACACACACAGTGGAATACTACTCAGTCATACAAAATGATATCTTGCCACTTCTGACAACATGGGTGGACCTAGAGGGTATTATGCTAAGTGAAACAAGGCAGAAAGAGAAATTCAAATATTATATGATTTCACTTATATGTGGAATCTAAAAAACAAAATGAACAAATATAACAAAACTGCAACAGACTCATAGATACAGAGAACAAATTGGTAGTCACTAGAGGGGTGGGCAGTGTAGCGTTGGGCAAAATAGGTGAAGGGGATTAAGAGCTACAAATTTTCAGTTGTAAAATAATTAAGTCACAGGGATACAATGAATATAGTCAATAATATTGTAATAATATTGTAATAACTTTGTATGGTGACATGTTTACTCACTAGACTTACAGTGGTGATCAATTCATCATATATACAAATATAGATTAACAATGTTATACACCCAAAACTAATATAATATTTTATGTCAACTATAATTTAAAAAAAAAATACCAACCTCACAGAGCTATTGCAATGATTACAATGTAGAGTACTTAGCACCTTGTTAGTTGATGATGAAGAAACTTATTTTTTTCAAATAAATTTATTTATTTTTATTTATTTATTTTTGGCTGCATTGGGTCTTCGTTGCTGTGTGCGGGCTTTCTCTAGTTGCGGTGAGCGGGGGCTACTCTTCGTTGCGGTGCACAGGGTTCTCACTGCAGTGGCTTCTCTTGTTGCGGAGCACGGGCTCTAGGCGTGCGGGCTTCAGTAACTGTGGCTTGCAGGCTCTAGAGCACAGGCTCAGTAGTTGTGGCACAGGTGCTTAGTTGCTCCGTGGCATGTGGGATCTTCCTGGACCAGGGCTTGAACCCGTGTCCCCTTCATTGACAGGAGGATTCTTAACCACTGAGCCACCAGGGAAGTCCCAAGAAACTTATTAATACATATATTAGCAGGTACTATCATAAGTATTTGACATGTATGAACTAATTTAACTACTGCGATTCTACTTGTGGTAAAATCTATTAATTTCCCTGGTCTACAGATGAGAAGAATGAGGCTCAGGATATGAAATCACTTGCTGCAGTGACACAGTCAGCAAATGGAGAGCTGAGACTCAAATCCAGGCAGTTTGCTCCACAGTCCCACTCGTCCCAATCGTGCTGCTAAGCAATGAATGAAGTCAAAACTGGAGACAGTGAAAGTTTCAAGAAATCACATTGCATTTGAATATCCACCAAGTTATTAATGATTCTACCTGACGCATCTTGATTTTTCTTTATGATGAAAAGTCCTGGAGACAGTTAATGGAATCTGTACTGTTTACCACTTTTTTGAACTGAAGGAAAAACTTAAATCAATTACCTCTTAACCTGGCAAAATCCCATTCTTTTGCCTCACAAGGCACGGAGAGATAAACCATATAACCAGGTTAAAACTGTACATTGATGTTTGCGTTAATTATCTTGTTTCCTTGCACGTGGAAGAAACATTTTTAAAAAAAGCATTCCCCCCATGTTGGAACTAACGGAATGGGAGTATGATTGAAAAAAGAATACTGTTAGAGTCCTGTAAGTCATATCAAGGAAAATTTATCTGTGGATGGTACAGGATGGAGGATAGAGTGATCAATACAATTTGAAGATAAGATTACCTTTGCGAATAAAATCACATAAAACGAACCTAAAATAAATGAAATCAGCCCTTGATAAAACAAAACAATCCAAACTAAGCTATAGCCTTTGCCTGGGCAGCTAAGGAATTTGAGGTAATAATCAAATTCTAATTATGGTGAATAGCGTGTGGCTATAGCCTCAGCAATTTTTTTTTTTTTTACTCTGTGGGAATAAAGATTGCAACCTTCAGCATGCAAAAGGAATCTAGAGTGTAAGACTGCATCAGTTTTGTACAGAATTCTACAGTGTTGTCCCAGGGGAAGGGATGGCCTCACCCATGGTCACGAGTGTCCAGCCTCGGGGACATCCGCGGTTACAGCTCAGGCGGTGACCTCCATGCTCACGACTCATGTGAGTGTTCGCTGGCTTACAAATAGTTGGAAGTGCTTTCTTGCATTGTAGTTAACCTTAGCATAATTTAGCTTTGCACACAGATTAGACATTGTGAAATAATATTATCTCACAAACCTAAAGTTGCCGGAGCTGCTGTATAGCCAAGTGTCTTATTATAAATCAACAAATCAATCTTCTGGCCTACAGACCACGGGTCAAGAAATTTTCACTACGAAAGATCAGATAGTAAATATCTTAGGCTTGTAGTCTCAAGTCTCAAGGAACTGAGCTTGCAGTCTCAGTTCCAACTACTCAGTTTTGCTATCATTGTGCAAAAGTAGCCAAAAACAATACATGAACAAATGGGCATGGCTATTTTCCAAGAAAACTTTATTTATACAAACAGGCAATGGGCCAGACTTGACCCACAGGCTATTATTTGGCCAAGCTCTGTTACAGACCATCAGGATCTTGTGACAGCGCAGTTGGCAGAATACTGGCCTCCCAAAGACATTCATGTCCAGCCCCCAGAACCTGTGAATATGTCACCTTACATGGCAAAAAGGGCTTTGCTGATGTGATTAAGTCAATGATTTGGAGACAGGAAGATTATCCTAGATTATCCGGGTGGGTCTAACGCAATCACAAAGGTCCTAACAGAAAAGACGGAGGCAGGAAAGTTAGATTGAGAGAAGGAAACATGAGGATAGAAGCAGAAGTTAGAGTGATGAGGCCTGTAGAAGCCGGAAAAGGCAACAGGCAGATTCCCCTCTAGAGCCCCCAGAAGGAACTCTAAGCCCTGCCGACACTTCGATTATAGCCTAGTTAGACCCATTTTAAACTTCAGAACTCCAGATCTGTAAGGTAATAAATTCATGTGGTTGTAAGCCCCAAAGTTTGTAGTAATTAGTCACAGTAGCAGGAGGAAACTAATACATTGGGTTAGCATGGGTCTGACTAGGCCTCTGCAAACTGGGAATGTGTGAGAGGTTGTCTACGTCTGCTTGGTTAAGCTGTAACTATGTTTCTAGAATCCTTGCCCTGTGCTGTTTACAAGTTAGGTTTGAAAGGCAGAGGTGAAGTAGTAGCCATGACAATCTGAAGGTTGTAATGGTGAGATGCAGTTACAAACTAGCACAGAGGGGCCCATAAGTTGCAGGTTGCTGTCACTCTCCATCAGTTCCTGAGCCAGTTGACCCATCGTGGCCCCAGGACAACCACAGATGCTTAATGGTGGTCCTACAGGGGTGACAGTCACATAGAAGCCCAGCTTCCCATGGGATTCCTACAAACCTCTTCACCATCCTATTTTGGTGACCGGACATGCTTGGTTTATCAGAGTAACTGGTTTGTGACTCCTCTGAGCCTTCAGGTTCCCTCGGGGACCTTCATTTTCCCAGATCCTCCCAGATGGTTTAAGTTCTAATTCCTATATAAATCCCTTACACCAAAATGTATAATGGCTCTGCTTCCATGACTGATTCCTGACTGGTACAAGATACCTTAACAAGAGCAAATGTTGGACCCACAGATCCAGAGAGAAAATGTGTTGACCATGTCAAAGTGACACCATGTGTGAGACAGGCCCTGGGGAGCAGCCGGCCTCTCCAGATAGCATCCTTCTCTGTGACTCTGGCTACAATGGCCTGTAGCCATTGTACACGTCTACAAGTTCACATGCAAGAGCATTGGGAGGAAGGGGAAACAGTGATCTGGATCCAATCTCAGCTCTACCAGTGATCCTGGGCAAGTTCCTTAATTGTCCCAGTGATGTTTGCATGTCCAAAAAACGAAGGAGTGGGGGCTTCCCTGGTGGGGCAGTGGTTGAGAATCTGCCTGCCAATGCAGGGGACACAGGTTCGAGCCCTGGTCTGGGAAGATCCCACATGCCGCGGAGCAACTAGGCCCGTGAGTCACAATTACTGAGCCTGCGCGTCTGGAGCCTGTGCTCCTCAACAAGAGAGGCCGCGATAGTGAGAGGCCCGCACATCGCGATGAAGAGTGGCCCCCACTGGCCGCAACTAGAGAAAGCCCTCGCACAGAAACGAAGACCCAACACAGCCAAAAATAAATAAATAAATGAATAAAATTAAAAAAAAAAAAAAAAGAGTATTCTTTAAAAAAAAAACAAAAAAACGAAGGAGTGGTAGACTTTTCACAAATATTTGGTACCTTTTCCCTGAGGAAAGATCATACTTCCTTGTTTCCCTGTCCTAGTAAACGTAGGTAGGGCCATATGACTGGTTCTAGTTAATGAAACGTGAGGGTAAGTGATGTGCAGAAGCTTTAAGAACTGTCTTCTCTCTTTCACTTCTGCTGTGGTGACAGGCATTGTTCTAGTGAGAGGCACCCACATCAGCCAGGTCCCGGAGGGAAGGTGAGGTTTCAGGGGAGCTGCAGCCACCCATGATGAACACGCAGACTGGGTGAGAACTAAACACGTGTGGCTGTAATCCACCGACATGCTGGAAGTCACCTAACCATGACCCAGGCAATCCTGACTGTCTCAGGACTCAACTAGACGTTCCTTCCAGGTGATCTCAAACACTCTGATTTGTAGCAAACTTCAAGATGAGTTTTTAGATTAGCAATATATATGTAATTTCATTTTTCAAAATGTCCATAGACATAAAACAGAAGCCTAGTATAACTGCTTAAAATTAATTCACAGAAATATATATAATAAAATAATCTTTACATTAGTCCTTTATTTACATGGTGCCTGAAATCTACATAATATAGAAATCTACATAATACCTCAAATGACTGAATCTTGAAATAAAGAGACTGAATTGACAAAGTTAGTCAGGGCTGCACAGACACCATTAATGCAACCTCTTACAAAAGACTAGCTAATTATTTTTCTTTTCTACTGTCTCCTTAATATCACTTCCTGCTTTGAGCTGAAGAATTCATACTTGGGGCTTATCAACCTCAAACAGTAACAATTCAGAGACATTTAATTAACTGTGTACTGGGTAGTTGTATTTTTTAGGTTGTTACCTGTAACGTTCTTAGTTTAAAAATTTAGAGTAGTATCTTGATACCTAAGAATCAATCTATTAAATTGAAAAAAATAGCAGATTAGCACTACCTTTTTTTTTTTTAAATAGTCACTTGGAAATAAAGATGGTAAAAAAGAAAACAAGATAGGAAGAAGGGAGGGAAAAGGATGAAATGTTTAAAATATCACTGAGAATAAGGAAACTATGTGCAAATCCAACTTTTCCCAACCTTTGCAAAGAACGTCTCCTCTAAAGTTGGTGTTGACATTCCATTTTACTCCAAAGACCTTCATTAAGGGCTACAGAAGACACAATTTGTTTTATGTTGTTGTTTTCTCCCTTCTCATCCTAAAATGCTCAGTAGTGCCAAGTGTGCTACCATTTAACTGAACAGCATGTTGTAAAACAATGCACTTCATATATATTCAGTGAGAGTTCGCACTAGGAAACGATTAAGTCTGAGGTTTTCTAACCAAGGAATGAACAAAGACATGGCATTATCGTTGATCTAACTTTGTCAATTTCCAGTAAATGAAAACATGGCAGCTTTTAAATGGCAGGGGAATCTATTTTGAGGTGGTTAAGTAAACATAACTCTGGATATTGTACTCAGCCCTGTTTTGACCCTTACTCCTTATTTCAGAAACCTAAAATAGTTCCTGATTTCTTTCCAACCAAAAATTAAAATCCCAATCCCTGCCCTCCCTTACCTAAATGCCTTCAGTTCTCACAAAGTAGGAAATTTTCTCACTTTCTGTGGGAAAAATTGTTTCTCACAGTCTCTTTAAAATAATCATCAGGTCTTGATACTTACAAACGAAGCTTTCATAGATTAATCATTCATTTATTCATCCCACACTCATTCTACATTTACTGACTGCTTGCTATGTGTCAGGCAATATGCCCAATAATGGATGTCAGTGGTGAGTGAGACAGACCCTGTCCCTACCCTCATGGAGCTTGTGGTCCAGGGAAGAAGAAACAAAATTCAAATAATCATACAAAGATAAATGTAAAACTTGTCCCTGAGGAGGATGACTAGATGAAGAGGGTAGATAACCCAGATGAAGCGGGAGGGAAGATCTTTCAAGACAGAGAGGATGGCATATGCAAAGGTCCTGTGGCATATGCAAAGGCACCATGACATAAAATGTTTAAAATATAAACAAGAAGGAAAAGAGTAAAGGTTCATTCTTATATTCTTACATTCATTCTTACATTTACCTTCATCCTTTGATTCATTAACTTACTGTTTTGGGAGAAACTATAATACCATGTTAGGCATTCATGATAATCAACCATAAATTAAATTAACATGATCCCAATAAAAACACCATGAAGGTCAGAGTAAACAAAAAGTCAATGCCAATGGAGCTCACTGAAATCATGGACTAGTGTGGCAGACAGACAAGGGAATCACTTGTGGGAGACAGCACAAATGGTGCCCCACATTCTGTGCATAGGATGCTATGGGGACACATGGGCATCTAAATCCTGCCTGGGGCAAAAAGCACCAGTCAGGGGACTCTTGTCCTAGCCGAAGTGTTCCTGAAGCTGAGTTGTGGAGGGCTAGTTGAAGCAGGTGGGGGACTAAGAAAGGTAATCTTGGTAGAAGGAAGAGTTCATGCTATGGCATAGAGGCCTGATGACCTTCTCAGACCTTCTATGGTGTGAAAAATTTGAATATGAAGTAGGGGTAGATGAGTAAGAGGTTGGCAAGAGCCTTATGAGAAAAGCCTAAGGTAGGGGTTCCCAAATGTTTCAGCTCACAGCACCCTTAGTGCTTCACTCATTTCTTCATGCTTCCCTTAGGCAAAAAGAAATGCCTAAGGGTTTCCTTTCTTCAATAGCTGGGTGCAAACAATGTAAATATTTGTGTACTAACAACTCAATAGCCATTTGAAAAAGTAATACACATAAAGTGAGAGGAAACATAATACTTTGATTTCACTCTTAAATAACCATAATTGTTTGCTAATGGAATGGGGCTCCTGTTGGTACAGCGCAAGTCCGTAAACTTTGGAACTGGTTTGGACTCTGCCACCCACATTTCCTTTCCACATGATTTTTCACTCAGTGTTTCCTTTTAAATCACAATAATAGTCAAAAACCCAGCTTGGTAACCATAAGTTGGTTTTCTACATACACCTGAAGCTAACACAACATTGTAAATCAACTATATTTCAAAAAATTTTTTTTAAATTTTAAAAATTTTAAAAATAAAATTTACTTAAAAAAAAAAAAAAACCAGCTTGGGAGTAACACGGCATCATAGAAAGGAATGTTGCATAATTTTGAAACTGTACATTATCTTGAACCTAATAGTCTACATGGTGTCCAATAGATGTTGATTATCTGTATTTCTTTGCAAATTTTAAAGTATCCTGCCCCACCCCTGTGAGTTTTCTATGCTGTCCTGGGTGCCTGGGGCATCAATCTTGCCTATAGTTTAGGAAGCACAGGCTAAGGGAATTGGGTTTCATCCCAGAAACTATGGGGACTCTTAAGGGTTTCTAATTAAAGGGAAGGGAGGTATGCAATGGTCGGGTGTGTGTGTGTGTGCGTGTGTGTGTGCATTAAAGATGACTCTGGCAGGATATGTAAAAATCTAAAGTAAAACTTAAAAAAATTAAAACTTCAAGGAGACAGCTCAGTGGTTCAGCTGAGAAGTGATGGGAAGTGGCAGCTGGGATGGAGCAGAGTGGAGAGGGCAGCACAGGCTCTCGGCTGCCTCCCTGCCCCTGGCTCTCCCAGACGTCCTCTGAAGATCATTTCCATCCACTCTGATGGCTTCTGAGTCTCTGTCTGAGGGTGGTCTCTGGCTACAGGAGGTACTCACTGTGCAAGGGGTAAAGGGTAGCACCCCAAAATAAGACGATAGGAGCTCAGGGCACGCCAGCCCAAAATACGTCACTTTAGTATATTGATTGTTTGGAGTTGTCTGCACTTTAAAAACAGCAAATGCAGGGAGAGCCTGTCTCTGACATTCCTTATCTGCCTAAAGAGAGATCCTCCAAAGAAACTCAAGTGTCATGGATCCCCTCCCTGGGAGTGTCATCAAGCAGTGAGGATTGACCCTTATCATAGGACAAGACCTGAAATTGACACCACTGGCAGACAAACTCTGTCACAAACTATTATATCTCGCACCTAGTCTTCTAAGGTCTGTTAATCTTTCCCCCAAATCGTTTACTCTCCCCTAAGAGACATACGTACACCCACTTCTTCCTCTATTAAGATGGTACTTACGCTTGAATTCTAAGCCACTTCTTTGAGTCACTCTCTGGGTAATTCCCATGTATATATAGAGTATATGTGTTAATAAACTTTTGTTTATTTTTCTCTTGTTAATATGTTTTTTATTACAGGGGTCTCAGCCAAGAACTCAGAAGGGTAATTTTCTTCCCCTAAAGGGGCAACCTCAAACAAGAAGGGGTGGCAGGTTTGGTAGATAAATACCCCAGCTTCCTTGTCATTGGTGGGTTCTACATGGTTTCTCAGAGATTCCACAGCTAGACTGCTTATCGACACACCCTTTATAGGTTTTCTTCCTTCCCATCTCATTTCCCTGCTCCCTCATGGTGCTTCCTGGGAAATATAAACTCCCCAATAAATTCCTTGAACCCAGATACTTGTCTCAGAATCTGCTTTAGAGAGAACACAATCTAAGACAGAAGGATATGAGAGACATTAGGGAGGTCAAACGTGCTGCAATCGATGACTCAATGGAAGGAGAGAAGAGAAGGAGAGAAAAATCTAGAACGGTTCCTGGATTTCTGGCTGCATCTCAGGGCTCATGTCAGTGACACTCACAAAGGCATTGGCTAGAGAAGTTCAAGAAGCTTATCCTAGACACACTGAGACTGAGTGGGCTGTGAGACATGCAACAGAATTTTCCTTTCATAGTTGGATATTTGGTTACGGAGATCAGGAGAAAGGCCTTAGCTGGAACTGTGATTTGGGAATCAGGGACATGTAAGCAGTAACTGAAGCCCCGTCACCAGCAAAGTGTTAGGGTTTGACTGATGCAGGTAAGGAAAGACATACTGCTGTCCATGAAGAGCAGAGGGTGAATTAGTAAAGCCACAGAGGGCTTAAGCCAGAGAGGTGGTCACAAAGACTCTTAAGAAGGAACGGCCAAGTAGGAAGGAAGAGAAGAGAGGAGAGAGTTGTTCTGGAAGCTAAGAAAGGCAAGAGTCCTAAAGGAATGGTCCTGGTGGCAAGTACTGCAGTGAGCTCAAGTTAGATAAGGGCAAAAAGGTCAGGGAAGACTGTGTGATAATCACACCTGGGAAGTTGCAGAGAGCAGCCCTGAGGGCGAGTTTGGAGGAGACACACCTTGGTGGCCTAGAGGAATGAACTGATCTCAATTCTGGCTCTGCCTGGAGCCCTAGGGTGAGCTCACATCCTTCCTCATTTAAACAAGCAAGCTGACAGCATGTGAAACCCTCAGAGGGTGGTGCTTGCAGCCCATTCAGTAGCTGTAGACTGCTACAAAGGTTCCAAAGAGAATACTGTTTTTGTTGTTGTTGTTGTTTTGTTTTTCTTAAGTCTCAACAATGCTCTTCTGGTATCAGGTGAGCAATCACGCAGGCAGGGCACTGTGACCAGGGGTACAAAAAATGGAGAAGAACCAAATGAAGCTTCTGCCCATCCGGGTTTTTCAGCCCAGTAGGGCAGTTATTATACAACTGGTACTAACATGTAAAGTAGATAGTGGCAGATTCCAGCAAAAAGCTCCATTTCTCTACATCTCTCCTGTGCTTTCCATTCTTTAAAATAGATTCTTTTTTGTGAGTTTATAACTCTTCCATAAAGCTCTTCACAGCGAGCGTCCTGAGTGGCATTAACTGTCTCTGTGACTCTTCCCATGACGGGACGCAAAGATGATTTTCATGCAAACCTTCTTTTTCCAGTTACAAACCCTGAGGGCTGTGTCCTTCTCTATGCAGTGGATTCCTGTATGTGACTTAGATTCCATAGCATTTTCCAGTTTTATTTGGTTCTTACAACAATCCTCTGATATAGGCAGGGCAGGGGTTTTATTTTTTAATTACTTTTTTATTCCTATACCATAAAATTCACCATTTTAAAGTATGCAATTCAGTTTTTTTTTTCAATCATTTTCACAGAGTTGTGCAAGAATCATCATCATCATCTAATTCCAGAACATTTTCATCACTCCAAAAGGAAGCTCCATGCCCATTAGAAGTTACTTCTCATTCCTCCCTCATCCTCTATCCCCAACCCCTGGCAGCCATTAATCTTCTTTCCGTCTCTATGGATTTGCCCGTTCTGGACATTTCATATAAATGGAATCACAAGACGTGGCCTTCTGTGACTGGCTTCTTTCATTTAGCACAGCATTTTCAAGGTTCAGCCATGTCACAGTCTGTAACAGTATTTCATTCGTTCTATTGTTGAATAATATTCCATTGTATGGATGGACCATAATTGTTTATCCATACATTAACTGATGGGCATTTGGGTTGTTTCCACTTTGGGGCTATTTAGATAATGTCACTATGAACATTAGTGTATAAGTTTTTATGTGGACGTACGTTTCCAACGTTCTTGGGTAGATAGCCAGGAGTGGAATGGCTGGATCATATAGCAACTCTATGTTTAACTTTTGGGAACTGCCAGACTGTTTTCCACGTCAAATGTACCATTTTACATTCCCACTGCAATGTAGGAGGTTTCCAATTTCTCCACGTCCTCACTAACACTTATTATTTTCCATTGATATGATTAAAAAAGGCAAATTTTATTATTCCCCGCTTCACAGATAAAGAAGGATGGGACTACACAGCAATTAATTAGAAAAGCCAGGACTCAAATATTAGTTTTCAAATTCTTAGGCCAGCTTTCTTCCTGTGATACTACAAAGTCATTTTGAAACCATATAAACATTAAGATGTTATAAAGGCACAGAGTGATGTTCTTAAAAAAAACTCAGGTGTGATAACTCAGGGAGTGATGTGAATTTTACAACATGCACGTACACACACGTGTGTGTGCACACTACACGCACATTCACATCCATGTATGTGCACCCCATTCATTATGTTACTGGTTTAACGATGTACTCAACAGAATACCAATATACCAATGAGAAGCTTTCAAAAAAGCTGAACATAAATTACAGTAATAACTTTGATGATGAGAGAAGATGATTTGTTAGCATTAAAAGTACGTCTTTGTAGTTCTTCAGATTGATTTACGATGTGATTTTAGCCTGTGGTCCCCAAGATCTGGACATTTCACTCATGCCATCAGATCAGGATTATTTTAGAAGGAGGCACAGATTGCCTAAAGCTGAAGTATCCAAGTCTTCAAACTTCTTAAATGGTCCCAAAGCACAGTATTTTTAAATTTTCTCTATAGTATAGGTCCTTATAAAAATACATACTTGAAGTGTGGACCTTCATTTGATTATTATTTAAGCCAAAATTGTCAAAATCGGAGATGCTGTCATACAGGTTGTGTGAACAGAACAATAAAATCGACAGTGGCCCCTAAATTAGTCCCTGAAATTTATTTTTCTAACATAAATAATATAAATACATTCTGAGCACCATAACAGCATCCCCTCACTTGTCATAGGAAATGGACTAAATATATTTTCTTGTTTAAAGCAGAAGAAGGGTGTTGATGCAATATGTCAGAATCCTCACACCGAATGAAAATTTCTAGTCTGGAAGAAGTCAACTTCACAAGAAGGCAGTTAAGACTGCATTGTGAGAAAGTTTTCCCCGTTTTGTTAAAATCAAAACAGTAAAATGTGGAAAATAAATGAAGGCAGGCAATAAATATGGAATTGTCCATTTCAGATGCTTATTCCCCATGTTTCACATTAACACTATCACAGTGAACAGAACACATCTCTGAGTTATTAACAGCAAGTCTATGATGTTATATTTTGGTGATAATGTCACAGGTATATATTATGGAGAGTTCTGCTGAGCTTAAATTTGAAATAATTCTCCTAACTAATGGCTTACCATATTCAAATGTGTGCTAATTGGAAATATTGGCAAGTGTGTGATTACTTTGTATCTCTTGCCTGATGCATTAGATTTTTTAGTAACACAAAGAAATGTTGGCAGAGTTTTCTTTACCACTGTTTAAAAGAAAGAAGGTTTCTAATTACCTGTAATTTAAAAAATATGTTATACTGCAGTTGAGGTAGTTACAATTCCTAATAATGAAAGTAAAATAAGAACCTCAGATTTATTTAGATTTTTTAGCAAAGGAAAACTGTCAGAACTCCTTTCTCTAGGAATGTTATGCTTTTTTGTCCAGAAATGCTAACTTTTGGAAGGATGCACATGAAGTGGTACGAAGGGGAGGAAGTGTCTGCCTATTCAGCCACGTAAGTCAGATCAATCTGGGCATCAGTGAGGCATCGAACCAACAAACACTCCACGTCTCGAAGCCTTCCGTGCCTTAAGATCCAACCGAAAACCCTCCTTCAGTATCCCAGCTTGCCAGATACAAAAACTTACTATAGAATTACCAGATTCTGCCTTTGTGTTGCTGTTAAACAAGCAGTAATAAGACCACCTTAATATTGCTAACACATCTTTGTTCTAATGTTTATAGCATGAGTAAGATAAATCATAGATGCTAAACCAGTAGAAAATAGAAGGAAAGAGATAAGTTTTACTCCAGAGGATAAATACTGTATGACATTGGAGGTGAGCTAGCCTTTCTGTCTCTGACTTTGACCCACAAATACCCATGAATATATATGATTGGAATAGTGGCGATTATAGGTAATCAGGTAAGCAAGTTTTTATAAAATTGGGAGCAGAAAATATTCACAGAGCAGTTACTCTTCTCTGAAAGGCATAATGAGGAGCCCTTAGTTTATGCAAACAGTGCAGAGCCATTTCTTCGCCTTTTGCAAGAAGAAGTTAAATTCAGATTTAGCTCGCACACTTGCATGTAGTTTGCAGTGCTCTGCTAGGCTCATGTGTGTTAGACTGTGAGGCATGTAGATTCACACTCCTTTTAAAATAATGTAACTGATCTACAAGCAGTTGTGGTCATTTCTGTGAGGTTTGAGAGGCCATCTCATTGTCCTCTCTGCCTATACCCTTAGTTCTGCATCAGCCTGTGGGCAGAGAAACATGTGTGAAGCACATGTTGCAAAGCAGGGGCACCAGAACTTGTGCACTTGCTATTAGTGCATCTGTGTGAAACAGTTTGCTTTTTGAGAGCTCAATTGACAGAGAAAAAAATAGTTATTATTGGGGGAAAAACAGGGTATTATTGGGCTTCCTTGTATTTTTTTCACTCTTCAGCATAGTTTTTATTTTGAAATACATTTACTATGTTTAGAACCTTTAAAGGCGTTATCCGTGAAACTTTGTTTCTAAAGTTGGGAGCACTTGAAATCTTTAAAATAATTTTTAGCAATCTATGACTCTGTAAAAAACATATATGTATATACTATATATATGTATATATATACATACTATATATGCTATATACACAGAATTTTATATATAAACACATATAATATATATAATATACAGTGTACATATATATACTACATGTAGTATTAAAATACACACATAACCATATTACTGTAGCAGTTAACAAATGAGTGTAGTTCCAATATCAATGCTGGTTGATATTTTCATTTACATTAACAAATAAGACAAAAACAAAATAACAAAGACATATATCAGAATTTCACTCATTTGTTAATAAGTGAGCAGCCTCTTTGCTGAATAGAATAATAGCTTTCAAATACTGGAGGAATATTTCTGCAATTTCTTGTGGCTTTCACAATATAACAGCTATGGACACAACACATTTAATCTGCTTTATTAACATTTTTCATCATTTCCTTAAGTCAAGACAATCAGCAAAACAATAAACCAAGCCCTGATTTACAGTATTTGTTGATTTCTGTGGTGTAAATACTCTCACCATGGCCAATTTAAAGCTACCTATGTGATGTCACTGAACATGGAATTAGGAAGAGATGTACAGTAGTCACCAGCACAGAGCATTTCTACCATTCAGTTATCATAGATATAAATAAACCCAAGAGCATACATAAGAGTAAAATGTAATAAACTAATTAGGAAGTGATGAGTGTCAAGATATATATAATTTAATTTTTGTATAATTTCATTTTTAATACAAGCTATGTTTTAACAATTGGCTTACAAAATTCATGAAACTGTATCAGTTCTTACAAGCCAGTACAAGCTGGTCCTACTGCATATATATGGATAATTAAAGATACACCGATATTGACCTGATGTTTGCCTGATGGTTTCTCATATTTGGACTGAGGTCATACCTTTTTGGCAAAAATACCACAGCAATGATGAAGTACCCTTCTTATTCTATCACATCAAGAGGCTCATGATTTTGATATGTCTTATTACTGGTGGTTAATCTGCTTAAGGTGGTATCTGCTGGTTTTCTCCACTATAAAGTTAATATTTTTCCTTAATGTTTAGTACATGTCTTGAGAGATCTAACTACAGTTTTGTTGATGGTAAAAATAATATAGCTTAGCTTTTTTTTTTAACATCTTTATTGGAGTATAATTGCTTTACAATGTTGTGTTAGTTGCTGCTGTATAACAAAGTGAATCAGCTATACGTATACATATATCCCCATATTTCTCCCCTCATGTGTCTCCCTCCCACCCACCCTATCCCACCCCTCTAGGTGGACACAAAGCACCGAGCTGATCTCCCTGTGCTATGCGGCTGCTTCCCACTAGCTATCTATTTTACATCTGGTAGTGTATATATGTCCACGTCACTCTCTCACTTCATCCCAGCTTACCCTTCCCCCTCCCCGTGTTCTCAAGTCCATTCTCTACATCTGCGTCTTTATTCCTGTCCTGTCCCTAGGTTCTTCAGAACCTTTTTTTTTTTTAGATTTAGAGCTTTTTTTAGATTTTTTTAGATTTTTTTTTTAGATTCCATACATGTGTTAGCATATGGTATTTGTTTTTCTCTTTCTGACTTACTTCAATCTGTATGACAGTCTCTAGGTCCATCCATAGCTTAGCTTCTTGCATTAAGCATGGACCTGATGGAGAAATGGTTCTACTTTAAGTTGTCGAACATGGCACTTATTCTTTACTCATACTGCTGGCCACACTCTCATATGAGAACCCCATCTCCCCAGGGTATCCAAACATCCCAAGAAAGTGAAAGCATTTAGTATGGATTCTCGCTATTCCTTTTTAGTAGGGAAATGCCCTTAACATCTAACTTTTGCATAAAAAAAAATCAAATGTTTGAAAAGTTATTTCTGGACTTTCATTGTTTTGAAGACCTTCTGTAGTAGTTTGCTTCAAATGTTCCTCCAGACAGCTTTCTGATCAATTATCAGATGCCCAATAAAATCTGATCTTCAGAAATAGCTCTTGTGCCGCCTTCTTTACAGGACTAGTCACATAACCATGTATCTTTATAAATGTGTACTAGCTGAGAGCTATGCTATTACTATTTCATAGAATTGCCATTTGCTGCATCTATACTCAGCTCTCTCACCTTCCTAGCTTCTCAAAGATTCAGGAATCACAAAAATAATGTAAAAAATACAATGATGGTGAGATAATTTCCCAGGAATACAATAACAATAAAAGTCACAGCATCTAGAAATGTTGTGAAACCATCTAATAATAATAGTGAAAATTACTACCAGTAGAATGTAAGCTCCACAAGGGCCAACATATCCCAAGAACTTGGAACAGTGACTGGAACGTGTTAGTTGCTCAATACATATATGGTGGATAAACTACCATTAATAAACCTTACTATGCAGTCTCCTAAGCACTTCATAAGTATTGTTTTATTTTAGCTTCATGAAAATCCTTGGATGTACATACTAATATTTATCACTGCCTTTTATATTTTTAAACATTCAAGTTTGTTTTATTATGGAAAATTTCAAACATGCACAAAATATAGAGAAAACAGTGCACAGTCGGCCGTCCATGTCTGTGGGTGCAGAACCCACAGACATGGTGGGTGGACATGGTGGGCTGACAGTACTCATTTTATATAAGGGACTGGAGCATCCTTGAATTTTGGTATCTGTGGGGGTCCTGGAACCAATCCCTTGAGGATATAGAGGGATGGCTGTAATAAATATCCACATACCCATCCATCCCCATTACAATATTCATATGTCATCTCTTTTAATCCAAAAAGTGTAATGTATTTATTGTATTATTTGAGAATATTCAATTCTTCTACAGTAGAAAAACAAATGGGATGTATGAAACTCACGTGTTGAGTAATGATAAAAACTAAGAAGGTAGATTTTGAGATATAGGTAGGATTCATAGAATGTCAAATACATTTATAAGTTAATAACCTCTAAGGTATGATCCATGATAAAATGTATGAAACAAACAAAAGTGTTATCTCTAAATACAAAGAGATAAGGGCCACCTCTAGGGTGACAGCAATGTGAGCTCTAAAGTGACTTCTTATTCATGATATCCATCATGGTCTCATTTGGCCCTACATCTGCTTTGACTTAGAAATACAGATGCTGTTCATCACCTAATTGATGAGCTACTAGCCAGGCACTCTTGCCCCTGTGTCTTTATCATAGAGCAGGTGTGTGTTGTTGGCCCCAGATACCATCTGCCATGTTCCCTTGCTCATACCTCAACTCTGGTCTTCATACCCACACTGTAATAGAAAAGGCTGAGATGGCAGAGAGAGAAGGCATGGAAACACTGTGCGACCAGGAGTAATATAGGTGGTTCTTGCACTCTTTGTCACCCAGCCCAAATATGTTAAACTATCCCCTCTCTTTCCCCTAGTTTCTTTCCCCTTGACTGAATAAACCACGATGCTTCCATTAAAAATAAATAAATAAATCCTCTTTGCAACTCTACTGAATTGTACATAAACGAGTCTAGAGAGCTTTCTTGATACAGACAGATTTATTTTTATTTTAAAAATTTTATTGGTTTTATTTGTTTTGCTCTTTTAGTGTCTCAGTTCAACAGCTTAAGAATAGCTTAGATTCCATTCATTGAAATTGCTCTTCTATAAAAACTGTATCTGAACATTTGCAAGAAAAAATGCACAGTTTAAAGCCATTGCCTTTGCTCTAGACTATTAACCCTCTAGATATATGCCAAAATTGCCCTGTTGTTCAAACCAAATTCTGTGGTCCGTGTTTTGAATTGACTATTTCCTGATGATACAGTGATCTAATAACTGCTGCTCAGGTCAGGGAAAAATAAAACACTCAAGACGAAAGCTTGCATTGCAAATCTGTTTACAGTTTCCATACAAATATCACTGTAATATACTTTCTTTGACAGTGTCCTGGGCTAGTATTTCCTCTGAAAGACACTGTTGTAGAAACCAGTAATGATTTTCCTGGGAATGTTCCCTAGTCTGATAAAAGAACTAAAAATAATCAAGTTGACAAATCCAGCAAAATTATTTTATACTTTCACTTTAAATATATTTTCCTTGGTTTTTGCTAGTAGATGTACATCTGCAGAATGTACAAGTGACTAAAAATAATTCTATCAACATTAGATGAGATGAAGCAAAATGTTTCAAACACTCTTACAGAAAGAACTGATCATATTGTAAGACTCTTGAAGAAAATATAAGATAATGTATTTTCTAAAATTTTTAAGGAAGATAATTTGAAAGACTCCTTATATTGGAATAAAATCAAAGGTAACCTGCTAATCAAATTGCTCTCTGCCAGTATAAGTCTCCTAATTGATGAATGATTTTACATACAGCCAACCTTAGGTGGCCAACTCTTTTGGAGTTTGCATGATGAATCAAAGTTTATTATTATGAAATGTTGAGAAAAAAATTAACCAAGGTGACATAATATTGTGATACTATTTCTCCACTATCTAAGCATTACACTCACTTTCATAACTCCATGCATTCCATAGAATGTGACACTAGTCTCATTAATCACCATCTTTATGACATTTATATCACACTATACTTAAAGAAGCAGAAAATTTGGATGGCTGAGTTCAAGAATAAAAATCTTTAGACAACTCGTGTCTAGCAAACTCTTCTATCAGAAACTCAGTTTAACTTAAGCCAACAGTTCTCAATTCAATCAGACCCAACATGCCCTTTTTATAATAAATATTCTGTAAAGCCCTCTTGACTCTGCTGAGGTGACATCTACAAGTAGTATAACTTACCCACATGCAGGAGGCAGAGGGTATCAGTGCCCCACTCACATCTTCCAAGAATTCATCGTCCCAGTACATGCCCACCCACAGCATCCTCCAGCAAACACCCTTCCTGTGACTCTGGCTCAGGGCTTTCTCCCAGTCTGGTCAAGAAGCACGCAAGAAGTGAGGGGGGAGTTAATGTCCCAGGAGCAGTCCTCAGCCAACCAGAGGTGGAAGTGGAAGATAAATAGCCCAGTTCTCCTCATCCCTCAGATGGGACAACTCCTAGGCATGTTCTACTGGGTCTCCTGGAGCCCCCCAGCAGGAAGGAACCTCAGCTGTGCACAGAGGAAACTTGCTTGAACATGTGACTTTTGGTTGCCTTCCCTTCGCTTTCTCATTTCCTACTCTCTGCCAGTGCTTCCTGTTTTTCTCCTAAATGAAGTATTTGTACGCAAATCTTTCTCTCAGGGTCTGCTTCCGGGGGGGAACCCGGATCAAGAAAATACATCAATTTTCAAAATCAACATAGTGCCATGAGTGCAATATGAAATAGATATAAAAGGAAAGCGACATAGTAAAATTCTGTTTTTCAACGTGTAGAGGCTCAGGTATGATTAGGTGTGCCTAATGCCACACATAATGAATAAAGTAGCACATGATGAAGTAGTCAACTAGTTGCTTCCCTACCTAGAATCAGCCTCAACAGAACATCTGCAAACGCAGAATCAAACTGGTGGGATGCTTTGCCAACTACCGTAAATGGCACGGTCATCACGATTGGCTGATTTTCTCAGGCACTCTTGGAAAATTCTGAGCAAACTAAGTGCAAACTTCCCTTAACTTTCATGGTCGTTCAGGAATATATTAAGAGCAAAAAGACTGTTTTTATGTACACTATTGTTTATAAATAGGTTTTTACTTACATGACTGTCTGGCAAAACATTATCTCAACGTGTGCCTGGTCAGCCCACACGTTGCAGCATCCTTGAACTTGTACCCCCCAATTGTGATTGCCCAAAACTACCCTCACAAAATGCTCCCTACAAGGTAGTACTATTGAGAACCATTTAGACCAAAAAAAAAAAAAAAAAGAGAGAGAGAGAGATGTAAAACAGCAGAGAAAAGGAAAAAGGAACAGCACAGTGGGTAAAGCCACTGGATTTAGACTTCTTCAGTTTAAATCTCACCTCCATTTTTTCTTAGAGGTGAGACCTTAGGCAATTTACTTATTGTCCTTATGGCTCACATTCCCCATCTGTAAAGTGGAAGAAACCACAGTCTCAGGATTGCTCTGAGATTAAATGAGTGAAATACAGTGCCTGTCACAAAGTGAAAAATTACTAGCTATTCTTATTACTATATTTCATGGCTAAATGACTGATTTCTTCTAACTCAAATCCTCTCTCTGATGTGGCCATTGGAAGACACAAATTGTGCCATATGTGAAAATATGAGTTTAGAAGTATAAGTTTCCCAAGCATGATCTGTGAATTTACCATCATTCCATGCTTTCCTTCCTCCTCATCTCTTCTGTCCATCCTTGGTCACTTGTCATTCCCAGCAATAATAACCTGATGAGAGTATTATTACCTATTTCGTACCCCTCCTCCCAATTAGGAGATCTCATAAAAGGTGAAGGTAGGGAAGAAAGAGGAAGGAAAAGTATTCATTTAGCCTTTTCCCCACTCCTTGGCAAAATCAAAGAAACACAGGGAGCTAGCTAGAGAATCTGAATAACAAACAAGGTGATGTATAGAAACACACTGCTGTAAACTGTAAAGTGAAGCACAAATGTAAAGATGCTTTCATTCTTGTTATTTATGAATAGTACCATTAGTCACACAGCTGTGAGAACCCCAGCTAGGAAAGACACAGAGACTTAGCAACATCATTTTCAAATGAGAGAAATGAAATCCAAGACTAGATGTTGCCTACAAAAATGGGAAAAGAAGATCAAACTGACGGCTCTGCAGAAGAGGGTACTTGGAGATGAAGAGTGGGCTGGGAAAACTGTGATATCAAGTTAGTTGGAGGAGCAGAGGTAGCAAATTAAAGGGTCAGCTTTTTAAGGCTGCAGAAGTCTTCTTGTAGAAAGGACTGCATTGATTGATGTGGCCTGTAATGGAAACTCAGATAATGAAATAAAACCAGCATTTAAGAATTTCAGGCTGAGAACTCATTGCCATGGCAACCCTCTCAGAAGGGAACTTGTATAAGAAAATAAGATTCACTTGACAATGTCTTAAAATGAAAACCTACACTACAGTGAAACAATTAAATGCAGAATTCCAAAACTGCTTATTGCCACAGTGCCTAGAGGTACTGTAGGTCCAGCATCTCTTCCATTGGAAAGTATTACTTCTCAGAACTTATGACTCATGGAGGGAACATCATCTAGCTTTGAGGCACCTCTATGGGCACTGGATGTTTCCTACCAGTGAAGATTTACAATTGTTTTCATTCCATAAATCATCTAGCGTCACACTCATACGGAAACCACAGTGGTATACACCATTCAAACAAAAAACTATCTTTTAGTCTGCCCATAATCACAGAAAACTACCAAATTCATGTATCAATTATCACTTATACTTCGTGGGAAAATCATTTTTTAACCTACTTAAAATCTGGTTTATATTCACATCTTAATCATTTTAATAAGAACATCTATTTTTTATTGCATGTTTTCACTCAAAGAATGTCAAACTGGGTACACTATATTTTGTCAGTTAAAAGGAGTTTTCTTGAATACCTAATATCACTGACAAACATGAATTTATGCCTTTTAACTGATGCTGAGAGAAGAGATCACTTTGAACAGCATGGATTAGGTTCCTAAAATTGAACCTGGTGGTAAAAGAATTTGACATTGAGAAATTTTAGATCACATTGTAAAAAAAAAAAAAAAAGAGACAGAGAAATAGAGGTCAAGAATAACATAAAAATCCTTATAATATATTTCTATGTTCACTTAAACAAAAAATGATAAAAGCAGCATGACATATAAGATAATACCTATGCTATTTTAATAACTCTACATCAGCATCTAGTGATAATGGATACAGTATTATTAACCTCTATTTACCAGTCCTTTCTCCATAGAAATTTTTCCTTCCTGCCTTCAACCCTACCTCTGCCCCTGAGGTTTCACAAATATAAACAATTTCCATTTGCATATTTTAGCTAATATACACTCAAAAGGATATTCTGTATATGTTCAGTCCTCCTCCAGTGCCACAACACCCTTTTCATTTTCTCAGGACATAACATTGTCCTAGAAATCAAAATCATTCAGTTGCTTGACTTCATGAGCAACTGATTTTTCATTTCTCAAGTTACATGCATTAGAATACTGTGGTTCTAAGATCTGGATCTATTTTTTGACATCTACCTTTATCTTTTCCAAGGTTTTACTGAGAAAATCTGCACCTTCCTTGACTTTTCTTTCATTTTTTTTCCTATGCCCATTTCCAGTTCATTCTATTTCTAATTATCCCCTACATGGTGACTTACGCTTTTTGCTTATACTGGAATCAACATTCTCAAGGTTGTCAAGAATGTATACCAAAGTAAATTTGCATATATTTGAATTTTGCCCAAGGGGAACTCATGGTTGGAGGAAAATAACTGAATCAATGTTTGAAGTAGGTTGGACGGAATAAGATACTTGCACAAACCACATCTAGGACGCATGAAAGATTGGTCAGATTTTTCACCTGAAACTCTCTATGGTAAGATTGCATGATTAAAACCCTAAATTTAAACATCCTTGGTATTAATAAAGCTGTGCTAATTAATAATTCATAGAAGAGAGCTGCCACTGTAAAATGAACCATTAGATTTATTGATTAATTTATTTTTATTCTTTTACAACCTAAAGCAAACATGTGGGTACATATTGAAAAAAGTTACCAAAAAGAATGGATACAGGAGAAAAATTTAAGGAAATTTTCTCTTCTAAATTAATAAAAGGAATATTATCTTTTTCATAGCAAAATATTGTATCCACAAATGTCACGTCTAGTAACCAAATAACTACCTTATTTCTAGATAATTATGTGACTCACTTTTCCTTCTTCTCTATTTAAAAAGTATCTCCTTTTAGCACAACTGGAAGGTCAGTGAAATTTCTTTGTATCCCACTTTGTTTCCTGTTTCTCCCAACCTCCCTTCCAATTCTCCCTCAGGCTGAGGTGCTTGGTACTTTTATTATCCTCTAATTTATCCTGCCAAAGTGAAAAGTAATTTGATAAATTTCTTCAAATTAAGGTATTAGGAAATTAATCATCTGCTGATCTCCTGAGTATTTGCATTTTAAAGGAAAATTGCAGAGAAAGAACAACTCCTGACCATCATAAATTACTCATTAATTACAGAATTTCAGGCTTCCATGGGCAGATATTTAAAAGTGATGAGAGAACAAGAGAGTACTCTCAGATCATACAATGGACATGACGATCTGGTCTATTTATTTGTCTGGATGGTCAGGATATTAAGACAAATTATATACTTGAAGGTAAACATTCTATCCTCTAGGTCTTAGGAGATATCTAAAAATGTCTTGGAACACAGTAGGTCTTATTATTGATTAAATAAATATATGATCATATTATTTGGTTTACCGCCAGCAAAATTTTGAAGAATATATTCCTTCAGAGAAATTAGAGTAAAGCAGACATCTCTGACCCCTCTGCTGTGATACCAAAGCCCTTGGCTTCATTTTGGCAGAAAAGTGGTACCATCAAATATTTCACTTATTCACAGACATTTCCCTGGCCCACTTGCAGGTAGGCAGGACTATGTGAATAGTTCTGGGCAATTAAATGGAAGCGGAAATTATGTGTTGTCACTTCTAATCTGAGACAGTAAAAGGTTTATGCATGATTTTGCAAAGTTCCATGGCTGAGGAGGTTGTCAGCTCCAAATAGCAGAGCCCAGAGACAATGTGATGCCTATAAGCCAGGGTCTCTGAATGTAGGCCACTAAGATTTTGAGGTTATTTGTAGGTGTAGCACAGCCTAGCTGATCCAGACCAGTAGAGTAATACATTCCCTTTATGGCATTTACCACACTGCCTTATAGCCACTTCGTTACACATCCGCTACCCCATCTTAGCTAGTTACTCCTTATTTATTTTTGTAGCTTTATTGTAAAACAACACATAGTGGAAGAAACCATGATAACGTAAGAGTATATTTTTAAGTTAAAAATTAGACTACAAATTTAAGACAGCTGCATGTGGTGACAAGATTAGTATAATTTAATTCAATTCAGTGCATCTACTGAGCAATAAAGGTTTGTGGCATGTTCTGTGCTGTATTGACACACAGGAGTTGGTAATATTAACAATGATATTATTAATGATTATGAATAAGATGATATTAATCGTTATTAGCAACATTAATAGTTTTAATTGCCTAAATAAACACAGTAGTATGAGATAATAGAAAATATATGTTGGTTTCTGTCCCTAGTTACTGGCACAGAGCTCCTGAAACCTTTGTAATTTCTGAAGTGATAAGAACACTGGGAGCATCTTTTGTTTTAGTATTTGTCTTTGATCCCGTGCCTGACACAGGGCTCCTAAAACTCTTGTAAATTTCTAAGTGATAAGAGCACTAGAAAAATCTTTTATCCTAATGAATTGACTCTGAGTGGGCTTCTGGATGACTTGAGACATGATGAGAAGCTTGGAATTTTCATTCCCATCGCTCATCCTCCAGACAAGGGAGAGGGGCTGGAAATGGAGTTAATGATTGATCATGCCTATGTGAGTAAGTCTCCGTAATACCCCAATAGTTTGGGGTTTGGAGAGCTTCCAGTGGGTGCACACATCCACACCAGGAGGATAAGAACCCACCCCAACTCCACAGGGACAGAAGCTCCTGTGCTCCGGACCCACCCAGACCTCGTCCTATGTATCCCTTCATCTGGCTGTTCATCTGAATCCTTTATCATATCCTTTGATAAACTGGTAAATGTATGTAAGTGTTTCCCCGAGTTCTGTGATCTGCTCTAGCAAATTAATTGAACCCAAGCAGAGGGTCGTTGGACCTTCCAATCTATAGCTAGTAGGTCAGAAGCATAGGTGACAACCTGAGCTTGCAACTGGCATCTTAATGGTGTGTGTGAAGGGCGGGGGACGGGTGGCAGTCTTGTGGCACTGAGCCCTGAATCTATGGGGTCTGACACTATCTCCAGGTACACAGTGTCAGAGCCGAGTTAAATTATAGGACACCTAGGTGGGGTTGCAGAGAGTTGCTTAGTGTGGGAAAAACCTCCACACATTTGGTGACCAGAAATGTCATGAGTGAACCATTCTGTGTGAGTAGTAAAGGAGACTAACAGGGAAGGAACACACATTAGGGAAGAATGAGATTTTTCCCTACATAGGAGGAAGAAAAAATTGAGATTTTCCTTTACAAATATACTAACTGGGTACTTCATGATAATTTATTTCTGTATAAAAACATCAAGAAATGATATGACAATGTCTAGAGGTCTGGGTTTCAGAATATCAAAGCAAGAATGATCTCAATCTCCTAAATTTGCCAAATCATAAACTGTGAAAATATCTTACACTTGAAGTAATATTATCAAATACTTTTATAGAGAATACAGTTTCCAGTTATTTTACATCCATTATTTCAACTGATCCCCATAATAGCCTCATGATTTAGACAGTAATAATTTACTGATTCTTTGTATATGGAAACTGGGGCTACAAAATACTGACATGACTTTTCCATGGTCACACTAAGCTGATCTGATAAAAGGGTTTATGAGAAATTTTCTTTGACATGCATATAAATGAGCTCAAGTTAACTTTATTTTCCATCTTGCTAACCAGGATTTTGATATCAGACATCTCTCCCCATCTACAGTAATGTCTATAAAGTGGAAGCCTGTACAATAAAAGGTGTATCCAGTCATGATAACATTTCTAAGAATTTTCCATTTCCCCCCATATGACAAGGATTTGATGACATTAGCATCATTATTTTTTTTTAATGTTGGTCAAGAACATGACATTCCATATAAAGTAGAAAGCCCCATTTCCTCCTGCAAGAAATGAAAGAAAGACAGCCACCATGGGGAACAGTGTGAAGGTTCCTTTAAAAATAGAGTTACCATATGATCCAGCAATCCCACTCCTGGACATATAGCTGCAGAAAACTATAATTTGAAAATATACACACACCGCAGTGTTCATAGCAGCACTATTTACAATAGCCAAGACATGGAAGCAACCTAAATGTCCATCAACAGATGAATGGATAAAGAAGATGTGGTACATATACAAAATGGGAAGCCATAAAAAGAATGAAACAATACCATTTGCAGCAACATGGATGGACCTAGAGATTATCATAGTAAGTGAAGTAAGTCAGATAGAGGAAGACAAATACCATGTGATATCACTTACATGTGGAGCATAAAAAAATGATACAAATGAACTTATTTATAAAACAGAAACAGACTCACAGACACAGAAAACAAACTTATGGTTACCAAAGGGGCGGGATAAATTAGGAGCTTGAGATTAGCAGATATACACCACTGTATATAAACAAGATAAACAACAAGGTCCTACTGTATAGCACAGGGAACTATATTCAATACAACATTGTAAATCAATATTGTTCAATTAAAAAAAAAAGAAAAGAAAGAAAGAAGCAAGGAAGGCAGATTTTTTTTTAAGAATATGAGACCAGATATTCGATGGCAACTCCAGTCAACCACATAAGAACATGGTGATTAATTTACCTGGACATTTTCCTTCATATTTTGCAGATATTTTCCATCTCCATTTTTATTTACTAATATTGCAATGACTTCAGTGTAGTGCCACCACATGCTAATTTTATCCAAGTAACATGTAATTAACCCCTCTAAGTCATCATCAAACATGGTAACATAGAATAGACCTAATTCCAATCTCAGGATGACTAGAGTATCACATTGTAGGGCATCTGATAAAAGTAAATTTAACTTAGTCTATAATTCTTCCACTGTTTACCTCATGGTAGCAAGTACAGTAACAGCAGATGTGATTATTTTAAGGTCATCATAGTCAGGGATGTTTATTTTTTTCTGTTAAAAGGATGGGTGATGTTTTTACACTGTTTCTAATGGGCTAGTCTCTTCTTACTTTTTATAGACTTCAAGAAAATCATTAGAGATGTCAGTGAATTTGTTAGCAAATTCTCTTCAGGTCTCAAGGTCCATATTTCCCAAGTTGGAAACTTCTATACATATCCATTTTTCTTAGCACTTCAGCCCCATTTGCCTCTTTTAATCAATAAGCTATATTGACAAAATTTTAATTATTCCCAGAATGTGCACATCTGTTTTGATTTTTCTTATTTTCCTTTAGAGAACAAAATGTGTCAACTGGTTTAGTAGCTTACTTTGCTCCCTCTTTGAACTTCAGCTTTCTCCTCTAAGACAAAATAGTGTCTAACTTATTGATTCATTTGCAAAGAGAAATTTTTTTTAAAAATCAAAGAGTGAAACGAAATATCTAGCTCTGTCAACAAGTAGGCAAAGATGTAAAAGGCAGTATAATTGGCTTGAAAAACAGTTGTCTTATTTTAAGCAAACTCACATTGGAAAAGGCACTTCATAATTATAATTATGCATGAAAAGTACAGCAACCACCCAGGGTTATCTAAATGTGCCTGACTCTCAATGCTCCTTCATGCAAATAATAAAACCACCACTTCTGTGAACTCGCAGGCAATGCTGACCCATTCAGCGTGCTAAGAAGTCAAGTGTTTAACTATCTTCCTGTTCCATGATTTCAGCCAGGTTAACATCTATCTGAAAAACCCAAGGGATTCTGCCCAAATTAACTTACGATTGCGTATTTACATTCTCATTTTTCTCATAGTTTTATTTTACTGGTGTAATTGAGATGTAATAAATGTAGGGCATGTTGCAAAAGAAAAGCAGGTGAATAAATACCTCCAAATCCAGCTAGAGGAGACCCCCTTTCATCTCAGCCTACTGCTAAGGAAATACATTAGATCCACATTTTCTGAACTCTCCCATCTAAATTGATAAAACTAAGAAGGGATGTGGCATACCCAACTACAGAGTATTAGTTTAGGAAGACCAAAATCAATCTAAAAGAATAACATCTTTCAAGTTAAAACACACACACACACACACACACACACACACACACACACTCACAAACATTTTCTTCAAAAGATAATGGCAACAGGGAGAAAATAAATTAGATGTGATGGTTCCACTTCTGGGACTCTATACTTTTAAATTCTAAAACAATGAGGCAAATATTTAGGGCATACAAACGAGTGGAGTCACGATAACCGATAGACTACATCACGTACTAAGGTCGTTAAACTTAGCTTTTAGAATTATAGAAATGATATTCTACCCTCATTTTGGACAAGATTGATTTTCCAGTATATAAAGGCTGAAAAAGAATAAGAAATAAGAAGCACAAAAGTACTTACAACTGATCGGATGTTATTTTCTTTCACCAGTTTCAGAGATGATTTATAGCAATTTGCAAGGTCTTCCTTGTGGGAACCATTAATATGGCCTCTGGCTATTGGTCCTACGGTATGGATGACATCTGTAAATGCAAAAGGAAGGAAAAATAGGATAAGCAAGATATTTTTCACTTTTCACATAATTGGTGCTTTATTTATTTTAGGTATTTGTGTTGGAGCTTGGAGACAAGCAAGCTAAGAAATACTGATGATGCAAATGCTTCTCTGGTAAAAGATTTTAGATAGCACAGCTTTTTAAAGTAGGCAATTTTCCAGGAAGGTGATAATTGTGAAAAGGAATCCCCTACCAGTAAATTGTTCCATTGCTACTGGCCAGATCCAAGCATAACAGATTATAATATAAGGTGTGAATAATTGGCACGCTGGCAGAAGACAAATCCTCAGTGGGAAATAAACTGAGAAATAGTTGCCTACAAAATGAACATTCTGAATTGACGTGGGAAGGAAGTACCAATGTTACACATCACTTTACTTGTAAATAAGACAATAGTATCAGGCATTGTACACAATAAAGAAGGGCAAGTTTCTGGAAATATGTCAAAAGAATTTATAATAATCAGTAATAACACTAAAAGGGTTATTTTTTAATTTAATTTATTTTTTAATACAGCAGGTTCTTATTAGTAATCTATTTTATACATATTAGTGTATACATGTCAATCCCAATCTCCCAGTTCATCACACCACCCCAGCCCCCCGCTTTCCCCCCTTGGTGTCCATACGTTTGTTCTCTACATCTGTGTCTCTGTTTCTGCCTTACAAACCAGTTCATCTGTACCATTTTTCTAGATTCCACATATATGCGTTATAAAAGGAATAATTTTTAAACATCCCTACCAATTGACAATGCAGTCTACTGGTCCTCACACATGTGAGGTATGCTGGGGATAATGGTTCCTAATAATTACTTAACTTCTATTTTTCACTATATTAAAACTTTCAAAAATCAATCTGTACTTTTCATCCTCTATTTATATTTAAAACACAAAATTAAAATTTTTGTTTTGGCATATAAAACCAGCCATTGTGGTATACATAAACATTTAAGTTTAGGAACTTAATTAAATAGAACTGTCCTCATTTTAAGTCAATAAAGGTTGTAAGAAATAAACCAAATTTTAATCCAAATTACTTGAAAATTCCTTGTAACTCCTGCTTCTCAGTCTTATCTGTTAATCTGGATTATAAACTCATTTAAATGATGTGAGTAACAATAACTAATCAACTTTGATCAAAAAAGAAATTCGGTCATTAGAATATTATAATGAAAATAAATGACTTGCTTTGGCTAATCAGTACCACTTAATTTCAAAAACAGTAACAAGAGAATAAGAATGTTTTACCAAAATGCGACTATGGAATAGTTTTAAATTGTATATGAAATTTAAATAGCAGAAAATAAATCACTAAGAGAAAGATCTTTGTTAATTGTCTGCTAAATGTCGAGAGTATTATTTAATGTTGAGAAAATCCCCAAATGTTGATTTCAACTTTTAACGACTTTAAGCAGTATTTAAACCCTTGTCAGATAATGTTGAAGATGATATCTTGTGATCAAGATAGGCAGAAACCTCATTAGTGAGTTTATGCAGATGTTATTTCACAGACAAACCTGGCTTTAAAGTGAGAACCGCTACGACATATTAATAGAATGAGAGGATAAAGGGAGATTAGGTTGTATTTAGCAAAAAACAAAACAAAACCGCACAGACACACACACACACACTAATATTTCTTTTGTAATAACAAATAAGAATTGCAACAGGATTTCCCAAAGCAGGTTCAGTAAGATATGGGTTTAAAGGTCAATTAAACTTGGGGATCACCAGGTGAGATTAAGCCAATCAGTTACCTTAGTGTAGGGTTCCTCTGGACATTTAGGATACTACAATGAATCGTGAGTCTCCACAAGGGATGGGGGTGATGAACACAGAATGCTCTGTTTCCAAAATACATTTGACTAAACCTAAGGTCTGCAGAGTCCCTCATGGGCCTAAGTTTCCACAAATTAACCTGTGCCCTGTTATTCCAGGGCAATTTTGGCAACCCCCCCCACCTTGCCATTGTTGAAGGTGAAATCTATGTTTTTTGTTTTTTTTTTGTTTTATTTGTTTTCTTAAACCTCATTCCCATTGCCTCTGTCCATCAAATACCATAGAAAAGAGCAACAGGATATGACCTTGGTTTCCTTATTTTGTGGATGGAGAAGGTCAAGAATAAATGCCTCTTATCCAGGTCATAAAGATGTGTCTACTTTTGCCAAGTGAACACAGGGCTTAGGGTCATTAATGGGAAGAACAGAGAGAGAGAGACAAGTCCGTAAGGGCAGGAAATAATGACATAATAAATAAATGTTTCCTTTGCTTTCTCCCTTAGCCACCTTTCTCCACAAAACTTACATGGAATTTTTGAAAAATTATTCCTTGCATTTCTTCAGTTCTCCATTTAATTTAAGTCTGAGGACAAACAGCCAATAAAAGAGCATCCTCAACATCAAAATATTGATCTCTGTTGGTTATGCTCTGTATTAAATTTACAGCATCCAAGATCAAGTGTTATTATCGACCAATATCACAACCTCTCAGATCCACAAACCTGGAGGTGAATCAACGTAAGGCTTGAAAGGAAATTTTCTTCATTATTTTAATTGTTTATAGTACTTATGGGTGACTCTTTCACACCAAGGAGTTCCCCCTTTTCCTGTTATAAAATTCAGTCAGGAGGCCTGCCTTCTGATTCCAGCTCCAGCCCTGACTAGTGGAGTAATCCACATGAAGCCATCCTTTCATTGGTCCCTGCCTTGGTTTCCATATCCACAAAATGAATCAGCTGCTTAGATGATCCCTGTGGTCTCTTCTGTGCTTGTGGCATCATTAACATTTAACCTTGTAATGAAGACAGATGGAGTACAGAATGATGTCTGGGCAGTTAAAAGGACTTTAAACACTGTTAAGTGGCTCTCAAGCTTTTTGAGTATAAGGATCCTCTTTTTCATATCAAAAGTCTTATGGTCTACCCCTTCACAGTAGTAGTTTCAAAATCCACTGATGGAGAACAAGTTAGAGAAAAACAGCTATTAAAACTTCAATGATGCTTTGTATTAATTTACATTTTATTAAACACAATACAATCTTCAGAGTGGACATATGCATGTGAGATACACGAGATACATGCATTCAATTTATGGAATTATCTTGCACATGAATTTGTGGATTCCATGGTATAAATAAAATAATGTAAATAGTAGTGTTTCATCTGATGCCTGGTACATGCAGACACTCAAGAAATGCTAATTATCAGCAGCAGCGGCATCCCAGGCATCCTGAGCACACAGGCAGGAATGGCAGTTACCATCTTTCCTCTGGTGTGGAAACAGCACTAGACTGTAAGCCCTAAGATCTGATTATAATTGTCAGAAGTCCCAGATCTGTCACTAACCAGCTGTTGACCTTGGGCAAGTCATTCTTCTCTTTGGGCTTTGGTCTTAAAACCTAAAAGAAGGAGTTGAATAAGATGGCCTCTAATATTCTTTGCAGCTCTCAAATGCAATCCCTCTTCTACATGTCTATCAAGAATTAAGCTATAGGTTCTGAGTAGTCTAATTCACTATTTTCCAGACAAATGAACATCTGTCATGGTTCAATTTTCTCCAACATGCTTATACAATGAAATGCAAACTGGCACCATTCCCAGAGAGAGTGGTTTAACCATATCTTTCCAAATTACAAATGTAGACTCCTTTTGGTATAATAATTCTATTTCTAGGAATGTATTCTGTGGATGATATGCTTGGAGACAACCTAAATGTCCATCAATAGGGGACTAGCGAAATAATTGTACATTTATACAATGAAACATTATGTTTCTGTAAAAAGGACAATGAAGGTATTTATGTATGAATATGGAAAGATATTCAGGATATATTACTATGGAAGAAAAAGAAAGAAACAAAGAAATAGAGAGAAAGAGAGAGAGAGAGAAGGAAGGAAGGAAGGAGGGAAGGAAAGGAGGGAGGGAGGGAAGAAGGAAGGAAGAAAGGAAGGGAGGAAGGAAGGAAGGGAGGAAGGAAGGAAGGGAGGGAGGGAGGGAGGGAGGGAAGGAGAGAGGGAAGAAAAGAGATGCAGAAATGTTAAGCATGGTACCATTAGTGTAAAAATACCTCCACAGGTGTAGAAAAGAATGCATATTTGTTTTAGTTAATATATGCATAAAATATCTCTGGGAGGATAAACAAGTAATTAACAGCAGTGGTTAACCTATGAAAACTACAAGGATAGGGCCAAATATGGGAAGAAGACTTTTCACTGTTTACTAATATTTTTGATGTTCAAATTATGTGAATGTGTTACCTATACAAAAATTAAATTCAGTATTAAAACAAAGATCATATGGTTAAACCAAGTTCCTGAATTCCATCTTCCATATTCCTACAACATATAAAGACTGTTAATGTGCTTTCTAAAGATGATCTTATATCACTATAAATAAGAAAATACACTTAAAAATATTTACATAATTTCAAGGGATTTAAAATAATAACTCCACTAGGTATATTTTTCTTTTATTTTGCTACTCTCAATAATCTCTTTATATAAAACAATTATTTTCAGATAAAAGTAGGGTTTAAATGGTAGGAAAAATGCATTTTTTACCTATATGGCTTATATCTATATTTAAAGTTTTACTATAATTTTAATATGCAAACTGAGTCCTAGATACCTTACAGTGAAAATGTAGGACAGGAACATATTTCTCAGGTATCTCAGTTACCAAAGAATTTTGTATAATGGTCAAGAATTTTTAGAGATGAAAAGGACAGTAGAGAAAATTTAATCTATTTTCCCTTGCTCAATGGATCCATAGGAGAAAGAATTATGCCCAAAGTCACAGATCAATGTGGGGAGACACACTATCACAGAGACAATATGATTATGAATAAACTTTTCCCAGTGTGGTTACTTATTGAAGGAAATGGCATACATTTGTATATATAAAGTTTGTCATGCTTATCATGAATTCCATTACTTTAGCCTCATACTTTGTATACATGCAAATTCTGATTGGCTATTGCTGTGCAAGAAATTATCCCAAAACATGATAACTTAAGACAACAACAACGCTTTATTATTTTTATGGCTTTTCTGGATCAACAATTCTGAAATGGCTCAACTAGGGGGTCTGGCATGGAGCCTCTCATATGGTTGTAGTTGGGTAGTGGCTGGCAGTGGAATAGTGTGGGTTCCAGCAGCTAAGGGCCGGCTGGCCAGACATCTCTCCCTCTTGCTGTGGTCTCAGGGACCGGCCAGACATCCCTCCCTCTTCCTGTGGTCTCAGGGACTTTCCATGGGGGCCAGTTTGGGTTTCCTTATGGAAGCCTCAGAACAGTCAGCTTGCTCACATGACAGCTCAGGGCTCCAAGACCAAGTGCGCCAGAGGTGGAAGCTGTGTTATCCTTTCTATCCCAGACTTGGGAGTGACACAGTGTTACCACCACTGTACCCTGATTGGTTGCAACTGTCACAAAATTCCACCCATTTCAAGTGGAATCATACAGACTTCACCTCTTGATGGGAGAAGTAGCAAAGCATCTGTGGACATGTTTTAAAACGGGCACAATGAAGGATTCCCCAGACACCTGGGGCTTTTTGGGGGTTAGCATGTTTATCAAATACCAAGTGTTGTGGTAGATAAATAAGATATCATAGGAAAAACTGATATGATTATTTCCATGCAGTCATTCATGAAAACAGTATGGAGGTTCTTCAAAAAATTAAAAATAGAACTACCATATGATTCAACAATTACACTTCTGGGTGTTTATTCAAAGGAAAGAAAAACATCTCAAATAGATATCTGCACCCCCCTGTTCACTGCAGCATTATTTACAACAGCCAAGATATGGATATAACCTAAGTGTCCATTGATGGATGAATGGATAGAAAAAATGGGTTTTATATATATAAACAGTGGAATATTATTCAGCCATAAAAGTGAAGGAAATTCTGCCACTTGTGATAATATGGATGGGACTTGAGGGCATTATGCTAAGTGAAATAAGTCAGAGAGAGGAAGACAAATACTGTATGATCTCACTTACATGTAGAATCCAAAAAGAAAAAAAACAAAAACAAAAACCCAGCAAACTCATAGATGCAGAGAACAGATCGATGGTTGCCAGAGGCTGGGGGCAGGAGGGGATGCGTGAACGGATGAAGGAGGTCAAAAGGTACAAACTTTCAGTTATAAGATAAATAAGTCCTGGGAATATAATGCACTTTATGGTGACTATAGTTTCTAATACTATATTGTATATTTGAAAGTTGCTAAAAGAGTAGATCTTAAAAGTTCTCATCAGAAGAAAGAAATCTATTTCCAGTATGAAGTTCTCAGACCTATTATCTTAATAAGTCAACTGCTGATTTAATTTAAAAATCACAGCTAGAGAAAGACTGAATATGAAATTAATATGCTTATCAATTGTAAATACAATCTAACTTGGAGATCACAGTACGCTTGTAGCTCCTAGACAGAACTGCCTAGCCCAGCACTAATTTTGTTGTTTCTTCTGTCTTAAAGTCTGGCAGGAACTTGTACGCAAAGGAAAGGGCAGGGATGGCTGTTACAGAATCAGCATCGTATCTCACTGTGAGCAATGAAAATCAGGTTGTTTCCCGGAAGTGTCCAGCTCCACATTCCAGAAAGGAAGAGCAGCCTTCATGCACCTGAAGCCCTTTCTTACACAACTGAGGAAAGCCAAGAAAACAGCAATGTGGTCTATACATTTAATCAACATCTCAAATGCAAGCCCTGGAAGAGGTATGCAAAATGGGATGGCAGGTCGTTTCGTACTTTATCTGACTAAAGTGTGGCAAGACAAATCGAGCCTGATTTTGTTCATCTGTTTCTGAAATCAATCAGCCTATAAATCAGCTCTTTTGTTTTGAAGCTATAACCACCACCTTATGCTCCCCCACCTCGTTCTATCCTGGGAAATTAGTCTGAAGTCTATAGAAAAGGAGTGTAGGACGGAAGATTGTCTTTGAAGGGGGTGCCGGAGGGAGCATGCTTTCATTTCCAAATGTGTAAATTGAAAAATGTGCAATTGGAATGCCAAATAAATATTGAAAGAAGGAGAATCATTTACTAAGATTTGATCGGACTTCCGCGTGATAAAACAAATGCAGCAAAAACATTCTGCGAAAAAATATTAGCATAATGAACTTTAAAACAACTGAGGGAATACATATAGGTTGCTCTCATCGTTTTCCATCTGAGAAGCAACTGTGCTACATTCAAACTGTTAATGAAGAGTCAGACCAGGAGTAGAATCAATTACACGTTGCTTTCATTCACTCCACTCTTGTATTCATAAGCATAATCGGTCCATCTAACAGACTGCATAATGATGTTGTGCCCTGTCAATCATATTCAAATTGCATGAATTTTAAGGAGAAAAACCAATGCACGGAATTAAATTGATTTTCTTTTCTAGAGCTACAACCACAAAACCAAGCACTAAAAGTATTATTTGCAAATCTTACTGGCCAATTTATATGATAAGCACCACCAATCTGCAACCTGAAACAGAATACTTGAAGTTCGGTTAACGGGAAATTGAATTACCACCTGATAGCATTACAAAGTAAACGCTGTCTTTTTTCTCCATATAGGTCAATGTTTTCAGATACACATTTTCAGAGCTTGTTTTTATTATATTTCAAGAAACACTCAATTGTCCATAAGATGTTCCTTTTCAATCTACAGCAGACATCAGTTAGATTGTATTTCAGCTGCAGCATGTTTCTAAATTTGGGTTATTCTCTCATACATTTCTTCAGCTGCATGTTTGATTTCTTTCCATGTTTAGAAAGACTAGTCATACAGCTTTGTGCATGAGTTTGGGATAAACCAGCCCTTAACAATGTTATTTTCTAGTGCATTTTCCTTTGAGTCTGTGAGTTGAGCCTGTTTTGTTAGTTTTCCCTCCAGGGTTCTTGGTTATAAAGGGCTTCTAGTTCACCCTAGTTCACCTCTCTTAGCCTCCTTGGTGCTGTGGTTCCCTAAATAAAATGTCTACGTCTATGTCTATGTCTAAGATTAAATACACAGTAGCTAAACACCATTTGCATTTTACAGCTGATAAAGGCACACTGAATGCACTGTCAAAGCTTGAAGGAGTACACCCAGCTCAGTCTGAGGTTTGAATCCCATTTTTACATTAAAATGTGACAGTGTTGCCATGTTCCGGGCATCTTGTGCTGACAATATGTTTCATGTTTCATTGACTTCAAAGTTGTGAAGTTTTAAGCTTAAGTTGTGAGGGTCAAGTTTTAAAATAATACTTGAGCAATTTCTACCAAAATGTTATCCTCCGTATTAAAAAAAAAAAAAGAAAGAAAGAAGGAAGGGGCAAAGCTCATTTTAAATTTTTTACTAGCTCTACCTCTTCTGCCAAAGGTTTATTTTAGGTCAGTCCTATTGATGGGACTGTGTCTTATTTCAACTGGACACGTACACATAAGGGTCTATTTGCAATAATATAGATTGAAATTTGTATAAAAGGGATATCCTGTGGTCAGCCATTTATAGAATCTTGGAGATTCCACAGGGTATTGGGGGCATCTGCATTACAATAGTGTTATTTCCAACAGAGAGGGGTCTCAGAGAGACTGTGGGAAGCTGAATTTTCTGCAAAATTCCAGCATTTCACCATCATTTTAGAATGAACCAAAAGAGAACACATCCTAGAAGGAAGTGAGTCAAATACATGGCATTTTTAATACTTCAATAGCAGGGGTGAGAGGAGGTGGAGGTCCAGATAGACAATATGACTTTTTCAAGGAAAATAATAATAAGATCTTTGTTCTGGTTCAAGGGATGGATGGCAATTGGCAGCCTTTTCAGAGAGATGCAAAACCAGTACTTTATGAAGACACAAGGGGAAAGTAGGCTTTAAAGATTCTATGTAGTGAGTAAAAATAAATGAACGTCAGTCCCCTCCGCAGGGTAACTCTACAAATGTGCAATCTAGGCTGGGACTGAAGTGCAGAGGGGTCAGTGTGCTTGTTTGTCAACAACCTTCCTTTAGAGCTCCCTTGCCACCACAAGTATGGACTAGAAAAGCTTTTTTGCAATCATTCACTTAGTCATTAATTCTCTCCCTTTTTAAATAAATAAATCCACTAAGTGCCAGGTACATAAGGTAATTGCTCTGTTCACTCACACCAAACAGGTCTTGTGTTTTATCTGACTACAGGCCTTTCCTAGTGTCAAGAGAACCCCTCCATCCTTGCCTCTCAAAATCCTTCCATCCCATGAAACTCAAAAAGAATTGACCTTCCTTGAAGATATGATCCATGAACCCCACTACATGAACTAAACTGAACTCAGTTCTCCTCTTCTGGTCTCCAATAACACTTCCGCTTGACCATTTACATGACTTTTAACATGAACATTTCTGTACACACAACTAAGAAGATTCCATCAGTCAGAGCTCTCCAGTAACACAGCATTCTGCCTGAGGAGGCAGGGAATTTCCTGTCCTCAGAGGCAATCAATATGACTATGTATGCATCGAGATTCCTTCTAACTCTGTGATGTTATTCTGTGTTTCCTGTCTTCATGTAGAGACTACGCTTCCACAGCAGAAAACATGACCAATCTATGTCTGAGTCTCCTGCAAAGCCAAGAACTCTATGGGAACAATTGCCTAATAAATAATTAGTGAATTTGTGAGTGATTCAGTAAAAGTTGGCCTGATATAATCAATCTAATCAGAGATGATAAGCTGGATTATAGAAAACAATGAGGTGAAATGGACAGACTAGACTGAGCAAGCAATGGAATGTAGTTTGACTGGTTCAGATCATTCAACATAAATTTTTATAGAACTAAGAATCTGTTTCTTCACAGAAAGACTCAGCAAAGCCTGATCAAAGATTTCCTAATAAATGCACTACAATTAAAAAAAGAAAAACACACACCCACACACACACAATTCTAATACCATCACACTTTTTAGTAAAAGCTATAAGATTCTTTCCCAAGACTTCCAACAGAAAAAAAAAAAAAGTGTGCAGTGACTCCTTTGCCTTTTTCTGCAAGAGATAATTAAATGCATTTTAAAAATGTGTCACTTCCCTCATCTGCACATGGTTCATTTTAGAATAAATTGGCTTTGTTCTAGAGATTGGTTTTGGCTCTCAAATCACAAAATGGAAAATTGCAGATTCTCTACATGTCTTCTCAAAAAATTAATGGGATCACTTTTTGCATTTCTTTAAAAAGTGACATTTGGGTATAATGAACCCACCTCTCCATCAAAATAAACCAGGTTTAATTTCTCCCTGAGACCAGTACATTCATAAGACACCACTGGACTACAGCTACTCCATACATTTACACCTGTACTCTTTTGGGTGGCACTTTCATGGTATAAACATCCTCACAAGGCTCTACACCTAATTTTCTAGAGGAACACTTGTATTTAGAAAAGACAACTAAGAAGGACAGAACATTTTAAGAATTAGATTAACATTGATTCTAAAAGAAAGAATACATGGAAATTTCTATACTGTGAAGTTGCATTTTTCATGAGTTCACTTATACAAATTCAACAATATGAACAAGGGGTTAGGAGGAGTGAGAATGACAAAACATTTAAATAATAAGGACTATTTCACTAAACATTTCCACAATGAGTGTTTGCTCTAGCATGAACATGAACTTACATTGCTGGACTCCAAGAGATCAGACTGCATTCCCACCTACCTCTCAGACATGATTGGCTCTGTGCAAAATAGAAGCTGTTTTCAAACTTTTTGGTTTTGGAACCTCTTTACACTCAAAAATAACTGAGGACCTGTGAGAGCTTTTGTTTTGGTGGGTCATATCTATCACACAAGAAAACAAAAGCACATATACAATTAACTATCAGGAAAATGATGCTATCACATGTCATGTAACCTCTGGAAAACTACACTGCACACTCAAGAGAGAAAGAAAGTGAAAAATGCAAATAATCTCTGAATATTATTATGAACATGGTACTGACCTCACAAATCCCCTGAAAGAGGTATCCCTAAATCACGCTTTGAGAATTGCTACACTAGAGCTTCTTTCTGTGCAGATCTAGTAACTAAAAATAAATATCCCCACTTCTAATGGAAAATTGGCACCATTAACTACTTCATCTGGTTCTCAGGTTTGAAGAAACAGTGATCTCTTTCAACTCTATAGGGAAAACCAGACGTACTGGTCTTGTTAAGAAATGGTATTTCTCTGTTTCAACTTTTGTATGAGTTAAGGGATTTTAAAAGAGTAATCTTAACTGAATGCAGTTTTTGTCTTTTGGGTATAAAGATTCTCAATCTTCAGAACTTAATTTCTCTTTCCACTTCTGTGAGACAGTGATCAGATCATTTCTACTCGCCAACTGCTTGAGAATAGAGATGCTCTTCTTAAATAAGCAGTTTCCTTATTTAAGACTAGTCCAGATCTAGTAACTAAATATAAATATCCCCTAAATATAAATATCCAGTCCTAGTAACTAGGACTCAAGGAAGAAAGTCTAAGATGACTGCTACCAGATCAGTTGATTCTAGTAGAGAAGAAAATGGCAGGCACAGCTTTTTAAACAAGAATTCTACCAGACATCACAGGATAAAGCAAAGACGGATCCTTCAGGATCATGCATTCCCAAGAGAAATCATGACAACGGTTTCCTTCCTTGTGCTTCCTTCTTCATAGAATGAGTTGGAAGCTACTAAAGGGAAGGAGACCAGCTAACATTAAACTAGGTTGGCAGGAATGAGAAAAGACACAGATAATTCAGGAAACTTAAAGGTTCTGGCCAATTTTGATGATGGTTTCAAGGTGGGTGGGAGAAAAGAAAGGGAAGAGTCAAAATTCATCCAAAGTAACTCCACTCTGGGTGACTGAGGGGACGACAGAAATGGGGAAATCAGAATATATAGTAATTGAGGCCCAACTTATTGTAGTGCTTGTCAAGTCTTCTAAAAATCTATCTTTAACATAAAAATAAAATGCAGAAAGGGGACAAAAATAAGAGAAGAATTAGCAAGACAAACAAACAAAACTTGTACAGTTGAAGGTAACTAACTTTCCTGTATCAAGGTACTTTTTTTTTCCTTCTTCCTTGCCTATTTGGGTCTGACATAGAATCACTCAGGGGAAGACAAAATATCACTGAGCCTTTCAAACATGATTCATTGTGAGGCTAAGATTCAAAGAGGTAACATGTGCCTCTGCAAGATTATTTAGTGGAAACCATTAATGTAAAACCACTCAAAGAAAACCAAGAGATCTTTCCATAGTAAGTCTGATGCTAACAATGGAATGTTTGCCTGGAAACTTTGATAATTAAGCAATGAATACCAGATTTTAAAAGAAAGAAATACATGTAAATAAATAAATAACACCTGGTGATTGATTCTCTAGCAATATACTAACGTGTAGGCCAATGAATAAAAATTCCAATTTTTATTTGGAAATGGGGTCATTATCATATGATAATATGATGAGAGAAACAGGCAGAGTAAAAGAATGGGTAGTTTATTATGAGTAGGAAAATATTTTCTATTATAGAGAAGTGTCTAAAGATGGTCACTAGAATGTGTAATTATAATCAGATAGAATGATATCAGGGTACTATTACTCAGCCATGAAAAGAAATGAAACTGAGTTATTTGTAGTGAGTTGGATGGACCTAGAGTCTGTCATACAGAGTGAAGTAAGTCAGAAAGAGAAAAGCAAATACTGTATGCTAACACATATATATGGAATCTAAAAAAAAAAAAAAAAAAAAAAATGGTTCTGAAGAACCTAAGGGGCAGGACAGGAATAAAGACACAAACGTAGAGAATGGACTTGAGGACACAGGGAGGGGGAAGAGTAAGCTGGGACGAAGTAAGAGAGTGGCATGGACAGATATATGCTACCAAATGTAAAATAGATAGCTAGTGGGAAGCAGCTGCATAGAACAGGGAGATCAGCTCTGTGCTTTGTGACCACCTAGAGGGGTGGGATATGGAGGGTAGGAGGGAGATGCAAAAGGGAGGAGATATGGGGATATAGGTATACGTATAGCTGATTCACTTTGTTATAAAGCAGAAACTAACACACCATTGTAAAGCAATTATACTCCAATAAAGATGTTAAAAAAAAAAAAGAAAAGAAAAGAAAAAAAAAAAAGAATGATACCAGGAAAGAGCAAGAAAACAAGTCTTCACATACGAATGGAAAATCCCACTCATGAACTGGGTAAACTTGTGGGAAGTTTACCCACAAGTTTTTACTGGGAAAAGTAATTTTACCTTTCCTCTCCTCTCTGTAAAAACAGAATAATATTTATTTTTCAAGTTCATAACGGGGAATAAATTAGCCATTATATGTGAAAGCATCAAGCACAGTACCTGGCATGTAGTCGGTGAACTCTAACTTGATTGATTATCGTTCGTACTTGTAGTTAATTGTATTCACAGTGTGCGTAAATAGGATAACAATAAGCTCTTTCATATTTAATCAGTATTTCATCATTACACTCTCAAAATTCATAACTATTCATAGAAACTGATGATGTCAGAATTTATATTTTACTGGCTTCTTTGCTTCTACTATTTCTTGGATCCCTGGTTTTCTCTCTCTTAAACTCCTTTTTTTTCTTTTTTTTTCCTCAAATATTTGGGTAATTCTTTCAGAGATGGTCTGTAGCTGGGAATTTTCTAAGTCACTGGATTTTCAAAAGCTTTTAGTTCATTCTCATTTCTGAATGTTAGTTTTCCAGCATATATGACTCTAGGTTCAAATTAATTTTTCTCTCAGAATTTTGACGATTTTGCTTCATTTCCTTCTACCACGAGAAAAAGCTAGTTTGATTTTTACACCTCCATAAGTTGAGCTGGATTTCTTTTCCTCTCCAGAAGTTTTAGGAACTTCCAATTTATACTTGGAATTCTTAATTCTGTCTAGGTTCTTTTAGGACAGGAATTCATTTTTCCCTTTTAGTTATGAAGTTATTACTACTCTTTCCTTTTCTCCATTCATTCTATAAGTCTTAATAGATGGGTTGTATATGTCTGGGAGTAAATCTCAATTGTTTTTACTTTCTCTTAAATATAATATTTTATCTGCTGCACATTCTAGACTATTTCCTTGACTTATTCTTTGCATCAGTAAGTTTTCAGCTGTTTCCTTTCCATTATGCATCCCTTCATTTGAAATTTCTGTTCTTGTTTTAACTTCCTGGAATTTTTATTTCTCCCTCTCTTGTTAGAACATCTTTTTCTAACTTCTACATGTATTGAATATAATTCTTTTCTCTAACAGCTTTTTTACTGGATATAAATCCTTTTGTTGTCCAGGCTAATACTCTGTTATAGCTATCTCTCAGTGGATCTGAATTCACTTAACATACACCTTCACACTTTTTTTTCTTGATACTTCTAGAGACCCATACAAATTATATGCATTTTCTTCACATTGTTATTTATAATGCAAATAATTAATCCCTTGTCAGTGCATCTCTAATAAGAAAGAAAAGTATTTGTAATGTTGTAATTGATGACTGAATTATATAAATAGACATTTTAACAAGGAATGTATTTCTCATGCAGCTAACAAAAGGATTATAGAAATTGCTAAGATCTTCACAGTTTTTTTTTAATGTTAAAAGGTATGATTTTATTTTCCCAACATGATAAAACAGAATATGCTTCCAAATTGCAAATACACACACACACACAAACACACAGGAAAAAATAAAGAGAAAAAAAGGAATATATTCGGTGTTTTCCTGACTCAAAACATATCCATCCACATCATTCTAGCTATTTCATAGTGCTTCTTTTAGAACTGATGACAACATTCTAAACCAGGCCTATTTTAGACCCCATTTTTAATAAATATTATATGCTTTAAATAAAAATGGATTACATGTTTTCCAGAAGAGAATAGTTCAAATTTGAAGAGTTGTTTTTAGATACCTAATTATTATGCATTAATTACAAATCCTATTTAAACTACTTAAACTAAAAGCGATATTTATTTTTACCTTCACTAGTAGATCTATATGCCTTGTTACACACTTAGCTGTCCAGAGACATTTAAAGCAGAAACGTATCAAGCAGCTGAATTATTTTCTAAAGCATCCTTGCAGTGCAGCATTTTGAAAACACAGAAGACAACATCAATAACATGTTTTGATAGGGTTTTAACAATTTTACGGCTTATTTCATTCTGAAAGACTAATGTCTTAGTTCTCTCTACTACAGTAAATGGACTGCAAGACACTGCTGTATAATAAAGCACAACAAAATTAACCTTTCTAATGGAATTATCATTGACAATTTTATTGATGAAATAGTACAAAAGTTTCCATAGGATTGAACCAAATATCTTTTGTTATTTTTTGCCTTTTAATGTTCTTATTAAATGGAGAAAAAGTCATAAAGAACACACAGATGCAACCAATTTATAGAATTTCATGAAGACAACTTTGGCCCCTTTCCAAATGTATACTCTGGGCCTAAGAATCTATCCATGAGGTAGGAATCCCTGGGATTCCCTCAGAGCCCTCACTTAGGTTCTAGAAGCTTGTGAAAGGCCAAAGCCTGCACGTGCTGGAAGCAAATGATGGCATTCCTCTAAATGGCTCAAGTCACCACTGTCCTGGACACAGCCAGAGAAGAATGAGGCCGTATCTGGTCTTGGCCTGGGAGCTGGAGTAAACACACAAGGTTAAAGGAGAAATAAAAGGTTTTTCCTGTTGTTGAAAGAGAAAATTTCCCTTGGACTTTTCTTGTGCTAGAAAGAGCAACTTCCTTCCCAGGACATGGCTGATGGTATTTGCAGCTTCTGATAAATCTGGCTTTATCATATCGTTCCCGTGAAAGCTCTATGGGCTCATCAGAGGTATATGGCCTATCACAAACCACAAACTTTTACTGATATCTTCCTCATTATTCTTTATGACATGCTCCTGCCAACTTGTATGAATGCCTTCACTCAAGGAATAAGGCTTAGAACCAGAGGAGCCCACACCCTGGACATACAGTCCCTCCTATGCCAAGGCTTTGGTTTACCTTCACTTTTATGGGTTTCGCTTACCATGAATTTTCCTACCCAGGGTGAACTCTATGTTAGAACCCTTGACTGAAAATAAGAGACCTCTGAAGGCAGTTCTTTGGCAGGAAGACCTCCCTGTAGATATTGCTTTTGGCTACAGGCATGCCCTTGTTGGGTGCCCTCACTTAATCCTAAACTCTTGTTATGTCAACAAACCACCTTCTCCTTTTGCACCTCCTAAGATATCTGGGGCAGTGGTTCTCAAACTTGAGAGTACATCAGAATCATCTGGAGGGATTGTTACAACCCAGGTTGCTGGGTCCTACTCCCAGAGTTTCTCATTCAGTAGGTCTGGGATGAGGTGGAGGTGGGAACAAAGAATTTGCATTTCTAACAAGTTTCCAGATGATCCTGGTCCTGCTGGTCTAGGAACCACATTGGCCTAGGAACCAGTTATTAGTCTAAACCAATAGTGGCAACCTGTAGCTCTCTTACAAAAATTCTACCCATGATCTGCTACTTCAGTTTTGACTTGGCACCCAAGGGTCTGACCTTGATTTTTGCCAAATGGATTTACATACCAACTGCACCTCCAGCTATAATCTTTGGCTTATATATTGTGTTAATAACCATGTTCTGTTGACCTGTATGGCCTCTCCTGACCTGCCATGCTCACGTGTTACACACACTAATGACAATATATAGCTTTGAATGTTTGCATGTAGATAATACAAAAGCAAAACTTGTCCAATCTCAGCTCTAGTTCTCATAAATTATAGCAAAGAGCTACAAAGATAAGAACATTTTGGACAAATATTGTAGTACAAAGAGCTCATTCTGGATTAAATGTCAACAGAACATTAATAACATTAATTAAGGCATTGATTGAAATTATTTAAATTATAAGAAGATCAGGGTGTGTGCACAGTAACTGAGAACAGTGTTTAAAGCATACTTCTGAGTTAAGCCAAAGGACAAGCAGGCCAAATTGAAGAAGAAAAGTTCAGTTAAGTAAGTAATTTGATTTTGATTTGATTCAAGGAGGGGTCAATGAAAGGATTAAGAAATGGTTGGATAGAGACTGTTCTACAGAGTGAAGTAAGTCAGAAAAAGAAAAACAAATATCATATATTAAAGGATATATGTGGAATCTAGAAAAATGGTACAGATGAACCTGTTTGCAAGGCACAAATAGAGATGCAGACATAGAGAACAAACATATGGACACCAAGGGGGTGGGTGGGATGAATTGAGAGATTGGGATTGACATATATACACTAATATGTATAAAATAGATAACTAATGAGAACCTGCTGTATAGCACGGGGAACTCCACTGTACAGTAGAAAATAACACAACATTGTAAAACAACTATACCCCAATTAAAAAAAAAAAAGAAAAACTTATGTGAAATATATGTAAATTCCCATTTATCTCATGAGATTCCATGAATTTCTTAAGAATAAATTCTTCAGAGATGAAAAAAAAAAAAAAAAGAAATGGCTGGAAAGAAGATATATAAATGGCCAATAAGTACATGAAAAGATGCTTACCATCCTTAGTCATTAAGGAAATGCAAATCAAAACCATAATGACATACAACTTCACACCCACTAGGATGGCTATAATCAAGCCAGACAATAACAAGTGTTAGTGAGTATGTGGACAAATGAGAATCATCATACATTGGTGGTGGGAATGTAGATGTCACTTTGGAAAGCAGACAGTTCCTCAAAATATTAGATATAGAGTTACCATATGACCCAGTCACTCCACTCCTAGGTATCTACCCAAAACAACTGAAAACATACATCCATGTAAAAACTCATACACAAATATTCATAGCAGTATTATTTAAAACAGCCCCTAAGTGGAAACAACACAAATGTTATCAATTAATGAATGAATAACCAAAGGTATACCTAAAGAATGAAATACTATTCAGCCATAAAAAGGAATGAAGTACCGATACCTGTTATAACATGGATGAATCTTGAAGACATTACGCTAAGTGAAAGAAGCCAGTCACAGTAGGCCAAGCATTGTATAATCCCATTTATAGGAAATGTCCCAGCTGCCGAGGAGGGTTGGGTGGTAGGTGAACAGTAACTACTAAGGAGTACAGGGTTTCTTTTTAAGGTGATGAAAATATTCTGAAATTATATAGTGGTGGTGATGGTTGTACAACTCTGTAAATATACCAAAATCACCGAATTATACACTTAAGAAAAAGAAAGAAAGAAAGAAATGGTTTTGGAACATGCCAGGAAATTCAGGCATGGGGTAGTTAATACATATTTGGTAAATTGCTGTCTGAATACCTGAAATGGCTAATTAATTAATATTGACTGTGTCCAGAATATGCAAAATCATGAAAAGCAACACACTAAAATAAGACTTGGAAAATGGAGTTTGTCACCCCATGACATCTGTCTATGGGGGTACTTATTGTGCAACTGGGAAGGCTCAGGTTGAACTTTTCGATTAGTATCCCATAGGACATACCCTCTATGACTTCATCGCCTACCAACAACTATTAAAACATAGATTAGGAGAATTACTTGCCACTCAGAACTGCCCATGAATCTAAGGACTGAGAGCCACTTCCATATTTCAAAAAACTTGCCTGAATATTTCATTGCAAACTAGTCAATTGTCCAAGCACATAAAATGTATGTGAAGGTCATAAATAATAAGCAGAGGGAGATTAAACTCTGCTTGGTATCACAAACATTCAGTTCTCCATCAGATCTGAAGTCTTTAGATGTGGTCATGTTATCCAATCACAGGGCCGTCACCAGAATTACAAAGATGCCATACAAAGTATAATGTTTTGTTTCACAAATAAACTCTATGAAGAACCATCTTTTCATGAGAAGACTTAACTTCAAACACTTGTAGGCAAAAGTTACCATCTTCTTAGGAACTGAAGAAGAATCCTTCCCATATCCTTCTAGCAAGATTTTCAGAGTCTGTATGTTTTGGCCCTAGCTTTGTTTGCCTTCGTCAATAGGCAGACGTCAGAGGTTTTTAGGTGCATTTATACATACGCATGTACAGTCAGCCTCATGGACAGGCCAGAATAGATAACTCCATTATGTGTCTTAAGAAATGTTGTGGGGACTTCTCTGGTGGTCCAGTGGTTAAGAATCTGCCTCCCAATTCAGGGAACATGGGTTTGGTCCCTGGTTGGGGAACTAAGATCCCACATGCCGCAGGGCAACTAAACCCACGCATCACAATTAGAGAGAAGCCTGCATGCCGCAACTACTGAGCCCATGTGCTCTGGAGCCTGCACGCCACAACTACAGAAGCCCTTGTGCCACAACTAGAGAGAAGCCAGCCACAAAGAGCCCACACGCTGCAACGAAGACCCAGTGCAGCCAGAAAAAAATGTTGTGAAGATTCCTGCACTCACTGGTGAGGTGAGGGGTTTGGATACATCTTCCTCCCCATCTCTCCTCCAAATCTGGGCATAGCCTGTCCTATGAAAAGAGAAGATTGGACTTTCAGAGACACTGAGATTATACAAAGAAAATAACAGCTATTCTTCATTGAATTCTCACCATGTGGCAACTACTGCTCTAAATCTAAGGCTATTTTAATCTTTCCATACTTTTGGTATTCACCAAGACCTAGTGCTGAAAACATGCATAAAAAAGCAAAGATGATCCTGTTCTGGATGAAGATTGAACAGATGGACTTCTCCCTGTTCCTCCTGTTAAGTGTAGCTTAAAACCTTGGAAGTTGTACATGAAACAAATATAAGAAGACTCTGAAAGGTGGCGAGAAAAAGGCAGGCATTGGGACTTAAGGACTGACATGGTGGTGAATTCACTGGGTTTTCTTTTTGCTTCATATATCCTGGATTGTGTGCTGGAGGAGCCAGGAACCCGGAAGTGCCAACAAGAGGAGACCAAAAAAGCCCCAAGAATGGCCTGCTTTTTCTAGCCAGAAAACCAGGAAAGGCCAACCTAATAAGACAGAAAGACAATAACTGTCCTACTCCAGACAAAACCATGGCTCCATCCCGCCCCCTGTCAGCAAAGGCCAACTGAGGAGCCTTGATTTCCACCCCTGCCTAGTTATCATGAGGTACTCCCCATCCAAGTGGTATCAGAGGTTGGTGAGTAGGAAGTCAGGACTTTCATCCCTGAATGCTGATAACAAAACCCCTCCCCACATAATGTCAGTATAAATCATGTGGAGATACTGGGCTTCCACCCTCACTTGCCCTGGAGTGGTGTTAGAGGAAAGCTGGAACTTTTACTATAATTCTGCAGCCCCCCCCGCCCCACCCCCGCCACTGCTGTGTCAGTGGAGGATAACTGAGGAGCAGTAACAAGGCAATCCTCCTTTTCCCAGCCTGAAGTCCCAACTCTATCCAGCAGAAACAAGGCACATCTCCCTCCCTGGGGTGTCAAAGGAGGCTGAGAAGGGAACCTGGACTTTCACCTCCACCTGGCAGTAATGAGGCAGCACATCCCTTCCCTGTTGGGGTATCACAGGAGGTCTCCTAAGACAAAAGGTTTAAATAAGATCCAGAGTCTCATACCATAAAGGATACAATGCAAAATCACTCATTATACCAATAACCAGGAAAATCTCAACTTGAATTAGAAGAGATAATCAACAGACTCAACACAGAGAAAACAGATGTTAGAAGTACACAACTAAGATTTTAAAACAACCATCATAAAATTACTTCAATAAACAATGATGAACATGCTTGAAACAAATGAATACATAGAAACTCTCAGCAAAGAGTAGAAGATATAAAGAAGAACCAGATGGAAACTTTAGAACTGGAAAATACAATAGGTGAAATAAAAAACTCAGTGACTGGGCTCAGTAGCATAATGGAGAGGACAGTGGAAAGAGTCAATGAACTTGAAGACAGAACAATAGAAATTAGTCTAAACAACAGAGAGAAAACACTTAAAAAATGAACAGAGCCTGAGGGACCTGTGGGACTATTAGAAAAGATCTAACATTTGTATCATTGGCATTTCAGAGGGAGAATAGAAAGAAGATGGGGTTTAAAAAGTATTCAAAAAATAATGGCTGAAAATTTTCCAAATTTGGTAAAATATATAACCAAAGGATCAAGAAGTTTAGTAAATTCCAAACCAGATAAACTCAAAAAAATTCATGTGAAGACACAGCATAATCAAACTTCTGAAAACTAAAGACAAAGAAACAATTTTGAAAGCAACAAGACAGAAACAAAACCTTGTCTACATAGGAGAAAAACAATTCAAATGACTATGGGTTTCTCCTCAGAAATCATGGAGGCCAGAAGGAAGTGATGAAAGAAAAGAACAATCAAACATAGAATCCTATTTCTAGCAAAATTATCCTTCAGGAATGAAGGAAGAAATAAATCATTCTAAGGCAAAGGTAAACTAAGAGAATTTGTCACCAGCAGACCAGACCCAACCTACAAGAATGACTAAATGAAGTTCTTGAGACAGAGGAAATAGTAAAGGAAGAAATTTTAGAGCATAAGGAAAGGAGAAAGAATAAAAGAGAGAGCAAAAATATGGAAGAATGGATAAGTAAACTGTGCCTGAACTAATGACAAATAAACTACTGTTACATGTGGCAACATGGATGGATGTGACAGACTTCATACTAAACAAAAGAAATTTTGAGGCAGGAGATACATGGGCCTCAGGCTGAGCCACTGGAGTCTGTCCCCTGTGGACAGATACTCCAAAATAGCAGGAGTGAGAGAGGAGCTGAGCCCTGCCCAGATAAGAGATAAAGAGACCACATATTTCTCATCCTCAAGGTCAAGGAGACCTTCCTGACTATACATGTGTAGAAAGGCTCCTCAGGGGCCAAAAAGTGAGGGGGCGCCACCCCACAGTAGATGATGGCAACCTACCCATAGGCCTCTTGGCTAGAATCCATCTTGGCTAAGAGACATGAACGCACACAGTGGAGGACCCTGAGATAAACCAAATACGAACTCAGAGCCAGGCAAAGCAAGACGATTGGCCAAAGGAAACCTGGAAAAATGCCCCATATAAGTGATTCAAACTACCACGAGGGATTGACTCTCTCTGAGGCCACCCGTGTGAGCCTACTCATACATTCTCTTCTTCCTCTTAATAAACACTTTGTTTCACTACTTTCCGCCTCTTTGTGGGAATTCATTTCTACGAAGCCGACGGGCCAGAGACTTGTCACTGGCCACAGGTCTAGTGGCTAGGATTCAGCTCTCTCACTGCTGTGGCCTGGCTTCAGTCTCTGGCTGGGGAACCAAAATCGTGCTTCAAGCCGCTGCAGGCCGAGGCCACCCGAGATCAAGCTGACACGAAAGATTACATATATACTCTATGTGGTTCCATTTATATTAAGAACAGACAAAATTGGACTTCCCTGGTGGCTCAGTGGTTAAGAATCTGCCTGCCAGTGCAGGGGACACGGGTTTGAGCCCTGGTCCAGGAAGAGCCCACATGCCGCGGAGCAACTAAGCCCGTGCGCCACAACTACTGAGCCTGTGCTCTAGAGTCCGCAAGCCACAATGACTGAGACTGCATGCCACAACTACTGAAGCCTGTGCGCCTAGAGCCCATGCTCCGCAACAAAGAGAAGCCACAGCGATGAGAAGACCGTGCACCACAACCAAGAGTAGCCTCCACTCGCCGCAACTAGAGAAAGCCTGCGTGCAGCAACAAAGACCCAACATAGCCAAAAATAAATAATTAATTTTTTAAAAACAGAACAGATAAAATTAATACATCATGAAAGAAGTCAGAACAGTGTTTGCCTTTGAGAGATGGGGACTCACTGTATTAGGCATGAGGAGTTTCTGGTGTGAGGGGAATATTTTCCATATATTTTTTTAAAATTTATTTATTTATTTATTTATGGCTGTGTTAGGTCTTCGCTTCTGTGAGAGAGCTTTCTCTAGTTGTGGCAAGCGGGGGCCAGTCTTCATCGCGGTGCGCGGGCCTCTCACTATCGCAGCCTCTCTTGCTGCACAGCACAAGCTCCAGACGCGCAGGCTCAGTAGTTGTGGCTCGCGGGCCTAGTTGCTCCGCAGCATGTAGGATCTTCCCAGACCAGGGCTCGAACCCGTGTCCCCTGCATTGGCAGGCAGATTCTCAACCACTGCGCCACCAGGGAAGCCCCTTTCCATCTTAATTGGTGTGTATACATTGTCAAAACTCACCAAATTATATACTTAAGGTCTTTGCATTTCACTCTATGTATATTTTATCTCAATTAAAAGAAAAGAGTATGGTAATATAATAAGCACAAGTTCCATTTATGTCACTGCTCCATCTATGATTTTCAAAGCAGAATGTAAGCAATGGGTATTTGTGACTTAACATTTATTTCCTTGTTCATATAGGTGATATTCCACGTTTCACAGGGTACAGCAAATGTAGGATAAACATTTGCTCTTCTAATTCTTCATATTTGGAAAGGAACCCATGTACTTAATAAAATATTTATATCTAAACTATAAAATTTGAAGAGTCTTTTTAAAAGAACTAAACATTTGCTTTAGAAAAATAATTTTTATTCTTGCTTTTCATCAGGCACATACACAGGTGAAGCAAAGAGGTATCTCCTTATTAAAGTAGTTTTCAGAGGGATGTTTAAGAAAATAATTTATACCCACCGGGGTACTGTTTTCCTCCAAATTGCTTTACTGCCTAGCAAGAAATAACACAAAGTTGACTCATTCCCTGCGGCAGGCTATATTATCCAAATATGGCTACAATAATATCTGCCACCCTATGTGTTCTTCTGCAGTGTGACCTTGCCTTGCCACTCCTTCATCGGAGCATAAATCCCCTCCCAATGAACCTCAGATGGCTGTAGTGACTTGCTTATCACCAATAAAGTGTGTTGAAGTGATGCTATGGGACTTCCAAGGAAAGGTGAGAAGAAGCCTGCTAAAACAGCCTTGGTCTCTTGCAATATTTGGTAACTGAATGCTCCCTCTAGGAACTCAATGCCATGCTGTGAGAAGCCAAAACCGTATGTGCAGACACTCTGGTGGACAGTCCCAGCAGAGCCCATTCTGTAAGCCATCCCATCCCAGTCACTAGACGTGTGGGTGAAGAAGCCTCCAGATGATTCCAGTCCCCAATCATTCACATTTTTCCCAATAAGGACCCACACGATATGGAGCAGAGACAGGCCATTTGAATTACTGTCACACAAGATCTGCACGCCTAATAAAATAGTTGTTGACTTACCCCACCTAGTTTTGGGATGATTTGTTGCACAGCAGTAAGTAACTGAGACATTTTTGTTCAATTTGCTTATTTTCCAGAAAGTGGTAACATGAAATTGACTCATTCCCTAACATGGGTTATAATCACTTCTGACTACATTATCCTAAAGGAAGTAGAAGTACCTGAGGTTCTACATTTGATTTAACTTTGGGGTTGACTTGGAGTCAGACTTGAGAATAGGATATAGTCCATCTTCCAAAGTTCACTGTCACCCATTCTGATTGGTTTTCACCCACCTCAATTATGCCATAATGTATGTCGAAAATCATATACAAGCTATGGCAGTCTCTGTCTTGGTGTTTAAATTCCAGCTTTGCCATATACCATCTGGTGATCTTGAGTGAAATTTTGAGCCTCATCTGTAAAATTGTCATATGAATACTTTATTCATAAGGACCCTTGAGATTAATAGAAATAACAATGAAAGTACAGTGCTTGACACAGGGTCTGAGTCCACAAATTTGCAGCCATTAATATTAGGTATGCTCTCTCACACATATGGAACATTAGTTTATCTGCAGAGTGATTAAAGGTTTACATTCCTTCTCTACACTAGGGCTGTTCTGTTCTCTAGTGCATATGATAGGGTGTTCAGCATCTCAATTGCTGGTGGTCCTTTATACATATAATTGGGCTCCCGCAAGATTCCACATCAATATTCAGTGAAATCTCCCTCTTTCCAGAGTCTTTAAAACAGCCACTATAGTATAGAAACTCCCTGAGAAATGCCACCAGGAATTCCCATTAAAAAGCCTAATAAATGTTTTCCAACTAACACATTATGTTCTGAATTTATAGGAACAATCTGAGCAAAAAAGGTCTTGGCAGTCATTTAATGGTAGTATTACAAGGGCAAATTCATATGCAGATTCTTGGATAGTATTCATTTCATCGTATGGGAGCATTTTAAAATTAGTTTCAGAAAAAGGGCAATCCATAATAAACTTTTAATTTCAAGAGTTGTACAAGGTAAGGGCTGAAAATTACAATAGGCCAGGTACCATGTCAGCTCTGATATACTACAACACTTCTTTATGAGCACATTACAATTCGAAGAGCTAATAATAAAAAGAAGTGATGCTGAGATGATGAATTGATGCTATGCAATTAGACCTATTAGAATTCACAAGAGTCGACAGGCAATAATCAAACCCTTTTCATGCTGCCCATTGCAATTATCTTTGCACTTAAGAATCAACAAAGCACATAATGACTTGCACTCAATTAAGGAATTCATGAGAAATGGAATTTTAATTAGTGTGTAGAAAATTTGGGCCATTTATTACTTTACAGGACAACAAATTGTGAAAACCAGTTGAGGAGTTAAAAACATCAGTGATAGATGTTTGCTGATCATGGTGAGGAACTTGGATGATGGAAATTTCCAGTACTCCCCTCCTCCATGAAATTACCCTTAACAAAGTGAACCTACTGTTTAGGACAGAATAATCAGGAAGTGGATTATCGATATCATGGTTGATTGATAAACCAGACATCAAATCCATTTCCAATTTTGACTTTCCTGAACCACAGTGTTTCATACTATTTACACACACACATAGACACACATATTCACTCATCCATAACCCACATCAGAACCAATAAATATCTATTAATTGCTATCTTCATGTAGCAAATAAGGTATATATCTTTAGAAGAAGTGGGATTATTAATTCAATATGGAATTTTTAAAAGTTCAGTGAGTAAAAATTATGCTTAGTCATCCTACATTTTATTTGTTAATTATGAAAAGCCACTATATAATGGCTGTTTGTTTTTTAATAATGTTTATTCATAATGCACATTCTCTTTTAATGCACTTGACCTTGGGAAAGAAGATGAAATTATCTTAGTTTAGTACAACTCGGACATAAATAATAGGCTTTGGCATTTAACACATAAGTCAATGGAAATTCATTTTCATCAAAAATTTCCTGGATATTGGGTAAAAGGTACCGTGTTTATAAATAGAAAATGTCAAATGCCACTTTGCAATGAGGTCAATTTAATAACATATTTCTCATGCCCAATTTACCAGTGAAAAGCCAGTCTAAAATACAAATAGTTGGGGAAATCTCCACATCACTGTTGCACTCTGTGAATACACGGAAACAAAATTAAGACTGAGTACAACAGTCTTCCCCACGCAGTTCATAAAACAACCAGGAAAGAAAATCAATATTTATGAAAATAAATCATTGATTCAATTCTCAAACAAAGCCAAATTGTACTTGAACTATTCTGGAAGTTGTTATCTGCATCCTAGTAAAAAATCTTATTTACTTTATGGTTTAAAATTATCCTAATTTGAGATGTAAGATGTGAATGTTTAAATTGTAGAAAGTATTTGAATAAAGATCAACCCCAGGGGGTACCTGATATTTTAAATTTTCGTGATAATTTTAAAAATTAATGTTCTTACTATAGCAAAAAGTTTAAAAGTTCCACACTTCAATAAAAAAAAAAATGTGGCAGCAATTAAAATTCTCCACCTCTACCTCCTTGCTCATCTTCCTTTTCAACAATAAGAACTTAATATTTAGTTAAGTTTGTTGCTACCAGGAATAAAATATTACATTTCCCAGCAGTCTGTGCCAATAGATGTGGTCATGTGGCCAAGTGTTGTGAAGGACCTCTGGAAAAACTGCAGGATTAGAATGGCATCATTTTGGTCTTCTGCATTTCTTTTTTCTTTATGCACTGATATACACAAACTTGATGATGGCTGGAACTCTAGGGCCATGAGGTATATAAAATATCATAATACCTTTAAATTATAGGAAGTTTTATAATTTACAAAATTCTACCATGTACAATATTTTTCCATTTGCATTTTAGAAATTCTGCAAGGTAGGTCACTCAAGTATTTGCTTCTTTCTTTCAATCATTTATATGCTGCTGCTTTGTCCTGAGTTAACTGATGATTTTAAATTGCATTAAAAAATAGATGAACTTTAAAGTATAATGAAAACAAAGGCATCTGAAGAAAAGAAATAGTGATGTCTATAGACCTTGGCCTGGGTCAAGTATTGCAGGTGAATATTAAATTTGGTGCTGAGCTTCCAGGCAGCTAAAACAAGAAATACACAAGTTTGTCTGAAGAGACCATCTCCTTTTCTCTTAACCTAGTAGTGAATTTAAGGAAGACTACCTTGTCTAACTCTCATATGAGGGATATTGTATGACACAGTGGATGCCTTAAATAGTAATCATGCAAGTGATACAGAAATATTCAGAATAGAGACATTATATTGTTTTCAAAGAAGCATAGAGCATATGATTATGTCTTGATTTGGCACAAGTTTTCCTCCATGTAGCTAAAATGATATGACTTCAGCATAATCTAATTTTTATATGGTTATATTTTAGAGCACCTAGAAAAAAATAAATTGTTAGTTTGGCCCTTCAAACATCCCTCTCCAATATCAGGCACATTGAATGATCTTTGAGTGCGAGTCACTTCAATTCTATCCTAGATCCAGGCAAGAGGGGCCCCTTCCATGGATCCTGTGCTTCAGAGGTTCCCACACGTCACAAACACACATGACAATTTACTTTTGTCACTTCGGATCCTGCATTTAGCACTGGTAGAGTGTGATGCATCATCCTCAACATCTGATCTCATAATTAACGTTGTTAAGACCTCAGGGAAAGGATTCTCCACGTTGCTTATCATGTATCTCAAAATAAACGAAGGCTGGATTTGAATATCATGAAGGGGTGTGGACCGTGCAACCCCTGACCACAGAGATCGACATCATCTTGGAGTGGAAGGGGGATTTAGCAGTAGAAGTGTTTAGGTAAGGGAAAAATAATTAACTTCTCAAAATATTCCTGTAAACTAGCATGAGTGCAATAGACTCTCAAAAAATGAAGTGCTGTTTCCTAGGAGAAACAAGTATCCATTCCAATTCTCTTCATGTATCCAATTGTGGTGTTCATGAATTTGTGTTGCATGTGTGACAGTTGCACATGGCAGCTTCAGAACACATTCCAATAATAAGCAATTCATACATTGTGTCATGGTTTTTCGGCTTGACGTACAACTTTTAAATATTGCCCCATATGTCGTGAGGTCTCCATTTGTGCGCTTGTCCTGGGTCCTCCAAATGTTAGGGGTGACGCAGCCCAAAGAATTAAAGTGTTATGTGTCAGATTAAAAGGGTTCCTTCTGCTTTGTATACTAGATATATGGGGCCGGTGGGGAAGCAATCATTAGTTCCATTCTACAGGTAGGGAAAGTGAGACCGATAGGGGAGGCTTAGGCCAGAGAACCTAGTTCCCTTCTAGACAATCTCAGAGACTCTCCACCAAGCCATGTTCCAACCCACTATAACTAACTTTTACTTTATGTCAGAGATGCAGGGAGTCCTAAAACAGAGCTACTCAAATTGCCATCAGAAGTTCAGCAGTATCAGCTTCACGTAGAAGCTTGTTAGGGAAACGGAATCTTGAGGCCCCACCCTAAACCTGTTAAATCAGAAATCTCTGGGAGTAGGGCCAGGAATCTGCTTCACGAGCTCTCTAGTGAATTCTTTACTGCATTCCCGATAGATAATTTGTTTCTAACCCCTTGCTACTCCAAGTGTGGTCCGTGGACCAGCTGCAGTGGTATCTCCTGAGAGCTGGTAAGAAATGCAGAATCTCAGGTCGTACCACAACAACTGAATCAGAATTTTCGTTTTAATGAGGTCTCCAGGGGATTCATATAAACATTCAAGTTTGACAAAGTGCTGCACTGAATAAATACTTCTTCAGTTGCATACAGTGAACGCTCATCAATTTATTCTCTGAACTACACATCAGGGTTGTGCTGTTTTATAATGTTTTAGCACTGTAAAATTCAAATAAACTGTAACGCGTGCTAACACATGCACAAACCTAGGGTTCCTACTGACCCCCTTACTTAGTTAATATGGTTTCACCTAGTATTATGTTACACAGGCTAAGTCATATGCCCACCGTACAAAGCAAATTACACATATTCTAAATCTACTTCCGGAGAATGGCACATTTTGTTTAGCCATTCAAAAATTTAAACATGATAGGATCATATTGGTGAATGAGACAGAGTCTTTTAAAAGTTCCAGCAACCTTACAGTCTGCTACTAACAATGTTTTGATCTTTAAACCTTTACCCCACCACAAAAAAAAAAAAAAAAAAAAAAAAAAATGTGTTAATTGGGTAAAAAGGTCAGGCAGTGCAAAGAAAACCAGATGGAAAAATAAGAGTATGGCAATTTGACCACAAAAAAGTGATTGAATATACAGTCATCAAAATAGCATGTGAAGTTTCAGTATTTAAATCAGTCACTGTTGAACCCCAGAGTAAAAAACAAAAGAAAGGCCATCTGAAACAATGTAACATTTTTACTGTTTTTCCTCCAAAACCAGCAGACTTATGATCCAGTATGCTAGTGATACAGAGCCTTAGCTGAAACTATGAAGGCCACATTTCAAACGCTAGGATAAAGTTGGAGGCAGGTTTTTGATAAGGGAAAAACAAAAACAAAGAAAAAACAACCTCCCTTTTTTTAAAAATAGTGATTTATTCTAATAGATGTTTTACTGTTCTAGATTTGAAAACAACTACAATATGATTTGACATCATTATAGGTCATGTTTCCAGAAGTGTATTTTTCTACTTTCTTTTTTTTATAAAAATATTTATAAATTTATTTGGCCACGTCGGGTCTTAGTTGCGGCACATGGGATCTTTGTTGCAGCGTGTGGGATCTTTTGTTGCGGCGGGCAGAGCTCTCTCTAGTTGTGGCACGTGGGCTCTAGAGTGCAAGGGCTCGCTAGCTGCAGCGTGTGGGCTTAGCTGCCCGGCGGCATGTGGGATCTTAGTTACCTGACCAGGGATCAAGCCCGCGTCCCCTGCATTGGAAGGCGAATTCTTTTTTTTTTTTTTTAAACATCTTTATTGGAGTATAATTGCTTTACAACGGTGTGTTAGTTTCTGCTTTATAACAAAGTGAATCAGCTATACATATACATATATCCCCATATCTCCTCCCTCTTGTGTCTCCCTCCCACCCTCCGTATCCCACCCCTCTAGGTGGTCACAAAGCACTGAGCTGATCTCCCTGTGCTCTGCGGCTGCTTCCCATTAGCTATCTATCATACATTTGGTAGTATATATAAGTCCATGCCACTCTCTCACTTCGTCCCAGCTTACCCTTCCCCCTCCCCGTGACCTCAAGTCCATTCTCAACTTCTGCTTCTTTATTCCTGTCCTGCTCCTAGGTTCTTCATAAACTTTTTTTTTTTTTTTTTTAGATTCCATATATATGTGTTAGCATACAGTATTTGTTTTTCTCTTTCTGACTTAATTCACTCTGTATGACAGACTCTAGGTCCATCCACCTCACTACAAATAACTCAATTTCATTTTTTTTTATGGCTGAGTAATATTCCATTGTATATATGTGCCACATCTTCTTTATCCATTCATCTGTCGATGGACACTTAGGCTGCTTCCATGTCCTGGCTATCGTAAATAGAGCTGCAATGAACATTGTGGTACATGACTCTTTTTGAATTATGGTTTTCTCAGGGTATATGCCCAGTAGTGGGATTGCTGGGTTGTATGGTAGTTCTATTTTTAGTTTTTTAAGGGACCTCCATACTGTTCTCCATAGTGGCTGTAACAATTTACATTCCCACCAACAGTGCAAGAGGGTTCCCTTTTCTCTACACCCTCTCCAGCATTTATTGTTTCTAGATTTTTTGATGATGGCCATTCCGACTGGTGTGAGGTGATACCTCACTGTAGTTTTGATTTGCATTTCTCTAATGATTAGTGATGTTGAGCATTCTTTCAAGTGTTTGTTGGCAATCTGTATATCTTCTTTGGAGAAATGTCTATTTAGGTCTTCTGCCCTTTTTGGATTGGGTTGTTTGTTTTTCTGATATTGAGCTTCATGAGCTGCTTGTAAATTTTGGAGATGAATCCTTTGTCACTTGCTTCATTTGCAAATATTTTCTCCTATTCTGAGGGAAGTCTTTTCATCTTGTTTATGTTTTCCTTTGCTGTGCAAAAGCTTTTAAGTTTCATTAGGTCCCATTTGTTTATTTTTGTTTTTATTTCCATTTCTCTACGAGGTGGGTCAAAAAGGATCTTGCTGTGATGTATGTCATAGAGTGTTCTGCCTATGTTTCCCTCTAAGAGCTTTATAGTGTCTGGCCTTACATTTAGGTCAGTTTATTTTTGTGTATGGTGTTAGGGAGTGTCCTAACTTCCTTCTTTTATATGTAGCTGTCCAGTTTTCCCAGCACCGCTTATTGAAGAGGCTATCTTTTCTCCATTGTATATTTTTGCCTCCTTTATCAAAGACAGGGTGATCATATGTGCGTGGGTTTATCTCTGGGCTTTCTATCCTGTTCCATTGATCTATATTTCTGTTTTTGTGCCAGTACCATATTGTCTTGATTACTGTAGCTTTGTAGTATACTCTGAAATCAGGGAGCCTGATTTCTCCAGCTCCGTTTTTCTTTCTCAAGATTGCTTTGACTATTCAGGGTCTTTTGTGTTTCCATACAAATTGTGAAATTTTTTGTTCTAGTTCTGTGAAAAATGACATTGGTAGTTTGATAGGAATTGCATTGAATCTGTAGATTGCTTTGGGTAGTATAGTCATTTTCACACTGTTGATTCTTCGAATGCAAGAACGTGGTATATCTCTCCATCTGTTTGTATCACCTTTAATTTCTTTCATCAGTGTCTTAGAGTTTTCTGCATACAGGTCTTTTGTTTCCTTAGATAGGTTTATTCCTAGGTATTTTATTCTTTTTGTTGCAATGGTAAATTGGAGTGTTTCCTTAATTTCTCTTTCAGATTTTTCATCATTAGTGTATAGGAATGCAAGAGATTTCTGTGTATTAATTTTGTATCCTACTTCTTTACCAAATTCATTGATTAGCTCTAGTAGTTTTCTGGTAGCATCTTTAGGATTCTTTATGTATAGTATCATGTCATCTGCAAACAGTTACAGCTTTACTTCTTCTTTTCTGATTTTGATTCCTTTTATTTCTTTTTCTTCTCTGATTGCTGTGGCTAAAGCTCCCAAAACATTGAATAATAGTGGTGAGAGTGGGCAACCTTGTCTTGTTCCTAATCTTAGTGGAAATGATTTCAGTTTTTCACCATTGAGAACAATGTTGGCTGTGGGTTTGTCATATATGGCCTTTATTATGTTGAGGTAAGTTCCCTCTATGCCTACTTTCTGGAGGATTTTTATCATAAATGGGTGTTGAATTTTGTCAAAAGCTTTTTCTGCATCTGTTGAGATGACCATATGGTTTTTATCCTTCAATTTGTTAATATGGTGTATCACATTGATTGGTTTGTGTATATTGAAGAATCCTTGCATTCCTGGGATAAACCCCTCTTGATCATGGTGTATGATCCTTTTAATGTGCTGTTGGATTCTGTTCGCTAGTATTCTGTTGAGGATTTTTGCATCTGTGCTCATCAGTGATATTGGCCTGTAGTTTTCTTTGTGACATCTTTGTCTGGTTTTGGTATCAGGGTGATGGTGGCCTCGTAGAATGAGTTTGGGAGTGTTCCTCCCTTTGCTCTATTTTGGAAGAGTTTGAGAAGGATAGGTGTAAGCTCTTCTCTAAATGTTTGATAGAATTCACCTGTGAAGCCATCTGGTCCTGGGCTTTTGTTTGTTGGAAGATTTTTAATCACAGTCTCAATTTCAGTGCTTGTGATTGGTCTGTTTATATTTTATATTTCTTCCTGGTTCAGTCTTGGGAGGTTGTGCTTTTCTAAGACTTTGTCCATTTCTTCCAGGTTTTCCATTTTATTGGCATATAGTTGCTTGTAATAATCTCTCATGATTCTTTGTATTTTGCAGTGTCAGTTGTTACTTCTCCATTTTCATTTCAAGTTCTATTGATTTGAGTCTTCTCCCTTTTTTTCTTGATGAGTCTGGCTAATGGCTTATCAATTTTGTTTATCTTCTCAAAGAACCAGCTTTTAGTTTCATTGATCTTTGCTATTGTTTCCTTCATTCCTTCTTCATTTATTTCTGATCTGATCTTTATGATTTCTTTCCTTCTGCTAACTTTGGGGTTTTGTTGTTCTTCTTTCTGTAATTGCTTTAGGTGTAAGGTTAGGTTGTTTATTTGAGATGTTTCTTGTTTCTTGAGGTAGGATTGTATTGCTGTAAACTTCCCTCTTAGAACCGGTTTTGCTGCATCCCATAGGTTTTGGGTCATTGTGTTTTCCTTGTCATTTGTTTCTAGGTATTTTTTGATTTCCTCTTTGATTTCTTCAGTGATCTCTTGGTTATTAAGTAGTGTGTTGTTTAGCCTCCATGTGTTTGTATTTTTTACAGATTTTTTCCTGTAATTGATATCTAGTCTCATAGAATTGTGGTCGGAAAAGATACTTAATATGATTTCAATTTTCTTAAATTTACCAAGGCTTGATTTGTGACCCAAGATACGATCTATCCTGGAGAATGTTCCATGAGCACTTGAGAAGAAAGTGTACTCTGTTGTTTTTGGACAGAATGTCCTATAAATATCAATTAAGTCCATCTTGTTTAATGTATCATTTAAAGCTTGTATTTCCTTATTTATTTTCATTTTGGATGATCTGTCCATTGGTGAAAGTGGGGGGTTAAAGTCTCCTACTATGATTGTGTTATTGTTGATTTCCCCTTTTATGGCTGCTAGCATTTGCCTTATGTCCTGAGGTGCTCCTATGTTGGGTGCATAAATATTTACAATTGTTATATCTTCTTCTTGGATTGATCCCTTGATCATTATGTAGTGTCCTTCTGTGTCTCTTGTAATAGTCTTTATTTTGAAGTCTATTTTGTCTGATATGAGAATTGCTATTCCAGCTTCCTTTTGATTTCCATTTAAATGGAATATCTTTTTCCATCCCCTCAGTTTCAGTCTGTATGTGTCCCTAGGTCTGAAGTGGGTCTCCTGTAGACAGCATATATATGGGTCTTGTTTTTGTATCCATTCAGCCAGTCTATGTCTTTTGGTGGGAGCATTTAATCCATTTACATTTAAGGTAGTTATTGATATGTGTGTTCTTATTAACATTTTCTTAATTGTTTTTGGTTTGTTATTGTAGGTCTTTTTCTGGAAGGTTGATTCTTAACCACTGGACCACCAGGGAAGTTCCTACTTGACTTTCTAGTTCACTATCGCAAAGTAGGTGTTGCATGGTCCTTTACATTTCTGCCCCTTGATATTAATGATGGTAATGATCAGATGGTGACAGGTATTCAAGGGGCTATAGTTGCCTCCTTTTCTGATAAGTGCTATAGCAATTGTTTTGTTTTTATTTTGCAAAATGCAGAAGCATAATTTTAAAAATTTAACAAATATTAAAATAGCAATCACCATCAACAAAATGAAAAGGCTATCTATGGAATGGGAAAAATATTTGCAAATCATTTGTCTGTTAATGAGTTAATATCCAAAATACATGAAGAAGTCTTACAACTCAATAGCAAAAAGAAAAAATGGATTAAAAAGTATAAAATGCATCTGAATAGACGTTTTTCCAAAGAAGACATACAGATAGCCAACAGGTGAGAAGATGCTCAACATCACTAACCATCAGGGAAATGAAAATCAAAACCATTATGAGAGATCACCTCACATTTGTTAGAATGGCCAGGATGAAAAAGACAAGAGATAACAAATGCTGGTGTGAATGTGGAGAAAAGGGAACCATTATGCACTGTTGGTAGAATTGTAAATTGGTACAGCTACTATGGAAAACAGTATTTGAGGCTCCTCAAAAAATTAAAAATAGAACTACCATATGAGCCAGCAATTCCACTTCTGGGTATATATTGAAAGGAAATGAAATCACTATGTCGAAGAGACAGCTACACTCTCATGTTTACTGCAGCATTATTTCCAACAGTCAAGACACAGAAAAACCTAAGTGTCCACCAACAGATGAATGAATCGAGAAAATGTGACACACACACACACACACACACACACACACACACACACACACAGAGGAATACTATTTGGCCATAAAAATGGAAATCCTGCTATTTGCAACAACATGGATAAACACTGAGGGCATTATCCTAAGGGAAATATGTCACACAGAGAAAGGTGGATACTGTATGATTTTACTTATATTCGGAATCTAAAAAAAAAAAAAAAAAAAAAAGACAAAGTCATAGAAAAAGAGATCAGATTTGTGGTTACCAGAGGCAGGGAGATGGGGAAATTGGATGAAGGTAGTCAAAAGGTACAGACTTCTAGTTATAAGATAAATAAGTCCTGGGGGTGTAATGTACAACATTATAACCATAGTTAACACTGCTGTCTGGTATATTTGGAAGTTACTTAAAGAGTAAATCCTAAATAAATACATAAATAAATAAAACAGCAATAATCAAACCAGAAAATATTTTTACAATTAAATATAAAAAAGGATTAATAGATTTAATCAACATAAAAAGCTCATGTAAATCAAAAGAAAAGTCCTATCCCCAACAGATATTGATAAAATGATAATTACAACAGTGGTAACAATTATAGCAAAGTCATTTAATGAATAGCATGTGCCTGGCATTGTGCTAAGTATTATGTGTGTACTTTCTCATTGAATCCTCACAACAACGCTATGAGGTGTTTATTATTATCCTTATTTTACACATGAGGAAACTGAAACTTAAAGAGGAGGTTAAAGCAACTGCCTGGAGTCACACATAGATACCCACACACAGTGCAGATTACAGCTACATCAATCCAGTTGCCACTGTCTAAAAGGACATGGATGATGTACAGAAAAAATGAAGTACAAATGTTAATTAACAGTTGAAAACATACTCAACCAAACCACTATTTAATGAAGTCAAAACAGAAAAAAAAAAGAAAATTAGAAAAGACTGAGCACTAGGAAACTCAGACCCAGTCGGAGGGTAATGAGACAGGCACCATCACAGACACTGGTGCTCAACAGATTCCTATACTTGTGAGAGTCTATAAATTGGAAGAAAACAATACACTGCCAACAATAAGGGAACAGCTAAATGACTTACAGTACATTAGCCCAAAAGAATACTATACCACCCTTAAATAGTAACTACGAGAAAGTTTAATTATACAGAATACTGATGATATAGTGCTTTATTGAAAACATGAAGACACTCGACTGTATATACTATAGTCTCTAGTATAGAAACATAAATAAATAGAAAAAAGTAAAAGAAAATTCTAAATGATAAAATGTTAGCAATAATTATCCCTGGGTGGTGAGTTTATGGCTAATTTTTGCGTTTTGCTTCTGTGTCTTCTAATAAATGTATTCATCTGGAATTGAATTGTCTGCAAAGTTTATAATTTGATAATTAAGAAGAATTACCTTAAATTTTGAAATTGGAAATTTCAAAAATAATCACAGAAAAAAAATAAATTTCAAAGAGATATCATGTTGGCTAGATAGGAATTTAGGGGTATTTAAAAGAACACTAACTTAGAGGAACTGATCTATGTTCCATAAAACTTGGTTTTAGGAGAAGAATGCATTGTCTTGTGAATAGTCCTGGTCCTATGCCCTTAAAGTAAATAAGGCTTGCCTCTCTCAATACACCAAAACTATAATATATATTTAAAATATTCCATTATCTCCTAATAGCAACAAAGTAATGAGATGCAATATAGTTAAGGTCCAAATAATAGAGTTCAAAGTTTAAAAATGTGTAAAATCATGAAATTACATGAGCATAAAGAGTTTCTTATCATAAATAATATTGAATAGTACTCTTTTGGTGTCTAATATAGAAAATCAATTTCCTTCTTTGGGGTCTTATTTTCAAAAACCAAACTTTAGCCAAAAAAAAAAAACAAAAAACAAAAAACCCTTCAAGGATAACTGGCAAGCTAAATGAGGAAAATAGTGCAAAAGTATCTTCTAAAAAAAAAGACTATTCAAGCAATAAGAACAGGGAAGCCGACCAAAGCACACAAAGGATAGCCAAACCAGAAATGAGAAATAATGGAAATTAGGGAGGGATTGGTGAGATTGAACAAAACACCCACCTGTGTGAGGGGCCTGAACAGCAGTCCTGCCTGCCTGCTGGGTTTCCTAAATATATGCTGTTTAGATACTGAGTCCTGAAGGCCTCAAATGCTAAAGCCTTCATACTTAGTCTTTACCAGATTCCTCAAAATGTTACAAGTATATTCCTGGTAAGGCCTAAGCCTCTGATCTCCTAAACCTTCTCAGATGATGTCAGACCAGTATGGACAGGACTGGGGTACCTTGGGGCAGAAGGAGAGGGGCCTATGGGGCTAGTGCATCGATTGTGAGTTCGCATTGTACCCTCGTCACTGTTTTCCTTCTGAACAGTCCTGGCCAGCAATAAAAGACAATGTAAAATCCATTGTTAGAAAACGTATCCCAAACTTGGAAATAGGTGAAAGAGTGTTCTTTCAGTGCAGTGCTGGGCATGACTACTGACGGAACTATTTTACAACTCTTGGATGCAAAACTTAACCCATAGAATATTGTCCACAGAGATACAAATTATTTCTCTTCAATGAAATGGATAACCCCAAAGATAGCTCTAGAAGACATTCATCAGTTTTGTATCTAACCCAGAAATCTTCCTCTAACATCTCTTGTGAGATTGCCATATATACCAAGCTCCTCAAATGGTCTCTAGACTGATTTAACAATTGACTAATTTTCTCATTAATTAATAAGTTAAATAAAATTTTTGATATATGTTTATGTTATACGTGTATGTCATATTTTTAGCCTTCTGAAAATTATTCTTTAACATCACAGAAGTCCAAATTTAGAGACATCCTACAAAATAATTGACCTGTACTTGGAACAATGTCAAGATCGTGAAAGACAAAGAAAGGCTGGGGAACGGCTATAGCTTGAAGGAGGCTGGAGGGACATGAGACCTAAACACAAACAGTAATCCTGGACTGGAGCCTGGACCAGAGGTGTTTTGGGTTTTTTTTCTATTACTGTAAAGGAAATTAGTGGAATAATTAGTTAACACTTTTATAAGATCTACAGGCTAGATAACAGTCTTCCATCATTATTAATTTCCAATGTTAATTTTATGGTACTGTGATTATGTAATAGGAAATGTACACTACAATATTTATGGGTAAAGGGCACCAAGTCTGCAAGTTACTCTCAATTGAGAAATGAATAATATAAAATATGCTTGATAAATGATGGAACGACTAAAAAAAACAACCACGATAGCGACAGAAGTTGGAAATTGGTGAAGAGTGTGCTGGAAATCTTCATACTATTTTTACAACTTTTTAAGTCTGAAATTATTTTACAGTGAAAAAAGTTAAAAATAATATCACACAAGTATCAAATTAGAGAACACATGAAATCTTGTAATGAGGGTCCTCAGTAATGTCACTAATAAACTCTTTGATTCGTTTAATACTTTATGGTTGACAAAATTATTTCCCCTCTATTATCCTGTGGATTCTTACATCTCATGATGTAAATGTTTTTTTGTTTTGTTTTCATTTTGTTTTGTTTTCTTTTTTTGTTTGTTTTCCTCAATTGAAGCTTGGAGAGATTTAGCACAGTCTTCTGATTGCTGTTCCAGTGACTTTGCTACTAAATGATACCGACTTCACTACAGGCATTGGATGGAAGATTTTCCAACTTGTTCTTTGGGACTCACCAAGGGAGGGCTGTGGGATAAAGGAATGGAGTAGTGACAGGGTTGGGAGATGAGAGGATGGGGGAGTCAATGTGCATGGTGGCAGGTCATTTACTGACTGTCCATCTCCCATTTCTATCCATTGTTTATCAGCTTCCACTCTTTTCTCTGAAGCCCATCTTCATAGAATAGTACAGTTCGGGCAAAAAGATGTGATGTAGATATACAATGGAAAATTACTCAGCTATAAAAAAGAATGAAATAACACCATTTGTAGCAACATGGATGGACCTAGAGATTATCATACTACGTGAAGTAAGTCAGACAGAGAAAGACAAATATATGATGTTGCTTATGTGTGGAATCTGAAAGAATGATACTTATTTACAGAACAGAGATAGATTCACAGACATAGAAAACAAACTTACGGTCACCAAAGGGGAAAGGGGGATATATATATACATACACATACACCTGAAACTAACACAACATTGTAAATCAACTATATTTCAATAAAATTTTTTTAAAAAGAAAAAAGAAAGAACTTCTTGGGCAGAAACAATTATGATTCTATCAGCCAAGTTAATTTTGCAAAGATTTTGGAAGGACTACAATTAAGGAGATACTCTTAATACATATTTCTGTGGATGCGGGAAACTGTAAATTGACAATACAGAGGGAAAAGTAAAGAGAAAGAAGAAAGAGGGGAGAGAAGAGAAAGAAAAGGGGAGGTAACAGGACAAAGAGGCCGACGCAGAGTTCGCTGGTGCCCAGTGGGCTGAGCGTTATGCACAGCTGAAAACTCTCATCTGCAGCTTCCACTACACTGGCTTTCAACCAGGCCAGTCGCAGAGCACAGGAGATGACAATTCTGTCCCTGTTAATAAAGACTCTAAGATAGCTTAGCATTGTGTTTGGACACCAAAAATTCACTGTGGAGTTAGAAACCAGTTTGTTAGGAGCGTAGCAAACTATAAAAATCTAAAAGGTTTTTAAATATTCATAGCTCTTGAATGGTTTTCTCCCAAATGGCCACACAGATGACTACAGTTCCCTCCTAGATCCCTCTGCTGTTTATCCTCTAAATGTCCCCAATATACAACAGTTTTAATCTTTTGTTGCTGTTGTAAAACTTGATCTACTGTGGGACAACATAATTAACTGTCAGGGCCTGGATGTACGGAGTGAGAAGCGGACAGAATAGTCCAGGATGTACGTCACTAATAATTCAGTTTATGGCTCGGTGATAATGGGATTCCTGGTTATTAGCAGGACAGCTGGCCCTGGAGGCATCTCAGCTTGAAGCCCAGGTGTGTGGCCATGCCAGGTAGGACTGGTGCTGGTTGGGGCACAGGAGCCTCACGCTGCCCATCTTTTCTATTCCATGGATCTATTAAAGGCCTACATCATTCTCACTATATAATTTAGATGTGAAGCCAACTAGAAAAGAACGGCAATCTGTGGTCCACCCGTTAGGGCCCTCAGCTTTTCTGTCTCAGGACTGTCTCTGAAACTGTGGACACATACTCAGCCTGGGTGTGCAAGCTTGTCCCAGAAGTGGACAGATGTGAATGTCCCTAGAGGCAATCCTCAACCACTGGGGGCTGTGAGTTGGTGAATAAATATTTCTGCCTTGTGTTCTTTGTTGGGACAATTCTGAGGTGCATTCTACACAGCTCCTCAGAGAATCTCCATTGGAAGTGAGCCCCAGTTTTCAACAGCTTTCTTTCCTTCCCAGCCTCACTCTCCTCGCTTCCTCATTTTGTGTTCCTGGTATTGCTTCCCAAATAAACTATTTGCACTCTGAATTAACTATATATTCTTATTTCCTGTAATCTTGATGCTCTGGCATCTGGAGCCTTGCTAAGGAGAGACTGTCCCTCCCAGGGCTAGCCAGTTCTTAGGAGATAGTAAAAGGCTTGCCTGGGAGTGTGCCTTCCATATGGGAACCAACAAGTCCAGAGCCCATACCCTGAACCACCTCCTCTAGCTGGCTCTTACACCCCAGGAAGCAATACTCTTCTCTTCTAATCATTCCAGGGCCATATACTAGACAACTAGAAACAGTCTTTATACTCCAGAGCCCACTAAAATTATTCCAACTGGACAACCATAAGCCTTCTTATCCTGCCTTGTCTTGCCTTTCCCATAGAAACCACAAGAAAGGCTCTTGCCCATGCTTTTCCCTTGCTCCTGTCTCCTGACTAATCCTGGTGTTTCCCCGCATGGCCCTGCATGGCATGGTGTGTCCTCCTCCTTTTGGGAATGTGAGTAACGAACTATCTATTCAATGGCAATGATCTGCTGACCTTACATACCTGAGTAATAATAAAACTTACATTTTCAAACACTCCTAAATTCTTATTTCAGTTTCTGCTTGCAGGAGAGTCCAAATAAAGACTGATTATTACTTATAAATATTTGCTAAATGAATGCACAGAAAAAAAGATGCTATAGAGGAATGTCTACAGAGGAAGAAAGGGAACAGCATCCAATTCAACAGCCTCTACGAAGGGGATCTAAGAATGTGGGGTGACCACTGAGCTCATCTGCTGGCTCCTCAACGACCTACCTTACAGCCTCACAGAATCTAGTTCTTTATTAACCATCCCTTTTCTCCTTCAGATATCTGGGAGTATCACAAATAGTAAGTAGCTTGCGATAAAAGATGCCAGAGGAAAAAATGAGAGAGAAATTAAGTTAAGAAAATCTACTTAAAATATGAAACACATACTGTCCTTGTTAGGGAATAAATTTCCCATTTTTATTTTTAAACTGAGATTGTATTATAGTTAGATTTTAAATATATATGATGAGAGGATAAAAAAATGAAAGTCAACACAAGTTAAAGAGAAAGAAGGAAGTGGTACATATTTGAGCTTCTCAGTGAGAAAAGAGGCCATTTTTCATCTCAGGCCCCAGGGTATCTGTTAGTACACTGGGAGAGGTAATTCATTAAATGAACCTAAGGTTAATGCACCTTCAAAAGAGAGTAATTTATCTCCCTTTCTTCAATAGGATCAGGCCAGGAGGTTCTAGAGTTGGAAAAATTTTTTCCTGGTGAGATACCCCTGTAATGATCTCAGGTCCCCTGAACTCCATTTTTTTCATTCATTACACACATGATTAATGTACCAGATGGGAGGACCCTGTAATTTTCCCTTCAAGGTGTGAGTATTTAAGTTCTTTCTTGAACACCAGGAAATGTTTATATTCTGCTTTATATATTAGTCCTCACATCCCAGCCCGACCAAAGGGCAGACAGGGAGGTATCAGAAGGAAGGATATGCTAGTTCAAATGAGTTGAAAAATACTTAGGGATGGTAATAGCCTAGTTTAGAAAAGAGTCAATAATAGCAGTTATAATGTTGTTATAAAATCTACTGAGTTAACCAAATAAAACCAGGGCAAATAAAGCCATAAGTGAAATTTTTCATACTAGATTTTCCAAATTCCAATTTCTTCTCAGAAAATTAATTCATTCATTCAGCCTCTCTCTCTCTTTCTCTATATATACATACATACATATATGCATATATATAATATATACACATACATAAAGTTATACACACATATACCTGCATACACACATATACTTCTGCCTCCTGACTGACTCTGGTGCTTCCCCATGTGGTCCTATGTGGTGTAGCAAATATGTGACATGTATGTGTGTGTGTGTGTGTGTGTGTGTGTGTGTACAAAACATGGTTCCTGCCCTTGTGAAACAACTGTCTGAAAGGGGAGACAGATGAGTTATGAAATGATTACAATAAGATATGGCCAGTTCTGTAACAGTAAATATACAAAAATCTACGAAGGACCGGAGAGCAGGAAGGGGAGAACAAGTAACTCTGCCCACCCAGGCTCGATCCTCGAATGCAGGCAAGTTAAGGATAAAGTCCAAAGCAAAAAGCCAGCACTTCTCCCCTCTGAGTGTACCTTAGAATCTCCTCAGGAGCTTTAAAAAATGACAGTGCTTGGGTCCTACCCCTAGGGACTTCGCCAATTGGTCTAGGAGGAGCCCAAGTCATTTGATTTGTTCTCTGCTCCACATGTGTTATCAGCACCTGGAACAGTGCCTGACACACAGGGCACTCAATACATATTTGGTGACTGAACACATTCTTCCCTAACTATTGGGGGAAAGAACTAGATGGAGGGCAGGCAGCTGCTCTTAGTCGTACACACTTCCTGGAGGTCAGGGTTACGTGTTCGTGGCTAGAAAGTGGAGTCTGGCGAAGTCCTGGCTAAGTCCTTGGGTATTTCCCACGTGAAGACACATGGCCGCCGCTGCTGTTATAATAAAGAACTGAAGGCAAGGACGACCACTGTTGCCACAGACAGGGCAGAAGAGTGACTACTGCTTCCCCAAATCAGATGTTACAGGCAAAATATTTCAAAAGAATACATACCTATGCCCCACCTCCCCCCCCCACACACAATTTTACTCTATCAGTCACTATGGGGTAGGTTATGCCGTGACCACATCCACACTCAGTGGCTTACTTACTCCTACAAAAGTGTATCTTTCTCTCATGCTACGTGTTCAGTACAGGTCGGCAAAAGGGCTCGTTGATCACAGTCACTCAGGGACTGAGGCTGATGGAGGCTCCAAGCTGGGAAGGGTTTTTCACTGTCACCATATCAAGAAGGTGGACATGGTGAATCTCGCATTAGCTCTTAACACTTCCACCCAGAACTAAAGTATTAATGCGTCACCTCTCCTCACATTTAATTGGACGTATCATATCATGTGACCATGCTGAACCTCAAAGGTGGTAGGAAAGTGCGATCTTATGGCTAAAAGGTGGGAAGCTAGAAATGTTCGCTAAAGAGCACTGATGTCTATGATATTTACCAGTAAACGGTGAAATTCAAGTCCATTAGGAGTGTATGTAACTTTAGCTACATTCTAGTTTACTGCACAAGGCTGAATAGCTCCAAAAAGAGCTAGAATAAGGGCTTACCACTTAAGGAAACACATTTTACAAATTGCCGAACAGGTTTGCTACATGCCTCCCAAGGTCAAAAAACCCATATTCCCTTAGGAACACTGTCTTATAAATAAAGTCACTGTCATAAATGACAGCCCATTTAAAGAATCACACACCAACCACAGAATTTTCATCACCTGAGCCTCACAGAGTAATAAATGTTAATGCAGTCAAGGCATCATCTTATGACCTGGGCCTACAATGAGAAAAGCACATCTTCCAAAAGTACCAAGAGAAGAATATGGGCTTTCACAAAAAAGTGAGTGGTCTGGCTTATGGGAAGCTGCCAGCACAATAAAACTGAGGGTTCTTTTCCAGACACTGAAATCTAAACCCTGTCAAAATCAGTTAACCCTAAAAGGTTAATATGCTAACCTTTTAGGATTAACTGAGTTCACCTTTTTAGGGTTAACTCACGCTAGGTGAGTCTTTGGAGATATAGGGATTTGAACATGTATCTTTAAGTATATTTTATATTATTATCTCAGCACAAAATAGATGTTTTCCATTTTGGTCCATATATTTTTTTTTTAAAAAAAACTGACTTCTTTCCAGCAGGGAGAGTGGAATAAGCTTTGATACCGAGTTGCTTGCTGGTCACTCCTTCCTTTAATTTTATGCCTAGGGAAGCAAGGGGTCAGATCTGCATTCTCAAGCATAAGCCAACCTAGAGAGCTGAGGTCAAATCAGACTGGAATAGTTTATGTAAGAAAGGGAAGACTTTATGCAAAAATGTGTCCAAATATCCAGTTAAAGCCCCCATCTTCTTTTCCTAAATTGAGATGCTGAGTTTTATAAGAACTCCACCAAGGTTCTAAAAGCATCTATTATATTAGTGTGGATGGGCTGGATGGGGTGGGAGTCCAGGATAATTAAAGATATTAGAAGAAAAAAAAAAAAAGGATATTAGAAGAACCAGAAGGAAAGGAAAAAAAAAAAAACAACTTTTTTTCAATCTCCCTTGTGATACAATAATAATAAAAGAATGAAGCAAACACTGAACAATCAATTTCTGAGAGCACAGAACAAACTGCTTACTCGTGAATAATTATGAGACAAATGAACAAATAGTAGGCTCAGAGATTATGATAAACCCTTAAAGGAGAAATGTAATTAATGGTGATGATAAAATTGCTGAGTATTTGCAATAATAATTACCACACATCTGTCTCCAGGGGTGTCAGTTTTTAATGTTCCTTTTCAGAAACATCATCAGAATTTAATCAAAGGCGCTGGAAGAATATATGGCTAATTTCCTCCCTAACTGGACTGAATGTCCATGTAAAAGCTAATTGTTATCACTGTGAGACGCTCCAGGGTCCATTGAAATGGTCCCAAATAACCATGTTTGGGGTGAGAAGAACTGTCTCGTTGTCCAATGTTGGGCGTGCACACATTTTTCCTTTCCTCCTGGTCAAATTACAGTTGATCCATAATAGATCTATCAGCCAAGGATTTATCTAAACCACTCAAAAAGTGATTTATACTGTGAGCCCATTCTACTGTTTTTGTGGGTTTGAGTGCTTTATGAGTTTGTTGCCTTTGCTATGAAGCCTGTTTTAATCTGCTTGTTTACAAGTATCACAGCTAGAAAAGAGCTGATGTCCTCACAGAGAGGCAATGTAATTTGCTTGAAGTCACACACAGCACAAGCCTCAAAACCCAGTCCGCTGGACTCCAAAGCAGCCTCTTCACACTAGCTCATGTGTCCATTAGGTCCACAGCAGGGGTCAACCTTTATTCATACTACTAGCTTCTTTGGCAATCTGGAGAAGCTATGAACAATTCTCATAGTAATATTTTCAAGTGAATCGAATAAAATACATAGGATTACAAAGGAAACGAATTATATTAAAATATGCCTCTAGAAAAATATAAACAGATTTTTAAAAAATTTTGTAAAATGTTAATATATGTATCATTATTAGCAAATAAAATAAAATCTAGTTGAAGTTATAGTAACTAAGATAATTTTGAAGTAGTGATGAATGTAAATGAGATTTCTGAGATATCTGCAACACATGTGATGTGATGTGATATGAAAATATCTGTGATTTCCATGGGAGGCCAGGTTGCAGGCACTGCTGTGATTTTTGTGGGTTGGGGTCTACATTCATCTTCAAGAACATACTAAATTTCAGCTAGAAGTTAGTGAAAAATAAAGATGTCAGTTTTCTTTCTATCCCACTTCATGAACACTTGATTTCTAGTCCTGCCCTAGATTTACCAGATGAACACCCCCTGATAAAGCATTCACACATTCAGCATTGTATAACAAATGACCAAACCACCACCACCAAATACCTATTTAGCACTGCTGTTCTGCTTACCACTGTGCTAAGTCCAGGAGAAATACAGTGCATGGTTCCTGCTGGGTGAAGCCTAGAATTTAATTAGTAAGATGAGACCCACATATGCTGAGATTTTAAAATATTCAGTAAAAGAGGAAAGTAGCATTCAGATCACTGGAGAGCAAGGCTGTCTGGAATCTGGTGCTAACTGAACGGTAAAAGCATAAATGCAGATGTATAGAATGTGGGCATTAGTCAGTGTTTGCTGACTGCCTAATATAGCAACTATTATGGGGGAGGTAAAAAACAAATGGTACAAGTAACTTGCAAATTTAGGTAGAGAGTCATACACGCAAAGCAGCCCCTGAAAAAATGTGAAGCAATATATCACCAAGGCACAGACTAAACAGACAAAGTTTCAGGGGCTCCAGAAAAAAAAAAGGTGCTTTCACTTCATGCTCAGCACAAAGGGAGGTCTCTGGGCAAAGACTCCATTGTTCTTCGTTTATGTTCTCTTTCCACCCATCTGCAAAAATGCACAGACACCCCAGTTTTTTGCTGACATAAATGGTTCCAAATTTCATCCCTACGCTGGCAAACAAGGCGTCATTTCTTTTGAGTGAGTGATATATGACACCGCATTCCTAAACTTTTTCTCCCCCAAATTTCCAGCAGAAGTTGAATGACCACTTTGAAACTTAATGATAAATGGTGGATACTCATTTCCTTCTGGTATTGGTGCTAGCACAAGACTCATTTAGCAAACAACAGATTGTTGATTCTGAACTACACATGAGAATGGCATCTGGTCCATAGTTTAGAAGCTGAGATTTCTTTTGCCTCTACTGAATACAGTCAGTAATAAAAGGGAGGGAGAGCCTAGGAAATTTTAACTTCATTATCAGGACATCTAAATTATTACATTTATAAATAAATTATACAGTAAAATTAATAATAGGTAGTAGCTATTTGAAACTAACTTCCTTTAAACAATTCCTAAGCTAATAATGACTATACTAGCCAAGAATATGACATAATTGACTTGAAACCTAATCTGATCCACTTCAGTCCAGATAAATGATATAGCGTGTTGCTTAAATGAAATCAACACTTGTTACACAGTCGGGAAACTGTAATTTAAGGCTAAATGTCGTGAATTCTTTAGAGGTAACCTATTTGGATATCACAGAATGAGTCACCATAGAAATCTGGGGGAAACAGAAAGAAAAGAACTCAAAAGAATAATATTTTATCATGCACCAAAAGCTTAAACTCTTAAAAGCTGATGAACACTAATGCTTTCTTCTCGAATCAGGAGTCTGTGTTTATATTCTTCTTATCAGAAACTCATTCATTCATCAATTTGACAAATGTTTATGGGTACCCCCTAGACGGTAGGTAGTAGGAGGGATACAAAGATGAATAAGGTATAATCTATGTCCTCAAGGACCTTGTTGTACAGTAACAAGATAAGACATGCAAACAATTAACCAAGTGTCAAGCTCCACATGGTGAAAAAACATTGCTTCAACTCTGCCCCCACTGCATTTAGGATTCCATTAAAACTCCCGTCATATTAGATGTAGTTGTTTGGACATCTGTTGCCCTACTGAAGCATCAGCTCCTGAAAGTTATGGAGGACATCTTCTCATTGTCTCTCCAATGTGTACTATGCGACTGTACATTTTAAACATACATTAAGGGATTTCCCGGGTGGCACAGTGGTTAAGAATCTGCCTGCCAATGCAGGGGACACGGTTCGAGCCCTGGTCCGGGAAGATCCCACATGCCACAGAGCAACTAAGCCTGTATGCCACAACTACTGAGGCTGCACTCTAGAGCCCGTGAGCCACAACTACTGAAACCCACATGCCCAGAGCCCGTGCTCTGCAACAAGAGAAGCCACCGCAGTGAGAAGCTCGCGCACCCATGAAGAGTGGCCCCCGCTCGCCACAACTAGAGAAAGCCTGCACGCAGCAACGAAGACCCAATGCAGCCAAAAATAAAAATTAATCAAATAAATAAATAAACATATATTAATTGGGCGGATGGGCAAGCTTATTACTAATTAGTAATATCAGGAATTATTCATGGATCAGTTTGGTTTTTAAGCTGGCCCTTGACAACTGGTGTGATACTTTCCTCCTGGGGTATCAAGAAGACTGCCTTTTCAGCAGCTGTCCGCACCTGGGTGGGATTAGGTGACTGAGTGCTGGCCGATGCTGATGAAAGCTGTGAAGGTCACTTTCAGGCCCGACCATGAAACATCCTGCTTGATCTTTCATATTCTCTATCTTCTGTCCACGTGTTTGGAAGTGGAAGATTTGAGACGGTGAAATCATGTTAGAAGAAACCTAAATCCCAGAGTTTACAGCTTGCAGGAGAGTCACTGAACTAGGAACACGCACACTGGTTTTTGTGTGCTTGAGAAACACATCTCTGTTGTGTTAAGTCGCTGAGATTCTGGGGTGGTTTGTTACAGCAGCTAGCCTATCCTGATGAATACAGCTGGGGACAGTATTGACAGGTGAAAATAGGGGGAGGATGGCAAAGGAGGCCATTCTTTTTGGAGGAAATGACATGAGTTAGATCCACACATCCATGAAGAAGGGAACCAAACCCAATATTTCCCCTAAAGATACAACTGTTCCCTTAGCTTCTTTTCAGAGTTAGACTATAATAAAGCAGAGGTAGCAAGCTCATGGGCCAAATCCATTCCTTAGAATGTTTTGTTTGGCCCAGGCATTGTTGGTCCACACGGTTTTATAAAAAGTTGAATTTGTGGTTGCCAGTATTTTTTTAAAGGGGAAGAAGATTTTCTTTTGAAAAATCAGCTGTCCTGAATGATTCAGGCTGAATAGCATGTGATCCCTTTAAATAGGGCCTGGGTTCTCTAGTTTTCTACAATGCCCACCGCTTCCTACTGCCCCACACTCGACCTGCTTAGGTTACCTGCGTAGTTCTGGCAGATGTTTGAGTTTGCCCCTTCCTTTAAGTCACTGAGGATTGAGGTTGTAGGCCCGTGTGGTGAATGTGTGTTTATTTGATTAGTTATGCTCATCTTGTTCCAGAGATCAACCCCCTAGGAAGAGGTACACTTTCTTCACATTCTGTGGTGAGATAAAACCATTCAGGCTGTGGCTGGGGACACCAGCAGCCTATGACCCTGCATGATGATCACTATTTTGCGCCTAAGACGATGTGACCAGTTCAGCCACTGCAATGGAGACCAGACAGTTTGACTCTCTGCCTTCATCATTTCTACATAAAAGATAATTTTCTCAGAAAACATAATTTTATTTGAGGATATGCTGGAATTTGGGGGGATTGGCGAACAGGAGTTCAGAAAAAAACTATCTGGATGTAGTACGGTAAATTAGATCCCATTTTCAATGGCTGAGGAATGAAAATGTAGAATGACTGTGAGTCCCAATGAAAACAAGTTCCAAATTCACTAGTTTTGTTTGTTTGTTTGTTTGTTTTCTTTCACTTATTACAAGTGGTATAAGAGAATTCTGAAGACTTGGGATCTGGCCACCCTTCCATGTGGTCTAATCAACAACAAATGCAACAAAACATCTTTATAGATAGCAGGGGGAATGAGAATGGGAGCAGATAAAGTAGTTTGTGCAAAAGTAGTTATGATTTTATAATAAAGTAAACCAAGGAAAGCTTCTAATTGGGAAAAATGATGCATTGACCACATAGCCCATGATAATATTTTAATTTGTACCTGTTCCTGTGGGGACCTGTCTGCATGTGTTAATAGAAGTCACACAGGTGAAAATATAGGTTTGTTTAAGATACAGCCTTACAGTTGATTCCTCCTAAATATAGCATTAATTTATATCTCCCCATGCCAGTTTCTGAGTAACGGAATGAGTGGATAAATAAATGCTGTCTGAATGAATTTTGTAAAAGTATCAACCATACTACACAACCCCATCTGTCTCTAGCTCTTCCCCAAAGCAAACCAGGAAGTCTTCTCAAATACTGATAGAAAGAGATGCCTAGGGGAACACACCTGCATGCCTCTAAGTTATAAATAATGCTACTTTGCTCTAAGTGCCAGGAAAGATAAATTTCTGTGCTCACTGATACAAATTATTCTTCCCTCATTATGGTCTAATGAGCCAAGATTAGGGAAACCTGGATCCAGGGTCTTCAGCTGCAGGAAAATCAATTAGGTTCTTCTGACCTTGCTTTGTTGGTTTCCTGGCCCATATTTTTACACATTTTCCCACCAACTCTATATACAACTAACCAGACTATAAATGTAAGGCACATTTCCACAGTAAGTTACACTGGAAATTAGAGTCAGCATTGCACTTACTGGTAGCTTCATCACTCCAAACAACCCATTTATTTTTTTATTCCCCACCCTCTACTCTCCTATCCCCTGCTAAATGAAATTTTAGTTTTGGTACTATTGGAAGACAGCTTAAGAAAACAGGATAGGTGAAGCAAAATAGAGCAGCAGTGTTACAAATTAGATGCAAAATTTTGTTTAGACTACTTCATTTTAGGATTTGTGCTTTTGCTAACGTACAAATCTGGTTTAAGGTTTTCATTCTATTCAGTTCTATGGCAGAGGAGATGTAAAGAGTCCTGTACTCCAGGGGGATGCTATGGTCACCTATTTGGAAATAAGTTATTTTTATAGCAATGAATTGACTCTCAAGACAAGGAAATTTATCTTAAGCAGAGAATTCACTGGATTTAGGAAATTACCACCTCAAGGGAGGAAAATAATCTTCTTCAAAGGATAATTAACTGCAAATGCAGAGGCCTACCACTTCCAATAAGAAGCATATTTTTTAGCTCCAATTATTGTGCTATAGGAATCATTCTGGTGCCACTAGAAAGGCAAAGCCAAGGAATGGACATGGTGAGACAGTTGAAAATATGAAGTAATGAGAAGGGGAATGTTTCACAGAGCTTTGAATGTAAAAATTTACAACATCAAAAAGCATTTCTAGAAAGTACTAAAATAAGAGCACCGTCTATAGTAATCTAAGCATGCTGTTGAAAAACAACAACAAAAAAGTTCTAACTGGCCAGTCTTTAAATTTGTAAAGAAGCTGTCAAGCATAGTAATGTGAGAGGGAAGAAAAATACTTTACAATATCCATTGCTTAATGTTTAAGCCACAGGATGAAACTGCTGCCCCAGGATGCTTCTGTTGGCCTTTGGCAGAAGTGCAGTACTTTGGACAAGTACCATAGCAAGATCAATCTGGAGTAAGAAACATGGTCCTCCCCCTGGGCTTGACACTCGGGATTTTATTCTATCAATTAATAGGCATCATTAAGAAGAAGGTATTCATTGCAATATTATATGTAATTGCAAACATTAAAAACAGTTCATACACACGATAAGAAAATGTTTAACATATTCTACCAAATTAATGTAACTACTGCATATAAAGTAATTATTATATAAAGTCAATGTAGCGACATGGAAAATGTTTATGTAATAAAAAATAAAAACTCAGGGCTTCCCTGGTGGCGCAGTGGTTGAGAATCTGCCTGCCAATGCAGGGGACACGGGTTCGAGCCCTGGTCTGGGAAGATCCCACATGCTGCGGAGCAACTAGGCCCATGAGCCACAACTACTGAGCCTGCGCGTCTGGAGTCTGTGCTCCACAACAAGAGAGGCCGCGATAGTGAGAGGCCCGCGCATAGCGATGAAGAGTGGCCCCCCGCTTGCCGCAACTAGAGAAATCCCTCGCACAGAAACGAAGACCCAACACAGCCAAAAATAAATAAATAAATAAATAATAAATAATTTTTTTAAAAAACAAAACAAAACAAAAAAACTCAGATTATAAAATTGTGTTTACAACATTAATTTTATGTTGCTGTCCATTTCAAGGTGTTGATTTATTGATAATAACAACTATATGTAGCAAGTAGAGTATGTCATTCAATCAGGTCGTATGCGTTTTTTAACGAAATACTAATGTAACTTATTTACTTATTCATATATAGTGTTTAAACTTAAGAATCCTTAAATACCTCACGGAAGTTTAATAATCAAACTCGTTTTTCCAGATTTATTGCAATACAAATGACATATAAAATTGCGTAAGTTTAAGGTATACAACACAATGATTTGACATATTATCTATCGCAAAATGATCACCGCATTAAGTTTAGTTAATGTCCATCACCCCACAGAGTTAGTTTTTTTTCTTGTGGTGAGAAGTTTTAAGGTCTACTCTCAGCAACTTCCAAATAAATGATACAATAATATTACTATAGTCACCATGTTGTATATTACTTCCCCAGAACTTATTTTTCTTATAACTGGAAGTTTGTACCTTTTGACTAATGAGTGAAGATGGTCAAAATAATCATATTTTTGATATAGCTCATAACTAACATGTTTTAGGAAGTTGACTTTCAGGGCTCTCAAAAGGACAGACTCACATACACATATAATTCTTATAAACATTTGTATGCACTCTTGTAGAAAAATATTTGAGGATTAAGGTACAAACTACCAGTTATAAAACAAATATGTCACAGCGGTGTAATATACAGCACAGGGAATATAGTCAATAATGTTACAATAGCTTTGTATGGTACATCATCTACAAACATATTGAACCCCTATATTGTACACCTGAAACTAATGTAATATTGTTAAGTCACCTATACTTCAATTAAAAAAAGGTTTTTAAATAAATGCTCAGAAACACATACAAATCTTATAAATAGTCATCCCTATCTGTCAATAATCACAAAATCCAACATGTTTGGATTTATTGGAAAGGTTGCTTTGCACTCAGTGGAAACAGTTGACGCCAGCATGCTTACTGGCTGGGTGGAATAGGTGGCAACTCTGCCCAGCTGAGCCTTAGGGAAACACAGTAAGCTGATAGGTAGATGGAAGAAAAGCAAGACATCCCTCTGGGGACTTAGGCAACACTGGCTCAGTTCTCTCCCTGCTTGGGTGGCCAGGGATCTTGGAGTGTTTGCGTGCCTGGTATAGTTGATTTGTCAGGGTGATCAGTCCAACTTGTAGGTCTCTCCAGAGTGTCAGTGTGCAGAAGCTGCCCAGAATGTCCATGATTCCTGTGTCCCTTCTCCCCTCCCATAGATAGAACTCTTGGAAGGTCTGTGTAAAGCCTTCTCCTGCTGGGAGTACAGGCCAAAGGGGGACCGGGCAAACACGGAGCCTTGGCAGTGGATGGGGGTGGGATGGAGAGGAGTACAAAATCACAAAGGGTGGAGCCAATGCCCTGAACATACTTGCAATTTAGTACAGAAGACACATAGAAGTAGATGATTGTAAAGCAGTGCAACTGGGTGTATGACGAAGAAGGGCATATATTCAGACCTGACTTGAGGACCAGACGAGACAAGGCTTCTGGAGGAGAGATAAGCTGGGTAAGCAGGGTAATCAGTTATAGGAATAATGTGTTCAGGAAGAGGGGACAACATCTATAAGGTCCTGGTGACACAATCAAGCACGTCCTTCCCAAGCAAACAGCTGCAATGTAGTAGTAATACAGGAAAAGAGGAATTCATTTCTGAAATTGTAAAATCTTATGAATTATGATGTCAATTTTCTACTTATCCTTGATTTATCAGATAGAAATTTACATTCCGCAGATATAATTTGTCTGGATGCATGGGCACCATAGCTAACTTGGACCACACCCCATCTAAATCTCTAATTCAATTGGATTTAGCCATGAGTGGCCAAATATATATATATATATATTTTTTTTTTCAGATACTTTGAAATCAACAGTCATTCTAGTTGGTTCCACAAACCAGATCCAATTTGAGAATCTTTAAATTGTCCAATAAGATCAAAATGCAAGACAGCCCAAGTGTTGTCTAGTAAGAATGACCTTGGCAGTGTGGAGCAAACACTCGCTAGCATCACTTGGAGCAGACTGGAATTCACAGGTAGAAGGGTAAACACGTACTCAAGGCTCCCCATCCTCTCAGCACCCTGTGGACAGGTGTGCTTGAGCCTGGCCCAACTGGGTGCACCATAGGCTGTTCTTAGCAAGGGGCCATGTCCTTTTTCGTGGGATGAGATGAGAGCAGTCTTGTAAGCACAGTAAAAACAGTTTGGGGTTGGGTGCAAAAATAGTCTGGGAGTGCCAGCTGCTAGCATCTGGCATTTTTTGAATATTGGGTTCAGGTGCAGACCTTCCTCCTAGAGGGAGGAGGGCCATTGGTTACAGGTAGCTTGTTACTAGGAAACCCAGGGAGTCTCTATGAAAATTTACTAGACAATCTGGCTTGTCTCTGCACAGGTAGAGTTGTTTTATATTTGTCAATTAAAACAAACAAACAAACAACAAACTAAGGTACCAAAAGCATAGTGTAAAGTGAAAACAATTAAGTATACAGTTTGATAAGTTTTTATATATGTTTATCCTGGGTAAATCTCACTAATCAAGAACCCAACATTCAAAGTTGCCACTGGCACTCATCTCACCCCACAAAAAGAGACATGGGTTTTCTCTAAGAACAGCCTGTGGTGCACCCAACTGGGCCAGGTTCAAGCGTACCTGTCCACTGGATGCTGAGAGGATGGGGAGCCTTGATACTTGTTTACCCTTCTACCTATGAATTCCAGTCTGCTCCAAGTGATGCTTGCGAGTGTTGCTCCACACTGCCAAGGTCATTCTTACTTGATAACACCTAGCTTTTCTTGCCTTTTGATATTATTGAACAGTTTAAAGACAGAACAGTTAGGATGCTTTGGGGAGGATCAGGGCAAGATGGAGTCAGAGGTGGTGTGAACAGCTGATCAAATACGACCTGTGCAGAGACAAGCCAGGTCGCCTACTAAATTACCATACTTAATCCTGCCTTCTCTATCATTCTCTTCTTCACCTGCTCAGTTTGCCCTTGCCCAGCAGGTGGCAGGGCCACCAGACTTGGTTACTACATAGCACTACAAGGCATGGAAAGCCATAGACAGCAGACTTACACAAATGAGCTGCTTTCAATATCCAATGTTGCAATGCCAGGGAATTTTCTAGCATATTAACAACTTGGACAACTGTAGTAGTCATTTGTAACTTTTAACTCTGCCATGTACATTTCCCCAATTGAATCTACCCCTCCCCCACTGTTTTGGCTGAATATAATGTGGTCCCGCTTACTCTGCCATGGGGGCTTTGCAGGACATAAGTTGGCTCCACCTGGACACAGAAATTGGTGCAGGGTGGGCAGGGACTCAAGCAGGACCACCAGAGCCCATTTTCAGGATCGTTATGGATGTTAGAAGAGAGAAAGCATCTTTCTCCTCCTGAGATCTCAAGCACTAAGTAGCAACTTAGAACTGGGGTTATATGCATGGGTGCCAGAGCCAATCTGGCCCAGTCAGATCCAGCTCTATTCCTTATGAGTTTGTGACTTTGGAAAAAATGACAAAACTCGTTGAATAATTGTGAGGATTAAAGGAGATAATGCCCATAAAGTGCATAGAAGAATGTCAAGCTCACAGGAAGCATTTACAGAAGGGCAGCCATCACTAAGGTCACTTTAGGCTAGATTGGTGAAGATATCTTTGCTGCCAGGTGAGAAGCACCTGTTTAAGACAGTCCCTATAAAGGAACACAATATCAAGACAAGGAAGGAGAGAAAGAACTGGAGACCTGATGACATCCTGCAATGCCTGGATGCAGCCTTGCCTGAAGTCACAGTCACTGCTTGGGTTGTCAACTTACCTGAGGCAGTACACTGACTCTGACATTTTTCTTCTACTAAATGGAATTATGTTCTGAGATTTGCAGTAGATTGAGTCCTGACTACTGTACCCACATGAGGAATCCCACAACCCTGATGCAAAATGTAAACCAAAGCTTCCTGCTTTTACTTGGGGTTCATTTCAGGGAAAATGCATGCTTACCTACCTCACTATATCAGGTTATGATAGGCTGCCAGGGTGAGCAAACTGTAGAAGACCCAGTTCTATCTTTAGTTTCTATATTCTTAAATAATACCCACAACCTCAATTTACTCCAGGATAGCTTTTGTTTTCATTTTCTTTGTCAAAAGTCACTGAGTTGTGGAGGTAGGACCAAGCAAGAGGAGGAAAAATAAAATGTTTCCTTGCACTGCTGGTTCTGTTCATTCTGTCTTTCTAGAACAAGGAAATAGATTGTAGAGGTGGATTTATTTATTTATTTACCAGCAAATGTCACATTCATTAGTGAAACCCTCAGCGTACAGTGAGGCAGATGCCTGTGAAAACGAGAAAATGCCGAATTCAGTCTCAAATTTCCTGTCAAGATATAATCTAAAATAAATTTAGATTCAATGGGGATGAATGAGTCAAAGATAAGTTTTCAGCAGCTGCTGTGACATGCATTACCACAGACGGGCAGATTTATGTTTTTCAATTTGGAGAAGTCAGGGTGCAGAGGTTTAAGACAAATGCATACACACTGACAACGTTTACCTTCCCCTCTCCTCTCCTCTCCATCCCCAAAAGGCAGGGAGAGAGGCAAGAAGTCTGCTTGGACCACTATGAATTCAGCCTTCTAGAACAGTCTAGTGCCCCAACCCCCCACTAAAATGGTATGAAAAACAAAACAATGAAAACTCCTATCATAAATTACTGTAACATTTTTTCTTGAATTTTCTCTCCTATCCCTAAATGGCCGGCTCACAATGATTTTAGGTTTCATAAATTTTCTGATAGCCAAGTCTATATGACTAAGTCTGACTTTTAGAATTCAGAAATTAAATATTTTAAGTAGTAGAATTATACAAGAAACCTCTACAGCAGAATGATTATCATGGTTCCTATATTCATCTCAAAAGTTTCCAATGACTGCCTTTTATGTCCATATGTTTTACTTTTTAAAAAATCTGTGCTGTATTCTCATCTTAATTTAAAATTCTTCTAAATTATAAAGGCTACAAATAATATTTTGTTACAAATGGAAGAAAGCAGAACAGATATGAAGGAACCATATATTCAAGGATGTTATACTGTTTCAAATGAGACACTGAACTTGAGTATAACAAAGTTAAAAATATTTTACTTTATATAATAATCTACATAGTCCAATATTACACCATTTAAATGCAGAGCAAGCGTTAGAAAAAATATGACCTAAAAGATTTGTGTATATATGTTGTTTTAGCAATGAAGGAAATTTTCAGTGATAAGTTATGTTGCGCTCAGGATTAGATTTCTAAAATAAGCTTCTGCTACTGATTAGAAGCTTAGAGAATACAGATACTTTTAAATCAAGGGACAAAACATTTTTCATTCTGAACTTTATGCTTCAGAGGACATGTAGGTAAAAAATATAAAGTCAACGATGCAACGTTTCATTGAACACCATTAACCAGTACCTTGAGTTTATGAGGAGAAAAAAAATGAGTAATACTAAGATTATGTTAGGACTCCTTATGAGTGTTTCAATTAAAAATATGCAACCGTGATATTATCAAGCTAAAAATTGGTTCTGCATGACTGAAGCTGAGGCCGACTGCACTGACTGTACTTATACCCAATTATCGTGCTATGACCCTTGACTTCCTCTTAATGCCATATGCCAAAAAGTTGAATTAAAACACAGCTTGAAATTCAGCCAGTTTCCAGCATTCTCCTTAATGGAATGGATTTTCTATGCTGCATTGGACGAGAGTAATGTGATGTTCTTTGCATTGGCATTCGGAGATAGAGGCCTCTTTCTCTACAATAAGACATTCTATGGACTTGCCAAAGTGGGTAAGGAAAGTGCCCCCTCCCGATTAGAAACAGACAAAAAAAAATTCTTTCACTTTGATCTTACACTGAATGTACTCCATTGGGCTGAAATAGAGGACCATTTTAGACAGCTTCTCTTTAACCACATAGGTCAATATAGCAAACATGTTCCAAGTAAGTTCTCACTTCTTCATTCAAGGAAAAGACAAAAGAAATATTTTCAAGAAACTATAATCAAAACCAGTAACAGACTATTTGAAATAAATGCACAAAATGAATTCAAGTTATATGGTAATTGATGGTTTCTTTGTGTCTAAGATTAACCTAATTTTTATAGATTATTGTTTAAATTTTGCAAATTTTTGAAGTCTCTCAAAAAATAAGATAAAAAAGATTCACACACACACATAAAAGATTCTTCAGTTTATATATGTATTTTTGACAAAGATTTTTTTAAAGTTTCTGTTCATTCTGAATGCTTTTCATGTCACTGAAATATGAAGGCTAACTTATTTATAACACGCATAACACGTTTCAAGTATTTTCTTACTTTCTGTTATGGATTAGTAAATATAATAGTAAATTGGCTTAAAACATATACACTTCAATGCTTCCCCAATTAATTTTAATTTGCATTTTGGTAAGGGCCATATTAGCAGATTGCTAATAAATTGCCTATAATTATAAGTAGACAATGTTCAAATCCTTTTAAGAGAAGCCCTATGTCAAGATTTATCAGTTTTATAATGGTGACTTGGATCTCCTCCATCATTAAATCTCAGTATTCCTTCCCCAATTTTTTTTGCCCTGTCCTCAGACTTCTGAACTTCTTTAACTGACCCACACCAGATTCTATTCTTTTCCATTGTAGTTCTTGAATGAGGCTACAGGATTTACAGGTTTTCCTGTATTGCCTCTCCCTCCACTGTTGTATTCATTTGGGGGATCCCTGATAACTCTATCAGTATCTGTCCCGTAGAAGTTTTGCCCTATCTCATGAATGTTTCCTTGTCTACTACAATTAATCTCAAAAATCAAAAGGGGTTAGGTATTTTGGCTTAGGTATTTTAGAAAATTCACTTTTAAGTCAAAAGGACTTAAATAAGATCACCTTGCTAAAGAACTTTAAAATCTGCCTGCATTAATTCGTCTATTTCTTATTCATTCATTCGTCTATTTTTTAAAGTTAATTAATTTATTTATTTATTTTTGGCTGTGTTGGGTCTTCGTTTCTGTGCGAGGGCTTTCTCTAGGTGTGGCGAGCGGGGGCCACTCTTCATCGCGGTGCGCGGGCCTCTCACTATCGCGGCCTCTCGTTGCGGAGCACAGGCTCCAGACGCGCAGGCTCAGTAGTTGTGACTCACGGGCCCAGTTGCTCCGCGGCATGTGGGATCTTCCCAGACCAGGGCTTGAACCCGTGTCCCCTGCATTGGCAGGCAGATTCTCAACCACTGCATCACCAGGGAAGCCCATTCGTCTATTTCTTATTCATTCATTCATTTATTCACTCAGGAAGCATTTAACAAGCACCTTCCATGTATGTGCCAGGTACTGTGCTAGCTGCTGGGGATACACTGGTGAACAAAGGGACATGGCCCAGTCCTCAGGGAGCTTACAGTTCCGTGTGTAGGATAAGCAAGTCACAAAAAATATATTATATAATGTTAAATGGTGGTAGCGCCATGAGGGACATGAGAAAATGCAGCGATGGAGAATAATAATAATGGGATACAAAGAGAAATACATATTTCATTAAGGAGGTTTCAGAGAAAGTCTCTGGAGAGGTAACTTTTAGCTGAGACCTGAGGTAGGAGGAGTTAGTCTTGAGAGAGAGAGAGACAGAGACAGAGAAACTAAGTAGGGGGTAGGAGTTGAAGAAAGCAGGAGGTGGGTTTTTTTTAAGGTCAGGAAGCAGCTTGTGAAGATCCTAATGCTGCACAGAGCTTACTGAATCTTAACAGAAGGTCACAGAAGGTCAAAATAAATAGAGGGCGTGATGGAAGGAAAGTGTGGAGGGAGAGAGACGAAGGGGGAAAGATGAAAGGAGGTAACGGAGGAGGAGAGATAAAGAGGAAGAGACGGAGGGAAAGTGACGGAGGAAGGGTGTGGAGAGATAAGGATAAAGCATCAGGCCAGAGACCAGGTGCTGCGCCTGAAAACAAACCTCAGACTCAAGTGGTGTGAGAGGGACATACTAAGGGTCCTCCTCCACCCCAGGTCCCTGGGGCTTTCCTTGGCCCTCCTCCTCACCCTGCTGTCATCTCAGGGTCCAGCTTAGAGCCTCTGGCATCTCACGTGGTCCCGCCCTACCGAGTAAGTGTTCCACCCAGGCCAACTGGCTGGGGCTTAACCAAGCCTTTCCGCTCTCCCTCTACGTTGGGGCAGTGAGGTGTTCAGCTCAGTGTTACTCCAGGGAGACTTGGTGTTTTGTCAACTCTGCATCAGCTTTTTCTCTGGGGAGGCTGAAAAGCCTTTGCTAACTCTTAAATATCTTGCCTTGTGACAACTAAAAACAAGTGCTCTTTGGGGCTTGTACTGTGTCAATACGGCTATGCTGGATTGTGTTTCCCAGAATCCCCTTCCCTCATGGTTCTAGTCGGCATTGACCACAAGAGGAGTCTGTGGGAGCTTTGAAGGTGAACCGACGTGGTGGCCACTGCCCTCTTCGGGTTGCCGTGGTCATGGCTAGAGATGGTGAGCAGCCAGCATGTCCTGTCCGTGCTCTCCATGCTCTATGATCAGCTCCTTTTCCCCTCTGCCAGCCCTGCTTACCAACAGGTCCACCAGGCCCACCAACAGATGCAGAGGCACCAGTTCCTCTCTGAAGTTCCTCTCCAGAAGCCGGTCCTACCTGAATTCCCATTTGTCCCTGTATACTCCAATCTGTCCATCAGCTCCAGGGATTTGGAGCTTCAGTTGTGACTTCCCTTTGATCTCCCTACTCTGTCTTTTGATCTCTACTTTTCCAGCTTCTCCAACAATCGCATGACTTCTTAAGCCTATAATAAATCCCTTATTGCATAATACTCATGAGGTTTTGCTTTCATGGTTGAACCCTGAATAACACATGCTTTATTGTCCTGAGAGGAAATTCAGCTTTATCTTCAATTTCAAAAATTACTTATATGAAAAACTGACTAGGTTACAAATTAGTAAGCTAACTTGGAGGATAATTTGAATTTTAGATAAATTACAAGGATAAATCTTAACTGTAAGTCTGGTAATATCAACCGCTCTTAATACCAATTGCTTTATAAAGCAACATGGCTGCATTCTGCATATTGCTTTATTTAGGCAGAGAAAGCATAAAACTAAGAGAAAGGTAGATAGATCTTAATCCCAGTATTTCAGCAAAAAAGATTATGATGTTGATGGGTATAAGTAACCTAACTGAAATAGAGTGAGAGCAAAGCCAAGAGAGAAAACATGAGAAAGGTGCTAATAAATGACAAAATTATTATTGAGGCACCCATGTTCTTGGATAAGGGGACAGAACTTTCTCTAAAAGAAGTGCTCGAACCTGATAAAAAAGCTTTCAGGTATTTTGTGTCTATTATGAATAATGTATCTTATAATTCTGCTAACAGTACATGAGAGTAAAAGAATAGATCTGCTTTAACCTGACATACAACTAAAACTAGATCAGCCGTCATTGCATAAAGGAAACTCATTTTTTCCCTTAGGTAAAACTAGACAGTTTTCTTGCTGAAATCCCTCTGGAGTAAGTGGACCATCACAGAGGTATGTTAACACCTTCAACTCTCTATGACATTAATGTCTTGCATACTCATAGTGGCTGGTATTTCCCTCAAGGAAAATGTTGGCCTCTTAGCAAAGAACACGATGTACCAATGAACTCACATTCCAGGGGCCAGGAAAAATAAAATACAAAAGCAAAAACAAACAAACAAAAAGAAAATAGCCAGCTTATTTTCACTTTACCGAAAAGTTCTCTACTTTCTTTCAAGTAGCTCAAGAAATGGTTCTCCACTCCTTTCTCTCTCCCTCTATATGATGTTATGCCAAAGATTTTTTTATTCTTAAAGAAGTTGGGGAAAACAGAAATACAATGCATACAATGTAGTCTTAGCATAAAACAGAAGATAATTTTGCTCTATATTCCTGAGGTTTTTTAAAATTATGGTGAAATATATATAACATAAAATTTGCCATTTTAACCATTTCTAAATTGTGGCATTAAATATATTCACATCGTTGTGCAATGATCACCATTATCCATCTCCAGAACTTTTTTCATCTTCCCAAACTGAAACTCCATACCCATAAACAGTAACTCCCCATTCTGGTCTCCCCCAAGCCTCTGGTAACCACTATTCTACCTTGTCTCTATGAATTTGACTATTCTAGGTACCTCATATAAGTGGAATCAAAATATTTGTCCATCTGTCTCTGGCTTATTTCACTAAGCCTAAGGCTTTCAAGGTTCATGCATGTCGTAGCTTGTGTCAGAATTACATTCTGTTTTATGGCCCAATAATATTCCATTGTATGTGTATTTCACACTTTGTTTATCCACTTATCTGTTGCCAGACACCTCAGTTATTTCCACCTTTTGACCATTGTGAATAATTCTGCTGTGAATACTGTATACAGATATCTGTTCAAGTCCCTGCTTTCAATTATATCTTCCTGAGTTTTTAAGTCATGGAAATAATACGTGTCAACACACACACACACAAACACACACGCATAGAGAGAGAAAGAGGCCTTTAGCTGACCGTGTCGTCAAACACTGGAAGTTTGTCCTTCTTAAGCAGCATCACAGGATCACAGAAGAATCTCAGTTTATATGTATTGAAACAAGGAGGCCCAGGGAAGGGAAGTGACTTGTCCAAGGTCACAGCTAGTCAGTGTCAGGTCCAGGACCAGAACTATCCAGAGTCTCTTGACCTCTGTCTAGCCCAGTGGTCATTCCACCACAAGTTGCTGATTTAGAATGGTGTTGCTTAGTCACTGCAGACTTGACCAAGGCACTTCGCTGCCAGCATAATTACTGCTTCTCTATGCCCCATGTTCATGCTGGCTTCTCTAAGAATTATGGATTTTTAATACTGCCTTACATTGTCATGATATTTATTATGGGTTTAGTGAAACACAGTTTTATTTTGGTCTGTGGTTGAAAGAGGAATGGGGGGAAAATAGTCTATATTTTATACCTAATTCTACATATTTAACATACATTTTGCCAGTACTCACTTTTCCAAATATTGTGGTTTCTACAAAGATAAAGATGTCCTGATATTCTCAAGAAGGTTACAATCTACTATTTGTGATGTGAACTTCTTTTCCCATTATATTCCTGTTACTTCAACATCTCTGTTGATGGTTTAAAGAACACCAAGTTTTTGAAACTGGTATTTTGTTATTATTGTTGTGGGTTTGTTTGTTTTTTATGGAAGGACCTGGTTTGATGGAGTCATGAGAAGAAACTGAATGCATCTTATTTTCTGCACTTTGAACTTTTAGTCCATGAAGAGTTGGGCATAATTTCATGCCTAAAGGGTCTGTTCTGAACTTTGATACAGAATTTCATAAAATATAATACAATTATAGTCAGATAATGTGGACAGAGGAGACTTCTGAAGACCTATTTTAAAAAGTATATTTTTTTTCTGGTAGGTTTTTCAAGATAAATGTGAACCTCTTAACTCCCTGATTTTCTGCAGATCTCTTCTGGGATGTATAGCTGAATAGAATGAGGGGGAGGAAGAATAAAATGTTCTCTGGAACCAGGCCACCCCACTCAATGCTACTTTGCAGGAAACAAGGTTACCTTAAATTTCAACATTTACTAACAAACACTAAACAAGGATTATGGATTTTCACAAATACAGATATAGCTGTGATGGTCAAAAGAATACTGTTAAGAGAAGTAGTTGCCTGACAGAATCTGATGCTTTGGTTATTTTCAGGAGTTGTTTAAAGCTTACTTTACTTAATGTAGCTTTTAGATACTTCTTGTATTCTTTAAAGTCTTTTTATGTATTTTTTTGGTAGTGTATAGAAATTCAATATATTGTTATGTTTTAACCCAACAACTTTGTTGAACTTTCTTACTGGAAATTAATTCCACTAATTTTTCTGAAGATTTTTTTTAAAAAACATATAGACAATAATTTCATTAGAGGATAATTATAGCCCCCCCTCCATTTCCAATACCTAAAACTTTCATTTCTCCCTCTTGCAATTATGTTCTTATATAATGTTGAATGGAACTGGGCATCCCACCCTTTTTCTGATCTTAATGGAATAGGTTCTAATGTTTCAATAATAAATATAACTTAAGAGTAAGCAAATACCCTTAATCCAATTAAAGAAGTACTCTTTTATCTCTAATTTGCTTGAAAACTAAAAAAAAATTATGACTAGCCTTTTACATTTCATAGGATTTTTCCTGCCTCTACTTAGATGATCTTATGCTTTTTCTCCTTGAAATTAATTTAAGCATAACATTCAGTATTTTTTATTAAATTTACAGAGCTGTGCAACAAATCTGGTTTAACAGCATTTCCATCGCCCCCAAAAGATCCTTTGTGTCCTTTTGCAGTCAGTTCCTGTTCCCACCCTCAGCCACATTCAAGCAACCACTATTCTGCTTTGGATTTGCCTTGTATGGATGCTTTGCATAAATGGAATCATGCGATACGTAGCCTTCTGTATCTGGCTTTTTCCATTTAGCATAATATTCTTGAGGTTCATCCACGTTGTAGCATGTTTCCAGGTTTGTTCCTTTTCATTTCATTTACCAGTTGATGGATATTTGGATTGCTTTCACATTGGGCCAATTACTTTAATTCTTGAGTTCTTGTACTTTTCATTTCTTGCACTGTCTTTGTTGGGTTTGGGCATGAAGGTTATATTGACCTCTTGACATAGTTTTGAAATCTACATGTTTTTTTAATACCTTGGAAGGGTTTTGTAAAACAATATTGGAATCATCTTTGAAATTTTGGTAGAAATTACCTGTAAATCTATTGTAGAGAGTTGTTTTATTTGGGAAAAATTTTATTACTACTGAATTAATTTATTTTATAGATACAACAATCTTAGTCACAATTGATGTCACATTTTTCTAGGCTTTTTCCTTGTATCCAGGTTTTCAAATTACTGGTACAAAGTTGTTCTTTACCTTTATATGTGAAATGTTTTTGTGTTCTTATTAAATGTATAATATTTTAATATTCATTACTAATGTATTTTTCTTGATCACTCTCAACAAATGTTTATTTTGTTAATATTTCTAAAGAAATAGTCTTTCTTAGAATTATGGTCTCTACAATTTTCTCTATACTTTGTTATAATTCCATTCATTTCTATTCTTCATTCTTTATCCCTTCTAGTACATTTGTGTTTATTCTGGTATTATTTTTGTAACTTAAGTCGGCCTTATAGATCACTAATAGTCAATCTTTATTTTCTCTAATATAGCATGTAAAACTTAACATTTCCCATTGCATCTCAAGTGTTTTGATATTTACTGATTTTATTATGTAATAAAAATACAGTTCTATGTTTTTTTTCATTATGATTTCTCCTTTGATCCAGACATTATGTACTTTGAGTATTTAATTTTCCAAAACAGTAATTGTAATTTTCACTGTTTGATTTTTTCTTATCACTGATCACCATCAAACACACTATATATTTTATTTACTTATCTTACTTATCTATCTCCCTCACTAGAATGCAAGTGTTTTTTATTTACTGTGATAGCCTCAGTGTCTAAAGTAGGGCCCAGTGTGCAGTAGACCACCATAAATATTTACTGAATGATGATTGATATGTCATTTATTGGGCTTTTCCCTATGGCCTAGAACATAGGTCAGCTAATTTTTTTCTATAAAGTGCCAGATAGTAGTTTAAGCTTTGCGGACCACATATGGTCTCTGTCACATATTCTTTTTTCCTTTCTTTTTAAATTTTTTACAACCAATTAAAAATGTAATAATTGGTCTTCAGTTGAGGGTCTTACCCAAATAGGCCATGGGCTGGATTTGATCTACAGACCATAGTTTGTTAACCCTTGGTCTATATTATGGTCAACTGTTATGAATGTTCACTGAATATTAGAAAACATTATTCTCTAATTTTGATAATCAGGTTTTCACATATGTACATTACAAGCTTGTTGATTATATTATTCAACTCTAATTTTTTTCTATTAGGTATACCTCTCAATAGTGAGAATGTTATTTCTAAATCTCTTACTAAGATTATAGATTTAAAAATTTCTCCTTGCAGTCATACATATCAGGCTTTGATTTATATTTTGATTGTCTTACAGTGTCATACTTTTCTTTTGATTAGCATTTCTGTATCATTTAATTTTGTATATAGTGTATAACTTTGCTGAATTTTTTTTCTAATCATCCAATCTACTGATTATTTCTGTATTTTAATTAAGGATTTTAGTCTTTCTATACTTATCGTGACAACTGAGATAGCTAAACCTTTTTCAATCATATGTTCTTTCTTTACATTTTTTCTCCTTTTTCTTTCACTGTATCTTTTTTTTTTTTTATTTAAGCAGACAAATCTCAGTTTTACCAATTCCTTCCTTTGTTCCATTGTTTTCTCACTTTCCCTAACTTTCTGTTATTCAGAACAGGCCAACGTATTTCATCTTTCCTCAACTTAAGATAAAATATAAGGTTCTAGAAATACTCTTATCCTGGAATTTTGAAATACCCATGTTACCCGTATTAAATATGCAGTTTATGAAAAACTTAAAATTGCCAAAATGTATCATATTGTTATGCTTTAAATGGTTCCTCTTCCTTGTGAATATAATATATGTGCCTGCCACCACTAAGACCCGGCACAATCAAATAAATAAATATTTAAAAAAGAATTATTTTATCAAAACACTTTTGAGAAATTCAGCTCTGTCGGCTTCAGTTGAGAAACATACTGTCAATCTGATAGTCATTTCTTTGTACATCATCTTTTTTCTTTGGCTACTATTAAGTTTGTCTCTTTGTTGAAGGGTCTAGTTAATTTCTTTTTCTTTATCCTGCTTGGGGAACATTATGCTTTCTGAATCTGAGGCTCTCTCTTTTCAATAATTCTGAAAAATTCTTAGCCATATCTCTTTGGATAATGATTCTCCCTATTTTTAAATTTTTGATGTATTTTATAATCTTAATCAGTCATATATTAGATATTATTGCTGTATCCTGATTTTTAACATCTTTTTGTTTTACTCTATGTTTTCCATATCCTTATCTTTCTATGCTACATGGTAATTTCTTCAAATACATGTTTCAAGTAAGTTATTCTTTCATCAAATGTATAGTTTAATTCATCTATTTTTTTAGATTTTCAATGATTTTATAGATAGATATAGATATATAGATACAGATATAGATACAATTTTTAATTTCAAGAAGTTCTGTTTTATTCTTTGAAAAATCTACCTGGTGTGTTGTTAGTTTTGTGGGGTTTTTTTTTTGAAAACTCTGTTAATTTTTTAAATGATAAATATGTGTATTTCTCAGTCTGCATCTGACAATTTAAAAATTTAAACCACTTGGGAGCCTAACCTTTTGGTTTTTTGTTTGTTTGTTTGTATTTCTGGTTTTAGTTTTGCCAATCTATGATTCCACCCACCCCCAATTAGTAAGTTCTAATTTATATCAGGAACTTATATCAGGCTGCACTGTGGGAATCCTCAAGAAAGCATTCCTCCAGGAGCATTTACAGCTGCTTCTGTCAGGAGCCAGTGGGTAGTTCCAAAACTGGAACCATTTTTATTTTCACGCTAAGGGTTTGAACCACAGACCCACATAAGTACAACTTATGATTACAAATTCTCAGGAGAAAATCTGAGTGTCCATATCACATTTATTTCCCATTTGGAGTTGAGATGGATACAGGTTTTTGGGTGTCTCTCTTTTCTGACAGGTGGACTTCATTCCTGGCCAATCCTCTTAGCGTGGGTAGTCCTGTGAGGGCCCAACTTTACACAGAGTCTCAGATCCAAACATTCCCGTGTGCAGGACCAAGGTGTGGTCTCCCACTTTCTCTAGTGGCTATTAATCCTCACAACGTCCTCAAGTCATCCTGGGCCTCAGCTCGTACTTACTACTTCTGTTTCTGTTCCTAATTCCAATTTGGGGACCTTCTTGCAAGCTCAGCAATTCATTTAAAAGTCTGCCGTTATCCAGCATATAGGTACTTTTAAGCTGTGGGACTCTTCACAATATCTAGTCCCTCCTTCTGTTACAACAGTAATCTGTATTTTAACTTATTCCCGAAATGGTTTTTAATCAGTCTTGTTAAGCCATTTTTTGAATATCATACAAGACCTATATCAATATATTTTCAGCTTTTGAACATCTTAAAAAACACATTTGTTTCAAGCCATATTCAGTATTAAATTCCATCTGTAGTGAGAGATCCATCTAATAAAATATTTTAATTTTGACTTTGATTTTTCTGCATGTTGACAGATTAATTCTGTGCTCTGTTGGAACATTGATGAGGAAACTCTTTATCTCAGCATCTAAATAAAAATTAAGTGTGGCTGACAGGTTCCAGAGATGAACATTCTAACCTGGATTTTTAAAAGAAAACGATGGATTTTCTTCTTCTAACTAAATATACTCTCGTCTACTGGGAAAAGTAAATGTAAATGAGTGAGATAATGCTGCTGTACCAATATCCAGATGGTGGTTTTAAGAGAAAATAGTAATTTACTGGACTCTCTTCTATGCCAAGCCATATGCTTATTCCAGCTTCTTTTTAGGTTTACTAATAGCCCATTTAGAAGAGGAAATATGCAAGAAATCTTCTGAAATGACTCTTAGTCCAAGATTTGAGGGGATGCATGAAGATATTGACTTTTAATCTGAGTGTGGGGGTGGTGTTTAATATAATTTAACTTAGGTCCAGATGATACCATTGTCAAAAGACCTATAACTGATATTTTTCCTGAGCACATGCTATGTGCAGTCAACTGTGCTAACCACTTTTACATGGACTGCATTTAGTCCCTACCACAACCCAATGAAGATGCATCATTCGTTCCATGTTATATGTGTAGAAAATTAGACCCAGGTGAACTGGCATGTCAAGTTCATATGGCAAAGAGGTGGCAAAACCAGGATTTGAAGGAGAGCTGTCTAATCAAAGCTTCTGTTCCTTACATGTTATTGCACTTTCTTTAACTATGTACCAGGGTGTGTGTATGTGTGTGCACATGTGCTTTTTAAAACAGACCACTCCCTCATCAATACACATGTGTGTTGACTTCCTGCACCATTTGTATCTCTTTAGTGACAAAAACAGTCAGAATATTTTTAAAAGATAGATTCTGGGCCCATGGGACTAGATATCACCAGGTCGAATTAAGCATATATAATTCAATTATTTTTTCTAGAATTGTTGCAGATAGGAAAGTAATAAATAACAATTTATTTATTCAGTAAAATATGGACCCAATTTCAAAGACACATAGAAAAATACTATCAGAGGAGCAGAACAGGTTTAATAAGTTGTTCTATCGATTCTTCCCCTTTAACTGAACAAAAAGCACATGGGGAGGGTGTCAGGGGATGGGATCATGTCTATTTTTTCCTGTTTACGCCTACCAAAGAGTAGGAACTCATTAATTTTTTGAGTAAATAAATGATTCATAGGCTTGGCATTAAATGAGGTCCTACGGAATAATAGGGTCAAATAACAAATATGACTAGTATTTCTTTAGAAAATGTGTATCTCTCTATTAGATTCTCCAAATAAATCAAACTTGAAAACCTGCCCAATCCTGCAACAGAGTGGTTTTAAGATGTCTTTAATGGGCTCATTAGTCTTAAACTGCCTTTTCCAGATGATTTCATCAGATGCCCCATTGCCTTCCGAGGATCTAGCCAGAAAGGCTTCAGGCCTAGAAGTGTTTGGCAAGCTAACTGGCACCCCTTTCACAAATCTGAACATCTGATGCAATTGGACTCATAAAACTCCTAATTTTTTCATGCTTCATTCCTAAAAAAAAAAGTTTCCACTATCCTACCATGATTAAGATTTAGAAAGAGAAGAAATAAACAACTGATTCCATAACATCCATTTTGGGGCCACTGTTTCGGAGCCAGAAAACCTCCCTTTCACAACATCTCCAGCTTGGGGGCACGAAAAGATAATTGGTTACTGAAGAGTTGCTTATAGCAGCAGGCAAGTTTAGGCAGGATATTTAACTCTGCTCTCAGAAACTGGAGTCAGGTTACATTCTGAGTTTCCCATCCCAAACAACCACCAAAATATATGGCTAATCTGAGCACCATAATTACTCAAAGTTAAAAGCCTTTCTGGTTCATTTCTATTGCCTGTCCTTGGGCCCCAAAGACACAGCAATGATATCTTCCTGTGCTGGGCAGTGGGGAGTTGCTGAAGGGCATGAGAACAGCCAAAGCTATAAGAAGATGGCCACTAAGCTTCCAGAATCCTCCCAATAAATGCTGAGTCTAACTATAGTAGCCTCAACTGGGAATGGATAAACCTACAACCGTTTCATTGGTAATCCTTCAAAACATCCCAGCTGCTTTACATAACTTGATAAGCTAAAAACCACATAATTAACTATATCCAGCACTTATTTCTGTTACTGATTATGTATCTTCTGGCGGGGATCAACCACCTCCATCAGAAAGAGTGGGTAGTGGTATAGTCATTTTCACAATGTTGAGTCTTCCAATCCAAGAACATGGTATATCTCTCCATCTGTTTGTATCATCTTTAATTTCTTTCATCAGTGTCTTATAGTTTTCTGCATACAAGTCTTTTGTCTCCTTAGGTAGGTTTATTCCTAGGTATTTTATTCTTTTTGTTGCAATGGTAAATGGGAGTGTTTCCTTAATTTCTCTTTCAGATTTTTCATCGTTAGTGTGTAGAAATGCAAGAGATTTCTGTGCGTTAATTTTGTATCCTGCTACTTTACCAAATTCATTGATTAGCTTTAGTATTTTTCTGGTAGCATGTTTAGGATTCTCTATGTATAGTACCATGTCATCTGCAAACAATGACAGTTTTACTTCTTTTCCGATTTGGATTCCTTTTATTTCTTTTTCTTCTCTTATTGCCGTGGCTAAAACTTCCAAAACTATGTTGAATAATAGTGGTGAGAGTGGACAACCTTGTCTTGTTCCTGATCTTAGAGGAAATGGTTTCAGTTTTTCACCATTGAGAACAATGTTGGCTGTGGGTTTGTCATATATGGCTTTTATTATGTTGAGGTAGCTCCCTCTATGCCCACTTTCTGGAGAGTTTTTATCATAATTCAGTGTTGAATTTTGTTGAAAGCTTTTTCTGCATCTACTGAGATTATCATATGGTTTTTCTCCTTCAATTTGTTAATATGGTGTATCACATTGATTGATTTGCGTATATTGAAGAATCCTTGCATTCCTGGGATAAACCCCTCCTGATCATGATGTATGATCCTTTTAATGTGCTGTTGGCTTCTGTTTGCTAGTATTTTGTTGAGGATTTTTGCATCTATGTTCATCAGTGACATTGACCACTTAGAGGGGTGGGATAGGGAGGGTGGGAGGGAGGCGCAAGAGGGAGGGGATATGGGGATATATGTAAACATATAGCTGATTCACGTTGTTATACATCAGAAATTAACACAACGTTGTAAAGCAATTATACTCCAATAAAGATGTTAAATAACTAACTAAATAACTAAATAAATAAATAAATAGTAGAGCCATAACTTGAAAAAAAAAAGAAAGAGTGGATAGGGCAGGTGGAAGACGTTTTTGAGCCACCATTTTACGTGTTTTAAATAATTAGGGGTAAAAAAGACATTGGCCAGGCCACTTATAAACCTTCACAGCTAAACACAGCTCTCTTGACAGTTAGGATTCTAGAATTTCTATAATAGTGTCAAAAGAGATAGTCTTAGGCTTGTTTTGAAGTTTCATTTGCATAAAAAATTTTGTTGCTTAACTTTGTGTTTTTCTGGGATGGGTGGATAAAGGGTGATAGGAATGGAGAACTGGGGCGTGAAAAGCTATATTTTTCCTCAACTCTCATTTGGCACAATTCCTGTCTCAAGGCCTTTTTTGAAAGAGAAAAACTTTCAATGTCTCATAATACTAAAAACGGGATTAATTCAAATGTTCAAGACTAATGGATTTTTGATGCTGAGTGAAGAAATTTAAATTTAAATTAAAAGTTCTAATGGGTAATGACATACATGCCTATAGGTATCTACATATGTTTAATGTGTATTTATTATATAAAAGTATTAGTTTTTCTTCTCTAAAACAAAGAAAATGGAATTCCCATCTTACCCCAATCTTGGCCTGATTAACTCCTACTCACACCCTTGACTCAAGTAAAATATCCCCAAAGAGAAGATTTCTCTGATTGCCAACACCTACCTCCACCCACCCCTGTAAGTGGTACCTTCCTGATAGTCTCTCATAGATTCCTCTCAATTTCCTTACCTTCTAAAATAGACAGTAATTATGTATTTATTGTATATTTATTATTTTAAATATGTTTTCCTTTCCTCCGTCCCCATCCACCCAGATCAAAAGGCCCAAGTGAGCAGCAGTACACATGTCTGTTTTGTTCTCCACTGTATACTCAGTGTCTAGCACATAATAGGTATTTGATACTTATTTGTTGAGTAAATGTGGTTGAACAAAAAAATATTAGAGATTATCTAATGCAAATTTAGTTTATCCATTGGTAAACTGATGCCCAAAGAAGTTAAAAAACATTATGGTCCAAGTTTATATAGATTGTTAAAGGGAGATACAGATTTATAAACATAGAAACAGCTAACATTTCTACATCACTTATTACAGCCAGGCTCGCTTTACATATATCTATTTATTTAATTTTCACAAGTTATATGAGATAGCTATTATAATGTCTCCTTTTAACATTTGAAGATACTCAGGCAAAGGAAGTGAAAGTGGTTAGTTATTAGTGAAATGAATTCCAACCCATATGATTAGGTCTTACCACCATGATCTACTACCTCTCATATGGATAAATGAAGACAAATCCAAATCTCTTGGTGCCTATATTGATGTTGAAATAGAGATATGGATAGACTAACATATAGACATTAATTTCATCAGTCTCCCATCCCCAAACCCATTACGTTCTGCTGTATCCATTTATGTCAATGGACTCATTAACAAATGTAGCCTTGGAATTGCTGTCTACAATGCTTCTCCCTTCCTAAATTACTAAGAGAGTCTGCCATTTCCCTCACATTTGTCCTCTCTCTTCCATTTTACTGCCAGTGCCCAAGCTTGGAGGGCTCTTCGTCTTACTGCTGTCCTGGACCATTGCAAGGGTCTCCTTATTATCTCCTTCTTCCCATCTTTTTTCAGACACCCCATTCTATACACACTCCCAAACATTAAGGGACTCCATTTGCCTCTAAAAGGCAGTTCAAGCCTTACCAGATATCCAGCGACTCTCCATGCCTTGGTCTCTACCTATCTTTCTACTAATTTATCTCTTGCTTGTTTCTCTCATGCGTCTTTTGTTTCTATTAAGCCATCAGGATTATTAGTCTCTGAAAACATTATAAGCAGTTCTACCTATACTCCTCTGCTAATGTATATCATTGTTGTGAAGTACCTCTCCTCTCCCAATATTTTCCTGTACAGGAAAGTCAATTCAAATGCCCTAGAATCCAACCTTTCTCAGTGCTCTCACCTAGAATTTAGTATCTTCCTCTTCTGTTCTCTAACAGTACTTTGTACTTTATTAGACTAATATTGCATATTGTTATATTTTGGTTGTATGTGTGTGTGTATGTGTTATAACTTCCCTACTAGATCATAAACTCCCTTAGGACAGGGGAATGGACCACCCAGGTTGTCTTGCATGGCAGGAATATAATTCATTCTCCCATACCAATCAATCAATCAATCAATCAAACAGTCTATCTCCTTATATAATTGGACTTTGTGGAAGAAGAGATTGTCTTCCCCAAGGATAAAGCAGTTTATTTTTCTTCTTGCGCCCTCAAAAAAAAATGAATTACAAAATAACCCTTAATTTATCCTCTGTCAAAGGATATATTTCAATCACTAAACTTCTATATCAACTCATGGAGTTGCATATTTTTAAAAACTCAAGATGTAAGATCCTAAAGAGCCTTCTTGATTGAATTCTTACTTCAATAAAATTTCCAGAGTCATAACTTTGATAAAACTGTGGCTATACAAATAGAGAGAAAGAAAGCCAAAGAAACCAGAGTGAGGGCAAAAAGGGGAAGAGGGGATTTTCCCATTATTTCATCACATAACAAAAGATACATGTTTTCCCAAGGCCTTATCCTTTTTGTTTTGCAAAAAGTAGAAGAGAAAAGGCAACAGAGATTCTAGAAAAGACTCCTATTGTGTTCAATGGTTTCAAACATAATCAAATTATGTCATAATTACTGCTGGAACATTGTGTTTAGTCTCTATAAATACATACATTAAAAAGGAAAAGAAAATTCTCTTTTTAATTTTGTGGGTAGAAAACAAAAATGTGCTGCAGACAATGGCCTATGCATTTGAGGGAGAAAAATACATTAGGCTATCAAGAAAGAAAGATAAAAGGGAAAAAAAAAAGACGAACTATGGTCAACCTCTGCAGATTTCCTGCTGATAAATGTGAATTCAATATACAACTCCTTGTCATGCTATAAGTGAGAAGTCCACACTCTTGAATCACTTTATATTCCATTAGTGCCTATTTTGCAGTCTACTCAACAAGTTAATGACCTTATTGAAGGATTTCAGAAATTACAGATTCACAGGTTAACAGAGAAACCAGCAGTTGTCTTTTTTTAAAAAATGACTAGTGTTGCAGGAACTGGGTACAAGATTTCCCATTTGCATTGCAAACAGCTGACCAAGAGCCAAGAACGATTATTAACATGAACTTAACACACATATAAACTGAATGTAATATCACTGACCTCCTAATCTCTATTTTTTTTTTTTTTCTAATCTCTATTTTAACCACCTCGTTTCTTCTGCTAGAGTTGAAAGATCTGTACTTGAATCTCTCCTGCCTTTTACTAAATTTTGAGGTTCATGAGGAGGACACAGTGTCTCTGTGGAACTCCATTTTCCCGTCTGTGAAATCAGGGGAAAAACAGTAACTATCATATGAAGTTTTTGTACGAATAAAATGGGAAACACATATGTAAAAACATGTTCCAAGCTATATAAATGCCGGTTACTATTATTATTATTATTACTAGTAGTATTGGTATTATGATGATCATAATTATTGTCTTACAATTTGAATTACTTTTAGCAAAGAAGAAGAGGTGTCAGTTTGGAAGTAAAAGAAAAAAACCCTGCAAGTTAATAGCCACACATTTCAAAATCAATTTGAAGCCATTTGCACAAAGGTGGACAACATCCTCTATTTGATGTCACTGCCAAGGGAGCATGGTGTGATTCATTATAAAGTGATGAAACATCTTGCATTCATGTCTTAATTGGAATTGCACATTGTGTTCCTATTGCGAGGTGATGTCGGGGGACAGAGAGAGTTGCCACGCTCCAAGTGGTAATTGGAGTGAAGGGGGTATTTTCAAAGGTGGGATAATAAAGAACTCTGAGGCTTGGGGAGCCAATGGGAAGAAGCCTTCACCACCCCTAGCCTGGAGGGACAAAGGGAGAAAGCGGTTATTGGAACGCAGTGAAAGCTAGCTGTGGGAGAGGGATGCTTCTGTATAGAAATAGAGTCACTGTTAACCTGCGTCTGCAGGTGCAATAATGAACACCTTGACCTCTTTCTTGTCCTGTGCTCAGATCTCCCGACAGTTCTCACCATTGGCTGAAGTAGCCCAGGTAATGTAGTTAATAGAGGTCTCCATGGCACAGAACAGGGTGTCAAAGGGTGAACAGTGGATTAGAGAACAAAAGGAAGACATCAGGACCCTAATCTGTATGTTATTATTCAACACTGGCTATTGAGTTTATTATAGGGATTAGCAAGAGCAAATAATCAAAACACACGCAGAATTAAAGAACCATTTCATGCTAACCACGTAGACGTGAGAGGTTCACAACGACCTTTTACAATTTTGACTAAATATGGGTGAAGCATAAGTAGTGGACTGAGAAGTTGGAACGTATTTGACCAGTTTAGCGCTGCAATCACAGAAGACTCACAACAGAGTAAAGTTAATCTGACACAGATATAATGATGGGTGTTGGTGTTATTCTACTTTTTAAAGTTAATTCTCCTGCCAGGGGCCAGAGAAAGATAGGGGAAAAAAGATAGTTGTGTAAATGACTTAGCTAATATTGCTTTTGTATCAAAACTAGGTTTACTGAGGGTCTGCTAAAGGGAAAGGCAAGAGAAGGGGGAAAGTAGCAGAGCAGGAAGCTGTTCATTTTCCTCTGATCCTTGGCCTCTTCTCTGGAATCTTATGTAGCCTTTTCAGATTATCTTCTTTCACTTGGTAATATGCATTTAAAGTTCTTCCATGTCTTTTCATGGCTCGATAGCTCATTTCTTTTTAGCAATGAATAACATTTCATTGTGTTGATATACCACTCACCCACTGAAGGACGTCTTGGTTGCTTCCAAGTTTCGACAATTATGAATAAAGCTGCTATAGACACCCATGTGTAAGTTTTTGTGTAGACATAAGTTTTCAGCCCCTTTGTGTAAATACCATGGAGTGTGATTGCTGGATCACATGGTAAGAATACGTTTAGTTTTGTTAAGAAATTGCCAAACTGTCTTCCAAAGTGGCTGTAATATTTTGCATTCCCATTTCCAACAGCAATGAACGAGAGTTCCCACTGTCCCACATCTTCACTAGCATTTGGTATTGTCAGTGTCCTGGATTTTGGCCATTCTAACAGGTGTGTAGTGATATCTTGTTGTTTTAGTTTACATTTCTCTGATAAAATAGGATGCAGAGCGCCTTTTCATTACCTTATCTGCCATCTGTATATCTTCTTTGGTGAGGTATCTGATAAGGTCTCTTGCCTATTTTTTAATCAGTTTGTTTTCTTACTGTTAAGTTTTGACTTCTTTGTATATATTGGACAACAGTTTTTGATCAGATGTTTCTTTTGCAAATATCTTTTCCCAGTCTGTGCATGTCTTCTAATTCTCTTGACACTGTCTTCCACAAAGCAGAAGTTTGTAATTTTAATGAAATCCAGCTTATCAGTTATTTCTTTCATGTATTGTGCCTTTGGTGTTGCATCTTTTTAAACTATTTCTCGTCTTTTAAACTGAGATCCTGGATATTAATATGGACATTGCAGTTTTAAGGAAGATTACCATGTATGCCTAATTTTATTGTCATTTATTTTTTCATGCATTAATTCATTCAACAAATTAATACCAAGAGTTATTTGAGGGAATTGGAGATTCCACAGTGATGAAGCCACTCTTCCTAAAGCTCCTGGTTTAATGCAGATATTTGTAATAGACAAAGAGTATTATCTGGCACTGTGGAACCCCAGAGGAGGAATGCCTCACTCAGTCTGAGGTCAGTGAGAAGAAGCATTAATATGTTCCTGAAGAAGATAACTTCTAAAGAAAGAAAGAGAGAGGCTTCCCAGGTAAAGAGGAGCAGAGAGGGCAGTTCAGGCAGAGGGATAACAAAGCAAAGTCATGAAGAATCATTGCGTTAGGGATGCTCTAAGTCCGTAGACACGGCTAGAGTATAAGGGACAGGAGTAAGTGATGTGAGAGGAGGCTGGAGGGGAGGCCAGGGTCAGGTCATAGCAGCCTGCATGTGACACTGGCCTGCATCCCAAAGCTGATGGAATTTGGAAGAATTTTCTGTGGGAGGCTGACATAGTCAGACTCATCGACAAACAACATATAAATTGATTACCTACTGTGAATATAGGACTCTAGTCTATACACTACTACTAATAGTTACCATTTTTGAGAATTTAATATGTCCCCCATCACCCCAAGCAAGCTGGATACTGTTATTATCCTTATTACCTATTACTGCTATTTTCCTTGCTTTATTTTCTTTTTAATTGAAGAAAGAAGAGAATAGAATTCTTCAAACTATTCAGCCTGGGTTTCAGCTATTACCCAAACCAAAGAAGTCTGGCTGCAGGTCTCACATTTTTCCCCACGGCACCATCCTGACTCACTTAAGCTAACCATTCATTTTGAGATTTCTAAGAACAGGAAACTCTTTCCTGTCTAAGAAGCCTCCTTGCTTTTGAGAGTGCCACAGCCTTCTCTGTCTGCAGAGCAAAACAATGTCATGGAACTCATTTGCACAAAGTAGGGAGAGGAGTTTCATTTTGAGACTTGGTTTAACTTTCTTGCCTCTTGTCAGCCTCTCTCCAGGCAGGCTACTCTACCTCACAGAGTGACAGATCAGTCACTGGCAATTTTGCGGCAAGTCTCCTGCCAGGGCTGCTCCTACTCATGACTCCAAGTGAAGTGAAGTGAAGGTGAGGAATGAGGACCCTGAGCTGTGGGGAAGAGGTGTCCAACTCTTGGGGTCATATTGCTTTCCCTCATGTTCTAAGGATATTTACTTGGTGCTGGAGAAATGCTAGTTGGAGAAAGTGCTAAACTCAGCAGGGGAAAATACAGGTCTTCATGGCCAGATGTAAAAGTAAGGACACAAAGAGAAAGCAAATTAATTGGAGTGAAGAGAGGGATCATCCATAGAGCCTCAGTGAAAATGAGGACCTGTGACTAAAATGGCTTTGAAAAATGTTCCCCCAAACAACAAGGGTTCCATCACGTTGCTCACAGTAAAACTGAATCCTTTTTAACTTTTCATGGAAGTACAGAAAAGTACAAATAAGGAGACAGCTACACAGATTTTCACAAACTGAACACACTCTTGTAACCAGCACCAGATCAAGAAACAGGGCATGGTAAAAAAGAATGAAATAATGCCATTCGCAGAAACATTTGGATTTAGAGATTATCATACTAAGTAAAGTAAGTCAGACAGAGAAAGACAAATATCATATGATATCACTTATATGTGGAATCTAAAAATATGATACAAATGGACTTAGTTACAAAACAGAAATAGACTCACAGACACAGAAAACAAATTTAGGGTTACCAAAGGGGAAAGTGGGTGGAGAGGGATGAATTGGGAATTTGGGATTAACAGATACACAGATATATAAAATAAATAAACAGCAAGGACCTACTATATAGCACAGGGAACTATATTCAATATCTTCTAATAACCTATAATGGAAAAGAAGCTGAAAAAGAAGATACACATATATAATTGGATCACTTTTCTGTATACCTGAAACATTATAGATCAACTATACTTCAATTTAAAAAAAAGAAAAGAAACAGGGCATGGGGGCTTCCCTGGTGGCGCAGTGGTTGAGAATCTGTCTGCCAATGCAGGGGACACAGGTTTGAGCCCTGTTCTGGGAGGATCCCACATGCCACGGAGCAACTAGGCCCGTGAGCCACAACTACTGAGCCTGCACGTCTGGAGCCTGTGCTCCACAACAAGAGAGGCCACAATAGTGAGAGGCCCGCACACCGCGATGAAGAGTGGCCCCCGCTTGCCGCAACTAGAGAAAGCCCTAGCACAGTAATGAAGACCCAACGTAGCAATCAATCAATCTTTAAAAAAAAAAAAGGGCATGGCCCCAGAGGCCACCCCCCTCTCCCCACCCCATACACCTTAATCTTGACTTGTGGCCACATACATTGATTCTACTAGTTTTAGGTTACTTTTTGATATCTGGTTTCATTCATCCAACATTATGCTTGTGAAATAGGTTCATACTGCTCTATGCAATTATTCTCTTTGTTGTATAGTATGTCTTTGTGAGTTCATATCTCAAGTTATTTATCTAGGCAGGTACAGTAATTTTTATAGGAAGGGCCATAGTGTGGACCCATTTCAGATTACTCAAATAGAGGCAATGATTGGGTTCCAGAACATTGTTTTAGCCTCTTTGCAATATGAAAAATAAAATAGCATAAAAATAATTGGAGGAGTAAAAGGGGATAAAATGTTACATAAAGAGAGACTGCTAGAAAGAATCAAGAATTGAGGGAAACCATTGAAATGATAATACTTGTTCTTTGTAACAAAACAAAGGCCCTGGGTGAGAAAAAAAATCAGATGCTACACCTATATTATACACACACACGCACGCACACACACACACACACACACACACACACACACTTTCACTTTCCTTTATGTTGAAATAATGTTTCCCATATTTCAATATCTCCTATGTAAAATACTCTTCAAACAATCTGAATTTTCAATCAGACCCAGTATATAGAGGAGAGAGAAGGAAATTATGCAATAGCAATTTAACAGTCAATCTCTGTCATTTGAAGATGACAGTACCAGTTGAAAAGAAGGGTAAGGTACCATGAATTAAAATTCTAAAATAAAGTCATCTGGTTCATCTTGAATCCACCATTTGGAACAACAGCCTCAACTTCCTTCCACTCAGATTTACAACATGTTCTCTGGGGGGATGCTCCGATTTCAAGGGCATTAAGATATGATTTATCTCTATAAGGCCAATTGAGGGTTATTCTATTCTCGAAAACTGGGGACCAGCACTGATCCACAAACAGAACAAAAATGTTAATCATGTTAAAACTGGGTCCCAGTGATTGAAATAGTCAGGCTGCAAATCAGGATGATTAACAATGATGACAAAACCAGAAACAAATTTATACTCTAAAGAATAGGTTATTGTCACTTTTTGCTTTTCTTCTCAAAGCTAGGTGTTAATAAAATTGGTGTCAAAGGATGTCTCATCTTGATCTTTTATGATTTCAAAATAAAAGATAAATGATTTTCCTTTCCTCTCTCCTCTCCAAGGAAGAAAAAAGTTTTGTTTTTCTTTTTGTTTGTTTGTTTTTTAAATAGAGGAATGAATAAAAGTCAGATGTGCAAATGAATTTGTCATACAAAGAGAGGGCCAGGAAAGGAGGCTATAAAAATGTAAAAAAAATAACAATAATGATAAAATAAAAACACGAGATGCGACTTATTTCTTTTATTATGATGTGTCTCAGTCAACAAAACAGGAGAGAATTGAGGAGATCCCGCTCTATTATGCTCTGCTCTAATTGTGCAGATTTTGATAGATTCTGCATTTTCAGAAGGAGAATATGATCAAATTAGCTTTACATCACTCAAATAATATGTAATTTTATTTGATTTCCTTATCATCTGCAAAAATGCGATGCCAGGGAGTAAAGCAAAATAAAAAAAAAAAAAAATTAGACTCTGATTCCCATTTTCAGCACTATAATGAGGGTTATAAAACAAAAGGATTAGAACAGTCAACACTTATACTCTGTATGGTACAAAGATCTCAACAATTACCAGGATTTTTGGAAATCCTATACTCCATTATAATGAAAGCATTTCATTCTTCATGAGAAAAGAGGAAAATAAATAAATAAATACCTCAAGGGAAAAATTAAACAAAGAGCAGAAAATGTTATTTAGATGAAAGACATCAATTTTAAAAGCATAAGAACACCATGCATATGCTAATGAATCAAACTAAAATTATATTTTACAGTTGCCAAATGTATCAAAATTGTATGAGATGTAAAGCTAAAAGGGTAACAGTTAATGTAAACAGCTAGTTTTTAAATCATGTTATATTCTCTGTATTTAATTACATGTAAGTGATACATATTTGTAACATGCTTTATACTACTTTATGTATGAAAGCATTTATTATAAACAAATTGTCTGAGATTTCTCAAAAATAGTCACCACTTTAATATCAGTAACAATGTTTTCTCAAACTTTCACCATGTGAAAATCTACTTAATGAACAATAGAAATGCAGATGTTACATTTTAGGTAAATTTAAAAACTATTAAACACAAATTTGTATACAGATAAAAGATATTTAAAAAAAAAACTCTTTCATATCAGTCACAGCAAAGCTGTCATTTGCATGCTTCAGTTCATAATTTAAATGTCATGATGATAGTTGCCTTAAGTTTCACGTCAAATTTCTTTGCTCACTCTTTATACTGTACAAGAGAAGCTCAGTTTAAAATTAATCCTCATCAATAATAGTGGCAAATGTTTGGTGTTTCTTTCAGATATTTAGGTGTCTTTGAAATAAACATGTTTCTGCCCAGAATATGTGACATATTTAGTATAATTATATTAGGGGTAAAAAAAATAAAAATAATTAATATCTTACTTCCTGTACAAACTTTTCTTTTATGGTTGGTTGAATGAAATCATTACACTATCCCAACACCAACAGATTATATTCTACATCTGCACTGGAGTCCTGATCACCACTTACATTTTTTTACATTACTCTGAATTGTAGTACATTTTTTTACATTACTCTGAATTGTAGTATTTATGTTACTATTCTTATCTCAACATTTATGTTTTACTAAAATGTTTTTAAGCTGGTGATCTGTTTTGTGTGTGTGTGTGTGTGAACAAGGGATAAAATCCATCCAAATTCTAACAATAAAAATGGGAAATAAAAATAATTAGGAGAAACTTAGAGAAAATTATATATTTTGGGGAAAACTACACCATTACCTGAACACTGGCAGATATGACATGACCAATACAGTCTTGCAATGTATACACAACTTTGAAGAGCACAACGGGACTTACTAAAAGAACCAATGCCTATGAAAAATATCTTTAAACTTAACATTTCCAAGAAATTTTAATACATGTTCATGGGCTTCCCTGGTGGCACAGTGGTTAAGAATCTGCCTGCTAAAGCAGGGGACACGGGTTTGAGCCCTGGTCCGGGAAGATCCCACATGCTGCAGAGCAACTAAGCCCGTGCACCACAACTACTGAGCCTGTGCTCTACAGCCCGCGAGCCACAACTACTGAGCCCATGTGCCACAACTACTGAAGCCCACGCACCTAGAGCCCGTGTTCCACAACAAGTGAAGCCACCACAATGAGAAGCCCGCGCACTGCAACGAAGAGTAGCCCCCGCTCGACACAACTAGAGAAAGTCCGTGTGCAGCAAAGAACACCCAACACAGCCTAAATAAATAAATAAATAAATAAATAATATTTAAAGAAAAAGAAATACGTGTACATAATTTTTCTCTTAAATTATTTTTTTTCTCTTAAATTATTTTTTTTCTCTTAAATCCATGGACAGAACAACTGGTTGGTCATTTTTGGACCTCATTTTGAGATACTGGTGTCTAGACATTTGTCATCATCAAAGGCATTGATCCTCAACAAAGAGTCCTTTCAAAGTTTTAGCAATTTTATTTTTGGCTTGGCATTAATTTTTTTCCTAATTTCACATGTATTTATTGAGCATTTCTGTTTACCAACTGTTGCATAAGAAGATGCTAGGAGAGACATGTTTCCACCTTCTAGGAGTTTATAATTAACAGGTACTGCAGGTATGGACACAGCTAGTCATAATTCAAGACAAACTATGGATAGGTCTATACCCAAATGATAAACATCCAGTATGCTCACAGGAAGGAGAAAGTGACTAAGATGATTACCAAGGGCTACAGGGAAGGATGCATTTCAGGTGAACCTGAAAGAAGCTGGGAAAGCAAGTACAGCATGAAAAAGGCACAAGGCTTAAAAAGCACAGATTGTCTGTTTTGACTCGAAGAGATGATGCAAAAAGAAAGACTAGGAACTGTGACTGGGTCGGATTAGATTGGTCCTTTGCTATGAGGCATTCATTTTTTTTACACAGTGAGAATCTATCAAAAGTCTCTGAGACCTGGAACTGAAAGTATTAGGTCTGTGCTTTAAGAAAATCACCCTGGTAGTATTGAAAAAAATGGGAAAGTATCAAAAAGTGGGTTTATTCTAAAGAAGCAGGAAAAAAAGAATAAAATAATCCAAATGTCCAAGTCACCTCTCGGGCATTAGGAAGGTGTGAGTCAAAAGATGTGAAAGAAAAGAGAAGGTATGCTTTCTGAGATCACTTGGAATCAGAAAGGGAGGTGTAGCTGTCTCTTCCCAACCCCAAGCTTAGGGCAGGAGAGGACGTAAGCTGTGCGCTTAGAGGGACAGACAGTTATAGAGCCACATCATCTGATCTCAAAGGCCATACTTCTACACAGGTAGACCTATAATTATACACACGCATTACATACACTCATGCACACACACTTGCCTGTATGTATGAATGTTGTACATATGCATGCATGTAAATAGACTCTGGATGGATGTGAACTTAATGTTTTACATGGATCCAAATTTGGTCAATATGGTGAATACTTGACTGAAACCTGGTTTACAAAATATGATGCAAGTAGGCAATTACTCGGCTTTCAAAACTGACTTATGATTAACGAGGGCAGTTGAAGCATACATTAGTTTAGGGAGAGAGGGATGTACTCCCTGATTCTTTCACATATAAGATTCCTGTTCTCTAGCAACTTGCCTCACCTTCTTTGACCTTACCCATTTCTTCCCCAGACCATGTTGCAACCAGCTATTTCCAACCCAGCCTCACTTTTGAGCAGAGAACATCATGTTTATAGAAAGTATTTTACTACTTACTGGTATTAGCATAGGTAGAGGAGTTTAATTTCTTGCATAACAAGTAAACTAATGATCTCATAAAGTTAAAGATGCTCCCCCAAATGAATCAAGTCCTCCAAGTAAAACACTACATTATCCAAGGAATAAGCTTGCCCCTCCTTGGTCAACAGTTTCCATCTCTGTTATACATATTATAGCATTATGCACACCCTTTTGAAAGCTAGAAATAAGCAAAGGAAATCTTTGAATATTGTGAAGTGAATAGATTCTAAAGCATTGACAAGTAGGGTTTTTCTCTGTTTCTTTGAGCCCCACAGCTCTTCCCACTGAAGTATCAAGGTTGTTCTACCTTAACAGATTGGAGGAAAAGTTGATATGGTGGGGTACAGGTAGCATGACCAGGACACGGTTGAGAGGCAAGGGAGTAGAGGCCACTATAACAATTAGGTTACGACAGTAGCCATGACTCTGGACTGTTCCGGACACAGCTGCATGTATGTTCTCCCTAGGTATAAGGGACTGCATGAATAAAACATAGAGGAAATTAGTTACATTTCTTGCACACATGAGTGTGTTCATTCCCACATGCATATTTTGCTCAACAACCATCCTTTTTAGTTACTGAATAAATAATTGAGCTCACCTCCTCCATGGAGAGAACAGCCTAGGAACTGTTTTTCCTTTTTAGCATTCAAGGGGCTCCTGTTTTATTTGCAAAATGCACCACCATCTCTCAGGAGTTAGTCCCTGACCACTGGAAGGTCAGCTGCAACCCAGTCTCTAGATGTCACTGGCACGGGTCACCACCAGATAACTGGAAGTGACTCTGTGCAGTGCCGCGTGTCTCCTCAGGAATTTCCCCAAACGGTCTCAGATGCGCCAAGGTATATTGACACAGCTGTATCGTCAGACTTACCCACACCTGCTCTCCTAGGTCTCAGCACGATTAATTTCAGAGTCATGTTTTCACTAGCGCCAGTGTCGGGAAAATCCACATGACTTTTTTCCCTAATACCTTCCATTTGGAACACAAAGAATAAAAACAAAATTATCTGAGCTGAGACAGCTCTTGTATCCTTAGTTCATCCCAAGGTAGAAGCCAGGATAATTATGGAGAGACATATGTTGATGGTAATAAAGCAGTTATGTATGTTCACTATCTGTTTTGAAGATTAACTGTCTACCACATTGCAGTATTTAAGCCTGAGACCATTTCAGATTTAATACACTCTCCCCAACCCCCTTTCTACCATAAAACATAGTCTTGGAAAAGACACAATTTACATAACTTATAACTAGAGGATCTCACTAATATAAACAATTCTGGTGCCTAACAGTTGGCACCCAAAAAGACAATTTATGAACTCCCTCCTCCTCCTTGCTGTCAAATCCAGGGTGACATGTTCATTGTTTTCCTCATAAAATCTACGATTGCTTCTGCGAGAGCAAGAACAAGGACTTTTTATTTCATTTTTATAAGCCTGGATGAGCAGATGAAATGCAGAGGGGCCAACAGGAACACTAAGTTTCAGTCTGTCAGACTGCAAAACAGCAGAGACATTAAGCCTCCATGTCATAGCTGCTAAAAGAATCACTAGAACATTATCAAGCTTTAGGGATGCTTTGAAAGTACAAACTCTGATACGTGCCACCTCCTATGACTAGGTTAAGGTTAAAGACATACCCACAATACTCCTCTGCTCAAACCACTGAACAACCACTAGGACTTAAGTAAATGCAAATAAATCAACAAATGAAAATAATCCAGGTAACTGAAGTTTAAGTGTGGCAGGAGCTGAAGACAAAGCTCTTTTCTATTAAGAAATGATTCATTCCAACTCATTCACAGCTCCCAAGACACCAATTTTTATCACTGCAATATGATTTTATGCAAACCGTATCAAGTGATTCAGCCACTACTTTAATAACGTACTCTACATAAAATAAACATATTAAATGACATGCTTATAAGCACCTTCAGTTTGTGCTGCAACAGCAAAAAAAAAAAAGAGCCATAGATTCTTTCTGAAGGTTGAGTTGTTTGAGAGAAAAATTAAACTAATTCTTTAAAAAAATCTTTTAGACCAATCTAGCTGAGCAAATAACACTTCCGTAAAGATGAAGGAGTCTATAGCACAAAAAACACAGCATATTCATTTGCTATAGCTTCTACTCCTGGAATTTTACACTGGAGACCTGAAAACAGAATAGTTTAAGTCTATAATAGTCCATTATGAGACATTCCACGTGCATAAATTCTCAACATTTCATAAATACTGTAACTATGAAAAAAATCATTCATGTCTTACATTTAGAAAATAGACCCTTGTGGAATATTGCCTTTTTCAACCTCAGCAAACATAAGTTAAATATTTATAAAACAAAATTTATTGAAACTATTTCAATTCTTGTGGGAGTAGAATAGACACTTAAAAAGAATCAGCCTGAACTTAGTAGTCTTATGTGTATTGATAGTACACATGCAGGGCTTCCCTAGCGGCGCAGTGGTTAAGAATCTGCTTGCCAATGCAGGGGACAGGGGTTCGAGCCCTGGTCCGGGAAGATCCCACATGCCGCGGAGCAACTAAGCCCATGTGCCACAGCTACTGAGCGTGCGCTCTAGAGCCCGCAGGCTACAACTACTGAACCCGTGTGCCACAACTACTGAAACCTGCACGCCTAGAGCCCATGGTCCGCAACAAGAGAAGCCACTGCAATGAGAAGCCCACGCACCGCAACGAAGAATAGCCCCCGCTAGTCGTAACTAGAGAAAGCCCGTGCACAGCAACGAAGACCCAACACAGCCAGAAAAAAAAAAAAGTACACATGCATATGCAACAACTCTCTATAGAAATATTAAAACTGATTTCCTAGTTTTCAGCTCACACCACAGTATATAAACACAGGCTGCAGTTGATCTTATCAGAATTATTCAACTAACTGATTGATACCATCAACATTGATTAATTTTGGTTTTTAAGAGAAAGAAAAATAAGAAAGAAAGCTAAAAATATCTCCTGCTCAGAAAACCTCATCTCATACATAATGATTAGATAATGAAAACAATACAGAAAGGGACACAATAAAAAGTGAAAATTTTCCTCAATCAACCCCATCCCTTTCTCCAAAGGCAAGCACTGTTAACTTTTCCTGCTGTTTCCTTCTAGAAAAACGGAGAAAAACGTTTAATAATGTAATAACTAATGTATGCAAATGTGCACATTTTCACGTATTTAACATTTCCATAACTTGACTTTAAAATTATACAGGCATACCTCGTTTTATTGTGTAAATACTGTGTTTCTTTTTTTTCCCCCCAAATTGAAGGCTTTTGCAACCTTTCTTCAAGCAAGTCTTCCAGTAGCATTTGCTCACTACATGTCTCCATTACATTTTGGTAATTCTTGCAATTTTTAAAGTTTTTCATTATTCTTACACTTGTTATGGTGGTCTGTGATTAGTGATTGCTGATGTAACTACTGCAAAAGACTACCACTCACTGAAGGCTCAGATGATTGTTAGTGTTTTGTTTTGTTTTTTAATTTTTATTTTATATTGGAGTATAATTGATTAACAATGTTGTGTTAGTTTCAGGTATACAGCAAAGTGATTCAGTTATACAAGTATCTATTCTTTTTCAAATCTTTTCTTATTTTTAGTGTTTTTTAACAATAAAGTATTTTTAACATACATACACTATTTTTAGACATAATGCTATTGCACACAATAGACTACAGTACAGTGTATAAACATATCTTTTATATTCACTGGGGAAAAAAAACTTTATTGCAATATTTGCTCTATTGTGGTGGTCTAGAACAGGTCACATTTAAATTGATAATATTTACCTGTCTTCAAACTTCCAAGATAGGTCACCATATTTCATATCCTCACAACTGAGAGCTCTTTATCAATATATTGACTCTGGAGATGTTCAAATTCAACTATTTGCCAATCATATGGGTATAATAATTAGATCTTTTTTGTAATTTGTATTTTTATATATTTTGGCTTTCCTTCTGAATGAGGTTGAACTATTTTTGTGTTAAACATCCACTTATTTTTCATTATTTATAAATTTACTGTTCATATCCTTTGTCCATTTTTCTATTTTTTGTTATTTTTGTCTGTGAGATCCTTTTTAAAAATTTGTCTTGATCTAACTTATGTGGATATTTTTCTCTAATCTGTCATTTGTATTTTGTCCCTTCTCATACTGTTTTCTCCCACAAGTTTTTTGTTTTCTAACATGTTTTATGTAGTGAAGTTTATTGAGCATTTCTTTATAAATTCTGGATGTTATACCCTTTTTAGAAAGTGTTTCTCTGCCAAGATTATACATACATTTAGCAATACTTTAAAAAAATTTTTATAGGCTCTTTTTTATGTTTAATACTTTCTTTCATCTGGAATTTATTTTGAGGTAAAAAGTAAGATAGGAATAGGAATCCAGTTTTACCTTTTTCTGCAACAGTTAACCAGTTGCTTCCCACTATTTACTGAATAATATTTTTTCTCAATTATTTAAAAATGATATTATTGGGACTTCCCTGGTGGCGCAGTATACAAGAATCCACCTGCCAATGCAGGGGACACGGGTTCGAGCCCTGGTCCGGGAAGATCCCACATGTTGCAGAGCAACTAAGCCCGTGTGCCACAACTACTGAGCCCGCATGCCACAACTACTGAAGCCCACGTGCCTAGAGCCCATGCTCTGCAACAAGAGAAGCCACCGCAACGAACACGCAATGCAGCCAAAAATAAATAAAAAATTAAAACCTTTAAAAAAATAAAAATAAAAAAATAAAAATGATACTGTTGTCAGGAGTTAAATGTTATAAACATGCAGCTGTATTTGTGGCCCCTCTCCCTCACTCTTCTCCAGTACAGATTTATTTTAATTTTTGCAACATTATGATGTATCAATATTTTAATATCTGGTAAAGTTAGTTCCTCTCTCATTGATTTTCTTTTTCAAAATTGTTGTGAATATTCTCAAATGTGCCTTCTCCAGGTGCATTTTAGTAGCAAAATGATGTTGAATTCTGTCAAATGGTTTTTTCCTATATATTTTATAAATTTCCTTTTGATTTCTGCTGTGACCCAAGAATTTTTTGAGGGTCTTTTTGGGGGCTGTTTTTTAAGGTGGTTGGGTTTTATATTTGTGATGTATTTGATATTATTTTACTTTGGGGACCATATTAAAGTTTTCTTTGAGGTCTAATATATTCTCCATTTCTGTATATGACCCACAGGTATTGGAATAAAGATCTATTCTCTAGTGATATTGATCCTTTGTTCCTTCATCCAGCCAGCCAGCCAGCCAGCTATCTAGGTATCTACCTCTCTATATATATTTATTCAGACTGTTTTACACTATAATTCTTTTTTTTTTTTTTTTTTGGTCTACATAATCTTTTAATGGCTGACATAATGAATTAATTTTTCTTGCCATCACTGGATTTCTGTTAAATTTTCTTTGCATTTCCCACAGTCAAATGCTTTTTATTTTTTTTTTATATTACATCACATTAACAGGTATTGCCTCATTTACATTCATTGATATAACAAATATAATCAACTTCTCGTTATATTTTCTAAATGTAATACTTGTTTTGTTTTTAAACTTCTATATGGATTGTCTTTAAAAAACTATGCGATGTGTGTATGTTTTCATCTCTAGGGATTTGACAGTTTTAGTTTTTAGTCATTCTATTCTACGCAAACTTCTCGTTCAATTTCTAAAAATAGAGTTGAGCAATTTACATTTCTGTCATCAGTCCTCTATATCCCAACATTTGGTTTTGATAATCATTTTATATGTTGTGAAAATTTACAATAAAACAATTTGTAACTACTTATGGTGATGGATGTTAACTAGACTTACAGTGGTGATCATTTTGCAATATATACAAATATCAAATCATTATGTTTTACACCTGAAACCAATATGTCAATACCTCAATTAAAAGTTACAGTATTTACTTTCCATAATTCTTATTATCATAATTGTTTAATTTTCTTCTATACGTCAATGATATCAATGCTTATCCTCACTCTTTTACCACAGCTTCCCCATGGTATATCATTAAGCAATTTGTTTCTGTTTGTGAGTTTGTGGTGTGACTCATTTATTTTTCCCTGAATCCCCCCAAATTCCATCGCTATGCTTGAAATGTATTCACTTAAGAAAAGTGTGTTTTAGTGCCACTCATTTATACCTTTTTTCCCTGAAACATGTGTTTTTGTTTCTTCAGATTTATTTCTTCATTTATTCCCTAAATTTTATTTTCTTAATATGCCGGTAATCAATCGTCATCTTACTCATAATAAACTTGGGCAGGCTGGCCTAGAACTTCTATTTGTACGATTATGATGTGGACAAATCCCTTCTCACCTTAGCTGAGGTTTATTCAACTCCCTCTAGATAGTACAGTGTGATGTCTGCTCACATCTGTGACAGGTGACAAGGGGTAGAGTGTGGAGGATGGTTGGTCTTGGTTGTGGGCAGTCTTGGTTAGTGTTTGGGGGCTTTGCTATCTCCTCTCTGGTTTTGTTAATTCTCTTATGCCAGGATCTGTTCTACTTTATCTGGAATCAATTCAATGCCTATGGCTTCAGACAGCTTCCCGTGCTTCGGCCAAGGTCCCTGACCTTCCACTTCCATCAGGAGTACCTCAGGAGGTAATTTAGTCCAATTAGCTTTTCTCTTCCCAACAGCCAATTGGAGATAAGGCATTGAGGCCAGAGACAGGCTGAAGGCAACATCACCCAGGGGTTCTCATATACGCTTTCCAGTTCATTCCTGCTCCTTGTCCAATTTATTTTCTCTTTTGTTTTCTGATTGGCTAAAACCTTGTTTATTGCTGAAGATAATTCGCTCTGAATGTTTATGATCATTCTGCTTTTTATCCCCTACTTTCATGCCAGGAGGGAGACACCAAGATAGAGAACTCCAGCAATTACTTTCTCCTGGGAGTGAGAAGACAGCCACCCTCATGGAAATCTCCGTATTCCCTCTCTCCGGGCTGCTCCATTAGCTTCTCTACAGTTGGGGGGTGGGGGCATTTTTCAGGACTTTATTTCACTCATGTCTTCTATTTGGTTTATGTGGAGAGCAGTGTAGGAGTACGTGGCAGATTGCTAAAGGCACCATCCCAACTCTGGGACCCAGGTCTACCTCCTCGGGCAAACGCTAGTTTTTCCTCTCATTAAAAGTTTGGAGTATTTTCCCCCTTGGTGTGTATGTATGTATATATAGATGGATGGACCTTAAGAGTTGATTTTTAATTGTTTATGATGTTCATGCCATTGGTTTAGGGAAAATAATATTTTGAGATTCAGTTTCACTTTGCCACTGAAAAACCAGAAGATTGTGTTCACAGTTATTAACTTATCATTAATATACTTATGTTTTAGAAGGGTTATTTTAAAATACAAGAATCTGTGACATACACACACTACTGTATATAAAATAGATAACCAACAAGGACCTACTGTATAGAACAGGGAACTCTACTCAATATTCTGTAATAACCTATATGAGGAAAGAATCTGAAAAAGAATGAATATATGTACATATATAACTGAATCACTTTATTGTACACCTGAAACTAAAACACTGTAAATCAACTATACGCCAATAAAATTTTTAAAAGGTACAATATGAATCTTGCATAACTTATTTTAATGAATCTTTTAAATAGTCATAGAAAAACAGGAGTTAAATTGAAACTGGAGGTGGGTAACTAAGAAGCATGGGAGACAGAGTAGGGGCAAGATGGCGGAAGAGTAAGACGCGGAGATCACCTTCCTTCCCACAGATACAGTAGAAATACATCTACACGTGGAACTGCTCCTACAGAACACCCACTGAACGCTGGCAGAAGACGTCAGACCTCCCAAAAGGCAAGAAAATCCCCACGTACTTGGGTAGGGTAAAAGAAAAAAGAAATAACAGAGACAAAAGAATAGGGACGGGACCTGCGCCAGTGGGAGGAAGCCGTGAAGGAGGAAAGGTTTCCAGGACCTAGGAAGCCCCTTTGCGGGCAGAGACTGCGGGTGGCAGAGGGGGGAAGCTTCGGAGCCGCGGAGGAGAGCGCAGCCACAGGGGTGCGGAGGGCAAAGCGGAGAGACTCCCGCACAGAGGCTCGGCGCCAACCAGCACTCACCAGCCCGAGAGGCTTGTCTGCTCACCCGCCGGGGCGGGCGGGGGCTGGGAGCTGAGGCTCGGGCTTTGGTGCTAGCCGGGAAGGAGTCCAGGAAAAAGTCTGCAGCTGCCGAAGAGGCAAGAGACTTTTTCTTGCCTCTATGTTTCGCGGCGCGCAAGGAGAGGGGATTCAGAGAGCTGCCTAAACGAAATCCAGAGACGGGTGCGAGCCGCGGCTATCAGCGTGGATCCCACAGCAACAGGGGCGCAGAGGGAAAAACGGAGAGATTCCCGCACAGAGGCTCAGCGCCGAGCAGCGCTCACCAGCCCGAGAGGCTTGTCTGCTCACCCGCTGGGGCAGGCGGGGCTGGGAGCTGAGGCACGGGCTTCGGTCGGATCGCAGGGAGAGGACTGGGGTTGGCGGCGTGAACACAGCCTGAAGGGGTTGGTGTGCCGCGGCGAGCCGGGAGGGAGCCGGAGAGGAGGTCTGCAGCCGCTGAAGAGGCAAGAGACTTTTTCTTGCCTCTTTGTTTCGCGGCGCGCAAGGAGAGGGGATTCAGAGCGCCGCCTAGATGAACTCCAGAGGCGGGCGCGAGCCGCGGCTAACAGCGTGGACCCCAGAGACGGGCGCGAGCCGTGGCCATCAGCGCGGACCCCAGAGACTGGTAGGAAACGCTAAGGCTGCTGCTGCCGCCACCAAGAAGCCTGTATGCGAGCACAGGTCACTCTCCACACTGCCCCTCCCGGGAGCCGGTGCAGCTCGCCACTGCCAGGCTCCCGTGATCCGGGGACAACTTCCCCGGGAGAACACACGGCGCGCCTCAGGCTGCTGCAACGTCACGACGCCTCTGACGCCGCAGGCTCGCCCCGCCTCCTCCGTACCACTCCCTCCCCCGGCCTGAGTGAGCCAGAGCCCCCGAAGCAGCTGCTCCTTTAACCCCGTTCTGTCTGGGCGGGGAACGGACGCCCTCAGGCGACATACATGCAGAGGCTGGTCCAAATCCAAAGCTGAACGCTGGGAGCTGTACGAACAAAGAAGAGAAAGGGAAATCTCTCCCAGCAGCCTCAGAAGCAGCGGATTAAAGCTCCACAAACAACTTGATGTGCCTGCATCTGTTGAATACCTGAATAGACAACGAATCATCCCAAATTCAAAAGGTGGACTTTAGGAGCAGGATATATTAATTTCCCCTTTTCCTTTTTTTGTGAGTGTATATGTGTATGCTTCTGGGTGAGATTTTGTCTGTATAGCTTTGCTTTCACCATCAGTCCTAGGGTTAGGTCCATCCATTTTTTTTTTTTAATTAAAAAAATTTTTTTTTCCTAATATATGTTTTCTTAATAATTTTTTCCATATTTTCTATTTTTAGAAATTAAAACATTTTTAAATAAGTTTTTTCATATTTTTTGTTTTAAAAAATTAAAATTTTTTTCTTAAAAAATTTTTTTCTTAAAAATTTTTTCTTTTTTTTACTATAAAAAATTAATAAATCTATTTTTAAAAATTAAAAAAATTTTTTTTCTGAATACATTTACTCTTAATAATTTTTTTCTTATTTTTTATTATAATAGCTTTATTTTATTTTATTTTATCCTCTTTCTTTCTTTCTATTTTTTTCTCCCTTATATTCTGAGCTGTGTGGATGAAAGGCTCTTGGTGCTCCAGCCAGGCATCAGGGCTATGCCTCTGAGGTGGGAGAGCCAACTTCAGGACACTGGTCCACAAGAGACCTACCAGCTCCACGTAATACCAAACGGCAAAAATCTCTCAGAGATCTCCATCTCAACATCAAGACCCAGCTTCACTCAACGACCAGCAAGCTACAGGGCTGGACACCCTATGCCAAACAACTAGCAAGACAGGAACACAGCCCCATCCATTAGCAGGGAGGCTGCCTAAAATCATAAGGCCACAGACACCCCAAAACACACCACCAGACGTGGACGTGCCCACCAGAAAGACAAGATTCAACCTCATCCACCAGAACACAGGCAATAGTCCCCTCCACCAGGAAGCCTACACAACCCACTGAACCAACCTTAGCCACTGGGGACAGATACCAAAAACCACGGGAACTACGAACCTGCAGCCTGTGAAAAGGAGACCCCAAACACAGTAAGATAAGCAAAATGAGACGACAGAAAAACACACAGCAGATGAAGGAGCAGGGTCAAAACACACCAGACCTAACAAATGAAGAGGAAATAGGTAGTCTACCTGAAAAAGAATTCAGAATAATGATAGTAAGGATGATCCAAAATCTTGGAAATAGAATAGACAAAATGCAAGAAACATTTAACAAGGACGTAGAAGAACTAAAGAGGAATCAAGCAACGATGAAAAACACAATAAATGAAATTAAAAATACTCTAGATGGGATCAATAGCAGAATAACTGAGGCAGAAGAAAGGATAAGTGACCTGGAAGATAAAATGGTGGAAATAACTACTGTAGAGCAGGATAAAGAAAAAAGAATGAAAAGAACTGAGGACAGTCTCAGAGACCTCTGGGACAACATTAAACGCACCAACATTCGAATTATAGGGGTCCCAGAAGAAGAAGAGAAAAAGAAAGGGACTGAGAAAATATTTGAAGAGATTATAGTTGAAAACGTCCCTAATATGGGAAAGGAAATAGTTAATCAAGTCCTGGAAGCACAGAGAGTCCCATACAGGATAAACCCAAGGAGAAACACGCCAAGACACATATTAATCAAACTGTCAAAAATTAAATATAAAGAAAACATATTAAAAGCAGCAAGGGAAAAACAACAAATAACACACAAGGGAATCCCCATAAGGTTAACATCTGATCTTTCAGCAGAAACTCTGCAAGCCAGAAGGGAGTGGCAGCATATACTTAAAGTGATGAAGGAGAAAAACCTACAACCAAGATTACTCTACCCAGCAAGGATCTCATTCAGATGTGATGGAGAAATTAAAACCTTTACAGACAAGCAAAAGCTGAGAGAGTTCAGCACCACCAAACCAGCTTTACAACAAATGCTAAAGGAACTTCTCTAGGCAAGAAACACAAGAGAAGGAAAACACCTACAATAACAAACCCAAAACAGTTAAGAAAATGGGAATAGGAACATACATATCGATAATTACCTTGAATGTAAATGGATTAAATGCTCCCACCAAAAGACACAGACTGGCTGAATGGATACAAAAACAAGACCCATATATATGCTGTCTACAAGAGACCCACTTCAGACCTAGAGACACATAAAGACTGAAAGTGAGGGGATGGAAAAAGATATTCCATGCAAATGGAAATCAAAAGAAAGCTGGAGTAGCAATTCTCATATCAGACAAAATAGACTTTAAAATAAAGACTATTACAAGAGACACAGAAGGACACTACATAATGATCAAGGGATCGATCCAAGAGGAAGGTATAACAATTGTAAATATTTATGCACCCAACATAGGAGCACCTCAATACATAAGGCAAATACTAACAGCCATAAAAGGGGAAATTGACAGCAACACAATCATAGTAGGGGACTTTAACACCCCACTTTCACCAATGGACAGATCATCCAAAATGAAAATAAATAAGGAAACACAAGCTTTAAACGATACATTAAACAAGATGGACTTAATTGATATTTATAGGACATTCCACCCAAAAACAACAGAATACACATTTTTCTCAAGTGCGCATGGAACATTCTCCAGGATAGATCATATCTTGGGTCACAAATCAAGCCTTGGTAAATTTAAGAAAATTGAAATCGTATCAAGTATCTTTTCTGACCACAACGCTATGAGACTAGATATCAATTACAGGAAAAGATGTGTAAAAAATACAAACACATGGAGGCTACACAATACACTACTTAATAACGAAGTGATCACTGAAGAAATCAAAGAGGAAATCAAAAAATACCTAGAAACAAATGACAATGGAGATACGACGACCCAAAACCTATGGGACGCAGCAAAAGCAGTGCTAAGAGGGAAGTTTATAGCAATACAAGCCTACCTCAAGAAACAGGAAACATCTCGAATAAACAACCTAACCTTGCACCTAAAGCAATTAGAGAAAGAAGAACAAAAAAACCCCAAAGCTAGCAGAAGGAAAGAAATCATAAAGATCAGGTCAGAAATAAATGAAAAAGAAATGAAGGAAACAATAGCAAAAATCAATAAAACTAAAAGCTGGTTCTTTGAGAAGATAAACAAAATTGATAAACCATTAGCCAGACTCATCAAGAGAAAAAGGGAGAAGACTCAAATCAATAGAATTAGAAATGAAACAGGAGAAGTAACCACTGACACTGCAGAAATACAAAAGATCATGAGAGATTACTACAAGCAACTCTACGCCAATAAAATGGACAACCTGGAAGAAATGGACAGATTCTTAGAAATGCACAAACTGCCGAGACTGAACCAGGAAGAAATAGAAAATATGAACAGACCAATCACAAGCACTGAAATTGAAACTGTGATTAAAAACCTTCCAACAAACAAAAGCCCAGGACCAGATGGCTTCACAGGTGAATTCTATCAAACATTTAGAGAAGAGCTAACACCTATCCTTCTCAAACTCTTCCAAAATATTGCAGAGGGAGGAACACTCCCAAACTCATTCTACGAGGCCACCATCACCCTGATACCAAAACCAGACAAAGATGTCACAAAGAAAGAAAACTACAGGCCAATATCACTGATGAACATAGATGCAAAAATCCTCAACAAAATACTCGCAAACAGAATCCAACAGCACATTAAAAGGATCATACACCATGATCAAGTGGGGTTTATCCCAGGAATGCAAGGATTCTTCAATATACGTAAATCAATCAATGTGATACACCATATTAACAAATTGAAGGAGAAAAACCATATGATCATCTCAATAGATGCAGAGAAAGCTTTCGACAAAATTCAACACCCATTTATGATAAAAGCCCTGCAGAAAGTAGGCATAGAGGGAAGTTTCCTCAACATAATAAAGGCCATATGTGACAAACCCACAGCCAACATTGTCCTCAATGGTGAAAAACTGAAACCATTTCCACTAAGATCAGGAACAAGACAAGGTTGCCCACTCTCACCACTATTATTCAACATAGTTTTGGAAGTGTTAGCCACAGCAATCAGAGAAGAAAAAGAAATAAAAGGAATCCAAATCGGAAAAGAAGAAGTAAAGCTGTCACTGTTTGCAGATGACATGATACTATACATAGAGAATCCTAAAGATGCTACCAGAAAACTCCTAGAGCTAATCAATGAATTTGGTAAAGTAGCAGGATACAAAATTAATGCACAGAAATCGCTTGCATTTCTATACACTAATGACGAAAAATCTGAAAGTGAAATTAAGAAAACACTCCCGTTTACCATTGCAACAAAAAGAATAAAATATCTAGGAATAAACCTACCTAAGGAGACAAAAGACCTGTATGCAGAAAATTATAAGACACTGATGAAAGAAATTAAAGATGATACAAATAGATGGAAAGATATACCATGTTCCTGGATTGGAAGAATCAACATTGTGAAAATGACTCTACTACCCAAAGCAATCTACAGATTCAATGCAATCCCTATCAAACTACCACTGGCAGTTTTCACAGAACTAGAACAAAAAATTTCACAATTTGTATGGAAACACAAAAGACCCCGAATAGCCAAAGCAATCTTGAGAACGAAAAATGGAGCTGGGGGAATCAGGCTCCCTGACTTCAGACTATACTACAAAGCTTCAGTAATCAAGACAGTTTGGTACTGGCACAAAAACAGAAATATTGATCAATGGAACAGGATAGAAAGCCCAGAGATAAACCCACGCACATATGGTCACCTTATCTTTGATAAAGGAGGCAAGCATACACAGTGGAGAAAAGACAGCCTCTTCAATAAGTGGTGCTGGGAAAATTGGACAGATACATGTAAAAGTATGAAATTAGAACACTCCCTGACACCATGCACAAAAATAAACTCAAAATGGATTAAAGACCTAAGTGTAAGACCAGACACTATCAAACTCTTAGAGGAAAACATAGGCAGAACACTCTATGACATACATCACAGCAAGATTCTTTTTGACCCAGCTCCCAGAGAAATGGAAATAAGAACACAAATAAACAAATGGGACCTAATGAAACTTAAAAGCTTTTGCACAGCAAAGGAAACCATAAACAAGACCAAAAGACAACCCTTAGAATGGGAGAAAATATTTGCAAATGAAGCAACTGACAAAGGATTAATCTCCAAGATTTACAAGCAGCTCATGCAGCTCAATAACAAAAAAACGAACAACCCAATCCAAAAATGGGCAGAAGACCTAAATAGACATTTCTCCAAAGAAGATATACAGATGGCCTACAGACACATGAAAGAATGCTCAACATCATTAATCATTAGAGAAATGCAAATCAAAACTACAGTGAGATATCATCTCACACCGGTCAGAATGGCCATCATCAAAAAAGCTAGAAACAATAAATGCTGGAGAGGGTGTGGAGGAAAGGGAACTCTCTTGCACTGTTGGTGGGAATGTAAATTGATACAGCCACTATGGAGAACAGTATGGAGGTTCCTTAAAAAACTACAAATAGAACTACCATACGATCCAGCAATCCCACTACTGGGCATATACCCTGAGAAAACCATAGTTCAAAAAGAGTCATGTACCAAAATGTTCATTGCAGCTCTATTTACAATAGCCAGGACATGGAAGCAACCTAAATGTCCATCGACAGATGAATGGATAAAGAAGATGTGGCACATATATACAATGGAATATTACTCAGCCATAAAAAGAAATGAAATGGAGGCATTTGTAATGAGGTGGATGGAGTTAGAGTCTGTCATACAGAGTGAAGTAAGTCAGAAAGAGAAAAACAAATACAGTATGCTAACACATATATACGGAATCTAATGGGGAAAAAAAGCCATGAAGAACCTAGTGGCAAGATGGGAATAAAGACACAGACCTACTAGAGAATGGACGTGAGGATATGGGGAGGGGGTGGGGTGAGATGTGACAGGGTGAGAGAGTGTCATGGACATATATACACTACCAAATGTAAAATAGATAGCTAGTGGGAAGCAGCCGCATAGCACAGGGAGATCAGCTCGTGGGAAGCAGCCGCATAGCACAGGGAGGTCAGCTCGGTGCTTTGTGACCACCTAGAGGGGTGGGATGGGGAGGGTGGGAGGGAGGGAGATGCAAGAGGGAAGAGATATGGGAACATATTGTATATGTATAACTGATTAACTTTGTTATAAAGCAGAAGCTAACACACCATTGTAAGGCAGTTATACTTCAATAAAGATGTTTAAAAAAAAAAAAAAAAAGAAGCATGGGATTGGGAGCAGAACTGATGGGTCCTAAGAACCTCTGCCCTCTACTCCATTCCACCCCTATTCACACAACAGAAACTAACTCTCTCTATGAACTCTATCCTCCTGGGTAACCCCCATTATCCAGGTACCCATAGAAATGGGACAAAAGCAGCTATGAAGGGCAGAGGCAAAAAAGCCATAAATCTTTTAGGTCTAGAAGCTGAATCTCACCAAGCCCATTTTGGCTTTTGGACAAAAAGAGCCTGTTTTCCATAAATCCAAGTTACAAAATGAAGAAGCAAACATAGTAACCAGTAATACTGAGGAGCACTGGTTTGACACTCAGCAAAGCCTGCCTTGGAGATTCATTCTGAATACAAACAATTGGGAATGACTAAACACAGTTGATACAGAAAATCTAAATTTGTTATCAGATCATAATTACAGAAGAAAAATTACCTAAGGATTCATTTAAGTATTCTGTTCTTCAGTGTATTTAAAATAGAAATTGACTTTTTTATTGAATTAAAATAGAAAAGTTGAATACAAGTTTTCAGGAATTGTTCTGTGTTATGTGAGCCATGCCACGTAAATCTGTGTATCTTATTAAGGTGGGTAGGAGGGGGAAGGAAAAACAAAACCATTCTGTTAGTGGAAGTGTGTCCAGAGTTACATAGGAGCTGAAAGAAGTCTCCAAAAAACAAGATAAGTAAGCAGTATATTTCTAAGGAATATAAATATAATACTAAGAAGTTAATTTTTACATATGTCCACTTTTCTTCAGTTCATATATTAAATATAGGTTTCAGCTTTTTAAAAAACTTTCTAAAATAAATTATGTTAAATTAGTAGAACAGTTCATCTAACCATTTTTTCCTACTGAAAACATATATGCATAGTTTTGACTCTGACGATTTTGTCTTTCTTTCTTGTTGTTAAAACACAGTAGGAGAGAAAAAACTGACTTGAAAATTATACTAAAACAAAAGGATAGAAAGTCTCTACTTTTCCTAAACTGACAAGAAAGAAGCGTAAAAATGATAATAAATCATTTATGTTAAAAATGGTGATTTTATTTTGTAATCATCTCTCTCAAATTAGGATTTTGTCAATGAGATGGCAAACAAAAATAGTTGAAAAGAGCATAACCCCCGGATGTAGCATAACCGTCTTTCAAAAGCTGTGCAGTTTGAAGAAATACAGCTGAAAAGGAATGTATGAATTTAAATTAACAGAGGGAAATGGGATATAATTCAAATGATCCTAGGGTTCAAATGTATCATTACCATTCAAAATCAAATTCAAACATAACATTGTCTTAGAATAATTACTTTCAAAAGCAAATTATAACATATAATTCCTACATGTAACCTGAGCCCATTAACCATCACAACTAGAATTTCTTTAGGGGGCAACTATAGTATATGATGAAGGCAGCTTGATCCTACCTCAGAGAATTAAAATATAATCACTCATACTCCATAAAGTTGTCTCTTGATTGTGTGATGAGAAGAAAGGACCTATCCAGGGAAAATACTAAAGGATATATATAATAAAACACAATTTAATCGTTTAAGAAATAAAAACATTACAAGTTTTAGTCTTTACTCTTTCAATGGTAACACAAACATTGTAAATCATGGAAATTCAGAAAGACTACTTTCTGTTGATAGGGGGAAACAATTCCCCAAAATACCAGCCATCAGATAATAAGACTTTAAAATAAATATTGAAAAAAAAAGCTTAAGAAAAATGAAAATACATCACTCTATTCCTCCATCGCTCCCACTCTTTCTATTCTAAGAATATACACATATTCTTACAAGTAAAACACCTGCTTCTTTTTAAAAATATCTTTGAAAGAAAAGTTGCAAGGTTAAGTATTAAGTACCCAATCCTAGTTAAAAGATATGGTGAGTAGTTGGCTCTGATATCTAGGTAGAGTTAATCTAACTGGAGTAAAACAATACCTGGATGGTTTACTGTTTTCACTGAGAAAATTAGAAGAAGATAGAAATGAGCAAAATTCTAGAATGAGCAATGGATTCTAATAAAAAATCTAAATTTATAAATTAATGTAAATTCAGGGAGGTTTGTGGTAGCTGGCCTCTGAGATGCCCCTGATGGTCCCCATTCCCTGGTATTCTCATCTCTATGTGGCCCTCCCACAATGTACCTGTGTTGGTCTGGGCAACCAATAGAATAAGGCAAGAAATGATGGTATGTCACCAGAGATGAAGAAGTTATAAAAGATATGGTGGTTTCCATATTGATTGTTCTCTCTCTTACTGCCCTCTCTCTCTCTTTTTTTCTCCCTCCCTTTTATCACTCACTCAGGAGGAAGCCAGCTGTCATGTCTGAGTAGCCTTATGGAGAGGCTCATGAGGGAAAAAACTAAAGCCCCCTGCCAGCAGCCATGTGAGTGAGTTTGAAAGTGCATCCTTCAGCCCCAATCCAGCATTCAGATGGCTGCTGCCCCAGTCAACAGCTTGACTGCAATCTCAGGAGAGAGGCTCTGAGTCAGAATTACTCAGCTAAGATGCTCCCATATTCCCAAATGCTAAAAACTGTGTGAGATAATAAATGTTTATTGTTGTTTTAAGCACTAAGTTTGGGAGTAATTTGTTATGCAGCTTCTTACAATATGTTTTCCACAATGTTTTCCTCATTACTCTGGGACTAGCTTTGGTTGACCTTGAGGTAACCTTTGCAAGCTTAGTGTTTTCTCTTTAGCATCTATTTCCCCTACACCAATCACCTCTTTCTTCTACTGCACTCCAGTGAAAGGGCAGGTTATCATCTTTGGCTGAAGAGTTATTTTCTGATTGGGAACTAAGTCAGAAAAGTGTTCTTCATTGCTAAGACGTTTCCCGTGTAAAATATTAAAAACACACTTTGGAAACCAAAAAGGTTTCAAAACTAATATATATCCAAAGGCAAGGAGTGATCTGTCCTAGGTGCAGCTAAAAAGGGAATGTATTATATATAGAAAATTTAAAAACAATAATGAAACCAAATAAATTTTGGTCTGCTTTTTACTATCAATATGTACTATAATTCCAAACAATGTCTGTAATAGAATATTCTTCTTCCCAAAAATCTTTTATTGATCTAAGTTCTAAAAAATTGTAGCAGTTATTCAACTTAGAAACTTAAAAAAAAATTATCCTTTTATCTAAAAGAAATAATTCATAGAAGTCCCAGTTAAATAGCCAGCCCAAGACACATGTGAACTCAGCTACCTGCATTTGTTTTGAGAGTAAGCTCACAATTTTTTGTAATCATTCAAGTTTATTTCAGGCAGTTTTTGTCTGTGTGGTACTACATATTTCTACTTTTAGGCAGAAGAATCATAATAAACAATAATAACATGTGATGGCAAAGACAAATAAATAGATTTGAGTTACTTTGAGTTCCTTCAATTATGTCATTCTATTTGAATTCTTGGGGTTTTTACTTGTGTTTAATATTAAAGAGTGTGAACTAGTATAACCTGCAAGATTTAATAATTTGGAAAAAATAAAAATTTTGGTTCATATATAAAATATTTTACTGAATTTTCATATTTGTACATTTAAATATTTTTAGAAAGTTGTTCATTATTTCAAAATTATAGAACAAATCAACCACGTCACACCTACTAGGATGGCTATAATTTTTAAAAAACATATAAAATTATAGTAATCAAAACAGTATGATATCAAATCAATCAAAACAGACACATAGACCAATGAAACACTATAGAGAGCTCAGAAATAAACCCATCCATATAGGGTCAATTAATTTCCAACAAAGAAACCAAGAATATACAATGGGGAAAGGACAGTCTCTTCAATAAGTGTTGTTGGGAAAACTGGACAGCCACATACAAAAGAAAAAAATTGGACCACTATCTTATACCATACACAAAAAAATAACTCAAAATGGATTAACAACTTGAATGTAAGACCTGAAACCATAAAACTCTTAGAAGAAAACATAAGTGGTAAGCTCCAGGACATCAGTCTTGGTGATGATTTTTTGGATATGATACCCAAAGGCAAGGGAGACAAAAGTAAAAATAAACAAGTGGAACTATAGCAAACTATAAAGCTTCTGCACAGCAAAGGAAACCATCAACAGAATATTTGCAAGTCATATAGCTAATAAGGCATTAATATCCAAAATACATAAAAGACCTCATACAAGACAATAGCAAAAAGCCAAACAACCCAATTTAAAAATGTGCAGAGGATCTAATAAATAGATACTTTTCCAAAAAAGATATACAGATGGACAACAGGTAAATGAAAAGATGCTCAAATCACTAATCATCAGGGAAATGCAAATCAAACCACAATGAGATATCACCTCACACCTGTTATAATGGGTATTATCAAAAGACAAGAAATAACATGTTGATGAGAATATGGAAAAAAGACAACCCTTGTGCTCTGTTGGTGGGAATGTAAATTGTTTATAGCCGCTATGGAAAATAGTATGGAGGTTCCACAAAAAAATTAAAAACAGAACTACCATATGACCCAGGAATTCCACTTCTGGATATTTATCTGAAGAAAATGAAAATACTAATTCAAAATGATGTATGCACCCCCATGTTCACTGCAGCATTATTTACAATAGCCAAGACACAGAAACAACCTAAATGTCCATCAATGGATGAATAAAGAAAATGTGGTATATATACACAATGGAATATTATTCAGTCAAACAAAAGAATAAAATCTTGCCATTTTTTACAATGCGGATGGATTTTGAGGGCATTATGCTCAGTAAAATGAATCAGACAGAGAAAGATAAATACTGTATAAATTTTACTTACATGTGGACTCTTTGAAAGAGTTCACAGATGCAGAGAACATATCGGTGGCTGACAGAGGCAGGGAATGGCAAGTTAGTGAAATGGGTGAAAGGGATTAAAAGGCACAAACTTCCAGTTATAAAATAATTAAGTCCTGGGGACATAATGTACAGCATGGTGATTATATAGTTAATAATACCATATGATTGTATTGCATATTTGATAGTTGCCAAGAAAGTAAATCTTAATAGTTCTCATCAGAAGAAAAAAAAAAAAAATTGTAACTATGTATGGTGATGGATGTTAACTACATCATTATGGTAATAATTTTGCAATATATCAAATCATTATGTTGTACACCTGAAACTAACATAGTGTTATATGTCAATTATTCCTTAATTTAAAAAGTGTATCTATACATACTAAAAAAAAAAAAAAGGAAGAGACCCAAAGAGCTTGCTCTCTCTCTCTCTCTCTCTCTCCATGCACACAAAGAGGTCATGTGAGCACACAGTGAACTATAAGAAAAAGACTCCTCAGAATAAACCTACCTTGCTAGCACCCTGATCTTGGACTTCAAGCCTCAAGAACTCAGAGAAATAAATTCTGTTTAAAAAACAAAAAGCAAAACAGAAAATAACAAGTGTTGACAAGCGTGTGGACAAACTGGAATTCTCACACAGCGCTGGTGCAAATGTAAAATGGTGCAGTTACTGTGAAAAACAGTTTGACATTTCCTCAAAAAGTTAAACACAGAGTTACCACATGACCCAACAATTCTATTCCTAGGTATATACTCAAAAGAACTGAAAACATGTGTTCATACAAAACCTTGTACACACAAATATTCAGAGCAGAACTATTCATAATATCCCCAAAAGTAGAAACAATCCACATTCCATCAACTGATGAATCAATAAAGAAAATATGGTATATCCACATAATGGAATATTATTCAGCCATAAAAAGGAATGAAATACCGATTCTTGCTACAACGTGGCTGAACCTTGAAAATATTAGGCTAAGTGAAAGAAGCCAGACACAAAAGGCCACATATTAATTTAATTTGTATGAAATGTTCACAATAGGCAAATCCATAGAGACAGCAAATGGACTGCTAGAGGACAAAGGGAAAGGGAATGGGGAAGGTCTACTAATGGGTATGAGGTTTATTTGGGGGGTTGATGAAATGTTCTGTGATTTGACAGTAGTGATGGCTACATAACATATGATTATACCACAAAACACTGAATTGTACAGTTCAAAATGGTAAGTTTTATAGTATGTAAATTATACCTCAATAAAAAAAAGAACAAATCAAGAAAATGATTGTTATTACTGATTACTACAGAAAATAATTTTACCTTGTAGAGGAATGGATAGTAAAAATGATCTACTCAGGGTGTCAAATACATGAAATATGACATTACTAATGCATCCTCCCTTTCTCCTGGCAATAGAAGCAGTGAAGTGTTCCGAAGTTTTCATGTTGGTGACAGATTCACTATAAGAGCCTGATAAGCGGTGGTTGAATGAATGAATAAATAAATGAATGGATTCCCCATATTTACCCAACTAGTTGTGCAAAGTCATCATCTTTACCCTTACTTTGAGGAGAGGGGACCTAGTCCAGAGATAGCTTAGTAAATGACTACCGTTCTGCTTGCTTAGGGTTATTTAGGGAAGGTGGGGGGAAGAGAGTTTAAAGACAATATTTAGAAATTAATTTGTTTAACATACTCATAGATACTGGTTCCAAAGAAAGATGAGAGGTTTTCCAAAGAAGAATCTACTGCAGTTCTATGCAGCCAATGAGAGCTTAATATATAGGAATCAAATTCAACAGAGTGAAACACAACTATTTGATTTTTTAAAACTTTCTATAATAAAAATCACAAATACTTCACATAAGCTATACACAGTGAAAGGATGAAAACCACATGATTTAGCCAAATAATTTCCTCTTTACTCAGAGAATTTCCTCCTCAACTGTGAATGATACTCTAATCAATGATTAGCTTACTACAATTCTAAAAAATTGGGCTAAATAACAAAAGATAATGGACTGGTGTTTTTCAAATGATACTGCCATTGCTATTATATTTGATACTCATTCATGTAGTTCACAAACAAGAACTCAAAATATAAATAGTATATTTCTCCCCTGTAAAGAAGCTTGCTATCTTAAAACAAAGAAAGCCATTGCAGGTGAAAAGCCAAGAACGAAAGTTGGGGAAGGACACAATTTAAATAATGAGTAATATCCTGAACCACTGGAAAAAATACAGAAACACATACTGTGAATTTACATTCAAATTTTCACCTTTGCAGACAAAGATACGAAGAGTTATACCCTGATAATTTCCTATAAGTAACTATATAAAGTAGTACTGATAAGTAGGGAGATATATTCAGCTTGTCATTAATGAAATTTCCTATTTTTAGAAGTAAATTTATAAGGTCTACAGTTCACCTATTTCACTTTTAGTGGCAACATATAGTTTCTCTTAATCCTTATGCATTTATAGAAGATAAAGGACTTCTACTCTAATAAACCGATAACCCAATGACTTCTATTCCTGCCTTAAAGCTTTTACATTTTATCTTTGCCTCCTTGTTTTTTTTTTTTTTTTTTTTCAAAACTAGGAAATTAAATGTGAGGGCTTAAAAGTTCAAATAAAATCTTTTTATGCCATATCTGGTAATGACTTACTTTGCTATAGTACAAAATCACACACTTCAACATTATAAAATTTATCCATTCTTTTGCCAGTGGAGAGTTTTGTTTGTTTGTTTTTTGGGTTTGTTTTTTTTTTTTTACCCTCCACTGCCACTTATATGCAGTTCTACCAAGTAAATGATTGCTATTTTAGTGGCATGAAGGATGAGAAAAGAGGGAAGGAAATAGCAAAAAAGGGATTTGAGTCTGAAAAGAGAAGAAAACATAATGGCAATTTGTGTATAAGTAAAAATAAGTCAAACACATTAAACACTCACTAGAATAAATATAGTCATGGAAATATCTAACTTACCATACTTTTTTTCCCCCCAAGAATTTGATGTTTCAGATTTGAAAAACTGAGACTCAGAAAGCGAAGCTCACACAGCGAATTAGCACCGCAGACTGGTCGTTAGAATGCAGGGAGAAGCTGCTTCTTCCCGAGGCTGGCTTTCCCCATGACCCCAACACAGCTGCCAGCGGTTCCCACCAGCGATAGCTTCTTAACCAGCAGGAAAGAAGATTTTCCTCAGGTGGGAGCCCCAGAAAACATCTCAAGTCTCACTGATCCAAATTAGATCACAGGCAAACCATGGAGCATTTACAATGTGGTTATGGCCACTGAAAAATCAAATTTTAAATTTTTTTTCCTTTTAATTAATTTAAAGACGTGTATGTGACATGTGGCTAACTTACTGAGCAGCACAACCTTAGGTTATTCAGAGAAACAAACTCAACATCGACAAAACTTTCTAACCACACGTTAGAATGTTAACAGGTGGATCGTATCAGTCCAGGCTGCAGAGGTAAAAGACTTTTTTACCCTAGTTATTTACTCAGCAGATACGTCCCAAGTGTGGCTTTTCAGCTCAGAGACTGAGAGCTGCAAACTGTGGTTTTCACCCTCTGGAGGCAAGGAGTGCCCGCCTGGTTAGTTTTCGGGTTTGGGTAGAAGGATCCATCTTTCTGCCAAAGGAATGATAAGTGGCACATACAGATGCATCATGTACAAAGCAACGCATTGCTAAAAAAAGAGAACCTGAATACAATAATGAATACAACTGACACCATAACCTTCAGTTGACTTTGGATTACGCTTTCAATAAAAAGTAAAACAAAATTCTCTATTTATCCTACAATGTTATTTAATCAAATAATTCATAAGCAAGTGTAGAAGTACCTCTCTGCTGAATTTTCGTGCTAGTAGATAGTCCAAAATGTCAATGCAACAAACTTCTGCTTGGTAAATTTGCCTCAGTGGGCATGAACCTGAATAACTTTCCATGTAACGCAGCAGAGAAAACAACTGGCTTTATTCACTCTGGCTCATCCCTCACTGTGAGTGAGGGCTCTGATAATGGCCAAATGTGTCTGCAAACAAATAGTAATACATTCAGATACAGAGAACTGTATTACAGAATCTAATGTCCATGAACCAATAACCATTTTGAAACATTTTAATGCCAGAGCCACAAAGAAGCTAATTACTTTGAGTAAAAATAACTAGTTTATGAGACTTAAGTTTTCTCTTTTCCTTCTATTTTTTTATTAATTTTATTTTTATACAGCAGGTTCTTATTAGTTATCTATTTTATACATATTAGTGAATATATGTGAATCCCAATCACCCACTTCATCCCACCACCACCACCCGCCCTTCCCCCGCCCCGCTTTCCCCCACCTTGGTGTCCATACGTTTGTTCCCTACGTCTGTGTCTCTATTTCTGCCCCGCAAACCGGTCCATCTGTACCATTTCTCTAGATTCCACATATGTGCGTTAATATACAATATTTGTTTTTTTCTTTCTGACTTACTTCACTCTGTATGACAGTCTCTAGGTCCATCCACGTATCTACAAATGACTCAATTTCATTCCTTTTTATGGCTGAGTAATATTCCATTGTATATATGTACCACATCTTCTTTATCCATTCATCTGTAGATGGGAATTAGGTTGCTTCCATGACCCAGCTATTGTAAATAGTGCTGCAATGAACACTGGGGTGCATGTGTCTTTTTGAATTATGGTTTTCTCTGGTTATATGCCCAGTAGTGGGATTGCTGGGTTGTATGGTAGTTCTATTTTTAGTTTTTTAAGGAACCTCCATACTGTTCCCCATAATGGCTGTATCAATTTACATTCCCACCAACAGTGCAAGAGGGTTCCCTTTTCTCCACACCCTCTCCAGCATTTGTTGTTTGTAGATTTCCTGATGATGCCCATTCTGACAGGTGAGAGGTGATACCTCATTGTAGTTTTGATTTGCATTTCTCTAATAATTAGTGATGTTGTGCCTCTTGGCCCAACATCTGCATGTCTTCTTTGGAGAAATGTCTGTTTAGGTCTTCTGCCCATTCTTTGATTGGGTTGTTTGTTTTTATAATATTGAGCTGCATGAGCTGTTTATATATTTTGGAGATTAATCCTTTGTCTGTTGATTCGTTTGCAAATATTTTCTCCCATTCTGAGAGTTGTCTTTTTGTCTTGTTTGTAGTTTCTGTTGCTTTGCAAAAGCTTTGAAGTTTCATTAGGTCCAATTTGTTTATTTTTGTTTTTATTTCCATTACCCTAGGAGGTGGATCAAAAAAGATCTTGCTGTGATTTATGTCAAAGAGTGTTCTTCCTACGTTTTCTTCTAAGAGTTTTATCTGGTCTTACATTTAGGTCTTGAATCCATTTGGAGTTTATTTTTGTGTATGGTGTTAGGGAGTGTTCTAATTTCATTCTTTTACATGTAGCTGTCCAGTTTTCCCAGCACCACTTATTGAAGAGACTGTCTTTTCTCCATTGTATATCCTCATCTCCTTTGTCATCGATTAGTTGACCATAGGTGCATGGGTTTATCTCCGGGCTCTCTATCCTGTTCCACTGATCTATATTTCTCTTTTTGTGCCAGTACCATATTGTCTTGATTATTGTAGCCTTGTAGTACAGTCTGAAGTCAGGGAGTCTGATTCCTCCAGCTATGTTTTTTTCCCTCAAGATTGCTCTGGTTCTTCAGGGTCTTTTGTGTCTCCATTTAAATTTTAAGATTTTTTGTTCTAGTTCTGTAAAAAATGCCATTAGTAATTTGATAGGGATTGCACTGAATCTGTAGATTGCTTTGGGTAGTATAGTCGTTTTCACAATATTGATTCTTCCAATCCAAGAACGTGGTATATCTCTCCATCTGTTTGTGTCATCTTTGATTTCTTTCATCAGTGTCTTATAGTTTTCTGAGTACAGGTCTTTTACCTCCTTACGCAGGTTTATACCTAGGTATTTTATTCTTTTTGTTGTGATGGTGAATGGGATTGTTTCCTTAATTTCTCTTTCTGATCTTTCGTTGTTAGTATATAGGAAAACAAGAGATTTCTGTGCATTAATTTTGTATCCTGCAACTTTACCACATTCATTGATTAGCTCTAGTAGTTTTCTGGGGGCATCTTTAGGATTCTCTATGTATAGTATCATGTCATCTGCAAACAGTGACAGTTTTACTCCTTCTTTTCCAATCTGTATTCCTTTTATTTCTTTTTCTTCTCTGATTGCCATGTCTAGGACTTCCAAAATTATGTTGAATAAGAGTGGTGAGAGTAGACATACTTGTCTTGTTCCTGATCTTAGAGGAAATGTTTTCAGTTTTTCACCATTGAGAATGATGTTTGCTGTGGGTTTGTCGTATATGGCCTTTATTATGTTGAGGTAGGTTCCCTCTATGCCCACTTTCTGGAGAGTTTTTATCATAAATCGGTGTTGAATTTTGTCAATAGCTTTTTCTACCTCTATTGAGATGATCATATGGTTTTTATTCTTCAGTTTGTTAATATGGTGTATCACATTTATTGATTTGCATATACTGAAGGATCCTTGCATCCCTGGGATAGATCCCATCTGATCATGGTGTATGACCCTTTTAATGTGTTGTTGAATTCTGTTTCCTAGTATTTTGTTGAGGATTTTGGCATCTATATTCATCAGTAATATTGGTCTGTAATTTTTTTTTTTTTTTTGTAGTATCTTTGTCTGGTTTTGGTATCAGGGTGATGGTGGCCTCGTAGAATGAGTTTCGGAGTGTTCCTTCCTCTGCAATTTTTTGGAAGAGTTTGAGAAGGATGGGTGTTAGCTCTTCTCTAAATGCTTGATACAATTCACCTGCAAAGCTATCTGGTCCTGGACTTTTGACTGTTGAAAAATTTTTAATCACAGTTTCAATTTCATTACTTGTGACTACTACTTCTACTAACTCTGGGTTTTGTTTGCTCTTCTTTCTGTACTTCCTTTACGTGTAAGGTTAGATTGTTTATTTGAGATTTTTCTTGTTTCTTGAGGTAGGATTGTATTGCTATAAACTTCCCTCTTAGAACTGCTTTTGCTGCATCCCATAGGTTTTGGATCGTCGTGTTTTCAAATGTTTGTCATTTGTCTCTAGGTATGTTTTGATTTCCTCTTTGACTTCTTCAGTGATCTCTTGGGTTATTTAGTAACGTATTGTTTAGCCTCCATGTGTTTGTGTTTTTTACATTTTTTTCACTGTAATTGATTTCTAATCTCATTGCATTGTGGTCGGAAAAGATGCTTGATATGATTTCCATTTTCTTAAATTTACTGAGGCTTGATTTGTGACCCAAGATGTGATCTATCCTGGAGAATTTTCCATGTGCACTTGAGAAGAAAGTGTAATCTGCTGTGTTCAGATGGAATGTCCTATAAATATCAATTAAATCTATCTGGTTTATTGTGTCATTTAAAGCTTGTGTTTCCGTATTAATTTTCTGTCTGGATGATGTGTCCATTGGTGTAAGTGAGGTGTTAAAGTCCCCCACTATTTTTGTGCTACTATTGATTTCCTCTTTTATTGCTGTTAGCATCTGCCTTATGTATTGAGGCGCTCCTTTGTTGGGTGCATAAACATTTACAATTGTTATATCTTCTTCTTGGATTGATCTCTTGATCATTATGTAGCATCCTTCTTTGTCTCTTGTAATAGTCTTTATTTTAAAGTCTATTTTGTCTGATATGAGAATTGCTACTCCAGCTTTCTTTTGATTTCCATTTGCATGGAATATCTTTTTCCATCCCCTCACTTTCAGTCTGTATGTGTCCCTAGGTCTGAAGTGGGTCTCTTATAGACAGCATATATATGGGTCTTGTTTTTGTATCCATTCAGCGAGCCTGTGTGTTTTGGTTGGAGCATTTAATCCATTCACATTTAAGGTAATTATTGATATGTATGTTTCTATTCCCATTTTCTTAATTGTTTTGGGTTTGTTTTTGTAGGTCCTTTTCTTCTCTTGTGTTTCCCACTTACGGAAGTTCCTTTAGCATTTGTTGTAGAGCTGGTTTGGTGATGCTGAATTCTCTTAGCTTTTGCTTGTCCGTAAAACTTTTGATTTCTCTGTCGAATCTGAATGAGATCCTTGCCGGGTAGAGTAATCCTGGTTGTAGGTTTTTCCCTTTCATCACTTTAAATATATTGTGCCACTCCCTTCTGGCTTGTAGAGTTTCTGCTGAGGAATCAGCTGTTAACCTTATGGGAGTTCCCTTGTATGTTGTCATTTTTTCCTCGTTGCTTTAATAATTTTTCTTTGTCTTTAATTTTTGACTATGTGTCTCAACATGTTTCTCCTTGGGTTTATCCTGCCTGGGACTCTCTGCACTTCCTGGACTTGGGTGGCTATTTCCTTTCCCATGTTAGGGAAGTTTTCGACTATAATCTCTTCAAACATTTTCTCGGGTCCTTTCTCTCTCTCTCCTCCTTCTGGAACCCCTATAATGCAAATGTTGGTGCATTTAATGTTGTCCCAGAGGTCTCTTAGGCTGTCTTCATTTCTTTCATTCTTTTTTCTTTATTCTGTTCCATGGCAGTGAATTCCACCATTCTGTCTTCCAGGTCACTTAACCGTTCTTTTGCCTCAGTTATTCTGCTATTGATTCCTTCTAGTGTATTTTTCATTTTGGTTATTGTATTATCTCTGTTTGTTTGTTGTTTAAATATTCTAGGTGTTTGTTCTTTAATTCCTCTAGGTCTTTGTTAAACATTTCTTGCATCTTCTCGATCTTTGCCTCCATTCTTTTTCTAAGGCCTGGATCATCTTCACTACCATTATTCTGAATTCTTTTTCTGGAAGGTTGTCTATCTCCACTTCATTAACTGGTTTTCTGGGGTTTTATCTTGTTCCGTCATCTGGTACATAGTCCTCTGCCTTTTCATTTTGTCTATCTTTCTGTGAATGCGGTTTTTGTTCCACAGGCTGCAGGATTGTAGCTCTTTTTGCTTCTGCTGTCTTCCCTCTGGTGGATGAGGCTATCTAAGAGGCTTGTGCAAGGTTCCTGATGGGAGGGACTGGTGGTGGGTAGAGCTGGCTGTTGCTCTGGTGGGCAGAGCTCAGTAAGACTTTAATCCACTTGTCTGCTGATGGATGGGGCTGAGTTCCCTTCCTGTTGGTTGTTTGGCCTGATGCGACCCAGCACTGGAGGCTAGAGGCTCTTTGGTGTGGATAATGGCGGACTCTGGCAGGGCTCATGCCAAGGAGCACTTCCCAGAACTTCTGCTTCAAGTGACCTGTCCCTGTGGTGAGCCACAGCCACCACCCACCTCTGCAGGAGACATTCCACCACTAGCAGGTAGGTCTGGTTCAATCTCCTATGGGGTCACTGCTCCTTCCTCCTGGGTCCTGATGTGCACACTACTTTGTGTGTGCCCTCCAAGAGTGGAGTCTCTGTTTCCTCCAGTCCTGTCAAAGTCCTGCAGTCAAATCCCACTAGCCTTCAAAGTCTGATTCTCTGGAAATTCCTCCTGCTGTTGCTGGACCCCTAGGTTAGGAAGCCTGAAGTCAGGCTCAGAACCTTCACTCCAGTGGGTGGACTTCTGTGGTATAATTGTTCTCCAATTTGTGAGTCACCCACCCAGGAGTTATGGGGTTTGATTTTATTGTGATTGCACCCCTCTTACTATCTCATTATGGCTTCTCCTTTGTCTTTGGATGTGAGGTATCTTTTTTGGTGAGTTCCAGTGTCTTCCTGTTGATGATTGTTCAGCAGTTAGTTATGATTCCGGTGCTCTTGCAAGAGGGAGTGAATGCATGTCCTTCTATTCCACCATCTTGAACCAATCCTCTCCTTTTATTTTTGAAGCATGAAGAAAATATTAAACTTTAAGCTATTATTAGCTTGTTAGAAAGGCACCTTAAAAACAATGGGAAGCTGAAAGTATAAAGAATTTTTAAATGTGTAGCTTGGAGTATTAGAAATTGGGTATATTTTTAGTTAGTTTTTCTTCCCACATATTAATTTCTTCCTCTTTGTTAGGATAAAAAAATAATGATGGCATTCAACCTAATATAGCAAAAATCTAACTTAATTATCAAATAATTGTTTTTAAAGTCATCATCCTAGTTAGAGAAATTTCGCTCTTCTGAACCCTCATTCCTTTTTGTCTTTTGAGTGATGCCAAACGCTTTCAATTCATCTTGGCTTTCAAAGTGACCTAGAAGGAGCCTTTCTCAATAGGATAACACATAAAATATCTTCAGGTGTAAGATGGGGACAAATAACAAATAGGCTGTGGTAAGGATTGAAAGAGACAATATATGCCAAACACTTAAGAAAATGTAGCCTAAATATAGAGTAGACACTGTCTGCTGTAACTGTGAAACACAAGGCACTGTCTTGAGAGAGAGAGAGAGAGGGAGGGAGGGAGGGAAAACAACCTACCCTGAACTTCATGCATTATGTCCTTTCCAAAAGATAGAAGTGGATATATATATGTGTGTGTGTGTGTGTGTGTGTGTGTGTGTATATATATATATACACACACACACACACATATGTAAATACAACTGGTTTTAGTTCTAAACAGTACTTATTAATTTTCTTTGTAGAATACCTACATCAGTGGGATTGGTAAACAGAAGAAGAAAATATGTAGGAAACTCAAGGGAAGCCAAGGGGGAGGAAGCAGGAAAAAAACAAAACAGTTAGTGTCAGCAGATCTGGCTTTCAGGCAGTGCTTCCTGGCATACGTGTTAATGGTTGGTGCCAGCTGACAGCAAGTGTGGTAGAAGAGGTCACGTGACATAGGGTGCTCAACACTGTTAAATGTTACAAGACTTAAGGAAGACATGGTCGGAAGAAAGTTCACTGGAGGAGGCCATCAATCAGCCAATTATGTTCTACTATTTCAGGAAGAGACAATATTTTAAAACACTTAAGAAGCGAAGGTGGGGGGGTGGCATGTCAGTGAATACAAACTGTTTTCTAGATGATCAGCAAGGAGCAGAAAGGAAAACACAGAATGAGAGACAGGATGGTAATATGAAGGGGTAAAAGTCGAGAGGTGGATTAAATCTATTTTTAATTCATATATTCATAGATTAATTGTTTATAGATAAAAGCTGATCATGTTTCAGCCCATTCAGAGAACTAACTAAATAAGGGAGTACTATTTGAAAAGAGGACCTTAATAATCTTGTACATCACACAAAATAATTCAAACTAACTCTATGAAGAGTGCTGATTTTAAATAAAATCACATGAAAAATATTATATAAAGTGTAGGAGCAGATTCTATGTATTAGTTCACTGGTTGGTTGGTTTTCCTCACTGCAGTCTGAAATAACCTTCAAGATGAATTTTATCAAAAAGTGACATCAAAACTCCTACAAAAGGAAATAGCAGTGTGTATGCAGGCATACACACAGCCCTTAGAAACTCAGTCTTAGACAGAGTTAGAGTATGTTGATGACAAAGATACCATGCACCATCCTTTGAACTCATTTGGTGGCAAGTGTAATAACACTCATATCTTTACCTTTCCTGCTGAGCTCTAAAGTAAGCAAACCATTCTTAGTTAATTCAGGATGTGTCTGTCGTCAAAACAAATCTAAAATGCAAGCAGCAGCAACTTTATTAGCACTTACTGATCCCAGGGGTGATAAATACGTTTGTTTACTTAATATGTGCAAGCGAAACTGTTGGCAAAAGAGCAACTGTTCAGACTGCTAAGTAGATAAAATTCACATTAAATATAAAGTCATGATATAATCCTAGTAATTGTCAGAATCTATACCAGCAATGGTCACCTTCTGTAGCATCAAGGGCCACATTATCAACCTGTGAGAAACCTCCAGGTCACTGATAATTTCCATTAGTTTGCATATATTAACATACGCTTGGCCTCTAAGCGCTTCAAAACTTTAGTTTCCCAAATATTGAGTAAATGCTCTATGACATTGTCTTAACATTTGCCTGATGTACCAGAGTATGTCATTCTTTCCTGGGCTTTTACTCTTTCTCTGAAGTACTGCTATGTACACTTGTTCAAATGGGTAGGATGGGTTTTAAGATGCTTCCCTGTGGGACATGATTGGCTGGAAGCTTTCATCTTTCATCTCTTTTCCTCTTATTTTCTCTACAATGTGCTTTCTAACCAGGTACTTGTATCGGAGTAAGGATAAAATCTCTTGTCCCTTGGGATGCTGTGTCATCCCCACTACTGTGTCTACTGACACTCCTACGTCTGAAGACCACGGCACTGTTTGCACCTTTGTAGAACAGCAAAGCCAGGTGGATACAGAGGTACACACTACATCAATCCTCCTTCTGCTGAGGGAAGAGAGGTTTTTGTAAATAGGAAGAAGAAGATAAGCACAAAGCAGAAGAGGCTGCCAACTCCTTTAACCCAAGGAAATGGTATGGGATAAAGGAGAGATGGGTGGAGAGCAGTGAAACTACTCAGGTGAAACTTGCAAAATAGGCTGGCAAGAGACCACTCCTCGCTGCATCAATCCCTGTGGGCCAGTAATGGTTTCCAAATGGTACAAAGGGTGAGATACTCTTAGGTCCCGTGATTTTCACAGGCACCAGAAGACATTAATGACTCTAGTTCCCGAGGATTTTAAACCTTGGAGGCCTTCACATAGGGTGGAGTTTGATACACACACACATAACCACATACTTCACACCAAATCTATTTTACATCTTTTCCACGCCCAGAATGAAAATGTGGATGTTCTATCATGTCAGTGCCTAGTCCTCTAAAAAGAAAAAAAAAAAAAAAATCTAAGCTCTCCTGTTTGATAGAAGAGATGCCAAATTCTCTCCCAAAATGGCTGCATCTCTAACAAAGCAGTAAAATAGGTGTAAACAAAAGAGGAAATTAATTTTTAAAATAGAATATTTCACCCACAGTTTTGAAGAAAAGATCAACACAGTTCCTTCAGAAACCATAAATGCATCCCAGACACCACTGACTCACTCTATACCTTAAACCCTTCAGACAATGAATTCAAATGTCCAAGGACTGTGAAACTGCTCTATAAAAGGAGAAGGGGAGTTGAGATTTACTTCAGATGGAATTTCCTTTGGGACTGAGGCTACATGCTTCAGGAAGAATTCTCCTCAGTTTAGGAAACGCTGGCTATAATCAAGGTTCAGTGCTTCCAACCAAGTACACCCAGTAATAGTTCCAGTCACGAGCTCACCTGGCTTAAGAAGCTGGGTTCAAATTAACAGTTGTTTGGATGGTGATTCTAGAAAGACAGCTAAGCCTTACATTAGTATATCTTCCATTTTTGGTGCAACATAAAATGGTATCTGTCAATTCCTGAGAGATCTAGTTTGGGTAGGAATATCCCTCAGTGAAATCACCACAAAAAATTAAAATGTATTCTTTTGGGAGCAGTTTCAGAGTCCTTTGAAAAAAAGCCATTGACTGATACTTCACCAAGGTTTCATTCCAAGGGTCTCGATTCTGGGGCTAAATAAGGACAAAGAACATGACAGCAACAACTTCTCATCTCCGTGCGTGGAAGACCATCGTCCAGTTAACGTGGAGTGAGGAGGATTCACTCTGTGAAGCCAATTCACAGGGAAGGTGGTGTCAAACCATCGAGAATATTCAAGGTACTGCTCAAACACTGAATGCCATTTCTAGACTACATGTGATCTATTTCCTCAACTGCTAGATCCTTCTTTAAAAAAATTATAATTGTTATTTTATTGTGGCAAGAACACAACATAAGCTCTATTCTCTTAACAAATTTTAAGTGTGCAATACATTATTTGCCTGTTGGATCCTTCATTTTTCAGTCATTATACATGATATGAAGATAACACTCGGGGCTTCCCTGGTGGTGCGGTGGTTGAGAGTCTGCCTGCCAGTGCAGGGGATACGGGTTCGAGCCCTGGTATGGGAAGATCCCACGTGCCGCGGAGCGGCTGGGCCCGTGAGCCACAATTACTGAGCCTGCGCGTCTGGAGCCTGTGCTCCGCAACAAGAGAGGCCGCAATAGTGAGAGGCCGCGCACCGCGATGAAGAGTGGCCCCCGCTTGCCACAGCTAGAGAAAGCCCTCGCACAGAAACGAAGACCCAACACAGCCATAAATAAATAAATAAAAACAAATACTTTAAAAAAAAAAAAAAAAAGATAACACTCAAGGCCTCAAAGGCCAATCCCTAATGACCTTGTCTGTATCTTGGGACACACCAGTAAAGACAGACCCTGGGTAATGGGAACCATGCTTCACTGATCTTCTTCAGTCGTTCTCAGACAACATACCTTGGCTATTTGAAAGGTAATGTACTTCATTATGACTTTACTTCTTCACATAATTGATTATACAATTTCTGACAACCCCCAAACACACTGGAAGATGAGCACTGTGGGGGTGATGGTCACGGATGGGAGGCACGGTGAATGGCATCCAGAACACATGCTTCAGATTCAACCAATTCTCTAGGTTGAGCAAATGAAATGGGAGAGAGAATTCGTTTTTGCAAGAAGAAACAGTCTGACAGCAAAGTCAAGAACTGCCCATTTGAAATCTTGACATTTCCTGAGTTCTAAGATTGATTTCATTTTAATCGACCCTAGAATGTGTGTGGAAGCAAAAGAAATCTTGTAAACGCCCATGTTCAGTTTTATGTTTCAAAGGAAATATTATAAAAACATCAGCTTATTTCTTTTCGCAATCCTGAAACAAAACCTCAACTATGTTCTTGTAACAGGAAAATAGGCAATAGAGTGCTTTATAATGCAGCTAAAACTGGCCCCAGAGCAAGGCTAAACCCACCAAAGTTTCATAAAATCTACTCCTCAGCTGTTGATGTTCTTTTTTATGTTTTCCTTTCATCTTTCTTGTCACCGTGATTCATCCATTCTTACATACACAAACTCCATCTCGAATGTGTTCCCAACTATAGCAGTATTGAATGCTATTTATATTTTTTGAAATGTCAACAAGGCAAGAAGCAGAGAATCTGTCAGGACAGGGTTAAAATTGTCATTTTATGACTTCAGTGAAAAATCTGTCAGTTCTAATTTAACAAATTAAATTAAGAAAAAATGCTTTACCATAGTTGACATGGTGTCAAGGACATTGCAATAAAACATTGATGGTCTTATTTTAACTTCTTTATATCCTTCTTCATAAAGAATATAGGGGCTTCCCTGGTGGCGCAGTGGTTGAGGGTCTGCCTGCCAATGCAGGGGACGCCGGTTCGGGCCCTGGTCTGGGAAGATCCCGCATGCCGCGGAGCGGCTGGGCCCGTGAGCCACAGTTACTGAGCCTGCGCGTCTGGAGCCTGTGCTCCGCAGCGGGAGAGGCCGCGATGGTGGGAGGCTCGCGCACCGCGATGAGGAGTGGCCCCCGCTTGCCGCAGCTAGAGAAAGCCCTCGCACAGAAACGAAGACCCAACACAGCCATAAATAAATAAATAAAATAAAATGTGCAAGTCAACCTTTAAAAAAAAAAAAAAAAAAAAAAGAATATAATCTGGGGCTTCCCTGGTTAAGAATCCACCTGCCAATGCAGGGGACATGGGTTCGAGCCCCTGGTCTGGGAAGGTCCCACATGCCGCAGAGCAACTAAGCCCGTGCGCAACAACTACTGAGCCTGTGATCTAGAGCCTGCGAGCCACAACTACTGAAGCCCACATGCCTAGCACCCATGCTCCACAAAAAGAGAACCCACCGCAATGAGAAGCCTGCGCACCGCAACGAAAACTAGCCCCCGCTTGCCGCAACTAGAGAAAGCCTGCGTGCAGCAACGAAGACCCAACGCAGCCAAAAAATAAAATAAAATAAAATAATTTTTTAAAAAAGAATATAATCTGACTTTCACATATCATGACTCAATACAAGAGGGGAGAAACATAATAACACTTTTTACATAGACTTTGTAAGGAGAGAAGGAGAGAAGATCTGTGTATCAGGGAAGTGAGTCAAAAAATCACAATTCCAATGACAAATTACAATCCTCTCCACTTTTCAGTGCTTATTTTTAATTGTATTCTGGAGCTGTCATTCTCTTTAAGATTCCTCCTTCGTCTTTGATATATCAGTCCAGGAAATACATCTTTACACACTCAACTTTGAAGATCAAGAAAACCTGCACCACCAAATGCTGTTTCCCTTCTCTCTAAGAAATTAGAAAACCCACTGCTGAGACCCATCCTGTACTTGTTTTTTGTTTTTTTTTTCCCAAATCAAAAAAAAAAAAAAAGTTATGTTTTTATTTCTGCCTACAATATACATACATCCTGATGATTTATCCTTTCTAAGTATCTTCTTTATGAGACCCAACTAAAAAGTGTAATCCTGCTTAAAATTAAGAAGTCCTATCATTTCAATTTCATTAAGAATTATCCTTAACCCCTGGATGCTTTGGGGACATCACCTGGAGCAATTAGTGATGGGAAGGGTCTTTTAGAAAGAAGACCAGAATACAACCCAGAGAGAAAAAGGAATGTTTGAGGAGGTTATTTCAGGGCTGTATGAATTCTATGGCTGCAATGAAAAGAATCAAGCTCATTTTAAGCAGAAGAGAAATTTCTTTGAAGAATCTAGTGGAAAGCTGAAGAAGCAAGACTGGCAAAACAGGAAGTAGGGAATCTTCAGGAAAATTGGTAGCAAGAGCGTTTCAAGGTAAAGCTGCTGGGATGATTAAGCTTTAAACACATCTAGCCTCTTTGTCATTCTTTTCAAGATTCAGATTCCCAGGAAGAAACATCAGATTGGCCTACATTGGTTCGTGTGCCTTCCTTTTGGCTGGGGTGAACCAGGCGTCTTAACTGGCGGTACCATCAGGCAGAATCCATAGAAGAAGGAAAAACGTAGGAAACCAATATACACATAAGAGGGACAAGCAGAGAAAGGAAAGAGAATGCTAAGAGTGTGTCTGATTGTATTGCTTTTCTCTTGCTGTGTGACACACTGCCACAAATAGAGTGGCTTAGAAAAACACGTTTATCATGTCCCAGTTCCTAAGGGTCAGGAAACTGGGTTCTTTCCTCAGGGTCTCACAACTCTACATCAGAGTGTCGACTGGACTGGGTTCCTCTCTGGAGCTTGGAGGTCTCTTCCAAGGTTACATAGCTGCTGGCAGGATCCAATTTGTTGGGGTTGAGGGACTGAATGTGGTCCCTACTCTCCTCCTGGCTGCCAACCAAGGACCACTCTCATCTCATGAGGCTGCCCCTTCCTTGCCATGTGGCACTGTCACAACACGGCAGCTTCGAGGCCAGCAGAAGACTCTCTCCTCTAGTTCACTAAGAGGCAGTCTTATACAATGTAGCCTAATCAAGGGAGTGATTAGGTGAAGTGACCCCATCACCTTCACCATATTCCATTGGCAAGTCACAGGTTCTGCCTGCACTCAAGGAGAGGGGTTTATTCAAGGGCCTGACTCATTGTGGGTCACCTCCCAGTGTGTCTGCCAAATTGGGGGAAAGGGTCTCCAAATGGGATCATTTGGGAGATATCCCCCACACACACACCTGCACACACTCACACAGACACACACCTCAAGACTGCACAACTGGTACCTATCCACGAGTTTTCAGCTCGACTCTCAGGGAACCTTTCTTTGCATGGCAGGGACAAGCAAAACACATAAAGCAATGACAAACAAGTGCCAACTTGTGCTGGAAGCTTTCTGAGTCTGGGGCAGATCAGACACACAATTCACAGCTATCATACCCCATCATTAAACATGCTGAGTAGTGCCTGGCAGAAAACAAAAGCAATCGTTTTGCAAATAGTTGAGCTTCTAAATGCTGACATTATGTCATTTGTTTTGACACTTCAAAAACACCGACATTTCATCATATTTCAAGTGTACTGAAAAGTTAAACATGTCCCTTCATTCAACATGATTTTGAGGAGCAAAGGAAGCCTACTATTTGTAAACATCGCAAACCATATGACAAAAACGTTGGTTAAACTGATACACAAGGCAAGTATCAGATCAGCTGCATATGGCATTGCTACAGCATCAGTGCTATTTTCTCCTCTCATTCATCATTCCAAGGCAACTCTGATGCAGTCAAAAAAGCACTGATGTAAACACGGTGCAGCCACTGTGAAAAACAGTATGGCAGTTCCTCAAAAAGTTAAAAAATAGAATGAACATATGATCCAGCAATTTCATTTCTGGGTCTATAGCCAAAAGAATTGAAAGCAGGAACTTGAATAGATATTTGTACACTCATGTTCATAGCAGCATTATTCGCAATAGCCAAAAGGTGGAAATAGCTCACGTGTCCATCAACAGATGGATGGAAAAACAAAATGTGGTATATACATACAATGGAGTATTATTCAGCTTTAAAAAGTAAGGAAATTCTGACACATGCTACAACATGGATGAACACTGAGGCCATTATGCTAAATGAAATAATCTAGTCACAAAAGAACAACTGTCTTATGATTCCAGGTATATGAGGTCCCTAGAGTGGTCAATTTCATAGATCCAGAAAGTAGAATGGTGGGTGCCAGGGGCTGGAGGGAAGAGGGTAGGTGTGACTAGCGAGTTGTTCTTTAATGCATACAGAATTTCAGTTTGGGAAGATGGGAAAAGTTCTGGACATGGATGGTGGGGATGGTTACAAAACAATGTGAATGTACTTAATGCCATAGAACTGTTAAAAAGGTTAAAATGATAAATTTTGTGTTACATGTATTTTACCCCAATAATATATATATATATATTTTTTTAAAGAGCACAAAGTTTGAGGTCAAGTATACTTGGTTCTGGTGTGGATTTTGCTACTTCTTAGTTCCATAAACTCACTGCTTTGCTTCCTCATCAGTAAAATGAGCATGAAACTCAACCAACCTTCCTCATGGATGAGTTAGAAACTACAATCTGAAATCTGGAAAAGGCCTCAAGGCAATCAAATAAGAGAGCCCACTAGATGGTATGCCCCAGAAGATCAGGGACTTTGTCTACTTAATTCACTGTTGCAGCCTTAGCACCAAGAAATATATATTCAATGAAAGTCCTTTGAAACAAATAAATTTCTATTCAATGATAAATTTTATTTTTGCTAGTATTCCTATTATACTTTCAAGTGTATTATTTAAGCCAGAAGACTCACCCATTTCAGAGGCCTGACCTTCATCTAGATTCCTCACCCCTCATTATCTAAGCCACTTCTAACAGGTCTATCCCGTGGCCTAATTTGGTCTCTAAGACCCTTGACACTATGTCTAAGACCAATTGCCTACTCATGCTTCTGAATCCTCTTAACATTGACTATAGAGTGACTAAGAAGATGCACTTTTTCAAATCAAAGGGGAGAGAAATCCTACCAGCCTCTCTGAAACAATGGATATGCTAGAACATCAATGAAATGATATCATTTGGTCAGAGCCCAGATCCCACACTGGTGCTAGGTTCATCCACAGAACCTTGGAGGGCAGGTTATGTATCAAGTTTCACTGTGGTCGAATCCTGGCCCCGAGGACTCTAGGTTATGATTTAACCTCTCTCTTTGATCTGTGCTCAGTATAGAGCATGTATATTAATGAAGGAAGGAGCTGTCACCTTGAGTTTCCAAGAGCTTGGATTAGGCAGGGGGTTGAGCAGAGGTCCCCAACATCAACTGGCATCTGACAGTTCAAAGACTGCTTGAGCCGGGCATCTCCCAGTCAGGGGTTTTCTCCAAAGGCTGGCCTTTCCCTGCCAAACATGGCCTGCCCCTAGCCTATGAACACTAAAATTTTACAAGCTGTCCTTTCTAAAACAAAATTGTGGTGAAAGCAGTGATATTTACATGTGATGTCCACTTAATTTCCACGGCTTCTTGTAAAGTACATAGTGAACACGGAAACTGTTTTGTAACCCAGACAGACCTGGAAGGGATCAAATATATCCCAGAACTAGATTCCACTTCTAGTACTCCAATATCCCAACAGTCTAACTCTGCAGTAGTGTGAGATAATAGGGGGGGGGGGAAAATATATATATATATATATATATATATATATACACATACATACACACACACACACTAGTCTTTGCTGCTGGTCCCTGGTACTGAGCTTTTAAAACGCTTGTAATTTACTAAGTGATAAGAACACGGGGAGTGTCTCTTTTTCTAATATTTGTTTTTGACCCTGTCCCTGATACAGAGCTCTTAAAATCCTTGTAAAATCCCAAAGTGATAAGAGCACCAGGAGTATCTTTTTTTTCTAATGAGGTGACTCTGGGTGGGCTCCTGGCTTCAGGCTGGGGGCTGGTCACCCAAAAGACAAAGCCATGAATGAAAGCTTGGAATTTCAGCCCTCCCTGCCCTTCTCCAGAGAGGGGAGAGGGGCTGGAAAGGGAGTTGTTAATTGATCATGCCTCCATAAAAATCCCAACAGTAGGGGATTTGGTGAGCTTCCAGGTGGGCAAGCACATGTACATGGGGTGGGGGGGGGTTACACACCCCGACTCCACGGGGACAGAAGCTCCTGTGTACCTGGACCCTCCCAGACTTCACTATATGTATCTCTTCATCTGGCTGTTCATCTGTATCCTTTATCATATCCTTTCCCAAACTGGTAAACGTATTTCCTTGAGTTGTGTGAGATGCTCTAGCAATCATCAAACCTGAGGAGGAGGTCATGAGAACTTCCAATTTGTAGGCAAATTGGACATAAGTTATGAGTAGCCAGAGACCTGCTACTTAGGATTGGCATCTGAGGTGGGGTGGGAGGCACCTTGTGGGACTACGCCCTTAACCTCTGGGATCTGACACTATCTCCAAGTAATGTTAGAATTGAGTTACACTGTAGGACACCCAGCTGGTATCACAGAAAATTACTTAGGGAAAACCCCACACACATTTGGTGACCAGAAGTGCTAGAAGTGAGTAGTAAAGGACACTCACAGGGGAGAAACACACAGTACAGAAGAACTAGGTTTTTCCCAATAGAGAAAGAAAAAAGTTTTTTCCATTACAAGTAGTTCTCAAGCAGTTGCTCAGACATAGAACTCCTTTATCAAATTGTGAAAAGTAGTAAAAGACACACTAGAGAGATATAAAAAGTATCTGGAATATGGCCAACTTAAGTCAGCCAAGTGACTTGGGAAAGTTAGTTTAACACTCTAGGACTCAACTTGTCTTCTGAAAACTGGGTGAAATGACATACTTCCTAGGATTGTTGGGAGGATTAAATGAGCGATGGAGAGGGGCTGAGCACAGTGCCTGCACATAGTAAGCACTCAATAAATGGAGGATGTTATTAGAGAAATGATAAACACTAATGAGAAAGCCAATGAAAGTTGAGTATTGGTGCCAGCAGGGCTCTCAGGATCAGGGAGGTGAGTTTTCCTCTCAAATCCAACTGGAAACTGCTGGAGAGCCCCCAGGAGGGGGTGATGGAAGCCTCTCACCTGTGCACTCAGACACATAGCCCCCTCGCAGAAGGGAGAGTCAGGCCACGTGTTACGTGCTTGTATTTTCTTCCGTTGCATATTCTGCGTGAAGGGCAGGAATGTTGACACCGTGTTGCTGTCCCTTTGGGTTTTCCTCAAAATAGGCTGAAACATCCCACCATCCAAAAACAACTTCCTTTGAGGACAATGGAATCTGTTCACACAAATTTTGTACCTTTGCCCTATTTCTAAATCTTTTCTTATTGCTTCCCCGCTTCATCCTTGCTCAACCCTTAACCAGCTTCTGGCCTGGGTGCTGCTTCAAGTATTAGAACAGATTCATCAAATTGTTTGGCAATAATCTGTGCATCTTCTCCCCGGCACAACTCTTTCTTCAACTTGGTGTCCCCAGCACCAGCGCAAGGCACCCAGCAGGCCCTTGACAAAAGTTAATGAAATCATGAATGAAGTAACCAAGGAGGAAACAATCCTTCTAGTTCCTTTCTTTATCTGAAAGGACACACAGATCATCACAAGCCCTTGCTCGCCTCTCTTTGGAAACCACTGCATCAGGGTATCAGCAAGATAAGCCCAGGGCACACAAATTATTCCCTGGAAGACAATTAGATGATAGCAGATGGAAACAGCACTTATTTTCTCAGGCCACTAGAATGTCATTTTACAATTTGGAACGAGAATCACATCCAAATCTAAGGCTTAATCACCATCATGTTCCTGTCACATTCTGAACATGGCTTATTTCAGCTCTCAGCAAACACATTCTCAAAACGTGTGCTTCTTGCCTCTCTGCTCTGCAGTCCCCCAAAGGCAAAACACCTCTCAAAGAACAAGAGTTTGCCTTTGTGAGAAATACTATTCACACTGAGTTCTTTTCAGAATTTTGGCATATTTAACTTAAACAGCTGGTCATTTTTTTTTCTGAATGATTGGGTATTCCAATTTTTCCCTCTAACTAGGTCAATGGCAAACTTTCTGAGAGCATTCAGCAGGTGACTGTGCATGTATATATGCAAATATCCAGTCATTAAAGGCTCGGAGCATTCTGTACTCAAGTTTACTTTCTTAAAATTCATATTCTTTGTTCAGCTGCTTTTCCTAATCCCCTGCCTTAGCATCGCAAATTCTGCCATTTATTTCATAGTCTCTGACTCCCACAAACGACATATCTCATTTTGTTTGCAATTGTCTGCTCTTCCTTGGGCACAGTCACAGAGAGAAGGCTGCCATCTCTTTAACTTCCTACCTCTTCCACATTAAGCGCTGTCAGCAACCCTTTAAAAATAACTGATGGGACAATCTATATCGTGTCAAGCTGTTTTCCCAATACATGCCTAGGTAATTAAAATCACCTAGTATATTCAGTTCTCAGTCCTTGAATAAGTCTTCTAGTTGTTAAGGCAACGTTTCATTGACCTTCATTAAAATGACAGAAGACTCAGATCACAGCGTTCCTCAGTATGGAAATCCTGGAATCTATCATTTTCACTTTTTTGAATCCCAGTATGATCTAGCCAGCAACCTTTTTCTGTAAAGGGCCAGACAGTAAGTATTTTAGACTTTGTGGCCCAGATGGTATCTGATGCAACTACTTAACTCTGCTGTTGCATCATGAAAGTAGCCACAGACAAGATGCAAATAAAAGGGGGTGGCTGCATGCCAATCAAACTTTATTTGCAGAAACAGGTGGTGGGATGAATTTGGCCCACAGACTGTAGTTTGCTGATCTCTCATCTATATAATCACTGTGCAGACCTGGACTTAAAGCAGAGAAGCCTGGGATGGGACCCTGGTTTGGTCACTGTGTAACCTCAGGCTAATTATTTAACCTCCCTGACCCTGTTTCCTCCTCTGCACAGCCTATCTTGAAGGACACAGAGAAGAAGGTAGAAAAAAGGCCAAATCATGGTGGGACTATCATTCTTTTCTGAGGGAATTTGGGTGCTGCAAAAGGTTTTTACCTAGTGGGTTACATCATTCAAATTATGTTTCAAAATTCAATTTTTTTTTCTGGTTCAAACACAGGTAATAGAGAGCAATTAATTAATTAAGGGGGCAATACTAAAAGAAGGGATATGCCTCAATAAGATGGCATGATGGAACCTGTGAAAAATGATGAAGCTCTAAACTAGGAAAATGGCAGTAAAATGGAAAAGTGGTTGATTCTAGGAATACCCAGAAGGAAACAAGAAGTAAAACGAGGCACGGTCAGGGCAGCTATCACCAGGTACAGAACAAGGCCACCTGTATGAACAGCCAGCAATGCGGCAGGTGGGAAGCTAATGCACAGTGTATTTAAACATCTGTAACTGGCCAAAAATAACACACTCAGAAGTGACACTCACCATTGTGCTTCCCAAGGTATTAAATTCTATACAGCCATTCTTACTCTATCAGTGCTTGCCAAAGCATGAGAGACTATAACAACAAGAAACAGCCGTAGCCATCCTTGAGCCATTGCTTACTATAAGCCAGGCATTAAAACATAAAATTTTTACCTAAATTCTAAGAGCTCAATAATGTCACATCACTTCTCAGATGGGTACAAGTGAGCACAGGAAACAGGTAACTTGCTCAAGCATCGCATAGCTAGGAGGTAAGGCAGCAGAAATTCACTCTCAAGAATGGTTGAGTCCAAAGCCTGTGTTCTCTTTTTGTTTTGTTCTGTTTTACCTGTGTACCACTTATACTACTATTTTTTTATTGAGTTACAGTTGATGTACCATATTATATAAGCTACAGGTGTGTAATATAGTGATGCAAAATTTTTAAAGGTTATGCTCCATTTGTAGTTATTATAAAATATTGTTTATATTCCCTGAATTGTACAATATATCTTTGTAGCTTATTTTATATATAATAGTTTGTACCTCTTAATCCCCTACCCCTATTTAGCCCCTCCCCCTTCCCCTCTCCCCACTGGTAACCACTAGCTTATTCTCTATATCTATGAGTCTGCTATTTTTTGTTATATTCACTAGTTTGTTATGTTTTTTAGATTCCACATATGGTGATATCATACAGTATTTGTCTTTCTCTGTCTGACTTATTTCACTAAACGTAATACCCTTCAATTCCATCCCTGTTGTCACAAATACACCCCACTGTTTTCCAGGAAATGGCTGATTTTAAAAGCTGTTTTCAAGAGTCCACAGGACATGCCTGCTTACTTCACTGCTGTTTCTGAAATCCTGCAAGATGAACCTGGACACCAATTAATTCCATAACTTTAGTTAAGTTATTTATTGTCTATTGGCCTCTATTTGCCCATTAGCAAGTCTTTGGCTGTTCCAAACAGTAAACCACCACACGCTCATCATATTAAAAACAGAATTATCTTGTAAATAGTAGGAAAATCAAGGTTAGGCAATTTATTCTGTTGTTTCATCAAACCAGGAAATGGAAAAGAGGATGTAAAAAATAGGATAGGAAGTAACAATTGTCTCTTTTAGTAGAGTAAAAGTGTCATAAGTCAGAAACAGAAAGAACAGCCTCCAAAAGCGTTAAGTCAGATGGACAGTATACACTGTTTAGCCTCACTGACGTAATCACAATTCTCATTCAAAAAAAATGAAGGGAGGAGGAGGCCCGTCAAGATGGCGGAGGAGTAAGATGTGGGGATCACCTTCCTGCCCACAAATTTAACCAAAATACATTTACATGTGGAACAACTCCTACTGAACACCTACTGAATGCTGGCAGAAGACCTCAGACTTCCCAAAAGCCGTGTGGCTGACAGGGTCTTGGTGCTCTGGCAAGGGTGTCAGGCCTGAGTCTCTGAGGTGGAAGAGCCGAGTTTAGCACACTGGACCACAAGAGACTTCACTGCCCAATGTAATATCAATCGGAGAGAGCTCTCCCAGAGATCTCCATCTCAACACAAAGGCCCAGCTCCACTCAACGAACAGAAATCTCCAGTGCTGGACACCCCATGCCAAACAACTAGCAAGATAGGAGCACAACCCCACCCATAAGCAGAGAGGGTGTCTAAAATCATAATAAGTTCACAGACTCCCAAAACACACGACCGGATGCGGTCCTGCCCACCAGAAAGACAAGATCCAGCCTCATCCACCAGAACACAGGCACCAGTCCCCTCCACCAGGAAGCCTACACAACCCACTGAACAAACCTTACTACTGGGGGCAGATACCAAAAACAACAGGAGATACGAACCTGCAGCCTGCGAAAAGGAGACCCCAAACACAGTATGTTAAGCAAACTGAGAAATATGCAGCAGATGAAGGAGCAAGGTAAAAACCCACCAGACCAAACAAGTGCAGAGGAAATAGGCAGTCTACCTGGAAAAGAATTCAGAGTAATGGTAGTGAAGATGATGCAAAGTCTTGGAAATAGAATGGAGAAAATACAACAAACGTTTAACAAGGATCTAGAAGAATTAAAGAGCAAACAAACAGTGATGAACAACACAATAAATGATATTAAAAATTCTCTAGAAGGGAACAATAGCAGAATAACTGAGGCAGAAGAACGGATAAGTGACCTGGAAGATAAAATAGTGGAAATAACTACCACAGAGCAGAATAAAGAAAAAAGAATGGAAAGAATTGAGGACAGTCTTAGAGACCTCTGGGAAAACATTAAAGGCACCAACATTCAAATTATAGGGGTCCCAGAAGAAGAAGAGAAAAAGAAAGGGACTGAGAAAATATTTGAAGAGATTATAGTTGAAAACTTCCCTGATATGGTAAAGGAAAGAGTCAGTAAAGTCCAGAAAGGGCAGAGAGTCCCATACAGGATAAAGCCAAGGAGAAACATGCCACACATTAATCAAACTATCAAAAATTAAATACCAAGAAAAAATATTAAAAGCATCAAGGAAAAAGCAACAAGTAACATACAAGGGACTCCCCATAAAGTTATCAGCTGATCTTTCAGCAGAAACTCTGCAAGCCATAAGGGAGTGGCAGGACATATTTAAAGTGATGAAAGGGAAAAACCTACAACCAAGATTACTCTACACAGCAATGATCTCATTCAGATTCAATGGAGAAATTAAAACCTTTACAGACAAGCAAAAGCTAAGAGAATTCAGCACCACCAAACCAGCTTTACAACAAATGCTAAAGGAACTTCTCTAGGCAGGAAACACAAGAGAAGGAAAAGACCTACAAACAAATCCAAAACAATTAAGAAAATGTTAATAAGAACACACATATCAATAACTACCTTAAATGTAAATGGATTAAACGCTCCCACCAAAAGACATAGACTGGCTGAAGGGATACAAAAACAAGACCCATGTATATGCTGTCTACAAGAGACCCACTTCAGACCGAGGGACACATACAGACTGAAAGTGAGGGGATGGGAAAAGATATTCCATGCAAATGGAAATCAAAAGAAAGCTGGAGTAGCAATTCTCATATCAGACAAAATAGACTTTAAAATAAAGACTATTACAAGAGACAAAGAAAGACACTACATAATGATCAAGGGATCAATCCAAGAAGATAAAACAATTGTAAGTATTTATGCACTCAACATAGGAGCACCTCAATTCATAAGGCAAATGCTAACTGCCATAAAAGGGGAAATCAACAGTAACACAATCATAGTAGGGGACTTTAACACCACACTTTCACCAATGGGCAGATCAATCAAAATGAAAATAAATAAGGAAACACAAGCTTTAAATGACACATTAAACAAGATGGACTTAACTGATATTTATAGTACATTCCATCCAAAACCAACAGAATACACTTCCTTCTCAAGTGCTCATGGAACATTCTCCAGGATAGATCATATCTTGGGTGACAAATCAAGCCTTGGTAAATTTAAGAAAATTGAAATCATATCTAGTATCTTTTCCGACCAAGATGCTATGAGACTAGATATCAATTACAGGGAAAAAAACTGTAAAAAATACAAATATATGGAGGTTAAAAAATATGCTACTAAATAACCAAGAGATCACTGAAGAAATCAAAGAGGACATCAAAAGACACCTAGAAACAAATGACAATGAAAACACAATGGCCCAAAACCTATGGGATGCAGCAAAAGCAGTTTAAGAGGGAAGTTTATAGCAATGCACTACTACCTCAAGAAACAAGAAAAATCTCAAATAAACAACTTAACCTTATACCTAAAGCAATTAGAGGAAGAAGAACAAAAAAAAAAAAACAAGAACAAAGTTATCAGAAGGAATGAAATCATAAACATCAGATCATAAATAAATGAAAAAGGAATGAAGGAAACAATAGCAAAGATCAATAAAACTAAAAGCTGGTTCTCTGATCAGATAAACAAAATTGATAAACCATTAGCCAGACGCATCAAGAAAAAAAAGGAGAAGACTCAAATCAACAGAATTAGAAATGAAAAAGAAGTAACAACTGACTCTGCCGAAATACAAAGGATCATGAGAGATTACAACAAGCAACTATATGCCAATAAAATGGACAACCTGGAAGAAATGGACAAATTCTTAGAAAAGCACAACCTTCTGAGACTGAACCAGGAAGAAATAGAAAATATAAACAAACCAATCACAAGCATTGAAATTGAAACTGTGATTAAAAATCTTCCAACAAACAAAACCCCAGGACCAGATGGCTTCACAGGCGAATTCTATCAAACACTTAGAGAAGAGCTTACACCTATCCTTCTCAAACTCTTCCAAAATATAGCAGAGGGAGGAACACTCCCAAACTCATTCTAGGAGGCGACCATCACAATGATACCAAACCCAGACAAAGATGTCACAAAAAAAGAAAACTACAGGTCAATATCATTGATAAACACAGATGCAAAAATCCTCAACAGAAGACTAGCAAACAGAATCCAGCAGCACATTAAAAGGATCATATAGCATGATCAAGTGGGGTTTTATCCCAGGAATGAGGGATTCTTCAATATACACAAATCAACCAACGTGATACACCATATTAACAAATTGAAGGATAAAAGCCATATGATAAGTCAAGAGATGCAGAAAAAGCTTTTGACAAAATTCAACACCCATTCATGATAAATACGCTCCAAAAGTAGGCAAAGAGGGAACTTACTTCAACATAATAAAGGCCATATATGACAAACCCACAGCCAACATCGTTCTCAATGGTGAAAAGCTGAAACCATTTCCACTATGATCAGGAACAAGACAAGATTGCCCACTCTCACCACTATTATTCAACATAGTTTTGGAAGTTTTAGCCACAGCAATCAGAGACGAAAGAGAAATAAAAGGAATCCAAATCGGAAAAGACAAAGTAAAACTGTCACTCTTTGCAGATGACATGATACTATACATAGAGAATCCTAAAGATGCTACCAGAAAACTACTAGAGCTAATCAATGAATCTGGTAAAGTTGCAGGATACAAAATTAATGCACAGAAATCTCTTGCATTCCTATACACTAATGATGAAAATCTGAAAGAGAAATTAAGGAAACACTCCCATTTACCATTGCAAGAAAAAGAATAAAATACCTACAAATAAACCTACCTACGGAGAGAAAAGACCTATATGCAGAAAACTAGAAGACACTGATGAAAGAAATTAAAGATGATACAAACAGATGGAGAGATATACCACATTCTTGGATTGGGAGAATCAACATTGTGAAAATGACTATACTACCCAAAGCAATCTACAGATTCAATGCAATCCCTATTTAACTACCAATGGCATTTTTCACAGAACTAGAACAAAAATTTCACAATTTGTTTGGAAACACTAAAGACCCCAAATAGCCGAAGCAATCTTGAGAAAGAAAAACGGAGCTGGAGGAATCAGGCTCCTGGACTTCAGACTATACTACAAAGCTACAGTAATCAAGACAGCATGGTACTGGCACAAATACAGAAATATAGACCAATGGAACAGAATAGAAAGCCCAGAGAGAAACCCACACACATATGGCCACCTAATCTTTGATAAAGGAGGCAAGAATACACAATGGAGAAAAGATAGCCTCTTCAAAAAGTGGTGCTGGGAAAACTGGACAGCTATAGGTAAAAGAATGAAATAAGAACACTCCCTAATACCATACACAAAAATATATTCAAAATGGATTAGAGACCTAAATGTAAGTAAGACTGGATACTGTAAAACTCTTAGAGGAAAACATAGGCAGAACACTCTGACATACATCACAGCAAGATCCCTTTTGACTCACCTCCTAGAGAAATGGAAATAAAAACAAAAATATACAAACAGGACCTATTGAAACTTAAAAGCTTTTACACAGCAAAGAAAACCATAAACAAGATGAAAAGACAACCCTCAGAATGGGAGAAAATATTTGCAAATGAAGCAACTGACAAAGGGTTAATCTCCAAAATATACAAGCAGCTCATCCATCTCAATATCAAAAAAACAAACAACCCAATCCAAAAATGGGCAGAAGACCTAAATAGACATTTCTCCAAAGAAGATATACAGATTGCCAACAAACACATGAAAGAATGCTCAACATCACTAATCATTAGAGAAATGCAAATCAAAACACAATGAGGTATCACCTCACACCAGTCAGAATGGCCATCATCAAAAAATCTACAAACAGTAAATGCTGGAGAGGGTGTGGAGAAAAGGGAACCCTCTTGCACTGTTGGTGGGAATGTAAATTGTTACAGCCACTATGCAGAACAGTATGGAGGTTCCTTAAAAAACTAAAAGTAGAACTACCATATGACCCAGCAATCCCACTACTGGGCATATACCCTGAGAAAACCATAATTCCAAAAGACACATGCACCCCAATGTTCATTGCAGCACCATTTACAATAGCCAGGACATGGAAGCAACCTAAGTGTCCATCAACAGATGAATGGATAAAGAAGAAGTGGCACATATATACAATGGAGTATTACTCAGCCATAAAAAGAAACAAAATTGAGTTATTTGTAGTGAGAAGGATGGACCTAGAGTCTGTCATACAGAGTGAAGTAAGTCAGAAAGAGAAAAACAAATACCGTATGCTAACACATATATATGGAATCTAAAAAAAAAAAAAAATGGTTCTGAAGAACCTAGGGGCAGGGCAGGAATAAAGACACAGACATAGAGAATGCACTTGAGGACATGGGGAGGGAGAAGGGTAAGCTGGGATGAAATGAGAGAGTGGCATTGACATATATACACTACGAAATGTAAAATAGATAGCTAGTGGGGAGAAGCTGCATAGCACAGGGAGATCAGCTCTGTGCTTTGTGACCACCTGGAGGTGTGGGATAGGGAGGGTGGGAGGGAGACACAAGAGGGAGGGGATATGTATGTATACGTATAGCTGATTCAGTTTTTTATACAGCAGCAACTAACACAACAATGTAAACCAATTATACTCCAATAAAAATGTTTAAAAAAGTAAATAAACAAAAACAACAATGACAAAAAAAAAGAAGTATAGATAGAGAGAAATCTTAGAATACTAAAAAAAAAAAAATGAAGGGAATGATAATCAAGAAGGGGATGTTACATGTTTAGGAAATCATGAATCATAAAGAATTGTGCATTACTGCAAGGTTTTGACAATGGAAATTAAAGATTTACAACTCTTGAGGTTTTTTCAATATTCTTTTGCAAACTCACTTTTAGCTAAATTAAAAATCTTGACAAAAAATGGTGGTTGTCTTTTTTTTCAACTATCAATTGGCTACATGTCAGATCAACTTTCTAGAACTAAATTACTTTTTGAAAAACAGAATTACATCTTTTTGTGGCTTGCTAAAAATAGACCCAGAAATATAATTCATTTCATACGAGTGTTTGTTTTTAATGTCATAAAGCAGGGAGGAGGTCAGAAAGGGTAGAGGTCAGAAGGTAAACTGTTCATAGTTTATGGTTTCATAAAATGCTGATGTGAGAATTCAAATCCCAGGAAAGGTCTAGGCTATAACACTTGTTTAAAAACAAAAACTGAAAAATCTTAAATGTTATGAGTCTGAACAATCTACATGTATACATGTACCTAAAAGAATGCATGAGTGTGTGAAATCATATATTCCATATGTATAAGTCATGCATTAGGTGGTACATAATATGTATATTTAGCTATCATATGATACTTAATGTAAATATATTTTCTAAAAAAAATGTATTTCATATAAATTATTTCAGTGGTTAAATGTTTAGTGGAATTGTTATACTAAATATCTATGGCTAAAAAAAGGCACATGAAAAGATGCTCAACATTGCTAATTATTAGAGAAATGCAAATCAAAAGTACAATGAGGTATCACCACACAACAGTCAGAATAGCCATTGTCAAAAAGTCTACAGACAATAAATGCTGGAGAGGGTGTGGAGAAAAGGGAACCCTTCTACACTGTTGGTGGGAATGTAAATTGGTACAGCCACTATGGAGAACAGCATGAAGATTCCTTAAAAAAACTAAAAATAGAGCTACCATATGATCCAGCAATCCCACTCCTGGGCATATATCTGGAGAAAACCATCATTCGAAAAAATATATGCACCCCACTGTTCACTGCAGTGTTATTTACAATAGCCAAGACATGGAAGCAACCTAAATGTCCATTGACAGAAAAGTGGATAAAGAAGATGTGGTATATTTATACAATGGAATATTACTCAGCTATAGCAAAGAATGAAATAACGCCATTTGGAGCACTATGGATGGACCTAGAGATTATCATACCAAGTGAAGTAAGCCAGACAGAGAAAGACAAATATCATTATGATATTGCTTGTACGTGGAATCTAAAAAAAGTGATACAAATGAACTTATCTACAAAACAGAAAGAGACTCACAGACTAGAAAACAAACTTATGGTTGCCAAAGGGGAAAGGTGATGGGGGGGAGGGATAAATTAGGAGTTTGGGATTAACATATATACACTATTGTATATAAAATAGATAACCAACAAGGACTTACTGTGCAGCACAGGGAAATATACTAAAATATCTTGGAATAACCTAAAATTGAAAAGAACCTGAAAAATAATATATATATATATATATATATATATATATATATGTGTGTGTGTATGTATGAATCACTTTGCTGTATACCTGAAACTAACACAACACTGTAAATCAACTATACTTCAGTAAAAAATAAATTAATTAATTAAAAAAATAAAGACAAACCTAAAAAAATACATCTATTTATGGCCAATCACTAATAGAACACTTAATTCAAGAAATAGTCACTGAGCACCTAATATGCATCTGGAGCACGGTGCATGCTGGAGATGCGAATGGGCGTGAACCAAGATGGCTCCGCACGAGGACGGCACAACCTGGAAGACATATCAACAATGTAAGCTCAAGAACCACAATCTGGTGTGATGGCTGCAGCTACCAGTACGTTACAGGCTAGAACTGGATCTTGAGAAGGAGATCTCAAGGGGGAGGTTTTCAGCCTTGCTGAATTCCACCACTCATAGTTTCTTCTGAGGATTCAAGGTTGGATTGACTGATGAGCCAGGAAAGCGGAGGACTCTTTCTATTATAAAACCATCTCGGAATGGTGTAGCCAGCTCCCATCACATTGGTCTTGTGCCCTTACCTGTAATAGGCATTCACTACATATTTAGGGAATGAAAGCTTACAGAAAAACTGACAATTTTCTTGCTGAGGATCTTAAAAAGTGTTAAAATTTACTACATTATAACATATACAAAGTCTACATCTTAAAGTAAATGCCACAAAATTAAAATGTTCAAAGGGAAAGAAACAAAGCCAATTGCTTCACCCAGTGAGCAAGTTAATGGAAGAGTTATATTTGGCTAGGGCAGAGGCATGCTGCTTTACACTCAGAAAGATTCTGGCTCAAACATGAGCTGCAGCACTTTTGTTATATGAACTTAAATAAGTTCCTTAACCCGAGGCTTCTTCCTCATTTGAAAAATAGGACTAATAATTAAATATTCATAAGTAGTTGACGAGATGGTATATATCAAGCACCTGGCACAGGATAGGGAAACCCTCTCTTCCTTCTTTGAATCTGGGACTTCCTTTAGTGCTAGAAGTTCGGAAGCAAACAACTGAGTAGCTCGCTGAATAATTTGTTATCTTAGAGAAAAATAAGGTGCAGTGCTGGGTAGCTTTTCTTGACAAATTATTAGAGATCCAACACGGCAGCATCCCTGCCTCTCACTGTTAGGGCCTGAAACAGGGCAATGAGCAAATATGTTCCGTGGTTCCCCAACATGCATTCCCCATTTGTTTTGGTATCAGCACACCAATTTCCTACTGGGAAACCAGCTTTGCCCTCCTCTTAGACCATATATTTGGATAGAGTGGATTCATACCATTCTTCAAGAGGTGGAGGGAATGTGACCAAATCAGGGCACTTTACTCCCCTTGATGCAGAGGTTGTTCCAGGAATGGATACAACCAGCGGCAAGGATAGGCCATGAGATTTTTCCCCAACTGTTGAACACCTGAGAGACCATAAAGCTAGTGTTGCTATCGCCATCTTGCCATCATGCAGGGATAACCGTTTACAAAAGGAGCCAAGAAGAGGAAGGGAAGCTCTGTTGGAGAGAAAAACCATGCCCTGGATATATCAATTGAATCTCTGTATCCAGCTGCACCCAGATCTTCCAGTTATGTACAAGTAAAGCTCCTTTCTAGTTTTAGTTGTGTTCCCATCACTTACTACAAAAAAATTTATATATAAAATACATATATGTTGCATGCCTTCTCCAGTTTACTTTGACAATTCATCTTACTTTTACCAATACTCTGCATTCAGATCAATAGATATAATATTGGTAAAAATTTATGGATAAAGAAGGAAAAGGATAGTACACATGCCTCTCTTGGGGGGTTTTTTAAAAACAAAACAAAACTGTGCACTTTCATTTTTAGACATAGAAATTAAAATGCAGTTTCAAATGGATCTGTTTACTAAGGAAGAAGTTATTTTAATGGTTAATATCTATTTGTTGGAATTACTTTTTAAATATACCATTAAAGTTAATAGTCTAAATCCCATATTTAAGATGGAGGCTGCTATTAGAGGCGATTAGAGCATATTAGCAGGAAAATAAAACGCCCCGCCGTGCAAGTTAGAAAAGCGCCCCCAGGAGGCAACATGGGCATGTGACCAGGGAGGTCCAGAAGATGCCTAGACTATTCTAGTGAACCAGGAGAAGCAGGAATGAGCTCAAGCCATCCAAATTACCTCCTGAATCCTCAAACACTTGCTTATTCAAATACAGTAGTTTTCTAGGATCTTTGTTTCAAACTCCTTTCCATTTCTTTGTAGTCTTCAATGGCTCTGTCCCTAATCTGTTTCTGAGTTTCTGGAAGACCATGCTGACCAACTATACATTAAAGCACTTCCCACCTCACAGCTGGAAGCATGACCTGGAATGTTGGATTCTGAACACTGAACAGAGACCACTCTGCTGTCTGTGGACGTCTGCCAAGGCATCGACGTGCTGACACAGCCTTGCTAAACTCCAGAAACGTAAAGAAGTCGTCCTAGCATCGCACTGTGTCTTTTTAGAAGGCTCTCCTCATAGATTGATAGTGTCTCTTTCTAGGTTTCAGCTCTGGTCCCAAGAGCCATCTTATCAAAGCAATGCCTAGTTATAGCCCTTCCCTGGGCTCAGCTTGGCTCCTCCGTATTGCCTTCTTTACCGTTTTGCTTTCCCTTCATTGTCTTCACGTGGGCAGGCCCATTTCTCCCGATCTCCAATGCCCCAACCCTAGTCCAACTCATCGTCACCACCTGCCTGGGCTTTTGTAACAGCCATCTTTAAAACCACGAATCAGATCACATCACAATCCTGATGATAAACTTCCTGTGGCTTCACATTACCCTTTACAAATTATGCAAAGCCCTTGCCTGGCCTCAAAGACTACTTACCTGGTCTGGCTCCTGCATGGCCTTCACTTCACCTCCTGCCTGCCCCCTCTCTCTCTCTCTTCCTCCGGGTACAGCAGACTCCCTCTTTTCCTCTAACACAGCAAGTTCACTCCTGCACCAGCACATCTGTTCTATCTCCCTGCCTTCTCTTTCTTCAGATCTGCTCATGGGTGGTTTCTTCATGTAATTCAGGTCTTGGCTCAAATGTCACCTCATCAGAGAGGTCTTCCAGGTCACCCTCTAGTTGTTTTCCCACAAACCCCAATGTTTTCTTTTCTCCATGGAATTACCTCTAACTGAAATTATCTTATTAATTTGTACTTTATTATCAGTCTTCTCCACTAGAATTTCAACTCCACTAGAACTCCCTGAGGAACCTGTCATATTCATCTCTGTGTCCCTAGGACATATATATTTGTAGCCAACACTACTAGTCCAACAGTATCTTCTCCTTCTTACTGGTAGAACTTAATTTTGTTCATTGGCCTCCCCTCCTTCCACCTGGATAATCCTGAGTGGAAATAACCAGTCATATTGGTCTCACTGAGCTTGTTAGTGTCTGGTGTAAGGACAGGCGTGTTTCCTAAGTCTGGTCAATCTGCTGGGGGTTGGGGGTAGGGTGCTTCTAAGACAGAGCTCACTTTTTCAAAAAGACCCACACATGGAAGAAATGGTCCTTCTTCTACCCCTGGGCTTGGCAAGTATACACGTGATACCTGGATTATCAGTAGCCAACATGTGACCATAAAGAAAACATGCTGAGACCAGCAGAATGAAGAGAAGGAACAAACTAGGGTCTTTCATGAAGTTGTTGAGCCTCTAGACTTCTTGTTACATGAGAAAGCCATTTTTTTTTCCTGAAACGAAACATTAAAGGAGGTCTGTGTAGTCCTTCTCAACTCCTTTTCTGTCTTTCACTCTACCCTACATTTTGTGTTTATTATTCTCATGCATGAATATTTATTTTAGTACATATGTGTCTATACTTAAATAAAATATAATGTTCTTTTGTGTATTTTAAACTTTTTATAGCTTCTTCTTAATACATGTGCTGCACTCTGATCCTTTCTATCCATTTCGATTCTACTGATTTCACAACTGATTAATACATCAGGCCCTAAAGTTGCAAGATCAGCATATATATCCAGGAATGTAATTGTTCACTTAAAGAATTAGTGTATCATCAAATTTACTACATGTTATCAAATTATTTCTCTTAAAAGTTTGTGCTAATTAAACCCCCTCCAAGGGTATGAGAATCCCTCTTTGTTCACATCCTTGCCAATATTTTGTACAGTCAGGTTTTATGTGAAATGATATCTCATTTTGCTTTTAATTTACCCTTTCTGCTTACTAACAAGTTTGAACATTTCTTCCTGTATTTGTGGGCTGTTAGGATTTTTCTTATATTATTTGCCTATTTGTATTCCTCCTCTATTTTTCTGTTGTTTGTCTTTTTAATTGATTTTTTCAGTTTGTTCTTTGTATATTCAGAACATTATTAATGCCTGCTCATGAATAGCAAATATCTTCTACCTATCCATGGCTTAACTTTCTTTTTTTTTTTATGTCTTCACCTTTCCCATTACTTTTTTATTTTTTTAACATCTTTATTGGAGTATAATCGCTTTACATTGTTCTTAGTTTCTACTGTATAACAAAGTGAATCAGCTATACGTATACATATATATCCATATCCCCTCCCTCTTGCGTCTCCCTCCCACCCTCCCTATCCCACCCCTCTAGGTGGTCACAAGCACAGAGCTGATTTCCCTGTGTTATGTGGCTGCTTCCCACTAGTTATCTATTTTACATTTGGTAGTGTACATATGCCAATGCCACTCTCTCACTTCATCCCAGCTTACCCTTCCCCCTCGCCATGTCCACAAGTTAATTCTCTACATCTGCATCTTTATTCCTGTCCTGCTCCTAGGTTCTTCAGAACCTTTTCTTTTTTTTTAGATTCCATACATATTTGTTAGCATACAGTATTTGTTTTTCTCTTTCTGACTTACTTCACTCTGTACGACAGACTCTAGGTCCATCCACCTCACTACCAAAAACTCAATTTCATTTCTTTTTATGCCTGAGTAATATTCCATTGTATATATGCACCACATCTTCTTTATCCATTCATCTGTCGATGGACACTTAGGTTGCTTCCATGTCCTGGCTATTGTAAATAGAGCTGCAATGAACATTGTGGTACATGACTCTTTTTTTTTTTTTTTTTTGTAGTAACAATTTGTGGTTTATTCATCCAGCGGAACACTACTCAGTGATAAAAAACAGAATGACTCTTGATATGTACAACATAGCTGAGTCTTGAAACCATTATGTTGAGGGGAAGAAGCTGTTCATAAAAGAATAATACACAATCACATTTATATAAAGTTCAGGAATAGCTAAAATTAATATACGATGACAGACATCAGCAGAGCGTTTGCCTATGAGGGCGTGTGGATTGACCAGAAGGGGACACAGGAGAATTTCCTGAGGTGACTGGAGTATACTAAATCTTCTACCAGTGTATACATTTATTAAAACTCCAAGAATTGTACACTTATGGACTATGCATCTCACTCTAAGTAAATTTTACCTCAACAAAAATATAATTTTAACAAAAAATATAGGTGGGGTCGAATTGCATGATATAAACAATCATTTTTCTCAATGAGATATATTGATCTCACATGAACAGTTTGGTTTTTTAAAACTTACTGTATTCTTTTTTTTTTTTTTTAACATCTTTATTGAAGTATAATTGCCTTACAATAGTGTGTTAGCTTCTGCTTTATAACAAAGTGAATCAGTTATACATATACAATATGTTCCCATTTCTCTTCCCTCTTGCATCTCCCTCCCTCCCACCCTCCCCATCCCACCCCTCTAGGTGGTCACAAAGCACCGAGCTGATCTCCCTGTGCTATGCGGCTGCTTCCCACTAGCTATCTATTTTACATTTGGTAGTATATATATGTCCATGACACTCTCTTACCCTGTCACATCTCACCCCACCCCCTCCCCATATCCTCAAGTCCATTCTCTAGTAGGTCTGTGTCTTTATTCCCGTCTTGCCACTAGGTTCTTCATGGCCTTTTTTTTTTTTTTTTTTCCTTAGATTCCGTATATATGTGTTAGCATACTGTATTTGTTTTTCTCTTTCTGACTTACTTCACTCTGTATGACAGACTCTAACTCCATCCACCTCATTACAAATACCTCCATTTCATTTCTTTTTATGGCTGAGTAATACTCCATTGTATATATGTGCCACATCTTCTTTATCCATTCGTCTGTCGATGGACATTTAGGTTGCTTCCAGGTCCTGGCTATTGTAAATAGAGCTGCAATGAACATTGTGGTACATGACACTTTTTGACCTATGGTTTTCTCAGGGTATATGCCCAGTAGTGGGATTGCTGGGTCGTATGGTAGTTCTATTTGTAGTTTTTTAAGGAACCTCCATACTGTTCTCCATAGTGGCTGTATCAATTTACATTCCCACCAACAGTGCAAGAGTGTTCCCTTTCCTCCACACCCTCTCCAGCATTTATTGTTTCTAGATTTTTTGATGATGGCCATTCTGACCGGTGTGAGATGATATCTCATTGTAGTTTTGATTTGCATTTCTCTAATGATTAATGATGTTGAGCATTCTTTCATGTGTCTGTAGGCCATCTGTATATCTTCTTTGGAGAAATGTCTATTTAGGTCTTCTGCCCATTTTTGGATTGGGTTGTTCGTTTTTTTGTTATTGAGCTGCATGAGCTGCTTGTAAATCTTGGAGATTAATCCTTTGTCAGTTGCTTCATTTGCAAATATTTTCTCCCATTCTAAGGGTTGTCTTTTGGTCTTGTTTATGGTTTCCTTTGCTGTGCAAAAGCTTTTAAGTTTCATTAGGTCCCATTTGTTTATTTGTGTTCTTATTTCCATTTCTCTGGGAGCTGGGTCAAAAAGAATCTTGCTGTGATGTATGTCATAGAGTGTTCTGCCTATGTTTTCCTCTAAGAGTTTGATAGTGTCTGGCCTTACACTTAGGTCTTTAATCCATCTGGAGTTTATTTTTGTGCATGGTGTCAGGGAGTGTTCTAATTTCATACTTTTACATGTACCTGTCCAATTTTCCCAGCACCACTTATTGAAGAGGCTGTCTTTTCTCCACTGTATATGCTTGCCTCCTTTATCAAAGATAAGGTGACCATATGTGTGTGGGTTTATCTCTGGGCTTTCTATCCTGTTCCATTGATCTATATTTCTGTTTTTGTGCCAGTACCAAACTGTCTTGATTACTGAAGCTTTGTAGTATAGCATGACTCTTTTTGAATTATGGTTTTCTCAGGGTATATGCCCAGTAGTGGGATTGCTGGGTCATATGGTAGTTCTATTTTTAGTTTTTTAAGGAACCTCCATACTGTTCTCCATAGTGGCTGTATCAATTTACATTCCCACCAACAGTGCAAGAGGGGTCCCCTTTCTCCACACCCTCTCCAGCATTTATTGTTTGTAAATTCTTTGATGATGGCCATTCTGACTGGTGTGAGGTGATACCTCATTGTACTTTTCATTTGCATTTCTCTAATGATTAGTGATGTTGAGCATTCTTTCATGTGTTTGTTGGCAATCTGTATATCTTCTTTGGAGAAATGTCTATTTAGGTCTTCTGCCCATTTTTGGATTGGGTTGTCTGTTTTTTTGATATTGAGCTGCATAAGCTGCTTGCAAATTTTGGAGATGAATCCTTTGTCACTTGCTTCATTTGCAAATATTTTCTCCCATTCTGAGGTCTGTCTTTTCGTCTTGTTTATGGTTTCCTTTGCTGTGCAAAAGCTTTTAAGTTTCATTAGGTCCCATTTGTTTATTTTTGTTTTTATTTCCATTTCTCTAGGAGGTGGGTCAAAAAGGATCTTGCTGTGATTTATGTCATAGAGTGTTCTGCCTATGTTTTCCTCTAAGAGTTTTATAGTGTCTGGACTTACGTTTAGGTCTTTAATACATTTTGTGTTTATTTTTGTGTATGGTGTTAGGGAGTGTTCTAATTTCATTCTTTTACATGTAGCTGTCCTGTTTTCCCAGAACCAGTTTTTGAGGAGGCTGTCTTTTCTCCATTGTGTATTCTTTTTTTTTTTTTTTTTTTTAAAGTTTCTAAGTAGCTGACTTTATTTATTTATTTATTTATTTATTTATGGCTGTGTTGGGTCTTCGTTTCTGTACGAGGGCTTTCTCTAGTTGCGGCAAGCGGGGGCCACTCTTCATCGCGGTGCGCGGGCCTCTCACTATCGCGGCCTCTCTTGTTGCGGAGCACAGGCTCCAGATGCGCAGGCTCAGTAGTTGTGGCTCACGGGCCTAGTCGCTCTGCGGCACGTGGGATCTTCCCAGACCAGGGCTCGAACCCGTGTCCCCTGCATTGGCAGGCAGACTCTCAACCACTGCGCCACCAGGGAAGCCCCGTCCATTGTGTATTCTTGCCTCCTTTATCAAAGATAATGTGACCATATGTGCATGGGTTTATCTCTGGGCTTTTTATCCTGTTCCATTGAACTATATTTCTGTTTTTGTGCCAGTACCATACTGTCTTGATTACTGTAGCTTTGCAGTATAGTCTGAAATCAAGGAGCCTGAATCCTCTAGCTCCGTTTTCTTTCTCAAGATTGCTTTGGCTATTTGGGGTCTTTTGTGTTTCCATACAAATTGTGAAATTTTTCTTCTACTTCTGTGAAAAATGCCATTGGTAGGTTGATAGGGATTGCACTGAATCTATACATTGCTTTGGGTAGTATAGTCGTTTCACAATGTTGATTCTTCTAATCCAAGAATGTGGTATATCTCTCCATCTGTTTGTATCATCTTTAATTTCTTTCATCAGTGTCTTATAGTTTTCTGCATACAGGTCTTTTGTCTCCTGAGGTAAGTTTATTTCTAGGTGTTTTATTCTTTTTGTTGCAATAGTAAATGGGAGTGTTTCCTTAATTTCTCTTTCAGATTTTGATCATTAGTGTATAGGAATGCAAGAGATTTCTGTGCATTAATTTTGTATCCTGCAACTTTACCAGATTCATTGATTAGCTCTACTTGTTTTCTGGTAGCATCTTTAGGATTCTCTATGTATAGTATCATGTCACCTGAAAACAGTGACAGTTTTACTTCTTTTCTGATTTGGATTCCTTTTATTTCTTTTTCATCTCTGATTGCTGTGGCTAAAACTTCCAAAACTATGTTGAATAATAGTGGTGAGAGTGGGCAATGTTGTCTTGTTCCTGATCTTAGTGAAAACAGTTTCAGTTTTTCACCATTGAGAACAATGTTGGCTGTGGGTTTGCCATATATGGCCTTTATTATGTTGAGGTAAGTTCCCTCTATGCCTACTTTCTGGAGAGTTTTTATCATAAATGGGTGCTGAATTTTGTCAAAAGCTTTTTCTGCATCTATTGAGATGATCATATGGTTATTATCCTTTAATTTGTTAATATGGTGTATCACACTGATTGATTTGCATATATTAAAAAATCCTTGCATTCCTGGGATAAACCCCACTTGATCATGGTGTATGATCTTCTTAATGTGCTGCTGGAATCTGTTTGGAGTATTTTGTTGAGGATATTCACATCTATGTTCATCAGTGATATTGTCCTGTAGTTTTCTTGTTTTGTGGCATCTTTGTCTGGTTTTGTTAGTAGTGTGATAGTGCCTCATAGAATGAGTTTGGGAGTGTTCCTCCCTCTGCTATATTTTTGAAGAGTTTGAGAAGGATAGGTGTTAGCTCTTCTCTAAATGTTTGATAGAATTCACCTGTGAAGCCATGCGGTCCTGGGCTTTTGTTAGAAGATTTTTAATCACAATTTTAATTTCAGTGCTTGTGATTGGTCTGTTTATATTTTCTATTTCTTCCTGGTTCAGTCTCGGAAGGTGGTGCTTTTCTAAGAATTTGTCCATTTCTTCCAGGTTGTCCATTTTATTGGCATATAGTTGCTTGTAGTAATCTCTCATGATCCTTTGTATTTCTGCAGTGTCACTTGTTACTTCTCCTTTTTCATTTCTAATTCTGTTGATTTGAGTCTTCTCCCTTTTTTTCTTGATGAGTCTGGTTAATGATTTATCAGTTTTGTTTATCTTCTCAAAGAACCAGCTTCTTAGTTTTATTGATCTTTGCTATCATTTCCTTAATTTCTTTTTCATTTATTTCTGATCTGATAGTTAGGATTTCTTTCCTTCTGATAAATTTGGGGGTTTTTTGTTCTACTTCCTCTAATTGCTTTAGGTGTAAGGTTAGGTTGTTTATTTGAGATGTTTCTTGTTTCTTGAGGTAGGACTGTATTGCTATAAACTTCCCTCTTAGAACTGTTTTGCTGCATCTCATAGGTTTTGGGTTGTCTTGTTTTCATTGTCATTTGATTCTGGGTATTTTCTGATTTCCTCTTAGATTTCTTCAGTGATCTCTTGGTTATTTAGTACTGTATTTTTCAGCCTCCATGTGTTTGTATTTATTACAGTTTTTTTCCTGTAAATGATATCTAGTCTCATAGCATCGTGGTAGGAGAAGATAATTGATACAATTTCAATGTTCTTAAATTTACCAAGGCTTGATTTGTGACCCAAGATATGATCTATCCTGGAGAATGTTCCATGAGCAGTTGAGAAGAAAGTGTATTCTGTTGGTTTTGGATGGAATGTCCTATAAATATCAATTAAGTCCATCTTATTTAATGTGTCATTTAAAGCTTGTATTTCCTTATTTATTTTCATTTTGGTTGATCTCTCCATTGGTGAAAGTGGGGTTGTTTAAGTCCCCTACTGCAACTGTGTTACTGTCAATTTCTCCTTTTATGGCTCTTAGCATTTGCCTTATGAATTGAGGTGCTCCTATGTTGAGTGCATAAATATTTACAACTGTTATATCTTCTTGGATTGATCCCTTGATCATTATGTAGTGTCCTTCTGTGTCTCTTGTAATAGTCTTTATTTTAAAGTCTATTTTGTCTGATATGAGAATTGCTACTCCAGCTTTCTTTTGATTTCCATTTGCATGGAATATCTTTGTCCATCCCCTCACTTTCAGTCTGTATGTGTCCCTCGGTCTGAAGTGGGTCTCTGGTAGACAGCATATATACGGGTCTTATTTTTGTATCCCTTCAGCCAGTCTATGTCTTTTGGTGGGAGCATTTAATCTATTTATATTTAAGGTAATTATCAATATGTATGTTACTATACCATTTTCTTAATTGTTTTGGGTTTGTTTTTGTAGGTCTTTTCCTTCTCTTGTGTTTCCTGCCTAGAGAAGTTCCTTTAGCATTTGTTGTAAAGCTGGTTTGCTGGTGCTGAATTCTCTTAGCTTTTGCTTGTCTGTAAAGGTTTTAATTTCTCTGTCGAATCTGAATGAGATCCTTGCTGGTAGAGTAATCTTGGTTGTAGGTTTTTCCCTTTCATCATTTTAAATATGTCCTGTCAATCCCTTCTGGATTGCAGAGTTTGCGCTGAAAGATCAGCTGTTAACCTTATGGGGATTCCCTTGTATGTTATTTGTTGCCTTTCCCTTGATGCTTTTAATATTTTTTCTTGGTATTTAATTTTTGATAGTTTGATTAATATGTGTTTCATGTGTTTCCTCTTGATATATCCTATATGGGGCTGTCTGCGCTTCCTGGACTTGATTGACTATTTCCTTTCCCATATTAGGGAAGTTTTCAACTATAATCTCTTCAAATATTTTCTCAGTCCCTTTCTTTTTCCCTTCCTCTTCTGGGACCCCTATAATTTGAATGTTGGTGCTTTTAATGTTGTCCCAGAGGTCTATGAGGCTGTCCTCAGTATTTTTCATTCTTTTTTCTTTATTCTGCTCTGTGGTAGTTATTTCCACTATTTTATCTTCCAGGTCACTTATCTGTTCTTCTGCCTCTGTTATTCTGCTGTTGTTCCCTTCTAGAGAATTTTTAATTTCATTTATTGTGTTGTTCATCATTGTTTGTTTGCTCTTTAGTTCTTCTAGGTCATTGTTAAACATTTCTTGTATTTTCTCCATTCTATTTCCAAGATTTTGGATCATTTTTACTGTCATTACTCTGAATTCTTTTTCAGGTAGACTGCTTATTTCCTCTTCATTTGTTCAGTCTGGTGGGTTTTTACCTTGCTCCTTCATCTGCTACATATTTCTTTGTCTTCTCATTTTGCTTAACTTACTGTGTTTGGGGTCTCCTTTTTGCAGGCTGCTGGTTTCTAGCTCCTGTTGTTTTTAGTGTCTACCCCCAGTAGGTTAGGTTGGTTCAGTGGGTTTTGTAGGCTTCCTGGTGGAGGGGAATGGTGCCTGTGTTCTGGTGGATGAGGCTGGATCTTACCTTTCTGGTGGGCAGGACCATGTCTGGTGGTGTGTTTTGGGGTGTCTGTGAACTTATGATTTTAGGCAGCCTCTCTGCTAATGGGTGGGGTTGTGTTCCTATCTTGCTAGTTGTTTGGCATGGGGTGTCCAGCACTGGGGCTTGCTGGTCGTTGAGTGGAGCTGGGCCTTAGCATTGAGATGGAGATCTTGCCGATTGATATTACATTGGGACAGGAGGTCTCTGGTGGTCCAATGTCCTCTCCCACCTCTGAGGCTCAGGCCTGACACCCAGACAGAGCACCAAGACCCTGTCAGCCACACAGCTCAGAAGAAAAGGGAGAAAAAAAAAGAACGAAAAAATAAAATAAAGTTATTTAAAATTAAAAATTAAAAAAGTATTATTAAAATAAAAAATAAGAAATTAATTAAAAATAAAAGAAGAGAGCAACCAAACCAATAAACAAATCCACCAATGATAACCAGGGCTAAAAACTAAGATAAACATATAAATCAGAAACTAGTCAGTCGCATACAGCAAACACCAAGTCTACAGTTGCTCCCAAAGTCCACTGCCTCAATTTTGGGATGATTTGTTGTCTGCTCAGGTATTCCACAGATGCAGGCACATCAAGCTGCTTTGGAGATTCAATCCACTGCTCCTGAGGCTCCATGTAGAAATTTCCCTTTCTATTCTTTGTTCTCACAGCTCCTGGGGTTCAGCTTTGCATTTGGCCATGCCTCTGCATGCAGGCTGCCCTCTGGCATCTGTTCTTCACCCAGACAGGATGGGGTTAAAAGAGCGGCTGATTAGGGGGCTCTGGCTCACTCACACTGGGGGGAGGGAGGGGTACAGAATGCGGGGTGAGCCTGAAATGGCAGAGGCTGGCGTGACATTGCAACAGCCTGAGGTGCGCCATGTGTTCTCCCAGGGAAGTTGTCCCTGGATCACGGGACACTGGCAGTGGCAGGCTGCACAGGTTCCCGGGAGGGGAGGTGTGGCGAGTGACCTGTGCTTGCACACAGGCTTCTTGGTGGCTGTAGCAGCAGTATTAGCACTTCAGGCCAGTCTCTGGTGTCTGCGCTGATAGCTGCGGCTCGCCCGTCTCTGAAGCTCCTTTAGGCGGAGCTCTGAATCTCCTCTCCTCATGCACCCCGAAACAATGGTCTCTTACCTCTTAGGCAGGTCCAGAGTTTTTCTCGGACTCCCTCCTGGCTAGCTGTGGCGCACTAGCCCCCTGCAGGCTGTGTTCATGCAGCCATCCCCAGTCCTCTCCTTGGGGTCTGACCTCTGAAGCCCAAGCCTCAGCTCCCAGCTCCCACCTGTCCCAGCAGGTGAGCAGACAAGCCTCTCAGGCTGGTGAGTGCTGGTCAGCACTGATCCTCTGAGTGGGATCTCTCCGCTTTGCCCTCTGCACCCCTGTTGCTGCTCTCTCCTCCATGGTTCCAAAGCTTCCACCCCCCGTCTCCGCCAGTGAAGGGGCTTCCTAGTGTGTGGAAACTTTTCCTCCTTCACAGCTGCCTCCCAGAGATGCAGGTCCCATCCCTATTCTTTTGTCTGTTTTTTCTTTTTTCTTTTGCCCTACCCAGGTACGTGGGGAGTTTCTTGCCTTTTGGGAAGTCTGAGGTCTTCTGCCAGTGTTCAGTGGGTGTTCTGTAGGGGTTGTTCCACATGTAGATTTTTTTTTTTTAATTTATTTATTTTATTTATTTATCTTTGGCTGCGTTGGGTCTTTGTTGCTGCGTGTGGGCTTTCTCTAGTTGCAGCAAGCAGGGGCCACTCTTCATTGTGGTGCGTGGGCTTCTCATTGCAGTGGCTTCTCTTGTTGTGGAGCACAGGCTCTAGGCACAGGGGCTTTAGTAGTTGTGGCACACAGGCTCAGCAATTGTGGCACACCGGCTTAGTTGCTCTGTGGAATATGGGATCTTCCTGGGCCAGAGACTGAACCCGTGTCCCCTGCATTGGCATGCGGATTTTTAACCACTGCGCCACCAGGGAAATTCCTGTAGATGTATTTTTGATGTATTTGTGGGAAGGAAGGTGATCTCCACATCTTACTCCTCCACCATCTTGAAGGTCCTCCCATGGCTTAACTTTTTTACGGTATTTTTTGATTCACAGAAGTTTTTAATCTAATTATAGTTAAATTTATACATTTTCCTTTATGATCCAGGCTTTTTCTTTTTGTTTATGACCTTTATTGTTTAGCCACTTTGGATGGGACCCTTCATTATTTGTAGGGAAACATCCTAACACATTCAGCAGTTAGTAAATACAAGTTGATTAAATGAGAAAATAAATGAATAAATGAAGTGATTTTAGCAGGAAAACAAGAGTGATAAACCTCACATTAAATAATCAATATCTTAAATAATATAGTGTTGAATAGACCTTTTATAAAATCTATATTTTTGAAGGTTACAAATTATGCCAATCAAAGCTAGAAGCCAGAGTCTACCACTCATATTCTGAAATACTCTTAAATATGAATGGGACTAAATGGACTTACATTTAAAAATCCAGAGAGTTGGGGGTTCTTCATTGGTGCTGGGTACATAAATAGCTAAATGTCTCATTGTCATCAATTACTCCAGAATACTTATTTGTTTTTTAAAAACAAACACCTGGGTTGTCTGTGCTGGCCTATCCAATAAGTAATAATCATGTAATCTATATTTTTCATACTGTATCACATTAAAAATGGAGAGGAAAGGGATTTTTGCGTTCTACCATAACATGTTGACTTCTCTGGATTCAAATAAATCAAAAATGGAAGGCTCTGCAAATGAATTAAGCTAACCTTTGTAAGGTCACTGTCTAGGTTCAGAGAGGCAATGGAATCATTTCAATATGTGAAATGCCTTACTTCCACAATCAGAACAAAAATATCTTAGTCTGCATGTGTCCAGACTACATGAGGTGATAAAAATAGAGCACAAAAAGATTAGATACATCCATTTCACCATCTCTTTGCGCATATTTTTGAATTCATTTTTTATCAACCAACTACTGTGTGCACACGTGAAAGATTACTATCAGATGATATGTTCTTTCCATCAGTTCATTTACAAAGGAAAAAGTAATAGCGGTATCACAGACATCAAACTCTCACATTTTAAAAGGGAAAAGAAAAAAGTTTTATGGGCAAAGCAAGGTAATAGGTCACTTTTCCCCCTGCTCGCCTGTGGAGAATCTTTTTCTATGGTTCTTTTTCTTCACATTTTTTTTTTTCCCCGTCTCAAAATATAAAACCAAATAGCATTGTTAGAGGCCTAAGGGAAAATCGGTTTCTATTCCGTGGTTTCCTTCTCTATATTTTAAGCGGGAACAGATATGTCAAAAATAATTCTAGAATTCACACCATCCCAGCTAATGAGTTAGCATCTGCTTTCACAGGGCTCTGATCTACAGAAAGTTTCAGGCAGATGAACTCCCTGGAAGGTTTCAGTTGTAATATTTGTAATGCTCACCCGTCTACAAAGTAAAGCTACAAAAAAACACAGTCTACTACCTACTTCTCTCTTCTCCTTCTGATAAACTCTTGGGAAGCCATCTGCTGGATGAGGGGTGGCAGCTACAATGATCACTTTCTGTTTGCATGGTATTCTGGGTTGGCCACCTGTACTACTTGGCTTATGTGATGTGCTCCATTGTACAGGGATTTCCCTCCTGTTTCTCGTACACCATGTGGTCAAGGTGAAGTTCTGGGTCTTCCTGAGCAGAATGTTGGAGACTTCTTAGGACGCTATTATACAATGATATATGCATTCGTCTTCTTCTTGATATACCAGCCTGAGAACTTAAACAACAGACACTTATTTCTCACAGTTTTGAAGGCTGGGAAATCCAAGATCAAGGTGCAGGCAGATACGATTTTTGGTACGGGCCTTCTGCCAGGCTTGTGCATATCTGCCTTCCTACAGCTGTGTGCTCACACAGCATTTCCTTCATGTGTGCACGTGGACAGAGATAACTCTCTCTCTTCCTTTTCGCATAAGGACACTAATTCCATCATGGGGGCCCCACCTTGCACTTCACCTAAACCTAATTACCTCCCAAAGGCCCAACCTCCAGATACCATCATACTGGGGGTTAGGGCTTCAATATATGAATTTGGGGGCAGGGACACAAACATTTAGTCCATAACAGTATTTAATTTTGATTAGCAATTTATATAACCTTTTCCCTCTAGTCAACAACTTTCATGGCTTCTAAGCACTAAACTGCAATCTTCAAGGTGTCCATGGAATCACATATTAAAACCTGGTCTGGTTCAGACATACGTTACATAGACTCTGTGATTAAAAATCTGGTCAAAGTAGAGGGGCAGGCCCTTCTGTGGTGGCCTCTCAGTCAAAATCATTACCTTCCAAAGACCTAGTACTAACTGAAAAGAATCTCTGTCTGATACCTACTTTGGACAGAGTCAGTGTAATTTTCCACGGGAGAAATTCTCCTGAAGATGGCAGCCTTTTACTTCCAGGCTTTGGTTCATGCTGTTCCTTCATTCTAGAACACTCTCTGCTTCCCCCCCCCCCCACATGAAAAATATCTATCCACACTTAGGTCTCTGTTTAGACATCACTTCCTTAGGTGTTCCTCCTCTGTGTTCCTGTGGGCTTTTGCTACCACCATCTCTTGGCTTGTCTGTCTACCCTTCTAAACTGTTAAGATTAGGACAACAGAAACCAAGTCTCTTTATTCACCACTCTGCCCACAGCATGAAGCCTGGTTCCCAGCACAGTGTCAGAGCTGAAAGAGTGAATAACTAGGGAAGAAGGTGAGTCATGGCATAGACGTCCAACAACATAGAGTCTAGTCATTTCTAGAGCAACCTGAAGTCAAACATGGAGGACACTTTGAGCCTTTACAGACGACTTAACATTGCAGAGGATCTGTCTTCCAAATCAGAATAAAGATGGGGGTAGAGCGAGAGAGATAGAAATAAAGGAACACTGTTAGGAGGAAAGCAGTTAAAGAGTCACCTCCCAAATTCAGGTGAGAAGACTTGGAATCATCATGGAGTCCTGTCCTTCCTTTACAACTCTGCTGAGGAGCCCCCAGATTTGTGGGAACTATCATGAAATGAAAATGCAGGACCCCTTTCAAAAATTATTAAAAATTTCAAAATGGTGGGACCACAGCATCAAAGCAAGCATGTAATGTGGGTTCCTTCTAAGCATGGGGTCCCACTGACTGTATAGGTCTCATGCCCATGAAACCAGACCCACTCCTCTCCATGCCTAGGTCCCAGGGACATACTGGTACCATTACTTGACAGTATTTAAATGTATTTGTCCACAGTCTCTCAAGTATTTTAAGGCCCTGGAACTCAAAATTCTAGAACATAAATAATGTTTCATAATGATTTGCTATGAACTTGCCAAATGCCAAAGTCCAAAAGGTAACACCCGAGTTTTCATAATTGATATTCCCCCACAGAGACCTCTTGGTATTGAAATGTCCCTTCCCAAGCTTATCTTGCATTGATCCTCATTAGAAACCAGCTACACATCTGTAGACAGAAGTCAAGTGTAAACAGTTTCAGTCTTGCTCTAACTTATCATGGCAGCTTGATCATTGCACTGAAAACAATATCACCAAAGCACCTGCCTGATCTTTCAACAAAACACAACCCTGTATATTTTACTTTTGTTGAATATGTCGATTTTTCCCCCTTTTCTCTCACAAAGGTACCAAGATCAACTCAATCTTACTCCTGTGGTGAAGTGTTCAATTATGACATTTTATTTGGACATTACTCTTATAGCACCTTGCATTAATCTGCCCTAATAACTACTGGGACATTTTGGAAATAATTGATTTGTCACATCTGAAAGACATCTGTTATGCTATGTTAATGGCAATAAAACAGAAGACACTCACAAAAAGCAAAATGGAACTAAATGCCAAGATAAATGTTATATTTTGGCAATATTCTCACAAAATAGCTGACAGATGTTAATATAACCATTACATTTTGTGGGAAGATACTCATCTTTTCCTATTATTATTCATACTTTATGACATACAGAAAAAAAATATGACAATTCAGGATACCACATTTTGGGCTATGCCAAAGCCAAATGTTGCATATTGTTTTCCCATGTTGATATATGTTTGGTTTACAGTCTCCAAGACAAGTATCAAAGTGATTCTTGGCATACAAATTGAGTCTCACAAAAGCAACTGAATACTTTAAGGAAATAGTGAGGAATTTATGGCTAATATTTAAAAATAATTATAGGATCCCAAGGGAAAAGTAAACCTGAACAGTAAATTCTTACTGGTCATTTATGAACTGTACATAGCAAAACCCATTTGGAAAAGGGAATACAGCCACGTTCTCTACTCCTTAATATCCCCAGGATCCTATAATACACCACAAGAGAACTGATGATTGCACCTCGAGGAGGGGTTGAAAGCTGGAAATCAAATCAGACTCTAGCACGTGGGGGGAAAGCGATCTGAGAGCGGCTGCCGCTGGCAAACTGTTATGAGTGACTTATTGTCTTTCCATTTTTTCAGAACTTTAATTGTATTTAGATTTATAGTTCCATTACTGTATACTCACATAAAGAGAGTTAATTCTTTAGAAATGTGTCTGCCTGGTAGAAAAGACACTCATTTGTTGGTTAATCCCAGACTTGATATATTGGCTGAGGATTTTTGTGATATTAGAAATTTCTCTGCTGAAGTCTCACAATTCTGATTGTTTTCTAAATCTATTTTAATCTCACTTTCTCTTTCTGATGCAGACACCCACACACAGCATGGTGTTGTCCAGAGAATGAAATAAACTTCTACAAAGAAGCTGGAAATCTCCGTTGTAAGCATGATAAGCACATGTTAAACAGCAAAGATCTATTCAAGGAAGTTTCTAAACTGACTTACAGGAGAATAGTGGGAAAAGATACAACAGGGATCAAATCCCATGGTCCCATTTTACAGATGAATAAACTGAGATCCAGAGACTTTAGTGACTTGCTTAGGGTCACACACAAACTCAGCAGAAGAACTGGACCTTCACCACGATCTCTCCTTTCCACATCCATGATCCTTCCTGCTGTAGATCTATCATCAGATCTACAACATCCCTACATTAATCCCATAAACACCAATATCAATAACCTTACATAGGGACATGCTTAATGCTTGTAAATAGCATCTTAATAACGTTTTTGTGTTTTTAATTTTGTTTTTTGTTTTAAAAAACAAAGAAAAGAGTGTTAAAAAAAGCAACATAGAGAACAAAAATAAAACCTAAGAAAGATGGCCTTTATCCAATCTTTTGGTTTTTTGTCCAAACAATTTAAATTTAGCCAACATCAAGAACACAAACAAAACAAAAACAAAACTACCTCCAAAATAAAATAGTCATGTGGTTAAAGTTAATATGTATGTGTGTATATATATATACAAATATATATATATACATATATGAGATTCAAATTTGTTTTTTAAATGGTTAACACTTAACTTCAATCTAAAAATTTGACACAGACTAAAAATTGGCCTGACATTTTTAAGTATAAAAATCATTTTAAGGAAAACCTTTGTCTCCTCTTAATGCATTATTTTTCTAACTTGATTGACTCTTTTACCCTGAGACTCTTACTAGAAATATGTGCTCATAATTAGTGGCCCATCAATATTACTGATTAATTACTTGGTAAGAAAAATATCATGTTAAGAATAATTTTTCTGTATTAAAAAGGTATGCAGTATAAGTCATAAATATGTCAAGGTATTATTATTATAATTGATAAAGCTCTGTGTTCATTAAAGTTATTTGGACAAAGAAGAAAAACAAGAGAGCTCAAGGACAGCACAGGATCTGACTGACACTTCAGCTGAAGGTTAAAGTACAGAGGAAATGATTTATTTGGTATGGCTATGACTGCATGAAGAATTAATGTAAATTCATTTGACCTACATGATATCAACTAACTAAATGCTCAACAGATTAGCTTGGCCAGTAGGCAAACCCATTAATGGACACTAATAAATAAGTGCGTGCTGCAGTGATAAGCCGCTTAGTTCAGATCCCTACCCCTGTTCCTTGCTGGCTGTTGACAGGAGAGCAAGACACTGAGCCTCTGTGCCTCAATTTCTGCATCTTCTGCATCTGGAAAGAAGATTTGTTTTCTCCTCATAAGGTAAAGCACTTAGAACAGCATCTGACACATACTAAATACTGTAAATGTTTGCTATTGCTTCCAACCACCACACCAAGGGCTTTCTGTGGGTAGATGAGGTGGAAAAACATTCTATCCAAATCCCCCTCGCAGAAGTTCACAAGTCATATTAGAATATTAAATGTTCTGAGAATTTCTCTAATAAAGAAAACTGTTTACATTTACTTAATCCTGCGTTCCCCCAAATTACTGAAGCAGCTTTTTCTACTTAATAAGTACTGACCTTAAAAAGCTGAAACATTTATTAACTCATCAAGACAAATCTAAAAAGTTACTGCAATCTTCTCTTAACTGATTTAAATCTTAGCTACAAGTTGAGACGTTGTTTGGGACAAGACAGGCCAAAAAGTAAAACAATAAAAGGGAAAAAGCAAACAAACAAGAAAACCCACTGTAATAACAAAGTGAGAATAATTATTCACTGAGGAAAAGAAGCGAGAAAGAAGGATAACACAAATTGAAATGTGGAAGTTTTCTTAAGAGGAGAATGAAAAAACCCATAGCCACCAATCATTAATAGTTTCCCAGAGATATTGTTAAACACAGTCAGGGCCTCTGAATCCACTCTGCATCGAAGACTCTAGGATTCCTGAACCTTCTAAATTTTAATGTTTCCAGATACACCATTTCACAAATGGTGTTCACAAACCATTGCTTTCTAAAATAAAATTACAAATAAACAAAATCAATAATTTTGGGGGGGGTTATTTCGGGAGATTTTTGGAATTTTTGTTTTGGTTCTGTTCTTACACATAATTATTCGAGTGTCATTTATATGCCAGTGTGGGGTGAATTATGCTAAAGAAGCCTCTAATTTATTCTTAGTATTTTACATGTAAGCACTAATTATAATATTTAGTTGTCTAAGTATTACTTCTGTAGATAAAACTATGCAACTAGTGATACTTACTCGTGGCTAATGCCATGTTAGCATGTAGGGACTAATGTCATTAACACTGCATCTCCCCCCATCTCCCCTTTCACTTACTCGGAGAGACAGCAGTCCAAATTCATGTAATGTTCATTTAAAGCCTTGGACCTCTTTTAATGTGGTATTTTTTTTAATCCCAAATTATGAACTTCTTTAGTTTTAAAGATATATATATTGGTAGGATAAATAGATTTCTCCAAACTGATATTTTAGGATTATAATACTGGTATTTTTCTCTCCAAATACAAGAAGTCCTATAAATCCACAAGTGCTGTTTTGATAAAAGAACCAGACTATCAAGCAATGTGAAGTTGGATTTTGGCAATATTTAAAAAATTAAATTTGTCCAATATTATCAGAACAGTAAGCCTAAGATCTTAACACAGTTTAATAGTATATTTTGTAAGCATTTTCTTTCCTAGAAAATCAAGGAAACCTAAGAAGCTTTCTAAGAGCCAGTCGTATTTACAAAATACACAGCTCATTATTAATGAATTATACTTGAAAATGTGTGTAGCTATTTTCAATCCCTTGTCAGTTTGTACATAAATCTTTATGTTTAACCTACTTCATTTGAGCTCATAGTCACATTTGAAAATTTAGTCCAAAAATCTATTAAATAAAAATCTATATCAAAAGTTTTAGTCTGTTTATGTGCCCTACAAATCTATTAAAATGCCCTCAATGGATGACCAAAGCATGACTGCTTCACATTGATGAAGAAAAAATTAAATAAACATTGTCACATTTTGGTTTATTAAGAGGAGAAAAGAAAGGGCAATATAATCATCTGTTTGCAGATGACTTTAATGTAGATGTAAAACCAGCCTGTGCCTACACAGTGACCTCATTCCCAAGCCCCAGAAACATGATATGCTTTTCCAGCCTGAGCATTTATCATTTGTTACAAAGAATTCAGTATTTAAGAATATATAAATACAACAGGAAAGCGTTGAATTGACACTTATGATAAAATGCATTTGATTAAGACTTAATAAAGAACTGTGTATAGTACTAGTGAATAATGCATTGCCAGATAAAGTTGGACACAAAGCAAATACAGTGTCAAAGCTAATCTAGCCAGGCATTATTCAGCCATATTACTTTCTTTATTACTAGATTAAAAAACACATATTGTGTTTCAGCAGCTTTTTCATTATTTCAACACATAACACAAGCATTCTTTGGAAAAGACCACCTAATTCCAAAAAGAACTACTGGAGTAGGAAAGCACCTACTATCATGAAACAGGCAATGCATCGCTTAGTGACGTGGGTTCCCATTATTACAGCAAACAATATGTTATGGCTTAAAGCATTACAGTTTTAAAAAGCTTACTTTTAAACATGCCCATTATGTTTCTCTTTCCTTCACAAAGTACTACATTCTCAATACAGAAATGCCTGCCTGCATTTCACTGATAGATAGATGACAGATAGAAAGATAGATAATAGATTTTTTCCTACAATTACACCACCAAAGATTTAAAAATTCTTTAGAAATATCTTCTACATTATTGATATCTACTGATAAGTCAGGAATCCAGGAGAACGATATCTCTAGGAAAGAAAGGGAAGTCCCATCATTGCCAGCTTTAAAGAGCCTAATATGTGTTATATATCATCAACAAAATTATTTCCATTAATCCTCTCAATAGCCTGTGAAGTAGGCTGAGAATATTAAATATTATGGATGAAGAAATTGAGGCTTATCAAAAGTGTTAAGTAACTTGCCCAAAGTTATACAACTAGTATGTAGGAGTCAGAAGTAAAAACTGACTTCATCTCTTTACCTTGAATTCACCTCCTCTATGCTCTACAAGATATTACATTTGTTTGTTGTAAACAAACAATTGTAATATCATGCTCCCATGAAACACTCATGGGAGCATTCAGATTTTAATGAACAAGCTAAAATGTAGGCAGAAGTCTGAATCAAAATCAGTATAACTGGTTTAGTTGATATCGAAACATAATATAATCAAATTAACATTCTGAATATTTAAGTTTATCCATTGTTTCCCTCTAAAATTGTTTCTCAACAGGGCCTTGGGACCAGGATAGAAAGAGACTCAGGTGATTTGACAAAGTCCCTCAGGGGATTCTGATATTCCTCCTTCTTTCCAACTTTCTGAGAATTATAAAGAGAGATGGGTAGGGATTTTATCCCAAACAAAATTAAACTAGTTATAATTAGCAAATTAGCCATTATAGACAGTACTTTGTAGCTGTTTTAGGCAATTTACCATAATCTGCCTAACAGTAAATTAGCTTCAATAATTTCCTTATTCTTAATCTCCTAAACCAGTGGTTCTCACACTTTAGCATCAGAATCACCTGGGGGATTTGTTAGGCCAGGTATTGCTGGGACTGGCCCCCTTTGCTTCCCCCTCCTCCCCTTCCCTGAGTTTCTGTTTCAGTTTGTGATTCATCTCTGAATTCTGCAAGATCCAGTACGATGCTTTGAATATATTTCAAACTCAGTACACAGGAATTTGTTTTGAATCATATTAGTTGTGTGAATTTTGCAATACGCTAAACCACTGAAAATCAGTGATCCACGTAGACCAGAAGAACCAATTAATAAGAACATTACATTCCCAACAGCAAACGAACAGGCCATAATTCGGGTGTCTGTAATCCATAGGATACATAAGAAGTTGCCAGGGGAAAGATACGTTAAAGGTCATTGATTCATGCATTTATCTCAGTTTTATTAAAGGAAAATATGTATAAATCCACTAAGTGATACATCACTACTGTGACAGTCCCTTTAATGGATATCTAATTTCCTAAAGACCTATCAGTTCTCCATTTTATATACTCGCATCCTGTCCTCCTTGTCCCCTTTAGGACACTCACAACTTGTTTGTTCACTTTCTATGGGTTTTTGATGAATGTCTGCCTCCCCAAATATAAGTTCCCTTAAGTCAGAGCCAAGTCTGTTGGGCCCACTATTGTAGTCTCAGCATCTCCCAAAGTGCCTGGTACATAGTGAGCACTCTAGAAATATTTGTTGAACGAATAAATAGAAGATGAACTAAATGCAAGGTCCTATTTTCAGCATTACTAAAATCTGCTACCAAAAGAAAAAAAAAAAAGGTAAGAAAAGTAAGGAAATACCCTAAATGTGGTTTCATGTCCTTTGGCATAGAAAAGTTTTTAATTTTGATGAAATTCAATTTATCTTTTTTTTTTTTAAATTTTGTTGATTGTGCTTTTTTTGTCGTACCTAAGAAAACATTGCCTTAAACCAAAGTCAATTTACTCCTTTATTTCCTTCTAGTCTAGTTTTATGGCTTTTCTCATATTTAAATCTTTAATCCATTTTGGTGTGAGATAGGTGTCCACCTCCATCCTTTTGCTGTGGCTATCCAGTTGTCCTAGAACCACTTATTGAAAAGGTTGTTCTTTCTTCTTTGAATTGTTTTGGCACTCTTGTTGAAAAACAACTGACCATAAATGTGAGGGTTTATGGTCCAGACTCAATTCTATTCCACTGATCTATATTTCTATCATTATGCTAATACCACACAGTCTTGATTACTGTAAGTTTGAGATCAGGAAGTGTGAGTCCTTCAACTTTGTTCCTTTTTTTATTTTAAGATTATTTTAAGACTATTCTGAGTCATTTGAATTTCCATCTAAATTTTAGGATTGGTTTGTCAACTTCTGCAAAGTCAGCAAGATTTTGATAGGGATTGCATTGCATATGCAGATGAGTTTGAAGGATGACAATTTTTTAAATACAGCATTCCAAGTTTGCCCTGAATGTGGCAAACACCCTTGGCCAAAATTAAATTTGTTTCAAATTTAATTCAAATGTCTGATGTTAAAGAAGAACCAAAAGAATGTTTAAAAGAAAAAAACAAAACTTCCTTTTTTTCTGATTATAAAATGATATATGATACAGATAACATGGAAAACACACAAAAAAAGGGGAAAAAGGCATTGTAACCTATAATTTCAGTACTGCAGAAATAGCCATTGTTAGCAGTTTGGTATAGTTTCTTTCCATCTTCCAGAGTACTTAGCTTTTCCTGTGGTAACAAACAGGTTCCAAATTTCAGTGGCTTGCAAAAAAACAAAAACAAAACCAAAGAAATATGGCTCACGCTAGTTATATGTTGTGAGTCAGCTGCGGTTCTGCTCTATGCATTTTCTAGAACCCAAGCCTAAAGAGAAGCCATCAGAATGGGCATGATGATGTCATGGCTAAGAGGAAGAGTGAGCGGCAAATGGAAAACTTGTGATGCTTCATAAGCCTTCTACCTGGTTGCAATATTTATTATGGTCATTCATATTCCATTGGCCAAAACAAGTCATGTGGCTAAGGCTGTTTGTAGGGTATTTATAGGGTAGCATAGCAAGTCATATGGCAATGGGTGGGGAGGTACAGTCCTTTCACAAGGAAGGGAGAGACAAACGACTTGAAATAATAAAACAATCTCCCATGTCTTCCGTGGATCTATGAGCTATTTTGGAATATTTCAGCGTGCCTCCTCAATCTTCACATCTATTTAAAAGTACCTCATGAATTCTTTCTCCTAATGGAGAAATAAATTATTTCTCTCAAACACTTGAGAAATAATTAAACCATTTTAATTTCTCATTCTCATACTCAAAACATTCTCATTATAATCTATATTTAAAATGAATAGAAATTTCTAATATATTAGAAAATTTGTTGATTGTGCTTTTTTTGTCGTACCTATTTCTAGGTGTCATAAATTTCTAATAGAAATTTCTATACATATTGAATATGTATATTCAAATACTCCGGTTGCTAGCGGGACTTGTAAAAGAGAAGGAAAATGGGCAAACTCTATCCCTTTAAAAAGACGTGTAAGGTCAAACCCAATCAAAGCACTTGTGGAATAACAAGCAAAGCCATAATTCACTGATTTGAACTTAATTGCCTTTGCATTTACAATTCCATTTCAGATTGAGACTCAGATGGAGAAACTCAGAAGAAAGAACATGTGTGATTCCATAAATCTGTGGTCTATGCTTGAACAATCAAAGGACAAATATGGAATACATTTAGTAGTTTCTGCTTCTCTGACTCCTATAAATATACAGTGGTGCTTTTCCTTTAGCTACTCATGACGTATGACTTCCCTTAACAGAAACACCAGAAAAACCATTGCCTAACACAGGTGCCCTTATTAAAGATGGCATTTTATTTTGCCACTTGCTGTGGCTCTAATACCAAATATCTACGTTTTCTAGGCCAGTTTAAAATTTTCTAAGAAAATTCAGTGAAGAATACTTCCTTACTGACATAGAGGAATAAAAAACCGATTATAATTCCTATTAAAAGACAAAGGAAAAGAAAGAAGACAAGAGTACAAACTGCCAGTTGCTAAAAGGCAGACTTGCCAGAGGCAAGTTGTGGAAAATAGGTAACCTTCTAAGGGAAAAGTATGATTTACTTTTAGGCTGAATTAAATTTGCTGAAAATTAGTGGCACTGTTGAGTAGCCCTTGAGTTAAAGGAGAAAATATAGAGTGGTTGCTTTTAGTTAAAGAAGAAAGTAGGGTATGTGTCAGCTTGGCTAAACTGGACCTACATTTCAAAGAATCCCGTTCTTTGTATGATCCTGGGTGAGAGCTGGCCAACCCAGAAACCCGCGAGGCTTGGCGGGCGGATGTAAAGTGGCTGCCATTTCTCTCAGAAAGTCATCACAGTGAGGGGGCTAAAAGACAAACACAGAAGTGTCAGCAGATTCCACCTGATACTCACTCTCTTCTGTTGTTTACAGCTCTTCCTCCCTGCAGTAGCCCAAACCAACAGTGACTCTAGGTCTAACCCTCAACACAGAGGCAATAGTCCCCCATAAATACGAGCTCCCCTTTGCAGTCCCACTCTGGCAGCTGGACAGGCCCAGCTGCTTCTAGTTCCCTTGAAAACCCTAATGTGTCCACCTATACCACTGCTTCAGGAGGGCTGGTTAGTGACTTTTCTTGGATCCTCCAACTTTCTCTTTCAGACTTTATTTCCCAGACTTTCCCACAATTTTGTAAGACCTTAGTCTCATCATCAGTTCCTTATTCCATAATACTCATGGTGGTTTTGCTTCCCTGAATTAACTCTGACTTATATCTGGGGGTTTTAGAGTTGAAAGAGATCTTGGATTTCTAGAAGAGCCTTCTAGCAGAGGCAAAGACGCGTCCAGTATCAGAGGAACCTAGTGGGAGAGGTGAGAGCCTTGAACCATTGGTTTATGATAACTTGACCACTAAAATTGGAGCCACTCTTTCATTGCTTTGTCTGTATGTTTCAGAGTCTTGATTTCCATCTGCTTCCTCTACTCATTTTTATTAGAGTTTTAACAATCATATCAGCATGTTGTTAAAAACAATGTAGACAAAGCTTCCGCATGGAGAATGTGCTCAAAGGGAGCAAGGGACCCCTTCAACCCACCCACCCCGTTCCTCATTTAACAACATTTTGCCCTGGTACACAGTCCAAGAATCTCTGCAACAGTATCTCTAGCAGATGGCCGAGAGTATCTCTGCTTGTAAGGCCTTGAAAAGACAAGAATTTTACTAACTCCTGAAAGCAGTTCACTTCACTGTTGACTAGGTGTGCTTGAGAAAGTTAGTTGTGGAACTGAGCCAAAATCGGCCAGCTTCGTTGTAATTTTTGTGCCCTGGTTCCAATTCATCTACCTCTGAGCAAGTCTATTTGCCTGCTGTCCTTTTTTTGTATAACACATCTCCACATTGCTGAAGGTAGCTACCGTTTCTTCTTATTTTTTCTTCCTTAGTTGGGGGTAAAGATACCCAGTTCCCCAAAAGTGTTAATCTTCCTTTCTTCCATAAAATTGTGTGTGTGTGTGTAGCGGGAGAGAGAGAGAGAACACTTTTTTTCTTTAATAACACTAGGCATCATGGAAGAGTGCAACGAGAATGAAGTCTATTGTAGACGAAATCTTTTTGAACAAATGCCAAAAGACCTAGTCCTTAAACTCGTCAGTGTTTGCCAGAGCACCGTTACTTAAGGGGCATGCCCGCTTAAGGGGCATTCACTCTATATGACCAGTGTTTGTGACCTTGGTCAGAAACTCACAAGAAAGTGTGTGGGTTGAACTGAAGGCCATTTTGAAAAAAGAGATAGTTTTTAATTGATGGCATTTTGCTTTTTAAAGGAGAACATATTCACAGGCCACTGGGGGCTCTATGTGAACTAGACTTCACTCCAGAAAATGCAAATAATGTGAGATCTCAGGGTGAACAAAGCTTCCAGATTATGCCACAATTGGAAGGGACATCAGGAATAACATGCTTTTGCAGCTTTGGTTAACAGTTTTCTAACTACAAAAGCTTATTTGTCACCCTTTGGCAGTCAGCTTTTATTAGTCACACGAAAAATATCATTTCTATTATAGAAAAATGTGCTCTATCAAGGAGAGTTCTCCGTGAGAGGATATGAATAGAAAAGGAATGTCAGAATTGTGAATAAAGTACTGTTGCTCAAAGGAGAAAATGCTAGCAAAGAGCAGCTCAGAATGTCTTTGCTAATGTGTAAAGAGTGAATCACGTGACTGTTGAAGTCCAGTTCTCAAATTAATCAATAGGGAAATAACCGCTTCTGTGCTGCAGATATGTTGCCATGATTTCCAAAATCAGCTCTATCTTCAGCTTGGCTCTGAAAAACACCTACAGTTTGACATTATAATGTAAAACCTTTCACTGACTCAAGGATTTCTCCAGGACTTCAAGGATGGGAAACTAAGAAGTTACTTGAGTTAGAAGAATTACTAATGACCATATGAAAGTGGGGTTTTTTTTTTGTTTTTTTTTTTAAGTGATTATCAATGGCATCCCTTTGTTGAAGGAAGATACAGGCACAGTTTGGTCATAAATCAGTTCTCCCTGCTTCTCCATAAATTTTGGTATCTTGAAAGGCCATGGTTTGCCTGGTAAATTAGGAAGGTCTGGCAGCGGATAACCTCCCACTCCGGCTGGGTGGTCCTTAATCCTCACAATGAGGTAAGGGAGCTGGACCCAAAGGACCTTACTCTGTCATTGCCAAGGAGGCTGGGTGTGCAAGTGGTTCCAGCAGCCTGGCTTTTGCCCAGGACGTCTGTAAGGTGGCTCCACAGTAACCGTGGAACTTCTCAGAGGACACTGCCCCAGACAGGACATTTCTTTCTATACTTCCTGGACTATGTCCCACTCCAGCACAACTGGCTTCAAAAGACAATAATTATGTATGTTTGAAGTCCATGGATTTTTAAAAAGCACAGATCCTATCCAAGACCCAGATGGTCTGAGGTATCAGGAATTACATTCCAGTAAACTGAGCGTGACTTCTCAACAGAAAGCTGTAATTCACAGGAGGACTAAACCACAGGGTCAGGGATATGCCATCTTTAAAAAAGAGGATCCATGTAGAAGTCAACTTCACCTTTTTTGTGGTTATAGCATCCCTTCCATATTCAGTTCATATGGTTCAGAAGGAGCTAAGCCTTCCCCCTTCCCCAGTTTCAGAAATGGGCATGTGACCCAAGACCATCCAATTAATTGTGGTCCAATCCATTGTTCAGGGGGTAGTCTAGGAATAGTCATGTGATTCAGGGCAATAAAACTCAGTTCTGAGATTTTTATTAGAACTAATAGGAAAAATAAATTCAGGCCTTGGCTGCAGTGAGAGAATGTTAGCCTAGGGCAGAGGTCAGCAAATGTTTCCTGTTAATGACCAGATAGTAAATATTTTCAGTTTTGTGGGCCATAAGACTCTTTGCCACAGCTACTCAAATCAGATGCTGTAATGAGAAAATAGCTATAGACAAAATGTAAATGAATGGGCATGGCTGCGTTCCAATAAAACTTTATGGACACTGACATTCAAATTTCATATAGTTTCCATGTGTCACAAAATTTTACTAAAAAAGGTGTTTCTCACCATTTAAAAATGTAAAAAGTATTTAGTAAAGAGCTGGATTTGGCCACTGGGTCATAATTTGTCAATTTCTGTTCTAAGTGTTTTTGAAGAAACAGCAGCAAATAATACAAAATTCTTTCTCTCAGGGAGCTTACATACTAGTGGAAAAGATAGACAATAAACAGTTAAAAAGGGATATATTTGAAGGTAAAGTCAGCAAGATTTGCTGATGGAGCAGATGTAGAGAAAAAGAGAGGGAAGAGATGGAGGGAGGAAGGGAAAGAGAGAGAGAGAGAGAGAACAGGGCTCAAGAATAAATCTAAGGTGTTTTTTTTTGGTCATTTGTTTTTTCCCCTGAGCAATCAGGTTCATGGGAGTGCCAATTTTTAAGATGAGAATGTGGGAAATGGTGAGTTTTGGGTCAAATTCATAGCTTTTTTTGGACATGTTATGTTTATAATGCCTACTAGATTTCCAAGCAGAGATACTAAATAAATAGTTGTATGCATGAGTATGGAACATGGGACAGAGGTAGGGGCTGAATTCTTGAGAACATAAATCATATTTAGAGCTATGGGCCTGGTTAACATCACTCGGGGAGTAATTAGAGACAGAGAAGTAAAAGGGCCTAGAACCTAACCCTAGAGAACTCTAATGTTGAAGAGAAATCAGCAAAACAGGATAAGAATAACTGGTAAGCGAGGTAAGAAAAAAGTAATAGTGAAAGATGCCCAAGGACAAGGAACAGGTTGTTTCAACAAGGAAAGTGACCAGTATGTCAAATGCTGCTGCAATGTGTACTAAGAGAAGGTCAGGGGACTGACCATTAGATTTCAGAAGATGGAACTCATCAGTGACCTTAACAAGTGTGTTTTGCAGTGAACTAGTGAGTTTGAGAAAAAATGGTTGTGAGGAAGTATAGCGATAATAGAGATAGGTCTTTTGAGAAATTTTGCTCTAAAGGCTTGGGGCAGTAGTTGAAGGGGGCCATGGGCTTAAAGGATCTTCTTTTGTTTGTTTTGCTTTGTTTTAAAGATGGGAGATACTAGAGTCAGGAGAAAAGACAAAATGGATGAGGGAGAAGCAAACTCACTCAGTGAGAGAGGGCCGGGGATCCAGGGAGAGGGTATGGGTAAAGATGTGGGTAGGTTTAGCAGTCTGAAGATGAAGTTCTCTTGTGATGGCTTCTGTTTTCTCAGGGAACAGCTGAGAATAAGTCAATTGGGGTTGAGTTTAATGTTTGAAGAAGGTGTAAAGTGGTTGTCTTGGTGACGGGGGAGTGACTTAACTGGAGAAATGTGGAGAGACTCTCCAGCAGGCTGAGGACCCACTTGAGACCAGAGAGAGTGGTTGTGTGCTTTTCCCCAGTCATGTTCAGCTGCCTGGGAACAGACGGAGAGTAGGCAGGAAGTAGGACTTAATCAGTAGTGGGTTTTTTCCTAGGTGATTTTGATCGAGGGAGTCAAGGGAGTTGAGGGTATGTACTCTGGAGAGACCATCAAGATGGCCTGTGAGCTCCATGCTGGAGAAGTGAGAACACGAAGAGGAGGATGAATGGTGAGAAGTGGTGGGCTCAAGTGTAGAGATCCATGTGGGGTTAACAGCTTGTTGGATTCAAGAAAAGAATTGCAAAGACAAGGAGAAGTAGTCAGAGATGAGGGGCTTGAAATGGGTATTACAGAGCTGGTGTGGTCATTGCAATGGTAACATCGAGGGGAGTGTTAGCACGCAGTGAGCAGCTGAGGATGGGTGGAGCAGAAGATAACTGAAGGAGAGAGGGTCAAGGACCTCAGAGGCTCAGGCGATGGAGGGGCCAGCCAAGAACCTTCAATTCTTATTGAAGCCACCAAGAATTAAGATAGCAGTTGTGGAAAAAAGGAAAAAAAGCAAAGCAAAACAAAACAAACCAAAAAAATCTGCCAAAATTTCTTATAGCTGAGAATGAGTAATCAGGAGGAAAATAATTAACTTTAGATGGTAGAATGTGAGGACATATGAATGTCTGTTTCAAAAGAGCTGACTTTTTGTTTCAGAAGAGGAGGAAGTATGGTCTAAAAGTGGTTTTTAGGAGCAAGGAGGTCACCTTCCTTTCCTCCAAGGCCTGTGGTACATGGTATGTGGGAGGAAAAAATAGACCCAGTTGTGAAGGCTGCAAGGGGAGCAGATCCCTCGGTACAACCAGGCCTGACTCAGCCAGAAAGGGAAGGGAGTGCAGAGGAGTTACAAACCGGTGACCCAAGAGACCACAGTTGGTCCCAAAGGATCCTAATAATGACTGAAACATTTAAGGGAAAACATGTATAGCCTGGAAAACACTGGCTTTTTTTTAAGGTAGATTTTTTTTAATATATATCTCAAATATCATTTGACTAATTAAAAAATTTTACAGACCAAACAATGAAATAGCAGCTTGTATCATACTACTATCACTTCTTTCTTCCTGAGCAATGTTTCTACGTCTGAGTTTCTGTACGTGCCTGATATTGAAATAACACTACCTACCCTCTGGTCCCCCTCTCTGTGAGATACTGGGAGGAAAACTAGTGATGCCCCTTGGATACTTAGAAGAAACGGTCCCTTGGAAAGCCAAGTAAAGATCTGCAGACATCACAAGGAGCAGAAGCTCAATACACAAGCCAGAACTGCAAGATAGCTTCTATTATTTTCCAGGACTTTTCAGTCACTTTAATTTTTTACCAGCTGACAGACTCCAAGTCCCCTGACTCTTTTCTGCTCCAACTCTTGGACTGATCCTTTTCTTACAATTCCCTAGGACCTGATAAACTCCCCAAGTTCACCTTTTATGGAGAGTGCTGGAATACTCCATAATTAGTTTTCTTACATAAAACCAAAGCATAGAAACACTCAGTGAAAATTGGAGAGGAAAAATTTGGGTAGCCAGTTTTCCAGGTGCCCTTCCCCCTCACTGAGTTTTCTGAGAACTCCCCTGCCTCCAACCCCCTCAAAGCCTCGGGAAAGTCTTCACAGGCCCCATCAGCACTTCCAAATGCAGTAACAAGAACTGCTTCTGCAGTGGGGTCTCTGCTAGGGTCTCTCTTGTGTGTCTATCTGAAATTCAGTGATAAAAGGAATAATTAAGAGAAAGACTAGTCAGCCACACTTGTGAGAAATGACATCTATATATCTGAAGTTTAATGTAGGCAAGACCCATAAAAATGCAACGTGAGCCTCTAATCTCCCTCACCAGGATGACGTAGGGATTAATCAAATCAAACCAGGAAAAGTGTTTCAGCCACTCTAGGGGAAAAAATCAGCCATTCTTGGAGTAAAACATATTTTTCTTCTATTCATCTACTTAAAAAATATAAATGGCCTATACCAACCTTCAGAAAAATGATTTACCACACTACTAATACTAATTCTTTACATTTATATAGTGTTTTAATACTTTCAAGAAACTTTCACATATATTATCTCCTACCATATTAGATCCTAGGACAAAAATGATGGTTCCAGAAATGAAACAACTTTTTCCCCAACTCCCATGCACTTGGATATACTGATTATTTTCCCCCCAGTGTCGTGAACTTTAATCATAAGACCTTACCTGTGGACATTAAGCTTATGCTATTAACTGGTAAAGAAAATTCATAATTCTTGTTTACTTAACAAGACAATAATGTGGACAACTGGGAAATAAAGGTGAATTTAAAATGAAAAAGAAGTTAAAGGATGTGATTTGTCCTTTGTTAACCTTTTCAACAGTACAGAGTTTAAAACAATCCAAGGTCTATTTTGTGTAAATTTCTTACTACCTTTAATAACTTAATAGCATAATTGGGTGCACAGTTTCTCCCTGTTCTGGCAAGCTGTCACAAGACTAGAATCTTTGTCTCTTCTAAAACACTGTAAACATCGTTAAAATGCCAAAACCTATAAAGCACTTTTATGAAGTAATTTGCAAATTTTATGGACTTAATAAGGTCACAGCAAATTTTATCCTGAGCTACCCGATACTGCATTTTCATTCCATTCTATTTCATTCATTCATTCATTTGTTCTTTCATTAATTCATTCATTGCTTATCCTCTGTGGAGACTATGTATGAAGGTTCATGTGCTTGAATCTTAAAGTCTGTGTAGCTATTAGACCAAGAAATAAAAAGGAGTAGTTTAGAAAGTAATCAACACAAACATAACAAGTAAATATCCCACCTCTACTTTTTAAATAAAACACTAAAGAAGAAGGAAGGAATGCAGCAAGATGGTGATGAAGGATCCTCAGTGATGGAAAACATGTTTGCAGCTCTATCTCTTGGAGCTGAAAAGTGAGGTCACATGTTACTACGGTCAAACTTAGTTGCTAAATATCAATAATAATTAGAATAATTTCAGCAATACTTAGAACCCGTGGGAAAACCACAGGAGTAGAGGTGTAAACTGGGGCAAGCTTAATATGACAATATGTACTGAGAATAAAAGTATTCATATAATTTGACTTAATGATAGTAACAAAAAATCTTTTCCAAAGAAATAATCAGAGATTCAGATGACAATTTACTATAAAGACATTTGTCACAGTGTTAGAACAAAGCAAAAATTGATGTAATTTAAACATTTTATAGTATAGGAATATTTACATAAATTTGTACTTTCACATGGTAGAATCTTATGCAGCCTTTCATGTAATAGAATCTTAAGCAGCTGTTAAAACAAAATTTATGAAGAAATCTTAATGACGTTGGGAAATGTTAATGAAATAATGTTAAGAAAGGCAAATGGCACACAAAATTGTACAGTTAGTACCATAACAAGTGTATAACACGTATGTGCATACACACACACACACACACACACACACAGAATAAAAGTTTGAAGGAAATGTCCAAATAGCAACCTTGATTATTTCCAAGTGGTAAGATTATAAATGATTGTTATATTCTGTAGCCTTTTTATAGTTTTTAAAAACGTAAATTTATTTATTTATTTATGGCTGCATTGGGTCTTTGTTGCTGCGCGCGGCTTTCTCTAGTTGCGGCGAGCGGGGGCTACTCTTCGTTGTGGTGCGCAGGCTTCTCATTGTGGTGGTTTCTCGTTGCGGAGCACAGGCTGTAGGCATGCGGGCTTCCGTAGTTGCGGCATGCGGGCTCAGTAGTTGTGGCTCACGGGCTCTAGAGCGCAGGCTCAGTAGTTGTGGCTCATGGGCTTAGCTGCTCCGCAGCATGTGGGATCTTCCCGGACCAGGGCTCAAACCCGTGTCCCTTGCATTGGCAGGCAGATTCTTAACCACTGCGCCACCAGGGAAGTCCTGCCTTTTTTACAGTTTTTATATTGAACATGTATCGTTTTTACAATCATGGGAAAAATCATTTCGTAAAGATAGCTCTCTTTTATAAACACATATTCTGCCCACGAAATTTTCCTAAAAGTACCGGGTGGTCACAGCACTATGCTTTTGACAAGAAATGCCTTCTCCACTCTTTACTTTTCCAGAGCATCTCTTTGTCTCTTCACGACCCTGCAGTGGACCCTGTGTTGTGCCCTCGGAGCTACTCCACCTCTCGTGACGAATCTAAGCCAATCCTGGGCCTCCACCCACTCACCCCTCCTGGCAGAGCTGCACTCAGAACTGAGCAGGCCAGTCAATTCAGGACAAAAAGATATATGGAGTAGTTTACTCAGGGTAACTGGGGAAGTGAAGGTGGTCATTTTTCACAAAGAACAAGGACAAGACTGCAGGCAGCCATCCTGTGAGTGGAGAGGGACTCAACCTCTGCCATAGACAGCAGAGCAAGAACTTGAGCCTCTGAGAGAATTTTTGAGAAACCGAATTAATCAACCCTGAAGTTGGTCCTACCTTTGGTTTTCCTGTCCTGTACATAACATGGCTTATGTTTAAACCAATTTGAGTTGGAAATTCTGTTATTTTCTGATGGATGCACAATTATAATTTACTCTCTAACATCATGCGCCTTCAGTCCCCTAATCATTCAGGGAGAGAACTAATGAAGGACCAGTATTCACAGAACTTACTCTTCATGCTTTATCTTTCATTACATCTGCATGGAAATTACATGCCCATCAGTAGTTTCCTACTCTCTCCCTGTAAACTCTAAACTTTTTTCATCATTTTGTTATGAACAATTTCAAACACATACATCCTCTATCTACCCATCAGTTGATCTTATCTTTTTGTTCCATATTTTAAAGAAATTCTCCCACCTCCTCACGATCATCAAGGATCAACTCAAATTCTACTGACTTATTAAATATACTATTGTCATTTACCTTTCCATGTATCCACATCTCTTTTCTTGTGCTACTTGGTAAGATCCTTAAAGAAAGATGTTGCCTATGTTTGTGCTGTTTGCAACACCTAACACTCCATGTGAATCCCTACTGTCAATAAATAAGTAAAACTGAAATGAACTTCAGTCACTAGAATACATTGGATTTTGGTGATTCACTGTATTTTCATGGCAAAACAAAGACACAAATGGCATTTCAATGGACTACAAACTCTGGGCATGACATTTGTTATAATTATCCTGGTAATGTTTTCTGCATCAAACTCTATAAGCACGTTTTTCTTTCTTTCTTTTTTTTTTCCCCTATGAAATTGAACTGGGCAGGAAGCAAATTTATACAACAAGCATCTCTTTAACAAGGGATCTAAACATTAACTCTTAGAAAAAAGAAACTACTTCTTTTTTTTTTTTTTGGTAGTCTGTTTTATGAATCAAATTACTCCTCAAAGTATTATTTCCCTTGAAAACATCTTTATGTGAAGAACTTTGCTAAGACCCTCACTTCAGTCACATTGAATGAACAGCTAGAGCTGTACTTCAGAGCATAAGAAACTTAAGCATAAGATAGAGTGTTGCTATTGATCAAAAACAAGGAGAACTAGGTTTATTTTTTCCTTTTCTTGCACCATCCTGAAGGCCTTCTCTAAAACATTTTCTCAAGGTTACAGTCAAGCTACTGAGAAAAAATGTTGTGGTACCCATGTGTGTGTATGTGTGTGTGTTGAGAGGATTAAAAAACTGAAATAATTATGCAAGTCTTTGGGTTTACAGTAAGTTGATACAGTTTCTTGTTTTAAAAGATTACCTTAATTTATATTCAGCAGATCATAAAGTTTTAGGAGTGTGTGTTTCTAGCAGTGGAAATGGTTGAGATAAAGCATCATTTTGTTTTTTAAATAGATCTTTATTGGAGTATAGTTGCTTCACAATACCGTGTTAGTTTCTGTTGCACAACAAAGCGAATCAACCATATACATACACATGTCTCCATATCCCCTCCCTTTTGAGCCTCCCTCCCATCCTCCCTATCCCACCCCTCTAGGTCATCACAAAGCACAGAGCTGATCTCCCTGTGCTATGCTGCTGCTTCCCACCAGCCAACTATTTTACATTTGGTAGTATATACATGTCAATGCTACTCTCACTTCGCCCCAGCTTCGTCCTCCCATCCCATGTCATCAAGTCCATTCTCTATGTTTACCTCTGTATTCCTGCCCTGCAACCAGGTTCATCAGTACCATTTTTTTTTTTTTTTTTAGATTCCATACATATGCATTAGCATATGGTATTTGTTTTTCTCTTTCTGACTTACTTCACTCTGTATGACAGACTCTAGGTCCATCCACCTCACTACAAAATAACTCAATTTCATTTCTTTTTATGGCTGAGTAATATTCCATTGTATGTATGTGCCACATCTTCTTTATCCATTCATCTGTCAGTGGACATTTAGGTTGCTTCCATGTCCTGGCTATTGTAAATAGTGCTGCAATGAACATTGTGGTACACGTCTCTTTTTGAACGATGGTTTTCTCAGGTAAATTTAAAATTTCTTTTAACTAATAACTTTGGTAGTAGTCGAAGACATTCATAGTCTTGTAAGAGTCCTTAAATATAGATAGCTTTAAGTTTATCTTTATTATCACTTCTCCTTCATGAGGTTTACTGTTTGACTTATTTTTTTACAGAAGTGGAAGGGGGAGAATTTACACTGAAAACATAAATGCTTGATTCTGAATAAAACATCCAGGTAAAGCAACATATATATATTTCTTAGACTCCAGACTATGGAGTAGGATGGCCAACTTCAAACCAGGAAGCTTGCTAAAAGCTGCCAGGCTGAGGAATCAGTTGATGGAAAGAAGGAAAGAAATACCAGGACAACAACCTAAGCCATATTCTTCCTTAAAGAAAACATTCCTCCATAAACTCACACTTGAGGAAGAAGGCCAAGATGCTAAACTGGAGTCAGAAAAACAATGTTCCTACCCATAAGAATTGCTACAAAGAGTTTTATTAATTGGGATCACCCATAGGTGAAATATTCCTATCTTTGCCATCATCAGTGATAGACACTCACTATGTAGATCACTCATCTGTCTTTAAATGTATTAACCATACAGTGACCACTCCAACACAAATCATATTTAAAAATTAGGCTGATCCTGGGCTTTATGAAAGATACCACAGACTTTCTTCCAATGAACTATTAAAATAGCCATGTCTATGGTTATTTGCTAATAAATGAATAATTATAGAAAAATTGAGCACCCTTAGTCTCTTTAACAACACATAAAATTATTCTTCAAAAGACTCATTACAGGGCTTCCCTGGTGGCGCAGTGGTTGGGAATCTGCCTGCCAATGCAGGGGACACGGGTTCGAGCCCTGGTCTGGGAAGATCCCACATGCCACGGAGCAACTAGGCCCGTGAGCCACAACTACTGAGCCTGCGCGTCTGGAGCCTGTGCTCCGCAACAAGAGAGGCCACGATAGTGAGAGGCCCGTGCACCGCGATGAAGAGTGGCCCCCGCTCGCCGCAACTGGAGAAAGCCCTCGCACAGAAACGAAGACCCAACACACCCAAAAATCAATCAATCAATCAATCAATTTATAAAAAAAAAAGACTCATTACATTCCATATATACATATGTAATATATGTGTGTGTGTGTGTGTGTGTGTGTGTGTGTATATATATATATATAGAGAGAGAGAGAGAGAGAGAGAGAGAAAGATGTTGAGATGTTATTCTGTTAATAATTTAAGAAACATCATTTTGAAGGGGAAAATTTATTTACTTTGTTTTAAAATCATGCTTTTCGAGGAAGCTTACATTATTTTCTTCTGACTTACAAAATACATTTCCCCCCTCCAAAATTGAAAGACAAAAACAAAACCAAAAACAAAAACAGAAGACAACTAGTAACAAGTAAGTGGAAAGAGAATCATAACAGAAGAAATGAAACCAAATGTAACAAAAATCTGTTACAGCAAAGTAGCCAACCACAGCATGTTTAATGGTGCCTAAAAAGTGACATTATGAATTTTAGAATTTAAAGCTTGAAACACACAATTTACTTTAGAAATTACTTTAGAATAACAAACCCTAAAACTTACTTATTTTTCTTTCTAAGGTGTTGATTTTAATTTATAACACTGTTTCACTGGTTTTCTATGAGGCAACATTTTTATCTTAATCTCTAAAAACATAGGTTTGTTTAAAATAAATACAATATAAATAGAATCTGCGAAAAGCAACACTACCAGCAATAACTGGGAAGAGTACTGAGAATAAAGTACTCAGGCAAGTATTTTCTATAAAGTTTCAAATAGCATTCCAAGATTTTCTTCTCTCTTCAGACATTTATTGAGCACCTACTGTGTTCCAGGCACTGTGCTAGGAAGGAAGGGCATGATTCTGACAGTGCTTAGCCTCCAGGAAATCACAGATGAGGGCAAGATACATTCAGATAATTTACATGTCTCAAGATCCTTCAAAGGACTACCTTTTGGCTTAAAATGCCATCTGCTTTTTGGAAACTCCTGGCTGATTTAGTGGAATCAGATGTCTTCTTGAATTCCAGCTCATTAAAAGCATACAAATGGTCTAAAGGGTTTTCATTCTTTTTATCTTCTGATCAAGTAGAAGCATGTCAGCTGTGGGTAATCCATCAACAACTGTACAAAACTCCCACAATTGTTGCATTTAAATTCCATTGTCTAGTGGGGGCTCACATTTCTTATTCTCTTTAGGATTCATAAGATGTTTCAAAATGGGGCCAATGCCATTTTCCAAGAACAGTATTCTCGGCCATGATAGTTTTACAAGTTGTATTACTTAACAACAAGTTGGTTGCTTGCTTATCATTACTTCTTGCTATTCATAAGCTTAATAAAATGCTGTTTTCTTAAAAAAAAAAAATCCATGCGTATGCCAGTGAAAAGTGGGGAGATTTCCCCATCCCTTTATTTACACTGCATGTCTACACTTGTTCTGCACACATCAATAGTTTAAAGTCATTACCAACAGTTACTGTTGAGAGTGCATTAAAAGCTATAGACAATGTATATATTGAAGTCAATCACAAGTAGGCATGGGATATATTTTAGCAGTTAATTAAATAAAAATTATTCAATGACCATGTGCAATCTTCAAGAAGACTATGAAAGAACTGCATTATATTATCAGGAGAGTGAAGGAAATTATAAGCTAGTATCTACTGAATGGCAGAGAAATATATATCCGGACTGTTTTGAAAGAGAAGATATACTGTCAAAATTTAACCTTTTTAATTAAAAAAAAAAAAAATAGTACCTGAAGAACAAAAGTAGCAACACAATAGAGTTCCTAAATGGGACCTAATGAAACTTAAAAGCTTTTGCACAGCAAAGGAAACCATAAAAAAGACAAAAAGACAACCCTCAGAATGGGAGAAAATATTTGCAAACAAAGCAACTGACAAAGGATTAATCTCCAAAATATACAAGCAGCTCATGCAGCTCAATATCAAAAAAAAAACCAACCCAATTAAAAAATGGGTGGAAGACCTAAATAGACATTTCACCAAAGAAGACATACAGATGGCCAAGAGGCACATGAAAAGATGCTTAACATCACTAATTAGAGAAATGCAAATCAAAACCACAATGAGGTATCACCTCACACCGGTCAGAATGGCTATCATCAAAAAATCTACAAACAATAAATGCTGGAGAGGGTGAGGAGAAAAGGGAACCCTCCTGCACTGTTGGTGGGAATGTAAATTGGTACAGCCACTATGGAGAACAGTATGGAGGTTCCTTAAAAAACTAAAAATAGAACTCCCATATGACCCAGCAATCGTACTACTGGGCATATACCCTGAGAAACCATAATTCAAAAAGAGACATGTACCACAATGTTCATTGCAGCACTATTTACAATACCCAGGACATGGAAGCAACCTAAATGTCCATCGACAGATGAATGGATGAAGATGTGGCACATATATACAATGGAATATTACTCAGCCAGAAAAAGAAACAAAATTGAGTTATTTGTAGTGAGGTGGATGGACCTAGAGTCTGTCATACAGAGTGAATTAAGTCAGAAAAAGAAAAACAAATACTGTATGCTAATGCATATATATGGAATCTAAAAAAAATGATACTGATGAACCTAGTGGCAGGGCAGGAATAAAGACACAGACGTAGAGAACGGACTTGAGGACATGGGGGGGTGGGGAAGGTGGGACGAAGTGAGAGAGTAGCATTGACAAATATACACTACCAAATGTAAAACAGATAGCTAATGGTAAGCTGCCACATAGCACAGGGAGATCAGCTCTATGCTTTGTGATGACCTAGAGGGGTGGGATAGGGAGGGTGGGAGGGAGGCTCAAGAGGGAGGGGATATGGGGATATATGTATACATATAACTGATTCACTTTGTTGTACAGCAGAAACTAACACAACATTATAAAGCAATTATACTCTAATAAAAAAGAAAGAAAGAATACGAGCTGCGTCCATTCCTTGGTAACTGTTAAGTCCCTGTGTTTTTTTGAGTGTTTTTTGAGACTGAGTTTTCTCAATAGGTAAAACACATATTAAAAGAACCATTTTGTGGGGAGTGGATTAATAAATATTTCTCACATATAACCATCACTTACCCCCATCCAGTCTTCATCACCATCAATAAATTCAAAAATCAATAGGCCCATATAGAAATGTGTATACAGTGTTCATGCAAAGCTTGTAAATCACAGTCATCTAAAAGAATTTTTAATAATGGATTTCAAAAGTTTTCTTCTAAAATTCTTCTACATTTAAGCCAGTAATTAAGCCATAAAATTATATTTCAATAACTTTGTCTTTGAAATATTAAAATATCAATATAATTTTTAAATTTAACAATTTAAGCAACTTTCCATTTAATAAAGTATTTAAAAAGTTGCACTGCTTCCTGATGAAATTCTGAGTTAACTTCCTCTGCACTATCGGAGCTTGTTTCTAACTCAGAAGATAAAATATGAAATAAAATATGAAAAAGGATAAAATGGACAACAGTCTGCCAAACTTGTTACTTTCATTCCATTTCTATATCTTTTGTTCTGAAATTTGTCTATATAGTATAGCATGAGTATTATTTTAAGTAAAATTTCATGAATTTTAAACTTAGATTTAAATAAAAGACTCTACAGTTTACTGTATTTTTAAAGCTGATGGTATGGTTACAGGAAAGGCATTCTTCCTAGTGTCACTGTTGTTGGTCTTTGTCAGGTAACCTGATGCGGTCCATAGAATGTGGGTAGAAATGATATTGTGACAGTTCCAAGCCTAGGTCTTAAGAGGCATCTCTTGTTTTCATGTTTCCCTCTGGAAGTTTCTAACCTCTGATATGAAAAGATCCTGCCCTGGGTAGCTACTGACTGCAGCCTGGGCCCCAGAATGTGGAACAGATCAAACTCAACCCTCAAGCCTGAAGCAGGACCACTTCAACTGAATAACAAGTGTCTAAGTGAGAAATAGTGCTTATTGTTTTATACCAATAAAATTTTTGTGATGGCTTATTATGCAGCAGTGGCTGACTAATACACATGTATTACTTAAAACGTTTTTCCTCTGGAATATATCTCTTATTTTATAATATAATACAACTATCAAATAAAATTCATTTAAAAGCAGATTTTTAGCAACTTTTATGGAATACTTGTTGGGCATGTAGCCATATGTTATGAGCTTAAATGAGAGAAAATAAAATCATATATTAATTTCCCTAAAATAATACCACACAAGAAAATCACCCTCATGTAAGTAAATAAAGACAAAAGTAATGATACTTCTCAATTGAGAAAACAGTGCAATCACACCCCCTCGCTGGCTGCCAAAGGAATGAATGCAGATATTGCATTATTTTCACATTATGAAATCTGAATAGGTGGTCCAGTCATGCTGAGACAATGGGAATTGCATGATTCAGCCTAAACTCAAATAACAACCCTCCAAGATATTGTTAAGACTTGTCATCATGCACAGAAATACTGAGAAAAATAGAGCAATCTTTTTTTTTTTTTAATTTCCATTTACCATCAACTTTGAACTACAGTATAAAGTAGCACGCATGGCTCTTCGTATAGTGCACAGTTCATTTTATGCAATTTAAGACTGGATGTGCTACTTGGCTGTTAAAGTCTGTCCTCACACTTGTTCTGACATGCCAGCATCACTCAGGCTTAATTCAGAGTAGTTATGCCGCAACAACTCTCTTGAATAATTATAAAACTTAGAAATAAGTGCATGTGACACTCAGGCCACGTGTGCTGTTTTGCGGAATGTGGTGGAATCTATAAGTCTTTGCATCTTGTGGAAACAGCAGCCTTGATAAGAAAAGAACTCATCTGCATATCTTTAAATGGAGTTTTGCATTTGTCTGAGGTGTGGGGGAGAGTGAGGTGGTGTGTATGGAATAACTATTATTCAAAACCAGCAAACAGTAAAAAGCTTAGGAAATGGCTGTTGCCAGTGCGAGTGAAAAATGGGAAGTGACTTAACTGAGTGATCAGCATAGTCAACGAAAGAATGAAACCCAATTAGAATTTACTGGAAGACTGCATTATAAGAACTTCAATGGAAAAGGTTTGAAAAGCAAACACAGTAGACTTAGATCCTAACTTGTAGGGCTTATGTACCTCATTAAAATTCCTAGTCAGTAGACTCAGTGATTATGAATTATAGAAAATAATTTGCATTTGAGCAAATCATCAAGGTTCCTATGGACATGGCAGTTCTGGGGTGGTCCCATAGCTCCTTGCTTTGCCTCCAAAATCACACCCAAACATTATCAGCACCCATCCTTCTGGAGAGAACTAGAGGAATAGGTCACTGTCTCACCTCCTACTTTGAAGAAGGTACCAGGGTGTCAGCTCTGGTGGGTCCCCTCCTGTGTGTTTCCGGTTAGGCTGCTGATAATAGGCACACCCATTCTCTAAAAAAGAGGCAGCAGGTCCTAGTGACTCAAACACTGGCCTGGAAGATTGTTACTAACCAGCAAACTTAGATAAAGAGCTTTAGCATCTATGAGTCTCAGTTTCCTCACCTATAAGCAAAATGAAATTTGAAATATAATGACCATTTGGGGACTACTAACATTATTTCTAGCAGTAAAATTTTAGAAATGGAATCATGGTTATGGATCATAGATTATGGAGCAGCTTCAACCAGTTAGAGACAGATGTGATTTCTCCTACTCTGTATACAATACAGCACTTAATGTATTTTCCCTTCAGGAATAACTGAATATTATCACTGATGGGGGTGAGGGGCAGAGCAAAGGTGAATCGTTAGCGTAAGAAAGAAAACATCAAATTGTCATCCTGTTCAGGTAGCATTTTGTGTGAGATCAACATTGAGGGACAGCTAGACACACACACACGCACACACACACACACACACACTCATATGCATTCCTCAGATTAAAGCAGGCATCTACTTTGTGATGTAGATTTATTTGAATGTGTATACAAACTGCCCTAATACATTTTCTTTTAGAATGAAACACTGAAAATATAATACTGTCCTCAAAGGTACTTCACTTAAAATATGAGAGTCAAGTTAAAAATAGACAATCAGCCACAGTGGAGACCCTGACTTCCCCAACTTGTCATATTAAACCCGATCTATTCTTTCCTGATGGGCAGCACTCTTTATTATATGTTCTGTCTACATACAGTTGCAGTTCACTATCTATATTTTCATCTTGTGTGTCTCACAGAGGGTGGAAGAAAGGTTTAGGGAAGTAAGGAGGAAGCAAAACTGTAATTAAACTCTAGAAGAGGGAGGTGAAGTATTTCCTATTTCTCCTTATTTATTTATGTATTTATTTATTTTTAACAGCATCATATTTGCTGATATGAAGTTCTCAGAACTGATGGTCTCTCACATTGAGGACCTTGTACTTCCTTTACTCCACCATATCCACAGCCATGGCCCTACTAGCTGTGGGCGACCACCAACCATTGTGCCTTATTCATCTCTCCTTTTTGACTGAATGAAGCAAATGAATGCACAAACGAAACAGATAAAACTGCAGGAGTCATGTTGCTTCAACTCCCTTTGGAAATGGAGTATGACACGAAAAATCTTTATCACCAGCTCTAGCCAAGGACTCCTCACTCGAATACCATCTGTAAACAGATCTTGGTGAGTTGAAGCAGTGGTGGTGATACTCAAGATTTTCCTCCTGACAGTGTCCCAGGGGAGAGCATTAGATATTACAGGGCAGGAAGGCAAGACCCGCGAGACCTGAGGCAGGAATCAGCTGCTTCAAAAATTCATGAGCCCCCTTAGCCCCAAGTTCTATTTTGTGTGCCAAGTACGTACATCACTAGAATCAAAGCTCTGTTAGGTCAAGAACTTGGTCTGCGTGGTTCACTGCTGCCCGCCCAGTACTGAGAACTGTGCTTGACACACAGTGAGCACTCAATCAGTATGTATTGAATGGATTCATTAGTTAAAAGGAAAACCTAATTAGTAAGGTTACACATTAAGTTTTCATTATCTTTTTAGCTCAGGGTGGGAGCATAACAAAGCCTTCACCTTCTACTCCGAGAATTGTTTCACCAGTATCACACCAAGTACTTCATTTTCACAATTACTTTACTTCTAGTCCTGTTAGGAACTGGGGGTTAGGGTGGAAGGAGGGGTGCCAGATAAAACACAAGATGCCCAGTTAAATTTGAATTTCAGCTAAACCATGAATAACTTTTTTTTTGCATAAGTGTATCCTAAATAGTGTGTGGTGTATACTTACACTAAAAAAAATAGTTGTTGTTTAGATAAAATGTTAACTTAACTGGGTATTCTTTATTTGTATTTGCTAAATTCAGTAATCTTACTTCTCAACACCTAGAAATCCAACTATTGGCTCTAGTTTCTTTCTGCTGAGGCCATGTACCCTTTTAAGTGCTCCTATTTTCGGGATCTAAGGGGACACATGCACAGCTTATCTCTCATGCAAAAGGCCAACATCTATTCCACCGTGAATGTTCTCACATTCTTTGTCAGCCAATACAAGGTATGCTATCAAGTTACCCATGGGATGCTGGGCAAAAACCCAAGACCGCAGTACCTGTCCTTGACCAATAGGAGGCAGTCACCTGCCTGCTGCATCTCCTTCCTGCAGGAGCACATGCCAAGCTCCCCAAGGAGTCCTGCTGAAGCCCCTCTCACAGGGCTCAGAATGACAGGTCGGCTCCTCCAACCTTCCTCTGGGTCTCATAAAACTCTCTGGGACCACAAATCCTCAACAAAACCAAATAGGCAGAAAGAGCCGTACCAGGCTAAGAGCCATGGAAAAGGCCTTATTTTTCATCCCTCAGAAGCACACGTGCGACTGATCTGTTTGAAGGGTGAGCCCAGGAAACACCAGGACGGGAGTGAGGGAGTGACACAGGCGAGGGGAAGCAGCCAGTACAGGGTGTGTCACCAAGCACAGGGCCACCGTGGGCAACTCCAGTGCAGTCCCCCTGGGGAGCTCTCGGGACAGTGGAGGATACACATGTCAGCGCTATCCCAGTGGAGGGGCAAGGACTCCTGGTCGTTATGGAGTGAGGTCTCCTGAGCATTTACTCTCCAGCATTTGGGTCTTGCTGGTGTGTGGGCGACAGGCTCCCATTGCCAGATAGAAGCCTTCAGGCAGAGTCACAGCTATTCTCGGAAGCAGATTTTCCAGGTGAGTGCCAAGGGCGTGGGCAGGCGCTGACAGCATCCTGAGCGTTGAGAAACAGGGGCTGTCTTCATAGCTGATTCTAGCGGCCCAAAGAAGGAAATAATCCAGACACTCAAGTCTACGGCATCGCAAGCATCAGGGCCTTTTAAACTACACGCTGTAAAGACATTCTGCCCCACCTCCATCAGCGATTTCATACCATTTTGACTTTTATTGGATTAAATTCTCTGAGCTTTCACCCATACAGGGTGCCTGCTACTCAATTTTAGCAGCTACAGCCCCACACAAGCTAAAACCACTGGATTTTAATGAGGCCAAGCTTTGTGAGCTGGCTTCATTGTGTATGAACTTCCCTCTCAGATGAGATGCTGGTTCCCAAGAAGCCCCCAGTACTCACAGGCACACTGCTCCCGTATACCTGGTCGTTCTGTTCAAAGGTAAACACATCAACTTCTCAAGTTTACCTGCAGCGAGGGCACGTGGGCTCTTGCATCAGGCGGTGAGCCACTTTGAAGGTGGGCTGGTTCTAAAAGGGAGCTTGGATGTCAGCTGAGCTGGGCTTCGGGCATGCTCTGACCTTTAGCACATGAAGCTCTGGGGTAAGGGATGGTTTATCGTTATCAGAACTTCTACAGTTGGGGGAGAAGCTGGAGAAATGAAGGCACTGGGGTGGGGTGGGGGGAAGTCACCACACAGTCAGTCTGAGAAGCCAGGCAGGCCCCACCACCGGAAGAGGGCTGAGCAGGAAGCCTGGGGAAAGGGACGCTCACTCCAGCCTAGCTGCTGTCTCTGCGGGCCTGCAGTCAGGCCTCTGGAGGTGGGCCTCAGGCCATGCTTGGTCAGCAGGGGAAGCGGGTAGAAAGACGAGCAAGATACAGAGGAGATGAGAGCGAGGCCAGGCAAGGCCTTGGCGACGTCTCTGTGACTGTCACCACAGCTGACGATGACAACGTTCAGAGAGCAATAGCCGCTGCATCACTTCTACCATCTAAATGCCTCTTTTAGACAATCAGAATTGTCCAGGGAAGGGGATTCTGGGAAATGTAGTTCCAGCTTGACCACGTTACACACAGTACCCAGGTTTCCTGTAATTGATTAAGGAGAGCAATGCTAGCTACTTCCTTCACGAGGATGTAAAATGAATATCACAAGGCATTTTGGATATGCATGGACTCATCTTTTTCTTCACATATTTTTACTAGAATATTTTGCCCTCTTGCTGGGGGAGATGGGAGCAGTCATATTTATATTTGCCTCTAGTCTATAACAGATAGGAAGAAGTTTTAATGTTTCTAGTTCATCTTCTTTTTCTAACTTAGAGCGACACGCCACAGGCTTTAGGGAGCCTTTATTTTAATTCATTGAAAATAAATGACTTAGCTAGCATTCATTTTTCCTTCTTGGCTACATGAAATTGGCCAGCCAAGAAAGTGGGGCTAGAGGCAAAGAGCTTTAAAAGTGTTTCTCTTAAGAAATTCTATTCTGTTACAAATTTTCTGTGTGACCCTGAGAAGTCACATGAAGCTCCTATCTGTTAAGTAAAAATACTCAGCGTTCAATCTTGTAAGGAATAATGAGTCAAACTGATTGGAACGGACTTTGCTCAGAATGAGCCTGATAAGAATAGAAAGAGGGGATAAACTATTCCATTCCAAGGTAGAGCTGCCTCTTTAAAGGTCCCCCCAAAAACAAAATTCTACTACCTTTGCAATGGAAACAATGGTTTGCACTAATAATCACTGTTATTAAATATTGATAGCCCACCTCAAAATACATTAATTGCTGGAATCCACTTAATCATGATGTACTTTCAGGATTCTTTTTATTGCGTTTGTAATTCTAATACTGTAGACATATAGTGGTGACAGATTAGCAATATTAGAATTTAAATTTGGGAAAAATCATTAGATAATGGGACCACAGATAACCACATGAGTCACTCACCAAATGTTCATAGATCATCTACTATCTAAAAATTGTGTTTCTAGATACTGACTGAGATGCAGAAAAGGTTATTTCTTTACATCCACTGCTTGTTATGAGTTTATGCTCTAGTTGGCTTAAAAAACTTTATCACATGCAGGTACTAGTACAATTTTTTTTTTTTTTAATGTAGTAAATGTTTAATGTTTGAGTCATGTTTGCGGACAGATAGTTACATAAAAAAATAAAATAAAATAAATTTACAACCTATATCCAGTTGGCCCATGAAGGCCTTTTGGGAGGTTATATTTGTGACAAGGTGTTTGACATGGACAAAAAATATTACCCTGGTACTAGGACATAGCACAATAAAATATACAGATTTGGTTGGCCCAAAAGAGCAGACAACCTTAAAAATGCCCTTCCACCTTAGAGTTGCCACAGTTAGCAAACAGAAATACAGGATGCCCAGTTAAATTTGAATTTCACCTAGAAATGTATAATTTATTTTAGTTTAAGTATGTCTCGTATAATATTTGGGGTATACTTATGCTAAAAACTTTTTCATTATTTATCTGATATTCAAATTTAATTGGGACTCCTATATTTTATCTGGTCGTCCTATTCACAAAGAAATAAATGTCTATTAAAATTGAATACAACCACCCAGGTGAAAAGAACTTTGAGGGACAGATCGACAGTTGTGGGGTCTCTGAAGAAACCCTAAAAGGCTAAAGGCAGCTGTCAGGGAAAAACTTCTCTACACTCCTTAACCCCCCAAACCTTCCCTCCTCCCTCTGGTAAAATTACAAATTTCAGTTTTCAAGCTACTGAAGGAGATGGAATGATAGGCATAAAAAGAAAATAGAAAGACTGTGCCCTTCTTCAACCGTAGCAGCCCCCAGATGGAGTGAAAGAAAGAAGAGTAAACTTTAAACCCAATTTGGGGTTATGAGATACATGACTTGATATTGTAAATTCTGAACTGGCACTGTGATTGTCCTGTCGAGTGTTGCTAGGATATTTTATTATCTAAGAGTCAGCAGAAAAGTCATGGGAGAAATCAAGTTTTCATCTAAGGTCAGGGGAAGAACAATCACACTGAAGAAAACTTTAGGGGCAGTGAGAGACCAAACAAAAAGAAAAAAAAAAAAAAGAGCATTCTGATTCTGATTTTGTCCCTTGAGTCCTGCTGTTCATCAGCTTTTAGGTTGCAAGACCATAGGAAGAGAGGGGAGTTGATAAGATGAGCAGAGAATGGCAGTTAATGGACATACAGCTGTCTTAGTCGCATCCAGACACCTACTTCCTAATTTCCAAGTAAACTTGCCCTCACTATGGAATGTCATGGCCTAGCTGAATGTCGCACAGCGTAATGTATGCAAACATATATACTGGAATATGGTTGGTTTCACGATGGGCAAGGATTAGTAGTTACCTGCGGGAGAGGCGTCCTGAGTAGAAGGTCACACATGGCCTCTGAGAAACTGGCCAATCCTTGAGGTGCAGCCCGGCCAGCTCATTTGACCATAATAAGCCAGAATATGCCTGATTTCTGAATTATTCTGATGACCACAGAGAGGGGAAGAGCCCCTCTAGTGATGGGATTCAGAACTTTATAACCAAAGAAAAATGTTTACTTTACACTTGCTTTTCCTGTCATTATTATCTAAAAGTATGCAGAAAGTAGGCCATATCCCTGAAATAAAATGGACAGAATCAGATTGACACACTACACGCACATACACCTTATTATGTGGGGGAAATTTATGGCAATACAACTAGATTGCATTATTTTTAAAGCTTGGTTATGGGTTTGTAATTTATTATTATTGATAGTACTGTATCATGCTGATGCAAACACATGTTAAAAAAATAAAAGGTATGTTAGGGTATAAGATGAAACACAGAAGTCTCCTACTCAGACACCCTGTTATCTATTCCATTTCCTTCCCCAGAGGCAACCACCTTCAAAGGTTCCTGTTTGAGGTTCTTCAAGTAACCACATAACCCTCTATGATGAACTTAGTTTTCTAATTCTTGTCTCCCATTAAAAAAAGAAAAAAAAAAGAAAACTCATTTTTACCATCCCTATCTTAGCCTTACCTGTTTCTCTTGATATTTGAAAGTTATATTATTATTTCTCTTCTTCTTTGTGATGATTATGCATTTCAATTTTATACACACACACACACATATATATATACCCCTCTTTGCTGTTGCATCAGTTGCATGTTCCACTTCAAAATCTCTTTCAGCATTGTCATTTACTTTACATTTTAAGTATTTAAAATATTTAAATTCTGTCCTATAACCATGATTTAGTTTTCACTGAGTTATTCCTTGATTGATTCCAAAACAAACCAAACAGTAAGCAAGTGTGTCTGTGTGTGTGTGTGTGTGTGCACGCGCACGTATATATACACACATATATATACAAACATATGATCCTTTTGGTTCTGAAACAGATGGCGAAAAATATAACCAAGCAAAGAATAACTGATACCAAAAAAAGTTCTAAAAATTACTCTGTTGGACTCTGTTGGACTCACTTGGACATTATTAATGCAGACAGCCATTTGCAGTCACAAACTAATTTTTCCCCAACTAAGCAGATTAAATCTAATAGTAACATTAGTTAAATCAGACAGAAATGTGGGTCCTCTTGGCAGGTTTTTAAAATCAGGTTTCAATTATTATTAAACTTCTAAAAATGACCAAGCCTGGAAAGGAGACATTCAGACGTATCAAAAAGTGAAGAGTTTTCTCAGCGTCTGAACCAAATGGAACAAAAACTTTGTTCAACCATAATTTTACATTCCATAATGGAATCACCTCATAAAAGAATAACTTCCAAATCTTGACCACACTTTGAGTCAATAAAGAGTTGTCTTTATTATAATTTATAAATAAGTATGCATTCCACCTTACAAGATGGATGAATTTGGTTTCACCTTCAAATGCCTCCCCTTCCTCTGAGATACATGATTAGATCCATGATTTAGTTTTGAAGCCTAAGCAACCTAGGCTTCAAAACACTGTGCAGAGCCATCAATTCACTGTTTTTCAAAGTGTGCAATGATTGAATTGATCAAAACTGACAATGAACTACTAATCAATTGAGAGAAAAATACAGAAACAAATTGTGTGATATTCAAAATACTTTAATAAAACATTTGCTTTTAAACCAATGTGCTATGCTATATTAAGGGTGCTTTTTAGTCAGCACCAGACAGAAGTCAAGTTGCCTCCAAGTTAATATGCATTTTGATCCTGATTTGGAAGCAGGGGTAAATGGCAGGTCAAAGAGAGGCATTAAAAGCTCCTTGCATATGATTCTCACAGGGCAGAGGTAGAAATAAAACTACACTAAGAGTATTCTTTAAGGATTTCTGTGGTTGGTTGATTGTGTGGGTTTAAAAAACATACTTAGAGGCAAGAAGGCTTCCATGGTATGAAACACCCTTGTATCATGTAGAAAAGGTCATATCATATAGTTATGTTCTGTAAGGTATGTTCAAACTCTGTGCATCTATTATACTCTTTATCTCAGGAGGTGACCAACTATCCCTTGACTATATCCAGTTGCTCCCCAAAAAATTTAATTTGGCTTGTGCATTAAAAATAAAGTTTCTGATTTTGTTTCTAGCTTTAAAAATCAGAAGCACACATATAAGTATCGTGGTTTCTTAATTCTCTTGAAAAATCATATTTTCCCATGCTGGGATGGAATTGGTGGTGAGAACAGTGGATTTCAGTTCAGCTCAGTTGCTGCCTTTAGAAAGGCACGTGCTTTCCTGGTGGCAACAACTGTCTCTTCTCTTTTCTCTCCTTCTCCCTCTCCCTCCTTCCTTCACTCTCTCTCCTTCTCCCTCCTCCTAATGTCTTTCCTGAGCCCACATCTCTGATTTTATTAATTTATCTCCCTGGTCTCTATAGGCATTAGTGTTTGCCATCCCAGGTCATAAATATTACTATTATTTCATTTTTACTTTGCTCCATAAAGACAGCAGAATATGCTATGATATCAGTCCCTGTAATATTCTCTTTCGTCTGTACATTTTTAAAAGATAGTTGAAATTGTGTTAAGTGGTAAGGGGTATTCATTTTTTTTAAAGAAAACAAAATCTTGATTCACAAATTATATAAAGCATGGTTCATTTATCCAGCAGAGTATTATGAAACCATTAAAAAGAAAAATGAAGAACATGTTCAAAATATATTAAGTGACAAAAAAGTTGAAAAACATTATGCATAAAAATATGCTTTTCTGCTTATTCATAAGGAACTTTTAACAGTAGATACCTCTGGGATTGGGAATGTGGGTGATGGGGAAGTGTTAGGCTGAAAGAGTTTTGCTAACCCGTTCACCCTTCTTTCCTGTTTAGGTTTACCATCAGCATAAATTACCTTTAAAATCAAGAACAGTTTTAAGTTCCCAAAATGAATACCATTTAAAAACAATATCTTATATATATGTGTATCACTTTGTTCATATACCATTTTCAAACACATAATTTTCTAATCTGGTCTTTATAATAACCCTATGAGGTAGGCACTTAGATAATACACTATTATTTTTCAGATAACTGGAAAAAAAAAAAAGGATTCATCAATGTACATAAGGTCATAGAGCCAGGGAAATGTAAAGCCAGAATCACACCAGTCTGATAGAGCAGCCAGTGTCTAGATCACTGCTGGTCATCACAGCAAAGGACACATCTTGCATTGCCATGAAAGCCTTGGCAACTTTTACTCACAATTCATTGGCCAAAACTGGTCATGTACTTTATCCAATCACAAGAGCTCCAGTAAATTGCCATAAAGCACCCAGAATTGGAGATGGGGGTTGAGGGAGAGAATAAATGGTAAACCAAATGACTGATAGCCCCATGTCTCTAACTCCAGGTCTCTCATAATAAATCAATATAACTACATGAATCTCTGAGTGACTCATATTTAGAATAACACTTTCATTTAAAACTACCCTGTTACAAATAAGTTAAAATACTTAGAGAATGTGTGTGTGTGTGTGTGTGTATCATACTCATTTACCTTATATAACTCTATGAAAGTGTCCTGTCCAGCTTTTTTTTTTTTACTCACTTACATTTCATCAGATTATTGTAGCAAATAAGCTTTGTCCTTCAGTCAGTGAGAAGAAACACTGAAGTTGAGCATCTCAATGGCCACTTAGCCACATCAAGTACAGAATATAAACCGAAGAGAAAGCCAGACGCAGCCTGTAGATAGCTTACCACACTGCACAGTACATACTATAAACAAGTATCTCCAAACATTCACAGGCTCTTAACCTCAATCACGTATCCTTAATCAGATGTCAATTTCAGTAGCAAATTTTCTGAATAATGATGATGTAACATCCATTAGTAAATAGGAGACATCAATTACATTAAATATCATGCTTGGGCTGCCAGATAATCATGAATAAAACACACTGATGAACAATGTGCTTTTCAGCCAAGGGCAACATTGAAAGCAGTGAGTTATCAAAGAGACATACAGAAAGATGTTCTCCTTTAGGAATGGCAGAGCAGCTGTTAATCAGATGTAAGTAAGTGAAGTATAGTCGACAAAATTTTACGAATAGCAGGACCAAAAGTTGAGATTAATAAAATCGTTTTCAGAAAGGAAGCAAATGGCAAGATGAGAAAGTTATGAGATATAAGACCTGAAATTGAGTAATTTATTGTACAATCCAGGTTGGGAAAGGAGATAGGTAGACCAGCTTGGCGTGTATTATGATAATCTAGAGTGAGTGGACTGTGGCCTGGGATAACAAGAAAAAAGACCAAACCAAACAAAAAACAAACAAACCAAAAAAACTGGATGGGAGAAGCATGACATTAAGAGTCATTTCAAAGGAAGAATCCAGGATTTGGAAACAGTGGATGTGGACAGTCAGAGAGAGAAGTGCAGAGATCAATACAAAAAGGACTAATTCCCTTCCCCACACATATAAGCATGTGTGCGTGTGTGTGCACGCACAGACATAACACTTGTTTACTGGGACTCAGAATATCACAGACAGAAATAGACAATCTAAAGAGTTTTTGTTTTTTCCTGCTGGCTGGAGTAAGTCTCGAGTTTGATCTTGGTCATGTTGAACCTGAGATGGTGAAGGGCCTGGAATGGTTTTTCGGGACTGTCTTTTTTATAGAACTTGTGCTCAAAGAGAGAGCATGAGGTCAGAATTACAGCCTTAGAAGTCATCCATGGGGGAAGGTTCAGAGATAGGTTTTAAAATTACTCATAAATAGGTTGTCTCTCACTACAAATCATCTCATTTGAATTTTTTGTATTGGCATTTTTAATCTCTGTTTTATGTAGCATTATCTGACCTCATTCTGGGAGTCTGAGAAGGCCTGAAAGATTAAAACCATATGAAACAGAAGAGATAAAGGGGAAGGTGTTTAAACGTATGATTCATTTAAGTGAGCAGTTGAAGCCTTGAGAGTAAAGATAATTTCCATAAGAAAGGGCACTGAGGACAGGACACGAAATGTGCTGCTACGGGGCAACTATAGTTATTTCAGACAAAACAGACTTCAAGCCAAAAACGGCAACAAGAGACAAACATGGTCATTATATAAAAGAATCAATTCATCAATAGGATACAACAATTATAAAAAAATTGTGGTGATCATTTCACTATATACATATGTATCAAATTCAATGTTATATGTCAATAATATCTCAATAAACTTGGGGGGGAGAGATAAAAATTTTTTAAATATGTGCTGCTACACACACATTTGGATGAGGAGGGGCAGAGCTAATGAAAGAAGAGACGCCACAGAACAGACAGGAGCACAGAACTCTCAGAAATTTTGCTCTCCTGTGCTGAGGGCCATTTTTCATGTTTTAGAATATTTTTCCAAAAAGCACTTCAAGATAATGAAGTTCCTTCAGTTCTAACAAGATCATTTTTCGCAGCTATTTTGGTAGACACTCCAAAATTGTGCTGTGTTATCAGCAAGAAAAAAAAAAAAACAAAACAAAACACTGGTCTGGAGAGAAATCAACCAGGTGAACATCAGAATGAACCAACTGGTTTGAAGCAGTTTTGTAAAAAACAAATCTGTGGGTCATGGTGATCTTTCTGTGCTTGGATAGAGCCGCATATTCTGTATGTATGAACACCTGCACATATGTGATTTCTGAAAGTATCAATCAGAGCATGATTGGGGAATGTATTTAAGAAGCAAACCAAGGAAGAAAGCCAGGTGTCACAATAGTTTCGTCTGACATGCTGGGCCTAATGTGTTCTGAGCAGCACGTAGAAATGCCTGTAAACACCCTTTGTGCCGTAGGTATCCAGTATGTGCCAGCAGACCCTTCACTTCTCATTTTCTACGAAGGCCTCTAGCATGGATGACACTTGCCACTGTCACAGCTGAGGGAACTTAAGGGGAGAAAAGGACAGACAAGGTCAGGGCGCTCTTACAGAGGTGGGAAGGTGCCCTGTTTTATGGGGTGCTTGGGATTCCCAGGCTGAGACCCTAACCTCAGACTTTGTTAGAAGAACATTAAAAATTGAACGGAGTGGAGATGTGTACTCTAAGGTCTTCAGTCACCTGCTAGCATGCACCCAGGGCACGGTGAAGGCCATGATAAACTTGTTACTGATAGAACTTCCTCAGTTGTTGGAAACTTTAAATAACCCCTGTGTTTTTCTCTGTTCTATGTCGGCTTAAATATTATTAGGTTCTCTTAGAAACGGGTGCACTGAGGGATTCTTTGTGTGTTCAAAGATTGTGATGGAGGAGTTTAAAAGCTTCAAGTCAGTTACTGTGGACTGTTTTGAGCCATAAATGACTCTGTTTTGTAGAAAATTCTTACATTGCTTCATGGTTCAGATGCTGCATTTTAACATTGATTTATTTTTAGATGAAACTTAAAATATGCATAAATATTATTGACTATGCCTATGGATAAACAATTGCATGGGATGTTACACCCGTTAGAGTCCCAACAGGAAACAGATGGCACTTTCAAATTGAGTCATTTGAAAGCGGTTGGTAGAGAGACAATTTACGAAGGTGTGGGAAGGGTTTAGCAGGAACTGGGGCTAGTGCCATCCCCGCGGGCTAGGAGGCATGTCACTGTCACTATCCACAAGCCAGAAAGCACAAAGAGAAGGAGCAGTTACCAGATGTGGGGACAGAAACAAAAAATAACACCTCACCTTTACTCTCCTCCCTTTCTCAGACTTCCCGGTGGTGCTACCCAACAGCCAAACCCAATAGGAAGGAGGAAGGAAGGGAAGCCCATTGAGACGGTCCACAGAGATCATCTCCATGGGAAGAGAGAACAGGAAGGAGGTGAAGTGTGGCTTCGGGGGCAAATGGAGGACACCTAGCAGAGATGTCCTCACTGACTCAGGACAAGTGCCTGTTAGCACAGAAAACAGGGATAATCTTGATTATGGGATTGTGAATTTCAAAAGCATACAGTCCTGGGGCACTAAGGCTTTGAGCAGAGTCAAAATGCCTTAGCCAGAATCAGGCATACAGACAAAGTGTTCCAGAGAAGCAGAGTGGAGGAAACAGAGCTCCCCTCCACCATCCCCGTACCACAGAACTTTTTTTGGCTGGTGGAAAAACCAGAAAAAAGAGGTGTTAAGTGAAGGAAGATTTATAGACCCAGGAGTAGAGAGGCCTGAACCAGTCTTGCAAAAGGAGCTACTCAGGAAGAGACAAGCCCCTGAAAGGAATGTGAGTGTGCAGCCTTGAGACAAGGCGAGAAAACTCAAGTGGATGGAGGGGCCTGAGTGCAATATACCAGGGAGGGTATATTGCAGAGCTGGAGAGCCCATGTCCTGTCCAATGAGGGACAGCACCAGCCAGCTGCACGGGGAGATGCGTGCAAGAATGCAGACACTGAGTCAATGCATTTCTAAGTTTTCAAGAGACACCAGAAAGCTAGATTAACCAAGTCAAACTTCCAGATTCTTAAAACTTTGTGGGCTCAATAAAACATGTCTGTGGGCCAAACTCAGTCCACACGCTGATCCTGGGCAGATGGAGTCCTAGAGGCTGGCTGGGCCCTAAACAAGGCAACAAAGCAGCAGAGAGATTTGCTAGACCTGAGGGGCCGTGCAAAATGGAATGAGAAATACAAGGTTGACTTAGGACCAAAGAACAGGCCAGTCCTCCCTCTACCCATCCCCTGGCTCAACACCAGCTTCCAGGAATGTGATAGAACCCAGGAACGGGAAAAGAAATGCCCAGACAATTGAGTTTAAATTATTGTGCCATGTCCACAGAATCAGAACCCTAAAAGAAATGGTACTCTGGAAAAATAAAGCAGTCACCACTCATCTCTATTTCCTAAGTCCCTTCGGAAGGTTCTGGTTTTAAATTGTCAAGGCATAATCTGGGCTTCCGGTCAACCAGTTGTACCGTTCTGTTGGAGGGATGTAAGCAGAGTTGATCGCTAGGACCTCCTGCTTCTCTTCTATATAACTATTGCCTTGCTGAGCTTCTACTGATGGGATTTCAGGTGCTGAGACAGGGATCTTCCTGGTTCATCCACAATCCTGTGGCAGAGGTTTGTGGGTGAAAGATGACTACACTAGATGATTCAGACTCTGGCTCCGGAGGGGCCATGATTCACTGTGGGGCCTAGAATGAGATGCTTCTTCCCTGCTTGGCCCCAGTACTCTCTGGTCATAAAATGTCAGGGTCAGAGGTCAGGCCCTAGCTGAACACTAAGGTCCCATTCCGTTGTCGGATGATGCTATAGATGGTCAGGTGGGGGCATATTGGAAATGAATGAGCAGTCCATCAATGAGAAAATACTATTATTTTTGTATAACTGATTCTTTCAAACAAATTCAGTTTTACTTTTTACAGAATGAGGTTATCCATTTTCCTGCTTTTGTTGGGTACTTTAGAAACTGTTGGAATTTATACATTTCTTCTGCATGTTCCTTCTTTTTCAACAGTCAGCAAATTCTCTGGAAGATAGGTTATGAAAATAACCTACTTTCACTTTCTATTTGTCATGGAGTAATTTATACCCCAAGGAAGCAGAACACGTCCTTATTTTTTTTATTTTTCTTTCACCAGTGGAGACTAAGACCAGGAACCATGTGTTTATTACTCATGATTTGGGTCTCCAAACTTTTCTGAACTCCTCCCACTAGCCCTCTTATCCCTGAATTGCTTCAAGCTCTCCAGCATCTTGGAATCCTGATAAGCATGCGTGATATGGCTCCGTACCACATGTTTTTCTATCTTTTAAGGTCTGTTTCAGTCTATGGAACTAAAAGATCTCCATGTAAAATTATAACATTGTGTGGTATTTAACAATGAAATGTAACATTTTGATATTAAAACTCAAAGAAGCAGTGATAAGGAAATTAAGTACTCAATGGCAAGAAGGGTACAAATCTAAAAAAGAAAAAAGAAAACGAAAATCGTGCAAAATGTAGAAGTGTTATACTTTAAAAAAAATCTAAACGTAGGTGTTTGTCTGACGTTGGAAATGCAGCCAAAAGTGGGCACTGGGAATTCTGCTCAATATTAAGCAGATGATAATATTATTGAGGAAATTATTCTGGCCAAGAGATGCTCTCCAATCACTGGGAACTGTGTTATTAACAAAAATTTGTTCATGTCCTTTCGGGCTCTAGCATAACAGAATTAAAAAAAGCTCCCATTTCTTGGCTTTTTCTTCCTCAAATGGAGATCACCAACTCTCAGATTCCAATTTTTAAAACCACACAATTCACTGAAGTGAATCAACACCAAAGCTCAAATATAAAAAATAATAGTGTCAAGAATGCATATGACAAGCCATACCAGTAAATTCGATGAACTGCAAAATTTTCCACCAAAGAATGAATTCCAAAAGAGTAAAAACTGAAACATTTCATCTACTTCAATCAATCATTAACATTCTTGGCAGACTTGGTCTTTACTCAAGGAGCTGAGTAACAGCCATAAACACACAGTTCACCTCAAGACCTGAACTTCAGAAGTGGATGACAGAGTTAAAAGCCAAGACTCCAGTGTTACTTAAGTACATTACAAATATTAAAAATTGCCACAATGAACAGTTCAGCCCAAAAAACACTGAACATAGCTAAGAGGTTGCTCAGCAAGAAAGAAGATAAAACACCTGCTGGTCAATGCTCTTATGGGGTCAGGGAAACACTATTTTAAACCCATAGAGGAAAATTATACATGGGGCGTTGCCACCCTGAAAAGGTCGAGGAAGCAGCAACCTATGGTGGGGGATGTAACTTGAGATAAGGGCCCCCTATAGACACACCTTTACCTTTGTCCTAACTGGTCACTTGAATACCCCACTTCAGTGCAAACCCACCAGCAGAAATACAGTCCTTCAAAATCCCTGGCTAAAGGCTACAACATTGGGATACTGGGTGGGGAATGATGACAGGGTAACAGATTAAACCATTGCCACTATGATATAAGCTATTGTCACTATGATGTAAGCAAAGTTGGGGGAGTAGAGGGAAGAAATGGACCTGGCCAAATGTACTGTTGTGGAGAGCTGCATCAGGGCACTCGTAAACAATGAGAGAACCACCCCTTGGCATGGTTCCCAGCAAACAGAGTCGCCCCCCCACCAATATACGAACAATGCTTCACATCCAAGAAGACCCCTATATAAACATTAGGATAATAAATGCCACTGAATAGTATTAGCAAAGACTCTGAGGCATCTAACTCTCCAAAACCTTCGAGGACATCCGGAACTTTACAACAACTGGATGCAGATAATGTCATTCTTATACTGAAACAAAAATTACTGCTAGATTTGGAAAAAAAGGTGACCATAGAAGTATGCCTGATACAGGGTGCCAGATGGAAATATTCATTGTCTCCAGTTAATTCCTCATTCTGTGCTGTCCTCTCTCTTACCCTGAGCAAGCCCTAGGGTGGCTTTCTGCTCAGTCGTCTGGCACGTTCTTCTCCCCGACTCTCCTCTCCTTCCTCTGATCTCTGGCAGTGTGGTTTGTCAGGTGGCCTGCCTTGACTAGGTCCTCAAGTATTTGTTGACCTAATTAATTAATTAAGACTTGGGTCTCTTTGCCTGCATGTTTGTGTGATCGAATCCCACACACAGGTGGTCATGAATGGAGCTCTACTCCACATCATCATGTTTCCTGGCCATTGCCAAACCTGATTCACTCACACAAGAAAGTATCGGTACATCTCTTGTCTTCCTCAACCCAAGCTGCATCAAAAGGTGTCTTCAGAGCAGCCAACCAGGGACCATCACCTGGTCTCCAGATTGGCCAAGCCTGAGCTTGTCCTTTTGAGCTATGTGTTGGTTCCACTACATTGAACACAGATCGTAAATAACAAATGAAACATATTCTGGAACTGCTGGGGTTTGCTCTTCACTTCAGGCACAGTAGAGTCACAGACATGGACAAGTGGTCTCTGGCCATTCACACTCATGGAGCTCCTAATAGGCTTATCCTATATTTTACAATTTCCTTGGCCACAATTAATAACAGAGATCAGAAATAGAATGCAAGAGAAATGCACCGTTAGTCTCAAAGAACTTTTGGAAAGAATTCCTTGATGAATAAGTTGGAAGCTATCCCTAGGTTGTAAATGAAACCTCATTTACAACCAGAAGATTCATTTATGGTTTTATAAATAAGATTTTGCTACATATTCTTTTCTTGAAATGGTTGGAAAGATATGTCAATCATACTCATAACCTAGTTTGAGGTGAAAATTATCCAGAGATATAAATGTGGTTTGAAGTCTTAATATTTCTATTTCCAATCTCACCAAAGAATCAGTAAATGATTGGCGGGGGTGGGGGGTGGTGTGTGTGTGCAACATAAGATTATCTCTTTTGTCTTTATGTTACCAGCTAGGTGACAAATATTCTAAGCACTTTACATGCATTATCGCATTTACTACTCTTGATAACCTTGTGCTATAGGGATTACCACTCCCATTTTATGGATGAGTAAACTAATTAACAGATGATCAGATGATTAATACACGGTAAGGTCAAAATTTGCAGCCTAGGTTGTCATCAAGTATAGCTCCAAAAAAAAGTTAAAATTAAAACAGTTAAAAATAAAGGCATAGGGTATTATCAAGGAAGGAGAAAGTGACCAAAAGAGGAAAACCCCTTCCTTTATTGTCTTCTCCTTTAGATTCTGTCCCCAACACACTGAACAAAAAACACACCAAAAAAATTCACATATGACAGTCGTGGCCTAAGTATCATCCTAAAGAGTTGAACTACAAAAATAATCATGTGATGTCAATTTTTGCTGACAAACTGATACCAGTTCTACTTGTTTAAATGACAATATTCAGCGGTAGCAAGAACAAGAAAATGGGCTTCTTGAATTCTGCTGATATGAGTGTGACTGCATATCAAAAGACATAAAATTTTATTGAAACATTAAGCCAGCAATTCTACTTCAAGACATTGCCTTAATTAAACAATTAGGCGTATACAACAAAATCTGGCTCCCATGATCGGTCTCCACAGCACTAGGTATATGAGTGGGAGGACCGGCTTAAATGGCCAACAGTGAATTGAAGCAGTTTCACAGCAGAGCTTTCTTTGCAACTGCTAAATACATCACAAACAGATTTTGTTAACATCAAAAGGTATTACTAATTTCCGTTGGGTGAAAAAAGCAGGTTATAAAATATCATGTTTCCATTAACTATGTGCCTGTGGATGTGCGTATTCATTTTTTTTTAAACCTCAAAATATACACAGACAAACAAAACAAATGCTGTAACTTGCTGATTCTGACCAAAAAACGTTTCACAATTTAACATCCATTTGAGAATACGTTTATGTCTTGCTAATGTCACCTCCAAATTTGGTATTTTATCATTTAAGTCACCCCAACTGTATCCAGGGTAGGTTATGTCCCTCTTCGGAGCCCTACATAAGCTGAGGGGGCCAAGGGAGAAAAGCAGAGCTGTGTGGGTGGATTCCTGAAGTGTTCCAGAAAGCGATCCTGCTGATTTGGCCGTCTACACCTCCAGGAACCCAGCACGGAGAACGAGGCACCTCGCCTTGTAATACCCCGGGAGCCCCATTACTAAAGATGCTACCACTCACACCCTTACAGAGCATGTGCATTGTGAGGTCTTACGGAAAGTATATAAAATTACAACCATCACATTTGGTAGCAGAGCTCTATTGCTTCTGCAAAGTGTAATAATGCCTTCTTAATTCCCTAGGCTGGCAAGGCTCATGCAGCATCATTTATTTAAGGATATCTACATTTTCAAACACTGTTGGGTGAAAACCAGCTCCATCAATCACTGTGACAGGCTCCTTTCCTCTTGAGTTTATCTTCCTGTACATTTTGTGCCAGATTTAGTTTGCGAACTTCCAAACAGTGGAAACATGAGTCTTGTTTAATCTTCACAAATATAAAATGATGTTGTTAGACTATCATTTGCCATTTGAACCCTCATTCATTAATGAAATGTTGGTTAAACAACAGCCTATTCACCTTTTAACTGCAATACTCCCTTGCATCTGTTGAACCCTTAATGGATGACCCATTTAAAAACACGGGGGAGATTTTATTCGTATTGCAATTTATGTGAAATGTGTCCCTATAGAGGATCCTTTCTCCTAATGCGGACAAGTTTGTTTATTTTAATTTCCATTAGTGTCTGGGAAGACAAAAATGATGAATGATGATCTTGAGCTACAGATTTCGCAAGTCAGAGGGTTACAGTGGATGTGTTTTGCTTATCTCAAGTTATTTTATCAGAAGCACAAACCACCGCCATCCCCATTACACGTGAAGACCACCTCATCTCAGCTTATGTACTGGAACCAATTTCCAAGGTCGCCTCAAGTGTATGAAGAGAAAGAGCAAATAACGGCACCACAGGTGGATAAAACGAACAAAGAATATGCTAGGAAAGTGGCATGAGGAAGAAGAGTTGGCAGGACCGTGGACTCTGCAAAATTACACTTTTTCCCAGTGTTCTTTTCTCTCCACACGATGTGACCTGGTCCAACTGAAGGGAAGAGAATGAGAAAGTGCAGAGCGGCTGAAAGCTCATCAGGGGAACAGAGAGCAAGAGATGAGTTTTCATTCCCTATCCTTGGCATGAGGGAAAACCTGTTTTTGTGTAAAGGCATAATTTTTTAGTGTGGCAAAATATACATAATATAAATTGTATCATTTTAACCATTTTTAACTGTTCAATTCAGTGGCATTCAATACATTCGCATCCTTGTACAACAACCATCACCACTATCTATTTCCAGAACATTTTCATCATCCCAAATGGAAACTCTGTAGCCACTAACCAATAACTTCCCACCCCTCTCTTCCCTCAGCCCCTGGTAACCTCTATTCTACTTTCTGTCTCTTTGAATTTGCTTTTCCAGGTACCTCATATACGAGGAATCATACAGTATTTGTCCTTTTGTGTCTGACATTTCGTTTAGCATAATATTTTCAAGGTTCATCCATGTTTCACACATATCAGAATTTCATTCCTATTTAAGGCTGAATATTCCATTGTATATACATGCCACACTTTGTTTATCCATTCATCTGTCGATGGACATTTGGATTGTTTCCACCTTTTGGTTATTTTGAATAATGCTGCTGTGAACATCGGTGTACAAGTATCTGTTGGAGTCCCTGCCTTTGATTCTTTGGGGAGGATATACCTGGGAGTGAAACTGATCATAAAGCAATTCTATGTTTAACTTTGTGAGGGACCACCAAACTGTTTTCTAAAGTAGCTATTGAAGGTACACCTTTAAAATGTGTACTTCCAGATGGAGAGACGACCAAAAATTGACCAGTTATCCAGCAAATGTGAGCAGCTCTGACAGTGACTCTGGATAGTTCAGGTTGACACATGGATTTGAGTCTCTCTGAGACCCCTTGGCTCCCAGCAAATCCTGGTCAGTGGGCCAATCTGCCTGCAGGCTGACTTCCATCTGCCCACATCCAGCCCCAGGACCACACTCTGAGTTCTCAGGTGTCCAGAATTCCCTGTGAAACCAGCTTTGAATCTACTTCCAGGGCCTTCCCAGATACCTACCATAGGTCTTCCCTCCAAGGGCAGCCCAACCCCTAGTGTGTATACCTCAAGGCCCCAGGAGTGGCTCTGGCCTGCCTCTTTTTTCTTTTTTCTTTGCGTATAATTGCTTTACAATGTTGTGTTACTTTCTGCTTTACAATGAAATGAATCAGCTATATGTATACATATATACCCTCCCTCTTGTACCTGGCCTGCCTTTTGATGGAGCTGTGGATGTAGCTTGGGTGCAGGGACTGGGAGGTCCTTGCACTGTGAAAAAGAGCTGGGCTCGGGAAAGAGGCGTTGAGGCTGAGCGGTGAGGGCCAGCTCTCCCCAGATACCATCCTCCAACAAGGAACTCTAAAGATCCTGAGAATTCTAAATTTAAACCAGACCTCTAGATTTTGAAGGTATCTTTGTCAAGGTAGGTGGACAGAATACAGTTTATTCAACAGCTTGTTAGGGTAATTTATAATTCTGAAATGTTTAGATAGAATATGCAGGCCTCCATGTGTATACTTGCACCGGAACCCACAAGAATGAAAATGGACCTATTTATCCTCAAAACAAAATTGAAAAAAAAATAGACATTATCATCACCCATTTTACGTCTGAGTAAATTAAGGCAAAAACAGGTTTTCTTTTCTACACAACCGAGAAGTGGCACGGCTGTGATTAAATTAGAGTCATCTGGCCCCAGATCACATGCTCTTACATGACCCCAGTGAATGAACCACAGGGGCTATATTTCGGAGTTAGGACAGAGCCCTAAGTCAAGAACACCAAAATCAAATACAACAGGGATCAGGGACTATAAAAGGGCAGAGTTAAAAGTATGGAAATTAGCATTTAAGGCAAGAAGTAGAAATACGATAAGAAAAGGAGATGAACAGGCCTATAATAAAATGGAATAAGAGGTGAAAATATTTCCTTTTCCTGTGAAATATTTTTCAACCCAATTAAAAATATAAAAATGAAAGAAAAGGTTGCTTTCTCCTGAATCTTTCTGGGCTCTTTCCACCCCGACCCTTGCTGTCTCCACATTTCTGAATCTGCCAAACAACATAAATCACTGTGCAAACCAAATCATTAGGGTTGCCAGGTGTTCAATTTTGAACCAGACAGTCTGGTATTTGAGTTTTCTACCGAGGAAACAAATAGAGAAAATATCAGTGATTTTTAATTAAGTTTTGTTATTATCATGTAAAGATGAGCTTGCGGGAGAACATTCTCGCTAGCTCTCCAGGCTGCACTTTACTCTGAGCCTGCTTTCCACTTAGATATCAGCCTATCTAGGCAGGCTGTTTCCAAACTGAGTGCTAAAGCAAGCTGATGAGCTTGGCTCTGAACTCATGTTGGCACCTTCCGCATACTGGCTGGGCTCCACGCAACTGTGCTAGATCATTTTCTTTTACCGATACCTCCAAAGCTCCTGCAGCAACTGGCAGAGTTCCCTGGGTATATTTAAAAAATAATAATAAAATAAATACGTAAATAAATACTCAGAAGGACATTGAAAATGGAGGCAAATGAGCCATGGATTAAGAGAATCCTGAGTTGAGTATGTCCATAAGTCTAATCATGCCCGTTGAAGAGGAGAAAACAGCAAAAATTGTTATTCCATCATTTACAAAGAAACACAATTATCCTTAAGTAAAATTCTGATTAGGACCCAAATAAAGATGGCTCCAGTAACATAATGTTAGATCGGTGTGGGAATCTATGATAAGAGAATAGTTAGAAATCCTTACATTTTGAGGAAATCAAAATTTCCTTATTCTGGGACTTCCCTGGTGGTGCAGTGGTTAAGAATCCGCCTGCCAACTCAGGGGACACGGGTTCAATCCCTGGTCCGGGAAGATCCCACATGCCATGGAGCAACTAAACCCATGTGCAACAACTACTGAGCCTGCACTCTAGAGCCCACGAGACACAACGACTGAGCCCGTCTGCCACAACTACTGAAGCCTGCACGCCTAGAGCCCGTGCTCTGCAACAAGAGAAGCCACCGCAATGAGAAGCCTGAGCACCGCAACGAAGAGTAGCCCCTCTTGCCGCAACTAGAGGAAGCCCGCGTGCAGCAACGAAGACCCAACGCAGCCAAAATTAATTAGTTAATTAGTTAATTAATTAATTAAAAATTCAAAAAAATTTTTTCCTTATTCTTCTATCCCTTTTTCTTCTTATTTTCTCCTCTTCCTCCTACTTGTTAAGATTCACAGTATTAAAGCCTCTCAGTTTTCTCATTTGAATGTGGGTATACAATAGTAGCCTCGATGAAAAATTTTAAGGATTAAGTGATGAATAATAATAATAACTATTATTAATAATTGTAACTATTAATAATATACTAATAACTATTAACATATTATTAGTTGTAATTATTAATAGTTATTAATATACTGTTAATAATAGTTATTATTATTATTAAAATATCTAGAATAGGGTGGATTTCAACAAACCTCTTTGGTATTAAACATAGTCCTTCTAAACATAGTTCTGTGACAAAATAGGTGGGAGATATAAATTTAATTAAAATTTATCTGCAATAAAAGTCCCCACCACTAAGGGCCTACAAGGTGCCAGGCACAGTGTAAGGCAGTTTACATGCTTCTTTAATCTTTGTGACAATTCTAGGATGTGCCAATTGTAATGAATTACACTTATGGAACATTCATATGTTAAATCAGCCCATCCTCACAATAGCCCTTAGAAGGTGGTAGTACAATTATCCCCACTTGATCCCACTTGAAAACTGTGAGAAGTGATCACACATGTGCTCCTCCAGGGGATGAACAAGGAGGGCGACTAGCTGTCCTGCACTGATTTTATGTAATGAGGAAAGGACGCCTTCGCTGGGCAGACGCACCCATGAGCCAAGAGTGGTGGCTGGATTACAACCTAGCCTTTCTTCCTGGGGGGCTCTGTGAATGATGGCCCTGAGTAAGCCTTCGCCAATTTCCCAGAGATGGAAATATCCATTGAGAACTCAATATAAGTTGTAACTGAAAATATAAGTTGAATGAACTTCTATTTCCAATTACAGTGGTTCAGAGGATTTCTTGGGATTCCAGCTCAAAGCTTTTCCTTCTAGAGCTACCTTCTTAACACTCTGTGCCACCTTCAGCAAATGACAGTATCCTAAGTCCTGAAGATACATGAGGGCACAAAAGCCAGACCTGGGCATGTAGTCAGTACACATCCTCCAGGGACCTCATAAAAGTGACCAATTAATTGCTGCTTTCTTGTCATTGTGGACAACCGAGCTGCCTTATCTTTTTTAGAAGGTATCACCAGTGTCTGCAAGAATGCTCTGAAACTGGGGCTTCCCTGGTGGCACAGTGGTTGAGAGTCTGCCTGCCAATGCAGGGAACACGGGTTCGAGCCCTGGTCTGGGAAGATCCCACATGCCGCGGAGTAACTAGGTCCGTGAGCCACAATTACTGAGTGGGCGCATCTGGAGCCTGTGCTCCGCAACAAGAGAGGCCGCGATAGTGAGAGGCCCGCGCACCGCGATGAAGAGTGGCCCCCGCTTGCCACAACTAGAGAAAGCCCTCGCACAGAAACGAAGACCCAACACAGCCATAATTAAAAAAAAAAAAAAAAAAGAATGCTCTGAAACTGTGCTGTGGATGTCTGATTTAAAGATCAAGTGTGAATGAGACTATCATATGAATACAAAACATATTCATAAAGTGTATAGAATATTCTGCTTCAAATATCCTCTCTAAAGTAAAATTCCATAAAATAAGTCCCGTCCAACTTTAATGATACAAGATAATAGTCTACCAACAATAAAAACGTCAAAAAATATTGGAAACAATGAAAAGAAAGCCTGGAAATGGAGCTTTTTTCTGCTGTTAGATCCTGAATACTTCAGACTGTGAATTGATATTTAATGTGCAGTTGCCTACATTAGTAGGAACCCTGCAATTATAGGTTGATTAGCTAAAATGTTTGTCATGTTTTTGTAACACAGAGATAAAACCAGGGTTGTATATAGCACCACATATTAATAATGGTCTCATAATTACTAAGGCTGTCCATATTCAACATAATTCTTCAGTGATAAACACCACAAAAACGCTATTGGAATAATTTAGGATGGATCATATAATGCAATAGTTATTCCTGATAACTTTGCTTGGTTTCATATAAAGTAGCAGATTTGGGGACCTTTATATTTTTTTCTTTAATTAATAGACTTTTTTGTAAAGTATAGTTGCTATACAATTATATAAGTTACAGGTGTACAATATAGTGATTCACAATTTTTAAAGGTCATACTCCATTTATAGTTATTATAAAATCTTGGCCGTACTAGACTTTATTTTTTAGAGCAGTTTTTGGGTCACAGAAAAATTGAGCAGAAAGTAAACAGAGTTCTCATACTCCCTCTTCCCACTGCATTCCCTGGCCTAGTTTCTCTTATTATTAACATCTTGTATTAGTGTAGTACATTTGTTACAATTAAAGAACCGATGTTGACATGTTACTATTAAACTAAAGTCCATAGTTTACATTAGGGTCCACTCTTTGTGTTGTATAGTTTTACGAGTTTTACCAAATGCACATATCCACCTGGGGAGTATCATACAGAATAATGTGTTGCCCTAAAACTGTCCTGTACCCCACCTATCTAACCTCTCCCCTGCCTAATCCCTGGCAAACCCTGATCTTTATTTCTCTCTCTGTAATTTTTCCTTTTCTAGAATGTCAGGCAGTTGAAATCATGCACTAGATAGCATTTTCAGAGTGGACTGTTTCACTCAGCAATATGCAATTAAGGTTCCTCCACGTCGTCTCATGAATTGGTAGCTCGTTTCTTTTATTGCTGAATAAGCTTCCATTGCATGGATATACCACAGTTTGCTTATCTATTCACCTATTGAAAGACATTGCCTCCAATTGTTAATTATGAATAAAGCTGCAATAAACATTTGTGTGTAGGTTTTGTATGGACGTGAGTTTTCAACTAATTTATGTAAATACTTAGGAATGTGACTGCAGGATTGCATGGTAATATGATGTTTAGCTTTGTAAAAAACAGCTGCAAACTGTCTTCCGAAGTGGCTGTGCAATTTTGCATTGCCCGCAGCAATGAATGAGAGTTTCTGTTGCTCCACATCCTTGCCAGCATTTGGTGTTGTCAGTGTTTCAGATTTTAGTCATTTTCATAGGTATGTAATGGTATCCCACTGTTGTTTTAATTTGTGACTCCCTAATGACATACAATGCTCAAGCATCTTTTCATATGCTTGTTTGCCATCTGCGTATCTTCTTTGGTGAAGTATCTGTTCAGATCTTTGCCCACTTTTTAATTGGGTTGTTTGTTTTCTCACTGTTGAGTTGTCAGAGTTCTTTCCATATTTTGGATAGCAGTGGATTTGTTCTAGATGCTTATCCTCTAATGGAGATATTAAGTGGGGGATGTGAGAAACTGTCAGTTGACATATATATGGGTCCAGTACTGTGCTGGTGAGTCTCACTATAGAGATAGCAGAGCCTCAAAGTCAATAGAGCCTAGAAAAAGCCAAATGTACAGGTTTATTTGGTTTGAGAGGGGAAGTAGCAATATAATGATATTTTATCCCTAGACATTTAGCTAGACTACAATTCTAAACCTTCCTTGCAGTGAGATTGGGACAATGTGACTGAATTCTGGACAAAATTCAGTCCAGGGATGGGCCACCTAGATCTGGCCTCTAAATTTCTCCTCAAAAATCTTACACTCAATCTCATCCTCTTTCTCCACATAGTTAAAAGTAAAGGATTCCAAGATGCAGCTACATGGTGGAAGGAACCTGGACACCTGACTCACTCCCAGAAGGAGGGCTGCCCCAGAGGAGCCTCCCAACCTACACAGTGCTGTGAAGTGAGCAAGAAATAAACTTTTTCTTCTGTGAAAAACTGAGATTTTGGAATTGTTTGTTATAGCAGCTAGCAATAATTACCTTGACTAATACAGAGATCAAGTGTGTGGGAAATGAGGCAATGCCAGGCTTTCCAAACTAGGTTACTCAACTACAGGGATACAGGATAAAAATGGTGCAATTTCTTTTGACTCTGATTTTATTTAACACATGGGATGCCAAAAAGAAATATGATCATAATATGGAATGATTTTGAAATTTTATATGAATTTTTCAAATGGATCTTAAAGAAATTTCAGAGTTGTAGTCACTGGGACCTAACTTCCAAACTCTCTTCTCTTTTAGAGCTCAAACTACTTATCTATACTCCTTTGCCTTATGTACCCAGATGAAATTTTGGTAAGTCCTTCCTTAAGATGACCTTTCAGGTGAGGACTTGGGGCATTCAGAGAACACAGTAGTGAATTTCTCCTAGATTCCATAAGATGTAAATATCCATATGTGATTCTAGAGCAGGGGTCAGCAAACTACAGCTTGCAGGTCAAATCTAGCTTGCCATCTGTTTCTGTATGGCCTATGAGCCATTCCTAAATGTTTTTTATCAATGAATATTTGCAATCAGGTTGATGATTAAGAAAACACTAACTTTGAACTACAATTATGTAAAATGTTACTTGTCCCCAAATAATCCCATCCTTCTCATTAGAGAATGAACTTTCTTCTTATTTTGTAATTAACATTAAAAAAAATTATATTCAATTATTACATTTTGAATTTCATCAATAAAAATTTTGTGAAAATGTGTTTTTCTCTCTTGCTATATAAATACCAATATAATGTCTTCAAGTTTGCATCTTGGCCCGCAAAACCTAAAATATTTATTCTCTGAACGTTTACAGAAAAAGTCTGCTGATCCTGTTCAAGAACATTCAAATGTCTAGAACGATCAAATTAATTTTTTTCTTCCTCTCTCTCTCTCATTTATTTCTTTTAAATAAATTTCCCTCATCTAAGTGTATCTTTACATTTTCGAAGACACAGTTAATATGATCTCGGGTACTAAGGAATGAAAAGAGTTTTAAAAAAGCCCACCCCCAGATATTAAAAAAGGAAAGCTGTCTGCTGACCAAGAAAGAGAATCTGGAAAGAGGGACAGTAAGTGGTACCATCTGAACTTTCCAGGCTTTGGTAACTAGGGAAGTCCCCATTTATTTTTGTTTACCATCTCTTTGTTTCCCATGGTGGTCAGCAGGGTGTAGTGGGAAAGGGCTTTGAAGTCAGACAAACCTGTCCCCTTGCCAGGTTTTTGACTCTGGAAAATTCCTTATCCTCTTTGCATTTCAAAGTTTGCAATTTGCTTTTTTTTTGTTTTGGTTTTTTATTTGGTAAAAGGACTTGTTTCAATGACTGAATGATATAAGGTTCTTATCACACATACTAGAAACTCATAACTTTGTGTAGTTGTAACGCCTTACATCCTAACAGACATTAAATGTTGCCTTCCTTCCATCCATGAAAGTACGTGCACATGTGTATGTGTGTGTGCCTGTCTGTTGTTCAGAGGCAGAAAGAACTGGAAAGATAGTCCCATGGTGACTCCTGACTTATAGGAGAGCAAACCCAGTGAGGGATGGATTGTAGCAGCTCAGAAAAGGAAAGGAAAGCTAGTCTGAAGCCCAGAACACTTGCAGTAATGAAGAAAGGACTCTGAAAGATAATCCAGACTGAGAAATGGCACTCCCCAGCCCTCCTTCCCTCCATTCTTTCCTTCTATCCACTCCTATTGCTACAGGAGTCAATTACTAGTTAAGCTTGTGGGCCTCATGACAACTGGAATTCGGGGGTGGGTAATGACCTAACAGAACAGAGCCCAGAAAATGAGTATTCCACAAACATTTATTTGTAAATAAAGTGCATTCTCATTCTGACAACAGTTAGTTGGTTCAAGGCAGTATCAGATTTCCAATTTTCAGGGCTATTAATAACATGTGATTTTATTTTCATGACTGCTATAATACTCTAGATATCCACAGGAAGTATTCAAGTAGAAAGATTTTTTTTTTTTTTAAGACCCAGGAAATGAACTGTCCTTGTTCTCCAGGAACAAGAGTCTATGACCTTCCTTTAATCCTTGGGAAGGTAAAGAAAAGACTTCATCTCTGAGGTTTCTACAGAAAGATCCACACCTTGGACGAGGCAGAGAATTCAATGTACTTCGAGCGGAAAAATGAAAAGACTGAGTCAAAGTTTGTTTCTGCCAAGAAGAATATGATTCCAAGGAGCTTCCATTTTCCAAACCTTATGCTTAGAGCCCTTTGTGTCTGGTTTCTGATCTTGGCTCCCTTCAACCCAATATTGGCCTATTCAAGGACACCCAAAAGGAGAGCTATATGCTCAAATAACCATCTTGCTGCTAATGCACACGGTTTCCTACAAGCATTTTATTTTACTTCCTGCCATACTCCTAACAAGAATTTTATCAATAGTGCAGAACTAGTTCAATGAGGGCTGACCTGTTTTCATGCACATCAGTTTCTGGATCTTTGTTTCAAAACCTTGAGGCTACATAGCAAAAAACAATTGTGTCATGTCCCTTTGGCAGTCTTAACCCACCCTACTTTCTTCCAAGTATTGAGGGTTAAATTTGTCACTAAATACAATGACTTTCACAATTAGAGTGTATGGAACGTAAACCAGCAAAGAGATCACAGTTTACATGCTTTTAATCATTGGGAAGAGTGTCTAATATGTGCTCTACTAAAAACAAACAAACAAAAAAGTTAGAAAATAAAAAATAGAGAAAGACAATTAACAACTAGACTTTGGGATACCAAAAAGTCTTAGTGCAGTATTAAGCAACAATAACCTCAAAAGTATAAGGTACAAACTTGTAAAAATATAATTTGAAAGTTCAATTTGATAAATTTTCTTTACATTTATATAGTTTTGTGACTCCTGAATAATGAACTCAAAATTTAAATTTTTGGCTTCAGTTCCTCTGAAGAAGCCAAATGTTGAGTGAAACAAATAAAAGAAAGAAAAAGAAAAAAATTGATATTAAAATTCAAAAACTAAATTAATATAAAAGAAGTTTGCATAATTACACATTCATATAATATATAAAGTTTGTAGTATTTATATTTCTGAAATTATTAAAGCTTAAAATTGCACAGAGATTTGTGGGACGTCCTTATTCTAAAAAGATTCAAGGAGCATCTCAACATGCCATATGGTACTATATACTGGGACTTAGAAATGAATAGGAATTGGTTTTTCTCTTAAACTGAAAAAGAATTACACAAAATTATTACAATAGAGCACAATGAGTATTGGATTTGTATAAAGTAGAATCTCATCAGAGAAGTTCTGGGGCTATGTACACTTTATATACTTTATCAAAAATATGAAATTATGCCTTACCTTAGAATTTTGGGTTGGTAAATTTGCAATGGATTATATAACAGGTATTAATATAGCTTAGATTTACATAAAATGATCCTACAGGAGCAATATGGAATGTATACTTAATTTTTACACACATACTTACTCTCATAATTGTTTAATTGGAGGATTGCCTGTTTAGAGTTTAATTATTATTTTAGACAGATAGTAAGAAAGCAGCATGCAAACCACAGGTTGACTACAAGGCCACTGCCATGATTCTAAGGGCATCCTTTCAACCTGCTATTAAATTTGAGCCCTGGTGAGCATTTACTCTGACTTCAAGTTAGTAAAAGCATCTCCAACATATAGTGCACACGATGTGTGTTTTTAATCACTGTTTATAATAGAATTCACATGGGGAAAATGTTGGCAAATATTTTATAAACTATAAAAAAATCTTGATATACGGATAAATGCTAGTGTGCTGCAATTTCCTTCTCAGCCTTATAAAAGCAAGGCTTTAAAGGCAATATTAATTTCCTGAGAATTCTTTCAGTGCTCTGCATTTGAAATGGAGTGGGAAATGCCACTTGTGATAACATTTTAATTTTAAACTTGGTAAGAGGTATGCCATTATAAAGGTAACTATTGTAAACTTTCTTTAAAAGATGCCTCACATCAGACAACCAGAAGGAAAACAAAGACTAGATGATGGTTTTAATGTCAAGCACCATCAAAAAGTAGTTGATGTTCATAAGAAAACTATGACATTCGGATTGTGCCTGCATAAAATCAAAACAATTGGTCAATTTTTGCATAGTCAAGCTGCACACTGAATGCTGTGTGGCCGAAAAGGACAGGGTTGTAGTCTGAGTTTCCACCTGTGCTCAGCTTCAGAGCTAGAGTCAGGAGGAACGTGACAGGTCGCGTCACCTGTAGGTCACTATCGTCCCTCTGCTCAGTAACTGGTTCTTCCCTTCAATCACTCATATCCACCTCTAGGAAAAAATACACACACTTGATACTTAGCTTGCGGTTGTAAGTTGCTCCCCCAGCCAAAAGGAGACTGGCATGAGGGAGCTCTATTAGGGAGGGTTCTGGGGATCTACATCTGTAGAAGGGAAGGGGTGGAAGCAAGACCTGGTAGAGACAGCTGCAGTGCAGCCTCAGGGGATGTCTCGGGAGCTCTGAAGATGGGTTGACCTTTCAGAGCTGTCCTGAGTTGAGGTGAAAAGGTCAGGTCTTTACGCCCCTACTTCAATCAGTCATTAGATATGGGCCACCCCAGGAAGGAGCCATGACTCTGGGCAAGGCGGCTCTCTTCGGCTGAGGCACTTCCAGAAGGGGGCTGACAGCTGCAGACTGTCTGCCGGCTCCCGTGCGGCAGCAGGGGAACTCGTCCTTTATTCCTAAAGGGGGTGCTCATCGCAGCACCCACCACGTGGATGAAGCAGGACCTATCGGCCCCAAACTGCCCTTTTCATCTTATCTCCAATCATTCCTCTCTAAGAATTCTCCTTTCTAACCAGCCTGTTGTGCTAACTCTCTCCCTGAACATTGCATAAATGTATGTATAAATGTATCTATAAATAGATAGATAGATACATAAATGTATCTATTTGCTTTAGTGTTTTACTTCTTCTGTGGACAGAAGACCGATTTTGGAGCGAGACTGACCTGGGATGAAATTCCTGCTCTGACTCCCTTTGGCTCAGTAAGAGCCACTGATCCACATTGTTGGATCAGAACAATTCAGCTGAAATCTCCCCAGCTCAGTTTCCTAATCTGTGAAATAAGATAGCAATATTGACACTGCTGGATTACTGGAAATACTAAGATAGTATCTATAAAGGTTGTAAAAGTTAGGTCTCTTTTGCTTGCAAGTGACAGAAAACCAATCGGAGCTGTCTTAAACCTAAAGGAATCACGTGAGTAAATGGTCCAAGAGTCAAGTCTGTCGGGATACAGATGGATTCGGAGCTCAAACTATGTCACGAGGCCTCCATTTCTCTCTGTCCCTCAGCTCCTGCCTCCCACTATGTGCAACGACTGCTGTCATATTCCGCGTGCTAGTAAGGTGGTCAGGGAGACTGGATGACTACTCTCGATTTCTTCACTCCATCCTCTAAAGGAATAATACATCTGTGCCCTTGCCTTGGTTTTGTGGTGTTTGGAGTGTACTTTCTCCTCCCTTGACTTTAGGCTTAGCGATGCAACTTGTTCTGGCTAATGACATACCGCTGGACATTATACCAGCAAAGGCTGAAAAAGTGCCTGCAAGGCTAGGCTTCCCTTCTGAGCATCTATCCTTCACCAGATTGTCATTCAGTAGCTTTTAGTCCAAGGATAATGAAACCCAGTACTAGCGGATTTGAACCTAACCTGTAATCTAGAGCGCGGAGTCCAGTCTTATATAGCCCAGCCAAGGCACAGCCAACCCACTGGCCCATGATTAAGAAGTAAATGCCTGTTGGTTTAATCTACTAGGTTTGGCTATGATTTGTTATGCAGTATTATTGTAGCCATGATATACAGACAGAGATGCCAGCACCCTCAAGCCTCCATATACTCTAGGTTTAGAATCTGGCAGGGAATAGAGCACCAACTCCTCCATTTCTCAAAACTAGGACTGTGGACTGAATCTCAAGGCCTCTTCTGGACCTGAGTTAAGTCACGTGCCTACTTCTGACCCAAACACAGTTGCAGGAAGGATGCTACGCTCCCCTTGGCCAGGCCCAGGGGATATATTCCCAGTAGGAAAGGGGGCTCCCTTCCAAGAGTAGGGTGAATGGACACCGAGAAGCCAAAAAAGCAACTCCTGCCCCCTCAGTATGATCATAAATACTTTGTTCCTCTTTTGTCTTTTCTCCAATGCTTCTCCCTCTCTGCAGTACTGGGTGTGTGCTCCTCCCAGGCCCAAGTATATGGCAGGCATGGAAACCGTGTCTGCTGGGACTCACAGGCAACAGCCTTGCCAGAGGTCATGGCCAAGGTGCAGAGGAAACCCACCCAGGAGCTTCATTCAAACTGCAATTGTGCTGCTGAGGCTGGGGCGGCTGAGCTCCCACGGCGGCTGCGGAAGGGAACAATGACCGGCTGCGGCAGCTGTGCAGACAACTGGAGACCGGGCAGTGGGGCTGGGGGAGCGGAGGCAAGGCAGGTGGTGGCTTTTATCTTCTCCACGCCTGGCAGGGCCCACTACCAACTGCTTCAATATGACAGAGCTAACTCTGCTTTCCTATTCAGAAGGGAAAAGAAAAATCAATGGGGTAAAGAGACTTCAGCACTGGCTGCATGAAATTAAAAAGGTTGGCTCCTCTCTACCAGCTCCCAATGCTATTAGAACTACTGGCTGTTCTGTGGCTTCCCAAGCACCCTATTATTTTCATGCTTGGCCCCCAAAATTCTATCAGAGGTGTTTTATTTGTTCTCGGTAATTTGCTTGAATGAGCTGTTTACTGTAGCTCGGGGCTTGGATGTTCATTTACTCACAGACACACTTTAAATTAAAACAAACAGCCGAGGTGTAGACCACTGTTCTTCAGAGAAAAGAAGTCTGGCTGATTCAACAAAAGACTTCAGTGGTCTTATCTTTTTATTATTATTATTATTATTAGTGTCAAACTTTCACTGTTCAAGACAGTTTGCCATAGTGGATGTTTTCCTTTCTAGTTCCCACCTTCCAATTAAAAATTAATGACAAAATATTTTGAAATTTAATCAAGTCATTGTGGATCTGTGGGGTTCATTTGGGTAGCAAGTAAGAAAAACCCAACTCAGAATGACAAATAATAAAAGGAATTTACTAGTCACATAACTGAAATATACAGAGGTAGGATGGGTAGGATTGCCAAAAGACCCTATTTCTACATCTCTTCTCTCTGCCTTATACTTTATCTGCTTTATGCTATTGTTGGTGTCCTTTGGGTCATCATATGACTGCCACCAGCAGGTAGCTCTATGTTTCTTCCTTCATAACCAGAGGTAGAGACCACAGCCTGGCAAGGCCATGGAAAGCCCTGAGGTTCCCTTGTTAAGAACACATGACCCAGACGCCGCCCAACAGCATGTCCAAGGGGATGGGAAGTGATGATAACACACTCAAACACATCAGGTCTTCCCCTGCCGCTGAGGATGGTCAATTCAACACAGACTACATGGCTGACGATGGTGAGAGGTGGACTTCCAAGGAGAATTCCATGTGATGTTAACACAAAGAGAGTTTCTTCTATGAAGGACTAAGTCTCAAGTACTGACTCAATGAGTAAAAATGTCTGCACCCTCCCTAAAGATTACAGCCACACCTTTCCCCAAGTGCTTTGATAAGATGGTGGCCAAGGAAAATGGCAAGAAGAAGTTGGGGAAACAGAGTCCTGTGTTCACTGCCCGACACTGTGCCTTCCAGGTATAAGCACACAATACACACAGATTGGATAATATAGGAAATTTTTATCTATTGATATGGGAAAGTTATTAAGGCTCTAAAATACTAATTAAAAAGGCATAGTCAACAATTCGTAAAAAAGATGCGTGTGCGCTCTGTCTCTCTCATTTCTTCCACCTCTTCCTCCTTCTCCCTCTCTTTATCTCTCCCTTCCTTCCTCCCATCACCTAGGAAATGCACTGCAGGACTTCACTGAATGGCAAAACCACTGACCCCAAGTGACACACTGTCTCAGATCAGAAAATGGTGTCAACTCAAAGGGGGCAGAGGAGTCAGGAGGTCTTTGAACAAGCCACACACACCACTCTGCCCACCCTCATGAGGAATTAGCTGTCACTAGCATCAAACGGCATTGCTTCTTTCTAGCTTTATACGTGGTAGCTGTGGTCCTTAGCACAGCTTAAGGATGTCACTCCAAAATAAGTACACTGAAGCCAGGTTCACTCAGTGACTTTAGAGGAAACCCATGAGAGAAAGAAATCTAAAATAGGCATTTCAACACATCATGCTGTTAGGTGAAACTTTTCTGGGAGCTCCTGATAGAAGCAAGACTTTGGCAGATACAGCAACAGATTCACTGATGCCTATTAAAAAAAAAAAAAAAAAAAGCACTGTAGGCTAATTCACTTTGTAGCGTAATTGTTATTATTATTTTATTACTTACATTTTTGTTTTCTTTGTGTTGTTAGGCTAAAAATAAAAAAGCAATGGGCATATAGAAGTAAATTAATGGATATTCCATGGACTAATAGGAATAAACGTGGTTTTAAGAAATACCCAAACAAAGAATAAATAGAAGGAATGTTCTGTCCCCCAATCTAGGGTAGACATGAGTAGACTTAATGCTAATCGCTATTTAAGTCATTTGTTGTCATCTGGTTGCATTTACCTATAACCATAAAATTAAATGACCTACCCTGTGCATTTGTTTTAGGAGCACCGATTAGTGCTGTAACAACTTGAGACTATAATTTATTTTTCAAGTAAAGAATAATGCAAAACTACTTAGGTGCTTTCTCCTGCTGTGTGCTTCTACTCCAGCAGAAGACATAAAAGTGGCTTAGCTGACGTTTTAAGTAAGGTCTTGAAATAATGTGTAACTATCTAAACGGTGGCGTGGTGCCCTACGCTCTTAGGTTGATGCTGATTTTCTAAAATAAGGTTCTACTTAAAGTAGGGAAGATGGGTAATGCTATTTATTTAGTCTTGTAAGTCTTACCAAGTTCACACTTCAAAAACATTTTTTCTTCTTCTTTTTACTTTTGCCCCTGCCATTTCTGGCTATCATTATGACATGCCCTTCGACAGTGTGGTGAATTTCTGTCGAGGAACATGTTGGTTTGGGATTTATAAATGTTTGAACTCTCCAATCTTAGAGCAAAAGCATCATGTGAGCTGTTTTTTAGAAGCTGAGGTTAAAAAAACAGAGGAAACATAATCTTGCCAATAACACTAGAACTAGACACGTTATATATATTGGGAAAAGAAGAAAGAATAAAAACACTTGCTTCTAAATTGAAATTTGGTCGGAAGTCACAAGATAAAGTTTCAGGAAACAACCCATAACTAAGCTGAAACACTTTATTCAGTGTAAAAAAAAGTAATGAGAGTGGGGAGAGATCCCTGTGGCTCAAAGGGTGGAAAAAAAAAATGTAGAAAAAAAATTTTTTTAAGTGGGAGGGAGTTTAGTTTATCTTCCATTTCAAGATGTTTAAGTTTCCTAAAATCAAGAAAAAAACTGTGACTTGATAATAATAAAAACCCAAGAGGGATATTTAGTCTCATGCTACAGTTTTGCTAAGAAGGACAAAAAGTGTTCTCTATAGAAATTCAGAGTAATTATGAATAATTCCCATAATCAGACCTCTCTCATCCGAGTCCAGAACAACAAGTGTGAGAAGGCACACACCTGGGGTGATGATGGTTTCCCTTCTCCTGTCCCATCATTAGTGTGAAAAATTGATCAGCAGGGCCAGAAAGCACCTGAGGAACTTCCGAAATCCCACAGCAATCCTTAGCAGGGTTGTATAAATCTTATATAATGTCATGATGACAGATTTTTGCAGAGAATCCTATATGTTGTAAGCTTCTTCAGGGAAGGATCAAATTAGAGGGCATAGTTTTATTAAACTTGTGATCTTGGTAGAGTGTCTGGAGACCCAAGATAAGCCTGACCTGGGCTGTCCCTAGTGGTCCAGATCAGCATCCATAATGAATGGACCAGGACACAAAGCACCTCCTCTTATGCTGGAGCTGTGCATCCAGCCCTTGCAGCAAGGATCCAGCTGCCTCATATAAGGTCATTGTTTCCTCAAAGTCCACCCTGCTGAATCCCACAGGGTCTCCTGTTTCCCTGAGTGGAGACAGCCAATTACACATAAGTGCTATGTTTTCTGGCATGGTCAGACTTTTAAGCTTTCCAACTCCTCCACCAAACAGAAAAGGCAAAATGAAGGGGAAAGAAGATCCATCCAATTGTGATGTAAAGTGCCTGAACACTTTTAAACTAAGCTATGATATAGTTACCTTAACTAGGTGACAGTGAGCACAGTTTATAAAATAAATAAATAAATAATAAACAAGCTGACTTCAGTCATTTTATCCACCCACTTTAAGTGCATTTTACTAAGTCTGAATCCCTGTGGTTCGCATGGACTTTCCCCATTATGTAAGGAGAGAAGTGGTCCTTTTTAGCACCAAAGAACCATTAGTACTTAATTGTTTCTGCCTAATTACATAGTTATCTGCAGGCACATCTGTCTCACTAGAGAAATGCCAGGTCTGTAACACACTGTTTCAAAACTTGATATGTTGAAGTCCTAATCCCCAATACCTCAGAATGTGAGCTTATTTGGAGACGGGGTCTTTACAGATGAAGTTAGAATGGGGCCATTTGGGTCAGTCCTAATCCAATATGACTGCTGTCCTTATAAAAAGGAGAAAATTAGACGCAGACAGGGACAGGCGCACAGGGAGAATGTCACGTGAAGACCAGGGATTGGAGTGAGGCATCTACAAGCCAAGGAACACCAAAGCCTGCCAGCAAACCGCCAGAAGCAAGGACCAGGCAAGAAAGGATTCCTCTACGAGAGGGAGCGCAGCCCTGCTGACATTCTGATTTCAGACGTCTGGCCTCCAGGACTCTGAGACAATCAAACTCTGCTGTTCTAAGCCATGCAGTTTGTGGGACTTTGTTACAACAGCCCTAGGAAATGAAAAACGCACTCCTAAGACACTCTCCTTTTATAAAAAGTAAAGATTAAGTCATTTAATAGCTATTGAGTAGGAATTAAACTACTTCACTGGATTCGCCTCCCCCGACACACACTTACCAAGTGGATTTTACTTCCATCATGCCTCTTTAATTTAGGGGTGGGAAAGTCTTCCATATCGAACATTTTTTTTTTTATTACTGCTGCCCACAGCCTGCTGTATAATTTTTCATACCATTTATCACCAACATTAAATTTGTTTGTTTTCTCTCTACCCCACCAGGACATAAGCTCCGTGAGGACAGGAAGTTGGTTTCTGTTTCACTCTCTGCTGGTTTCCATGTGCCTGTCACAGTGTCTGGCACATAATAGCTCAGTAAATGCTTGTTGTGTGACTGAATAAACTGATTACCATACAATGATCTGGAGATGCAGGGATCAGACCCAGTGCAGGTGAGAAGGAAGCAGGGCAGAAGTTCTCTCTTTTCTAGGGAGGGTGAGCTGGTTCCTGCCCCCAAAACAATTACTCACACTCCCCATTATGAGAGCCCAAATTTCCACAGTTCTCTCCTATTTGGATTAGAGGGAACGAGTGGGAAATGCACTGGCCTGGGCATCAGGTTTTAAGCCACAGCTTTTCTAATTGGCCATTAGAAAAAAATCTACTGACAAAAATCTATCAGGCGACAAAAACCTAATGGTTACACTGTTGAAAGGAAATGGAAAAACAGAAGAGAGTGGTAAATCAAATATGGGTTTTATAGAAGAGTTGTGATTCTTTCACTTATTAGGTATGAAGTGTTAAGCACAGCCTCACTGAGCTTTAATATCAACTTATCCCAACAATGGGGAAAAAAAATAAAGCATTAAAACCCCTCCTAAAATGTGTGACAATAATTTTGTTTGTTAATGGACAAAGTTAAAGTGGGAATCAAAAAGTGATTCACTCATAATGTATTATGATATCTAGTCTCCCTAAAGTTGAACAAGCATATAATGTATAATAAAGCAATCTGAGTAGAAAATTCTCCTAGGTTCTTTTGATTTCCCCTAATCTTCTACAGGTGTCTTACCCACACTTACTTTGACAAAATTTTTTAAAGCGACTGGTTTTATCAAAATTTTGTAGAGCTTTAGACTCTATTTTAGTAGAAACAATAACTCTCTTTTTGTTCATGTAATGTTAAATCAAAGTACTCAATTTCAATTGTCATAAACAGGTTTGAAAGCAAACTGACTCCAAATAATTGCACATTTCTATTGGTGGGAGTGAGTACCCACCCTTTCTAAAGAGTAGTCAACTAGTCCAAGAGCAACATGCAGCGATAATGGTACAGACGTTTCACACAGGGAATAAGAGGCATGCTCATTCTCTCAACTCTGTTAGAGGATGATAATTTACAAAGCTTCCACTGAACCCATCTTAGTGTTGTTTATTTGTTTTGTTTTATTTGTATGTTTTTTTATTGTTATCAATGCCATTTTATTTTTTATTTTTAAAATTTTTAATTATTTTCTTTAAATTGAAGTATCGCTGATTTACAGGGTTGTGTTAGTTTCAGGTGTACAGCAGTATTTGTGTGTTTTTAGTGAGGAAGGGAGACAACTTGTATAAAGCACTTAGTAGAGTGCCCAGAATAAAAGTAGGCACTGAGTAAATGCAACCATTGTCTTTATAGAAATAAAGAACTTAGGCTAGGGATGATGTATCAGGTCTCTGCGTTACAAAAGGTTGGGTAATTGTATGATTCCAAATTACTTATTCTAGTCAAGTCTTAAGGGGCAAAATCACACACTTTAAATCAAATATTATTCCGGGAAGGTCAACAGACTACACGATTATCAACCAAAACACTAGCTCAAATTGGTCCAACAAGGAACTAGCCAGTCACCCAGAACTGCCCTGACAGAATGGATGCTTGATGGATAGGGTTGTTTGACTGAGGCAAAGAACAAATTCTGGGTCTTTCTGGGAGCTAGGATGGTTCCATAATATAAGACCTTCAACAGAAGTCCATGAGTGAATTCTGGCCAAAGCTGGAAAAGTACCTGAAGATAGAACCACAGCACAGGGGATAAAGGAGAATAACTTCCACAACTCCATCAAAGCAAGCTATAAGCCATGTGAGTGCAGTTTTAATGCCAACAAAAATGTACTCTATGAAAACTGAAATGTATGGTATGTACGAGAGCTCTCCAACAACAAGAATATTCAGTTAAGTAGAACATACCATTCCTTGGCCATGTGAGATAAGCTGGCATTCACTGTTCTTGCATTCACCAACTCCCACTTGAACAAGTCTGTACACAAGACACTTGAATGTTCCCGTGAAACAGACACCCTGAGCTTTTGCAGGTGAATTTAATCATTACCATATTACTACAAGGATGAAAGACATGCTAAAAATTGTATTCCTTAAAGCCAACCACAGTTATAAGAAATTCCTGTCTCTTCTATATTGTCAATAACACCCGCTATACGATACTGGATACTGAAGGGTTTGCTTTTGACAGAAGCTGTTCAACAATTAATTGATTTTATGTTTGAAGGTGGCTGTTTTATTTAGCAAAGCCACCAAGAGGTCTTTGGCGCTTCCCATCTCAGTAGTTTAACCGATACTTCATGACGTCATTCATATCTAGATTTTTATCACAAATGAATACATTGTTCCTCCACCCAGAAAGACAAAATAACTTCCAAAGAGCAGTGCTTAACTTCCTCCTTTTTTCTCACAATATTATAACTTTGAAGGAAACTGCCTGAAGGGAAGTTTTAAAAATACATAGGAATCAAACACTCCTTCCTCCACGTCTACAAAATGTTGTATACCAGAGGGAATGCTTATAAGGATATTCACAGAAATGGAGCATTAGGACCTTTACTGCCTCTGTTGATGGATAAAGCATATTTAAGAGTAAATAGTTTGAATAGTAATCCTTTCAGAATTCCCAGAGCATATAGTTTCCATTTTTATCACAACCAAAGAGTTCTAGAGTTGAAGACAGTTTATTCACTTACGTGCCTTCTTTGTGGCTGCATCAGAGTCTACAGGTGGAAAAACAAGCGGCTGTCACTCTTATTTAACTTGCAGCTAAGCTAAGCTTGTCTTTAGTGGCAAAAGGAATAAAATACTATGTGGATAAATATGTGTGTGTGTGTGTAGATAAATAGCTAGCTAGCTGATAGTTTACCCATTTAGAAGAAATAACTCTGCTTACTTAGTGTAATTAAAGATATGTTTTAAAAGGGTGTTGAAACTAGTAGTTAATAAGAGATCCTCAGGCAATCTCACACTTCCACAACAGTACTTCCTTTAGAAGTCAATTGTGAGGTAATTTTACACTTGTTTTTGCTTCTCGGAATTTGGTTAAAGTAAGATGGGACATATTTATACAATAACAAAAGAGGCTAATTATTTCACAATTATTTCCTGTGGCCTTAAGAAAAATGCCAGCAAAGCCTCTATCTCTGAAATTCTACTATACAAATGGCCTCTATTGCTATTAGATTTGTTTAATGACCGATCTAATTATTTATTTCTTCTCTCAGACCAGAGGCTGCTTGACAATAGAAAACATGTTTGTTCATTTTTGGAACCTTAGGAACTCACACGGGCATGTAGAAGGTTCTCAATAAATACTATTTGTACGCATGAGTAAAGAATGAATGCACGTATTCAGTATTCAGTATTGTTTCATATCCTTTTTATATAAATGGTGTGTTCTATTTCCCCTGACTACAGTGGAAGGCTAAGGTCCACAGGTTCACACCAAAAATAGCTCTTAGAAGCATTCTGTTTGGCCCATGTGATACCAATAGAGTGTGGGTTTGTTAGTTTCTAATTGGACTGGTTTTGAAATTGGAAATTTCAATAACAAACTTCATGTTGTTATTGTTTTAAAGGGAGGCATTTAAGGTTTCTCTTGAAAAAATCAAGATTTGACAGCAGCAGTGGGCCCAAATTCCCACATGGCTATAATCAGCTGGAGCTGAGTGGAGCGTGTCTCATTGAGAAGGTTCCAGTTCAATACCACTCCCTACTGTCTCAGGACACTGAGGCAAATTCTCAGGTTCCATTTATAACGGTACTTTATTGTTTTCCTTTCATTCTGCTCAGTTAGATTATCTCCCAGGTCCCCACGGGCGTTTGAGTTTGCATCCACATTAAATCTAGCTACTTCTTCCCATCCTGTGTCTAATATCAGGCTATGTATGCACCAGAAAGGGAGTAAATATTGGTTGATAACGATATGGTCATTGATCATAACAATATGAAAACCAGCGAAAAAGGTAACATATCCTAGACACCACCATCGCTCTTCAAAAAATATATCCCACTAGAAAACAAATTTTAGATTCTTAAACTTTTGTTTCCAAATTATTGTAGTCAAACTGAAAATAAACAAAGCATGTTGCAATATACTACAAGCCAATGCCAAACTAACAAGAGTAATAGTATAATTTAAATAGTTCTTAAAATGCAGTGAAACACCTACAGTTTGATCCCGGATTTGACAATTTGACCCTAAACAGTTTAGAGGAAGCCTGGATAGAAGTTATCTCTAGCCAATAGCAAACAACAAATATGACAGAGCAGAGTGCTGTGCTATGCTTCTCTTATCCCTCAGACAGGGGCTCTTAAGAAGAAGGAGGAAATTGAAGGCCTGTGCACTCAATCCTTGAGAAACTGAGTTTTGAGTGAACTGCCCTTAGACAAAAGCACTTTTAAAGGTGATCTGGGGCTTCCCTGGTGGCGCAGTGGTTGAGAATCTGCCTGCCAATGCAGGGGACACGGGTTCGAGCCCTGGTGTGGGAAGATCCCACATGCCACGGAGCAACTGGGCCCGTGAGCCACAATTACTGAGCCTGCGCGTCTGGAGCCTGCGCTCCGCAACAAGAGAGGCCGCGATGGTGAGAGGCCCGCGCACCGCGATGAAGAGTGGTCCCCACTTGCCGCAACTAGAGAAAGCCCTCACACAGAAACGAAGACTCGACACAGTCATAAATAAATAAATAAAAAAGAACGTGAATTTCTAAAAAAAAAGGTGATCTGGTAGCTTATCAAATGAACATTTACTCACCGACAGCTGTAGTACTCCGTGTTCTGGGCCCTTCTCTTTCCCAAACACCCACTTTGGACTGCTGTTGAGACTTTTTACCTGCTTTCATTGATAATATATAGAAATACTGTTTGTTTCTATATACTGACTTCAGAAACATTGCTGAATTCATATATTAATTCTGAGTTCATATGAATATTCTTAAGTATTTTCTAAAACATAATCATGCCATTTGTGAATAATATATTTTTTAATTTTTTCCCTTCTAATCTTTATCCATTGTAGTTATTTTTCTTCCCTTATTGCACAGCTAGGACAGGTAGCAAAATGTTGAATAGAAGTGATTATAGTGGAAATTCTTGTTTCCCCATCTTTTGAGACAATCATACTTTGATCTTTATTTTGTTAACTGGTTAGTTATACAGATTCATTTGTGAATGAATAATTTCTAGGAATTAATCTAAGAATAATCCCAACTTAGTTTTAATACACTATCCTTTTTATATTTTCTGAATCCTATTTGATAATATTTTTGTTCACATAAGATATTGGCCTACAGTTTACCTTTCTTATAAACTTCTTGTCAGGTTTTGCCATCAAATTGATGCTGACCTCATAAAATAAGTTTACAGATATTCCCTTCTCCGTATTCCTTATTCTTTGAAAGATTTTATACAACAAAATAAATTTCCTACTTGAATGACTGAAAAATTTCACCAGTAAAAATATCTAGGTGTTTTCTTTGTGGGGAGGTTTTAAATTATTTAAATTTATTTTTAAAAAATTTGTGAGGGTTTAGATATTTTAAGTCAAAAGGAAATGTGAACTTTTAAAAAGATGTTCAAATATATTAGCATATAGATATTCATAATATCCTGTTTTTGTTAATTTTTTTTATAATATCAGTAATGATATCTGATACTGGTAAAATGTGCTCTCTTGCCCTCTCTTTCTGCATCAATTGTATTGAGCTTAAAATATTATTAATCTTTTAAAGAACAAGCTTTTCCCTGTTTTGAAGTTCTCTATCATGTGTTTGTTTTCTATCACATCAATTTCTTTTCTTATCTTTATTATTACCTTTCTTGTACTTTTGCTTCTTGAGCTGAATACTTATATCACTGATTTTCAGCCTTCCGTACTTCCTAATACATGCCTTTAATGCTATAAACTTCCCTCTGAGCACTTCTTTAGCTGCATCCCACAAGTTTTGATATGTAATATTTTCATTATCATTCATTTCAAAATATTTTCTAATATGCATTAAGATAGTTTAATTCCATAAATTATTTAGAGTATGCCTTAATTTCTAACCACTTAGACATTTCTAATTTAACATTTTGTTATTAATATCTAGGTTAATTCCACTGTCAGAGAATATACTCCATAAGAATTTTTTTAAGCATTACACCTGGATGAATTTAATCTTTTGAAATTGAATGAGTTTTACACATGGTTATTTTAGACTCAACACATTTTTTTTCTATTTATCTTTTATCTATATTCTTGTTCATGAAATTGTCTTAAGAACTCTAATTCCTCTTATACTTTATCAAATAATTAATCTTCTCTTATCTCTCTTCAAGTTTTATTTGTAAATATGAATCCATAGGATGGGTAAAATCCAAACAAAAATGATAGCTAATGTTTTATATTTTATTTCTCAAATTATTCTGCAACTTAACACTGATTTTCAAATGTGTTTTGTGTGTATAGTTGGCTATTAAGAGGCCATATACACAGTTTATATTGAAAAAATAAATATTATGGTGCAGTTTTTATATTCATTTAATATTTGGTTAATAATCAGATTTCTCCTTTGGAAAAAAAAAAAGGATAACTAAGTCTGAGTCATAAAGAAACAGTGCTTGGATTACTAATTAGATTCATCACCTAGAAAGACATCTGTAATAGTGGTAAAATAACTGTCAATGGCATTTTTTCATCAGGTTTAAATCTCAGGGTAGAGCCGACAGAAAATACCCATGGGCTATTTTTTGTGCGTGTGTGTTCTTCCATATCCATTTCCACTCTTCTCTGCCCTCCTTTTTGCCTGTGGAGGTTGACCCCCTACCTACTGTTTCAACTGGGACCCTTGCCATTGGACTTCTTGTTAGGTGAGTGCAACAAGAGGCCCTACAAGAACAGGTGGTGGGAAGAGAAGTCAAGAATGTTTTTCCTGCCTTAACCCACTCTTTCCTCCCTGACCATGGTTTTGACACTGGCTACATCCCTATCAGGCCCAGCTCCTATCAGGCATCCCTTCTTCTACTTGCAGAAAGTCCTAGAACCTTTCATTTGTTCTTTTATTAATTTAATTGAGTGCCAACTATGTTCAGGTAGTATGCTAAGTTCTACATAGCTAAATGTGAAGAAAAAAAGAATATTATATATATGTATGTATATATGTATGCATGTGGGTATATATTATATATGTGTATGTATACATATATATGCATGTAAGCATGTATGTATGTATTTGTATGCATATTTATCTTATTTCCTAAAACAATTTTTGGATGGCCTCTCCCTACCTATAGTGAAGACAATCATACCTGATGCCTTCTTGAAGATGCAACCAAAAAAAAAGTATCTTTTTAAATTTACATGCAATTTAACTCTGAAGTTGAAATTGTATTTTATTCACACTGAAAGCCAACTTGTTTTATTTTTAAACTTCTTAAGTGTATTCTGGATCCTTTGACAAAGCAAATAATTCTTTCAGAGAGATTAAATCCATCTTAATTCATCTGTTTTCTAAGTTAAAATGTGTGTATTCAGTTTTTCTTTCCAACTTTTAAAGTTCAACCTGTACAAATAGTATATCTTACTAAGCCTTCGCTTAAGCTGTCAGTTAAGGAAATAAGTCTGCAATTGTCTACAGACTAGAGATTTAGTTGTTGACTCACAGATGACTTTTATTGCTTCAGTTTTTTTTTTTTCTTATTAAATATCACAGCATCTATTTTCTATTATCTGGAAGCATGACAGTAAATCTGTGAAGTTTAGGCACAATATGAACATGAATGAACTTTTAGTTTATAATTGTATTATCTCCAACTAGATAGGTGGCAAATGTTTTTGCAGGACACAGGTTCTTTGGGTCAGTATCACATATTGTAAAGACACATGGAAAATGAGATCTTCTGTAGTGCAAACAGGACATACATTCTCATAGTTATGACTAAAAGTTTACCCTAAAAGTTTACTCAGAATGGCATACTTCTATGAAATGTGAGGTCAGTTGACCTAGATATGGTATAAAGTCCCTCCCTCATACATTTTTTTTTTTAAAGCTACCATAGCAGATAACATCTGGCTGCATGTAATCTAAATTCATCTGAAACCCCAATGTAAACAAGCTCACCAATAGCAAGGGGCAGTTAAACATTCCACTGGCTTTAGATAATTGAAACCATCTTCTAAAAAATTACCTTCAATTACCAGACTCCAGGAAAGAAGCAGACAGTTCTGGCAAAGTACCAGAAAGGGCAAAGGAGGGAAGAGTGGGAGAGGAGGGAGAGAGAGAGAACAGTCTATTTTCCAGAATACAATGGAAGATCATTAAATATTCTACTGTATTTGTAAGATAAAATGGTTAATGTCATGCCCACCCAAAAGATATTTTTAGTGGGAACACAGGATTAGAGCCTAGAAAGCTATTGTCATTTGCTTTTATTACAGATTCTTGCTTTCAAGCAGTGATATCTCTAAAACATTGCAGGCAGAAAGGCTTTTTAAATCCAATTTTTGAAAAAATTCAAAGAAAATAACCACAATTTCCCAGTTCTTCACATTTTAAAAAAATTTCTTGTAACTTGCAAGCATGCATGTGAACCATTATTTATAAATATTTAAGTATCTACATTTGGCTTTTGAAATCATAAACTAGAGTCATGCCTAAAAAGTCACAATTCTTCTGTTTTATAGCATATGTGGTATTAAGGATATCATAGCTTTCTTATGAAAGGATTATCAAATGATTTTGTCTTTTTAAAATCTTTTCCACATCTACTCTCTGGAAATGGTGGAACAAAAGAATTTGCTTAAATCCTCTTACATCTTAAAGGCTGTATGGAGTCAGGGAAAATGTATCATATTACTTCAGATTAATTACATATTGCAACAATCAACTAGTCCAGCGGTCCCCAGCCTTTTTGGCACGAGGGACCGGTTTCGTGGAAGACAATTTTTCCATGGATGGAGGTGGGGAGGGGGGATGATTCAGTCGGTAATGCAAGCGATGGGGAGCGATGGGGAGTGGCTGATGAAGCTTTACTCGCTCACCCACTGCTCAACTCCTGCTGTGTGGCCCAGGGGTTGGGGACCCCTGAACTAGTCAATCCCTATGTCAACCTACTGCATTAGTACCTTATCAATGATAATAAAGTAGTGATGGTAATTTGAACCACCTGCAAATACTACTGCTAATAGCAATACTAATAATACTAATAATAATAATGCATCTGAATTCTTGTGCTAGATAACCACGTCTGCTTACTTCTAATTGGAAATGTGCATTTTAACTAGCTTCTAGACAGATGCATTACAACATCTAAATTCTACAGATAGAGAACTGTGTTTTATTTATATTGTAAGCAAGATCATTAAACCAGTTCTGACACAATGGTATAAGTTTGCTGTAAAGAATGTTGCAGATGGGAAGTTCGTAACTTAAGAAGAGATTTCACGTCACAAAAGTGATTCTAAATCCATTTACTGGGAATAAGTGAGTGATTTTTCTCTACTGCATAGCCTCAAATAAGTTCTAGATGAAAAAAAAAAATTAATTGGCTGCCATATTTAATGCAGTTCTTACCATAATTTGTTCATGGATGTGTTAACACCTGTCTCTATCACCCCCACCTCCACAGTATGCCAAAGATCATGAATGCTTTGTACATAGGAGTACATTCAGGGTCAAAGTTCCTGACACCTAGTAGTAGGAACACAAGAAATGTCTGTAGGATGAATGGATGAATGAATGAATGATCGTTCACAGCTGTAACCATTTTGATCCAAATATTCCCGACATTTTTAGTCACTGTGTAGCTGTAGACTTGAAGCATTAATTAAGCTGGTGTAAATAGGATAACCGAGTCCAATTCCAGTCTAAGCGCCGAAAAGCCCAGACTCTGTTCCATTGTCAACTAAAACTCTTCACCTTATTTTGTCCTTACCATTTACAGGTTCATCTTCCCACAAAGAAGTCAGATCTATTTTGAAAGAGAACTTGATTTGCAATCTGCATCAAATCCCTTCTTGAAATAGGCAATGCACCATTAATAACTTAATAAATTAAACTGAAGTCTGGAAATAAGGTGACTAGGTACTTATCCTAGTCCTCTCTTTCGAGCTAAGAGACTTCAGGAGCATTATGTCTTTTTAAGCTGCAGTTTGCTTCTTTGCAAAGTACACACAATAAATCCCTAAGGTCTGTCTTTCAAGGAAGTCTGACAAAAATTAAGGCTTAAGTGTATTCAGTGCTGAGGTTGAGGACTCTCCTTACTGCAACATTGAGTTGGAGTTTACCCAAGAACTGGGATGTCTGTGCTCGATGTGTAGTCAGTTTTTTAAGAAATGATGCAAAGTTGTTGTTAATGGTATCAGTGACTCCCGGTGTAATGGACTTCTGTCCATGTACAGGCAGTGACCAAGAATCTGGCGAAATTTTTCTTTTTCACTTGATGTTTGTATTGACATATTTAAGGTTTACGAAGGATTGGGGAAGGCGGAAGGTGTCTGAAGTCATTTCCCTTCCTCAAGAGGCCACCGAGAGCAGCAGCAGGCCCAGTCACCTGTGTACATGGCAAGAAGCTCCTTTACAAAGGCCTAAGAATTTCACATGGAAACTAAATAAATACAGGAAAAAAAAGGACAGTCTTAAAGAAAGATACAGAATCCTGCCCCTTCTTAATCTCTCTTCCTGGCTTTAAAGTCTCGGCTGCTTTTATTCGTTTTCATTTTACCCAGCTTCTACTTCTATGACCACTTGGAACTTTCTTTTGAGTGCCCAATCAAGAATTCAGGGCAGGGGCTTCTCTGGTGGCACAGTGGTTAAGAATCCGCCTGCCAATGAAGAAGACACGGGTTCGAGCCCTGGTCCGGGAAGATCCCACATGCCGTGGAGAAACTAAGCCCATGCGCCACAACTACTAAGCCTGCGCTCTAGAGCCTGCAAGCCACAACTACTGAAGCCCGCATGGCTAGAGCTCACGATCCGCAACAAGAGAAGCCACCACAATGAGAAGCCCGTGCACCACAACAAAGAGTAGCCCCCGCTTGCCGCAACTAGAGAAAGCCCGTGTGCAGCAACGAAGACGCAATGCAGCCAAAAATAAATAAATAAAATAAATAAATTAAAAAAAAAAAAAAGAATTCAGGGCAGTCTCAAAAGACAGGTATGTTGCCACACCCCCTTACCCCACGCCCTCGCTGTGATCTAAGGGGGTCCCAGATCAAAGCATGTGAGTAATAGGTGGCACCCTTTCTCTATTAATATCTTTGATGGGGTCTCCCTTCAGCTGAAAGCTGCTAATTCGAGTTCTGAGTATCAAAACTACTCTACATACTAAGGTTAAGGAACAAAGTTCTCAGTTCTCTTGGCCTTTGCAGAAACAAGGTCCTTATGTGGGGTTTTCTAAGCAAAGATCCCAGATCCTGGTAGATCTTGTCTCCAAAGGTATCCAAACGAAGCAGGCTGGCAAATCTGCAACTTCTAAAATACCAACCCTTAGCTTCTTAACTCAGTCAAACTGTGTCTCTCCCTTTGGAGCACTACTCCAGCCACATCGTTTCTAAAGGTCTACATTCAACATTATCTATTATTTATTTCCCACCTACTAACTCTCAGGGTGATCACATTTCCATATCCTTTCATTGACATAGGTAAGCTGGCTCCTCTCTGAAGTTTAGGATTTATGGCTTAAAGTGAAACCCCAGGCCAACTGGTGGATTCTGTGCAAATGATCAGTGTAACTTTCTGCTTCACCCAATGTGCAGCTGTTTATCAAAACTGACCCAACCCGAGGATCATTTTAGATTACTGATTTTGCACCAGAATGGTTACAGCTGCAACCACGGCACATCAAGAGCCCCAGAGATTTTTTAAAATTATTAACTAAAATATTTTAATTAAAAATTTTAAAATTTATTTAATAATATTTTATCTTTAAATATTTATTGAATATTTTAATTATTAAATTTTAAAAATCAAATTATTAATAAGATACAAAACAACATCAAAATGAGTCTCCTTCACTTAGAATATTTCTCTGTTCTTAAAATATTACCAGGTTGATCTGCCGATTATTTCATCATATGGCATTACATATGACTCCTTCATCCATATGTAATAATGGGATTTAGGAAATAATTGGGATTGTTCCAAAAAGACTAAATTTTGTATGTCACTATATGGTGAAATACTTCTTAAAAAGCTATAACTGACACACACACACATATCCACATATATCTTGACACTACTTCGTACATACTACATATTCACAGATGCTATTGATGAATTCACCTGTGTGTGATTTTTATTTTAATATAAACTTATCTGTTTCTTCTTCTAATCTGAAGTTTTTATTAATTTCTATAAATACAGACTCCCATGTGAAAAGTACAGAATTATTTAGACTAAATAATTTAAATATTAAACAGTACTTTTAAATGTCCTCAAGAATTCTGGACAGACATGTTTTAAATAAACTTTTAAAAATAAAACTCACATATAATCCCTTGCATTTCATCAGCTTCCCACCAGGGGAAATTCTATTTGAAAATGAGTTTTGTTAGATAGTTTTCAAGCCAGAGTTGATGTTGGACTTGTGACCTTTAAAAGCTCCTGTGCAGAGAATGGTCTGTGTAAATCCCTACTGATAGACCACTCAGATATGCCAGATCTTCAGTTTTCAGTCTGCAGTGAAATAAATTATATTTTCAGAGACAAGCATGACATGAGGCATCAATGCAACTCAAAGACACAGACTCCTGCAGGAGCTTCTGAAGAAACCCTTCCTTCCTCTAAGTTTCACGAGGACAATTGGTAAGAGTCAAAATCATCCCTCTGGAGAATTTAAACCTCTCCTCTGGCAAAACTTTGGCTGCCTTGCCTGTTCCCCATAAATTCAGGGGGGCGGGTGTGCTTCATATTTGTAAAATCTAACTTTCGGAAAATATTCATCAAGATCGTCTACATTAACTTTGACCCTCCCATTTCGAAACACAGAGGACAGAGGAGCCACTCCCTGAAAACAAGCTGGGGAGGTAATTCTTCATCTCTCCCAGTTCCAGAGCTTCATTCTGAAGGTTTCCTTCTCCCTGAATTCAGACTAGCCATGAACTGATTTCTGAAACTTCTGCTTGTGAGATTTTACCTTACGTCTTAAGTCCTGACCATCAATGAACCTTATTAAGAGTGTCCTGAAGACTTACACAAAATAGGATCTCATGGAGAATCCAGCACTTATCATGCATAGAGTACATATTCAATACATATTTGGCAGGTTAGTGAAACTAGGAAATTGTATAAAAACCATGAAGTGTGTCTACAGAGTAAACTAATTTTCTGTTCTTTTATAACATATTTTACACCATCATCTGCTTCAGAAGCTGGAATACAGTCAACGGGATCTTCTCTGTTCCACACATGTTTGGAAATGCCTACAGACCCTGTAACTTATTCTTCAAAACCTCTGGGATAGTGATACAAAGAATGGCACATTGCAGATACATTTCATTTTTCCAAACAGTCTAGAAGAAGTCAGAGACAAGTCTAGTGAAAAAAAGTACGTGGACACGTGGCTTAATCACAATGACAGCAACAACGCTGTTAGAAGAGTAGGTAGCACATTTTGATGTGCTAGTTGCCAAGGACTGGATTAAGCTCTTTACCTTTTATCCTCAGAGCAGCTTTGTGAAGCAGGTTTAATCATCATCCGATTCTAGAAATGAGAGAGCTGAGGCCCTAGGAGGTTAGACAAATTGCCTCAAATCAAGTGTTAGATTTGAGACTCAAAAGTACTTGCTTTTAACAGCTAGAAATACTGCTACTCCTAGGGATGAAAAATGAGGGGGGACTGTAAAAGAAAATGAAACTAACTTTTTTTTTTCCTATGGCTTCTGAATAGGCCATAGGCAATTCCCAAACTCTTTGGAAATGGCAGTTCCAGAGAACTGAAATATTTAACTGCTTGAGGTTAAGAATACCACCTCTCGTCCTTATGCAGGAGTTCTGGGTAAATGTGTCAAGGACTCAGGTCAGCATCTATTATACCATACTATCTAAAAGCACCATAGGGTCTTTAGAAGAACTTGGTTCCAAAGCGTATTTTACATATTTGCAGGCCATGAAAAATTTCTGCCTTTGAACGAGGATTTGGTTCTGTGGTCTCCTGAGATTCTGAGGAGGTGATGGGGAGGGAAGTGAGTCTGGAACATATGGCAGAGGCAACTTTGCCAAGGCGAGCCCCGAGGTTCCCCCCCCAGCTCCTCCCCCATCCCCAAACCCCCCCCCCCCCCCCCCCCCCGTCAGAGCACCTCTAGTTTTAGCCGATTTATGTTTATGTTTTGGGGCTCAGAATAAGAATTTTTCTTCAATGTGTTTGCTGTTTTTAAAGGTTTCTCAGAGCCTTTTCATAAACACCTAAGGTAAAGAATCGTTTGTGAGTTCTTTTATTTACCTAAACTTTAGCCTCTTTGGCTAACTTGATTGAAGAGCTCCAGCACTTAGAAAGGAATCTAAGTTATTTGGCTAACATGTGATTTGGATGTTTTGGAAAGATAAAGTCTATAATTAAGAGATTGCCTAACAATGGATCCGCGGGAACTGAAGGTCATTTCCCATAAAAATGTGCAGCCACGGGGAACCCCAGGTGAGCTATATTGCACTCAACCCTTGTCCCACACTTGGTCATTCATTAACTTTAATTAGGGCCATAAAGAGATGCCTAAGGAAAACGGAAATTCTCATTTGAAGATAACATTGTAGTCACTCCCTTATTCCTTCCTGAACTGAAGACGGAGAAAGAGAATTTTCGCTTGACCTTTGTTTAAACAAGCAACCAGGAGAGAGCAGCCATTCAGACTGGGCCAGCTGCCATGTCTTCAATGGCCTAGGAATAGCCCAGCAGCTGTCTCTATGCCAAATATGAAGTCTGTCTCCATCGAGGACAACTTCCTTGTCGAGATAAAATCCAAAGGTTATTTTCAACCTTCAGACAAAAATCAAAGGCCATAAGGAATGATCACTCCCACATGCTTTACTACAAGGTTTTTAATACTTGGCATTTCTTAGATTAGAAAGGATCATAATCATTTATCAGCCAGAAAAAGCTAAAATTTCCAACTACACTCATTAGATCACCAGAGAGCTATTCCATCAACGGAAAGCACTTGTTAATCCATCTTGCCAACAAGTGAGCCTCGACACGTTTCTTTTGGAAGGTGAGCCTTCTCTGAGTGGCCCTGCTAAGCAGTCCCCTCTGTTGTGACCTGAAAGGCTTGTCAAGTGCATGCAGAGCTTCCTATACACACCTCACTGATCGAGACAAAGGGAGGCAGATGGACAGAGGAGACAAATGATCACCCACTGGAAACAACAGAGAGTTATGAGTCAGGGTGAACTTCCTTCCTCTACATGCCAGTATTGAGAACATCTGTAGGGAATTCCAAAGAGCATCACAGAGAAAAATGTAGTTCAAGAGGCAAAGTTCAGGACCAGTGTTTGCTTTGGCATCCTGAGGTGAAAATGTTACTGAATTATCTAAGTCGGGAGCTCAAAATGCAATTGAGTGAGGGGTCACGTGTCAGCTGAAGCCGGATGATGCGTGACTGTCTTTGGAGACATTTAAAATGATGATAGTGTGAGTTCCTAAGAAAGCTCTCCCGGGTCTGGAATATCTTTGATTCTTTCCACCCTTTTCAAGAGTGCAGTGATTCACAATATTTTTCCATAGTTACCTCAGAATGGCCATGTTAGATAAGTTAAAATGTCCCATTTTAAAGATGACTTGCTAACTCCCAGAGACAATGAAAAAGATAGCAGAATCCTGAACTGACATTTCTTTTTTACTCTTATCTGGCCTTTGGTATTGACACAATCTGATCATTAAACCAAAAGGCTTGGAGGGGAGGAGTGGACCATGGTGAGTGGGCTACAAACAAAGAAAATGATTTTGCTCCTTCACTATATTCATAATTCTCAGATTGGATGCCCCCAAACCCCGTCTCTAACTCAGTGTCCATACATTTCTTACTTCAGGGCTTCTTACTCAGTTTTTGGACTCATTCTCAAATTGCAGCTATTTGTCTCCACTGCAAAATTTCCTTCCCTCTTCCCTACAGTTTTTAGACACATCAGACCTGTACTAATTACTTATTATTTATTATACTCCACCTGAACAACTTCCCCACCATGGCCATCTAGCAGTTTCTTTCATCTTGATGTCATGTAACCTGTCCTTTTTCTCATTAAACTAAAGTAGCAGCTGATTACAAGTCACTAAAAAAGGAAAAAAAATAAAGTGAAAGGAGAACTTCCAAGGCACAGAAGTAACTAAGCAAATCTTTATTACTGGAGATGTTCTTAGCTTTGCCTAACAGCCAAAGGGAAGTAAAATCTGAGATGCAGTAAACAAACAAACAAACAAAAAATAAACCAAACAAACAAAAAAACCTAGACCCTTTTACTACTAATTATTATACTATTATTTTTTGCTCAAGGCCATCCTGGGGCCTATCTTAAAAGAACAATTGTACTCTCCTACCCTCCAAACTCTGGTGTTAACAATACAAGTGAAATTGGATTAAAATTACCCTCTAAAGCAGCTCTAAAACTCAAAGGGGTGGGGTCATCAAAAGCAAGTTCCCTAAGAGGGAAGAAAACAAACCAATCACACAGCCTTTAAGAGGAGAGCTCTATTGTACTTGGATAGATATTTGAGTTTCCAGCCCTTTTAAGCAGCAGCTGACTTTTGCCCAGGCTCTATCTTTAATAGCTGGAGGATATCCCCCTGAATGGAGGCTGGGACCGTGGACTATGCCTTAGCGACCAGGCCGGCTTCCACAAGTCAGAAGCACTGGTTCATTCCAGTGACTTACATGAACCCTACATTTCAAAAGTCTCATCATTCCAAGAAGGGTTGCATTGCTGTCACCACAATATCTCTACTATCTACCATTATTTGAGGACCGTTTTTTTTGTTTGAAACACACATACATATATACACATGTACACATACATACATATACATATGATTAGAATTATAGTAAGGCTTCTCCAAAGGAGTGATATTTGGACAAAGATGAAGAAAAAGCAGACATTACCTAGGCTGAGGGAGAGGACAAAAGGATGAGCATTCATGTTTCCAGGGATGTGGCTGGGGCAGGAGGTGAAGGAAGAGGCTGGAGACCTAGGCTGGCTCACCTCAGAGCAGGACCTGGCAGAACAAGGTGGGGACCCTTGCCTTTTCTCTAAGAGCCATGAAAAATGGGAAGCTGCCCTAAATGTTGAAGTTAGGTGGGAGTCACAAACACACATGCACTTCTCTGGCTACACCCTGCAGGAGAGGGAAGAGGAGACCAAGGGGCTGAGAACATTTGCTAGGAGGCCTCTGCCCTAGCCTGGAACAATGGAGACAAAGTGAAACAGACAAAGGGCAGGGATTAGAAGGTAGAATACACATGACTCACTGAAGGCTTGATTGTCCTGGGTGAGTAAGAGAGAGAACAAGGAAGACATTTGGATTCCCAGCCAGGCTCTATGCTTTAACTCAGTGCTTTATGTACACTATCACAGTCAGTAAAAACAGCAACCACATCCTGAGTTATCTACTGAGGTAGCGTAGTGTAGTGTCACAAATATGGTCCCTAGAGGAAAAGACCATGAGAACTTGAATCCTGGTCCTAATGCTTAGCGGTTATTTAACCTTGGCCAATTATGTAAGCTCTCTTTGCCTCTGTTTCTTCATTTATAAAATGAAAATAATGATTGCACCCACCTAATAGGGTTGCTGGGAGGATTAAATAAGGTGATATATATAAAGTGCTTAGAAAGGCACCTGGCATATGGTAAGCACTCAATAAATGTTATTACCATGTGCCAGGAGTCAACTTGCACATTAGATGTGTTACCTCATCCACACAATAGGCCTGAAAAGAAGGTATTATTATTCCCATATTACAGATGGGGAAGTGAGGCTCCGAGGGTTTTGAGAACATATCAACACCACTGAGTTAATTTAGAGACAAAGGCAAAACTGAACACTGTTTTGTCTAGTTCCAAAGTTCATATTTTTCTGCTTTAACAGAATGAGTAGCTTCACTTTGAAGGATATCCAGCATGAGAACAAAAGATAAAAATGACTACTTAAGCTTCTTCATTAAGCAAAAGGACTCACGGAACTAGCTGCCCTCCCAGATTGGCATTTGTGAAAAAAACTCCTGATCAAACATTGACATTTATGTCAAAATACAATTCACATAACTTATCAAAAAGCCATTTCTTTTTCCATGAAGCTCAAAGCATTGGGAGGTAGCCTTCTTTGAATAAACAATTGAAACTGTGTCTTTTAAAAAAATCTGTTAACAAGACATTATTGTTCATTTTCAGAGAATATTTCTTTCCTCTTACTATCGACCAATAGTAATACTGTAATGATTTTTTTGTTGGTTCTTTTATGCCAACTTATATTTCAACACACAGTTAAAGTATATAGCTCACTGGAATCCAGTATTTGCCCAAATGCACACTCTAGTCTAGACCGATCCCTAAAGAATAGTTAGAAATAAAATTTTTACAAAGTTTCCTGTAATCCTGTGTTCATTTAAATAAAATAATAGCAATGCCATCCTTTGCAATCCAGAGGCAACTTGGGAAGTTTTTTATGCAACCATGGAGAGAAAAGAAATTGTTGGCAGAGCTGCATACTTGTTCTCTTCTCATTTATTCTCAAAGGTTAACCAGATGTTTAAACCATCATAGAACCTTGGTGTTGGGTTTGGAGGTGAAATGTACCCTGGGGATCATCGTGTTTCCTTCCTCCTTTTATGGGGAAAAATTTAAAGTCGAGAGACTTTAAATGACCTTTTCAAGGTCACACAGCTAGATGGTGGCTAATGACCAACAATTATACGCTAAGCCCAGTGACTGATAATGGCAAAGTGGGAAAGCTAGCAAGGTTAAAAGATTTAATTACACTGGCCATTGCCTGTAGAAGTAATGGTTTGTGACTCCTTAGTGGTTTCTGATAACACTGTAAATATCCGGTGAATTAGCCAACTTAAGAAAAAAAGAGTCTACTTCTGTGATGGGGACCCTTGAGGCCACTTCAATAGAAATTTCAAAATACTTATCTCGTAATGCAGAATAATTTAGCACTGAATGGATAGATATTACACATGTTTTCCTCTCGCTTTCGTTTCTGAGGGACATGGAAAAATCTCAACAGAATCAAGTATGCTGGCATGTAAACCCCCTCCCTTAAACAATTGTTCTTAGGTTCTTCTCTACAGTGATGGCAGCTGGAGGAAAAAAATCAAGTCCATGGGTGCTAGGTACAGCTCATTTGTTTTTGTTGATTTCATCAGCACATGGAATCCCAGCTCCATGTCAGTTTACCTCCTGTTTTAAGGAAGAACTTGAGACTTAAATATGAACACAGGGAGGGATGGGCTTTGGAGGCTTGTTCCATTTAAAAGAAAGCAATTCCCAGTGGTGTTTTCTTCCTCAAATATTATTACACTGGTGCTATTATAAAACAAATTCAACAGAATACATAGTTAGCTATTAGCCATACTCCAAACCACACGATTTGTCATTTTCTTGTGTTTTCTTACTTTCTGCCTAGATTAGACCTTCCAGTTTTGCTCTTATAATGATTTCTTCTCTTCCTCCTTTTTACTCCTGCTATGATCATCAGCGCTGTTCTTAACACATTGTTGTTTACCACGTGCTAGGAACAGGCAAGCACTGTTACACCCATCATCTCCTTTGATTTTCACAATATCCAATAAGATGGGTATGATAGCACCAATTTCCAGCTGAGGAAACTGAGGTACAGAGGATATGGGATTTGCCCAAGGTTACATCCAGGGTAACCAACGGCTCCAGTTTACCCAGTTTGGCCTTCAGATTACCCCAGACACTCATTGTGTATGTGTGTGTGTGTGCTGTGTGTTGGAGTTTTTTTTGTTTTTTTCTTTAATTTCAAAACTCTTTCTTTTACATATTACCTAACAACATGCACCTACAAAGATCATGAAGTATCAGAGGTCAAAAGAATAAAGTGAAAAAGGTAAGTTGATGCTATGGTCATTGTTTTTCATGTGAGGTCTTAAAAAGAGATCGACCTGATATGCTCTGTCTGGCAAAGACTTGTCCAAAGTTCTGTTTGCACTTTCCCCTAGGGTAGGGAAGGCTATTATCATTATTATTTTTTCTTAAGAGAAAAATGTAGCAGATTTTTTTTTCCCCGGACTGTAAATAATGCCAATTCTGGCCAAGGACTAATTTGAAGGTAAATATCTATGTCCACCCAGGGGAACTATATTGACACACACCCTATTTTTCCATTCCCTTGTAATTTCAGCTAGGAAGTGGCATCTTTTGAGCATACAGCCGTTGCTTTTAGAGAAACAGCTTAATCTAATGGACTCATCAAATGGACAGCACTCTTCTAATTAAAACACTTTAATAAAAATGTGTTTGCATGAAATAATTGAGAATAATAATGGATTATACTTGCTGAATACTCAGCTAGGGTCAGGCATTATATTTGACATGCTGTACATGCACTGACTTAATCCCAAAACAATGCATGAGGGTGCTATCATCCCCATTTTTCAGATGAGGAAGCAGAAGCACAGAGATGTTAAATAACTGACTCAGGATCACAGGGCTGGAAAGTGGCAGAACTAGGATTTGAACCCAAGCAATAGATGCTATGTCCTTAATACCCAGGCTTACACTTTTCCATCCATTTAGAATATAATCTAGAAACCAACTGTAATAGACTGAAAATAGCCCCCAGATATGTTCACATCCTAATCCTTAGGACCTGTGAATGTCACCTTATATGACAAAAGGGACTTTGCAGAAGTGATTAAGTTAAGGACCTTGAGATGAGGAGATTATCCTGGATTATCCAGGAGGGCCTAGTGTAATCAAATCACATGTTCCTTGTGAGAGGGATCCAGGAATAGTCAGAGTCAGAGCAAAAGCAATGTGATAACATGTACGGAAGCAGAGGTTGGAGTGACGTGCTTTGCAGATGGAGGAATCGGCCACAAGCCAAGGAATACAGGCTCCACTAGAAGCTGAAAAACACAAGGAAACAGATTTTCTCCTCAGAGTCTCTGGAAGGACCTCACCCTCCCAGCAGCTTGCCTTTAGCCCAGTTAAGCTGACTTTGGACTTCTACCTCCAGAGCTGGAAGAGAGTAAATCTGTGTTGTTTTAAGACACTGAATCTGTGGTAATTTGTGACAGCAGCAACAGGAAACAAATATACACGATAGTGAGAAAAAGAGCTGCACAGCGGCCCTGAATTCTCTGGAATGATCAGAGAAGCATCTGTGGGCAGAAAACTGGAATGGCCATGCTCTTAACACTCTGAAGTAGGAGCCAGCTCTCTGGGAATACTCTCTAAAGTATCTGCTCTGAATCTGTCCCGGCCTCTGCCTTCCTCAGTGTCGCACAGGGCCTCGAACACTACCTTCTTGAGACTTAATTCCATTTGAAGCTAGCAACCATAATTCCCCTCCTGTTACACATCAAATATGTACATGATTTTCCTTAATATCTCCCTCCCTCCTTATTTCTAAGTGTTTGGCATACATCTCTTTTTTGCCCATGAAGTATTTTCTCTCCTTTTCATCACAGGTACAAATAATTGCTTTGCCACTTACTAGCTGTGTGACCTGGGGTTGTAAGTAGACACTCTGTGCCTCGGTTTCCTCACCTGCTAATGGGGATCGTAAGGTGTCCACCCTGACAACCTCCAGGACTTGTTGTGAGTATCAGATGACTCAGCACACGTGAAGCCCAGCGTATTCGCTTAGAACGTGTTAGTTTCACTGTTATCTCTGAGGTCCCTCCTTTCACTGGGCTTCCTCCCTTCATCCAACCAATATGTTCAAGTCTCTCCATCCTGAAGCAAATCATAAACGCACCTGCCAAAACCACCATTCTCCCTCTCTCCTTCTCGCTGCTGCCAAATTAGATCCACGCTGGCTGCCCCCCTGCACCACCTGCCCATCTCAGCCTGTTAACAATCTGTCACATTCCTTTCTGCCTCTCAGCTGAATCTAGTCCCCATGTGGAATTTTCTATTGCATGTACACTGTGGACCACACCCACCTGATCTCTCTCTATCAGACCCTCAGGACAGTGCCTTCCCTCAGGGTCCATTTTTTCTCTCAGACTGCTGGTTCTCAGCCTCCCTTCCTCTGGACCACCTTCTTTTTTCCAGCCACTAAATTGGTGGTTCTCACTGAGGGTGATTTTGCACCTCCCCCTCTCCCCACCCGCCACCAGGGGACATCTGGCAATGTCTGCAGACATTCTTCATTGTCACAACTTGGGGTGGTGTGAAAAACTACTGGTATCCAGTGTGTAGAGGCCAGAGATGCTACTAAATAAACATCCTACAATGCACAGGACAATCCCCAACAACAAAGAATTACTTGGCCCAAAATGTCAATAGTGCCAAGAAACTGCTCTAAATAAATCCATTCTCCGAAGATCTGGCTTTGGCTGTCATAGTGTATGTGTGTGTGTCTGTGTGTATGTCTGTGTGTGTGCACCGTTGGGCACACAAGTCTTCTAGACCCACCCCAGGCTCAGTTCCACAGTTCACACAATCCGCAAACCTTCCCATATCTCCATCTGTTCGCCCACTCTGATCTAATCCCTTCTCTTCCCTAACCAGCTCTGTCTCCCAGGAAGCTGATGCTAAGGACCATATCAACAGGGCCCCCTTGCCCTTGGGTTTCCAGTTGGCTTTAGTGATAGAGGTTGCAGGGAGGAAGGAGAGTGAGGTCAAGGTATTTATTCTCTTTTCTTCTTTCCTAGAAGGTTGCCTTGGGCTGTGCATTTTCCCCAAGTAGAATTCACTTACTGTATTATGGCTGTGTCTACACAACTCTTTCCTTCTAGGTTTAGGTTTTTTTTTTTCTCCCCTTGTCCCTTCAAGTTTAGCAGTAGTGTAAAATGAACTGTTAAGGCCCAGATACTGCATTGTCCCTTATAGCTCCCATGCTCAAACATTTGGAAATGGCTCTTATAAATATACCCTTCTTGAATTATCTGATTCTGAGGCGGTCATATCTTTTCTGCTGCGATACACTCTTTATCCATCATCTGTTACCCAGATCCAAAATTTTACCAGCCCCTACTCTCTTGTCCACTATATCCAATCAATTGTTAATCCCCATAAAAGTTACTTCCACATATTTCTTATTTCAAGTTTCCCTTGACCCTTTCCCACTGGTTGGTGCCCTAGCTCAATCTATCATTTCTTATTGCGATAACAATTTCCAATTTCTTCCAATTTGTAATTTCAGGTATCCAATTTCTTCTCTATTTTCTCCACCTTCCAATGCCAATACCATAACCCCATGCAAGCTTCCATGATTCTCTGGTAGCCAGATGTGAACTCTCTCTTTTTGGAAATCTCATTTTATTTCATCTTACCTCACATAAGTAACTGCCACTTTCACTGTTCTATTTTAACTGTACGACTATCTTTTATTTTGACTAAAATTAAGTTCTTTTAGGGCAGAACTGTGCTTTCCCATATATGTTACTCGCAGAGTTCTTGATAGTCTCCCATACACAATAAGTATTTGTTAATTGAAACATGAGTTTTCTGCCCTTCGTTTATGGTTGGTGAGGATAACAAATTTTCACAATTCTTGTGCTGATTTCATGACCTTTCAGAGTTATGTCTTTTTATTTATTTTTTTAAATAAGAAAGTAGAGCATATTCTTTTGCAGCAAAAACTACAAGAACATTCTAAGTGCTAGGAAAATACACACTGGCATCAAATTGACTCAGAGTTAACTCATACTGTTCCTGAATAGTCTCTCTCCGAAAACTTTCCCTGATTTCTCTTCCAGCAGAATTTCCATAATCAAGTGATCACTGTCTAAACCGAAAGACAGCAAAGCAAAGCCCTTCCTCTGCCACTTCATAAAAAGTAAATACTGACTTCTTAAGTACTCTAGCTAATCCTGAGGGTATTTGTTTTATGTATCAATGTGACATAATAGAACTTTAGAGTGCTGACAAAAAAACACATGCCCTTTAAGTGTATAATTTTGGATTAATTTCTGAGCCTCATTTCTTCAACTGTATAATGGGGATAAAAATAACATAGTTCACTAGGATGTGGGGATGAATAACAAAGAAATGTACGTCAAACAGCTTTGGTAACTGCAAATAGTGTATAAAACCTTATTGCTTAATTATTCTAGCAGTTCCATATCAACTTGCTTCATTGAATAAAAGGACAGCCGCGTTTTTAGCTGCTGAAGTTCTAGATGGCACACCACTTAATGAAGCACACCTGAGTGACAACCAGTAGTAATTTCTTCCCTAATCAGTTATGTCAAGGTGAATCCATTCAAACTGGTGAAGCATCCACGACTCTAGAATTCTCTTCATGTGCTCAGAGAATAAGATGGGAATTGTAAGCACCCCTCCTAAATGAATCCAAACTGTTCTGCTCTATACCCTGGAATTGAAGTAGAATTCCAGAGAATATTTCAATAGCATATGCTCGATTATTTTGAAATTATAATTACTAAGTTACCTCAAATTCCTTACAGGATATATTGGATGATTAAACAAAAGAATTCCATTCTATTTCCAGGCATTAGAACTTCAGCACCATGTAAATAAAGATTTGTTGAGTATGCGAAATATATGTAAAACACTAAATACACTAGAAAGTGTTACAGTGGTGCTAAATCCTGTACATTTACCTTCCACAGATTCAACCCTGTGCTTGGGGAGGAGAGAAAAGGGAAGAGTCGGGGAAAGGAGGAGGAATGAGGGAGGGAAGGGGTGGCAGACTCTATTTTCCAAAGATGGCACAATGACATTTTCCAGCCCCCGTGCTCTCCTGCAATGTGACCTCACTCAAGAGGAGAAGAAAATTTCTCCACCCTCTTGAATCTACGTGGGCCCTGTGACTGCTTTGACCAGTAGAATTCAGTAGACAGGACACAATGACAGTTCCACCTGCAGCCGTTAGCTTGCCTGGCAGTTTCTGCTTCCTGCCCCTTGGAATGTTCACTATGGGCAAAACTAGAGGCCACACAAGAAGTCCTGTTCCCCTGGGACTGCCATTCTGTGAGGAAGCCCAATTCAGTCATGTGAAGAGGCTGTGTGGAGAGATTGTTCCAGCCATCCCCGAAATGGGAGTGAAAATACCATCTTACACACACAGCTCAGTCGAGCCTTCAGATGACCCCAGCCTCAGCAGCTGTTAACTGCAATTTCATGAGAGACCCTGGGTTTGGGAAAGGTCCTGCTCAGCCCAGGAAATCCACGGAACTGTGAGATATGATGACAAATTATTTTAAGGCCCTAGGTTCTGGGGTGGTTTATTAGATAGTCATAGATATTTGGAACAAAGGGAGAAAGAGTAATAGAAAGAAAAATAGGAAAGTAATTTAGGGATTTTACTCCATTTTGCCTATTAATGCCAGTTGGAGTCTGCCACTCAATTTGCTTGGGCTGGGAGATCTGGATTAACTGTTCCAAGGGCACTTAGTTCCCATGTGCCTTTCATACTGCGAGCATCTCATACTACATTGAGAGTGATGGAAGAGTGTTTAAACACACTGGTTTCTCATGCAATGTGGCTATGAATACAACTCAGTCACTTTATCTGGGCCTCAACTGAAGAAACAGCCTCCCTTCCACTGGAGGAAAAACTGGCCTTGCCAGGCTTGAAGAACTGTAGGTCTCCAAACAGTGCCTCCCAGAGGGTTTTTAAGATTAATTTTGACTCACCATGGCTTTTGCCTTATAGGCTAACTTCAAAATCTAATAACCTTATATACTATCTATTGTGCCAGCGATAATGACATTATTGATGATGATGATGATGATGACGACGACGGAGGAGGAGGTGGACATGGATTGCATGTCAACCAAATTGTGATTTTAATTTATAAAGAGTCTCCTGCTACCTCCTGGAGATCTAAGCCTTCATGGTTATTAACTTAGCCATAATTCAGTTATGTTTAAAACATTTCAATGCTTCCAGTGAATGAAGTATCATTTCATTTTTGGAGGGCCTATCTCCTAAATTGAAAGAAACTGATCCTTATCCAGCTGAATCTAATATAAATGGCTAAAACTCTTTAAGACTTCAAAAACAAAAGGTATAGATTAGAGTTAAAAGCAGCTTTTACCAGGCCAAATCCTTTCAAGTTTGCTTTAGGAAAAAAAAAAAAAAAAAATCAAAGGCACTAACATCCTAAGAAACTGTTCTCCACAGTCAATGGTCACTAATGTCTTTATATATTTTTCTTACTAGTACAAGGAGACTCAACATCTTGCTAAATTTTGTGAAAATATAAGCAAGGGTTCCTGTCTGCTCAACAGGGCTATAAGCTTCTGTGTTTATAAAATGTCTTATTTTCCTTCTGAGACTCCTTCTATGGTTGGCATGGTTGGAGGTTAGGGTAGTTTCATGAAATCTCTGCTGAATGAATGCTTCTTTTTTATATTTAACTTTTAAATTGTTTTAATTTTTCTTATAAAAGTTTGTTGTGAAAAAATAACTAGAACATATAAATAACAAAAAGCAGGCCATCAAATCATTGATAACCCCCCAAACCCTGATACTACTACTATCAATACCTTGGTGTTTGTGGACGAGATTCTTTTCTGTAGAGATTATTACTACTTTTTTAAACTGGAGATGTGTGTTATAATTTTGTAACCTGATTTTCCAGCTGAATAAATAGCTTTAAGGTGATCTCTATTTGCTTCTAGGTTTCATTCTCAAATTCCACTCTTTAGATTCTTTCACTCTTTGACATCACATACCTACTAACGAAAGTCATTTCACAGCTCACATTGAAGGAGACACTTAGTTCTTTTGAAAAGAGTTCAAGTAATACATAGTCAATCCTAAAGCTGTCTCTGAGCAAATGAGAAAGTAAATACGGTTTAGTACAGTGAAAAACGAAGCAGAATTTGAACACCAGGGCTACAAGTAGCAGATCTGAGAAGGCAGAGGATGAGGGTGGTCAGCAGGTTGACCAGCTGGCAGGAGTGGCAATGATTCTCTGAGCCAGTGGTCCTCAAGCTGGAGTCTCCAACCGGCAGCATCAGCAACAGCTGAGAAGTTTCTAGAAATGCAAATTCTTAAATGCCATCTAGACTTAATGACTTAGAAACCCTGGGAGTGAAGCTGAGGGGAAATCTATGTGTTCCCAAGCCCTTCTGGCTCTATGACATGCTCAAGCTTGAGCACACTGCCCTAAGACAATAGGAGAACCACAGTCCTGGTTGCACATTAGAATCCTTTTGGGGGCTTTTACAGCACACTGATGTTTGGACGCTCAAGTAATTTAGAGAATTCCCTTGGTTGGTAGCTGAACATCTTTAGTTTATACAAGCTTGCAGATGATGCTAATAAAGAACTAGGACTGAAAACTGTTAGTCTAACACGTGTATCAATCCAACAAACCGGAAAACAAATTGAAAAACAACTTGGCTGAGAACTTTAGTGTATGCAGCCATAGTAGCTGAATGATTGTACATACAATTAAAAGGAGTATCATTTACTTTATTTTACTTCACTGGGTCAGCGTGTCAAAAAGATGTGAGAAATGCTTTAAAAGAGAAATTTTAAGTGTTATTCAAAAATAAGCATTATTATCAGTTAATATGTTCTTTGGCCTATGACATAATTTAAAGATTTTATACACATGAATACCTTATGATTGCCATTATAATATATGGTAAACACCTAACCTGCCCAGGACTTATATAAAATGACTTAAAATTTACAGGTGACAAAGGCCACCAAGCAGAAAAGTAACAGTCCTAAACCCTTAATAAGACCAGGAAGTGTCATGGTACAACAGTTTAAACAATCAGGCAACAGCTTATATTTACTAAGAATGTTCATACATCTCATCCTAATCATTGTGACAATTCTGTAGGGTAGATACTATAACATTTGTTGGACAGTAGTAAATACTATTTATAATGAGAACTCTAAGTCATAGGAACACTGTTTTTTTCGAAATATTTTGTTTAAGAAGATAGATAATATAGGCAAAGACTTCTCACACAGAACTCAAAAAGCACTAGCTTAGAAGAAATTTGGATAATTAAGAAAACAAGAAATGGGATAGGCAAAAGTTATTTTTTTAAAAAACAGATACAATAATCACTAATTATATAAGAAAAAATAATTTTATTGAAGTCCAATTTATAAAGAATTTCTGTTCATCAAACGTTCACGTTAAGAGAGTTAAAAGGCAAGACACAGACTGGGAGATGATATTCACAGTCTGAATCTTGACACTGGACTCATATCCAAAGTATAAGAGAGCTATCGCATCATTGGGTGGGGGGGACGCAACCTGATTTAAAAGTAAGCAAAAGAAAAAAGAAAAGCAAACAAATGACTTGAAGAAACATCCACAAAAAGAGGAGATCTGAATGACTGATAAGCATATGAAAAAGTATTCAATATCATTCTTCTCAAGGAAATCCAAACTAAAACCCCAGTGAGATACCAATACACTCCCACCAGAATGCTCAAAATTCTAAGTATATGCCTACCCAATGACCCAGCAGTTCAATTCCTGATGTATACCCAGGACAAGTGAATGCAATTGCTCACCAGAAGAGAGCTTCAAGAATGTTCTTAGAAGTTTTATTTACAATAGCTGAATTGTGAATGGGGAAAACTCAAATACTCATCAACAGAAGAATGGATAAATATCGGCATATACATAAAACAGAATACTACACATTGATCTAAAAAATGAACTGCTTCGATATGCAATGACATGAATGAATTAAAAATGAGCAAAATAATCCAGATGCACAAGAGAACACTGAATGAGTGCATTTATATGAAGTTCAAGACAAGGCAAAACTAGTGGATGGTGAAAGAGTTCAGAATAAAGTTTGACTTGTATGGGAGGAGATGAAATGAGAAGGGTGATGAAGCAACACTCTGGGATGTTGGATATATTCTGTCTTAATTGGAGGTGGTTACACAAGTTCATATAGATTAAGATGAGTGCATTGTACAGTGTGACATAACTCAATTAAAATTAAAATAAAGAAGACAAGGAAAGATATAATCCAGCTTAATAAGGCAGCGTTTAAAATAATTCCACCAACAGCAACTCTATTGTTTATGGAATTTAAAAATCAGTTATCCAAAAGAGAAATATCTTCAGGATTTTTGTCTCATCATTGTTTACCCCATGAATAATAACTCAAGTTAGTTTTCTCAAAGTGTTAATAGTGAAAAATGAAAAAAAAAAAAAAGAAAGAACATATTTTCCATCTCCTAGCCATGCCTCCAGTTACTTTATAATAATGAAGCAAAAGGAGACTTTTTAAAATGCTGGGTATGCACAGCTTTATACTAGATAAAATTTGTCACCTCTGTAATCCAGTTCTTAGTGTATATGTATATATATATGAATGGTAAATATATAACTTTAAATATGGATGTTGCTGCTCTCAGACTGGTCAAGGCAGAAGAGGGTAGAACATCATTCTCTTAAATTGACACCAGCTGCTTCCTAACAGTCACCACGTGCATCCTCATCTGGCTGGCCAATCAAAAGCAGGCTCCTTAAAAGCAAACATCTGCTGCCCATTTATAGTAATTTCTACGTGAAAACAGTTTCGTCAAAAACAACTTAAGCTTTGCCAACACCGAACATGTGCTTCCAGAAAAATGACCTTTCTTCCTCAATTGTACTATGATTTCTAACTCCATACTCGCCACTACTTAAAAAAAAAAAAATTCATAACATCTTTCATTCGAAGTGTTTCACAAAGATTTTTTTTTTTTTTCACTCTGTGCCTTTCTTCCCATACCTGCTTGAATGTGTGTTCACCTCTTCAGAGGGCATTCAACTTGGGAGAAAAATGACAGGAAACATGCTGCCTGCCCATTTTGAGTTGAGCATGACTTTAGAAAGTAACACTAAAGCATAGTTGACTGCTTATGGAAGCCAAACTACTTGGGTTTAACAGTTAAAAAATAAGAACTCAAAAATCAATAAATGGAATTATTTCCATGGCCATTGCTATTATTACTATTACTTATATAACAAAGCAGATAGCTATCATTCAGAATCCAGGGGCACTGGCTGGCATGAATAAAGTCTAATATGTATATTGCAGTTATATAAAATCAGAAGGAAATTGGAAAGACGGAAATTCTAATTCAGAGTGTTCGCTATTCCAAAGTATTCAGGGAGAGCCAATAATTCAATTAAAACAAATGCAACACATCATTTATATTTCATTGACATTTTTGAAGCTTCATTTCATTTTGAAACTTTGTTGTATATAGAAGAAAAAAAATCACCTAAGTTCATTCATGGGATTTGCATTTCTACTGCATTTCCATCCCTATATTGTTACAATGATGAACACCCTCAACCAAGGAGTTACCAAATAAACTCTAAATCACTGCTGTAAAGACAGTATTTATCAAACCATCTATGTCTTGTGCAATTCATTCTCTAATTCAAAAGTCGGCATTTGTTTGTAAGTTGTAAAAAGCCCAAAGAAAAGTCCTTGAATCCAGGCTATGTCAAATTGCTCTAAAATTAGGGGATCTTTCCCCTTCAGGGAACAAAAGAAGACTTATCATTATGAATCCATGCGATTTTTTTTTTTCCACCTTCTCCCAGGAAGAATTCTGAAAAGCCATTTCCTAGTTCAGCAGGGAGAGGATCATGTATTCATATTTCCATCTTGAGCTTGTCATGGCATTTTTAGTGTTATTTTCAAGAGTAATAAGGCCCATAGAATGTCAATCAAAACCCACCACCAGCAGGGAATGTGTTGGAAGCTGTTACATAATCAGCATGCCTGTTTCAGCACAACACGAGTGGCATTTTTCATGTCGATACTGAACTCACAACTTTAAATCTCAGGTTTCCTGTGCCTCTGGGTTGCCACAGAAGCCAGGACTGTGGCAGTCCGAGCAGCCCGAGTCGAAACCCAAGTATCCCGTTGCCTAATGGAATACTAAGTCATTTCACTCTGCCAGGTCTCCTTCCCCTGAATAACAGAATTATTGGGAGGAGGCATGAAGAAGGGCAGGGCAGGAGCACTTCTGACAGCTGTAGGAAAGACTGCAGAACTCTGAGCCTCCGCAAGCACTCAGATTTCCTGAGCTGACGCTTACCCTCGAAGTGCACCTTGAACGCTGATGTAGGACTACTCAGTGATCTCTACCTGCCCACCTCAGCCTCACGTACCACAAGGCCAGATGCCCACTGCACTGTGCCCTGAGCTTGTACCTTAGGGGGAAAATAGGGGTGGTACAGGTTTTCCACTTTATTTCTGATTTAACACCAGCTTAAGACATCATGGTGATTGAGCCGTACACTACCCTATACATTTAAGATGGAAAAGATACATTGGATCCGCATGCTATTATCTTCCTAATATGCTTTCTCCACAGTACAGTCTGCAATTAGGTAAGATGTTAAATGATTTGGGTAAGGAAGCTTCCTGAGTGCCCTCAGAGTTCTCTCTCCCAGATTTCAGTTTTAGCAATTTTATGGTTTGGGGATTATATTATGGAACATTCCCTTAGTAGATGATGATATAGGGAGAAGGAAAAAGGAAGCAAATAGGAAGAGGAGCACCGGTGAGGAGGGAGGGAGAAGGAGGAAGTGAAGGAGGAGGAGAAAGACACTGAGGAGGAAGGAGAGATGGAGAAAGAAGAGCTGGTAGTAGAAAGAAAAAAAAAAAAAAAGAGGAGGAGGTGAACGACAAGAGGGAGAAGAGAGGCGGGAAGAGAAGAAAGAAAAGGAAGCAAAAGAAGACGAGGAGGAAGAAGAAAATGGGAGGAGGAGGCGTCCTTCTCTTAGATTTGTGTTTGCTTGGTATTTCCACGGATCTGCTGTAGCGTAACTTTTCCCTCCTACCACGTGGAGCTTCAGTTACTCAGAAAGTATTGCAGAACTTCTTGAAATCTCACAATATCGTATGGAGAGAGATTCTAAATAACCATTCCTATTTGTCACTCAAAGTAAAAAAAAGTTGTGTAGAATTGGATTCTGTGCCCACCCCCTTGCCCCTGCATGTGATTTTAATCATGATACTTTCTTGATTACTTGAATAACTGTCCACCTGTAGTTACTTATTTTCTCCTACTCTTTATCAGGATTTTACTTTAAAAAAAATACATATTCAACTCTTATCTCAAAGGAATTATGGCACTGAACTGAAAGCAGAAGAAAGAGACTTTGAATAGATAGATATTGATGTTGATACACACACTGCATTTCACTGATTCTAAAGCATCGCATATCATAAGATGTACCATTATTTTATGTATCACTAAGAAAAAAAATTACTGCTCATTAAATTAAGACATAACATAAACTACAAGATGTGTTCTGATTCCAGAGCTTTTTGTAACCTTACTCCAACCATAAGAAAGCACCAGACAAAGCCAAATTGAGAGACATTGTACAAAATAACTGACCAGTACTCTTCAAGAGCATCAAGGTCATAAAAGACAAGCAGAGACTCAGAAATGGCTACAGACACTAACAAGAAATAACACATAAATGCAAAGTAAGATCCTAGGACAGGATCCTGGAACAGAAAAAAAAAAAAAAAAAGAAAGTTAGTGGGAAAACTGTCAAAATTTGAATAAGGTCTCAAGTTTAGTTTATGATATTTTGCTAATGTAAAATTCTTGTTGTGGATAATTGTCCTATGGTTTTCTAAGGTATTATCATTAGAGGAAGTGGAGTGAAAAAGATGTTATATAAAAAAAACCTCTTGGAATTATTTTTGCAACTTTTCTGTAAATCTAAAATTAATTCAAAACATAGCATTTTAAAAATCTGGGGAAAAAAGTGTATCTTAGGATCATTTAAAATTAGTAACTTAGAATTTTGTAAAATTACACAGCCAATTGTCTCCAAGTGTTCCTGTATTTGAATAATTTGTCCATTATTTGAGGATCAACGCAATGTGGTAGAAACTGCCCTGGATTGAGTATATAATCCGTGAGCTCCAGCTTTGATTCTGACCAAATTCACAGGGCACATCCTACAATTCCTCAAAATAATCACTCTGGTTCTCAATTTCTTCAATCTATAAGATGAGATCTTTGGACGAGTGATCCTTAAGGGCTATTTCACCTCTAATATTCTCAGTATCCATGTTAATAACCAGACAGAATATATCAGAAATGCTGCCATTACCTAAAATCAGCAAAGTGACCAAAGCAAAGAATGTTTTGTGAAAGGCTGCACACGTACCCACACAGCCACGTTGTCACAAGCACAGAGTTCTCTCTCTATATAACGAGTGTAGATGAAGCTGCATTATGGTGAAAACCATATCAATTCTGTATTCACTGAGTGCTTAATTTAGCCTTAGCACACAAAGATGCCAGGTGTTATTAGTACGAAATCGCACTCAGTCTTTAGTCAGACTAGCACTGTTCCATACCATCCTCTCAGAAAAGGACAGGAGCAGGCAAAAACGGGAGTGGAGAGACATGTTTTATAGGTTGTTCACCTTTGCCAGAGCCCCAAGTTCTAGTCTTCAGTCTGTATTACTTGATGAAAAGAAGTCACTAAAAGTCACGCATCACGTGTGGGCGGTATCACAGAAGGAGGCTCCCCTAATGCGACAGAAAGCCTCACCTATAAGATGCCTTTCTAGATTCTGTGTGGAATCCTACCCCTAGAAATAATGAGAAACCAGAAGTCCGTTTTCCCCTTGAATTCTTTAGCAAAGGGGAGATAATGAGAGGACTTTTTAAGGGTCATAGTGAAAGGTGGGCTAAGAATTCACCTTTCTCATAAAAGTCTCTGTGAAAAGGACACTCAATATGGCAGATGGATTGCAGTATGTGAATCCTCCATATTAGAAAAGAAAATGCAAAAAAACAAAAACAAAAAAAACCCCCCCCTATTTGTCATTATTAGCTCTGGCACGTAAACGCTATCAAAGCTGACCAGGCAAGGGAATCTAGCCCAAAACGCTAAGTCATTACATTTAAGAGCAAGAGACAGAGCACAGACTCCTTCCCCTGGGAAGTCTGTGAGCACAATGATGTGGGAACCTTCCAGGGAAAAAAATCTGCCACTTTCTCACCCAGTGATATAATAAAACATTCACGGGAGTGGTAGATTGCACGACTGTCATTTCAACATGCCCTGAATAATGAAGGATGGGAACTGGTTGAGGAGACCAGAAAGTTTCCCAGTGGTGGGTGTGGTGTGCAGAACACCCAGAGGGCCGTGGAAGGAATTAGACATTGCTGACGTGTAAATCAAGGTGGCTGATTTAAACTGAACCAGGAGTTGTGACGAAAGCTTGGGTTTACCCCTGGTCTTCTGCTCCCTTCTTGGATTCCCTTGCTCTTATTCTCTTTGGGAAGGAATTTCTGACAGGAGGCACTGCCCTGGGTGGGACCAGGAAGGTTTCCCATTGAGTAACCAAATGAGACAGTGTTTTCTGAGTCCTTCTCACTGAAGGTGGGGTTGTCTAGACTGGTCTAGGCCTAAGGCTACCTCTTGTGGTAAGTCAGTTATCACAAATGGATGTTCTAGGAGTTGTGGCCTTAGAGAGGCCAGACATGAACTTAAAGGCTCCATCGTATTTGTAGAGGATTTGTATCCTATCGTTTTGAAAGAGGCCCCTGGAGTTAGACATCTTGACAGCACCAACATTCAAGGCATTTAGCCCTCTTTTCTTCTAGGTTGTGTGCGTGCTAGGTCTCAGGTGGTTGGTTGTTTGGTGTGCTGGGTGGGAGGAGGGCTGGGATGAGGAGGAGGAGCTGGCAGGAGTGGGGGAAGCAATGAAGGAGTCCAGAAGAATCACTGCTGAAACGTCTCATGTACTTTCCACCTGTGGAGCTTTGGGACATGTTTCAGGCAAGTATCTGGAGAAACGAAGATCACTTGGAAGACAACTAGACCAACACCCACATAAATTCAGCCTCAGTTCGGTGAGGCTTGAAATGAGGGGAAAGGGAAATATTGTGCAGTGGTTCTAAGGTATCGGCTCCAGACCAGTAGTGTCAACAACCTGGGAACTAGTTAGACATGCAAATTCTCAGGTCCCACCCCAGGCCTACCTAATCTGAAACCTGAGAGTGGGGCCCAGCTATCTGTGCTTTAACAAACGCTAGAGGTAATTCTGATACAGGTTAGAAACACTGCTGTTTAGAATGAGCGTGGAAAATTTAGGAGAAACAGCCTACTAGGCAACTTTGAGATTTTTGACTGGGGGTAGGTTGCATACTGCTTTGGGATACTTGAGAGATAAGGTCTGGACATGGGAAATATGCAAGAGAAAAATGTGGTTAATCAGCAGGTTTTCCAGAAGCTCTAATGGTGGATGTAATGCCAAAGAAAACAGCCGTGGCCCATGTACAGGACTAAGCCTGGATGGGAGTGCCAGGACTTGTTTTAAAAATGCAAATCTTGGTTTCCCAATTTAGACTAGAGTAGAATCTAGCAGTTCAATCCTTTGTCTTCTCACCCACCTCAGGAAGCAGGACAGAAAGAAGGAATCTGAAGAGGAAGGAGGAAAAAAAAAAAACAAAAAGTCCCACATTCCTTCCTTATTCGTATGTCTAAAAATCTGGACCTCTCCAGAAGCTGTCCTGAACCAATGCCAAGAACCTCCCACTCTTAAAAGATATTTCTCTTTATTTATAAATCATCTCATTATATTTCTGGTATCATGTGTATAAAATCACACATTTAAATCACATACATCCTTTGCATCCTCTGTTCCGGGCCTGCTGGGAATTTGGAAATACAACAGATGACACATACACCTATTAGCAACATGTGAAAGTAAATGACTAAATCCAACTTCACGTTCAATAAGAGAGAACACAGAGAGGTCTAGTTAGTTCCAAAACAATTTCGTAGAATTCAGTTTAGAAGGCTGGATAAGCTTTGGAAAGACGAGCAGGAGACAAAAGTGAATGTCAGAACGTCAGAGTGTGATCACAGGAAAGCAAAGGAAGAATCAATTAAAAATAGGATGATCACTGATAATGAGATATATATTGCAATAAAATCACACATGACTGACTTCAAAACTAACAAAGATGGAGATGTCGAGTAGATGACAAGTCCAATGGTCCAACAACAAAAAGAAACAATTTCCATTTCAAAGTAAAAGCATAGCTGGAGCTCCACCATGGTGGTGCTGTGGCCCAGTAAAGGGATGAAAAATGCCTGGTCTACCCCATCCCTCTGCCTCTCTCCATCCTGCGACAGACATCGCTATCAGAGCCTGTACTTCTCCCTGCTGAGCGCAGACTCAGTCCCCAAGCTATCCACAGCCAACAGCCCCTGCCAATCGCCCAGAGTTGCTGTTTCACCATCTATGCCAGCCTGCAATGGGCCTGGGCTGGAAAGTTTCTTCTGCTCCCAGCTTTGCCTCTCATTGTTTTGCCACAGGAAGCCTCTGTCATCAGTGTCCCAAAGTGTACCTGCTCTAATTAGTATCTGCTATTATAATTCCAGAATAGACCAAGAGGTCATTATATGAAATGCGTGTTTTATTTTCGTCTCCCTTTCAATATTTTATACACACAAATGCATTTCCAATTTCAACCAAGGGGGGGGGGGGCGGGAAATCAATGATTCTGAAACTATAAAAAAACAGAACTATGCAGTTATAAAAATGAACAGTGCATGTATAGATCACATAAGTCTATCCCAAAATGTGGGGCATTTTCAAGTGGTACATGGTATTTCATAAATTTTTAAAAGTTAAAGTTTTTTTCTTTTTAATTGCAATGATTATGTATTTTAAATGCATAATATAAAAATAGAACTTACCATCAAACCTCTGAATTCACGGGTATTACTGCTTATGTCAAAGATAAGTAAAAGCAAAGAAAGGATTCAATTAGCTTAGAGAAAAAGATTAAGCAAATAATAGTGCAGGTGGCAAAAATCTTGAAGGTGACATGTGACTGGCTATAGTCTGAGCAACGCTGTTACATAACTGTGTGTGCATGTGATGAGTCTCACCTAATTTCACTGCTGATTGACGATGCCTTAGGCGAGCATGCCAACTGCCTGACCACACGGTGCTAGAATTCCCAACTGCCCCCATATTAGATGCGAAGTCACCCTTGCCATCTAACAGTTGAATTACACTAAAATTTTGTGAGTTAAAAACAACTAATTCGTGAATTTAACTAAGACTTGAGAGGTAGAAAAGCCTAGCCCTTTATCCGACCCACAATCTACAATTAATGTGTTCTCAGTCACAACTAACTAGTGTCACCCCTGATTAAATTTCCCAGATAGTTTTTCAATTAGTACTACCCATTAAAAGTAGTGAAAAGCAACAGCACACGGTGGCAGGGCACTAGGACTGCTTCCAAGGGTATTCATCTCCTCTGACAATTAAAAACAACGAAATTCCAGGGAAAAAAATTCCCGTTCTATTTTGTCTTTGCCACTTGTAACATGGTCCCTCCTTAGAGGTCTAATTTATCTGACATGTTTACAGAAGCCATTTTTATTATCCCATATCTGAATTATATTCACTTTTTCTTCCTGTTTTAGAACAGTACCAGGTTTCTGTGCGTCAGAAGCATTTGTCATTGAGTGGAGAGAGAACACTGCAAGAGATGTCCTAAGCGGTGGTTTGCCACCGCCTGCCACATTAAATAAGCCTCGAGGTAAGCACTAGGTTACAGGGCAAGTAAGCGAGGTTTTTCCCCCTTCCTCCTTAAGCCACACACTAATTTGTACAAGTAAAAGTTAGCCCAGGTTTTTAATTTCAGGGCTAGATAAAAATGAGACAGAGTCTAAATCAATAAAAACCTCACATGAATTACCAGATGAAAGTCGTACTTAATTTAAACCATAAGAATTCTTCCTTTTCAGAAAAAACAATTGAAAACAAAAATTCTAGCATCAACCATATCATGAAATTTCCGGGTAACTCTGTGAAATTAGTGACTGTGGGTCTATTTCCCTAAGAGTGCCATCTTTCATCTGCCCCAGACCACTTCTTGTTCCTCCTCCTCCTCTTTCCTTCAGCTCTGAGAATCTAGTCGCACGTCCTGGGGCCCCTCTGAGCCCCAAGTTCAGGCATTGATAAAAATTTAAGAGAAATCATGATGCATTGCAATTGGGAATCTCAGGGTTAGAAACGCTGCAAGATAAAAAGTAACACACTCTAAATGGTGAAATTTCAGGGCAGTAGAGGGAGAAGGGGGAACGTTGGCACAGAGGAGGTAGGATCCACACACTTCTGAAATGGCCTCTTGGGCTACACAGGCTTGGGGAAAAAAAAAGCATGCCTTCCACCCTGGATGTACCATAAATACACATCTAATAGCATCTACATCACAATACATGATAAAACTAATCTTGCGGGGAGGGGGCACTAAGTGTGTAGACCCTGGTATATCAAACATGGTGAGGGGGACTTCCCTGGTGGTCCAGTGGTTAAAACTCTGAGCTTAACCATGGATTCAATCCTTGGTCGGGGAACTACAACTAACTAAGATCCTGCATGCCTCAATGTGTGGCCAAAAAAAAAAAAAAAAAAAAAATCACGGTAAGGAGGAAAGGGACAGAGCTGATGGTAACAATCACTACTATATATAATTTCACCTCCATTTTACAGATTAGGAAACTGAGGCACAGGAATTTTTTTTTTTTTAATGTTTATGTTCACCCAGCTGACTATAAACCCCAGCTTTTTTCCATTTTACCACCTTAGTTTCCCAAAGATTGACAGGTAGATCCAACAAATGTGGCATTTCGATGCACCTTGTACCTTTCAAGCTCAATTTGAGGTCCAAAGATGGCCAGGGTTAGCGTTTACACCAAAAAAAAAAAATCAAACAACCGCTATGCAAATGCAGACCAAAGTGATTATGAAGAATAGTTTATAAGCTGCTCCAGGTACTGACTCAATTCAAAAAGCTTGTTTTTATGCATCAATATCATACTAAGCTTGTTTTTACACCATTCTATACTTAACTTTTGATATGGAACAACACAGAAAAAGAAAACCAAAAACCCAATTCTTGCATTAGAATCCTGAGAACTTAAGCATTTGTACATCTTTCCCTCTAAGAGTTAGAAACCAAATGGGTAAACCATCAAATTAAAGAAGTGAGGGTATTACGCCTTCTAAATGGACACTCACTCTTCTCATAAATACTGAGACTAAGGGCTGTTTCTACCAATTCTCCATTCTGGTGCTGGATTCATTGTAGGCAATTAATTCTGTTTATGGCTTGGCTGACAAGAGAGTTCAGTGAACTAACATCAAATATTTTTCTAGTCCCCTAATTTGCAATTTGGAAAACCAGAAATAACAATTGTTCCTTTAGAAATCAAAGGAGGATGCTGGCCTCAGAACTCCCTAGGTTCTAGCCTTTAAAGCTATTTTCTTGAGAGCATTCTGTGCGAGAACTGCACATCTGATGGGTCAGAGCACTTTCTCCTTCTCCTTTATAACTTTATTAAGGAATGAATACAGCTTACTCTTTAAGGGCATAACTTTATAGGAGATAAAGACCCTTCACACTTTATAGCAAGGTCAAAGCTGTCCTAAAACTGACCAGTGAACCCAATAAATTCTTGACTCAGAGGTCCAATTTATCTGTTTCACCATCTCATTTAAAAATAAAATGGCTAAGCCTTCTTTTTCTGGTCTATTATTTATTAGATTTCAATAAATAAGCTTGCTTTTCATTAAAATTTTGTCACAAACTGCCCCATACTGTGCCTTTCCCTTGTAAAAGGCATTTTCAATTTCTCCCTCCTTTCTTGAAAAAAGAAGTGATTTTTGGCTCTTTTCTTTCTTGCTGCCAGTCTCTCCAAGTCTAATTTAAAGAAACCAACTGACAGAACTACTTCCTTCTCCCTCTATCTTAAAGAAATATGCAACAAGTACACTTATTTATTTCTTTTTTAGCAGAAATTCACATTCCTTCAAACAGGAGGAGGATTTTAGATACCAAATCTCACAATTCCCTGTTTGTAAAGACTTACATAAAAAATCACTTTTAAGCGTACAAGCACAGTATAAAAACGAATATATACATACATGATATGAAAAAACATGTTCTCTCTGATGATACATGGTACAGAAAGATCTAGCAAATACTATAAAACTCAGCTAACAAAGATTGTACAAGTAAGCAAGAAAACTTTGTAATTGATACTAATGTTCTGAGTTACTAATGAGACACATGGTTTGCCTTTGAAGGAAGACAGTGCTGGGATTAACTACTTAAATACTAATAATCTGTTTTCTGCATAAGGTCAATTTAGGAAGAGAGCAAATTCAGAAAACATAACCACAATCCAAAATCTCAACTTCAAATAAACTGGAAATATTATAATATTCAAGACCTGTTTCTGAGCATAGATCTTAGCACTTCAAATATACCAGAACACAATTTTAATAACAGACATGAATTACATTTCTTTTGAACTACTGGATGGCAACATTACATTCCCTTTCATTATATTTGACCATGAACCTCAACTCAGGTAATCAAACAAAATCAGACCAATGTGAGACATACTCAGCAAATGGTGGGAACCAGGAAGCTAAATTTCCACTTCCCTTTGCTTGTATTTTACAAAATTATGCAAATTCCATGCCCAGTTAGTTAGCATTGGGACTGCAATCTCATAGCTTGATGACAGAGCGAAATTAATTTGAAACCAAGAAAAATAGTAATTTGTGAAAATCATGCCCAGACCTAGGGGAGGGCAGGATGGTGTGGGAGGGGCCTCTGAGATCGGGAATCCATTGCCAATCAAACCTTATTTCTCTACATCAGCTATTTTCTTTTAAGTTATGAGTAATGGGCCTGGGAAAAAAGGATGAGAAGCCAGTTCTAAATTGGAGGGAGGATGCTTCATCCTCTGTCACGGAAAAAAAAAAAAAAAAAAAAACACACAAGAGGAAAGATGGAGGAAGATAAGAGACATTGAGTGATGGTGCCAGGAAAGCAGGGGAACTTTCGCCCAGTGTCTTCCTTCCTTTCAGGAAAGCCAAAGAGGTTATCTTCTGAGCACAGAGGATTGTCATGACTTCATGAACTTGGAAAATATGGGAGTAGTTCTAAACAGCTGTGCTGGAGAAGTGGGCTGCTTGGGTGACTTTACTCACCGTTTGGGTTTGTCTTGCCCAGTGTGGGGACCGAAGCCACCCTCAGAGCCCTACAGCAGTAGCTCCAAAAGCCAATCAGGAATGACAAACGTGCAGCACATGTGCCACGCTCCTCGCTTACCTCAAGCAGATGACAGACATTATGAATCAAGCATGACATCCTTCCTCACTGAGCTGAGGCAGAGCCTCAGAATCTTTTTCCTCACAGTGCTCCAAGCAGCCATTACTGATTGATCAAGGAGGTGCCTGAGATGAAACCTAGTCACCATTTTTGAGCAAAGCGCAAGTCTAGCTGTGGACTTGATTTACCCATAACAGGGTTCCTGCTTCCGCACCCATGGAGAGTTATCTACTTGATACCCCAGCTCTATAAGGACTGGATATTTTGCTCCTGAACTTCAATTCCTTTATGTACAGGGATCTGATACCTGCTCTGAAACCTCCTAGACAGCAGCCATGAGTCCAGAGCTGGTCCATTCATGAATTCCACAGACCACTGCAGTAAGTCAAGGCTCAAACACTCCACCCCTGTAATCTACATGCTCAAGACTCATGCCCCAACTGACTACCACTGATACATAAAGAAATCTGATGATTGTTGGGTTACATTGGTTCTCTATGTACAAGCTTGATACTGGAGGAAGATACACTAAATTTAAGCAGTTGCCTGGTGACCTGGCATAAAAAGCCAGACCCAGTAAACCAATAAGTCGTCCTTAGCCTTTCCATGACTTCCAAGTTTGAGGACCATAGCCTGAAAGAGCAGATTCTCCTGGCCACTAAAACATTATCCATAAAACAGGCCTCCAGTTGCCCTGAGGCCCAGGAAATATCTCTAGGAATAACAGAAGCTACCTCTCTCCAAATTCCAGACACTCCCTTTAGTGGAGACTCTGAAGTCCAGAGGTAGTCAGAGGAGTAAGCTTAGAACAAGGGCCTTATTCCCCAGAGATCCTTGCGTCACCCTCTGAAACAATGAACCTAACAAAATCATGACTGTCAAAGTATACCTACTGTGGTCCTGCCTATGTATGTCCCCAGCTCTTACTGGGCTTGCTGGTTCATTAATGGGACCAGATCCCTGGCTTTAGAGGGGTCATCCTTACTTTGTTCAAAGATTCCAGAATCCTAGTGTTTAAGCCCTGCCAAAGTCCCATGAAACCGTGGATTCAGTTCTCTCTTCTGAATCCTGGGATTCTGATCGAGTCATTCCCTTAGGCCCAGGTAAGACGGCCATGTCCCATAATAGAGGAGACTGGTAGAAGAATCATCTCCCCTGGACCAGAGGGAGTGTAAGGGGGTCCCTAACGAGCATCCAGTGTCTGCAGACAGTGTGAATTCTGGAAAACACAGCATGGGCCATTCGAGTAGCATGGAACGAAAGAACCCAACCTTGCTATGGTCCAAGTCTCAAGAGCCTTCTACCCTAATATGATCCCGACTCTTACTTCAGTCCGGTCCCAAGTTTTCAATAATTAGATTTTTCAGAAGTCGAGACATCAGGATCCAGTATGTCTCCGACTGCCAACAGTTCAGCTGAGGTGACAACCTCACAGATGCTCAAGAAGGGACAATAGGTACAAATATGGTAGCAGAGTACTTGTCTTCATATGTACTTGAGTTGAAATAACAACTGTACCATGTACTAACTCTGTGACCTTCACCAAGTTGCTCAATTTCTCTGAGCTTCAGCTGAACAAGGGTAAAGTGGAAATTATTGTAAGAACATAATAGGGTCGTGGAGAAGCTTGGAGGGTTATGTATTAAGTGCTGGGCACATGACAGGCACTCTCAACAATCATACCTACCACAGCAGTCTTTTGCCCAAGTGTAAAATTAACATATAAGCATGTTTAAGGCGTCATGTTTGTCACATAATAGGCACTCAATTATACATAGAGAAGAAAAAAATTAATGAATAAATGAATGAACCAGTCATGTCTGTTACCATGGGTGAGAGAATATTCTTTAAAAGGAGCCTAGCTCACCAGGCAGTCAGCTTACCCAAGCATCAGCAATACTTTTTATTCACTGTTAGGTGGATGCTTCAGTTGAAATAAGCAGTGACCTAAAATTATTTTATAAATTATTTCTGAAAATCCATCCAATACACTTAAACTGTGATTTTTTGACCCATAAGTCACATTTGAACATTTACAGGAAACTCAGTAATAAAACTCTGCCTTTGAAAGGGAGAAGGAATTCTTCAGAAAGTGGGTGCTCTGTGAGAGCAAGGTAATAACCTTATTTTAAAGACGAATTTCTTCCACTAAGTGATCATGTATTCTTTCTATGCTGAACTTAAACTGGAGTTAAAAATTTCAAACTCAGATGTGTATAAAGTTTTTATTTTTGAAAAGTCAATTCCCTTTTTAGGCACCCACACTTGAGTTTTGATTCTAGAGAGAGAAAAAAAGAATCTTTCTGGAACTAAAGTGAACGCTTTGGTCTTGGTTAAATGTATGCCCAGGGGCAGAGAAAAGCCAAATCCCTAAGGCATAATTCTGATAGTTGCACTCAGCACCAAGTGACTATCAGAGGGGAAAATGTGCACATTTTTCACAAATAAGTGACTACTGACCCTTCCATTTTAGGGTATCTCAGAATAGAGGAGAGAACACTTTCACCTGGAGGATTCCATCTACTCATATACTTGAAAGAATAACACTGATTATACACATAATTTGTTTTGTAATAATGTCAACCTGTTTTTCGGACTCCTAAAAGGAAGGTATGCTCCACTGACATGACTATAATTTGAGTCAAACGGTCCTGGGTTCAAGTCCCAGTTCTGTTACTTGGTAAAAGTTCTACCTTGGGCAAGGTCCTTAATACTGCAAAGCCTTAGCTTCTTAAATTTTCCCCTAGGAACTAGTTATTTGCCCTCTGCCTGCATCCTGATGGATTCTCTACCCTGCTCTAGGCCCAGGGAGGCTGATTCTGCAGGCAGCACCACAGATTTCGCCAATGGAGGGCATCGGCAAGAGGTCAGAGGTGGGTCGATATTTCCATCAGAGCTCCTGGGAACAGTTTCAGTTGTTGTCACGTGAATGCCTTTGCCACCCCGTTTCCCAGGCCATAGACTCACTGGAAAGATGAAAGGAGATGTTGTATGTACAGCACTTAGCGAAGGCCTGTCACAAATAATGAGTGACAGATGCCACCCACATTTGAAGCCAAAATAAGCAAATGGTGTTCGAGAAGGGTCCACCGCTAGTTAAGAGGTTGATTGGAATAGTGTGCCACCAAGGCAAGGCAAGCGTTTCAATTAAGTGCGAGGGGATTGAAACGTTTGGTTCACAGCCACTCCCCACTCCCTTCAAGTATCTGTGCACTGTCTGCTTCGCATATGCCAACACTCCTCTGACAGAATCCAAGGGAAAGATTCTCTCTTGCAAAGTAGTCAGGGCACAGTGAAATCTGCACCAACGCGACTGCGATCGGCAGCGGTGTGGGCACAGGGGTTGTGACATTGGCTCTGTGCCGAAGGGAAGCGAGATTGAGATTGAGGCAGCCTGGTGACACTCCCATGCTGAGCTCCTCGAGTGACAGTTGCCCTGGCGTAAGCCAGTGAGCGGCTCCTTGAAGGTTCAGGATGTGTAAACCAAGAGAGGAAGTGTTGACGAGGTGTAGAATGCCGTATATGTGGGTGTAAATATCTGAGAGAGCTGTGAGTCAAGACAGGGATTCCTATTTTGTGGCACCTTGATAAATACATACTGGGTCAGCACTGAGCCAAGGGGGTCATGGTTTTAAAAATGTTGTCCGAAGGCTGAAGGAGCTAAGCCTTCTTCTGACCCCTGACCAAACTACCCAAGAGGAGTAGTCTGGAGTATGAACGCCTGGTTCAGTGGTTCTCAAAGTGTGGTCCCAGGGCCAGCAGCATTAGCGTTACCTGAGAACTTGCTAGAAATGCAAATTCTGGTGCTCCACCCAGACCTACTGAACCAGAATTCTGCAGGTGGGGCCCAGAGATCTGGGCTTTAATAAGCCCTCTGGGTGATTCTGATGCACGTTCAAATTTGAGAACCACTGTCTTAGTACCAACGCCCTCGCACCGATATATGTTATCACTATTAGTCACTGCTTGCTGCCCTTGCTGTGAATCAAGCACAGTGCTACTCCACCCCTCACGTGAATCACTGCACTTATGATTTACACCAGCCTTGTGAGGTAGGTACTGCTGGTGGTCCCATGTATGGAAAGTAAACTGAGGCTCGGGGAGTTTGCAGAGCACACCAAGGACACACAGCCAGTCAATGACAGAGCCAGAAATTGAGCTGTGCTGGCTTTCTCAATGTCTAATCACTTCACTCTGCTTCTCTGCCTCTATAGCAAAGGAAGATACATCCTTGTAAGGCAAAATGCATTTTTTAAATAGGTACATTTTTTGAATTATGTGAACCTTTTCTGCAAGACAACAGAAGTTATTCCCCAGCTTGCTCTGTGAAACTGGGAGCTGCCTTAACAGGGAACTCCCACAAATTCCAAGATGTGCTTTACTCACAGAAAAGCACAAAGAGATATTTAGGAGACAGGGAAGGGGCTGAGCCAAGGATCTGGCGGCCAGATATATGGCCATCTGGAAAGGATCAAACTTGCACAAGTTTTTGAGTTGCCCAAATAAATGTCTTCTTTGTCTCCACCAAAAAATAGAAAATATATATATATATTTATATACAGACGTACCTACATATACCAAAGTACACATTGCCCATAATTATAACAGCAACTGGGGGAGATCATTACCTCCCCTCCAAAAAAGAGATCAGACAGTGAATTATTAAAAAAAAAAAAATTTTTTAAAAAGGAGTTTCTGTGAATTACTATATGGAGTGTGCTATTATCTGCCCACTATGAAGCACCTACATTCTTTTCTCTACACTGATAAAACAAGGTCTACTTTAATCTGGAGGAAAACAAAACAAAACAAAATTCAACAGGTATTGACCTTACAGTGATCAATGGTTTATTACCATATTTTTACTTTAACATATTAAAAAACACCTCAACATAAAGTAAAAAGCCTGCTTCGAAAATTATATACTATCATATTTGTGAAACATCAAGCAAAGTAAAATAAAAAAATAAATTTAAAAGAGAGCAGGTTAACACTCTAATTAAGCAACTTTAAGTGTGGATTTATTTTCATGTAGGATTAATTAACCTAATAATGATATTTGTATTTATTCTGAGCAATATCTGGGGGAAAATATTTAAGCTCAATTTTTTTGTGACATATATCCTTTTATAAAGAAATGCATATATATATGTATTTAAATATATACATATGTTAAAAAAAGGACAATGATTAACAAAAAAAAAATTCTAAACAAATAAATACTTACTTGAAAAAAATTAATTTGCATTTATTCCAGAACATTCATTAAGTTTACATTTTATGAAATTCCTAATGAAATGCAGATAAAATTTATCAATAAGAATTAGAGCATTAATAACAAATGAAACTGCCATATAAAGCAATCTGAAAAATCTATTTGGATAATTTAAAAATACCTAAATAGTGAGCTAGTGAGCCTATTTTTTTGTTTTACAAAAGGATCATTCCACATGCTCTGTTATGATATGAAAGTCCTGTGCTTATTTGCATGCCCTTCAGTTTTTGCCCCAAACTCTTTGAAGACATTGGGTTCATCTTGCATATCTCCAGATACTGAGGAGTTCCTAGGAAACAGCTTTGTAATTGGTAAGACTAATATATTTATTGTATTAAATTCTGTTTCTTAGACTAAGGTGATATTACTCAGAGAGGGAGGGGCACAAATGCAAAGGTTGCCAAGTCCAGGAAGACGATATAATGAGTGAGGTGGGCTGGGTGGTGAAATGGAGGAGCATATCTTTTCTAAAGGGGTCAGCTATTACTCAGTTCCAGGTGATTGTCTTTGGACAAGAATGCTGGTCCAGTGTTTCCTGATTTTCTGATTCTTTTCAAAGAAAAGATGGCAATTAGGACCTCAAAAAGAAATCTCCTAGGTTTTAAAGGCTGGCCACAAATACAAAACTGCTCTTTAAAGTATAGTTTATTAGTCTGGATTTGGGCCTGAATACAAGCCACCTGAAGATATTCCAGGAACAGTGGGTTTAATATAAGAATTAGGGTTTACACAAATGATGGGCAACTGGAGAGGATAAAGGTCAGGAAAGTCACGCGGAAGTTCTGGGAAGCTGCAGTCAGAGGACAAGGAGGTGACCTGGAGACCTCTTCCTGAAGCACCAAAGTGGTGGTTCTCAAAGGCTTATGGGGAGGCCGTTCTGCAAAGTCTCTGGAAAGATTCCACCAGTGGTCACCATCTGCAGCGGTGACGTGAGTGGTCCTCAAGCCACAAAGCCACCAGGAATCCCACGTCTGCCCACACATCCGGCTGCTCGTCTTTTGCCTCCCAGTTCCCACACCAGTTCTCACTGGCAATCTGGAATCCCAACCATAAAGGAAAGAGGATCCTGGGGTATGTGTTTCTTGATCCAGGAAAGTGGGAGTGATGTCAAGTTTTCAACAGACAATCTTACCTGGCACATGCATAAAATCTCCAATAAGATTTCAATGAACATGTCACTGGGTTGCAGCCATAAGTTTCCTTTTTCCTACTCCCCTCCCTCTCTTCCCCCTCCTACTCTTCTTCTTCTTCTTCATCTTCATCTTCTTTTTCATATTTTAATACCAAGAAAATACCTTCTCAGTGGTTGCCGGGGTGAAAGGAGCAATTGATTATAAAGGAATAGCATACAAGGATGCTTCAGGGGATGATAAAACTGTTCTATATTCTAATTGTGATAACACAAAGCTATATATGTGTTAATTCACAGAACTGCGTACCAACAGAAGTTAATTTTGCCATATGACAGTAAATTACTAATTATAATAACACTAAAACATCAAGAAAAAAAGAACATAACTTTTTGTATTTAAATTAATGCAGTACATATACGCTGAGATATATAGAACTTGCAGCTGAACAATACTACCTGGGGCCTTATAGAAAGTCAGGAACAGGCGGAAGGTAACAGTGGCAGGTGCCTTTAAACAAATCAAGGAACGTAATCCACTATTAAAATCTAGATGTTGGTCCCTCATGAAGGTAAATAATCCTGTTCAAAACTGCACCGGGAGACTTCCCTGTGGTGCAGTGGTTAAGAATCCGCCTGCCAATGCAGGGGACATGGGTTTGAGCACTGGTCCGGGAAGATCCCACATGCCGCGGAGCAACTAAGCCGGTGCGCCACAACTACTGAGCCTGCATGCCACAACTACTGAAGCCCACGCGCCTACAGCCCATGCTCCGCAACAACAGAATCCACCGCAAGGAGAAGTCCGCGCATCGCAACGAAGAGTAGCCCCCGCTCGCCGCCACTAGAGAAAGCTTGCTCACGGCAAAGAAGACCCAACACAGCCAAAAATCAATCAATCAATCAATCAATTAATTAATTAAAAAAACAAAAACAAAACTGCACAAGGAGCATGTTTATTATATGAGAAGATATTTCTCATACAGCAATTACTTTGTTTAGGGGAAAATCAGTCAAATGCTCTTAACCCCAGTCATGATTATAAAAAGTAGACATTGAAATTATAGTAGAAAACAAACTCCATTTTGACAAAAGACAGCTCTGTGACTGGGGAACAATATGTATCAGCCATTATTATGAGACAATTAAATAGAGTGACTAAACTCAAAAGGAAAAACAACTTATAAAGCACTTGCTGTGTCTACCTGCATATTGACTTGGATAAAAATCCAAAGGATAAAAAGAGAAAAAAATTCTGTATTAAGTTGCTTTGGCAAAGCCTACACAACTTGCATAAAAATGTATATTGTTCAAATCGCTTCAGTGTAGACATTTAATATACATAAAGTCTGTTTCAATGATTCATCTTATCCACATCCTCACTTGTGATAATACTTTCTCATCAGTTGCCTGCCACCCTCTCCCCCTACACCTCACAAGTATCAAGTCAAAATTCGACACTTGGTTGATGTAGACAAAATCTTTCAATTCAAGCCTGCCTTACACATACTGGAGCACTTCTCAACTGTCACTTCAGAATGTCACTGATTAGCATGCAAAAGGTTTATTTAATTTCTTTATTTCTTTTCAGGGAAAAGAGGTTAGAAACAGCTGTCATTCAGGTGATGAATACAAGCTGCCAGCCTTTGAAAGAGCAGGTGAAATAGTTGAGGTTGGAATTAATTAGCATTTAGAAAACCCCCATACTGGACTGTGCCCTGGCAAGGAAATGGCTGTCCTTCTTTGCAAATGATTTCACCTATTAAAGTAGTCCGGATATAAGGCACTGTGCAAACACAACCAAAAGTGTGAACCTTCAGAAACAAAATAGTTTTCTGTTCTTTTGAAAAATCGAGGCTCATACACGTAAATCTAAACATAACATCCAGTCAAAAGTCACACGTGGGTATACAACTAAGCCTTTTTTAAAAATGACATTCAGGGGCTCAGGATGATCTCAGGCTCGCCTGTGCCATTCAACAGTAACATCTGAGACTGTCCTCGGTGCTGATCACACAATGGCTCTGAAGCCATTTGATTTGCAACACATCATGAGAGGAAGAATATTTTCGAAAAGAAATCTCTCCCTGACCACAAATTCTGTTTGGTTTCAGTTTCCTAAAGGTCATATTCTCAGAGCACATCAAACATCTTACCCCCACCCCCCAAAGAAAAAAAGACAACTCTTCTTCTCTGTTTCAGAACTGCACTGTATATATTAAGTCTTAACAATTGGATATTTAAAACAAGCCATTGTAAGTCATATGACATTTAATATATAGGATTCTAAAAGCACGACAAAGATTGATACCAGATATTTAGTGAAAGGTAATAAGTGACCTCCAAGAGTAAGAAAAAGCTGTGCATTGTTGGAGGGCCCACAGAAAACCAGGATGGTGATGCTAATTAAAAAGCTCATTATTGGGCTTCCCTGGTGGCGCAGTGGTTGAGAATCTGCCTGCCAATGCAGGGGACACGGGTTCGAGCCCTGGTCTGGGAAGATCCCACATGCTGCGGAGCAACTGGGCCCGTGAGCCACAACTACTGAGCCTGCGCTCTAGAGCCTGTGAGCCACAACTACTGAGCCTGCGCGTCTGGAGCCTGTGCTCCGCAACAGGAGAGGCTGCGATACTGAGAGGCCTGCACATTGCAATGAAGAGTGGCCCCCGCTTGCCGCAACTGGAGAGGGCCCTCGCACAGAAACGAAGACCCAACACAGCCAAAATAAAATAATAATAATAAATAAATAATAAATAAATTAAAAAAAAAAAAGGACCATTTAAAAAAAAAAAAAAAGCTCATTATTACTGCCTGGAAGCCAAATGTCAAAACCAATGGTTTCCTTACCTCAAACTGGGCCAGAATCAGGGCAGAGCTTCTGACTGTAACGACGATAAGTCTCTGTTTTGATAATGTAAGAGGTCTGAGTCTTCTTTATTCACAAGAACTTTCTTTTGAGAATCAGAACTAATTACGAAATGAAGCACTTCGTACAAGGCAGGAAGAATTGCTTTTCAGAGGCCCAAATGAATCCCTATTTTGCCCTACAACTAAACCACCCCCCACCAGCTCTTCCCCTCCACCTGCACACCCACCTCCTACCATCATCTGGCTGCCTTCACCCACTACTTTCACCCCCCTCCCAGCCCTTACTAGGTCTCTAACTCCCCCACCCCCCATATCCTAGTCCTCCTCCTCTAAGTGCACCAATATACCCTCCTACCCAGATCTCTCCACTAGCTCCGTCCTTATCCACCCCCTTCTCCGTCTGCCTTTTTTCAGCACTAAACTCTTCCTACTTTGTATTGTTTGATATTTATTTACTTAGCCTATCTTCCTTTATTTCCTTAAAGCTTCCTTTGGTAGCTTCCTCATAAACCACAAAGTGGCAGGCTACATCTTTTTCTTTGGTTTATTTCCTCAGACTAAGTTGGGGGCAGGAGACCCTAAAACAGGGGACCCTGTTCTCCAAGACAGCTGGTGAGGAGAGGGAGAGGAACACTTGTTCTGATTTAACCACGTCGTCAGGGTGCCCTGGTTATTGGCAGGAGGGGCAGGCTTCCTCACTGCTTGTGGGCAACAGTGGCCTTCACAGCCCTGGGACCTGCGAGGCCTCTTCCCCAGGGCTCTCTCTGTGATCTGATTCACTCTCTTGACAGCAGAAAAGGGCCAGGCAGACATGGATCTACCATGAAGCCAATTAGTCTTAAGCTTCTGGGCCCTTCACTTGCATGGGTGAGGCCCTAGCAATTTTTTATTTGCAATGTTGTGTTATTTTTCTTGAAGGGGGCCCTTGAAATTGTAGAAGCTTCTGGACCCACATAACTTGGATCAGCAGCCCCTGGAGGAAGGAGGTACCAATATTTACTGCCAAGGCTTATGACCAGCAGTTTTTATGTGTTTGTTTTATTCTACTCTACTACAGGCACTAGTAAAGATGGACTGGCTAAAAGCGTGTGTAATATTTTTCAGGAGGTATTTGAAGAGGTGGTTTATGAGACATAGAATAGACAAGGGTATTTCTTCACTGGTCAGCACAGAATTGACAAGGACAAGTCATGCAGAAATGGCCTCATGTCTTGTTTAAAGACTAAAGTGTCTTTCCTGTCTCAGGGCATTTGCACTTGATGTTCCCCCAGCTTGGAATGCTCAACCCCCAGATCTATGCAAGGCTGGCTTCCTCTTGACCTTCAGTTTTCAACTCTTGTGTCATCCTTTGAGAGGCTTTCTCTGAAATGGTCCCTACTTCACCCATCTGTTACAGCCCATCGCATCCCTCCATTTATGTCCTTCATAGCACATATCCATATTCAAAATGTTTTTTACTGATGAATTTACTTATTGAATGTTTGTTTCCCCCACTAGCATGTAAGCTCAAGAGGGCAGGGACCTCAACTGTCTTGCTCACTATGGTATCCCTAAGGCCTAGAACAGGGCCTGGCTCCTAGAACAATTAGTATGTGTGGATGAAAGAAAGGAAGGATGAATAGGTGGATGGGTGGGTGGGTGGGTTTGGTGAATATGATCTAGGTTCAGTATAATATTTACAAAGTCTACTCAGATAATTTTGTAGCACAACACAGAGAAATGTAAATAGTAAAGTTAATGCAAAACAAGTCAACCAATAATATAAAGAATATTGCTGATGAATTCAGGGGTCTTAGCACTTTTTCTTCTCTGGAAGCCTGGAGGAATTCAGCATGATCCCTTCAATGACAGCAGTTCAACGGTGGTAGGGAGAGGATTCGAAAGGACAGCTTGGCAGACGGGGGTGAGATAATGAGGCTAGGAAAAGATCCCCAGGCAATTCTAATTTTCCACTCCACACTCCCACATCTAGCTATTGTGGAAAATCCTTGAATTTCTGGGAAAACTATAAGAGTGTCTAGTGGAATGTCACATACTTTGTGTTGAGGCTGTCGTACCAAGGGATCCCAGATGCCTGTGTTTCAACTGGCTACATTAGGGTCGCCTAGGGAATCAAAAACACGTATGCATTCCTGGACCTCATCTGATATTGACTGAATCTCTGGGGCAGGCCTGAAAAATCAGTATACTAGAAATCTTTCCAAGAGGTTCTGAGAGGCAGCTACTGGGTTTCAATGTGCTGGATGACCAAACTGGAATTCAAAAGGACCTTAACAGACTTGAAGAATGTGCCAAAAAAGACAAGATACATGTGATGCTGAAGTTTCGTATTCTCAGAATCTCTCTAAGGTACTGATGAGGTTGAGATAAATACAGGATTGAAATTTCCAGTGAAAGAATAGGAAATCCTGCCCTGAAGGTATGTGTATATATGTATGTATGTGTGTGTGTAAAGTACAGGATTGGTAAGACTGCACCAAATATCTTACATTTGACCCACTCAGTTTGACCTCTTATTATCACCCTGCACCAAGCCTGGAGGCTGACCTACGTGGACCACAGCAATGACTTCCCTTGCCCTCTGGCTTCTGGTCAGCCAACAGGGAGTCCCCTCAGGAGACTGGAGGAAGAGAGGAGAGTAAGGTCTGGGCTTTCATTCCCTGAGCCCTCTCTGTTGGAGGTCTGTCTTCAGCTGAAGGTCACAAGCCCTCTACATGATTCTCTCCCTCCAGAGAGTCCCTTCATTAAACATTTCAAGTTTTCCTAATTTGAATGAGTCATTTGTTTTTTGTTGATACTATGATTGATACAGATACCTAATCTAATGGGAAGACAGGTTGAAAGTAGATAGGGTTATGGCTTAGTTGCTGCTTTTAAAAAAGCTAATGAGAATTCAGCCCTTTTATATTGTCTCAATATGTATCTAGAATCAGGTGTTAGTCCCATGGGTGTACACATCCTGTCTCATCAGAGGTTTAGGTCCATAGGGAACTTTGACATCCTGGAGGGGCCAGAAGGGCAGTCAGATGGCTGGTCAGATGGGTACATTTCTGAGCTCACCTGCCTTGGTAACACTAAAACATGCTGCAAGGGGCAGCAGTACATAGTGGCTATGAGCACGGACTCTGGGCTGGATTAACTCCTGGCTCTGCTACTTATGAGTGGTACAACCTTAGACAAGTTATTTCACCTCTCTGAGTTCCTGAGCTGTTTCCTTAACTATAAAGTGGAAATAATAATAATAATAATAATAATAATAATAATAATACCATCTCTCTAATAGGTTATGAGGATTCAATGAGTTACCACCTATAAAGCACTTAAAACAGTTCTTAGCACAAAATAAATATTCTATACATATGTTTTAAATAAATAAAAATTCTCACCCCCATTGTGCAAATTTCAGAGAAAACCAGCATCTTCCACAAAGAAAAGTGGCTTATGTTATTTTTTTTCTATAAATAGCCAGGTATTTTTAAATGGCTAAATATTTTCTGCAGAAATTAGTTTTGTCTACAAAGGGCCATTAAATTATAGATTATGACATTAAAATAAAAGTTTGAGACACTGAACCACTTACAACAATTGAAACTTTAAAAATATTTTAGACGTTAAAAATTCTAATATTTTGTTTCTGGGCTAAAATGTAGAGAATGCAGTTTGAAAGAGACACTGCTAGCATTTTAATGATCCACACAGCCCCATCCATGTTGCCACAGATCATGATAGTGCACTCTCTGCTTATATGATTGTAAGAAACCTGAATGAGACTTCAAATCTATCCAAAAAGGATAGTAATTTCCAGCATGGATAAAGAACTGTATTAAAGTTTAAGGTTTCAAAAGCCATGAAGCCTGATGTTGACAACTGTGACAATGCTCATTAAAGGAAAGAAAAAAAAAAAAATGCAGTCATGTCAGAAGAAAATTTCTCTCTGAAAACTACTCATTCTAATCTATTAATATTAATTTAAAAATCCCAACAATTATGTTTGTATAATCAGCATCATATTTTAATGTAGCTAAAATTATAGTTATATCATTTTCCATCTTTCATTATCATTCTCTCTGTCATTTAATCTTCAACTCTAAATGATCCTTCGAGGTCATTTGGAACTGAAGAACACAAACAGTCCCTGACTTATGATGTTTGGACTTAACGATTTTTCAACTTTGTGACGGTACGAAGGCTATATGCATCCAATAGAAACCATGCTTCAAATTTTGAATTTTGATCTTTTCCTGGTTTAGTCATATGTGATGTGATCCTCCCTCGTGATTCTGGGCAGTGGCAGCGAGCCACGGCTCCCGGTCAGCCACTCGATCCTGAGGGTGAATAACAGGTACACTGACAACCATTCTGTTTTCCACTTTCAGCACAGTACTCAATAAATTACATGAGATATTCCACTCTTTATTATAAAATAGGCTTTGTGTTAGATGATTTTGCCCACTGTCAGCTAGTGTAAGTGTTCTGAGTGCATTTAAGGGGGGTCTGAGCTAAACTCTGATATTCCATAGATAAGGTGTATTAAATGCATTTTCAGCTTAAGATATTTTCAATTTATGATGGATTTAATGGGCTGTAATCCCATTCTAAGTCGAGAAAGATACAGAATGGAGGTGTTGGTACAGACATCCATGTTTAAAGAAGAAAGATGGATGACTTTCAAAAGGTTTTTGTGTTGATGCATCAAAAGGGAAGGAAGGAGTTGTATCTACTGGAGAGAAAGAGTAAAGAGAGCCAAGTAATGTGAATGGTTAGGTTTTCCAGTCTACCTGTGCCCAAGGCATGACTCCTGCTTAGCTGAGAGTCAGTGTCATGGCTGTTCTTCCAGCTCACTTCCATTCGCTGGAACAGTGGTTCTAAATGAAAAATTCTTAGCTGTGGGTGATATCTGCAGAGCCCCTGACAAGAACTTCCAGCAACTCCCTTCCCTCAAGGAATGAGGAACAGCATATAAGAGCTGTGCCAACGCCTGGTCCTCTCCTTCCCAGAATCAGGGGCAGCCCCAGTTCCGGGAACTTATCCTACTAGGTAAGACCCTAGATTATTAACCGTTTTCTCAGTTCTTTGATATTTTTAATTGGGAACATTTAATAAATAATTGGAAGCTATGTGGAATGTATTTACTCATTTATATTTATTTTTAAAAAATTATTTGAAGTTCACTTAAAACTCTTTACAGTGTGTCTCCCCAAACTTATCACGAAGTTTCTTAGAGAAAATCATATTTTCTCTGTGTGTATACATTTTCTGGTTGCCTCCGGATTTTTATTGTGTATTAGAAAATGTTCAGAATTCTGTTAAGAATAGAGACTTCATCTGTCATTTCTGTGACTCCAGTGCCTAGAACAGTGCCTGGGATGTGGTAAGTGCTCCATAAATACTTTCTGAGTGAATAAAAAAACAATATGAACAGAAACTAGAAATGCTGAATACTAATATGGGGCACTAGCTCTGAGCAAGGCCCATGGCAGGTACTTGACAAACATCAGCTCCATCTCCCAACACTGTTAAAAGGTAGGTTCTATTCACATCCTCGTCTTACATATGAAAACACTGAGCTAAAGAGAAGGTAAGTAACTTGCCTAGGATCTCACAGCTTAGAAATGGAAGATCTGGAGTTGAACCTGGATAGCTGAAAGCTAGAATCCAAGCTCAGAACCCCACAGCTAATACGAATGTTGCTAATCCCTACTCTTTTTTTTCCCCTATTCAAGTAAACACTTAAAAACTCAGAGATGGCTTTTTATACACTGATGGAAAATGATTCTATGTTGCCAACAAAGTTTGTGAAAACCAGGAATGTAATGACTACAATTATTTTCACTTACATACAAACATATTTTCACTTACATACAAACATACTTACATACATACAAACATATATATATATAAAGCACTTACTGATAAGTATAAAAATTCAACAATTAATTTCTCTCATTTTAAACCCCTTCATGAACCTCCCTTACTTTCCCCCTAAGAGGATCGGGTAGCAAAGCAAACCAAACAAAATCATGCTTGAAGTGTAAGCAATTAATGTGGCTAGCTGAAGCTAATGGAAAGCTATTTTTTTAAAACAGGAAGAGTGCTCTTAAGGTATTTTTAGATGTGAAAATAATGTCAGTGTCATTTATTACACATACTTCAAATCCAGTTTTGTCACAAAATGGAGAGCCTTCAGTGAATCTGAGAAGAGGGGCTTGAGAATGAGGCCCATATTACATGTTGATTTTTCCATGGTTGTTTCATACAGACAACATCCTTCAGAGCGTTGCCCCTTCTGGCAGGTGGCATCATGCATGCACATGACTCATATAGGATGGTGGGGACTTAGCGCCCATGCTTTGGCTTTAAGCACCTTTAAAACATTCCCAGCCAGGCTGGCAGGAGACCTGAATTTTAATCTCGGCTTTGATACTCACTAGCTATGTGATCTTGGGCAAATCACTTAACTATTCCTTGCTTTGGTTTCTGCAAAGTTGGATTAGGTGACTCTTAGATACCTTCCAGAACTAAAAATATCTTTCAATTCACTACATTTTAAAGATTTTATTCTTAGTAAATTCTAAATCCTAACTAACGATTATCTATATCTCTAAAACCTTTTTTTTTATATATATTTTTTTATGCTTCACAAGTTTGTTTACAAATGAATAGAAACATTTTGGTAGGTGACTTACCAGGGTTTCTTAGGGTTTGGTTACTTGGCAAGGCCGTAGGCCTGCGAGGACAGAATGCTTATTCTGCACCTACATTGTCATGCAGCCCAACTACTTCTGGATCTGATGGGATGGTGGCATAAAATGGTGACATAGCAACACCCCTGAGCTCTTGTAGCCTGTGGGCAAGACAATGCATAAATGCGTCTACCCAGAATTTAGCATAACGTCCATGTTTCTGCTCAACCTAGGAAATCCAATTTTTCTTTTGGGTACCATGGATGCCAACACAGAAAATGCGGGGCATCATAAGAATGGACTCAGATTAAAGGGGTCTGGGGGCAACAGTACTGTCTAGCCATTCCTGGGTTAACAAGTAAAGTTGATCCCCAGCATTTTGCAGAGTTGATTACATAAAACCTGGGTACCTCAAAGAGAATTTTAATCAAGTGCATAAGAAAAAAGCAATTATTTTCTGCAAATAGTAATAGAGCTCCCGGAAAAAGAAAGTGACCTTCTAACATGGGCCAATGTAGAGTAAAAATAGCCAAGGTTTACAGACAGATTTACAGAACTTGGACAAGGTTGAGTCTAGAACAGAACAAAATGGAAATATTCCTTCAGGCATTCCTTAAGGAAATAGAACTAGACTTTAATATCTGAACCCATGGTACACCCACTGAAGTCTGTTTTGTATATTTACAGTTAAATTAATATGAAATACAATGTACGTAGTTCTTATTCCAAAGGAAAGGCTCGCTCATTCCTAACCAATGCTTTTATTACCTTTATAAAGTTCTGCATTACAAAATACCTTACAAAAGATATGGCTACACTTGGATCTTTGGACTAGATGAGTCCTACCTGTTTATTTTAGTAAAAACTCTAATGTCCAAGACAAGAGGTAGGGAAAACCAAGCAAGCAACTCTGGTCCTTACAGATCGCTGACTCAGGAAGTCTCACTTCTGTCTGGGTGTGCTTACATTTTTAAAAAAATAATGCACAATAGTCAGATGTACAGATAATTGCAACACCTGTAATACCTTTCAGTCCAATCCCATCAGTGGCAGATAAGGACAAGTGGTTTAATCAGCCACCTTTCCACTTACTTTCCAGCTTACTTTCACAGCTATACTACAGAAGATAAAGAGCTAAAAACCATACTTCTCATGTTGTCTTAGGGCTGGCATGTAATATGGATCCCCCAAGAAGATTCAACTGTGTGAACCTTGAAGATGAAAGTAAACAACATAGTGTATCAGCTGCATGAAAGGACGGCTCTTTAAGAAAGCATGGTGGCAGAGTATTTAGTTCTTTTAAGGAGCTGTGTCAGAGTACCTAAACCTTAATGTAATATGTGTCAAGATGTGGGTCGTAGCAGCAGTGGTGGTTCTGCTCAGACACTCCGTGTTGTAGCTGAACATTTTTCAAGTTATGTCATCCTTGGCTGTATTATTCTCAGCTTGAACTATACAGAATGGATTCTGTAGTAGGCAACCAAGTATGCTGATGACATATGGTCTATGCTGTGGTCTTCCTTTTCTCTGCTTCTTAAAGCTCTATCCTCTGGCAGGACCAGCTGTAATAACTTTTTTTTTTCCTTTTACTTTACTTCAGAAGACAATCTCTTACCTTAAGATCCACCCACAGTATATCTTGAGAAGTATATCTTAAATGGGTAGAAAAGGCAAGATTCTACTGAAACTATTTTATATATCTCTATATAATATATAAGTACTATATATATTTATATGTACAAATATATAAGGTGAATTTTCTTTTTCAAATAATATATAATACATATGAGTTGATGAATATCAAAGAATTTGAACACTAGGAGCTTTTCTCCCACAATAATGCAAAGAGTGAACTGACAATAAAAGTAGGTATTTTATTAAAACCCATATTCACTGGAATCACAAAAAGCCCAATATAATTATCACCAATCTGGTAAAACTGTGAAGTTAGTTAATTTTATTTCTTGAAGCATTCAGAATGTTTCAAGTAAACTCTTATAATTAGCCATTGTCTTTGTCTTTTTTTTTTTTTTCCCTCCCTTTTCCAGCCCACATAAAAATGACAAACACAAGATACAGCAAGCTACAGCTTTTTTCCCCTCCTCGGGAAGAAAAATATTCACGTCAATTGGAAGAGTTGAAATTGCATCCAGCAGTTTGGGTTGGCTCTAATTTCAACCTCCTGTGATATTCGACTCTTATTAATTCAAGTAATCTCTCTGGCATGACAATACTACGTTTGTCTTTTTCATATAATTCTTTGGGGCTGCATGAGCATTCAAACATACTGCTTCCTTTAAAAAAATATACTTCAAAAACTTCTCAATTAATAAAAATAGTGAAAGACACCCTAGTACTACCTATAGAAAACTCAAAATTGAGGCAGAATTGTGAAGATGGGAACCAGAAAGATGGGAAAAAGAAAACTAACACCACCAAGTGGCTACTTGTCCTGGTGCCTTACTGATTCAGATACGTTGTTTTATTTGTAAGAAGCCAAATAAGTTGTCCAAATTCATAGTATACCACAGAGATAAGACTGGAGCCCAGAACAGTCTGTCTCCAAAGTCATTTCCATTAGACTCACCAGAGCTGTCAGGAACATGTTTCATAAATCCCTGTGAATCAGACAATGTATAAATCCTGTCCTGTATCTCTCCCTTTGCATCTCCTCCAAGGAGGTACACCAAGACATCTTGTTCAGAGGATATAATTTAAGATACATGGTCAAATAATCAAATGCAAATACTGCTGTACAATAAATGTAAAAGGTCATGTGAACACAGCAGAGAATGTTGTCACACTGTGTGCAAAAGGAAGATTGGCAAAGCACGTTCCATACTATGAATCACAAATCTCTGAATGACCAGGGTTTCTGGGGAATATAATAGCTCAAAAGTCTCATGTGCAAAGAAACATACAAGTTAAGCCTTCTATGTGTATGTTGCCAACTTCCAACAGGGGAAATGTCATTTTCCTTTGTAAAGATGATGACGCATGCAGAACCAATGGACAGAGACAGAAACATGTAATGGCCTTTTAAACACTGGCACTTTGATGATTAAGTTGTGCCATCAGAAATTTCCCCAAATTTTTCATTGTAGAACAGCATTCTGGTGATCAGGCACAGTGGATAAAGTAATCATTATGTGTAACCCCTATGTGAGGTTAATCTTCTGAAGCTAAGATCAATCTGGGGCAGTAAGTAAGTAAGGTGAGTTTTCTTTTTCCTGGATTTATTATCCCAATAGCACCACAATGTTATATTACATAAGACTAAAAAGTATAAAGAAAGCATTTGGAAATGGGCATAAATTCAACCAGAACTGTTAACTCCCGTATATCAAAAGGGCAAAAGGAAAAACCCAGAAGAGCTTATCCTCTGGTGAATACAGGATATGGAAACAGATTTTCTCTAAAGATGGCAATAAAAGACCAGTACTACCTAGTTCCAACCACCTGCCTCATGAGGAGAAGTGAATAAGAAAAAAAAAATGTGCCAACACATTATATTCAGAAGGAGAGCTATTTAACCCAACCTTTAAATATCAGAGTCTGAGGAGGCAAGGCATTTGGGAATATAAAGCATATTCCAGGCTGATGGTGTTTATTAGATTGGTAGTTTTCCTTTCAGCCTTCCTGATGTTTTTCATATCTGTTTTAATGACAGTAACTTGGGACAAGCAGAAAACAGAATGGGTGACAGAAAACACAGTAGCATTTTGGCTTTCATCTGTGTGTCTTCAGATCAGAGATTAGGCTCCGATTTCAGTCTAGGTGCTAGTGTCTGTTGAAGGAGGATAAAGAGCCAGCACCAAGAGCATATTTGCTTGAGTCTCCCTGTTCCCTACCCCAGAGGGTTCTGATTCAGAATGAAGTGCTAACAACTACATATAGAAGGGTAATGAGTCTGTCTCCGCAAAGGATCTTAGATAAATGCTCTCACTTGCCCTTCCCTAGCTCATAATCACATCATTCTCATTCCTTTGATACTGCTTAGACTTCCTATATGTGTGATATTTAACTCTGCTTCCATCTAGTAGTATTTTTATGGTTTTATATTATATGCTTAAGTTTAAAAAAAAAACATGATTTTAATTATAAACCAATTTTATGAAAACTAAAAATAGCTTTGATCTAATTTAAAACACTTTTACAGCAGTTGAAAAGAGACACAATCTATAAGGAAAATCAGCTCATCATGATATACAATATATATGACCTAAAAGACTCAGAAAGGATTGCTCATAACTTAGAACTTTTTTTTTTTTTTTTTTTTTTTAATGACCAACAGTCATAATCTCTTTCCAGACTGGGCATTGATGAAAAAATGCAGAGAAATATAAGATGAATCATTTTCTACTTTTATGGAGATTCTCCTCTTTCTCCCCCAGTCTGAGAAATCCTGAGGCAGATGGCCTGTAATTCAGAATGGTCCTGGAGGCCCATGCAATCACCCATCTTAGATGTTTCGACAAGATAGACCCCTGGAGTAAGTATGCAAGAGAAAAAAAAAACACTGTTTGCTCATCTCAGAGTTAAAGATAATTCTCAGATACTCCTACCTCCTGGACAGCTCTGAGTTAATGTCACATTCTGGAGAAATTTAAGGTATTCTATAGCAAATTGGAAGCAGTTGCCTCTCCAGAGTTAACTCTGCCTGAGAACATCAGCCCCCTCCTCCTTGGCTCAGACTCTTCAGATAATTTATTTCCTGCCATATTTTCCATAATTCATATCTCCAAATGAAATGGGGGGGAACAAAGGAATCAATAGAAAAGGAACTGTTGGCTTAGGTTATCATGTAGACCTTAAGGAGAACATCATTTGCCATGGCAATTTATTCATTCATTCAAATAATATTTATTGACAGCCTGCTATATTCTAGAGGATACAGTACCGAATGTGACAGACAAAATCCCTGTACTCATAAAGCACACCTTCCAGTGGGAGAGGCAGACAATAAACAAATTGAGCAATATGCCTGGTATGTCTAATGGCAATAAGATATAAAGACAAATAGGAAAAGGAGAGAACTATGGAATGACCAATTGTTGCTATTTTAGGTAGGGAGGCTATGGAAGACTATACTCACAAAGCTGAATTTTAGGTAGAAACCTGAAGGAAGTGGGGGAAGGAAAGAAAGAGATTTCCAGGTGATGGGAGAGGAAGATTTGTGAAGCTGGGGTGGAGTGGGTGGGAGGAAAACAGCAGGAGATGAGGTAGGGCCTTGTGGACTTTGTAAGGACTTGAATGAGATTGAGGAGTCAACAGAGGGTTTGAAGAAGAGGAGGGACGTGATCTGACTTACATTTTTCAAAGAATCACTCCAACTGCAATGTTGAGAATAACGTATAGGAGACAAGGTCTGAAGCGAGGAAAAGATTAGGAGAATAGAGCAGTAAACCAAGTGAGAGATGGTGATGATCAAGATGACTGGACCAGAGTAGAGTTAATAAAGTGATGTGAGAAATGATCAGATATTGCATATATTTTGAAGGTAGAACCAACAAGATTTTCTGAGAAATTGAACATAGAAGTTAAGAGAAAGAAGGTAAAGATTTTAGCCTGAACTATGAAAGAATGGGATTGCCAAGGACTGAGAAGAGAAAAAGTGGGAGAAGGTATGTATGGGTATATTCTGGAGGGTCAGCATAGTACTAAATAAGAAATTCCATTTTGGAGATGATACATTTCAGATGCTTATTACAGATTCAAGTGGCAATACTGAGTAGGCAGTTGAATGTACAAGTCTGTAATTCAGAGGAAAGGTCTGAAATGAAATATAAATTTATGATTTATTAGCATATAAAGCCCTAGGTTAGCTGAGATCACCAAGAATGAATGTTGATAGGTAAGAATTCAAGGATTTAACCACAGAGCTCTTCAGTATTAAAGGGGCAGTGATACAAGTGAGAACCAGCAAAAGAGATGGAAAAGAACAGTCAGCGAGGTAGGAGGAATCCAAGTGAGGAAATTGTTTCATGTGGGAGGAGAAATCAACTGTGTCAAGAGAGAATTGACAGTTGGCAACTGGAAATGGACGCATCAGGGCTATAAGACAAGGATAAAGAAAAGCTTTTTAATCTCCAGCTCTGACCTTTCACTCAAAAGCAAAAGCTTTTGTAGAAATACCCTGCTCCCTTAGAGAAATGTCCTGCTTATACTTGTAACACTTAAGAAGCAAATTATTTTACGTAGATTGCATTGAAATTCTGTTGGTAGTTCATGGTTTAGAATGATGTCCCTAAACCATATGCTCAAAATACCCCCAGGCTTTTATATTCTTTACTGGCTGAGGAAATTATTCAATAAAAGGAAATTATCTGTGTTATTAGGAATGTAGTTTAGTGATTTTCCAGAAAGACGGATTACCTGACCCAGATGGATAATTTTCTTAGTCTGGTACCATTCAAGCTAATAAAAATCAGTTCTAGTCACTATTTATGACCATTTACCATTTCCCTGCTGGATACCATTTTATTGTCTGGGGCTTCAAGGAAGCTCTAGATTTAATGGACAAAGATCAACTTAAAAGGTCAAGATCCCCAAAAGTTAATGAATCAAATTTCTGTCCAGTGGCATATTTTAACAGTATCCAGGGTATATAAGTGCAGACACCACTGTTTTCTAGATGTAATGATAAAATAATCTGGAATATAAAAACTGATTTACTAAGTTCTAGAATATTATTTGACTTGCATATTCAAGTCCTACTTAAATGTGCATGTGTTAGAGATGGCTAATAAATTATGCATTTTTCTCTACCTAGTCACCTTAGGAATACCCAGGCATTACAGAACTAGAACAAAAAATCTTAAAATTTGTATGGAGACACAAAAGACCCCGAATAGCCAAAGCAAACCTGAGGGAAAAAAACAGAGCTGGAGGAATCAGACTCTCTGACTTCAGACTATACTACAAAGCTACAGTAATCAAGACAATATGGTACTGGCACAAAAATAGAAATATAGATCAATGGAACAGGATAGAAAGCCCAGAGATAAACCCACGCACCTATGGTCAACTAGTCTATGACAAAGGAGGCAAGGATATACAATGGAGAAAAGACAGTCTCTTCAATAAGTGGTGCTGGGAAAACTGGACAGCTACATGTAAAAGAATGAAATTAGAACACTCCCTAACACCATACACGAAAATAAACTCAAAATGGATTAAAGACCTAAATGTAAGACAGGACACTGTAGAACTCGTAAAGCAAAACATAGGAAGAATGCTCTTTGACATAAATCAAAGCAAGATCTTTTCTGACCCACCTCCTAGAGTAATAGAAATAAAAACAAAAATAAACAAATGGGACCTAATGAAACTTAAAAGCTTTTGCAAAGCAAAGGAAACTATAAACAAGACGAAAAGACAGCCCTCAGAATGGGAGAAAATATTTGCAAATGAATCCACAAAGGATTAATCTCCAAAATATATAAACAGCCCATGCAGCTCAATATTAAAAAAACAAACAACCCAATCAAAAAATGGGCAGAAGACCTAAATAGACATTTCTCCAAAGAAGACATGCAGATGGCGAAGAGGCACAACATCACTAATTATTAGAGAAATGCAAATCAAAACTACAATAAGATATCACCTCACACCAGTTAGAATGGGCATCATCAGAAAATCTACAAACAACAAATGCTGGAGAGGGTGTGGAGAAAAGGGAACCCTCTTGCACTGTTGGTGGGAATGTAAATTGATACAGCCACTATGGAGAACAGTATGGAGGTTCCTTAAAAAACTAAAAATAGAATTACCATATGACCCAGCAATCCCACTACTGGGCATATACCCTGAGAAAACCATAATTCAAAAAGACACATGCACCCCTATGTTCACTGTAGCACTATTTACAATAGCCAGGTCACAGAAGCAACCTAAATGCCCATCGACAGACGAATGGATAAAGAAGATGTGGTACATATATACAATGGAATATTACTCAGCCATAAAAAGGAACAAAATTGGGTCATTTGTGGAGATGTGGATGGATCTAGAGCCTGTCATACAGAGTGAAGTTAAGTCAGAAAGAGAAAAACAAATATCGTATATTAACGCATATATGTGGAACCTAGAAAAATGGTACAGATGAACCAGTTTGCAAGGCAGAAATAGAGACACAGATGTAGAGAACAAATGTATGGACACCAAGGGGGGAAAGTGGGGGTGGGGGGTAGTGGTGGGATGATTTGGGAGATTGGGATTCACGTATATACACTAATATGCATAAAATACATAACTAATTTAAAAAAAAAAAGAATACCCAGGCAGAAGAAAGAAAGAGAGAGGGAGGGAGGGAGGGAGGGAGGGAGGAAGGAAGGAAGGAAGGAAGGAAGGGAGGGAGGGAGGGAGGGAGGGAGGGAGGAAGGAAGAGAGAAAGAAAGAAATGAAAAAAGAGAAAGGAGAGAGGGAGGGAAGGAGGGAAGGAGGGAGGAAGGACAAACTGTACATGTAAAGAGAGTTAATAGGTATTGGGGAAAAGTTGAGGAACAAATAGTCCTAGACCATGTATAAAGGATCCTTTTTGTTTTGTTTTGTTTTTGGCAAAGCACAGAGACAGTTAAAATGCAGGCATCTTCAATACTCTGAATTGAGAGGCCAGGAATAATACAGGATTAGGTGGGGAGAGTCTCCTAATTGAGAGTCATAGGGTAGTCGTAGACATTCTAGACCCTGGAACCCAGCACTTCCAAACTCCAGGTTGAGCGGTTCTGACAAGGCTACTCTGCAATCACAGAACAATCAGAACTATGCCATGTGCTAAAAGACTTGGATAAAGAATCTGATGTGATTTGGTCTGCTTAACTAATTCATGTGCAATATTAGACACCCCTATAAACTGCACACAGTGATCGTACACTCACAGGGAATTCAATTTGTAGTATACAGTATATGCTAATATGGAAACACTGGAATAAATAATTTCTTCATTTGGCTGTTTTAAGGGGCACTTTGCTATACCTGTTGCCAATCCCTCAACTCCATCTGGGTTACAGTTTACCAAGATTATCCCTGACACTAAATATACCTTAGCCTTAATGGCTAAGTCCCAGCCTGTACAATATTCTGGATATGCTGTTTATGTTGCCATTTGCAAATAGCATATATTCGGAACAGCTGGGCAGACATCACAGCATCTGGAGCAGGAATTAGACTTTAGGTATGCAGTGACTAACAAAGATGCCAGGGAAAGAACTGTAAGCATTAACAGCTTCATGCTTTTATATACATGACAATAATGCTTAGTAAAAAGGCTCAAATGTATCCAAAGTTTTCTATGCTTAAGAATTTTCAAAATGTTTCTGAATCAATAGGAATTAGTTTAAATTGTGCTTGTCTCAGGCAAAGACTGCTGTAAATCAATCTCCTTCTAAACGTACATGAGCAGCTTAAAATTACATCACATGCCATGGCCAACAACTGTTGGATGCCAAATCTAAATAGAGTAAATCTAATTTTCACTAGATTGGAATATGTAATACAGAAGTGGACTTTTAAAATGTCATAGAAAATAACTGCCTTGCCTCTAATGCCAATACACTCCTTAAACACCCAATACGTACCACAGATCAAACAGACTAGGAAATCAGGTCACCATATAGAATTGCTTCATCAGTATTAAAAAAAAAAAAAAAGCAACAACACTATGTATCATGTAAAAGTTATCATATAAAGGGATGATTGGCTATATTCTTCAAAAATTGTGGAAAAATTGTGTCCCCCATTTCATGTTTATTGCTCACAAAGGGGGTAGGGCACAACATGGGGTTTTTGCTCTCAGGGACTTTTAAAGAGATGAGGTTTATTGAAAGTTTATTATTTTTAAATAGATTTAAAAATGAAGGAAAAAAAAAAACAAAAGAACAAGTGACTATCCTAAGGTATAAGGGTGGTGGAGCCCATATAAAATATCCTGCCATAAAAGAACAAAGCAATCCTCCCATTTTCTGGTTATATGTAACCCCTCTATTTTTTATGAATTGCATTCATTACACTACAACTTCATCCTAGAGGAAGTTCAAGAATTAGAGGAAATGGTAGGAATATTAAATATACTCGACACCACCTACACTGCATAGAACTCTTACATCATGCTTAAGGCCTATACTAGACTGTAACTCTGGATAAATATTCACTTGCATATTTTACATAAATCACACACATCTGAATTCTAAATCTGTGAATACCCTGAAAAAGTTCCATCTTCAATGAGTTAAAAAAAAAAACACAATAACTAAATGAGAGAGATGAGAGAGCTGAGAGATCACACTTCAAACCTGAGAAAGTTTTTAATAAAATAAAAATAAATAATAAACTTCTAAACATATCTGGTTAAAGGATATTCAGAAAAAAAACTCTCCAGCCTACTGCTGTTTAGGAAGCATTAGCTAAAGTCAGACTTACCAGGGAACACCACTGTTTTCGATTTGCAGCGCGTTTATAACGATTTACACTAACCCACTATTATCTTGTTGAGCCTTGATCTATGCCCTGGTTATTCACACAAGGCAAGTTAAATTAGAGACTGGACCTGAATTTTTAAGCCTGGAGCAAGAGAAAGTTGAGTAGGTCATGGAGAAGAAAAACTATTTGCTTTTCCAGGAAGGCTGCCAACTCCTCTGTCCCAGGGCCCGTAGTTGCTGTGAGGAGCCAAGCTGGGGTTAACTCAAAAGGGAATCCATTTTTCTCTCTTATTTCAGCAAAGACAAGAGATTTCTGCAGGGATGCTGGCAGTTTGAGATGCAGAGAAATCACCAGAAATGTGAGTGCACCAGGTGCACTCACCTGCTGGGGCCGGTGCGAGGAGGGTGATCCAGCAGGCTCTGTGGAAATCTGGAACCGACTAGAATAATCGCTCTTGGGAGAGGCTTTGATTTCCTCTAGGAAAGGAAGATAAAGGAGGGGCCCATGGGGCCAGGGCAGGTGGGACCTTGGAATATTTTCTATTTATTTCTCCTGACTTTTTTTTTTTTCTTTTTTTAAATTTTGTTTCATCATTCATTGAAGTTTCTTCCTCCCTAGCTGGTTTAATTTAGGGCCAGTGTTTGTTTGTTTTTGTTGTTCTCCTTGATTCCCTGGAAGACTGACAAATCGTCTAAAGAATGTGAGTGCCTGCTTTGAATTAAGCCCACTGAGTCAAATAACTGATTGCAAAGGCAGCGGTTAGGAACAAGCAGATTTTGATTCAAGTCAGAAAGAGGCACTCATGGTTCTGAAGCAAGGCAAGGAGCAAAGAGAAGGTGGCTGTATTCCTTGGTTACTTGCAAGAAGGCTGGAATAAATTGCTTGTTTGTTTAACAGCTTTTGAAAGGAGCGGATAAATTGCTTTTGGTGACTAAATGTGGTTATGGGAGGTTGAACAATTGGAGCCATTTCCATAATCAGCAATTGCTGTTGCTGAAATTAGAAAAGTAAGTGATAAATAAAGGGAAAACGTGTCTGGAAGGAAGCATTATTCAATCATAAGCCATCCCAAATGGTTAAAAATGTAGCTTAGATCACACTCCTGTGAATTTACACCATGGAAGAAACGAGACCACTCAATTTCACAGTTCCAGGGAAAAATGAGGCTCTTTCTGGAACTTTTACTTTCCCAGCAATGTGTTTGTGATGCATTCCAGATGGGCAAGCCTTGAAAAGTGACAGTATCCATCTATTTGTGAGAATGAACACAGAGAGAGTGAGAGTTGTGTCCCTAAAACATAAACACCACAAACCACTAATGAATCCACTTAATCCAATTTGGGAGGACCCCTCAGGACAAAACGCTCTATCAGTTATCATCAAAGTATTCAGTCTAATTCTTCTTTGCCCAAGTCTCTATGAGTGAACGGGGGGCAGGGTGATTGATGGAATGGAAATAAAATAAAGCTAAAGACAGTGCTTTGGATGAAGATATACGGCTGATATTTTAATGTGTGGGTGACACAAGGCTGAAATAACATCAACGGTATGTTGTGAGTTCGATTAAAATATAAAAAGATCTTGACAAGTTGGAAACATGATCTAAATCTAATAGAATGACATTTAATGGAAAGAAATGTTAGAACCTGAACTTGGTTTCAGAAAGGCATACGTGTGGGATAGAGAAGATACTGTTTAGCAGGGGCTCTTATAAGAAAGTATGTGCTGTTTTGCTAATCAACTCCAGAAAAAAACAACTTTGTCACAGAAAGAGCTAATGCGATGTGATTGCAGACTGACTTTAGGAAAATGCATTAGCTGAATAAGGGGAAGTGACAGTTTTCCTCTGCTGGCTGAACTGCAGGCCAACTGTGGCCTACCCAGCCCTCCCGGCACAAGGTAAGAGAGGTGTGCCCGCCCCAGGCCACCCCCTCCTCTGGCTGTATGGATTCTACCTCCTCTTACCTTCTAAGGAACCTCCCTCTCTCCTCTATGTAGTTAATTCCTACCTCTTCCTGGTTCCTTCTCATCAGCACTTGCTCACACTCAAGTCTCTATTATCATATAAATCCCACAACGCCCCGCATTACCTCTGCGATGACCACCCCCTCCTCCCTTTTGCTGCTGAATCCCTTCAAAGTCACTATCTTCCCCTCGCCTCTCTGACATCTTCTCCCACCGAAGTTTGACTTTTATCCTCACTACTCCCCTGGAACAGCTCTTTGTTAAAATCACCGATGACCAAAAAACAGTGCTCAGCCCTTATCTTCCTTGGCTGCTGGGCAGCATTAAATGTCATTGACCAGCCTTTCCGGAATGAATTTTCTTTGGCTTTCTAGATGCAGCCCCCTCTTGGTTTGTCTCCTCCGTCATGAGTTGCCCGTTCCCAGTTTTGTGGTTTTGGTGGTGTGTTTCGGAGGATCCTTTTCCTCTGTCCATTCTCCAGGTTTTGGTCTTCCTCAGGGTTCCTGGCCCCCTTCCTCAGCAGGTGGAGGGGGTTCTCTGGATAGTAACCAAAGGCTGAGCCTGTGCTGGATCAGAGGGTCCCCCTGCGCTGCCTCACAGGGAAGGCCCACCAAGGAGGCCGGCACAGCTCCCTCATCTGGGACCCATCGTGGAACAATCAGTTGTCTTCAGGCAGCAGTGGTTTCAAAGAGTTAACAACACTGGAGACTTTTAAGAAAATTCTGCCATAAGGAAGCATTTTTGAGCTTAAATACATGGAAGAATAGAGACCCCCAAGTCCTACAAAAGCTAACCCCAGGCTCCACAGAGAGGGGTCCTGGAGAGAATCAAGGATACACGATGGAGGTGGAGTGACACGCTGCCACAGAAATGCAAAGCAAGCTGAACACGATGGAAGAAATAAGGCCACTGGGCCCTCAGGGAAGGCTGAGGAGACAGGGGAGACCACCCCACCCTGAGGTGGGGAAGCGGCAGGCCACCCCTTCTTTCCTTTTTTTTTTTAAATTGAGGTATAGTTGATTTGCAATAATTTATAAGTTTCAGGTATACAACATAAAGATTCACAATTTTCAAAGGTTATACTCCATTTAAAATGTTTGCTATATACCCTGTGTTGTATAATATATCCTTGTAGCTTACTTTATACCTAATAATTTGTACCTCTAATCCTGTACCCCTGTATTTCCCCTCCTCTCTTCCCCCTCCCCACTGGTAACCACTATATCTGAGTCTGCTTCTTTTTTGTTATATTCATCAGTTTGTTGTATTTTTTTAGATTCCACGTATAAGTGATATCATACAGTATTTGTCTTTGTCTGACTTGTCTCACTTAGCATAATGCCCTCCAAGTCCATCCATGTTGCTATAAATGGCAAACTTTCATTCTTTTTTATGGCTGAGTAATATTCCGCTGTGTATATGTGCCGCATCTTCTTTATCCATTCACCTGTTGATGCACACTTAGATTGCTTCCATGTCTTGGCAAATGTAAATAATGCTGCTATTTCCTTTCCTCTCTTAATGGTCACAGCCACCATTTGTTATTTAGCACTTAGCATGTGCCAAGAAATAGCTCAGTGTGTATGACTGATTGAGTCTCTTAATTTTCCCCACTATCTCTCCTTCCCTTCTGTTTTAGAAACAGAATCTCTAACTCTTAGCTGGGTTCACAGTGATCCATGAAAAAGGCATTTTTCCAGTCTCCCCTGAGGTTCCTTCCGTATGGCCACATGACTACATTTGGGCTGTAACTAGAAGTAGTGGGTACAAGAATTGTACTTACATTGAAAAGACTTGCCCTTTTAAATCTCTTCTGCCTAATTACAATGTTTTCAAACACAGAGAAAAGTTGAAAGAATTCTAGAGTAAACACTCATATATTCACCATCTATATTTACAAATTGTTAACATTTCGCTGTATTTGTTTCATGACATATCAGCTTCCATCTATATATCTATCTGTTTTATTTTTATCTCTTTCAAAGTTGCAGACATGAGTACACTTTACCCTTAAATTTATCTTGTTTTATATGTTTCCAACAATCCCCTGAGTTAGTTATGGTCATTTCTGTTTTCCAAAGAGTAAGCAGAGGTCTACAAGTCCAAGTAACTTGCTAGGGTCACACTCTTAGTAATTGATAGAACCCCATTTTGAACTCAGGTCTGTCTCTCTCCGAAGTTCATGTTTTTAACCTATGAGTTTCCCATCCCTTCAAGCCCCCTCCCTCATTCTCCCACCTAAGGGTCCTTTAGAGTTTCAGAGGCTTTGGGGTATAAACACCGTTAATTTGATAAGGACTTGTTGTTCTAGGGGTCCTGGAAAAGGAGAGTTCCGATTGCTCAGTTCACCTTGCCAACTAAAAGAGAGAGAGGAACTCTGACCCATTTGGAAATAATATCCCTTCATTCCAGGGCGCTGCCTTCAGGTGTCAGAGAAAAGAAACTATATTTTGCATTTCCACTACAAGTATTTCTCTGTGGGAATAAGCAATTCCATTAAATAAAGTACCCTTTCCCTCCGATTAATTTGAAAGACGCACAGGATTTGAAAAAGCACAGCTCTCTTTTTTTCTTTCCTGAAATGAAATGCTTTATACCTCACTTACTGCTTATAAATAAGACCTATTTACCATAGATCTGCAGACTGTTATATACTTTGTGGTTTGCCCAGCCTCCCTCTGATGGACAAAATTTCTGAAGCTGCTCCTTTGTGTTTCATCAAGAATCATGACTCTCAGCCACCTTAATACCACGGCTTGGAAGCTCCCAAAGCAATTGGTTTAGTAATTTATTTTGTGATCCGTGCTGTTTGCCATAAAACTTTTCAAAGTAAAGCTCAAGTTCCAATCTACAGATCTGAAGAGAACATTTCCAATCTGTTGGTACAGCCTGTCTTCCATGGGCCCAGCTGCCAGTGGTTACCCTGGGCACCGGGTGGCCTTACAAAATCGGCACAGCCGAGCTGCTCGCTGCCGAGCAGCAGAGCCCAGATATCGCCACATTATCACCTCCCGACTCAGACTAGAGTTCCATTTAACAAGCTGACAGGAGCTACAGGACTACGGAATAACAAGCAGATACACGGTGTGGTATTTGTCAAAGATAAAGGGTTGAGCTTGAGCTTAATGCTTTTCGAAGGTTTTGGAAGACATTCAAATCAACCACCCCAAATAGTTTCTGTGCCTTGAACTTCTTCTTCTCACATTTCTCTTATTTGGAGTTGCCGTTTTGACACATTAAGCTTCACTTGGTGGCAATCTTTTCAAGATACCAGAAATGCCATTAGAGTCTGTTCTGATTTCATAGACATGTCTTATGTTTCCACATATGTACTTTACTTACATGTTAAAAATCTTAACGGCTGAAGCCAAATTCAATTCTACTTTATTGTTATACCTTCCTAAAGCTAAATTTACAAATTGCACACAAACATGCACACGTGTTTGCAATAAGACTTAATGTAAAAACACATAGCCTCATTTCTTTATGGTTATAAAGTAAGCAGAGAAAGAGACTTACAAACGTAATACTATAATCCAATCACGTGTGCCTTACTGCCCATATTACATAAAATAGGATTTAAAAAAAAATGAATCATATCTATTGCCATTTTATATTGGGTCTTCTGAGAGCATACTATCCCTATAGCTCTCTATCACATGTAGAGACAAATTAAATTTGAAAAGAAAAAAATATTATCTTTCCAGTTTTCTTCCGAATGTGCAAAAGCAACCAATACAACATGAAATATGGCATACATTAGGAGAATTAATTTTTGGATGAGTCTGACAGCGCAGATGAGTTGGAAGCTTATGCCAGCAAAACTTGAAGAGAAGCTGTACTTTTTAAAAACAAATATATAGATTTACAGAAAGTAAATGCCCTTTTTCTTTTATAGATAAATTCTTATAAAAATCAAATTTCTATAGCTGTCAGATCTCCAGGTAGTCTGAAGCTCTTCAAATACTGAAACGTGTGGATGGATCTCTAATTGCGTTTTTGTGGTTTGTTAGGAGAATCACACCGTAGGAGAATGTTTTTGTCAGGGCAAAGTCTTTCTTCATTCCAATGGGGCTTCATTTCCCTTCTCCCCAGAGCTCTTTATCCAATTTGCTCACAGCAAGGTAAGTTTCTTTGGCCACCACAATCTGGAGTTCTAGTCCAAGTTTTGAATTTTGCAAACATTGGTCTAAATAGGCTTAAATACATGGCACCACCACACACTAAACATTGTGAGGGAGGCTCGCCTTGACACAGACTGTGAGTGGTTTACTTCCCTATTGCATAACGGAGCAATCTTGAATAATATGTACCTTCCTGATGCTCTCCTCAAGTCTGTGACAGGGAAGAAACACTCTAATTGAAATCAGTTATAACAGCAAATTCCTGGCATGTTTCCACTGAGGAAGGGAACTGAAAATACTACAGCTCTCTGTGTTTGGCAGCACAAAAGTGTGAGTGCTTCGGAGCTGAAGCGAGGATGCCCAGAAGAGCCGGGTTGGGGAATTTCCTTTCAGAAACATTTCTTATGTGAGGAAGGCTGCAAATTGCTTAGAGTATAAGGTATTTGCAGCCAGACCGGAAAAAAAAAAAAAAAAATTTTAGTACCACTTAACAGCTGCCTGGAACTACGGCCCAAGGAGGCCTGAGAACAAGTTTGTCCTTAAGCGTTGGCCGCTGGTTGATTCTTCCCCAGGATGGTCCATGATACAAACTCTGAAGTATTCTACCAGGATTCAATATGATAAGGTTACATTACAGATATTCCAAGTAAATATGAAGAAACACACTATGAATTAAAGAGTCTGATAGAGGGTGGTGGTGGGGCAGACCACTGAGGGATAGTCTCTCAAATGGAAATCTTTATATGTTAAGAAAAAGTTAAAAATAACATATAACTAGGGATACTGTATACTTCTTAGGGATAAACTATGGTTCACATATAAGTGGTATTTCCTTAAGCATTATAATAGCCATAGTAACTCAACGCCTGATGTTTCAAGGATTAGGACAAACACATGGCAGGGGAAGAATAGCAAGAAGAAAAAAATAAATTACTTTACAGCTTTGGCATCTAATTTCTATATTAGTCTCTTGGCTTAAACATGGATCGTTCTATCAGATACACACAAGATAGACTTACGTGCATGCACATTTGCATGTACATATACACACACACATACACACACTGTCTTTGCTCTCACAGCTGACACAACCCTCCAACCCTCACTTTCATCTTTATCTCCTAACTGAACTGGGCTACAGAAAAGAGGGAGGATTTGGGCTCCCATCCTGCCAAACGCCTCTTGCTGTTGTATGTGCAGGAGCCAAGCGCAAGGCCCGAGACACCTGAGGAGCCGGAGGATGTCTCAGGCATGTTTCTTTACTTGGGGGCATGGATGGAGCCCCCACTGAGAGATCCTGGCAGGTCTCTTCCATAAACAACTGTGTGTAGAGGTGAGAGGGAAAGAAACCTGAATGTATAAGCTTGTAAATAACCACTCAACTTGATTCAGTCTCTCCTGGTCTCATCTTGCATTATTTCTCCCTTCGCCCAGTACTAGCTTGTGAAGACACCATGGTCGTTCATGCCTTTTGGCCTTCATATATGTTGATCCCTCTGTCCCTCTACTTCTCTCATTGTCCAACAGTCACAACTTAGCTTCAATGGCATATACTATGAAGTTATCCTTTGGAATTCACTTCTTCCCTATCCGTCTCCCTTACATTGGCATGTGCTGGGGGTGGGAAATACTAGAAGTTTCCTTGAAGACTGACCGGCATGGCCCAATAGGAAACTTGCCAAAGTTTCCTTAGTAATGGCTTTTGAAGGCCAACTAGCTCTAAACTTATACTTTAAATTATCCCTTTCTACTGTGCATTGGTCAGAATTCTTTGACTATTTGTATCTAATGAACTTAATCACCTGTAATAGCGTTTGTTATATGGTATCATAATCACTATGTGTTGAGTTTGCTGCTTAAAGGATTCGAATTATACTGTCTTGAAAGTGTAGGCTTGCAAATTATGAATTAAGTTGGTGACTCGGGATAGGAGTGATGGTAGTCCAACAGGAGAAAATGAGTCAAAGTCAGAGAAAACAAGAGCAGATCGCTGCTACTGCCCACCCCCGCCTCCGTAAGGCAGAGGAGGAAGTGATTATCAAGTCACCAGAGCCAAGGGTGGGGTGCACAGTATGGGCTGGGACCAAATTACCCTCTAATTTGTCTTCCTACAACAAATTGTGGGTTAATGGAATAACCTAAGAATTTCAGACAAATACAGCACACAAAACATTGCTGTGAGGTTTAATTCATATAATGCACTTAGAATAGAACCTGCCATATTATTCTTATTAGATGTTCAAGGTTTCTGGTAACTTTTGAACTGACCTATAATTCTCCTAGTTCAGCAAGTAGGGGGAATTCAGAGATCAGAGCCTTTGCTCCAGCTATGGAGAGCAATGCCAAAAAGTACTAAAATCAACTGTCAAACAAGATACCTTCCAGTGAGTAGATGACGTTAAAATATTAAGGTCTGGAGATGGTTTTTGAACTTAAAAATCATACCAGAGAATTGGTTAAACTGTGGAACTTGCCACGATAGACTCTGATTTAGTAGATCTGGGGTAAAGTTGGGGACCAGACATCTCAAGTGATTTGCTGTATACAGTCTGAAGACTTCACCTTGTGAAGCACACTCATTGTGATTGAGACTGAGGAAGAAAAGGTCTTGAATTAATCTTGGCCTGCATTTAAAAAAAAAATACAGTCAGCCCTCCATATCTGTAGGTCCTGGCATCCGTGGAGTCAACCACATTGAAAATATTAGGAAAAAAATTTTCAGAAAATTCCCAAAAGCAAAACTTGAATTTGCTGCATGTCAGCAACTATTTACATAGCATTTGCATTGTATAATGTATTATAAGTAATCTAAGGATGATTTAAAGTATACAGGAGGATGTGTGTAGGTTATATGTACATATTATACCATTCATAAAGGACTTGAGCATTCGTGAATTTTGGCAACAACGGGGGTCCTGGAACCAATCCCCCTCAGACACTGAAGGATGACTGTAAGTGAAACAGAGTTGAAGAGAAGTGCAAGTTTCAGAGCTTATCACACATAGTATTTTTTTCATGAAACTTTAATTTTCAATTGCATATGCATTTGTGTACCAGGTTGGATCTAAAATGAATTTCTTATTATGGGTTGTAGACAAAAAGTTGGGAAGACTTTGCTCTAGGGAATTCACAGCATTCACATCAAGTGACATGTAATCACAAGGCATTCTAAACTCTGGAGCCACCTAACAAGCTTAGGATTAAAGAAGGGTAAGGGGGAGGGAAAGAAGGAAAGGCCAGTGGGATATCAACTGGTGTAAAGAACTGAGTTACCTAGATGCAAAGAAAGAGCAGTGGGCCGTAACCAAACTCTGACCCATAATTAGAGTGACATGCATGTGAAGTGTTTAATGAATGGATCAGGGACCATGTGGCTCTGACAAATGGTAGAGGAAGCCTAAATTTAAAAGAGGCTTTACATTCTAACCAACTATTATTACCAGCCCCTTCTTGGTCTCTCAATAAATTTCCTTTCTGCTGTAATTCTTCATGCTTCCTCAAAGCCTGATGGTGATTTCTTTTTTTTTTTTTTATTTATTTTGGAAAGCTAGGGGAAAATTGTTTCAGTATGTTCTTTAAATTAGTCTCCTTGAAGTGTTTTCCTTGCACACGTTAATTACAGCTCCCCCGAGGGGCTGAAGTACTATATAACACACTGTAATTCAGCTCCCCAATCTCCCTTCTCCAACTCAAGTTGCCAATTCTCCCTACAATCTAGTTTCTATAGGAATATGTAAGTGAGAAGTACATGGCTGAGATTTTTTCAACTATAATATTAGAGGAGAAAATGTGATCATCAGTTCTTGAGCACAACAAACTTAAAATGAATCGTTTTGGCCCATAAAATGAAGGGGTTAGATTAAATGATCTCTGAGGTCCCCACCTTCCAGTTTGAACATACGCCAAATAAATTTTCATTTAATATCTGGAAATACAGAGAAGAGATCAATGGGACTTTGATGAGGCTAAGTGATTCTCCTTAGCATGATCTGGCTAGAATTCCAGAGGTTCTCAAGAAAATAATATGTGTCCAAGAAGCTACATTTGAGCTGTCACTGTAGTAGACACTCAGAAAAGGCATACAATTTTAAGTTCCATCCCACAGCCACAAGTCATTGAGGAAGGAAAAAAAAAAAGCTAAACACAAAATGTAGTTCTTAAACAAAGGTTTTCAAATTCCTGTTTTTTCAAATAGGTAAAAGCAATGGCAGGTTTGATAATCAGAGTGGCTCATTTATTGACTAGTTAGAACTGGAAAGCGTCTTAGAAAACTAAAGGAAAGAGACAGATGAAGGCGTTTCCAGGCCAAGTTACTTACTAAACAGCTCCTATGCACAGGAATTATGGCAGGTGTTTTACACAGGTTGTCTCTTTCCCTCTGCTTATGTCTTTGACGTAGGTATGTCTACTCCCATTTTACAGATGGAGAAATGTATGCTCAGAAGGGTAAGAGACAAGTGTTAACCAGAGTCAGAGTCAGACTTATAATCCAGGTAATAATTTTCCCAGTCTCAGGCAGCTTGAAATAGAAGATAGGCCTATTAACTTTATGAATGTCAAGTTTGTGACCTACCAACATCCATCAAAGTGTTCCTTAAAATTTACCATCTTCTCCTTTCTTTTACTTAACCAGATTCAAAGATCTGGGCAGACTCTCACTGTTAGAGAGAAATCCTCTTCTCTCAGTGGCTTAAGCGTTCACCAGCCTGGTTCCAACAGGGACCATCAGTGAACAAGACAGTTAAGGCTGAAATCCTCTCAACAGGGAACAAGCCCTACCAAGTCTCCAGCCTGACACCTCCAGCTCTCCTTAACACATGCTCTTTTGCTGATGAGATCTCATCCCCTCACAGTATTAAATCTACCACCTCTATGTAATCATCCAGAATATCTATCTATCTATCTATATATTGATCGATCAATTGATCTATCGATCAATCTATATCTTCAGCTCTGATTTCTCTTTTGACCTGCTGGTTCATATCTGCAGTGGCCTAACCTACAGGCACTTTAAATTCCTCATTCCCACTGAATTCCTCATCTTTCCTCAAGAAGCTGCACTTACATCTGAAATCACCACTTCAGTAAATAACACCGTCATTCACCCACTTAACTCTTGGAGTGTTCTCCTCAACAGACAGACTGACACATACAAAGCAGGAGCCAAATTAAAAACAAATATTTGCTGTCACCATTCTGCAGACCTTCATCTCTTGGCTGAAACACTGCAATTGATCCTTACTTTCCCTAACACAAGTCTCATGGCTTCCAACACATTCTCCACATTCCTGCAAGTGTTCACTCACTGAAGACATACTTTTGACCATATCGCTCCCCTGCTCAATAATGCAACCATTTCTAGCGACCTTTAACCAGTGGTTTGTAGCTTGGGGTCCAAGTTCATGGATGTGCTTATATGCAAAAATGACTATGTGTGCATGTTTTTCTTTGGAGAAGGCCTTGAGTTTTCTCACAGCAGATTCCTAACGGGGACAGTGCCCCCTAAACTAATGAATAAAAAGCAAAACCAAAGTCAGACAAACAGTAAATCACTGGAAATCAACAGTCAAGATCCAAACTCTTGGTTTGTTTGTTTTTTGGTTTGTTTTTTTTGGATATATGAAAAACCATTTATCACCCGAGTACCTGCCAATCGCTCCCATTTCTTCTCTCATTACACATCACCTCAGACCCATTCTCAAGCCATATTTAATTTTGCACCATTTCCTATCTTCCTTCTTTGTCTTTGTATTTTATAATTCTCTATATCTCAGTTATTCTTTTTCCATTTTCTGACCCAGCAAAGTCAAGACCTAGTTTGTGAACTACCTTCTCAATGAAGCCCCCCAGAACGACATAGGTAGACTCCTTCCTGGACCATGAACCCAGCTCTATCCTTGCACTTACACATTGCACATAACTATGTGTTTATGCATCAGCCTACTTTTCCATGGAGTTCTCAATGGCAGAGTCTGAACCTTTATCTATTTCCCTCCACAGTACCCCAAAAATGTTCACTGAATTAATTAACAAATACTGCAACCTATGATAAGGAACCAGGGCTGAAAGCTTACAGAATACTATGGATTAAAGAGGCAGTTTTATTTTAAGTCCTGAGAATACTTATGAAAGAAAGAATATAGTACACTTGGTGACAATAATAGAAAATACCTTGTTTTTTAGTAATAGGGTCCTGATGTTAATTTCAAAAAAAAAAAAAAAAGGATTATTGAATGATATTTTGGCATATTATATATTTATTTATTCTAAGTTAAAAATTTAATTTTCATAGTAGACTGGTTGATAATAGTAATTTTTGTACTCATTCACCAAAAGAGAAGAAAGCTATTAGTAAATGTTATATAAAAAATAGGTCATTGCTACTGCTGGCTCAAGCAAAATGCAGACATAACTATCCTTACAAATCTAACAAGGAAAAAAGGGCATTTCCACCCCCCCCAATTATATTTTATATATGGTGGCAAACTATTTTATTCTTATAAAGGCATCACTTTTCATCAGTAATTCTTGCTTACTTGTTTCTCTTTGATGATATTTTCACTTCCATTCTTTTAGAATAGTGGAAGTATCAGGTGAAAAGAAAAACACAATGAAAAACTAAGGAGAGAAATAATAATATGGGTAAAGTGCAATATAGGGGAGGAGGAAGTGATGTGAGGATTGGAAGAAGCCCGAGAAAGAATCTAGATATAACCCATAGAATGAGTTAGGATCTGGGCATCTGGGCAGACAGGATGCCTCTGTGAATGAATGAGATATAGCTCATGTCCCCATCACAAGGGATGAATGGGAGACTGGCAGAGAGGCAAAACCCAGAGTCTGAAGGCTATGACAACAGTATTGGGCAGAGCCCAGGTAAATAGCATTGGGATGGGTCCAACAAAGAGAACAGGGATGTTCCAACAGATGTAGAACAACAGTGAGTCCAGAGGATATAATATTCAGAGAAGGCTCCTAGAGTATTAGGGCCAGAGGAATCCTGGTTCAATTCATTTGCTGTCTGGGGGAGAAAAATGGATGGCGGAAAGGTCAAGTAAAATATTCAAGGTCATAGCTGTCATCCTGCTGCTCAAAAATTTTGCCCTTTCTCACCTTTGATCTTCTTATTCCTTGCTTACAGAATAAAGTCCAACACTTTAAAATGGCATCGATACCTTGACTTACCAATTTGACCTCACAGTACTCCTCTTATTTCTCAATTTTGCCTGAATATATCCTATGCTTTTTCCTGCCTGTCTTCTTCTTTCTGAGTGGAATGCCTCTCTTCCCTCTATCCACTTCTTGAAATTCTGGTTTTAAGAGCCAGGGAGTTTTAAAGGTCCAAAACCTTTTCTTGAATTTTCTCCCTTCCAAGAAATGGTTTTCCTTATTTTAAAATCATATATCACCCTGTGGTTTCTCCTGTACAAATATCACCTTGTATTATGACTGTCAGGGTTCTCATAATCAGGTGGTAAACACTTTAACAACGCTGAAGCTGCCTTAGTAATTTTTGTGCTCACCATAGCTCAGAGCTTGTAGATATTAAGGGTCTAACGTGTTTACTCAAGGAATGAATAAATGAATGAACCTGTTCAGTCTGAGCAGCCAGCACATTTCTTATCTTTTTTGGTGTCTATCTGCATTTATTTTTGAGTGTGTTAGGGGGGAATCATACTAAGCATAAATATACATAATTTATGCATACTATTGAACACTATGTGTCAGATCCAATGCTAAATTCTTTACTAACCTCATTTTATTATTTACAACCACCCAGTTAATTAATAACTATTATTATTCCTACTGTACACAGAAATTAACCAAGGAGTTGAGCGATTTGCCGAAGGGTCATCCAGATATTAAATGTTATTACCAAAATTTGAAAATAGATGCTTCCAAAGCCCATGAAACAGCAAACAAATTATGAGTTCAGCTCTTCTTCTGTAGACTTCAACTCCACAGAACTTTCTTTAGTTATATGTACTGGCACACAGTATATACTGTGCATATTAGTCTATACCTACCAATTTCCATGTGTATGTACATGGATATACACACTTTTATGTGCACGCACACTCATATATATTCTAAGTATATCCTGAACATAATATTCTAATTCGGCACAGTCACTTGTCAAAGCAATGCCTCATTTTTAGTTCTCTCATAAAAATTATTTTAGAAGGATATAATCAGTGAATAATGCCAATTATATGATCAGATACACACTGCCATTTCCTATTGTTATATGAATGAGTCACATAAACCAGAGATTAGAATACAAGTAAAATGTAGAAGAAATCTATACCTTAGCAAAATTTGACTCCATCCAACAACATTTCATTGTTGCCAGGTCTACAAAATGCACACTGAACCTCATTCAAGAGCCAACTTTGTAACCCATTCAGGAGCCCACCCAGAACCTAGTACGTTCAAGGGTCTTTGGTAGAGATAGAGATGGTTTCACAGTCCCTCACATGAGTTCAGTGACTGCCCACAACAGACAGAGACTTCTTGTTATTCACCAAAATCTCTATTTCCTTTCTTTCTGGGTACTCAGTTGGACATTTCCCAGTTTGCCTTGCAGCTTAGTAGCCCTGTGATTGTATTATTCTGACCAAGAGAATGAGAAAAAATCATAAAAACTTTCATGTACACTCCATCATGCTTTTACCCCTTCTTCCAGATGAATATCAATGCTAAGAGCAAGCACAGAAGCTGCACACTGACGGCGAGAAAGCCTCTATCAGCCTGGATTTCTAGAAGACTATGTGCAGCGGCTCTGCCCCCAAATCCTGTTGACTAGGAACACCCACTCACTTTGGACTGTGATATGAGCAACTCATAAACCTCTATTACGGTAAGCTGATGAAATCTGAGGGCTATTTGTCACAGCATCTAATATTATCCTAAAACACATAGCAACCTCTCAACAGACTTAAGTGCTCCCAGGTTCGGGAATTTTTAGTCCTAATATTATCTAAATAGAATTTTTAAATTTAGAAATTATACTACCAAATTATATACTGATGAACTATAAACAAATTTAAGTATGTATTTCAATTAATTGCAAGCATCATTCTATGTTATTGCCAGTCTATCCTCATTAGGAGCTGGTAAGAATTCTGCAGTCCAGCAAGGTTAACTGTATCATGTCAGCCTTTTTCCTGGTCTTTGATATGTTCATCTGTTGTCTGAGTCCATCGTCTTCAAATAAATCATGTAGGAAACCTCCCCTCCCTTACTTACAGTACACTTCTTTTACTATATGAGTTTTGATGACAGAAGAGCAAAAAAGTGACCTCTAGTCTTTCCTTATTTTATTGCTTCTGTTATTTTCTACACGACACCCTCTGTGTTTACCTTTCGTGCTTCTCTTTCCTCTTCAGCCTTTGAACTTCCATTTATGTTCTGTGTTCAGTTTCCCTCATGTTGAGCTCATGGTGTTCCTTGAATCCCTCCCAGACTTTGCACTCAAGGTTCAACTTTGTTTTTAGTCAGGTTTTAAAGCACATACTTCTCTTAAAGTCACTACTGTGGCCTCACGGCGGCCAAGTCCCTAGTTTTTCAATCATTCTCAGCATGTCCTGACTACCCTGCCTTGCCACTGGGTCTTTGACCACACTGACCACAAACACTCTCACTTCCCCCCCAGACTGACTTACAGGACTAACTTAACTTTGAGTACTCTGGAAAAGGTCGCTTCTTCACCCTTGTGGTATGGGGAGGGCAAAGGTTAGTTTTCTAAAAGAAGGCCACAGGAAGACTATTTAAAAAGAACATAGAACATGGCTTCTCTGATGCCAACTCTTACTTCACTGTGAAATATTCTCCCTTTTGCATCAGCAAGGGAAGGAACAAAGTGACTGACCTATTCTCTGCTGCCTTCCTGCCAAGTATGCCTTGCAGATATTACCTAGAATAAATGAAAGGTAAAAGGGGGCTCCTCTCTACTTAAAAATTTACTGACCACAAATTCCAAAAATTAAAGTAAGCAAGTAAGTACAATTATGGCTGCTTTAGGAAATTTTCATTTAAAAAATTCTATCCCTAAAATGATTAAATTATAGGCTAATATTTTACATTACAAAGACTTGATTCTTTTTACCCAAAAGGCTCTTTGATATTTCCATTAAATTAGAAAACTTTAGCTTCTAAAGTGATAGTTGGTCCATGTATTGCAGATGGCTCTCAAATCCTCTTTTCAGAAACATATGTCCCTACTATTGACTGTTTAGAATGAGTTTCAGTGTACAGATTTTACACCCATTTTGTGTGAAAGTTTTGACATACACTTTAAAATTACATTTCCTACTTCCCATTACATTTCGGAGAGGAACTTTTCCACTTTCTGCAACAGTTAAATGAAGCAAAGGGCAACCAAACCTGATATACACACACTCCTATAGTCATAAAGAACCTTAAAATTTCAACATATCCATTTCCATGTCTCAAGGCAAATGAGGCTAGAGAAACCACTCCAGGTGTAGATTCTGGTTTTGGTTTTGATGTATTTCAGTCTTCTAAATTAATCATGATATTGATTTTCCTTGGATGGCTTAATAATTGTTTAAAAATACAAAGGCTATTTTAAATGCACCATCTATTGTGGTGTGGTATAAATTCTTATGACAAAAACATTTAGATAATTTCTAATACTCAGGCTATAGAGTCTTTGAAAAAAATCTTCATGAAATTACAAATAATAGGTCTTAACCTATCAGAATTTATTATAAAGCTTGTTCAAGAGTTTCACAACAAATTTTTGTGTTGCTGTTGCTGTTGTATTAATTTCAGTGCCTTAGAATACTGTCTGCTTTTAAAAGAGTATTTGGTAGGTTTGTTTGTTTTTAATTCTATGTTTTAGTGAACAGAACTAGATTATTTAAGGGAAAGATGAAGAATGTTATGGAGTTTCCTTTTACCGGTTCTTTGGAAAATAAAAACAACTGTTTTGCCTTAAAGGATTACAGGAGCTCCATTTACAGGCAAAGAATATTTTTTGAAAAAAGCTCAAATACATTATGTAATGCTGATACTAACTTAAGTACTTTTGAAAGTGCAGCAGCATTTAATGCATCTAATATAAAATTAAAACATTTTACACCAAATAATACCACCTTCCATCAGAGACCTTGGAAGGAAATCTGAAAGAATATAAAAAATACATTTGGAATCTAAGTGTTCTTGTTTATAAAGATGTCCTTTTGGCTACATGTATATATGCAGTGAAATGTTTTCTTTCTGGAGATCTAAGTTACTCATTTAAAATGAACAGTCTCCATTAAATCTGCCTTAGGGACTGATAATTAATACAATACTGGAAAAGAAACAAAAAAAATCAGAATTGGTGTGTTTTCTAGTACTTCAGAGAACATCCATAAAGAAGATCTGAAAGAAACTAGAAAAAGAAGAGCGAACTAAACCAGGCCCCAGGCCTCACTGCCGCCTCACGTCACTTCCCCTGGCGCCCCTCCCACTAAATGCAAAAATCTTCAACAATTTACCAGCAAATCAAATCCAGCAGCTTATAAAGAGAATTATAACTGTGACCAAGTGGGATTTTACCCCAGGAATTCAAGGTTGGCCTAACGTATGAAAATCAATCAATGTAGTACACCATATTAATAGAGTAAAAAACAAAACCCACATAGTCATCTCAATAGATATAGGAAAAGTATCTGACAAAATCCAGCACCCTTGTATGACAAAAACGCTCAACAGACTAGAAATAGAAAGGAATTTCTTCAACCTTATAAGGGGTATCTAGTAATTCCTCAAGTTTCCTCAAAGAAACTATTTTGTCAATTTCAACCCTGAAATTTAGGTATGTGTATAATCCTCAAAGGTCAACCAAGTCTGTCCAGTTATATATTCCTTGGTTTTAAAGTTTGTTTGTTTTTTGTTGTTGTTGTTGTTGTTTTAACTCCAGAAAGGACTCAATATTTCAAATCTCTCACATTGAAGAGGCAGCCATTTAAGAATATGTTATAGGCTGAATTATGTCCCCAAAAAGATACGTCAGACTCCTAACTCCTGGTACCTCAGAATATGACCTAGTTTGGAGATATGGTCATTGCAGAGGTAATCAAATTAAGAGAAGTCATTAGGATGTGTCCTAATCCAATATGACTGGTGTCCTTATAAAAGAGAGATTTGGACACAGATGTGTACCCAGGGAGAACACCATGTGAAGATGAAGGCAATGACCCGGATGATGCTTCTACAAGCCAAGGAGTGCCAAGTATTGCCAGCCACCCACCAGAAGCTAGGAGAGAGGCATGGAACAGATTCTTCCTCCGAGCCCTCAGAAGGAACCAACCCTGCCAAAATCTTGATCTCAGACTTCTAGCCTCCAGGTGTGTGAAACAATAAATTTCTGTTGTTTAACTACTTAGTCTGTGGTACTCTGTTATGGCAGCCCTGGCAAACGAATGCAGACGTCTTCAGTAAATATTTATTCATTGTGAAAATCATGGCAAAATAAGTAGAAGGAAATGACTTTGATTTAAACATAGGGGTTGAGACATAAGGCAAATGTCTGCCTTCTCTTAAACTTGAAAATATCAGACGTGTGCACAAGGGGCAGTCTGGTGTGCAGTTCAAGGAACAGTAGCTGTACCTTTGTTATAGCAGGAAAACTTCTGGAATAAAAGGTCACATCTATAACCAAGTGTTCGGGTTAAGAATATTAATGAGGATTGTTTGCTTCATATGTTTATGGTTATCAAAAGCAAACAAAAATAAACTAGGGGAAAATGTCATGATTAAAAGGAGGATTTTCATTGTCATGCACCTCTGCTGCTTCCTGTCTGTTCTTTGTTCTTTGGATGTCCAGCAATAGAACTCCCTTCCTAATTGGAAGAGATCCCCCACCATATAGGCTCTGGTAGAAGAGAGGCTTCACTCTCATTAAGAAAAGCCAGTGGACCAGACAACCAGAGAAATGGCACATGGTCTAAACACAGCCAATTAAAGGTTCCTACTTAGAACTTTGATGTTCTGGAGAATGATGGAAAGGTGCAAGGACAGCTGAGAAGTTATCGTTGGAAGTGTTGAAATCCCAGTGCAGCCAAAAGCAAGTGTCCACTGGAGGTGGAGCCAGCAGTGGAGTGCCCTACCCAGACAGACTATGGCTTGAAGTAAGGTATGTGTTGTACTACCCTGTGCGGGAACCCAGATTTCTGCTTAGTTCTCCTGCATTTCTGCCCCATCAGTGAATATCCTTCTACATTCTTCCATTTAAATTAGCCAGAGGACATTTCTGGAGCTTGAAAAGAAGCCTGATATGAATCACTAACTAAACTTAACTATACAAATTCCATGTGCTGAAACTAGTATCTAGTTCTACTTTCTATAATTAGAAATCATTTTTATTTCTTATATATGTGACCTTTATTTGGGGACCATTAAAATATATATATTTATAGGACCATGTTCTGCACATAAAATTAACCAGAAAAGAACATTATTATAAAAACTGATGGAATTGTTTTTTAACTTTAAAAAAAAAATGTATCATGTAGTGAACCTCAGAATTTGACAGGACTGTAATTATTTCCTTAAAATTCAAATTTGTTAGATGCCCACCTTCAAAAGGAATGCAACACCCCCTGGTTGTGATTGACACCTGTCTGCAGTCCATCCATAGAGATGCATCTGCCTCACACAGACTTGCTCATCTTGTCAATCAAAGAAAAATCTCATAATCAGTTTTGGCACCTCTTCCAATTCTCAAAGTAATATACCAAATAACTTAAAAACACACAAACCTGGGCTCTGTGGTCAACCTACTGTAACCTCATGCAGGTGAAGACCTTAGCATGGCAGCATAAGGTCATAAAATCTTGTGAGGCCATCCGTCTTGCAATATAAACCCAAATCAAATGTCTATCTGTTGCCACCTTTTATTTTTATTATTTTTTAAGCTAGTAAGGAACTAGCTACACAATTATAATTACCTAGTTACTGCAGAGAAATCAATGTGACAGATTTTTTTTCAAGGTGATTAAAAACATTGTTTATCCTAGGCTCGAACACTATAAGATTCATCATGTGGACTGGCATTTTGCCTGCAGCCATATGCCATCTGTCATTTTCTTTAATGACGTTTGCATCAATTTACAAGAAGCACCAAATGCCATGTAACTGGTAGAATCACTTTACGCAAGCAGATCAATGTTTGATGTCAGTTTTTTTTCTGTGGAAACTCATCTCCCGAATCCATATAAGGAAAGTTTTCTGAGGCTTCAGTCCCTCAGGTGATGAGAGTATCAGAATAAGTTGCTCCAAAACAAGCTATTGAAGAGAAAAGGTCTAAGTTCATGAACTGGAGCTAATAAATTAATAAACGGGGGAGAAATCCATGAACCTTCAGAACTGTAACTAAGCTGCTGAACAGAGCAGATTTAGAATTTTAGGAAGAAGAAATTCTACATTCATTAAAAAAAAGGCAATGATAGGACTAACTTAATTAAAAACAAATACCCCTTTTTAAAAGATTAATAGCAAACATGTTCTTCTTCTTTCCAAATGTTATTGGTCTAATTGACTTAAGTCATTTTCAATTTCTTGTGTTAAAGAGAAAGATGTAAGGTAAATAGTGAGATCCAAGGTTAAATTTATTTGGAATTGAAATAACATTTCAAAGTATTTTAAACTTCCCTCCTTTATCTTCCAAGGTTTTTACCCTAAATTTCCTGACCCTCGTGAAGATTCTGGTAAAACCCACCCCGCCCCCATCTCTCCTCCAGAGGGAAACACAACCCAGAAATCAGTGTGCCTTAGTTGCACACATGTTTATTTATTTCTGTTCAGCTCCATGACCTCCCTGGTCCTTAGTGCACCAAAGCAACCTGCCCCTGTATTCTCTTTTCCTCCATCATTGCTGGATGGATGTTTATTGCATGTCATTTGCATGAAAATTAGCAGGTGTGTGTGAAGAATAAGCTTATCCCCACCCCCTACGCTTGCACTCTCTACCATCCCTTCCAGACACACTCACACAACTGCCAGAACTCTTAGCCCCCCGATCTGGAGCTACACAGCGAGGCAATAATTCAGGCCCTATAATTCAGTAAACTTAATTGCAGGAAACCTTTCTGGTTTCTGGACTTCTGGCTTTAAATAATGCTCACACAGAATATTCTCAAATCTAGTTCCAACTCCTTCCACTTTTCTGAGCTCCAGCTGGCTACTCTTCAACACCAACTGGGTGTCTCCTTCAAATCACCTTGCCTAAAACCTGACTCATCTTTCTCCCAAGCCACTTTCAACTCTACCATCCTATTTTCTGTTCATAGAATCTTATACTCCCAAGTTTCTTAAACTTGTTAATTTTATCTAAACTCTTGCCATCCTCTAGCACCCCATATCCAATTGCAAGTAATCAGTTACCAGGTATCTAACAGCATACTTTTAAATTCCTCACATCCACCTATTATCGTCCCTTTTCTTTGCCATCACCCTGGTTCAGATGTGTGCCACCTAATCCATGATGGCAAACAGGGAGGTGTGTCCCAACAATGTTACATTCCACGGGGAATGGTCCTCAGATGGAAAGAGGCTGAATGTTGGTCACACACTCACAAAACAACAAATACCCATTACATCCTTAAACACCCCTTTGAGACTATCAGTCTCTTGCTCAAAAGCAATCAGTGACAAACGTTAGAGCAGAAGGGGACTTAGATAATACAATCATCAATTAATGGGTGCTTGTTCTTTACTTTTTTAGACTTTTTTAGGTGCTTTTATAGACACAATGTTCCATTGGCACATTTAATCCTCAGGACAATCTGGTAAAGTATTTCCCATATTATCCAAACAAAGTAACTGAGGTCTAGAGACATTAGTTAATTTTCTTAAAGCCACTTTGGAGAGCCATTTGATCCTTTCAAAGAAAAATGAAAATGTGCATTACATACAATTCAGGAATTCCACAATTAGGTGTAGACCTCCTAGAGAAATTCTCATACGTGCACGAGGAGACATGTATGAGGTTATTCATAGCACAATTCTTTTTTTTTTTTTTTTTTACAATCTACCAACTTCTAGAACTAAGTGCCTTATAAAAGCCTTCATATCATTTTTTTTTTAACTTTTTATTTTATATTGGAGTATGGCCGATTAACAATGTTGTGACAGTTTCAGGTGCACAGCAAAGGGACTCAGTCATACGTATGCATGTATCCATTCTCCCCCAGACTCCCCTCCCATCCAGGCTGCCACATAACATTGAGCAGAGTTCTCTGTACAGTAGGTCCTTGCTGGTTATCCTTTTTAAATATAGCAGTGCATAGCACAATTATTCACAATAGAAAGAAAAAACTTGGAACAACTTACGACAATCAATAGGAGACTGGATAAACATATAGCTGTATATTCATACATCATTATACTATTCAGTAACTTGAACAGATGATGTGGATTTATACATGTTAGAATGGATACATCTCAAAAACAAATTTTGAGGGATAAACAAGTTATAGAGAGATATAATAGAATACTATTTATATTAACCTAAACATTCTAAAATATATATCTATGACTATCTCTACATAAATATGTATAGGTATATATACAAGTATATAGATATATAGGTATATATGTGTGTATATATTTATATATACACACAGTATATAAGCACATATAAAATGAAAGCATTAAAATATGGATAAGAAATTACATGCCAATTCTTGATGGCAGATACCTATGCAGAGAGAGGGGAATGGGTTTCTGCATGCGTACAAAGAGACAAACTTTATCAGTAATATCACATACACATGAGATCTGAAATTAATATGGCAAAATGTTAATATAAATTAAACTTTGTTAACGAGTTCATGTTTTTGCTATGATATCGATTACTATTTAATATATTTTAATATTTTTTCAAATAAAAAATACACTCTTTAGGGAAAATATTAAATCCAATCATTAATAAATTCCATCTGCACTAGGACTGATAAAAATATTGACATAGGAGAAAAAAATGAATGTTTAACTATTACATAATAATGCATTTTCTTCAGATAAAATAGATGTAAATGTGAATTAAAATAGTCTTAGGTTTAACTCTATCAGTAAAATAGAGGCAAAAATCACCATTAGTAAAATTAAAATACATATGATAATCTGAGAATAATTACAAGAAATACGTGTTATGGACTGAATATGTCCTCCCATATGTTGAAGCCCTAACCCCCAATGGGAAGGTATTTGGAGGTGGGGCTTTTTGGATTTAGATAAGGTCATGAGTGTGAGCCCCCATAATGGGATTAGTGTCCTTATAGGAAGAGAAAGAGACCAGAGCTCTCTTTTTCTCCCAGCTACTATGTGAGGACACAGCAAGAAGGCAGCTGTCTGTAAGCCAGCCAGGAAGAAATACCTTATCAGGAACCAAAACTGCCAGCATCTTGATCTTGGACTTCCCAGTCATCAGAACTGTGAGAAATAAATGCCTGGTGTTTAAGCCACCCAGTCTATGGTATTTTGTTACAGTAGCCTGAGCTGACTCAGTCAATGAGATAAAAACATATTTTATATGTTAATCACTCATAAATATTATAAATTGGGTACAGGAAACTTGATAGAAAAATGTTTTTTAGGTTATAACCTTATAATTCACAACAAAAAAAATGTAACTGCCAGGAGGCCTGTACAAAAAAATTAAATCTTATTAATAACCAAAGAAGTAGAACTTGTTATTTTTACCTATAATTTATAACTATAACTTTATCTTATCAAATAAGCAAAGTCAAAACAAAAATATATAATATTAAAGGCCAATAAGATGTGCTAATTTCATAAGCAAATATTCTGGAAAAAATAAGAGTTTTAAAAAGTTCTATGTATGTCACTACCCTTAGGATGGCCACTAACAAAAAAGAGAAAGCAAGTGTTGGTGAGGATATGGAGAAATTGGAACTCTCGTGCATTGTTGATGGGAATGTGAAATGGTATAGTTGCTATGGAAAACAGTATGGAAGTTCCTCAAAAAAGTTAAAAAACAGAATGATCATATAATCCAGAAATTCCACTACTTATAGGTATATAAGAATAAGAATTGAAAGCAGGATCTTGTAGAGATATTTTCACAGCAAGGTTTACTGTAGCATTATTCACAATAGCCAAGAGGTGGAAGCAACCCAAGTGCTCATGAATGGATGAATGGATAAAGAAAACATGGTGTATACATACAGTAGAATATTATTCAAACTTAAAAGAAGAGGGAAATTCTCATACATGCCACAACGTGGATGAATCTTGAGGATATTATGCAAGGGAATAAGCCAGTCACAAAAAGACAAATTCTGTATGGTTCTACTCATATGAGGTATCTAAAGTAGTTAAATTCATAGAAACAGAAAGTAGAATTGTGGTTGCCAAGGGCTGGGGGGATGGGGAAAATGAAAGTTGTTTAGAGTTTCAATTTTGCAAGATGAAAAAATGTTTAAAACAGCTGTTGTACAACAATGTAAATATACTTAAAACTACTGAACTGTACACTTAAAAATGGTTAAAAAGGTAAATTTTATGCTATGGTTTTTTTCACCACCATTAAAAAAAAATCTCTATGTATGTCAATGTCTTTGAAATTGTAATTCCAAATCTAGAAACGTAATATGGAGAAATAATTATAAATGAGTGAAGGTGATCAAAAAACAAAAAAGAAAAAGAAAAAGGAAAAAGAAAAGAACAATCAAACATACACAAAGACATGGCTACAAGGCTCTTCACCTTAATTTAGAGTATACTGGAAAAGACAAAACAACAACTGAAGCATTTAATCCATGGGAAGAGTTAAATTGATTATGGTACATTCATACAATAGAATACTCTGCATCAATTGGAAATGGTATTTAAAATAAGTGTATAGGAAAAGAGAAAATGCTCGTAACATAATATTATCTGATTTTTCTATAAACATGTATTTGTTTTATTATTGGTAGAGGAAGAAGGGCAGGAGCCTATTTTAAGAATAACTTCCTCAGGGGCTTTCCTGGTGGTGCAGAGGTTAAGAATCCGCCTGCCAATGCAGGGGACACGGGTTCGAGCCCTAGTCCGGGAAGATCCCACATGCCGCAGAGCAACTAAGCCCAAGCACCACAACTACTGAGCCTGTGCTCTAGAGCCCGCGAACCACAACTACTGAAGCCCGCATGCCTAGAGCCCGTGCTCCGCAACAAGAGAAGCCACCGCAATTAGAAGCCCGCACACCACAACAAAGAGTAGCCCCCGCTCTCCACAACTAGAGAAAGCCCGTGCGCAGGGACGAGAACCCAATACAGACAAAAATAAATAAATTAAAAAAAAAAAAAAAAGAATAACTTCCTCAGTACAGGCATTTTATTGCACTTCACAGATGTGGTGTTTTTTTTTTTTCTTTAACAAATTGAAGGTTTGTGGCAACCCTGTGACAAGTCAATCAGCACCATTTTTCCAATAGCATTTGCTTACTGTGAGTCTCTGTTTTTCATTTTGGTATTTCTTACAATATTTCAAACTTTTTCGTTATTACTGCATTTGTTATGGTGATGTTACCACTGCAAAAAGATTATGATTTGCTGAAGGCTCAGGCGATGGTTAACAATTTGAGCAATAAAGTGTTTTTTAATTAAGATATGCACATTTTTTTTAAGACATAATGTTATCGTATACTTAAAAGACTACAGTATAGTATAAACATACTTTTATATGCACTGGGAAACAAAAAGTTCATGTGGCACACTTTATTTTGATATTTGCTTTATTGCATTGGTCTGGAACCCAACCCACAATATCTCCAAGGTATGCCTGTATGTTTTTCTTACCAGCACAGAATCCTGTGAGTTTAAACCCTTTAAACATGTATTATCTATAGGTTGCATTTGGTCACAAATCACTTGCTTACCTTTTATTGTTGCTGTATACTGTTTGTTTTTTGCTTTTGAACTTGTCACATATATCTGTATTCTCTCCCTAACAAGACTGTAAAGTCTTTTAAGGCTAGAGCTTCTAGCAGTATAAGCACTGTTCTCTGATTGTTTTCTATTACGTCCATCTATAACTGAGTGAGGCTTATGTATAAGAAAATAGGATCAGGCAGAAAGAATACAGAATATTAAACCAACAAATGTAAATTGTATACCTATTATGTGCAAGACAAGGCCAGTTACTAAAGATATTATAAAGAATATCTTTATATTGTTGTTGTCTTCAAAGAGTTTATTATCTTGTTAGGGAAGCTATATACACATAACAGACAAGTTAAACCCTGAGAAGAACATGTGATTTATATTAAGTTGCCAAAATGTAATAAAACAAGTTATTGATACTTTTTTTCTCCATACCCAGTGTATGAAAAGATAATGAAATGGCCTAAAATAATATAATGATTTTCTAAAATGCTTATCTGTACCCTTGGCTGTTTTGTTCACACATGAAATCTGAGGATAATTATAACTCATGCCATTTTTGGAATGTTAGGAACAAATCAAATATGTGAAAATCTTCCAAGAGTTTAAAAGCAAAATTCCCAAAGGGATTCACTAAAACTGTACTGTCAACAAATATCTGAGTTTGGATTTTTAGCTTACTTTGCTGGCAGGAAAAAGACAAAAAAGAGGGAAAGAAGAAAGAAAGAAAGGAAACAAGAAAGGGAGGAAGGAAGGGAGGGAGAGGAGGGAAGGGAAGGGAAGAAGGAAGAAAGGAATGGAGGTGGGGAAAGAAAAGAGAAAAATCCCTCTCTGTCCAATCAGGATTTTATCCCCATCACACCACTCAAACTCCTGCCAGCAATCTACCCATGACCTCCATATTGCTAAATCTAGTGGCCATTCTCAATCTTCAGCTTACTTTATCCCACAACAGAATTTCATACCGTGATCACTCCCTCCTCAAAATACTTTCTTCACCAAGACACTACCCTTCCTTGGTTTTCTTACTGCATCACTGGTCATTTTTTCTTAGCCTCTTTATGTAGTTCCTGAACTTCTCCCTGACCTCTTAATGGTGACCTCTTAATGGCTTAGACCTCCATGTGCTCTTCTGTCTATATTCACCCCCTCTTGGTGTCATCTGTCCTCAAGACTTTAAATACCACCTACTCGCCAACAATTCTCAAATTCTGCCTTTTGCCCAGACTTATTTCTTGACTTATGTAGCCTGACTTTTATATAGCCTGTAGCTGGATGTTTAATAGTCTTCTTAAACTTGACTACACATGAATTCCTGACCCAAACTTGAAAACCTGCTCTTCCTATGGCCATTTCCATATCAGCTGATAGCAGCTCCATCCTTCCAGATGCTCAGACCAAATCTCTTGGAGCCATCTTAACTTATTTCTGTTGGTTCTACCTTCAAAATACGTATAAAACCTGAACTCCTTTTGCCACTTCACCTGCCATCTTGACTGAGCCAATCACACATCGCACCTGTATGACTCCAGCAGCATCCTGCTTCCACCCTCGCCATGCCAAGCATCACCCCACACAGATTAGTCTGGCTACAAAGATTAGCCAGACTAATCTTTTAGAAACTTAAATTAAATCATGCTACTCCTTTGCTCAAACAACTGCAATGGCTCCCATTTCACCTGGAGTTAAACTCAGATATCCTACGATGGCTGACAAGGCCCTATATAGTCTGCTGAAACCTCCTGCTCTGACCCTAAACAGCCACCTTATCTCACTGAACTCATCTTCACTTTGTTCCCTTGACCTTATCCACAAAGATCTCCAGGGAGTTCCTTGCCTGCTCCAGCTGATTCCTATGTCTGAAATGATCCTTCCCCAGATTATCTGCTTGGTTCACTCCTTTACCTCCTTCAAGTCTTTGCGCAAATCTCTCCTCCTCAGTGAGACCTCTTCTGAGCCTCTATTTCTTATTTAATACTGGAGTCCACCCACTCTCTCCTTAATCTGTTCTATTTTTTCCTCTGTTCATAGCTTTCATTAGTTTCAAGCATGCTATATAATCTAAATTGTTTATATATTCATGGTAATTGTCTGTTGTATAGCTCTCCCTATCCTCTTGCTAAAATATCATCTTCGTAAGGTCAGGGATCGTCTCCTGTTTTTTTTCACTGATGTATCCATCCCCTGTTCCCATAGCAGTCCTTGGCACATAGCAGACACTGAATAAACATGTATAAAAAACAAATAGAGTATAGTGAGGAACACAACAACATGAGATGGAAGAGGCTGGTCTGTGCTTTTAAGTCTGAGTTATAAATCATGAAATTCCCCAGAACTTGTTCTTATTCATAGTGCTGTATGTGGAAAAATGTCCATAGTACGAAATGATATAAAGCCATCACAGTTTACACATGCAAACTCATGCAGCAGTAATGATATCAAAAGTAGAGAAGCAGTGCCCTTTTGTTCATGATTAAGTAGGTAAATAACTTTTTTCCCAAGAGTCATGCAAAATCCTATATGAGGAAGGATTATTATTTAATAAAGAGACTCCCAGAGCCTCTCAATGTTACCATATTGGAAAGAATTACTCATTGTGCTGCTGAAAGAGGTATCTAATTTAGGGAGATCTCATTTACTCATAGATTGTTTTGTTATAGATGTTTTAAATTACAGTTCCTTAAAACTTCAGGGCAAAACATGGTTCAAGTTTACCATGCAGAGCAGGCATGGTGATTTCCAAATCAGGGTCACAACAATAAAACCATTCAGGATAAGTGACTTGTGCTGACACCGTGTAATTGTGCAAATGCTTCTCCAATTCAGGGTGTGTGCTTGAAATTAATTTTATTAATTTGGTTGCATGTTCCTCTCGCCATATAGTTACAACAGAGGGACATCACTGGCTCTTGCTGTCTGGGTCAGGCTACGTGTAGCAATGGTAAAATTTCAATAAGCAAATGATGGTTCTGGAACTAACTGGAGACTCAGAGAGGCATGTGTATCTGATTGGAACTCTCTTTTCCTTCCTGGACCTGAAGTGGCATGCCAGTCTCCCTGTGGTACAGACAAGCCCAGGAGACCTCGAAACTCAGCAACTCCATTTCCTGTCCCTCGGCAGCTTGGAGCATCAGGAGAAAAAAGAGGGGAGGCCATGGAAGACTCAGCTTGTGGTGGTGAGGCTGACCCTACAGAAGACTTTACCAGGCTGCAGTGCAGTGAATGGGGAGGCGCAGCTGAGAAGAGGAAGCCGTCACGGCGCACTCAGACTCCAAGCCTGACAAGAGCATGTCTAGACTGAGTCAGTGAGAAGAAACCAGCCAAAAAGAGAAGCAGGGGCTTATGGGTAAAGAGACCACCCACTAACTAACCCCAAAGTACTCCTGTGGAGAAGACTTGCTCTCTTTCTGATTTAGGTAACAAAACATTGCCATTTGACTGGTCCAAGGCTCGGAGGCCTGGTTTTCCTCTTTGTTCTTCCTATGCATGATTTTTGGCAAGACTCAGTCTCTTTGGGCCTCATTTTCTTTACATTTTAAATAAAAGAGCTAAAAGCAGGCCTTTTCCTTGTTTTGTTTTTTTGCAGTTTGAATATTCTGTGACTTCATGAGACAAGTCAAATGGTGATGCTCAAGACGGTAGTCCTCTCTGATCGTACTCATGAAACGAAACAAGGAAGATGTCATTCTGGTGAGTATGCAGTTGTTCCTGCTGGTATTCAAGAAATGCTAACTGTCTGATCAGTATTAGCTCATCTACCATTCCACCCATTTTTTCTGTTCTATTTATTTCCTAGAACAGATATTTCTTTTGCCACTATAATACTCACTTAACTGTTCTGTAATTGTGTGACCCTTATGAGTCAGTTGAGGGCAAAGACCTCTCCATCCCTAGTGCTAGGCACATAGTAGACACCAAAAACCACATATGCACATGTATATGTACACAGACCTTAAGGTGGGAAATGAATTTTTGTAACATGCTAGTGTCCTGGCCACTTTGCCTTGTTATCTTCCTAATAGTCCCCAAACTGAAAGACCTCCCCTCCCCTGCCAAAAGTCAAAAAAGCATCCACTGTGACTATCTTTTCAGAAAAGTGAATGGACATCTCTAGATCTGACAAATGGACCAATAATATTCTCTACTGGAGACCTTACGGTAGAAATGAGAACCTGGGTTTCTGAGCTTAAAGAAAGCTGCCATGATTGCTCTGAGTAATTTCATTTCTTTCTTTTCCTTCTCTCTCTTTATAACTTCCTACCCTTACCTCATTTCCTCATTTATAAACTGGGGTTTAATACTACCAATCTGAGAACTACAAGTTAAAAATAGCACCAGGGCTGGCATTCATTTATTCCTTATTTCAATGACATCAGACATGTTTAGAGAACCTATGATTTCCAGGCACTGGATTGGGTGGTGGGAATAAAACATTAACCAGTTGGACACAGTACCTCTCCTCACAGAACCTAGGCACTAGTAAAGGATACGGACAAGTTATAGCCCAGGTAAAAAGGTGTATGATGGAAGAGTTGGGTAATGTGGGAAGAGGCCCTATCCAGCATTCGGGGTAGGGAGATGATCCCTTTAAAACATAAGTCAGAGCATGTTCCTCTTCTTCTCAAACCTCCCAATGACTCTCACTTTACTTAGAGTGAAAGCCCATGTCCTTACAGGGACCTACAAGGCTTTCTGTGGTCTGGGCCCTGACCATCTCTCTGACCTCATCCTTGTTTCTGCCCCCCACTGGTTCACTCCAGCCATTCTGGCCCCCTGCCATTCCTTAAACACAGAAGTGCATGCCTACCTCAGGGCCTTTGCACTTGCTGCTTCTTCTGTCTGAAATATTCTTCTTCCAGACAGCCTCATAACTAGCCCCCCTCACTTCATGTAAGTCCCAACTCAAATGACGCCTTCTCAGTGAGGCCTTCCCTGGCCACTGTGCCTAAACTTCAACATCCCTAAACGCCAAGCTTTTATATTCTGCATCCTGCTTCATTTTTTTCTGCTTAGTACTTATTGCTACTATGTATTTTCCTGTTTATTGCCTGACTTTTCCACTAGAAGTGTAAGTTCATGACAGAAGGGTCTTTTGTTTATTTCGCTCACTGTAGTATCCCCAGGGTCAAGAAAAATGCCTGGCACATCGTAGGCACTCAATAAATATTCTGTGAATGAATAAATGAATGGAGTGCTATGAAATACTTTCCTGAGGAAGTGACTAATTGAAAACTAAGTTGAAATCTGAAGCACGAAGCTGAATTATCCTGGCAGTGGTAATGGGGGACAGTGAGAAAGAAGTGGAGCAGAAAAAGAGCATTTTAAAGAAAGAGGCCAGCCTGAACAAAGTCTCAGAGGTAAGAGGAAGCAAAAGCATTCAAAGAACATCAAGACTTTGTCAAAACTGAAGCCTGAATGCCAAAGGGTTAGCAAGAGATGGAGAGGTAGGTCTGGAGAAGGAGGCAGAAGGCAGATGAGGCAGGGCCTTGTGAGCCATGCAAACAAGTTTTCACTTTACCCTAAGAGCAATGGAGGATGTCTGAGGAATTTTAATCAGCAGAGTGATGTTATCTGTGATTAAAAACAAAGTCATCGTGACTGGATTGGACAGGAGCAAGGAGGAGGCAGGGAGACCAGTCAGGAGGAAGGTGAGGGATGCTGTGTGTACCAGAGAAGGGGTGATGGCACTCAAGAGAAGTGGAAAGATTCCAGAGCCAATTAGAAGGACTTGGTAATTGATACATACATGATATAACTAATGTAAGATTAATGATACCATTATAAAGTATATGTAATAAATAATACAGTTGACCCTTGAACAACACAGGGGTTTAGGGGCACGGACCCTCCATGCAGTTCAAGATCTGAGTATAACTTTACAGATGGTCCTCATATACATGGTACTGTATACTTGGTTCCACATCCGTGGATTCAACCAACTGCAGGTCGTGTAGTACTGTCGTACGTATTTATTGAAAAAATTCCATGCAGTTCAAGCCCATGCTGTTCAAGGGTTAACTGTATGTGTATTTCTAGGGTGAATCATGGAGAGGAGGATAAGTGAAAGGGAAGAAAGGGTCAAAGGTGATGTCTAAGTTTCTGGCTTGGGTAACTGGTATCAATCAGAGTGTGGTAGTAGAAAGATGGCCAAATTCTTTGACAAGTAGGGTTCTATGTCACCTCCCCTTGACTCTGGGAAGAATCTGTGATGTCTTTGGCCAACCAGATGTGACAGAAATGACGCTGTACCAGACTGGAAGAAACTGGCAGCTTCCCGACCTGGTGTCTTGGATCTAAGGAACCAAGTTCCCAGATGGTAACCCAGATGAACTGCCAGGCCACACCCGCACCAACCAGTCAGATGTGCTAGCGAGACATTTGGAGCTGACACCAAATGTCAAATGTCCTCCAGCCCCGCTGAGCCGCACCAGCTGACACCGTGTGGAACAGAGGCAAGCCTTTCCTGAGGAGCCCTGCCCAAGTTATAAATTCATGAGCAAAAAAAATAATTGATATTGTCTTAAGCTAATAACTTTCCGGGTGCTTTGTTACACAGCCTTAAATAATCACAGAGAGAGAGACAATGAGAAGAGAAATTGTCATGATTTATCTGAAGGCAACCAGACAGGGTTAAGCAATCTCGGTCCCTCAAGTATTCCTACTTGGTGGAATGTCGCAGGAAAGTAGAGTGCCTGATAGTATGGGGTACACTAGTACTTTGGGATGAACTTGGAAGGAGTTAATTCCGATCCAAATTAACCAGGGAGGAAATGGAGTATATTAAATACTTCAAGATCACACTATCATTTCGTTTGAACCACTGGAGGAAATCCAATCTCAAATTAATATAACGAAACCAGAAGCTTGCTTAAAAAATATTTCATCAGATTGCAAAGTTCAGCTTGGGGCAGGGCATATTGGAACCCTTTAATAGTTATTCTGGTACAGACATTCTTTTCATTGTGTGAGTGAACAAAAGAAGATTAAGTGAGCACCTCTGGAACTGTCTAAGTTATCGGTGGGCACCGTCCCTATATTAATTTGGAGATCGATAAGGCTCCAGATCAATATCAGAGCTTCATGTCAGGGGCCAGTACATGTATGTGACAGATGCAGCCAGATGGGAAAGGAGAGCTTTTATTTGAGCTACTTCTTCTTTTATTTTTTTTAAGTTAGTCAGATACAGACAGTTCATTTTTAAGCACTGGGATTTAGAGCTGGAATGTGGATGGGATTAAACCAGTTTTATTAGAGGAAGAGGAAGCCCAGAGGGAAAAAGGCATGAAAAACTCGGTGCCTTCTAAACTCTGACATCAGTCCGACATGCTTACCACAGAGCCAGAAACCACCTCAGTAAACCTCAGCCAAGGGCTCTATAAACTCAAGTATTATTTCTATTATCATCCTAATTACCCTCCTCATTGAAAAGTAAGAAAACACACCCTCATTGCAGACATAATGTTCAAATTATATACGTGCCCTGGAGCTTAAGAAAGGTTAGGTATGTCTCTTGGTTTTTCATGAAACGAACTTAGACTTACTCATTCAGGCTGTTAATTACTAGCATTTCTTAAATGTAATTACAGTCTTTTTAGGAAATGGGTTGCTGTACATTTTTCCACCCAAAGACACAATAGAGAGTCTAACTCCTCTGTGGTATTTAAAACATGTTAGTCAATGAATAGGTAAGTGGTTCAAAGGAAAAAGAAGCAGTACTGCCATCATTAACCATGACTCAGAATATGATGTGGCCGCTGTTTGGCGAAGGCAAATTCCAAATACCTCCTCAGAAAAATGTGGCCATTCCCACCATTTTTATGACCTACTAAAGAGGGCATGTTGGTGTCTTCTATAATTCTGTAGTTGATGGTATTATTTCCTACGTCTATTACATAAGGTCTACATAATTGATTCTAACTTGAATATAGCTCCAAGAGCAATTTTATCTTCAGAGAGGAATTTTAAATGCTATTTTTTTCTTAAGAAAATGGAGATAATGCAATCCAACATGTTTCCTTTAGTGACCTGAAATCTTAGAGACAGAATTATTGCCCTAATACTTTGATCTGTTCTACTTAAGAGTCTGAATGCCTTTCTGGTTTTTTAGGGTGATTTTATTGATCTGTTTTAACTTTAAATGTTTGCCATATTGTCTTTTAATCTTTAAACTATTCAACCAAATAGCATTCTGTGGGAGGGAGCAAAGAAAAGGGATGGATTGTGAAGGGGAGTAAATCTTATGCCTGTCAACACCCCAAGTTTCCAATCTATTTAGAAAGTTATTTTAGAGGTTCACATGTGTCATAAGTTGATTATTCAGCTATTCTTTTTTTTTTAACATCTTTATTGGAGTATAATTGCTTTACATTGTTGTGTTAGTTGCTGCTTTATAACAAAGTGAATCAGCTATATGTATACATATATCCCCATATCCTCTCCCTCTTGCGTCTCCCCCCAACCCTCCCTATCCCACTCCTCTAGCTGGTCACAAAGCACCGAGCTGATCTCCCTGTGCTATGCGGAGGCTTCCCATCTATTCAGCTATTCTTGTGGAGGTTATATAACAGCCATAAAACATGGTTCTTCCCTTCAGGAAATCATCTTTCAAAATAATGGTTGAAAGATGACACCTATTGGGAGATCAGCTCGGTGCTCTGTGTCCACCTAGAGGAGTGGGATAGGGAGGGTGGGAGGGAGACGCAAGAGGAAGGAGATATGGGGATGTATGTATATGTATAGCTGATTCACTTTGTTTTACAGCAGAAACTAACACACCATTGTAAAGCAACTATACTCCAATAAAGATGTTAAAAAAAAAAAGATGACACTTATAAAGACAAAGATAACCTAGTAAAATAAGGAAGTGAAAATTCCAAACACCAGAAGATAAAAAGTAAAAAAAAAAAAAAAAAAGGTTTTGATGAGACAACATGGTCTGGGACAGTTATGAAAGCATCACTCACTCATGTATTCACTCATTAAGTATTTAACAGAGTGCCCGCCATATGTTAATGACTGGCTAAGGTCTGGAAAGTCAGTAACAAGCCAGAAGTGAGACATAAGCCTGACAGCATGGCATCATCTCTCAGTTGGTGGGCTCAGGACGGAGCAAGCCTGCCTCAGCTTGAATCCTCACCTTGCCACTTAGAAACGATGGCGCCTTCTAGGGCTTTGGACAAACCACTTAATCTTTCTGTGCCTCAATTTCCTCCTCTAGGAATAGAGATACTAAGAGTGCCTACCTTTTAGGACTGTTCGGAGGATTAAATGAGCTAACACGTGTAAAGCATGGCACGTATAAGCACTATTCAAATGTAAGTTCGACTCCTTAGAATACAGAAGGAGGTATTGGCCAGGGAAGAGGCAAACCTAAGCAATGGGGACCTGAACTGGAACAGAATTCCTAGGAGCTTCCCTCATTCACTTCATTGACTTAGATGTACAGGGCCCTGGCTACAGGAGAAGGGGGGCAGGTAGGTCTCAGCTAGTACTCCTGAAGAATGTCCCACAGCTCTCAAACTCAAGATGCAGGCCAGTGTGCTAATAACATCACTCCAGGGTGTGGACAAGCTTGAGGCAATTCCAAAGCCTGTCAGCACAGAAACTGAGTAAAAATATGCTCTGACTTCTCGTTGCCTCATTTCCCAAACAGAACAGCGTGAGAGCTACCCCTGCCTGTTCCCAAAGAGGCTGTGCGTGGGGTGCCGGGCTAGGAAATTTATGGCTTACCTCATTCAATTCCCAGCAATAAACCTTGAGATAAGAACAGTGAGTCTTATTTTATAAATGAGGAGACTGAGGCGCAGGGAGGTTAAGTGCTTTGTCGGTGAGAAGATTCACCAGCTTTTACTTTTGTTTCTTAAACCTAAAGACCAAGGCTTGTTCTAGCAGAGTCCCTAAGCTTGAAGCTCAAGAGATGGTGGGGCTCACAGCTCAGAGCTTAGAGTCCCAGAGCTTGATAGCTAGTCTGGCCTTGCCCATGAGAAGAAGGGGATTTATAAAAGCATCCAGGCTGACTGGTTCCAAAGGCAATGGCTCTACAATTCCAGCAGCAGGAGAGTAGGAGAAGATTCTACCGACAAGGGCCTAGCACGGGTTAATATTTTCCTTTCCATTGTAATAGCCTTTTATTCCTTATAAAGAATCATTAGAGGCAATGTGTGCTGCACCCCTTCCCTGCCCAGGGCAGGTGACCTAGGCCCTAGCTGGGGGATTTACTTGCAAGAACTCACACACAGACATTACATAGGCTTGTGACAAAGGTCCTGAGGAGTCACACAGATTTCCAGGCCTCCAGGACCACCCAGGCAGGGACAGGGGCATTGTGATTACAGCTGCCCACGCTGGGCGGCGGTAGCTCCCAGCAACGGGAGACCACTCTGGCCCAGGAAACTCATCCCCGTTGTGGTGGGAGTTGCATTTGTTTTCTGAGGCCAAGTTCAGATACAGTACAATGCCAGGCATTTCAAGGCATCGGTTGGATGGTTCCACCAGTTCTTTTCAGTTTGTCTATAAAAATCTCTGAAAATAAAACTTAGTAATTGTGGCTTCTCCTCGTTGCCCATTGGAGGCAGGATGAAGGAGGCAAAAAGATGCTTTAACCACGTAGCTTTAGATTAACGGAATGCATGAACTATTCTGAACCTTCAATAATGCTGAACAGAGGGTTTCAGCAACCTGCCCTCACCCTCTTCGCAGAGGTCCATGTGTTTTAGTTATGTCAGATGCGATTAGGTAGAGCTCATCGCTTTCAAATTCCCCAGGGATTTATTACATGGGCCCTTGAAAGTTTCCCTTTCAAATGGCCATAGATTTTTACATTCAAATCAGTGTTCAGTGATCGCTCTAATCCTGGCTTTAACTCTGCTCCACTCCTGTGTCCGTGGAAGTTGACGATGTGAAAAATGGGAAAACAAACACAGTTCTTTGAATTATCACAGGAAAAACAGCAGAAGGTGAAAATAATTTTGTAGCAGATGAGGTAATCCAAGGCTGCCTTGGCAGTGATGCCACCAGCTCGGCTTCCACATCCCTCCACCCACAACCTGGGGCTGTGGTAAGACATAGATTTTTTTCTTATGATGACGACATGATCATCATATCACTCGATATGATGCGATATCGCTCCTTCATGATACAAATTCTCTTTCCCAGATTTGGTCACAACACTGAAAGAAAACTGATCCTGTTTCTCAAGTCAGAGTTGGGCATGCTACAGTCTGCAGAAATCCTTCGGCCTGCTTCCCACCAGTCGACACATAGTTTGTGTATTTGTCATTCCAAACAAAAATACAATGTATGCTCCTCTCTCCAGAGGCCAAAAAGAGACAGTGGTTGGATTTTCACAAATTGAGTTCCCACTAAGATTTTTTTAAAACTCACTTACGAGACACATACACAGACTCTCAGGCTTTGAAGGAAATTAAAAATGACTTTCAAGAACCTCTGTCTATTTGCAGACTCACATATATTTAAAATTATTTTCAGTTTGTTTTTCATCATCAGATTTCACAAGAATCCAGGATTCTGTGCGCTTTTAAGGCACTAACTTGCTTTAAAAAAAATAGAAAAGCACAATAACCAATCGTCTTCTGAATCCACTATACTCTGTATATATCGCAATTAACCCAACAGTCTGTGATGAAAGAATAATGTAAACTCATCGTGTTCACTAACAGTGCTGAGTCATTGCTCCATGAAAGGACTAACAAAGCAGGCTTATTTCTCACCTTTTCTCAGTCAGGTTTAGCTACATTATTATAGTATTTCACCCCGATAGCCTCTCTGTTCTCCTCTGAGTCATTATTTTTCTCTTCCATTATTTAATTGGAAAAAAGTAAGTTGCCCTCAAATGTCAAATCTATATGTGCACATGCTATGTCTGAATTTCAGAACTGGTTAATGTCAATGTGAGTGAACCAATCTGAACATTCTAAAAGATAAGTCAAGTTAATATTATCTTGGAAGAATATTTTTCCTTATGTTAGCTCAAAGGTCATATTCACTAAGTATACAGGTAATATATGTTAAATATAGTTAACGAGTAACATATTTTTCTGTAAAATTAAACATTAATCAGAATGGTTTATTAGTAAATGCAGAATGATAGCATTCATGCATTTATTGACTTATTCAATACCTATTTGCTGGGAATTGACTGTGTGCAAGGTTTTATGGCATGCATTGCATGTGAATAAAGATAAAAAATATGGAGCTCAGTACAACAGAGCTGTTAAGTATAAGTAAGAGGAAATCCACAGAAGAGTGCCATGTGAAAATCAGAGAGAAAGATAACATCTGGCTGAAGCATATAAAAGTATATATGAGGGGTCATTTGATGAAGGTAGGATATGGTGAACATAAAGGGTTCTCCAAGTAGGAGAATAGGTATTAGGGCAAAGAGTTGGAGGTGAGAAAGCATGGACTACGTAACAAAAGCAGCCCAGTCTAGAGGGAGCTTTCGGAATGAAAGAATAGAATTTGAGTCTAGAAGGGCAGGTTGAGTTTAACCCATGGAGGGCCTTGAAAACCAAATTAAAATTATGCTGGTTAATAACAAGGATACATGGTATTTTCACTTTGGCCAAACAACTGTTTAAAAAATAAAAGCATTAGTCAAACAAATTATGAGGTATAACTGAAAATGTTCTTTTGACAATTTTAAGTGCTTTGATCATTTATTTTAATAAATGTAGGCAAACTATATGGGTTCATGGTGTATGCTAGTGGTCCGCAATCCTGAGTCTGTCTTTATCTCATAATGTTTCTCTACATAGCATTTATTATTTCTCACCAAACAACTAATAATGCTTGTAGCTTTTCTTTAAAGGCATCTGACATCAAACAACATACACAAGAGAGGGCGGAGACTCCCTCACAAAAAGAAAAACATATGAATGTGCCCCACGCAGTGATGCTTTGACGTGACCAATTCAGTCTTTCAATGATGTAGCATTGCTGATTAATCTTATGCAATGTCTCAAATCCTGCCTTTGACTACAAATGCCATAAGGACCAAGCAATATTTGTAGAGTTTAAAGATGTACTCTTTCTCCCCCTCTTCAAATGAAGGAATGTCAAATAGCAATGCTTATACACATTTAGCTGTGAGGCAAGCCAAAAGCACCATGCCTAGACTATTCTCTACTATTTTACCTTGCACAGTGATTCTCTTTTCTGAATGGCCTTTGCAAAATTACAGTTCTAGGTATGTTTGTAAAGATGTGTAGAAACGTATCCACCCAATCAGTGACAGGTGAGCTCAAGGTAATATTGCTATCCAGCCTAATAATCGCCTTTACATTTAACAGATTGTTTTCAAATCCAGAAGTTTCTAAACAAATTAGAGTTGAATCAATTGCACACATATTTAAAATAGTTCTTATCAATTAAAGCAACAACATCAATCGATGCTTACTATACTTTCCTGAATAAATTAATAGAACACAATCACTTTCTTTACATATTGATAATGCATTTATGGCACTTTCCATTTCAAATCCCATCATTTTAATATAAAGTACTCAATTTTATTTTCAATTTTCAATAAACAAATAAGAAGCAATTTATAAAGGCCTATACAGATCACCAAAGATCAGACTAGATCTAGCAAAAGTGAATCTGATTGACCCACGTGACTACAGTCACATACAGATCATATTCCAAAAATTAATCTGAAAAGAGAAAATAAAGAAATCAGAGGGGTTCTTATGAGTGAAAGGACATAATAAATTTAAGTATAACACCAGGGTGACTCAGTAATTTAAGATAATGATAACATATTTACTAAGCTTTTACTATGTGCCATGCATGTGCTGAGCACATTTTACATATTAACTTGTTTCCAGATACGATACTCTTTCTTAAAATCATAGTGACAATAATAATAGCTAATATTCATGGAGTGTTTGTTAATTGCCAGGCACTACATTAAGCCACTTTACTTGTACTATCCCATGAAATCCTTACACCAATTCAATGAGATGCACTTATTATGCCCATTTTACAGATGTAGAAACTGAGAAAAAAAAGAGGCTTAGTAATGCACCCAAAACTACATACATCACTAGCCATTTTCCCCTTGTGAATGATGACTCTGGTTGCTGAAATGGTGGACAGGGAACCTGGGTCCCTATTACACATCATGTGAAATGAACTGTCTAGCTATTTCTCATCCATCTAAATGCCTTACCTATTTCCTTTTCCTCCTGAGCACACAGCTAGTTTTCCCAGCATCCTCTGCAGTTAGGAGTGGCCATGTGACTAAGATCTGGTTAATGGATTGTGAGAGAAAGTGTTAAGTGTACTCTCAGGCCTGGCCCATAAAAACCTGTCATGAAATACTGCATTCTCTCTCTTCCCCTTTCTGCCAGCTAGATGTCAATGCCCACGACTCTGGAAGCCATGTGTTGAAGAGAGCAGAGCTTCCATCAAGCTCGGTTCCTGAATGGCTGCATGTCACAGTTACACCACCTCCCTAACTGCTATTTAGTTAATAACTGCTATTTAGTCTGATGTGAACCAGACATAAAATTCTATTGTATTAGTTACTGAGATGCTAGCATTTATTACATAGCGTCCAGTATTTAATAATGGATGCTCTCTATATTTTAGAAACTTATATAAATGTCAGATACTACTTTAGCAATGATGCAGAATCCAATTTCTTCAAATGTTCTCTCTTGTTGAGAAAGAGTTTGCTTTCTATACCGGCTGTAGCAGTCAGATCCCCTGGAATGGCTTTGTACCATTTTAAATTACCATTTAAAATTTCATCAATAAGAAGATACAACATACAGAAAGAAGAAGACAGGCTGACTCAGCCCATTGCCCCTCTGCAGTGATAGGCAGGCACCGCTTTGGTGAAAATCATTCTCCATAGTGTTGCAAGCAGCTTGGCTGTCACTAGCGATTTTGTGGGAGTTCCTACATACACCTTCTGGAGTCTCTGAAAGCTAATGGTCCCTTTCCCTAAGCTTTGATTTTCCAACCCTTCCAATAGTTTTAGAAACACCTAATTTGATGTATGAAATCCCTTCCAGCTCAAAACACCCAGAAGGGTTCCTGTTTCTCTAATGAAACTCTGAGGGATACAATGTAATCTCTACTTCTCAAGGCAACTGATCCTTGGTTATTGCCATTCAAGGTATTTTCCCAGCCCTAACACATATCCCCTCCAAAGCTGACAGTAAATGGACCTTAGACTACACAAATTCCTTATTATTAAAATCTTACTGTCAACAACAACCATCAATACAGGACAGGCTTCTTGGAGGTGTGACCTGTGCAGCTCAGGACTCTGTGCTTAGAAGGGCCCACACATGCTTTAAGGCTCTTCTGTGGCCTTCTTGAAGTTCTGGATAACTTTTGAACAAGGGGCCCACATTTTCATTTTGCACTGGGCCCTGCAAATTACACAGCTGGTTCTGTATCAATGATAGTATTTGAGCAAGAATCCAGGGAGACATATGCAAAGAAATCCAGGCGCCCTCATCTCTTTGCATCTACAGTTCAATGGGGCAACACATAAAGCACAGTCCTGTATCTATCCCTGACATCTCTACACCTGCAGCATACTGCCTTGTAGCCATGGTGTTTACTATGCCAAGCAGTGGAGGAACTTTAAGAATGTGATCAATGATATGTTCAAAAGAAAACACAGAAATTTTGAATTTTCTGATGGATCTTTGTATGTGTAAGAGTGGAGACCCTTGCATTTGGGAAAACACCTTAATGATGTTTTTTTCCCCTGGATATGCCAACTTGGGTCCCAGACCATAGGCTGGAGTAGGGTTTGAGAGTTCAAGTCTTCTGCATAATAAAAGAGTAAGGATTTGGTTATTGTAGTAGCTCACGATATGACACTGGAACTCTGGAATAAGAGATAGGGGAGAGAGATGGACCCTCTCAACATGGCAGAGTTGGGGGACCTAAGAAATGTCAGTGAAAATGTCCTTGGGGCAGAGAATGGCTAATGCATTTCTGGGAACAGTGCTGTTTACATTTAAGTTGAATGTGTTGTTCTATGTTTCGATTACAGCAACCGGATCTTGCACTCTATCTCCCTCTCCACTGCTACTACCTTTCTTTCCATGGCCTAACTTTAAGGAAAAATCAACTGTGAGTGGCCTAATTAGTGGTGTCTTAAAGCACTGATGGCCAAGACAAGGCAGAAAATGGCCAGCAGCCATGAGAGATGAGCCCATGAGCAGGGATTTGGAGTGAAATGTGCCACCACAACATCAGGCTTTTTGGACACATTGGAAATGTTAAGTACAGCCCTGGACCTCCCAAAATGTATCGAGTGGAGGCTTAAGCCATTATATTTGGCTAGAAAGGAAAATGTTGGCCTCAAAATCTGAAAGGACTTGGAGACATCCAGAATATACAATATTTCCTAAAAATGGAATCACCTCTGGAAGTAATGGGAAAAGAATAGATGGAAGAAATCAACATGAAAGATGAAGATAGTAGGCTGGTTCAGGGTTAAGCTGTGAGGTAACCTGTTGAATAGAGATCCAAGCAGAAATAGGAACCTCGCCACCTATAACAACTTTCCTGTGGCTAAGAATCCCATTTATTAGAATCCAGGTTCTTCCACAGGCATAAAACTCACTTTCCAAATGTACTAGAAGAAAAGATTCAACTGAAACATCATTTGCACTTCACAGAGAATGTCATCTGGCGTATTTTCAGTTCCTTAGCCAGAAACAGAAGTATCAGTTTACAAGCACCTACATTTCCAGAATCAAGACTTAAAACCTACAGTGAGTATATCTTCTATGTAACAGACCCAAATAAAAAGGGGGCCCCTCCATAAGAAGATAATATCGCATCCTCATTCCAACTATTTACAAGGCAGCGATCAAAATTGTGCCTCAATCAGTATTTATTTATGAGTAGAATGGAGCTTAGAAAAGTATCCAGTGGGGCCACCTAAACACCATCTTTCAAGAACACACACAACAATCAAAGTCAGATTGCTCTCAATTATATACATTGACAGTTTCCACATCACAGAGCCCTGAAATTACAGTCAGGGGAAAAAAATATTCTTAGACAAAGATAATATAGTTTGAGAGATGCTACATTTATTCTTAAAATCAAACATCTTTGATTTAACTACTTTTCAGATTTGTTCTTGACAAGGTTGCATTAATACCGTAAACTAAAGCAAATTCATATTTATCCAACATATATTCTATGTGAAAAATTGCTTACTCTCTAGATAAACATTTAGGCACGCCTTCCTACCCACATTCAGGAAACCAGAATTGTTACTCATACAAGTGTACATCACAAATACTGAAAAGCTCACTCTTTACCTACCATCTTTAAAAAATAGCCAAATATATAATACTAGTGGGGATTGTATTGTTATTAAAAGAATACATCTACAGTGTTACAGATTAATTGTTGTTCTCTTGGACGATTTATGCTCAGGTCAATTTAATAAATTTGAACATGTCATCTACTAAATTATGAATCACCAAGAAGACCTACTCACCCAGAAATTGTTCTGTTGTTTCAAATGCAACTTTAAAAAATCATGGTCTAAAGCAATGAGAAGATTAAATTACCTGTTCTTTAATTTCAGCAAGCAATGAAGTGTGTCTACCTGCTGGATCCCCTGCCAACTGACAGACAAAAGGCTGAGGGGAGTACACTTCGGATGCTATCAATTAAGGAAAGGTGGTTCATTAATCTTTACTGTCAGCATCTGAATTCTGCTCTGATGGCTCCTACGGTATGCAGTTGGTTGCTTGCATTTCAAACCAAGACGCGTCCAGCTAAATCCACCTTGTAGAAAGATAACTTAAGCTTTTCCTCGTTAATTGTGAGTCCATTTAAAAATAGCTAATAATATCTATGGATATGAGAGAGAAATATTTTGAAGAGTTCCTGTGTTCATTCATTCATGCATTTGATATATAGTTATTTTGTGCCTATTATTTGCCAGGAATTCTGTACAAAGATTAATCAAACTACATCAAAGAAGAACCAGACATCATGGAGTTATTTTTGGGACTTGACCTCTATACAAACCCTAAGAAGGATTGAAATTTAAAAGAAAAAAATTATGGCTGTTTTCCAGATCCTTAGAAATGAAAGTTGTAAGCACATACTTTTGAGAACTTGCTACAAATCACTTAGAGTTTTAAGAAAAAGCAATGCCATATAAATCTAGGCTAGACCTGGGCTTGCTTTATCATCACAAGATAATCTTCAATTAAATAGAGTTGGCAAAAGAAGCTCTTTTTCAGGCGAGCATGAAAAAAGAGCTGAACTGAGCACAGGGTAATGTGTTAATCACCTCCAACTTGGTTAAATTTGCTATATAATATGTATAGAGTCTCATTTATTAATGACTGCAGTATTATTAGTAGTAATTAAATTTTAAATAATGAATGACATTAAAAGACAAGATTTGAAACAAGTATTTGTGGAAACAATAAATTCTGAAAATCTGGCAACTTGTGGAGTTGACTGTGCCCATTTTTCCACTAGAAGAACTAACTCCAGCAAACTTGATATTTAAATGGAAACTTTGTCTGGGTCCAACCAAGAGCACACAAACCAATGAGTAACTCAAGTGAAGGCAATTTAATTCAGGGAATTGGTTTCAAAGGTGACAGGAAAGCTAAAAAGCCAAATAAGAAACACCAAGGCAACCTAGGGATTGCCAAAAGCAGGAAACAATAAAGGACACAGAGGAGAGGTAGTGACGCCAGAGCCCAGGACCACGGAGGAAGTTGTCACTCCAGCAGGTTTCTCTGGCAGGAGATAGGACAGAGAGGTCGCCATGGCACAGAGCAAAGGGGAACTCAACCGCCGGCTCCTCCTTCCCGCAGTCCTCTAATCTCGTGACAATGCCTTCCACCGACCAAACCCAGGTGGCAGCCAGACATGGGAGGCTGGGGAACGCAGCCTGCAGGGTGCTGCTGCCCGGTGATACAGAACATTACAGGAGAGGATAAGAATGGGTGCCCATCCAACAGGCCCAGGACCATCATTTATGCCTAGATCTATATGAAGGGATTTGTCAAGGTCAAAACCTCTCTCATTATGTGACTCTGGAGTCACCATGAAATTCAACATCAACCAAAAGCATCGGTTAACTCCTGTATACCCTAAAGTACTTGTGATTTAGTGTGTGATAAAGTGTGTGATTTAGTCCTTGTGATAAAGTCCTTGTGTCCTAGTCCTAACATTCTCTTAGGGAAATTGTAAGACTTAAATCAATCTTGGTAGCACAGGTCTAGAAACCTCAACATACTATTTTTGAAAAGCAAACTGGGATTTTATATCCAAATATCCATTAGAAGAGGATCTTCAGAACCACTGTTTTCCCAGGTATCTTTTGTAGCATTGCAATTGCTCCAGCTGACACGTTCTCCAGTGTTTAGCTCAGTCTTTTTATTCTAAAGACAGGGTCCCAGGGTTCAACACCCATTATCTCTCTCTAGGGAAGAGTAGTCTGTTTACACCGTAGTAGTTATCTAGAACTTTCTAACATCTTGTTACACAGAGCAAAGCTTAAGAGTCTAGCATTAGATAGAACTGCCATATATGTTCAAAATGTAAAAACATTAAAATCTTAAAATTAAAGTTTTACAGTATAAAAAGAAATAACTGTTCAATAAATCCATATAAAAGTATCATAGGGTTTGTGAGTGCATGTATCCAGGACTGCCTTCCCTAAAGGGTACACTGAATGCCCACATGTGGATGTTATTTTAAAAAAAGGTTCTCTGTTATTTGGAAAAAGTGTCTTTGCTTCTTTGATATACTAACAATCACGTCTTAATCCCCAAGAAACTGGCATCATATTTAGTATTTATGAGACATCTGACAATAAAACTTAAAAAAAATTTTTGGTAGAACACCCAAAAAAGAGTATTCTCATTCATATTTTGGAAAATGGAAGCCTAAGAAAAAGGAAAGAAATCACATATACTCAAGAAACAGAGTAACAGTGTACTATGGCCCAACCTCTCCTGACCATAAAAATCACTTAGGAACTTGTTAAAAATACAGATTCCTGGGGAGAATATGGTAAACGGCACTTTAAACCAATGACTCAGTTGAGTTTACCAGTAGAAAAATGAGCTTGGGGTTTGAAGGCAGATTAACCAGGGTCTGAATCCTGGCTCTCCACTTTCTAGTTACACAACCTTGGGCAAGTTTCTTAAACTCTTGGAGCTCTGTTTTTTTCATCCAATATGGGGATAACAATAGTTCCTATTTGATAGGGTTGTTGTGAGAATAAAATGGATGTAAAGCTTTTAGCAATAGTGTCTGACAAATGTTAAGTGCTCCATAAATGTTATAAACGTTATACTGGGTTGGCCAAAAAGTTCGTTCAGGTTTTTAACATCGTATGGAAAACCCAGAACGAACTTTTTGGCCAGCACAATATTAAGCTAGACCTGTCTTTTTTCTTCTTCTCAATCTGGAAATTTATGTTTACCTAATTGATGTTTTTCCAGGAATATCTACTCCCACCCCTAGCCTCTCACCTCATGTTTAATATGCTTTTACATTGTTATAACTGGTCAATTGTATTTGCAATGGCATATGTTAAAGTTAAAATTTTCAGCAAGAAGCATTTGGTATAAAATAGTCACCTTCACAACACCTGTAAAAATCATTACTTTAATCCTTCTGCACCCCCTTGAAGTTTATAAAGACATTGTTAAGTGGCCTTTGTCAGTATGATTTGGGAGGAAATCAGAAGTACAGGGCACCCACAATGTGAAATATGCCCCCAGGTGTAAGCACGGCTTGTGTAATGAGCCCACAGATATGTGCACTGGCACCAGTTAGGACAAGCACACTGCTGCCCATCAGGGATCCTGTTTTTCTTCCTAAGGAGTCCAGTGTAATGTGAGGCTTAAGGCAGAAGAAACTGGTAAAGAAGCTGTGGGCAGTTTACTTCTGCTTCACTGATGTCTCATTTGAAGCCAACCCTTGGAGAGAGTGGCCAGTGAATATTTTGTGCTTATCAGGAATAGGGTGTGGCTTCATCCACGGTTGAACCTAAACATGTAGTCACTGCCCATCTTCCCTAGGAAAGGAGGGAGAATGGCATGTACCTGATCCAGTACTTGTGAGAAAGTATTTGTGTACTGTTATTTAAGTCCAGGTTTGGTTATCACATGGAAACATGAAGCTAATTACCCAAAATCCCTCCCTCCCTCCTGCCACCTTCTCCTACAATTCTGTACCCACGAGGAAGGACTGGGCCACCTGTCACACAGACGGCAAGGACCAACCCAGGTGGGACTCATTGCTCTGGTCTCATCTTCCCCCCAAAATATATCTCTGATGTCTCATTTCACTTTGGAACTCTGCACTTCATGGCTCCCACCAGCACTTGGGGTTGCAATAGCAAAATGTGCAGATATGCATATCTGCATCCCAATAGACCTTAGAGTCCTGCTTGGCCAGCAGCAGGAGAGTCACTAATATCCAGAGGAACACTGAAAGAGGTACCAGATGGAGTTAGCCCTTTAGAAGGCCTTTACACCAGAAGGATGCCCAGCTCAATACCAAAACAGCATGAGTGAGCCCACCTTATTAGGGAAAGTGTGAATTTGTCATTTCTAATTTCTTTGGGGGGAAGAGGCAGAGGCTGTCTGTTGGGTTTCCTTGTAAGCTCTGAGCTGGTTATTCTACATCTTTCCCTACCACGTGGGCTACAGAAGGCTGGTCCAGGTTGACTGCATCCCCTGACCTACCTTGCTGTCTGGCTTCTGACTGGAGGCATCAGCTGGATGTCAGAGGGTGGGAGGAGAGAGACCAGGTATTTCTTCCCTGTTCACACAGCTCTGGCGCTGTACCTCAGTCAGTGGCTGGGTCCCTCTATGACTGTGTTTCTCTAACTTGGCTGTACATTACAATTACTTGAACAGCTTTAAAAATCCTGATACCCACACCAAAGATCAATGAAAGATCAATGAAATCAGAATCTCTGAGGCTGGGACCCAGGTGCTAGTATGTTTAAATTTCCCCTGGTGATTCCAATAAGGAGACAAGATTGAGAACCACAGTTCTAGGACAACAGCTCTGCTGGGTGCCCTGTCCTTCACGGCTCTAGCTGTCACTCGGTTCCAGTAACACTCTTTCCCTTGACCCCCTTTAGGCTGAGGGGGTTAGGAACAGTTCCCACCGATCACTAGTCTCTGAGTAACTCAACATCTTGTGTCGGTTTCCTCAACCTGCCCACATTTCAGTGACTACTCCTTTAATTAAAGTATCTTTCTTTAAAGCACCTGAGAGAAACCATATTTCCTACCATAACCCTTTGTTAAGTTCTTTAGTTGCATAAGAAAAAAGAAATAGTGAACTGGTGAACTGATAAGCATGAGAAGCAAATAAAACAAAAACTAAACCTAAAACCTCTAGCATGGACATATACTTAGAGATGCAGACAATCTAATTCAACCCTTAGATATCCCAAGGAGACACCTAGGGAAAAGATTAAAAAAAAAAAAAAAAAGTCAAGTTAAACTTATTTTAGAAGGTGGAGTGAGATGCTGCAGGCTGTAACTGCCATTTGCTGGCACTAGTCACAGTGTTTGCTTAGGCTGGGTGGTCACAGCCTTGGAAGGGAGCATCTCCGCAGGAAGCCCCACCTGGATTTTGCTGCCCTCTTTTCATGTGAAATGATTGCTTACCTTCCCATTCCGTCCTGCTGCTTTGAGAAGACTTGCTGGAAAGCATCAAAGGGGCCAGTGAGAACCAGAGGGCAAAGGCACAAGTCACAATTAGGCAAACAGAGACACAGAGTGGCCCCAGATCACAGAGAGCAGGGTCCCAACAGGGTGACAGGCAGGGAGGCTCAGCATTGCTTTCTGCACTCAGGCTTGGAAAGAGCTCTCACTCTCACCATAAATGAGGCACCTGTGTCTTGCTAATCCTCCCACCCTGCTCCACACGAGGGGATGAGGAGTGAGGGTAGAATTATCCCAGGGAGAATGTGGCTTATCACAAAAAAAGAAAAGAAAAAAGAAAAAAAAGCACTGATTCAGTCTCTCTTATATAAATTCTTTTGCATGAATTTTTGTTCTTTCTCCCTAAAAGTTGAAAGCACTTATGACACACCAGGTCCTGCATCTGACAAGGATTAAAGAGAGGTCCTTTTTAACTGTCTGAGGGCATATTCAGAAATGGCCCAGTAATCTGTACAATTTAGGAGGCCATCAGCCAATATGTGAGATTTTTTTTTAGGGTTCTATCACTTCTCTTCCCACTACATTTTCTCAGGAGCCTTAAGTAGCTTTAATTTGTATTCTTCAACCATCTGAAATTAACGGGCATGCGGACGTGCGCATTTATGCAACATACATTTTAGTGTATGGTCTGTAGGACTGTTGTCCTGGGTTTGTCTCTGACCTGCTGGGTGATGATGGACAAGTCATATCTCCTTGTCAATAAAAGGAGGATGTTGGACAGAGTCACCTCCAAGGAACCTTTTCCTGATTTAACATTCTACTAAATTTCCTCCTATTTAGTACTTTAGAAAACTGAGGATGACTTTTATTGTAAATGTGAGGCTGTTATCTAAGGTTTAAAGTAGATCAGCCTCATAGATGATATTTAGAGACCTAACTACCAAGTAATGGGCAGTTGAGTCTGTGCATCAGAAAAATAGAAGACACTGGCATTTTCCAAATGGAAAGATGGAAGAAAAACTCTTGGCCATGAAAAAAGTCTCAACAGCAGAAATAAAGTTATCAATGGTTTAGCAAAGAAAAATCACTCAGAAAATTACCACTCCAGTGGGTTAATAGTTAATAGTTGCCTTAAAATATAAAATTAATTGTACAAGTATTTACTGCATGCATTCTCTGCAATATTCACTGTGATGGATACTCCAGAGGTCAGCTGAGAGTGAGCGCTAGAAAAATAATAGCAATTCTAACAGTAACAACTAGCATTTATTGAGCACACACAGACACAGGTACTGTTTACATAAGCACTTTACAGAAGTCAAATGATTTCTACAGATGCAGTCCTTGTCTTTTTCTTATATCCACAACAGTAATCATGATGATGATGAGGATGAGGATGACAGTTAATATTTATAGAGTGCTTACAATTTGTTAGGCACTGAGGCCCTTTTAAATAGTGCTACGTAGAAGTGCTCATTGTTAGTTATTATTTAGTCTCTTGGACTTACCGAATATTCCTTTAAATTAGTACTTAATTGTCTAACTGCCTTCTTTCCTCTAAATCAAAACTTTCATTTTACTCATTTAATTTTCATAAAACCTTTGAGGTGGGCACTATTATTATCACCATTTTACAGATAAACCAAGGCTCAGATGAGTTTGGAAACATGTTTAAGGTCACACTGCTATTGAGTGGAATAGTGAGTGGGATTTCCACCCAGCCCTGTCACCAGAGCAAGCACCATCCCCAGAGCAAGTGCTATGTTGCAACCCCCTGTCTGGAGGACCATTGTGCCTCCCAACCACAACGATTTCACCCAGACAGGCAGGCACATCAATATAGTAAACACGCACTGACACTAAGTGCTCTGGGTAGTTAGAAAATAAAATCCTACAGGTTGGATGTCAAGGAGGGAATTTATTGGATCTCAGATCCCCTGCCTGTGACATTCCAAGATCCAAGGTTTACCCATCTTTCTACATAATCAAGCACATAATCTGGATGCAGATTGCATTTTTTCCATTTTTTTTTTCCTTACTACGAAGTCCCACAGGAAGTTTTTAGACTTTTGCATCATCTCCAGAACCCCCTCCAGGGTGGTGATCAGAGAAAATAACAATCCAAGAATTTCTGCTGGCAAATGGCCCATCGGGTAACTGCCACCTGGTCTCACCCTTGTTCAGAACTTCACTCAGACTCTTGCTTTGGTTTAACCACTTTTCTCAGCAGTATCCTTTGGGCATATCTGTCACCTTGTTGCATGTGCTAAATCTCTACGTAACAGGTAAAAAAAAAAAAAAAGTATCATATGACTTTTTTAACAAATATCCTCCAGGTGAGGCTATTCTATAGAACATTTCCCTATAGACTAAGTAACTCCACAGAGGTACTGTTAGTTATTAATATTTAATTTTATTGACCTTATGTGAAAATTCCTTGAAATTAGTATTTAATTGTCTAACTGCCTCCTTTTCTCAAATCAAAACTTTCACTTTACACATTCATTACCTACTAACTTTGTGGCTTTTAATGCAGAGTTTTATTTATAACTTGTGTTATATCCGAGCATTCGTGTGCTAAGGCAGTGTTCCACTGTCATACCTCAGCAAATTCAACTACAGAGATTTCCGTGATCCATTGTCTAAAAGAAATACCTTTGTGAGTTAATAAGCACCAATGTTGTGTTCCTTTAAAATGTAGCACATAAGGAAGCTAAAGAACGGCTCCGTGAATACATCAATGCAATTCCAACAGACAGCTATCGAGGGCCTTCACCCTGCTCAGCTCTGTCAGATGATAAGTGAGCAGGCCACTCAGAGCCTGTGCGTGCAGGGGGAGCTTTCAGGGAGACTTCGTGAAGGACAGGAGATATAAACCTGAGCATTCTTAGTCAAGGGATACATGCGCAGAATTTGGAATCAGGAATGAAACTAGCCTGTGTGGAGGACAATGAGATGACCAGCCTTGCAGGATAAAGACACAGACTAAGGACAATGGTTCACGGGACTGACTCAGAAAATATCAGGATGAGCAAAGGAGATGCTCAGTTGAATGAATCCTCAGTGAGAAAGTGAAGAGGTTTGGAGAACACATTCTGAAAGAGAAATCTGTCTACACTTTGCTGCTCACACTGGCCTGGAGTGGTAAAGACTCATATAAATATTCTTATGTAACTAACTTTACAAACAGTGACAATCAAGCTGAGCTAAAGCACATGGCATTATATAATGTGAAGACCAAACTGAGATAATGGAAATAATCTAACACCACTCCACGATTGAGAGGTAGTGTTATTTAAATATCATTATCAGTACAATTACGGTGGTGATAGTGGTGGCAACCATCCCATATCAACTGTTGTCACTTCACTGTCTGGGGCCTTGCTACTCAAAGTGTGGACCTCAGACCAACAGTGTGGGAATCACTGGGACTCACTGAATCAGAATCGATATTTTCACAAAATCTCTGTATTATTCATGTCCACTTTAAAGGCTGAGAAGCATTAGTCAAGTGAACCAGAAATCAAATTTGAGAAAGTAGCTTGTCAATCTAAATTGCTACTTAATAAGTGGATTGCCTAGCTTTTCACACTTTCATTTTACAGTTGTAATAGAACAGAAAAACAAGAAACAACCCGATTTTTACTGTGGGTACAAATTCAACAGCACATGTTTCACATATTTAGAATTCTACCTAAACATATAAATAGCTTTTACAACTGGATTTCCTTTCTCCTCTCCCTTTTCTAAATGCTGGGCTCTGTTTTACTAAACTTTTATCCAAGTCAAGTATAGGTGTATCTTATAACGTCTAGACTTTCTGCCAAATTTTACCAAGTCAAATCAGATAATTAAGCTCGATTGAATCTTGTGGATATTTATTTTAATTAAATTCTATTTATCTGCCACCAGACAGCATTACTAGGGAAAAATCCAAATTAAATTTGATCAAAGGCGACTTGATTAGGTTGCTGGGTTTGTATACACAGAAGGAGTAAGAGGCACAGAAAAGGGGGGAAGCCCAAGCATCTTTAATGAAACTCAGTATGCTTAATGCAGATCTTAGTACATTTAACAGAAAACCATATAGAGTGCAGTGGGATCTATGTATCTATTCTGAAATCTTTCTTAAGTAACATGTTTCATTTTAAAGTTTAGAAATAGCATTTTAAAATGTTAAAGATGCTCTGTACAAGGTGATGGCTTGGACACACTGTATGTTTTATTTATATATTATCTGTCAAAATGACTTGATATTTTATATACCCACAACTAATACAGTCAGTGGACTATAAAGGACATACCATAAAAGATAACATCTTTAAAAATATTTTCATGCTCTTACATGAGAATTTAGTCTCTTTACAAGCTATCAAGGATAAATTAAATCCTGTAATAGATAAAAAGATATTAACATAACAACCTTAAAAGAAGCCATTGTCTGCCAGTCAAACCAAGAGATAAGAATTGAGCTGTGCTTTACTGAAAAAACTCATACGGATCACTCAAAATCTGACTTCTTCCTCAAATGACTCATTGTATCTAAGTGTCAAGGGTTATGCTGCCTCATTAGACTATTGAATACAATGCTGTTGGGAAAGATTCCGTGAAAATTATAATGCTATTAGATCCGAGATGAATTTACAATGGAGCTTAAGCTTTAAGAGCCTTCATTTGCACTAGTCCCTTGGAAGGCCTTGGATGGGGTCCTAGCAATGTGCTCACATGGTCATATATATTTTTTAAATTAGCAAAAGTAAGAAACAGTTATGGTAACAAGCTAGCTACTGAGAATAATCAATTCCAAAAGTATTTAAGATTAGTCTCTGCCCTAAGATCTGGCAGCTCATCGTAAAAGAGGCCTGAAGAAGTTTTCCCAAATTTGACGACAGTTCTAACAATGTACATGACGTTACTGATAAAGACTTATGAGGCGGCTTCAGATCACAGTGCCAGGTGCAGAGACTCTGCACATGGCTTGCCGCCGCCATCCTGACTTGCAGTGTCATTCGTGGAGCTTCTGCACTGTGTCCCTCAGAGCTGAGGTGTCGGCACAGCTGTTTGTGTACTAGAACTCTGGTCTGAAGTGCTGGGTGCAAGGTCTCTGCACGCGGCCCCCAATGAGCAACTGAAAACTAGACTAAGCACAAAGGAAAAGAAAAATAAAAGGGAACAAGATTTAAAGGAAAAGAATTTATAATACTTTACAAATGATGTGGGATATAATAAGAAAAATACAATGTAAAGAAAGGCCTGACTTAAATTACTATCAACAAGCCAAGGTGGAGATTGGTTCAAGATGGCAGAGAAGGGCATGCTCTCACTCCCTCTTGCGAGAAAACTGGAATCACAACTAAATGCTGAACAATCATTGACAGGAAGACACTGGAACTCACCAAAAAAAATACCCCACATCCAAAGACAGAGGAGAAGCCACAATGAGACGGTAGGAGGGGAAAAATCACAATAAAATCAAACCCCACAACTGCTGGGTGACTCACAAACTGGAGAACACTTATACCACAGAAGTCCACCCACTGGAGTGAGGGTTCTGAGCCCCATGTCAGGTTTCCCAACTTGGGGGTCCGGCAACGGGAGGAGTAATTCCTAGAGAATCAGACTTTGAAGGCTAGCAGGATTTGATTGCAGGATTTCGACAGGACTGGGGGAAACAGAGACTCCACTCTTGGAGGGCACACACAAAGTAGTGTGTGCATCAGGACCCAGGGGAAGGAGCAGAGACCCCATAGAGACTGAACCAGACCTACCTACTAGTATTGGAGGGTCTCCTGCAGAGGCGGGGGGTGGCTCTGTCTCGCCGCGAGGACAAGGACACTGGCAGCAGAAGTTCTGGGAAGTACTCCTTGGCATGAGCCCTCCCAGAGTCCGCCATTAGCCCCACCAAAGAGCCCGGGTAGGATCCAGTGTTGGGTCACCTCAACAGGGAGGGGACCCAGCCACACCCATCAGCAGACAAGCAGATTAAAGTTTTACTGAGATCTGCCCACCAAAGCAACAGCAAGCTCTATGCACCACGAGTCCCTCCCATCAGGAAACTTCCACAAGCCTCTTAGATAGCCTCATCCACCAAAGGGCAGAGAGCAGAAGCAAGAAGAACTACAATCCTGCAGCCTGTGGAATGAAAACCACATTCAAAGAAAGACAGACAAGATGAAAAGGCAGAGGGCTATATACCAGATGAAGGAACAAGATAAAACTCCAGAAAAACAACTAAATGAAGTGGAGATAGGCAACCTTCCATAAAAAGAATTCAGAAAAATGATAGTGAAGATGATCCAGGACCTTGGAAAAAGAATGGAGGCAAAGATCGAGAAGATGCAAGAAATCTTCAACAAAGATCTAGAAGAATTAAAGAACAAACAAACAGAGATGAACAATACAATAACTGAAATGAAAACTGCACTAGAAGGAATCAACAGCAGAAGAAGGGATAAGTGACCTGGAAGACAGAATGGTGGAATTCACTGTTGCGGAACAGAAAAAAGAAAAAGGAATGAAAAGAAATGAAGACAGCCTAAGAGACCTCTGGGACAACATTAAACGCAACAACATTCACATTATAGGGGTCCCAGAGGAGAATAGAGAGAGAAAGGACCCGAGAAAATATTTGAAGAGATTATAGTCGAAAACTTCCCTAACATGGGAAAGGAAATAACCACCCAAGTCTAGGAAGCGCAGTGAGTCCCATACAGGATAAACCCAAGGAGAAACATGCCAAGACACATAGTAATCAAATTGGCAAAAATTAAAAACAAAGAAAAATTATTGAAAGCAGCAGGGGAAAAAAGACAAAGAACATACAAGGGAACTCCCATAAGGTTAACAGCTGATTTCTCAGCAGAAACTCTACAAGCCAGAAGGGAGTGGGGCATGATATACTTAAAGTGATGAAAGGGAAGAACCTACAACCAAGATTGCTCTACCCAGCAAGGATCTCATTCAGATTCGATGGAGAAATCAAAAGCTTTACAGACAAGCAAAAGCTAAGAGAATTCAGCACCACCAAACCAGCTCTACAACAAATGCTAAAGGAACTTCTCTAAGTGGGAAACACAAGAAGAAAAAGACCTACAAAAACAAACCCAAAACAATTAAGAAAATGATAATAGGAACATACATATTGATAATTACCTTAAACGTGAATGGATTAAATGCTCCAACCAAAAGACACAGGCTTGCTGAATGGATACAAAAACAAGACCCATATATATGCTGTCTACAAGAGACCCACTTCAGACCTAGGGACACACTCAGACTGAAAGTGAGGGGATGGAAAAAGATATTCTATGCAAATGGAAATCAAAAGAAAGCTGGAATAGGAATTCTCATATGAGACAAAATAGACTTTAAAATAAAGACTATTACAAGAGACAAAGAAGGACACTACATAATGATCAGGAGATGTATCCAAGAAGAAGATATAACAATTATAAATATATATGCACCCAACCTAGGAGCACCTCAATACATAAGGCAACAGCTAATAGCTATAAAAGAGGAAACTGACAGTAACACAACAATAGTGGGGGACTTTAACACCTCACTTACACCAATGGACAGATCATCCAAAATGAAAATAAATAAGGAAACAGAAGCTTTAAATGACACAATAGACCAGATAGATTTAATTGATATTTATAGGACATTGCATCCAAAAACAGCACATTACACTTTCTTCTCAAGTGCGCATGTAACATTCTCCAGGATAGATCACATCTTGGGTCACAAATCAAGCCTCAGTGAATTTAAGAAAATTGAAATCATATCAAGCATCTTTTCTGACCACAACGCTATGAGATTAGAAATCAATTACAGGGAAAAAAACGTAAAAACACAAACACATGGAGGCTAAACACTACATTACTAAATAACTAAGAGATCACTGAAGAAATCAAAGAGGAAATCAAAAAATACCTAGAGACAAATGACAATGAAAACATGGCAATCCAAAACCTATGGGATGCGGCAAAAGCAGTTCTAAGAGGGAAGTTTATATCTATAAAAGCCTACCACAAGAAACAAGAAAAATCTCAAATAAACAATCTAACCTTACACCTAAAGGAACTAGAGGGAGAAGAACAAACAAAACCCAAAGTTAGCAGAAGGAAAGAAATCATAAAGATCAGAGCAGAAATAAATGAAATAGAAACAAAGAAAACAATAGCAAAGATCAATAAAACTAAAAGCTGGTTCTTTGAGAAGATAAACAAAATTGATAAACCATTAGCCAGACTCATCAAGAAAAAGAGGGAGAGGACTCAAATCAATAAAATTAGAAATGAAAAAGGAGAAGTTACAGCAGACACCGTAAAAATAAAAAGCATCCTAAGAGACTACTACAAGCAACTCTATGCCAATAAAATGGACAACCTGGAAGAAATGGACAAATTCTTAGAAAGGTATAACCTTACAAGACTGAACCAGGAAGAAATAGAAAATATGAACAGACCAATCACAAGTAATGAAATTAAGACTGTGATAAAACATCTTCCAATAACAAAAGTCCAGGACCAGAAGGCTTCACAGGTGAATTTTATCAAACATTTAGAGAAGAACTAACAGCCACCTTTCTCAAACTCTTCCAAAAAATTGCAGAGGAAGGAACCCTCCCAAACTCACTCTATGAGGCCACCATCACCCTGATACCAAAACCATACAAAGATACTACAAAAAAAGAAAATTACAGACCAATATCACTGATGAATATAGATGGAAAGATCCTCAACAAAATACTAGCAAACAGAATCCAACAACACATTAAAAGGATCATACACCATGGTCAGGTGGGGTTTATCCCAGGGATGCAAGCATTCTTCAATATATGCAAATCAATCAATGTGATACACCACAATAACAAATTGAAGAACAAAAACCATATGATCATCTCAATAGATGCAGAAAAAGCTTTTGACAAAATTCAACACCCATTTATGATAAAAACTCTCCAGAAACTGGGCATAGAGAGAACCTACCTCAACATAATAAAGGTCATATATGACAAACCTACAGCAAACATCATTCTCAATGGTGAAAAACTGAAAGCATTTCCTCTAAGGTCAGGAGCAAGACAAGGATATCCACTCTTACCACTATTATTCAACATAGTTTTGGAAGTCCCAGCCATGGCAATCAGAGGAGAAAAAGAAATAGAAGGAATACAAATTGGAAAAGAAGTAAAACTGTCACTGTTTGCAGATGACATGATACTATACATAGAGAATCCTAAAGATTCTACCAGAAAACTCCTAGAGCTAATCAATGAATTTGGTAAAGTTGCAGGATACAAAATTAATGCACAGAAATCTCTTTCATTCCTGTACACTAATGATGAAAAATCTCAAAGAGAAATGAAGGAAACACTTCCATTTACCATTGCAACAAAAAGAATAAAATACCTAGGAATAAACCTACCTGGGGAGACAAAAGACCTGTATGCAGAAAACTATAAGACACTGATGAAGGAAATTAAATATGATACCAACAGATGGAGAGATATACCATGTTCTTGGATCGGAAGAATCAATATTGTGAAAATGACTACACTACCCAAAGCAATCAACAGATTCAATGCAATCCCTATCAAATTACCAATGGCATTTTTTATAGAACTAGAACAAAAAATCTTAAAATTTGTAGGGAGACACCAAAGACCCTTAATAGCCAAAGTGGTCTTGAGGGCAAAAGACGGAGCTGGAGGAATCAGACTCCCTGACTTCAGGCTATAACAAAAAGCTACAGTAATCAAGACAATATGGTACTGGCACAAAAACAGAAACATAGATCAATGGAACAAGATAGAAAGCCCAGAGATAAACCCACTCACCTATGGTCAACTCATTTATGACAAAGGAGGCAAGGATATACAATGGAGAAAAGACAGTGTCTTCAATAAGTGGTGCTGGGAAAACTGGACAGCTACATGTAAAAGAATGAAGTTAGAACATCCCTAACACCATACACAAAAATAAACTCAAAATGGATTAGAGACCTAAATGTAAGACTGGACACTATAAAACTCGTAGAGGAAAACAGAGGCAGAACACTCTTTGACATAAATCATAGCAAGATCTTTTTTGATCCACCTCCTAGAGTAATGGAAATAAAAACAAAAATAAACAAATGGGACCTAATGAAACTTAAAAGCTTTTGCACAGCAAAGGAAACTACAAACAAGACAAAAAGACAACACTCAGAATGGGAGAAAATATTTGCAAATGAATCAATGGACAAAGGATTAATCTCCAAAATATATAAACAGCTCATGCATCTCAATATTAAAAAAACAAACAACCCAATCCAAAAATGGGCAGAAGACCTAAATAGACATTTCTCCAAAAAAGACATACAGATGGCCAAGAAGCACATGAAAAGCTGCTCAACATCACTAATTATTAGAGAAAAGCAAATCAAAACTACTATGAGGTATCACCTCACACCAGTTAGAATGGGCATCATCAGAAAATCTACAAACAACAAATGCTGGAGAGAATGTGGAGGAAACAGAACCCTCTTGCACTGTTGGTGGGGATGTAAATTGATACAGCCACTATGGAGAACAGTGTGTAGGTTCCTTAAAAAACTGAAAATAGAATTACCATATGACCCAGCAATCCCACTACTGGGCATATACCCTGAGAAAACCATAATTCAAAAAGACACATGCACCCCAACTTTCATTGCAGCACTATTTCCAATAGCCAGGTCACAGAAGCAACCTAAATGCCCATTGACAGACGAATGGATAAAGAAGAAGTGGTACATATATACAATGGAATATTACTTAGCCATAAAAAGGAACGAAATTGGGTCATTTGTAGAGATGTGGATGGATCTAGAGACTGTCATACAGAGTGAAGTAAGTCAGAAAGAGAAAAACAAATATCGTATATTAACGCATATATGTGGAACCTAGAAAAATGGTACAGATGAGCCAGTTTGCAGGGCAGAAGTTGAGACACAGATGTAGAGAACAAACGTATGGACACCAAGGGGGGAAAACCGCGGTGGGGTGGGGATGGTGGTGTGCTGAATTGGGTGATTGGGATTGACATGTACACACTGATGTGTATAAAATTGATGACTGATAAGAACCTGCAGTACAGACAAACAAAAAAACAACTAATACTAAAAAAAAAAAAAAAAAGGAATGAAATACTGACACACAGTACAGCATGGCTGAACCTTGAAATCATGGTCTCACTGAAAGAAGCCAGACACAACAGGCCACATATTGATGATTCCATTTCTATGAAATGACCCAAAGAGGTAAATCCATGGAGACAGAAAGCAGAGCAGTGGTGACCAGGGACTGGAGTGACAGGAGTGAGGAATGACTGCTTATGGGGGGGTGGGATTATCTCTTGTGTTGATGAAAATGTTCTAAAGTTGGTTCTGGTGTTGGTTGCACAAGTCTGTGAATATACTAAAAACCATTGAATTGTGTACTTTAAATGGGAGAATTGTGTGATATATTATCTCAATAAAGTGGTTTATTAAAAAAAAATAAGAACCTGTTGTTTAAAAAAAAATAAAATTAAATTATAAAATTAAAAATAAATAAAAATAAAAATAACCTAAAAAAAAAAAGACTTATGAAACAAGGGAATCTTTTCTCAGCTATTAATAATTTTTTAAAAAATTTCATCAACTTAAAGGAAAAAATGAGTTTAAATAATCACTTCATAACAGATTTTATGTTCTCTTTCTCTCAAAGAGGGCTCACCCCAAATGTCGTGTAAGTTTCAGTCCCCACAAAACCTGAATTCATCCCTTAATTAGATACAGATGTTTATATTTGAGTAACAAACAGGTTTTTTAAACATAACACTGGTAGTGTAAAATATAATCTATTTCATCTCCACTGCATCAAGAGAGAGGATCACCCCCAAGACGTAGCACAAATCATTAAACACAAAACGTCCTAAAATAAAAGTAGGCAGTCAATCCAGTCACACTGAGTAAGACATTTCATGTGTTAAGTCTAGGTCTATCAACTACCAGTGTTCTGTGTGTCATCAGTTAAGTACACCAATACTGTGATATAAAAACTCTCTTCGCAGGCCATACAATTAACAAGGCTCCCAGATCCCCATTTCTTGCAAACCAAATTCAAGAATGGGTATTCAACAGCAACCAATTATTGCCTTTCTCACAGCAATTTCTAATTTTTCTAATTATGGAACAGCCTGCTCTTTTCATGTAAAAAGTAATCCTGCTTATCTGAGCACAGCTTTCTGCTGGTGAAGACAGATGTGCTGGAAAGCCATCTATACGTTCTGCTTGGTGCCCCCCTGCACCCAAAGACAAAAGTTAGGATGATGATGAGGTTTAAAGTGTCCTTCTGGGGTCACGGACTAGGTTAAAACCAGTGGCCTGCAGGAATATTAAGCCCCTAATTCTGACCTCATTACTCCAGGATTCCAACCAAATGAGCAAACTGGCCACCTGGTGCAACAGACACAACACACCCAGAACCAACTGAAATACACTCTGAGGGATAAGTATGTGGGGTCCATTTAACTATAGTGGTGCTTACTGGTTCCTTTTACATTTTTCTCATTGCTTATTTAACCCTTGTCATTTCTTCCATTTCAGCACCCCCAAAAAATTATTGGCTTACATTGTTCCTTATGGATGTCTGATAAAATCTTATAAGCACAAAATTGGCCACCAACACAGTGCTCCTAGAACTCGCTTCTCAGACACTCGCAAACCATGGTAACTCCATCAATATCCTATGCTCATTTTTTAAGGTATCTAGTAATGAAAAATTTAAAAATAGAGAAAAAGTATTGCTGGAAAACTGAAGGTGAGCTAAGACATGGGTCGAGACAGCAAATAATAGCATGCCCTCTCCATTTCTCTTTATTGCTTTCCTTCATGTTTTTTTTCCCCCTCCTTGCTTTGACTCTATATAGCTCCATCTTCTGCCTCCAAACTCCACCCTATTTTTAAAATGTCTATGAGGATCATCATTTAGACAAGCAGATGGTTCTCACTGCGCCACAAAAGCACTTCTAGTCAACGTGGCCAGAATTCCGGAGGCACCTAAGCCCCCAACTCTCTACCAGAGCATTCGGTCACTAAAAAACAGTTTTACCTGTCCTCTCCAATCTCACTTCCTCTGGCCTCATTCAGGCCATGATTTCTTACTTGGTCTGTCGCTTTATATTCCAAATGGTCTCTGCCCAGCTCATCCTTACACACACACGCACACATACACACATACTTACTTCAGTCGGAATAATCTCTGTAAAAGACTAAAACATTCAAGCCGCTTCCTGCTTAAATCACTATAGTAACCATACCCCACCATTATCTATACACTAAGACCCAGGAATCTGGATGTGACATGTTAGTCCTTCCAGGGCCAGGCCCCACCTCCCTCTCTAGGCACATCTCACAGCTCGCAGCACTCCCACGTGAGCCATACCCTCACGTGGTTAACTAACCACACACTTCGGTTCATACTCCTAAGTATTTCTTTAGGTTTTTTTTTCTCAGCTACCTGGATAATTCTTACCCATCTTTCAAGACTCGGTCCAATGAGTCCTCTCTAGAAGTGTCTGAAATGCCCCAGGTTGGACTAAGTGCCTGTCATCTGGACCCTCACAACCTGTCATTCATTCCTCCACTGTACCTACATTCATCAGACTATAATGGAATGCTCCTTTTGTTTCTTGCTTCCCCAGAGAGATTGAGTTTCTTGAGGGCAGGAGCCTCTTTTATCCATGTTGTAGACCTTGAGCTAAAGCAGGGTCTCACACAGAGTACCTAGGGATAAGTTTGTTGAATAGAACAGAATAGAATTAAACTTGGCCCACGTGAGGACACGGGTGGCTTCCCAACCAAGGGCATTATTAATACTAAGCAGTGAAAGCAAATCTCTTCACAAACTTTGCCTCCAGGTGGACAAGTATTATTTCCCATTGCTTCCCCTAGTCTTGTGCCCCAGACCAGGTGGACACATGGGAGTGCAGGGGTCCTGTGACACAGTACTGAACTGTGATCTCTAGCTGGCAGCTACAGAGTGTGAGGTGTGCTACAGAGCCATCTCCAGGGCATGCTCCCATATCTAATGTTGCCATAGGCTCTCCCAGAGGCGGATGCTACATGGGCTTGCAAATGTGCAAAGGTGACAAAGCTATAGGTCCCCCTTCCCATCTTCTACCAAACTACTTGAAAGAGTGATGCACTTTTACGTCTGTTTTTACCTTTTACTCCTTCCTGTGCCCATTGCAATTTTTTCCCCTCCCATTGCAATTTCTGCCTCACCACAACTCTAATGAAGCTGTTTTCCCTACAGTCACAGTGAGCTCCCAAATCAAAATGGCTCTCGATGTTTTTTTCATCCCTACATATCTCTTTGTCTCCAAAGCTGACTACTCTATGCCTCCATGATAACATTTACTACATTTTACCTTTTAACTGTGCACATCTTTGCATACATGACCCTCAAGCCATCTTAGTGAAGGGCAAGCAGATTTTCACATTCATCTTAGTACCCCTATAACTCCTATGACAGCATCATATTTCACATGTGAAACACAAATTAATGTTTGTTGACTCAAATTAACCCTAGAATAGTTTATCCAAAGATGAAATTGTGTCCCTCCATGGAAACCATCTACCAAGAAGTCACAACTTTAATAAGCTGACCTGTAAATGGGATGAGGGAAGAGTAAATAGAATTTGGTAAAATCCCCCTGATGCTTTTCAAACTGTCCTTATATTCCATTGTAATTATTCTGTGCTGGGGACCAAAATTCATTAGCAACTAAACTAATTCCATCTCCCTAGGGGCTACAAATTCAAGGGGAAGGTAAATTTGTAATTTGGTGTCCAGCCTCCAGTTTAGGTGGCTCTCCAGGGAGAATGAAATCAAAATGTCCAAGTCCCAAAACTAAAAAAGTCACCTGCATAGGCTTAAAAAAAATCATAAATAAAATGAGCTGTCCTTTTTAATTCTTTGTCTCAATGACAGCTTAGTTCTTTGTGTTGCTCCCAAAGACACCACCACTTCTTTTCCTAGACAGAAAGCTTTTTGTAATTAATATGAGACCTCATTTTCCAATATCACGAGTTTATGTATATGTATATAGACCTAATTCCAACTAAAACATGCTATGCTGTGTATAGTAATCTCTTCAGTATTTGGAATTATTTAGAGGTTCCAGCTGCATCTAAACCAGGATATTCTAAAACCTGCCTATCAGCATGTGGTGCCCTGGATTACCTCATGTCTCCATCAAGAAGAGAACTAAATAGCTCCTAAAATGACATTAGGGTGGGAATTAAACACTCCAGTTAACACACACCTGATACAACAGTGGCAAACAAAACTCAAATATTTAATTCTGGCTGCACGCTGAATCTTTCCTCACCTGAAGGAAGTCTACATGTGTATATTTCCCCACGAGTTAAACCTGTGAAGTTCTGATATTCGCTGAGAGTGAATAGATAAATTGGCCCTGTGCCAGTCCAAATGATTTGCATTTTTCCATTCCAAACTCTATTTGCATATCTTCAATAGCATTCTTCAGAATGTTTCATACTATATTAGGCTGGGTTTTAGAATTGTCACAGAGCTTCAAATCATCCATGTACTGCAGGCATGAGATGTTCACTTTCCCATCTTTGGGCTCTTTTGTTTTCTCATGTAATGAATTGCAAACAGAATTGTAATATCTTAGATGTCTAGAAATTCTCTGTATTTTTAAACTATGGCTCTCTTTCCCATGTCCTTTTTACCATATTAGTGATATTTCATTTAGTCACTGTGATCTGTAAAAAACCTAAATTTTGAGAATCCAACATAGAAGCATACATAATCTTTAGCAGAACTTGGGTTGGGGTCTTAAAGTAATAGATCTCTCCAGGATTAAGAAAATATCCCTTTTCTGTGATTTTCTTGCATCCAGATTTGCTATGATGAAACACAAATGCCAGAGTAGGGGTCAGGAGCCTATTTTTATGGGCAATGGGACTTCTGGCTGCTGTCATCCTCCCTTGCTTTTAGATATGAGTGTTACTACCTGTCAAGAGAGGGCTTGAGCAAGGACATCAAACAATGCCTGGTGGGTGCACAATTTGCTCCATAACACCTGTGGCATGCCAAAGTTAGAGTTGCAACATCAACACATCTTTAATTGAAGATGACAATTTATCCGTTAGAAAATATTTTCACACTCTAGTGGTAAAACAATGGTGAGGTCAGGAGTAAGCCCTGAATAAAGTTGGAGGAATGAAATGTAGATGCCAAGGATGATCAGCCAGGAAGGAAAAGGCAGGAAAAGGTTGAATCCAAGTAAAAAGGGCATCAGGACGAATAAAGAGAATACCGTATTTCATCAACTCAAAGATGGCAATATCCTCCCACCTTAACATCTGTGTAATTGGAAGCTGAAGATAGGCTAGGATTTTGTAGGTCTGTCCAAGTGGTCACAGCACCTAACTGTGGCAAAGAGGGCTGACCAGGCCAGAGTGGCAAATATGTTTATTTCACCTGTCAACTCTGGTCAACAGGTAGAGGCTGCCTGGATCATACTGTTGAGAAGAATTCTGAGGCTGTGTCTTAGTGCAGAGTGTTGGTTCCATGAAGAAAAAGGCTGTGATGGATGAGTGATGTCTGCCTGAGAAGAAGAAATATTTACAGGATTACCATGAATTTGCCATCCCTAGCCCAGGCTGTCCAGATTAAGTGGGACAACTTTAGGTAGATAATTCTCCCCAGAGGTAAAGAGTTTGATTGCCTCAGTCTGAAACTCTTGCTATGTAATCTACTCATAGAATTACTAAGCATGAATTTCAAAAGAGGGGATTGTCAGCTTACCAAGAAATTCTACTCTGAAGATAAATGGACAACTTTTTCTCGCATTTTTACTCTCTCCATTACACAGACTATGAAGATGCCTTGAGACGTTCTAAGAGGAGAAAAATGTTAGTCATTCCTATACAGTAGCTACGGAGAAAGATAGTTTTATAAATAGGCTAGAATATATGGGTGGAAGCGTGTGTAAGTTCTTTGTCCAAGCCCTAGAAAGTCCATTAAGTGAAATGAAAACAAAGAGGTAATAAACCTTAAAGGAGCATTGTTTTAACATCAGTAGTAGCCTTATTAAAATATACATGAATTTTAATTTTGCTTCAGTTAGAAAAGGCAAAAGCCCTTGTCTCATATATGCCTAGTGGGGTATAAGACCACTCCTCATCAGCAATTGTCAAATCATTTGTTTAAATACCGTTTCTCCACATTCAACTCCCTATCTTCCTGTGTAAGAATAACGTTTCCTGAGAATAGAATTTAGTGATACATGCCCCTCAGAGAGCCACGGAGCCCCTGGAGGTCATTAATTCCGCCACCTTTTGTGAGATGCAGGCCTGAAATGGTTGGAGCTCACTTTAAACTGGACTGAATTTCAAAGCAAAGGGCTCTGAGGTGGCAAACAGCTCATTAATTCAGAGTGTAATTCAGTGGCAGAAGAATTGTTTTAAACACACAATCTAAAACTATTTAAATTCACATTATAATTATAAGCAAAAAGTATGCACTTCAAATTTTAAATCTGGATATGTAATCTACTGATAAAACTAATGAACAGAAATTTTAAAAAAGAGGGGACTGTCATCTTACCAAGAAATGCTAATCAACCTGCTTTTTGAAGTGTGCTTCATTTGCATCACAAGCATTATTATGAAAATTCAACATTATGCTTCTGTATATTGCATTGTACTGCTCTGCTGAACATCAAAAAAAGCAGGCAACACTTCCTCAAAGTGAACAAAAATGGAATAAAAAATCATGATCAAAGATAACTTCAATTCTCGGTTAATTTTACCTTAATTCCACTCCTGGGATAAGAAGTCCTATTCATAAGTTTTCTTTCCTGTAACAAATTCTCCAGCAACCTTATGGTCCCTAAATATATTCCCAAATGTAATGCATGCATAAATAAACATGAATCAAATTTGCATAGCCTCTACCATAAATATGGCAGCACGTTCATAAACTCATTAGCGTTCCCTGTGAGGAAAACTCATTACACTCCCATTAGAACATGGGAATTAACTTTTTAAAATTAGTGTTACAGAAGTAGTTTTACTCTTTTTTTAAAAGTAACCAATAACAAATGATTCACCAGTGCTTTCTTTGTATATTTCTTTTGTCTAAAAATTAAAAAATAATTTTGCTTTCAGCATTGTGCATGGTGAAAAATTATAGATAGATATTGTCTAATGCATCTGTGATTATATACCAGTTTCTTTATTTTCTATAAATTTAAAGCATTATTTTCCTAAAAAACTGAGATAAGAAAATCAAGCATGGAAAGTTTTAATTATCGTTGTTAATTATTTTATCTGAAGAATGTGCCAAATGGTAATAAACACCTTATAAACTGAAATTAAATTTAATTAAAAATTTAAATGCTGAAAAATTACATGTTGAAAGGTGATGTGCAATTTCTTTTTTCCAAGAAAGTGTAAAGTATATACACTAAGACAATAGGTACTTAGTTTTTTTAAAAAGTTAACATGTAAAGCCATTTTTTTCATAAATTGATTTTATCCACAAAACTTTTGTATATTTGTAATTAGAAGTCTAATGATATTACATTATATTTTGACTACATCAAAAATATTTTGTGGCACTTCCTAGTTGAAATAAATATCAGCCATAGACCACTTACATGTATTAAGAGAAAACAAAAAAACAAAAAAACACAAGTCTAAGAGCAAGGCTTAGACTGAGAAAAACAAAAATTGTTTCAGTAATAACCATTGCTGTGAAATTCTCAGGTTCTCAGTCAATTACTAGGTGACAAGTGTCTCTGTTATTATTATTCCTGAAAAAGGCCATTTGAGGGGAAGGAGCACTTAATAGCCCAAAAGTCAACCAAATCTTACTGATTGTGACTCATTTCAATAGCAAACCTCTATTACTTCTCTGACAGATCAAATTAAATTCTGCTTGGGGAAGGGATGGGACACTCCTCTTGGTTGAAGCAATGCTGTAATTTTTATTCCTGCTGAGTAAATAGCCTCAAGTCAAACTACTTGCCCTGACTAATGATCAAACATATCCAAGAATTCTGTACAAGAAATGCATTCGTCTCTCCTTTGAAGTGCATTGCTGGGAGAGTAATTGAGTTTGCTGGAGATTTTCCTTAGAACTGCAAAATAAATTTCTTGGCTAAGCATATAATCAAGCTACCGATTTTCTTTTTTTATTAAATATCTTCTTGTAAGAGGGTGGACACTGAATAAACATGTGCCTCAAAGGAATGTCAGAATGATACACTACTGTCTCTTTGCTGACAGGAAAATTCTCAGCAGTGTTAGGTTAAAAAATTCCATCAGAAGAAACATTTCATTCAGTCATATAATCCCCTCTAGAAATACAAATGTGCCTCCTATATATTAATATCATTATAACTAGGCAGTCAAGAATATACAAAGAATATGACATAGAACCTGTCCTCAAAGAACTTACGAACTAGCAGGATAGGTATTATAGAAATAATTTTTTTTAAAACTATACAAGAATAACCATCAAGTCAGGATGCGATAAGGCTATCATAAGAATGCCACAAAATAAATGTCACAGGGCATCTGATGAGAAAGAGTTTACTTTCGGTGAAGATGGTTAGCAGAGGCTGTTTGATGATCGTTACTATTATGTGAGCTAGGTATGCAAGAATGGATAGGATTTCAACAGGTAGGTGGTGGCTGGGGAGGCTTTTTAGGCCAGGGACAAAGGCAGAGAGGTAGGCTCTGTCTAGGAATGGAGAATAGTTCAAAATGACCGAAATACTAGAGAGAGAAGATAGAAGATAAGTTTAAGGAGGCAGACATAGCCAGAACATGCAGAACTTGAATGCAGATATCATTCATGGGGAGTGCATTGGGAGCTTCGGAAGTCCCTTCTTCTTCTGTTGATATTCCAGAAGGAATATTCTACTGTTCCTTTTGACAGTTAGTTGTCTTGGGCTGACTTTAAACACAGTAATCATAAGGACCGGTTTGCCTGGGAATGGCTGTTTATACTTCTCTTCTTGAGAAAAAGGTGTATCCCTTTTGTCTGGACGTATATAAATTTAGACTAAAGTGGAAAAAAAAAAAAAAAAGGAAACAGGATCCAGTCAAGGCAGTCAGAGTCCTAAGGAGCTGTCCTTCAATCAACCTTTCTGAGCCAGACCTTCGCCTCCCAGACAACTGAGATTTGGGAGAAAAATACATTACACTACCACGAAGAGAGTATGGAATATCGAGAGCCTCAGACCATGGCAGGAGTGCCATTTTTAGCTCCCAGTGCCAGAACAACTCATAATCAAAGTGAGTGAACCATGAAGAAGAAAGTTAGGATGGTCTCAGAATTAGCACTGAGGTCTCCATGCAGTGGAGGAAGTATAAGAGGTAAAGTGAATGCCCGGGGGCAGGATAGCTTGGTGATGTGGCAGAGGTGGCCTTGGTAGTACCTGTAGCCCTACATAATCATGGAGTGCCTGAGGTTTGAAGACTGCGTGCGGCTGAAAGCATCGAAACATAGTGCTATAGGTTACGACTGACAGAAAGACAACTACCAGGGAGAATGGGAGAGAATACGTACAGACCAGAATATGCATAAAGAGTCCAGTAAAGGAGTTAAGGAGAATGAGCAAATAAGAGCCAGCCCAGGCTAAACAGAAGAACCTGACTGGTAGCCCCTTTGAAATATTCCGAAGAGAACAAAAAGAGTCAGAAAGAAAAGAGGTGAAACATGGCTAGACCGTATTTACCAATTGCCTTTGTCTAAAGGAAATGCTAAGCAAATCTAAACACCTGTAGCAGACTTAAGGAGTGTGTCTAGATTAGTTCTGGGTCTACCAACAGGGCAGATTTAATACACCTGCCTTGCCCAAATTGTGGAAAAGGAGAAAGAAAGAAGTTACATCAATGATCTACAATTTGTGTGTGTGTGTGTGCGTGTATTCTTTTAGTAAAATGTATTTTGAGCATACCCTAATATATGTATATCTATTCATCAATTATATCTATGTACTAATACATTGGTAAATTATATATGTTATGAAATATACACAGACATACAAATTTAGAAGGATGAGAAAAATAAATTTAAAGAGAAGTTCTAATATTTCCTTTAGAGGCCAATAAGTTAGGCAATTGCTTTCTCTCCCAACCATAAGGCAACGAGCTTCGATTTTTATATTCTGTAGGCAGTAAAAAAACAAGGAAAGTTTAGAACATGATATGAGATGATCAGATGGTTGTTTTAGGAAAATTTAGCAAGGGGATCAGAGTTGGGATGGTAGAAGGGGACCTAAGACTGGTAGACCAGAAGCCAGAGAGAAGGCCACATTGACAGTCATGGTATAAAATGATAAAGGCCTGGATTTATGTGTTGATGGTACAAATGGAGAGAGGTGGGGACACACACTCTGGCCATTGAATTTGACAGGAAACAACCACACAGGTGTCCTCCCATGAAGACAGGCAATGCAGCCCAAATTTGGCTGCAGACATATCTCCTGGAGATGCTCCTGGAGTTCATCTCCTCTCATCATCTGCTCTGGTTGGATGTTGAATTCCTGCTTCACTAAAGAGATGTTAGCATATTATAGATAACATTTCAAGTGATAATGATTTCTTGTTTCTGAGAGAAATAATTAATCCAAAAACAAAATAATTCTGGAGATAGAAAAAGATAAATTTGGAGAGCCAGAGTGTTTCCAAAATGTCTCAAGAATTGTAGGGTGTCATTTTCTACTTTAATTGCACACAAATATCTGGTCTGATTCTAAAAATCTGTCAACGCCATCTTTAAAGCTACTATATCTGCCTTCGTAGTAAAGTATTACAAAGAATAACAACATAGTTTAATTAATTTTAAAAAAGAATAACAACAGGTGTACTGTAAACAGAACAAAAAAGAATACCACCAAATTGAAAAGAAAAAAACAAAGACAGGTCTCAATTTTAAGAAGATACTTCTAAATGCGAGTGTTTCAGTGAAATGCCCAGAGCTCATGATTCCTGCTTTGCGGAGATTATAAGAAAGGTACTTATCAAAAGAAAACTAATAGAATGTGTTAATGTCTTGGGGGAAAAATGACATCATTTCTATTCTGTAAAACTCCACCCAGGGGATATATGTATACATATAGCTGATTCACTTTGTTATATAGCAGAAACTAACACAACATTGTAAACCAATTATACTCCAATAAAGATGTTAAAAAAAAAAATTCCACCCAAAGGGCAAGTCTTAAAATCAACCTTGGTGTAAGTAATACCGAGATCATAGAATATTTCTTGATTGCCTAGAAGATGAAATTTCTTTCATGGTGTTTTACTATAAGTGGCAGGTAATAAGACAAAATTCAAGTTTACTTATAATCATTCCACTTCAACTTTCATTTATTACATTGTATTACAGTAACTGCTTTGATGAGGAATGGTAGAGCCGAAATTCAATAGAACATCAAGACACTTCTATCTGATCACCTGAGAAAGCTGTATTATACTGTCACTCAAATATATTATATGTGGCAAGGGCTGCCTTTTTTTTTAAACTTCTACTGGAAAGGTAAATGTCAGGTGATCTCCAATACTTTAAGCTTGGTATTGAAAGCTAGGGGAAATATTTCAAAGACCCGTAATTTCTTTGTTTTTTTTCATGACAGTGAAGATGGTAGGGGTTTCCCTTTGCCCTCACATCAGTGGAAAGTTACCATTAGAAAACATTACAAAGAAATTAGTTCATTCACTCAATCTACATTAATAAGGGAATTTCTCAATCAAAACCTCTGGTTTGATTGTTAGAGGAGGTCTCAAAGGAATGCCTATATAATTTCTTCATTATCTGTGCGATAAAGTTATCCTATAGAAAACTGGTCATTTAGCTATAACCAATTCTCTGTTTCCACTGTTGTTTTGATGTATGGAGATTTCAATGGAAATATTTCTAATATTGGTCAAAGGAAAATATTCAGAGTATAAACAGTAGAGAAAAAAAAATTAAACTAATATTTGTTAAATATTTTTGAAAACATTTAGAGTCATTCATGGTTTTGGCCTAAAATTTACAAGTGAATTTTTTGAAATAATATCACAAGATTTTATTTCATGCAGTAAAAGAAGTGAAACACCACTACGGAACAACTGATGAAGACAAATCACCCTGGCTTATTTAAAAGTGCAGTGTCGTCGCACGAGCCTTGCACTTTTTAAGCTGCGTTCCATTCTTCATTCTGAAACCTATCAGAATCATGATAAAATAGTATGGGAAAACCTGTGATGAGCTCTTACATAAGAGCAAAAACCAGAGTTAAGTGAAAAAGGTTTCTTAAGCTTCCAAAATGACCTTCCTTTGAAAGAACCTGTCAACCTTTCCAGTGATGGAACATCAATATTTTTAGGGCCAGTTTAACTCAATCTTCCTTTCTTTCTTTTAGTTTTAATGTATGTAGTTCTGCCTGATAAGAGAACTGACTACAGGCCTCCCCAGTCTCCCTGGACACAAATAAGTACACAGAGAGGAAACCTCCAGAAAAAAAAAAAAAATGGGAGTTAAGTATAAAGCTTGGTCATCTGACCATTTCAGGAAGCTAGTTTGAAATGGAGATTCTAAGAGACATTTTATATCCCATTTTCCTCAAATCATGAGCCTTCCAGAAGCAGGTAGAGGGATGAGTAACAGACATTCCTGAGAAGAAATGGGGAGGGAAGAAACATTTTCACCATTTTCACTATCCCCTTCAATCTGAGGAAACAGAGAACACTGGATGTGTGGTAGTTTGGAGATTCATCAATTGGATATTGAAAATTTCTGATAAACCTTTATCACAATTTTAGAAAATTGTTTATAGCTATAATCAAAACTCAGCAGTGGAAGAAAAACTTTTCTAATACAAAAAAACCCACAAAAAACCAAAAACCCACATAAAACAAACAAACAAAAAACAGTTCTCCTCCTTTCACTATGGATTGTACCGAAATACTGGCCCTCTGATGACTGCCCACCAGCAGCATTTTAAACAGCCAAGGCCTCTAAGTCACTGTCAATTCTGGGGACATGCTCACAGATCACTTCAAGAGACTAGAGCAAAAATTACTTAGGGACCAATTCTGAGTCCCATCAGGCCATGATAAACATTATTTTATGGGAAGTGGGAAACCTCAAATGACCCAATCCATATAATTCACATGTGTGTGTCAACTGGAGATGGGCCGACAGCCATTACAAGATCATATTGCTTTGTCTTACATGCTGGCATTCCAGAGGCAATGTAACTTAAGACGCAAGCTGGTTTTCGAATGTCTACAAAGTACTCAGCTAAATCAAATTCTTACATGCTATCTCTCATTCCATCAGACTCCTGTTTTAAAGTATTAGGAAGCCGAAAGGAGTTTAAAATCACAAAGGGAAATGCAAATCAATCTACAACAAATCATTTAACAGGTGCCCTGGAAGAGAATTTTATTGCTACTGCCATTAACAATTTGCTTATCACTGACAGTATCCTCTTTATGGATGATAGGTGGTTACCCCCCTCACAACTTAGGGTGACATAGAGGAAAAAGTAGCCCAAACAATCCCCACATCACTTCAAGGAAAAATGCATTGAAATGACTAACCTTTCCCAAGGTCATCAGGCCAAGGGATGGGTTCTTCTGTTTCAAGATAGCTTACCTCCTGACCCACAGCATATGGTTTCTATTACTGCTAGACCATGACCACAAAGACATTTCAAATCCCTGTGAAAAATGTGATTCTACGTCTCCTGCTCAGTTGTATGTCATAGAGGACAGTTGAAGTTCTGGCAGATGAGGGGAAGGGGAAAGGGAGGCAGTGGGGTATAATCCATGCCATACCTTTACATGATATGACTAGGTTTGTAATAGAAACCTTCTCACTTCTGGTTTCTCTCTTTTATCTTACAAACCACTTAGTGCTCATAAGGGACAGTGAACACCCTTCAGTGTATCATGTTTAAGCTCTCCAAAGATGTGAAACATCTTTATCAAGGGTGACAGCTCTGCCATTCACTAATTTGCTTTTCAAATTCTTTTTTTAAGGGAGATAAAAGTAAATTTATGCTATTTAATCTGCATTAACACAGCAAACAATATTCTGTCTGTGATGATTAAACAATGTTTCTGAAATTATTTTGAATAGATATTTACTTGTAGGTGTTACAGTTGCCTCAGAACATTAATAATGAGGACGAGAATTAGTCAACTAATACAAGATATTACACAAGGCACCTTTAATCCATTTAGATTAGTCAGACTTTCAATATGAACATAATAATGTTCTGCCTTATTAGATTTCACAAATGATGTTTCCTCAGTTTTTAATATAACATAAAATGTAGAACTATTGTCTGGTCTTGTAAAAGAATTTTATACATTTAATTATGAGTTTCTAGCATACCCTAATTTTATAGTAGCTGATTTACAACATCTCTCTGGGCACGGAATTTAATGGTTCCTGACAAAAGAGATGGGCAAAAGATTACACACACACTCACACACACACACAAATATTTACACAAATATAAGCAAATAACTCAAACAAGATATTTGCTTTACAGTGAAATCCTACCAAGTAGGAAAAAAAAAGCTTTGAGGCATTTTCCTAATTTTATCTTTATTAATTATTTTTGTCCCACGGTATTAATTTAGCGCTTTTTTAGTGTGTCCTTTTCATTTGTTTGCTTGTTTGTTTTGGCCGTGCTCCATAGTCTTTATTTTTCCTTCTGGGGTTAGTTCTTTCTTTGTGATCATTTTGGATGGAATGTTTCATGGAAACAACAAGAGCAACACTCTGACAACTCCCCATGGAGCCTGAATGTGTCTAGATGGAAATAATACTTTAGTATATGCAAAACACTAATCAAATTAAATTCCCTGGTTGAGCACGATATAGGGAAATCCATCAATATCGTGTTTCCTATGTAAAGCACGAGAAATTGTCATATCAAAAAATGCTAATTAGTGGAAAAAACTGATCCAAATGATTGTTTTATTGAGTTGACTGGTCAATTCCATTAAGAAGTGGTTTCTCTTATTCAGGTACCCTTTTGTAATATTATATCAGACACTTGATCTTGGGAATTATAAAGGCAGGGGTTTTCAACTAGTTAAGGCCAGTAATTTACAAAGAAATGCAATTACTGATAGGAAACACATATCCAAGGCTTTGTTACATATCCATTCACACTGCAATTTGTTAAATAACAAGAATACAAAAAACTTGAGCTGTGTTTGTTTTCAAGGATATACTCAGCTATCATTATCCTCACTGGGGGCTCCTAAGCACATCTGAATTTTTCCATTGCTGTGGTATGTATTTGTTAATTATATAACAATTTCCTGTCTGTTAGACAATCAAAAATGTCCTAATGGTAAGCCTCTGTCTTGATGAAGAAATTCACACATGACCTATTCTGTGGTCCTTGGGAAGACAAAGTTCATTTTGAAAATCTAATTTTATTTTCTAGATATTATGCATATATAATAAACACTTTCCACTTTAGTCTTCAGGAATCAATAATGAATAAAAATGAAAAATTAATCTACCTTTAATTTACAGACCAATCCATCACACCTTTCTAATTAATCACATGATTTCTATTTCCTCTTATCACTTTGAAAAACTTTTATGAACTCTCTGAAGCACACCTGCTTTTTTTTATACAATCTATTTTCATTCATTCTTTCATCAAGTATTTCTGGATTATCTAATATTTGTTATCAATCATCCTGTGTACAGACATGTTTTTGAAGGAAGAAAATTCTCAGTCCCTATGCATATTTCTGCCAAACTGATTCATTCAACTTGGTATTCTGTTTCCTGGTCCATCATCACCAAAAGTTAGGAGATAGCTCTAAAAGTTTGATTTCCTATTAACAACCCTTTACAGACCTCTTACCCATAAATTAATCCTTAGGATGCAAGTAGGAGAGGGTTCATGTAGTCAGTTCTGTCTTCTAGAATTTGCTTAAATAGTATGGGCAACCTGTGGATGGCATCTATAAGTTTATACATTTCAATTATAACCCTTCAGACTCGCTGCCATTTTAAGATTAAAGAATACTGACTTCATAGACAGTACTCATTCATTTGAGTACTGAAGAGCAATGAACAGTACATAGAGTAATAAGGGGAGAACTCTCTATTAGCCTTGATCTCCTTTGGGGCCTCTGTGTAGATCCCTTTTTGTCTTTACCTTTTTGGAAGTACAACCAGCTGGACCATACCCAGCATCCCTCCCTGAGTTATCCTGAGGATAGCTTCTATCCTGAGGATAGCAATGGAGGATATTTCCTGAGGATAGAAATGGAGGAAACTGGGACATTGGGATTTTAAGCAATTTGTGCTGCAGGACACTGATCTCTCAATATGCTTCAATGTAAACTATTCCCAGGCCATAATTTTGGGGAACTCAGCATACACTTCATATTATCAAACTGAAAGACTCTGATATGCACTGCAGTAACATTTAAATAACCTAACTCTGTTTAACCTACCATTTCCTAAATATTTTGGAGTTGGAAACCTTCAGTCTTTTGTGTGTTTATTGATTTGGGGAGCTTTTCTCTTTGTTTGTTTTTGTTTTTTGGTCTAATAACTATGAGCAATCCACCTTTTGGGGAATTCTGCTATTAATATATTCATTTGAGGATCTAAGTGTGTATAGCAAAAATAGAAATAGAAAAGCCCATGGTAAAATCTTTCATTGTAGGTTGTTATTTGACATATTAACATTTTCCTGAAGAAGCAATGCAAGGGAAAGGCTACCCAAAGGCATATAGTACTTAGCTCCAAGTAATGCCAAGATCTTATGTGTGATGGGGCCTAGCACAGTGTCTGGCATGTACTAAGAAATAGGTAAAAAAAGATTAAAATAGAATTGAAATGGCCAGTGGCTTCTTCAGTTCCAGTTTCTAGGAGGATGGCACAATGCCCCCTCCTAGAGCAATGGCAGTAAATTACTCTGCTCCAGTATCTGAGCAGGTGACAACGGACTCAGTGACACACTGACCTTGGACCCCTGCAACCAGGTTGGTTCACCTGACTCAGTTCCATAGGGACTAAGCTCCTATGTTATTCCCTCTGCTGTTTCCCTCACCTTCATTTGGGCTTTTAAAACCTGGATTTCTGGATCTTGTTCCCAGTGAAGCAAGAACTGAATTCCAGACCTTACTTATCAGTTTCCCAATGGTTGAACCCAGATGAGGGCTACCAAACTTCCATGATGCCCGTGTTTCTCTAAACAGGATACTTCAGTTGGCTTAGATCTTACTGTCTATCTGCCCAATACAGAATCCTGGATTCACCTTGGATTGGTTGTTAACTCATCTTTCACGTGTTCTTTCATTTATGAGCAGAACTCCTGTTTCAAATGCATGCCTTCCTGTGTCCACCTTATCTTATACCCCGATTCCTGAACCTTTCCACACAGAATGGTCTGGAGTTCTAAGCCTCTCTTTTCCCTCATGTGTCCAAAGCCCAAGTAATAAATAAAAAAAGATGGTGGGAGAACCAACAGTACCAAGGACTTGATAGAGTTTAGATAAAATTGTTGTTATAAAGGAGTTTATGCACATACAACAGCAAAACTGAATTCAACAAATCATCTATTTAGTTCTATTTTACCGTAGTAAGGGGAGAGTCAGCTTTAACAAATCCATCTCTCTTTGTTAATCATTCACTCACTCAAATAAGTATGTATTCTCATAGACACACAACTAGTCAATGCACGGGGCAGAATCATTAAAGCACATTTAAAATTTGTGCCTCCCTAATGTCTATTACCCTAAATCCACTGAGCTTTAACAATGACTAATACAATCCAGAAGACAGTAGAATGAAGTTATTTCAACCAATGATTCTGGTTGTTCATGAGTAGACATTGTAGTACTAAAGGTTTTGCCACTATTAAAATGTCCAAAAATATTCTGAAGTATCTTAAAATGTTTAAATACATACAATAAATACATAGAACGAAGAAACTTAATAACCTATATCTCCAACATACACTTAACTGGTCCCTTCTGATTTTAATTCTTCCCTTACACTGAATCTGCAGTGATGGGGACCCCTGATATCTACCAATCGGAATCATTTACCCACTACTGTTGTCAAACATCATTTTACGTGATTGAATTGCTTCATGACAAAGCACAATCTGCCCTCCCTCTAAGGGTATGAAAACATTACTCACACTACTCTAGAAGCTGGTCATGCTAAATATTTCCTATCAATATATTTCCACTTCTAGTATTCTCTCTGAAATTTGATTCTTCCACCTAAAAAAAAAAAAAAAAAAAAACCACTAGTGGCAAGGGTAAAGGTCACAAGTCAGCATTTCTTCTTAAAATATCTCCATTTAAATGCAGATTTTGGCCTTAATTCCTAACCTTTAAACAGTCATTTCATAGAAATGCAAAAAGTAAGAGTAAATTTTGTGTTTTACTGCACAGTAGCTCCCTAATGTGTTATTTACCTTCATGTATGCTGTATTTACCCTACATTTTTAAAGCTTGATGGATTTCTTTAGGGACAAGTAGTATTTTCTCAGAAAATTCAATTTTTTAAAATTTGAATATGAATAGAATGGTTTATAGCTAACTTTAAGAAAATAGAGCGTCATCATTTTTTATAATTCGAATCACTAGAAGTTGCTATACTTTTTTCATCATACTATTTTTATTTAGCTTATGCAATTTACAAAGCTATGGCATTCATTAGTGACAAATAAGTTGAAGTAGTTTTTATTATTGTTGAAACTAACTTAAATACTCTTCTATGAAAATAAAAATGTAAAGCAATAGCATTTTCTACTTGCATTTCAAAATGTAATAATTGAAAACACTGTAAAATACTACTTAATAATAAGGTGACACTTTTGTCCCGGTGACTAACTTAAAGTAAACTTAAAATGATTAAAGTTTTAAAAGAAACAAAAAAGCTATTCAGAAAATAATAAAAGTTTCAAAGCATTAAATTAATAGAACTTCAGAATTGTTACCAGAATTAAATTTTTTACAAAGTGAATTGAGATACAGAATCATAAAAACAGATGTGAATGTACTAAACTGTTGCCTTTTCAGTGCCCTGTAAGGCAACATAAAAGCCATTTTGCACCTCCAGCTGACCCCCTCAGCCTGTCTGTGAGGTGATTTGCTCTGCAGCTGTTGGGGATAGTCTCCTCACACCAAGGCAGTGTTTCTTTCAACTTTTCCTCCTCAGCAATTTCTCTCAAGCCATGGCAGATGTCTTAGCTCCCACACTGGGTGGATTGGAAGTATAAGGGAGTTAATATCCCTCCCCCTAGGTACCTTCACAAATGGAATAGAAGTTAGAGAGCCTCTTAGAACTGTGCCGTCCAACGGAGTAGTCCCTAGTCAGCCATTATGTGGCTGTTTACATTTAAATTAATTAAAATTAAATAAATTAAAAATCCAATTCTTCAGTCACACTAGTCATATTTCAAATGCTCAATAGTTATATGGGGCTATGATACAGGACAATGTGGACATAGAACACTTCCATCATCAGAAAGTCCTATTGGACAGTGCTGTTTTGAGGGACACTTCTGTTTAGAGGGAGGCTTTGTCTTCTACATTTTTCTTCAGAGGGTCCCCAGCAGGATTGAGCCTCAGTTGCCCTCAGTGGTAACCAGGTCAAGAACATATCCTTTGTTGGGTTTTGCCCTGTTCTGTAACTTACTCCCTATCTCTTCATTTCTACTTCCTGGGATGGTGACCAAATAAACTATTTGCACCCAAATCCTTGTCTCAGGCTCTGCTTTGTGGGGTATGCAAACCAAGAAAGGTAGCATCTCAACATTTTTGATTCTGCTTTAATTAGAAGAATCCCATGTTTAACCAAGATGCAGACAGGAATAAGATAATTATAATAATTAAATTATATGTTTTCATAGTTCCTCCCCTCCACCCCCCTTCACCTCCCTGAGTTTCATTCCTTTACTAATTCTATAACTACCTGGTCTTCATTGACTTGATCAGGCTGAGGAGGGAACAGGACAGTGTCAGAGGCCAACCAGACAGGCCAAAATATTGTATTTTAAAAGGAAGAGTGGTTGAAGAAATAGAGGGATGGAAAGGAGGGAGGTAGAGAGGAGAAGAGAAGAAGAGCAGGTGGCCTTAGGCATGGAACTCTGGAGAGAGAGATATTTAAATAGGAGGGAGTACTAGGAAGCCTGGATCTACATCTTCTTGTCTGATGCAACTCTCACTACTGCCTTCCAGAAAGACCTTCAGGAAAGATCCACATTAGTTTTCAAGGCTTTTTGGGGTTAGACTTCAACATCTTTCTGTTGTAACACTTGTCTCGAAGGGACCAAGCACAGTCAGGGTGCATCCCCAAGAATAAAACAACCATTCAGTGTGAACCTTACATTTGTACTATAGTACCATGCATTACTTAATGCAAGAAAAACAAAAAAATAAAAATTATGGCAAACACATAACAGCCTGACAGTGTGACATTAACAAAGCATCTTTTCCCAAAATTGTGGGAATTAAAATTATCTTAGATGTTTACACGTGTTTAGTTACTGGCAACATACTTGAGGTTTAAAGGGCAACCTAACTTCCGAAATGATTTTCATAAGGTTTAGTATTGTATTAAGTTTATGGCAAACATTACTAAATTTAAGAATTGCCTTAGCAGGTAACTACTAATACTGTTAGTAAGTAGCCCTTGGAACTTTATAAAAATGAAAGTCTATGAAATTGTCCATCGCTTTACCATGTAAGAAGTATCCACCAGTGGGCTTTAAGCCATACTTTGAATATTATTATGGTAGAGCTTTCAGTTTTTCTCCTTTATTTTAAGTTTAAGGTAGACTATGAAATTTACAAATGATTATAATAATGTGACTGAAAATGTAGGTGATTTGATCATTTGTTTGTAAATCAGTGTATTCCTGCTAAACATGTATTTCTCAACTTTGTTATTCAAAGAGTAAAATAGCTTTCAAAGTTCAAAATACATTATCAACGAAATTGAGACACACTGATAAGTAAAGACATATACATTAACTTGTACACTCTCCACAGAAATCTCCCACACAGAAATACCAAGTTTCAGTTAACTGCATTTTATCACTTTTTTTGGGGAGTGGGTGGGGTGAAGGGGAGTAGGAGTGTTGGGAAGTGATTGCCAAAAAGCAAGTCTTATATTATACTGATATTCCAACAGAATATCTGAAAACTTTTCTCTAAACTTTTTTTTTTTTCTCTATAAGTCTGGGATTATGCCTCCAATCAGTCACATCAATAAAATTGGAAATATTTACCAAAAAAATGGTAAATTCGCCCATTCATGAATACGTTCATTCACTCACTCACGACATCTATTAAGGATGTAATTGTGTCAGCCACTGTGCTAGATGGTAGAAATCTAGAGAAGTTAATTTAACCAACAAATATTTATTGGACACATATTTTTTTGTTAGGCCTTTGGTAGGTGGTGAGCTAAGAGTGGTCACCAGTTCCTTCCACTGAGGAGACACAAGAGTGGGGAAACCAGGTGAGCAGAGTGAGGTTTCCAGTGCTGTAAGATGAAGGCCACCCCAGGGAGGCACGCTCACAACCACCACCCAGAGCAAAATGTGCAGATAAAATAACCAACACCGAGCTTTAACAGTATATATAGAGAAAAATACTTTGCCACTTGGACTAGGTACAGATAATTTTGGTTCAAATTATTTCTAAAGGAATATTTTTAAAGGATAAATGTATTACTTATGAGGGCATCTCTCTAGCCAGCAAAGCAAAGGCAGGTTGATTTTTTGGGCCCATTGGATAAAAGAAATATTTCTATGGAAAATTTACTGATCCTCAAATGCCTGAAGACAAGTTGTTTTCTGAGGTAGGTTAAACAAGTCCTTTCCCTGTGGATCTGGCTATGATATGCATATGGTAATTCCCTGCCAGTTAATAATTTGACCCTTATTTCAGTCCACCCTTAATTAAATTATTACATTTGAATGTGGTTTCTCTTGATCTGCACATTGGACATTCGATAAATCAATATCTAGGTTGCTCATTGATTTTTCTAGTGCTATACGAACATGCAGACACTTCATTCGGTTTAAGGAAATGAAATAGAAATAAAGATTACACTAACATGCTCTTTCTAATAAGTGAAAAACAAACCTGGAGTCATATTCAAATTTGGTATTCAAATGCTTTATATAAGAATCTAATTTTTTTAAATTTCAATTAAGCAGAAAGATACCATCCTTAAGAAGCTTGCCATGTTTTATATAACACAAAGCTTAAGCATTAAAGTTAAAAAAAAAAAGGCTCTAAACCAATTGTAGAAGTAAAGAACACAGCAAAATGTTACCTGATTACCATTCCTAGTGGCCCAGCGATCACAGCATGGCCAATTCAAATTTCAGTGATGCCTCTTTAAGCCTTAATGAACCGTAGTGCCCTAATGAGAGGTTTCACTGAATCCTGGTCAACCAAGCATACATTTCACAGAGAAAAGAGAAAACTAGCAACCCACTGCATCTTAAATGGTGATATTTGTATCAACAATGTTTATAGGCCATTTTTTCCTTTGGATTAAAAAAAAACAAATAGCTATGGTTCTGTGGGACTCGTATATAACGGTGTTCATTTAATTTAACATAAAACTCATTTTATGTCATGGAATATTCTGTGTCAATTCATCAATGTTAAGAATTAACTCAACTGAACTCTTAGGAAAATAATATTTGCATAGTTTTATATAGTAAGAAGTACAATTTTGAAATAGTTAACAAAGAATCAAAGATTTTGTCTACAGAAATTTAATGCTGAGACTAACTGAAAAAAATGATTTTCTGGAAACAAAGATAGTCAGTTCATTCAAAAAACTGTATTGGTTTGTTTCTGGAGAGTTTCTGGCATCATATAAGTCAAACTGTATTCGAAGTCCACACATTTTCGTTCCCCTTCTAGTGACTTTGGTGAGTGTGGACAGAGTGATGGGTAGAATATGCCCAAAGAGAAAAAGTCAGACTTAAAGGCATTACTGTTTACAGTCTAATATGGCGCTCTAAGGTCCTCTCCTTTTTGCTTAAGACCCTCAAAGACGACTGTTAGACAACTGGGAGTGGAACTTCACTTGGCACCAAGTAACCTGAATACATTGCTTGTAGGATAAAACTCCACCTCAGTGATGTGCAACTCTTTAGAACATGGGCATCACCTTTCCCTTTAAAAAACAGTTCTGGACCATCATATGTTAATCATTGTAATTGTGAGCAAAAGGAAGAGAAGGGAGTGGAAAGAGACTCTGTAGACTATTTTTGTATTGTCTAACCATAAAATAGAAAAAAATGACCTGACTTAGAATATGCCAAAGCATACCTAGCATTCCCCAGTGGGAATGTAACGTCTAATGGTTGCCAGCATGATGTAACACAGTATATATTACATCCCATGCCCAACCTCACCTTTCAAGTGTCAGATATCATTTCTTTAGGGAGGCCTTTCCTGACTTCCCACATTAGATCAGGTTCAAACTCCCTGTAACTTTTCCTTCATAACACAAGTTCCATCCAGAAGGCACTTGTACAATCACTTAGATCAGATTTGCCTCCACTCACTGTGTGGTAAGTTCCAGGAGAGTGACAGGGGTGTCTGTTTCACATCATTGCTGTATCTTGGGCCCAGCACAAAGCCTAGTGAACAGGAAGCATGCAAATGGCTTTGATGGAAGAAATGAAAGACCATGCCATTCAAGTTAGTCCCAAAAGTAAAGTGGAAATCAGGCAATTCCTACACAGGTGTGTTCTAGAGGGTATTTTGGTAATGTGTTTGAAATTTAAACATTCATAACCTTTCACCTTCTTAAAGAGAAGCTGTGTATTCAGGAATGGTCAAAGAAACGTTGTTTATAATCACAATAGCTCAGAATCAACTTAAATTCCAACAGCAGGTAATTAACTAAATAAATTATGGCACACCCTTAAAATGTACCAAAATAGCACAAAATTAGTTGCATGGACTAAGTATACATAAAACACACACAGAAAAACTTTATACATATACACACATTGGAAAATATAGGTGAAAAATTCTGAAGGGCTATCAACTATTAACAGGACTTACCTTTAAGTGGTGAGACTATATGTCATCTTTATTTTCTTCATTATGCTTTCCTATTTTTCCTAAGCTTTAGAATTGACCAACATTACTTCCATAAAAAATTAAAATTACTAAACTAAAAGGATACCAGGAAGATGGATTATGACAATAACATAGGTAGAGCATAATGTTTCTTGCATATAATCCTTTTTTACTTTATGAGACTATGAAGTCTTCTATATTAGATATTATGTAAAAAAATTAGTTACATATTTTGAACTACTATTAATATGTATTAAAATCTTATTCAAATGCAAATCAATAAGAAGGCTTGTGAAATTAAATATCTAACCTCCAACACTTTAATAAAGATAACAGTTTCGGAGAGGGACCGCAGCAAGGAGTATGTTCTGGCAACTGTTTATTTTGGCAAGGAAAATGTGCAAATATAAAAATAAGATGAATTCAAGAATTATTACATTATCTATAGCACAAGGAACTATATACAATATCCTGTGATAAACCATAATGGAAAATAATATAAAAAGAGAATGTCTATATGTGTACAACTGAGTCTTTTGCTATACAGCAGAGATTGGCACAACCTTGTAAATCAACTATACTTCAATTTAAAAAAAGAATTATTATATTATCTGTAAAATACAATCTCTGAAGTCTCTCAGGGTGCAAAACCTAGGTCAAAAGAAAAAGAAAATTTATAACTTCTTTTCTACAACTGAGGTCAATGGCAAGGGCTTTGGTTTATGACACTGAGGTAATGCTTAAAATCTCAGAGAAGGGCTAATATCTACCTAGAGCTTACTGTGAAATAAGCCCAGATACCACGTAGAGAAAACGCCCAGGCCAAACGTGGAATTCCGAGCTGCTTTTATTACTGTTGTTGTTATGTGTAGGGATGGGATAGAAAAAAATAATTTGCACGAATCATCAACATAACTGTTGCAACCTCCTACTTAATGCAGTCTGTATGGAAGGAGACTACCTACTGTGTAGATTGACAAGCAAATCCCAAGGATATCAATAAAGAGTTCAATAAGTCAGTTGATGCCAACTTAATTTTTTAATGTACTTGGAGTAGTCCCCAAGGGCCCCGTGGCTGCCTCAAAGTAGTTCTGTAACAGCAAATGTCACAGCCATCCAAGGATGTGGGGATGCTAATGTAGCATTCTTCATAAAAGAAAACTGGGTTGCTGCTCCGCCTGACATCATAACAAAGCCATGATGGATGTGCACTCCATGTGTTGAATCGATTTTTGTTAAGTCTGAGCTCTCATACTGTTTTATCCTAATGGGCCTAAATAAGCAGTGTTGACTCCTTAATTTACTCGTTTTAACACCAGCAGCTTCCAGGACTCATTAACGTGACGCTGCATTTAGGCTGTCTGCTGAATTTGCTAACCTCAAATGTAAGAAATCTGAATTTTTAAAATTGATAACAGGAGACACCTTCAAGATGGCAAAGGAGTAAGACGTGGAGATCACCTTCCTCCCCACAAATACATCAGAAATACATCTACATGTGGAACAACTCCTACAGAACACCTACTGAACACTGGCAGAAGACCTCAGACTTCCCAAAAGATATATATATATTTTTTCCTTTTTCTCCTTTCGTGAGTGTGTAGGTGTGTGCTTCTTTGTGTGATTTTGTCTGTATAGTTTTGCTTTTACCATGTGTCCTAGGGTTCTGTCTGTCCGTTTTTTTTTTTTTTTCTTTTTTAATATAGTTTTTAGCGCTTGTTATCATTGGTGGATTTGTTTTGTGGTTTGGTTGATCTCTTCTTTCTTTTTGATTTTTTTCTATTTTTTTATTACTTTTAAATTTTTTGTTTTTAATAATTTTTTATTTTCTATCTTAATAACTCTATTTCTTTTTATATCATTCCTTTCTTCCTTTCTTTCTTTCTCCTTTTTCTTCTGAGCCATGTGGCTGACAGGGCCTTGGTGCTCCAGCCGGGTATCAGGCCTGTGCCTCTGAGGTGGGAGAGCCAAGTTCAGCACATTGGTCCACCAGAGATGTCCCAGCTCCACGTAATATCAAACGGTGAAAGCTCTCCCAGAGATCTTCATCTCAACGCTAAGACCCAGCCCCACTCAACAACCAGCAAGCTACAGTGCTGGACACGCTATGCCAAACAATTAGCAAGACAGGAACACGACCCCACCCATTAGCAGAGAGGCTGCCTAAAATCATAATACAGTCACAGGCACCCCAAAACACATCACTGGACACGGTCAGGCCCACCAGAAAGACAAGATCCAGCCTCATCCACCAGAACACAGGCACTAGTCCCCTCCACCAGGAAACCTACACAACCCACTGATCCAACCTTAGCCACTGGAGGCAGACACCAAAAACAATGGGAACTAAGAACCTGCAGCCTGCAAAAAGGAGACCAAAAACATAGTAAGTTAAGCAAAATGAGAAGTCAGAGAAGAACACAGCAGATGAAGGAGCAAGGTAAAAACCCACCAGACCAAACAAATACAGAGGAAATAGGCAGTCTACCTGAAAAAGAATTTAGAGTAATGATAGTAAGGATGATCCAAAATCTTGGAAATAGAATGAAGAAAATACAAGAAACGTTTAACAAGGACCTAGAAGAACTAAAGATAGTTAAGATAAAGATAAAGATAAAATAGTGGAAATAACTACTACAGAGCAGAATAAAGAAAAGAGAATGAAAAGAATTGAGGACAGTCTCAGAAACATCTGGAACAACATTAAATGCACCAACATTCGAATTATAGGGGTCCCAGAAGAAGAAGAGAAAAAGAAAGAGACTGAGAAAATATTTGAGGAGATTATAGTTGAAAATTTCCCTAATATGGGAAAGGAGATGGTCAACCAAGTCCAAGAAGCAAAGGGAGTCCCAGACAGGATAAATCCAAGGAGAAACATGCCAAGACACATATTAATCAAACTATCAAAAATTAAATACAAATGTTAAAAGCAGCAAGGGAAAAGTAACAAATAACATACAAGGGAATCCCCATAAGGTTAACAGCTGATCTTTTAGCAGAAACTGCAAGCCAGAAGGGAGGGGAAGACATATTTAAACTGATGAAAAGGAAACACCTACAACCAAGATTACTCTAAACAGCAAGGATCTCATTCAGATTCGATGGAGAAATTAAAACCTTTACAGACAAGCAAAAGATAAGAGAATTCAGCACCACCAAACCACCTTTACAACAAATGCTAAAGGAACTTCTCTAGGCAGGAAACACAAGAGAAGGAAAAGACCTACAATAACAAACCCAAAACAATTAAGAAAATGGTAATAGGAACATACATATCGATAATTACCTTAAATGTAAATGGATTAAATGTTCCAACCAAAAGACATAGACTGGCTAAATGGATACAAAAACAAGACCCGTATATATGCTGTCTAAAAGAGACCCATTTCAGACCGAGGGACACATACAGACTGAAAGTGAAGGGATGGAAAAAGATATTCCATGAAAATGGAAATCAAAAGAAAGCTGGAGTAGCAATTCTCATATCAGACAAAAAAGACTTTAAAATAAAGACTATTACAAGAGACAAAGAAGGACACTACATAATGATCAAGGGATCAATCCAAGAAGAAGATATAACAATTGTAAATATTTATGCACCCAAAATAGGAGCACCTCAATACATAAGGCAAATGCTAACAGCCATAAAAGGGGAAATCGACAGTAACACAATCATACTAGGGGACTTTAACGCCCCACTTTCACCAATGCACAGATCATCCAAAATGAAAATAAATAAGGAAACACAAGCCTTAAATGGCACATTAGACATCATGGACTTAATTGATATTTATAGAACATTCCATCCAGAAACAACAGAATACAGTTTCTTCTTAAGTGCTCATGGAACATTCTTCAGGATATATCATATCTTGGGTCACAAATCAAGCCTTGGTAAATTTAAGAAAATTGAAATCGTATCAAGTATCTTTTCTAACCACAATGTCATGAGACTAGATATCAATTAAAGAAAAAAACGTGTAAAAAATACAAACACATGGAGGATAAACAATATACTACTTAATAAGCAAGAGATCACTGAAGAAATCAAAGAGGAAATCAGAAAATACCTAGAAACAAGTGACAATGAAAACACGACAACCCAAAACCTATGGGATGCAGCAAAAGCAGTTCTAAGAGGGAAATTTATAGGAATACAATACTACCTCAAGAAACAAGAAATATCTCAAATAAAAAAAGAGGAAACAATAGCAAAGATTAATAAAACTAAAAGTGGTTCTTTGAGAAGATAAACGAAATTGATAAACCATTAGCCAGACTCATCAAGAAAAAAAGGGAGAAGACTCAAATCAATAGAATTAGAAATGAAAAAGGAGAAGAACTGACACTGCAGAAATACAAAGGATTATGAGAGATTACTACAAGCAACTATATGCCAATAAAATGGACAACATGGAAGAAATGGACAAGTTCTTAGAAAAGCACAACCTTCCGAGACTGAACCAAGAAGAAATACAAAATATAAACAGACCAATCACAAGCACTGAAATTGAGACTGTGATTAAAAATTTTCCAACAAACAAAAGACCAGGACCAGATGGATTCACAGGTAAATTCTATCAAACATTTTGAGAAGAGTTAACACCTATCCTTCTCAAATTCTTCCCAAATATAGCAGAGGGAGGAACACTCCCAAACTCATTTTACAAGGCCACCATCACCCTGATAACAAAACCAAAGATGTCACAATGAAAAAAAACTACAGGCCAATATCACTGATGAACATAGAGGCAAAAACCCTCAACAGAATACTAGCAAACAGAATCCAACAGAACATTAAAAGGATCATACACCATGATCAAGTGGGGTTTATCCCAGGAATGCAAGGATTCTTCAATATATGCAAATTAATCAATGTGATAAACCATATTAACAAATTGAAGAATAAAAACCATATGATCATCTCAATAGATACAGAAAAAGCTTTTGACAAAATTCAACACCCATTTATGGTAAAAACTCTCCAGAAAGTGGGCCTAGAGGGAATTACCTCAACATAATAAAGGCCATATATGACAAACCCACAACCAACATCGTTCTCAATGGTGAAAAATTGAAACCATTACCTCTAACATCAGGAACAAGACAAGCTTATCCACTCTCACCATTATTATTCAACATAGTGTTGGAAGTTTTAGCCACAGCAATCACAGAATAAAAAGAAATAAAAAGAATCCAAAACGGAAAAGAAGAAGTAAAGCTGTCACTGTTTGCAGATGACATACTATACATAGAGAATCCTAAAGATGGTACCAGAAAACTACTAGAGCTAATCAATGAATTTGGTAAAGTAGCAGGGTACAAAATTAATGCACAGAAATCTCTTGCATTCCTATACACTAATGATGGGAAATCTGAAAGAGAAATTAAGGTAATACTCCCATTTACCGTTGCAACACAAAGAATAAAATACCTAGGAATAAACCTACCTAAGGAGACAAAAGACCTGTATGCAGAAAACTAGAAGACACTGATGAAAGAAATTAAAGATGATACAAACAGATGGAGAGATATACCATGTTCTTGGATTGGAAGAATCAACATTGTGAAAATAACTATACTACCCAAAGCAATCTACAGATTCAATGTAATCCCTGTCAAATTACCAATGGCATTTTTTACAGAAGTAGAACAAAAAATCTTAAAATTTGTACGGAAATACAAAAGACCCCAAATAGCCAAAGCAGTCTTGAGGGAAAAACACGGAGCTGGAGGAATCAGACTCCCTGACTTCAGACTACACTGTAAATCTATAGTAATCAAGACAATATGGTACTGGCAAAAAACAGAAATATAGATCAATGGAACAGGATAGAAAGCCCAGAGATAAACCCAGGCACCTATTGTCAACTAATCTATGACAAAGGAGGCAAGGATATACAATGGAGAAAAGACAGTCTCTTCAATAAGTGTTGCTGGGAAAACTGGACAGCTACATGTAAAAGAATGAAATTAGAACACTCCCTAACACCATACACAAAAATAAACTCAAAATGGATTAAAGACCTAAATGTAAGGCCAGACACCATAAAACTCTTAGAGGAAAACTTAGGCAGAACACTCTATGACATATATCACAGCAAGATCCTTCTTCACCCACCTCCTAGAGAAATGGAAATAAAAACAAAAATAAACAAATGCGACCTAATTAAACTTAAAAGCTTTTGCACAGCAAAGGAAACATTAACACAATGCAAAGACAACCCTCAGAACGGGAAAGAATATTTGTAAATGAAGCAACTGACAAAGGATTAATCTCCAAAATTTACAAGCAGCTCATGCAGCTCAATATCAGAAAAACAAACAACCCAATCCAAAAATGGGCAGAAGACCTAAAGAGACATTTCTCCAAAGAACACATGAAAGGATGCTCAACATCACTAATCATTAGAGAAATGAAAATCAAAACTACAATGAGGTATCGCCTCACACCAGTCAGAACGGCCATCATCAAAAAATCTACAAAGAACAAATGCTGGAGAGGGTGTGGAGAAAAGGGAACCCTCTTGCACTGTTGGTCGGAATGTAAATTGATACAGCCACTATTGAGAACAGTATGGAGTTTCCTTAAAAAACTAAAAATAGAATTACCATATGATCCAGCAATCCCACTACTGGGCATATACCCAGAGAAAACCATAATTCAAAAAGAGTCATGTACCACAATGTTCATTGCAGGTCTATTTACAATAGCCAGGACATGGAAGCAACCTAAGTGTCCATCGACAGATGAATGGATAAAGAAGATGTGGCACATATATACAATGGAATATTACTCAGCCATAAAAAGAAATGAAATTGAGTTATTTGTAGTGAAGTGGATGGACCTAGAGACTCTCATACAGAGTGAAGTAAGTCAGAAAGAGAAAAATAAATACCATATGCTAACACATATATATGGAATCTAAAAAAAAAATTTCTGAAGTACCTAGGTGCAGGACAGGAATAAAGACGCAGACATAGAGAATGGACTTGAGGACACAGGGAGGGGGAAGGGTAAGCTGGGACGATGTGAGAGAGTGGCATGGACTTTTACATACTACCAAATGTAAAATAGCTAGCTAGTGGGAAGCAGCCGCATAGCACAGGGAGATCAGCTCTGTGCTTTGTGACCACCTGGAGGGGTGGGATAGGGAGGGTGGGAGGGAGACACAAGAGGGAGGAGATATGGGGATATATGTATATGTATAGCTGATTCACTTTGTTATAAAGCAGAAACTAACACACTATTGTAAAGCAATTATACTCCAATAAAGATGTTAAAAAAAAACAAAAAAAAACCTGATAACACTGCCAGGAAACTTATTTCTTTTAAGACCAACAGGAATTAGTTTATCAGCATTTCAACGAGTCACACCCATAAATACTTAAATCAGAGGGTACAGTGAATTAATTAGGACATTTGGCTTATTAAGAGGGTTGATTGTAGGGACAGGTTACAAATGCAACCTGAAGGTCCTAAACAGGAAAGTCCTTTTGTTTTGCCAGCAAAAGAAGCAGTTGCAGAGACATTCATTGGAAAGAAATCCAACAAACAGAATGCAATTCAACAGATATACGAACTCTGCCAAAAGCAAAATAGACTATTAGGGTCTGGAGTAATTGGAAATAAACTGTAAATTTTGTAAGAAAAGAAAATAAAAAGAAAGTGAGGAAAAGAATTACTTCAAGTAATACAAACAGTGCTTTAAAACAAATTGAAACTATACACCAAAATAGGAGATTATTTTAACCAAGGCAAATTCAAAACGAATTTCTATTAGGGACATTTGTATGATATACAATGATGACGCTAAACCCTTGGGGAGTAATACATGCATCTCTTTGGGAGTATAAGAAATCTATTTCCTGGGCTTCCCTGGTGGCGCAGTGGTTGAGAATCTGCCTGCCAATGCAGAGGATACGGGTTCGAGCCCTGGTCTGGGAAGATCCCACATGCCGCGGAGCAACTGGGCCCGTGAGCCACAATTATTGAGCCTGCGCGTCTGGAGCCTGTGCTCCGCAACAAGAGAGGCCGCGATAGTGAGAGGCCCGCGCACCGCGATGAAGAATGGCCCCCACTTGCCGCAACTAGAGAAAGCCCTCACACAGAAACGAAGACCCAACACAGCCATAAAAATAAATAAATAAATAAACCCAAAGTTTAAAAGAAAAAAAAAAAAAGAAATCTATTTCCTTATAAGTCAGTGAGGGGTACTGTGGGTTTGGAGTTGTGTTTCATTTATTTTTTAACTACCGGATGTTTATTCCTGAGTGTTTGATGGTTGTACTTTATGACTCAGGGAACTGAGCTACTGCAGGATGATATATTCAAAGAATTTCTCTTTCCATCAAGTTCAGTGTTTTACTAGTTTTAAAAGCAGTCATTACTTTTATTGTCTCCAGCAAAACCAAATGCCTGCTTTACTTTAGTTGCACATCTGTATTGATAATGATAGGTCACCAGCTCTTCAGTACAAACCCCAAACTGTGACATTATAAAAGCCTGCCTCCTTATTGAAGTTTAGCCCTTGCTTGTAAAAACAAGGTGAAGGTCCAATTAGCAGTTCAGAGGAAAACAGGAGGGCAGTCTTTTGTGCATAGGAATCCCCATTCGGAAACCTATAACCTATAAGGAGCCCTGTTTAACACATTGGATGCCTTCCTTTCAGACAAGCCCAAATACCAGGTCACTAATGAGCATGAATTTAAAACGTGGAGGCCATGAATGAAACAGGTTATTGTGAAAATTGGCTCATATTAAGAGATTTAAAGGACTTGGCTAGCTCTGTTTGGCCTGACAGGTCTAGCTAATTAATCAAATGCTTTGATAAGTAACTAACTTCTCCCATTTTAAAAGGGAACTCTGATCTGTCAAACTGTGAAGGAAAAGGACAATCTTGATGTTACTTAAAATATAAAGAATGGAATTTCATGGCCGTGTGCATTACCCATGCTTATTTTGACAAGGGGGGTTCTAGTCAAAGCTGTGATATCTGAAGCACACCAATTAAAAAGTATTAGAAAATACCATATTTCTTATTCCTCTGTTACAAGTCTGTATTTCAGGAAAAGAGTACCAACACGGAGGGCTTTCTAGAAAAGACTTTAGAGGTTGTTATCACTGGTCAGATTTGCTCAGAAGCAAGAGCTTGCAATAGGGCAGAGCCCAAAGGAACCGCCTTTTGCCTAGCCCCACCGCCCGTGCTTTCCTTTTACGGCTCTCACTGTGAGACATCTCTGTGGCACAAGGAGCTCTTGGTTAATTAGAATGTCTAGGAGTCTCTTTCTCTTGTCCTCAATTCAAAAAAAAGAACAACGTATCAGGTGCCAAGCCTTTTGTTGCGCTCAGAGTAAAAACACACAGGGCAGACATGACAGTTACAAAGGACCAACTGGTTAAGAAGGCAGCCGAGGGCGATGGATAAAGGAAAGACTTTGGAGGCATTCAAAGCGGAGCTGGAATACTGGCCCGACTCCTTAGAGCTCTGTGGCATCGTACAGGTCAATGAAAACATTCTGAATCTCATTTTTCCTACCTGAAAAATGGGACAAATTATACCTGTTTTGCAGGGCAATTGCGTCATTGAGGAGAGTAACTGTCACATGGTGGTGTTACTGAGTCCCAGCTCCCTCTGCTCGCCCCACAAGAGGCCAATAAATCGGGAGACGAGGTGTTGAGGCAAGGAATATGACTTTATTCGGAAAGCCGGCAGGCCGGGAAGATGGAGGACTAGGGTCCCCCCAAAAAAAACCATCTTATGGGGTCTGGATGCCAGTTTCTTTTATAGAATCAGAGAGGGATGTAAAGTAAAAAGGGAGACGAGAGAGGGAGAGGTGGGGAGGAAGTAAAGTAAACAGGGCCATCAGTCTTGCAAAACATCTCCTGGAATGGCCAGCCTCTGGGAGGGGGTGTGTTAATTTCTTCTTTCTTGCAGCCATTCACGGGGGGGGGGGGGGGGGGGGGGGTAGGATGCCCTGAGGCAGGCCATTATGTATGATTATAACAACAAAAGCAACAAAGAGCAAAGGCTAAAGTCAAAGGAACAGATACAATATGGAGTCAAAATTGGCTCTTCCCTGTTACAGTAGTGACTCAATAAATAGTGGCTATTTTTTTCTTCCCTCTTAGAACTTTCTGTGGCAGGCAGAAAGTTTACTTATTTTGGTGACCCCATAAGGAACCACACCTCTTGCTGTTTATACACCCACTTGTAGTCCCTCCCACTTGGACTCTGGCCTTTGTCATGGGACTAGCTTTGGCCAATGGGACATTAACAGAAGCTTCATAAGTGCCTGTACATTGGAACTTTCCCTCTTAGAATGCTCACGCTTAAAATGATCCCTCTTTGAAATCAGCTGCCATTGTGTGAGCAGCCCAACCTGGCCATGTGGAGAGAACACGGGAGGAGACCTGAGACCCCTGTCATTGGCCAGCACTGACCTGCCAGCTACGTGTATGAACCATCATGGAAGAGGATCTTCAGTCCCTGCAACTGAGCCACCCCATCCGATGCCAAGTGGAGCAGAGATAAGCCATCCCACTGAGCCTGTCCAAACTGCAAAATTGTGAGCAAATAAATAACTGTTGTTGTTTTAAGCCACTTAAGTTTTGGGGTGATCTGTTTATAACAACCAGAACACTTAGCACCTTTTCATTATCTGCTACTGGTTGCTGACTCCCAAGAATTCTGCACGGTGTTTAAAGAATACAGTCTTCAGTACTCATGACCAGCCTAATATTTTCTGAGGTCTTCAGAATTTTCTAATTGTTCATGAACTCAAGATTGTCTTTGAAGATTGGCTGAATTACTCTGGACCAAATACACAACCCCCTTTTTTCTCTTATAGATGTCCTGAATAAAGGAAGTTGCCAGACAAGAGATTAGTGTATAAACAAATTTTAGATATTTGTTTTAAATTTTATTTTATTTATTTTTTTATACAGCAGGTTCTTATTAATTATCCATTTTATACATATTAGTGTATATATGTAATCCCAATTTCCCAATGCATCACACCATCCCCCCACAACCCCACCACTTTCCCCCCTTGGTGTTCATACACTTGTTCTCTACATCTCTGTCTCTATTTCTGCCCTCCAAACCAGTTCATCTGTACCATTTTTCTAGGTTCCACATATATGCATTAATATACGATATTTATTTTTCTCTTTCTGACTTACTTCACTCTGTATGGCAGTCTCTAGAACCATCCACAACTCTACAAATGACCCAATTTCATTCCGTTTTATGGCTGAGTAATATTCCATTGTATAAATGTCCTACATATTCTTTATCCATTCATCTGTCGATGGGCATTTAGGTTGCTTCCATGACATGGCTATTATAAATGGTGCTGCAATGAACATTGGGGTGCATGTGTCTTTTTGAATTATGGTTTTCTCTGGGTATATGCCCAGTAGTGGGATTGCTGGATCATATGGTAATTCTATTTTTAGTTTTTTAAGGAAACTCCATACTGTTCTCCATAGTGGCTGTATCAATTTACATTCCCACCAACAGTGCAAGAGGGTTCCCTTTTCTCCACACCCTCTCCAGCATTTGTTGTTTGTAGATTTTCTGATGATGCCCATTCCAACTGGTGTGAGGTGATACCTCACTGTAGTTTTGATTTGCATTTCTCTAATAATTAGTGATGTTGAGCAGCTTTTCATGTGCTTCTTGGCCATCTGTATGTCTTCTTTGGAGAAATGTCTATATAGGTCCTCTGCCCATTTTTGGATTGGGTTGTTTGTTTTTTCACTATTGAGCTGCATGAGCTGTTTATATATTTTGGAGATTAATCGTTTTTCTGTTGATTCGTTTGCAAATATTTTCTCCCATTCTGAAGGTTGTCTTTTCGTCTTGTTTGTAGTTTCCCTTGCTTTGCAAAAGCTTTTAAGTTTCATTAGCTCCCATTTGTTTATTTTTGTTTTTATTTGCATTACTCTAGGAGGTTGATCAAGAAAGATCTTGCATGACCTGTTTATATATTTTGGAGATTATTCCTTTGTCCATTGATTCGTTTGCAAATATTTTCCCCCATTCTGAAGGTTGTCTTTTCGTCTTGTTTGTAGTTTCCTTTGCTTTGTGAAAGCTTTTAAGTGTCATTAGGTCCCGTTTATTTTTCTTTTTATTTCCATTACTCTAGGAGGTGGATCAAAAAACATCTTGCTGTGATTTATGTCAAAGAGTGTTCTTCCTATGTTTTCCTCTAAGAGTTTTATAGTGTCCAATCTTACATTTAGGTCTCTAATCCATTTTGAGTTTATTTTTGTGTATGGTGTTAGGGAGTGTTCTAATTTCATTCTTTTACATGTAGCTGTCCAGTTTATCCAGCACCACATATTGAAGAGACTGTTTTTTCTCCACTGTATATCCTTGCCTCCTTTATTAAAGATAATGTGACCATATGTGCATGGGTTTATCTCTGGGCTTTCTATCCTGTTCCATTGATCTATATTTCTGTTTTTGTGTAGTACCATACTGTCTTGATTACTGTACCTTTGTAGTATAGTCTGAAGTCAGGGAACCTGATTCCTTCAGCTCCGTTTTTCTTTCTCAAGATTGCTTTGGCCATTTGGGGTCTTTTGTGTTTCCATACAAATTGTGAAATTTTGTTCTAGTTCTGTGAAAAATGCCATTGGTAGGTTGATAGGGATTGCACTGAATCTGTAGATTGCTTTGGGCAGTATAGTCATTTTCACAATGTTGATTCTCACAATCCAAGAATGTGGTATATCTCTCCAACTGTTTGTATCATCTTTAATTTCTTTCATCAGTGTCTTCTAGTTTTCTGCATACAGGCCTTTTGTCTCCCTAGGTAGGTTTATTCCTAGGTATTTTATTCTTTTTGTTGCAATGGTAAATGGGAGTGTTTCCTTCATTTCTCTTTCAGGTTTTTCATCATTAGTGTACATGAATGCAAGAGATTTCTGCGCATTAATTTTCTGTCCTGCAAATTTACCAAATTCACTGATTAGCTCTAGTAGTTTTCTGGTAGCATCTTTAGCATTCTCTACGTATAGTATCGTGTCATCTGCAAACAGTGACAGTTTTACTTCTTTTTTTCCAATTTGTATTCTTTTTATTTCTTTTCTTCTCTGATTGCCGTGGCTAGGACTTCCAAAATTATGTTGAATAACAGTGGTGAGAGTGGACATCCTTGTCTTGTTCCCAATCTTAGAGGAAATGCTTTCAGTTTTTCACCATTGAGAATGATGTTTGCTGTGGGTTTGTCATATATGACCTTTATTATGTCGAGGTAGGTTCCATCTATGCCCACTTTCTGGAGAGGTTTTATCATAAATGGGTGTTGAATTTTGTCAAAAGCTTTTTCTGCATCTATTGAGATGATCATATGGTTTTTATTCTTCAATTTGTTAATATGGTGCATCACATTGATTAATTTGCATATATTGAAGAATCCTTGCACCCCTGGGATAAATCCCACTTGATCATGGTGTATGATCCTTTTAATGAGTTGTTGGATTCTGTTTGCTAGTATTTTGTTGAGGGTTTCTGCATCTATGTTCATCAGTGATATTGGTCTGTGATTTTCTTTTTTTGTAGTACCTTTGTCTGGTTTTGGCATCAGGGTGATGGTGGCCTCATAGAATGAGTTCGGGAGTGTTCCCTCCTCTGCAATTTTTTGGAAGAGTTTGAGAAGGATGGGTGTTAGCTCCTCTCTAAATGTTTGATAGAATTCACCTGTGAAGCCATCTGGTCCTGGGTTTTTGTTCGTTGGAAGATTTTTAATCACAGTTTCAATTTCATTACTTGTGACTGGTCTGTTTATATTTTCTATTTCTTCCTGGTTCAGTCTTGGAAGGTTATACCTTTCTAAGAATAACAAATTTTAGAATTTTTCATATGATTGTTAGAAATTTTTATATAAGTATTTGGCCCTGTATTTTCCAGCTTTTTTAAGGATGAATCCTCATAGTTAGCTGTCAGTATGGCAAGTTCCTTACCAACTTTTTTTATATCACTTCTTTTACACTCTGTCAGCAAACAATATGAATACTTGTTTTCTGAATTTGAGTACTTTTACTTTGAGCATGTCTTCTAATATTACCATCTAAAAACAGTGACATGGCAAAGATTGCTATTATCTTCCCCAACATTGATTCTCCCTTTCCTCCTTAATAAAAGCACAAAAACAAATATATTTGCGATGGTAATACACCCAACTAAAATTTTAGAATTCCAAGCTTCCCTTTAAGCAAGGTATAGCCATGTTAGTTTGTTTTGACCAAGAGATTGAAGCAGAAGTGATGTATGGGATTTATACAAAGACTCGTTATAAAGAAGAGAACAGCTCTTCTGGTACCCTCCTCCCCTTTTCTGGCTTCCTTCCTACTGGGGAGGTTGGCCATCCAGCAGAAATCTTAGAACATGATGTGACCTTGAGGATGAAAGTCATGTGCTAAGGATACAGAAACCCAGGTCCCTGATGACAGCTGAACCACCATATTAGCTCTGGACTCCTTAGGTCTGCACTTATTTTACATAAGGATAAAAAAATTAACTTCTACCTTGTTTAAGCCACTATTATTTTAGAATTTGTATTATTTGCAGATAAACTTAATCCTAACAGATACCAAGTAACTTAAATCTTTCAATATGTGAAAAAAAAAAGGTTTAATTTTAGTCTTAAGTTAAAAAATTTTAAAAGAAAAGAAAATCCTGAAAAAATTCAACAAGTCATAAATAGGGAGATGTTTGCCACTGGAAAATCAATATGCACAATCTAGCATACAGCAAGAATTTGTGCCTTTTTGCTAAAATATGTTTTGCATATTCAAAGGTATATTACAACAATACAACCATAGAACATGGAAAGGCACGAGAAAACCATTTATCACTGTTGAATTTCTTCAGTGGTTTGGCTGTGCCATTAACTACACTTTGAGAAGATTCAAATAAAGAAGACAAATTCCATATTACAATCTAAGTGAGGTAATTTGCTTAATTGTAACAAAATGACAGCATAGTTTTTGAAATTTTTAAAGTACACAGATTCTATGTAGTAAAATCTAACTTGGAATTAATTTTTTTTCTTTTTCCCACACACACACACTGTATTTTATTTTTGGAATTAATTCTTCACTCCACCAAAGACATGGATGGGAGACAAGCACAATGGGTATGCGTGTACCACGGGTGTATGGTAATAATCATCAAAAGCTCTATCAAAGCACATTTTTATTTTTCAAAGGAAAACTGTAGTGAGGATCTGAACTTTTTCCAGTGATTGATAAAAGCTTGTTTTATACTGATCTCAAACTTAGTGACAGACTGAAATAGAGTTTCACAGTGAAAGACTGTATTTTCAACAAAATATTCAGATGCCTCAATTAGATGAAAATTTTACTTAGGAAACAGTCAAAGTCCAATTGTTTTCCTAACAATCATTGAAAATACCATTTGAGAAGAGATTTCAACTTCCCAGACTCTACAATGCCATAGCTCCTGGTAGCATCATAAGCCCAGCTAGGGCGTTACCCAAACTGCAGGAAGAATGAGTAAGGGCATATCATGAATGACAGAGTTTATCATAAGGTAGAATGTTATGTAAATTAAACCTACCATGTTAGAAAGGCTTAAATACCCTAAAGTTTATTTTAAATGAATATAAAATACAAATATTACTCATAAATAAAATCACTTTATTTTTTGATGAGTGAATTTCCCCACTCCATCCGGTATATGTTTTCTTTAGAGCAGAGGAGATTGGGCACATTCAGGGTAGTAGCGCTGTAGACCAGTATATGTCTTCTTTAGAGATATTTTCTTAAAACTTAAGGCAACCTTCTGAGCTGATAATCTTTTTGAAACTGCCATCCTTTTCTTCTTTTTTTTTTTGGCTGCACCACGCAGCATGCAGGATCTTAGTTCCCCGACAAGGGATCAAACCTGTGCCCCCTGCAGTGGAAGCACAGAGTCTTAACCACTGGACTGCCAAGGAAGTCCCTGTTATCCATTTTAATTGGAAAGATATCTTAAGAGTTTTAATAGCTAGAATGTTTTTCACCAAAGCTTTAAATCTATTTACAACTCTGAAAATAAATCAGCTGAGGATAAGTAATATCACTTTTCCAGTCAATGTCTACTAAATTTTAAAGGAAAAAGAACTTCTTTTATACAAGAGGATAGAAAATGGGTTTCTAAAAGCACTATGGTATTCATGCCTCCAGCATATGTTTTGATGTGTCATCTTGTTCAAAGATAGGAGATTCCAAATATTGTTTTGTGTACTGATGATAAACATTTGGATCCTAAACTCAATATTAAATATCTGTTTTAAAGTGTAAAATAAAATATATGTATTTTTAGTAAAAGGTCAAGTCTAAAGCACTTATGGGATGAGACAGTCTTTACTAGACAGAAGTCCTTGTCAATATAAATGTCACGTTATGCACAAGTGTGCCAGCAAGCTGGGAAGTGCCAGAGGGGCAGTTGGCCAAACTGACTGACCTGCATGGTAGCTGACAGTGGTCTTCAGTGCTCTCCTTAGACTTATATATGGTCAACACGAGCACAAATTGGAACCATCTGAATCCAACTGGACCACTCAGCAGCTGCCTTAGTCTGCTAGCCCAGAACCATGCCTTGAGATGGGAGCCAGACTTAAGGAAAACAAAAGAGAGAGAAGGAACCTGGAGAGAGTCCTTAGGGAAATACGCCGTCTGTCACACATGATGAGAACACTGGCTCTTGACCCTGGCTGCACATTAGAATTGCCTGGGAGCTTTAAAAAATCCAGATGCCCAGGCTGCACCCAAGACCAATTAAATCAGGATTTTGGGGAGATGGGACTCAACATTAGGACTGTTTTGAAAGCTCCCCAGGTGATCCCGGTCACTCTGAGCAAACTCTCCCTGAGCTATTGGCATTTAGGAAAGTCATCAAGAGAACAAGGAAAAGGAGACACATAATTTCCCCTAGTGAAACTGTGTGATTGTGGGTACACAATCTAATTCCTGACTGCCAGATTAAGATATTAACCCAATTATGCTCATTTTATTACATTGAAAAAATGGAGCTATCATTTTATTTTAATTTGTCCAACTGCTAAAAGAATAACGTATTCCAGTGTCAATATGCCAAACCTAATACATTTCATATGAAAGGCATCTATTTATGAGTTTTAGCAAGATTGGAGAACTGCCAAAGCACGTTTTCCAGCAGATCTAGGAGGCTTAGCAGGTAGTAAGCTGAGCTGGCATGTAGGGCCTTGTGTTAATGAAAACGCAAGAACTCTGGTTTTCTAACTATTAGTAACTGGGAACTTAGAGTTTACGGTTCCGGAGGTTTTCCACGCACCTCGTCTGGGCATAATGAAAAACTGACACCTAAGTACTCAAGCATCATGTGAACAGTGTGTAAATGCCATACAGAGAGACACAGCTGCTCAACCAAATGCAGAACAAAAACACAGCAACACACAATGCACGAGTAAATAAAATCCCTATGAATCAATTCACTCAGGCATAACACCCTAAATCCTCAAAAAAAAGCAACAGGAATCCTTTTCCATAGAATACCCAAGGGTAACCGATGTAACAAAGTGGTTAATGACAATACAAGATTAAAATAAACACCAAAAAACCACTATGCCTGGATTCATATTACCTAGATGAGAAGTTAACATATTCTAGAAAAGCTCACTTAATTACACTGGTGATGAATTATCTTTTCTTCGGCTTAGCAGATAGGACTTGGGCCCAACTCTCCTGACCTTGTGAGTAAGTTGAGCCACATGTTCATCTGAAGATAGCACAGAAGCTGCATCTTTACAGAGAAAGCTCCTTTTTAAAAAGTAAAGCAAAGAAAAACAAGAAAACAGAAGGAAGATGAATTAATCCTAATCCCACCACCTTCAGATACCAAAACACTTGTATCTGCATTAGCATCTCCTTTTTAGAATGAGAGGGTGGGGTTCCTCCAGATCTTTGGCCAGCAGATAGAAATAAGCTTTCAGAGGGGCAAACTTCCTAAAGGCTTTCAGAAGTTGTTTCATTAATGCTCACCTCGCTGCCCAAATCAGAATCCCAGGCAAGGTCATTGTTCCCCGCCTCCTTCACCGCAAACTCACTCAAGTCTTCCCTTCCTAAATCCTCAATGCCCCTCAGAGAAATCCACTATTCTCCACCCTCACTAGCAGCACTTTGCAGGGATCATCAGAATACCTGGTGCAGCTTCCTTGCCCCCTGGTTTTCACTCCTCTTCAGTCCTCCTAACACAGCCATAGAATCTTCCCAAAATGCAAATCACGATGTAATCTCCTTCATAAACTTCCCGAGGCTGTTAGGATGGGATGGCGTCATGATTCCACAGCTTGGTTCACAGGGCCACCACTGCCCCGTGCTCCCTGCAGGACAGGGCTGTTCTGTCTCCACTCTCCACCTCGAACTCAATGTCTCAGCCATATTGTCTTTTCAAAGCTGGAATGAGGCCTCTGGGCCTTCAGACATGTTCTTCCCTGGGCCTGGAACACTTCTCCCCATGCCTCCCTCACGTTCGCCTAATTGTCTTTTAATTATTTGCTTAAAAGTCACTTTCTCGAGAAAGCTTTTTCTGATCCCTAAAATCGATTAGGTCCCCTGGCTCTGGGCTCCCTTAGTACCTATGCGTCCCAATTATAACACTCAGGCCTAGTGTGCACGGACTTGTTTAATAGCTTTGTGATCCTTCCTGCAGGCTATAAGAAGCCGTATGAGGGCAGGGGGTCGTCTATCTTATTCACGGTGCTGTGCACAGGGTCTAGCTAAGTGTCTGGTCTATAGTCGATTTCCAAGGTAATATTTTTTTGAACAAATAAATGAAACTTGTATATCCTTTTGTTGTACATTGTCTTTCTTATCAATATCTTTCTTACCAATATCAGTATCTTATTGTTTTGCAACCATACCTCAGAATACGAGATGCCTAGGTAAAAATCTTGATGGACTAGATTTGTGATTTTAGACATGTTAATTAAGTTCTCTAAACTTCAGTTTCAATAATATAAAATGAAGATGGTAACCTGCCTTGCAGAACAGTTGTCAAGCTTTTAGAGATAAGGTATGTCTGGTGACACATAACAGGCATCCATAAAATGGGAACCATGGCCATCTCTGCAGCCACCTCTGCCATCTCCCTGAAGAAATCCCAGGAAGAGTAATGGAAAAACTTTCTAAATACCGATACTATTTTAGATAATCACATACATCTATTCTCATTACTATAACTGTACCTCCCATTTTGCATTAATAAATACATATCCTTAAATATTATATTTTTTGTTATAGCTTTTTCAGTGTGGATTCATCCAGAAATTGTGTACTGGCCTTCTTATATGTGCATGTTCCATAGTAGTAGCATTCCTTTAGATAAAACTGTATATTTTGGCATGCAGAGTCCCTATCTTCTCCTCTAAGTGGACCCAGAATATTCTTATGTCAAAATCTTGAACAATCATTTGAATATTCCAGCCAGAGAACACAGCTACTGAAATCCCCTGATTGGAACAACATATCACTACCCCTCCTTTTCCATACACAAGCCTCTTCAGGGGGATACACAGAGAACCGTGGGCCAAGACAGGGACCCTCAAAGTTAATTAAAAGACCAGAGCCACTAGGAATCTGTTCTTGCCTATAGATGGAGCACATATTCAAACTTTTGCGCACCCTGAGGACTTTCCATGGCTCACCCCCTCCTAGGCCCATTACCCTGACTGTGAGTACCTCAAAGGTGGCAATTTGTCATATACTCTTTCCTGGTGTCTGCCTCTGTGCCTAGAACAGTGGTCCCTGGCAGGAGAGATTAATAAAGGTGTGTAAAGTAATGAATTAATGAATACACAGTTGAGAAATGATTGCTCTATCTTTTCATAGATTGTGATTAAATAACAGCAGATGGACATGAGCACACACAGAAGGTATGGTAGATACTTTGGGTGGCCTGCCTAGGGCTCCCAGCTGTTTCTGTTTCAGCTCCAGTTGTGCTCCAATTGACTCCCAACTGCTGCCCTATCTGCTTCTCTTTGCCTCAGGGCTTTCTCTGAAGCTTCAAAGACTACTGTGCCTATTTGCATGGCAGGCCAGACCAGCCAGGAAAAATCACATTTTCAAACCCAGTGGCATTCAGACAAAACCTGATGAGAGTTGGTGTATAAATACCCCACTTCCCTCACTCTTTGGGAAGGATAACTCTGAGACAGTTTTAAATCATTTCAAAGAATTCTCCTGAATGCATCCCCTTTGCTGTCTTATTTCTCACTCCCTTATCAATAATTTATGAACTTCCCAAATACATGACTTACATCTTGACATAGGGTCTGGTTCTGAGGGAAACCCAAATTAAGATAAAAAAAAATACATGAAGAATACAAAAGCTAACATGTACTCTATCTAAGATAGTCCCAGAAAGTCAGTAAGGTATTTTGCTAGGCTGCCAAAATGTATAGTTCCAAATAAAATTTCCATTAACTTCCATGTATTATAATTTACTAAACTATATACTCTGATACAAATAAGACAACTCAGTGTACACATCCTTAACATGCAGTTTTCAACATTAGACATGTATGAGCTACAGGAGCAATAAGTATTGCAGAAATAAACTAGTAAATTGGTCATGGGCAATTTGTCCTTAATGAGAGCACCAGCTCCCTGCCACAAGATGTTTCTTCAAGCATGATTCCGAATGTGATATCACTCAAAAAAAAGTGCAGTTTCAAAATAAAATGCTCCAATAGTTCTATTTGCTTAGCCACAAGTTTATCAGTTAAGAATCCTACCATTAATTAGCACTCCCACGTCAAGGCTTCAAAACAAGAAGATGAAAGGAAAAACTATAAATTGGCAGTTTAAAATTAAAAGATTCATGAAAAACTAAGTTGCCTTTGAATTATATTTTGGAAATCATATTGCTAAGTGGTAACCATTCAGTTACATAGGTTCTTATAAAATGTTAGTATATATGATTTAAATGTTTAAGAAAAATTTTATTTAGGTGAGTAGTTTTCTTTTTATTCCAAATAACTACTAGTGCTGTATCTTTCACTTTGCATACTGCAATTATTTATTTATTTTTATTATTTTACACAACTCAGATGCAATTGTGTTTCATCAGAAGATAGATTAGAATGATGGTTTTAAGGCCAGCACCTTATATAATTTAATTCCATTACCCAATTTGTCCAGCTTTTTTGCCTGAATATAGTCAATAATGAAAAACACTTCAATCCTTGCTGAATCTTTGCTGAATCACATCATAATTTTCCATTCCTGAGTACGAAAAAAAGAAATATTTAGATGCATATTTTAAAATACAGCTTATAGGGCTTCCCTGGTGGCACAGTGGTTGAGAATCTGCCTGCCAATGCAGGGGACACGGGTTCGAGCCCTGGTCTGGGAAGATCCCACATGCCGCGGATCAATTAGACCCGTGAGCCACAATTACTGAGCCTGCGCATCTGGAGCCTGTGCTCCGCAACAAGAGAGGCCGCGATAGTGAGAGGCCCGTGCACCGCGATGAAGAGTGGCCCCAGCTTGCCGCAACTGGAGAAAGCCCTCGCACAGAAACGAAGACCCAACACAGCCATAAAATAATAAATAAATAAATAAATAAATAAATAAATAAATAAAATTAAAAAAAATACAGTTTATATACATATAAGTATTATATACACATATAAATGGGAAAAAATGAAAGTGGCTCTGTCATAGAAGAAGTGGGTCTTTTAAAAGTTAAAGAAATGTAATATATTTATACAGATGAAAAAACAGAGATATAAAGCAATTTGTAGAATACTAAGGAATACACAAGTTTCTAAAAACTTTTGAAGGTCTTCAGTAATTTAACTTTTTTACTTAGTACCTTTATAGATCTGGATTCTTGCTTTATAGTGGGTATCCTACTTTAGTTCATCGCTAACATATTATGAATTATTGACTTCTTAAGCAACATTTTTTGCTGTTATAAAATCAAAAGGAAAAATGCAGATGTTTGGAAAACAGAGGAGATAAAGGGAGACTGGGACTATGGCTTTTTCTGGGTTCCATATCTGGGAACTTAATCAGACGTCCCCTCTTTTGTCTACATCTTAAATCCCTCACCTATTTATTTTTTCCCCTTTTGATAAATCCTCCTTCTATCCTTTTTCCCCACAAACCTACCATCTTATCTTTCTGTACATTCATTGACACATTTCTGGAAGGAATAGTAAACCTAGGAGTTTATTGCTCTTTCCATTTTCTGTGCAAAGTCTCTTAATGTGGGTTTTAAATCCGTAACAGTTAACACTTTTCATCTGCAAAGGACAGAAGATCAACTCACATGTTAGAGAGTAAAAGAAAACATACTGGCTCCGCAACCAAGAAGTGGAGCAGTCGGTCTGGGTTTAGGCACCATCAGATAAAGACCCTCCAACAACGTCACCAAGAAATCTATCATTGTCTATTTCTTGGCTCTGTTTTCTTTATTCAGTTGATCACATGGACCAAGAGTGAGTGGGAGGTTGGTTCCCCAAAGAAAAATTGTGATAGGGGCAAACACCCAGTGGTTTATTAAAACTGATTATTTCAGAAGTCACCAACACTTGGGTGACTCTGTGGTTGCTTCTCTGCCTCTGTTCCTTCTCCTCATACTCACCATTGACATCCAGGATACCACTCAGTTCTGAATCCCCCCCCTTGTTTCTTTGGCTGATCATTTTAGGTTTGTCTTTGGAGGTCTTCCCTTGACCAAGCTCTTATATACAGATATTACTCTCCATTCAGTCCTTGACTTTTTCCTTCCTTGAACTCTTGCTGAGCAATCCCACTTCCCCATAGGCTTCTACTACCATCTCTCTGTGGGAGAGTCTCAAGTATACAAGTCGAGCTGCAAGTTCCCTCCTGTTATGGGCTGAATCATGTCCCTCCCAAGATTCACGTGTTGAAGCCCTAATTCCTAAGTGGATGGTATTTGGAGATGAGGTCTTTGCAAGATAATTAGGTTTAGATGAGGTCCTGAGGGTGTGGCCCTCATGATGAGATTATTGCCCTTAAGAAGAGACACCAGAGGGCTTGCTTCCTTTCTCTCTTCACATGTGAGAACACAAGAAGGTGGACATCTGCAAGACAGGAAGAAAGCCTGGGGAACTAAATTGGCTGGCACCTTGATCTTGGACTTACCAGCCTCCAAGTATAGCAATCTGAGTAGACAAAGACACCTCCCAACTCTAAATCTTCACTTCCACTTGCCTGTTGAATGTCTCCCACACAATTGTCATCCTAACAATTACTGCAAATTCAGGAGGACCAAAATGGTTGCTATCCTCCCTCAACAGACTATGGCCCACAGACCAAATCTGGCCCAAGACTATTTTTGGAAATAAAGCTTATTAGAACCCAACCATGTCCATTCTTTTATGTACAGTTTATGACTGCTTTAATGCTACAAAGGCAGAGTTAAATGGTTGCAACAAAAACCATATGGCCCGCAAAGCTTAAAATATTTACTATCTGGTCCTTTATTGAAAAGATTTTCTGAACTTTGCCTAGAACAATAATTGTTTTTCTTAGCTATAGATCAGAATCCCATGGGGAGCTTTTAATAATGCCATGCTCTAACCAGTTAAACCGCAATCCAGTTCTACCCAGGCATCAGGATTTTTAAAGGCTCCCCGCGTGATCCCAATGTGCAGCCAAGATGAAGAGTCGCTGCTATAGAAAAAGTTTCTGCTCCTGAATTCCCAATCTTAGGTATTAGTGTCACCATTCTCTCAGGGCAAAGTTGTTATCGGTTCCTTTTGGCTGCCTACTCTGACAGCTTAACGCATACACTGTCAGGTTCTGCTGTGTTTCGATCAGAAATTTTATTGACTTATTAATTTCTTTCTACTCATGGCCTCATCATCTTTCACTCAGCTATTTCAATAACCTCCTGATGAACCTCTTTTTTTGCTCTGGTTAATCCTAGTGACGGTCCTCAGAGTTTTACACTAAAATAAAGGCTTAATCATGTCACTCTCACACCAAAATAGACCTTGACTTTGGACAACTTACTAAACTCTGTTATAAACTGTAATAGTTTTATTTAGATACAATTTTTATAGGTAGATAATGATCTAAATTAGTGATAATGTTGTCTTTCTGTGTGTGTGTATGCATGCGTGTGTATAAAGTACGTGTTATTACATTGGGTAAAATATCTGGCATAATGTTGAACAGTAAATTAGCAGGCATGCTGGTCTTGTCTCTGTCTCCTGGCAATACTTCTTATTATTTTCCAGTGCTATTATAAATGTATTCTTTTTTTTTTTTTTCTTGTGTCTTTTCAGTGGAATTTTAAGTGAGTTGTACTCTATCTACTATTTTGGTCCATTCTTTTAAGATGATATGTGAGGAAAAAATCAGATCTAAGATATATCTAATAATTACTACTAACATCTCACATCCATCCACCTCGTTTGAAAGTTATCACTAAGAGAAGAATAAGTAAACAAATTGAAATCTCAACTGTTCTACTTGAAATAGAGATCTCTCTTTATCGATCAATAATACACTAAGAGGAAAAGCTGAGAATAAATATCATTTGAAACCTGCAGACTCCAGGATTGATTCATAATGAGAATGACATAATTAAGTTATCTGTTTCCTGAAACTCTTTCTTGAAAAAAAGATAGAGCACAAACCATTTGGTATACTGGAATCAGTAGATTTCCTAATGAAAAATTTTGGAACAGTGAACAAGGAAACAATCTCTTGTTTCCCCTATAGCTAAACTACTCCAGTGTATAGATAATCCCAAATTAAACATATTTACTTAAAATGATCTTTTTCTCAGACCTGGGTAAAAATCCGGCCTCTGCTGCTCACTATATATACATGAATCTTGGGAAGTCATTTAGTTTCTTTTGAGCCTGGGTTTCCTTATACACAAAAGAGGATCAATCAGTACTATCTGCCCAACTCAACCCCTGTGACATTAAGAGGATCAAACAAAATGGGAGATGTGGAGACCTTCTGTGTACTGAAACATGCACTACAAATGTTATGATATTCCTGCTTTAATTATGGCAAAAAGAAATCAACGGAAGCTTGGAATGGGAGAAAGGAAAATGTGGCCTTCAGGAAATCTGGATTTGGACTTGGTTAGGTCTTCTTATCTGAGCAAACAATTTCATCTCAGGGTACTTGCTCTGACCTACCTTCTTGAGAGCATTAAACTCAGATATGGCTTAGTATAAGGTCATATCCTAATAGATATGAAGGTGTTTAGCAAAGTTGGAAGTACTATAAAATCTGCAGTATCTTTATTATATATTCCCAATAAGGATATTTGTTCTAAAAATAAAATGAATTCTGGTTATATTCATTGGCAAGGACATTTAAGACAACAGCATTAAAACAAGATTATATTCAAGTAAAGCACTCTGGTTTAGAAGGGAGAAACGTAAGAATTAAAATCAAGGAAGGATAAGTTATGGGAATAGTGTCTGATTTAATTCAGGGCTATCTTCATGAACTCAAGAATCAGGGCAGAGCAACATTGCAACTGGTAGCAGAAAAATACGGATGGAAGGAACATCTGGTTGTGCTAAGAAGAGCCTAGTTATTTGGAAGCAAAAACAACAGCTAAATGAACTACTTTAAGTACAAAAATTAGCCACCAAAGGTCAAGTAGAACGTGAAAATGCCAGCTTTAAGGAAAATGACCAATTCTACATTTGGCACTTTAAACAATGGTTTGAGATAGTTAATCATAAGGTTTATGTGAAATCATGTATGAAAAGAGTTGACAGTATCGTTTTGGCACATTGTAAACACTCAGTAAATGTTATGATGTGAGGTATTGTTAATGTTATCGTTACTATGAACTTGTGATTGAATGCTACACTATACTAGAAAGGGAACCTTATTCAATGAAAAATAAGACTCCAATTTAGCTATAAATTCAGTAACTGAACAGCACCTCTAAGACTGACATACTGATTTTATATTTGAATTACAAGAGGGAATTTAGATGTTGAGAGATAAATACATGCACAAGCACACACCTACACGATTTCAGGGAACAGAAATAGTGATATATTCTGTTATGGCAAATGTTTAATCTATGAAAATGTCAATGTCATTTAGAAATTTAGATATGAAAAACCTATCTATGGAAACATACATGCAAATTCCTGAATAAAAAAAAATCTTCTTATGATTTTAAGGACTTTTTTTTCTTTCCCAAAGATTCACTGCTGGTTTTCTTTAAAATGTATACCCCAGTTATATAATTTGAAATAAGATATCATATGCAGAAACTTGCTCTAGACCCAACTTTCCCCAGCAAATTACTCCTCTCTGGGAGATAACGGCATGCAGCTTACATTATTTAAAATACATTACTCAATTTTTAGGGGGTGTAAGAGCCATAAGGATTCTGCAATATGGATTCTGTCCTGACTACTCCATTGAAACTTCCCTTTTATTTGCCAAATCCCAGGTTATCTTCTCAGGGCACAGCACCTATGATCACACCCATTTTTATGATACTATTCGTTCATTCATCCATACATTCTGTAAATATTCAATGCATGTACTTTCTTTTATGATTCTTCTCAGAGTCCTAAACCTGCTAACTCCCTCTTCTGTGCTCTCTCAGCATCCTTTTCCTACCTTTATCATCATATTCATTGTCATGTCGTACAATTATTTCTTCGATTACCTGTCTCTTTTAACCAGCACTTCAAGGGCAAGGATGACAATGATTTAGTCATCTTTGATGCCCTAGCAAATAGCCATGTACCTGGAACATGGTACGTATTCACAGATGTTTGCTGAATGAATGATTATCACAGAAATAAATTTTCCTTTAGAAGATACTGTAGCTCAAAACTCTCCATTCTTTTAGGGCACCCATTTCTCTCTACTGATGGTTCTTATTTACATTACCAAACTTTAATTTTTTAGTGTCTGCCAAAAAATAATTTATTATGCATGCACACACCAGCCAGTAAAATGTTTTATTACCAAGATATAATGTCTGCTAACTCTCCTACATAACTTATTTCTATGGTTATGATGTCGATTTTATTTTGAAAAAAAAAAAATTGCAAGCATTTACAGTTACCAAGCAATGAAAAGCTATAAAGCTGCTAACTCGTTTTCCTCCTTATATGTAGCTTCTGGCTGCTACCAAGGTTGAGAAATGGTAGTGGTGAGATGGCAAAGTCCTCAAATAAAACTTTAGATTATGCCATGTGAAGAAAGGCGTGAAAAAGCGCTGATTTGGAATACACTCTGTACTGATGATCTCTTTCTGGGCTCATCTTCTAACCACTCACTTTGTTATTTAAGGTGAGTTTACCCAAAGAGGTGCTGAGACATTGTTGAAGTTGGGGGGTGTGGAAAGAAAGATAAAGGAGGAGAAATGTTATAGTCAGACCCAAATGCCATTCTGAATGAACCATTGTCATTTTCATGCTCAATTCTATCCAATGGCATATTAGATTCCCTCAGGAAATAAGACTTTCTATTTGAGTTGTAACTAATAGTCACAGCTCTCTTTAATTGGGTGCTTATTATGTGTCAGGCACTATTTTTTTTTGGGGGGGGGGAGTGGGGGGCCTGGTTGTGGAGGAGGATGAGGATTGCTGTGTGTTAGAAAGATTGCTGTGGGACAGAGGAGGACAAATGTAGGCAGAGCATTTATAAAGAAATCTGAAGTTTGATTCAGTCATTGGAAATTTGATGAATTGCCTAAATGGTTTATGGGTCCAAATTTTAGGAGCTGGTCAGGCACTATTTTTAATGCTTTATTTGTGTAAATTCTCTGAATCCTCACAATGACCCTGCTTTAGACAGGAGGGAACTGAAGTACAGAAATGTCAGATGATGTGCCCAAGGTCAGACAGAGAAAATGGTAGATCCAGGATCTAAGCATCTGTGGAAAACCTAACAAGGTGACAATCTGCAATTCTAACCTGTGTGACCTGGGTTGATAGCAACAGCTTGCTACAGTACACTTTTTCCTCCTTGTAAGCCATCACATCTTAAACCCCAGGAGAGGAAAACAAGGGGATGTTCAGAAGTTTATTCGTGTTAGATGTATGACATGCAAAAGTGTGAAAACTGGTGAGCTTTGCTCACCCACTATGGCTGGCATCATGGCATAGGGGTTAAGCAAGCTTATGGGCTTTAAAATCAGAGTGACCTAGGTTTGAATCCTGGCTCTGTTACTTCCTAGCTGTATCACCTTTGGGAAGTTCCTTTCATGTATTTATTTATTTTTAGGTTAGTTCCTCCAACTTTTTCATTTTCAAAATTTTAAAAAATAGCTATTCTGGTTTCTTTGCTTTCTCATATAAATCTTATAATTGGTTTTTCTACATCTACCAAAATTCAGTAGGTATTTGGTTGACCGTGCTGTTCAGTTCTTCTGTGTCCTTGCTGATTTTCTGTCTGGTGGTTCTATCAATTACTGTGAGAGGAGTGTCAAAGTCCCTGACTATAATTGAAGATGTGTCTATTTCTTTTTTCAGTTCTGTCAGTTCTGTTGTTTGGTGCATACACATTTCGGATTATATCTTCTTAGTGAATTGACCCTTTTATCATTATAATATCTCTCTTTGACACTGGTAATTTTCTTTGTCCTGAAGTCTATCTTGCCTTATATTAATATAACTACTCTGATGTTCTTTGATTAGTGTTTTCATGGTATATTTCTAAAGGAAACTTCAAATTTTTAGAATAGTTTTAGATTTACAGAAAAATGGCAAAGATAATACAGGGCTTGCATATACCTCACACCTAGTTTCTCCTATTAACATTTTGTATTAGTATGGTACATATATCAGAACTAATAAACCAATATTGATATATTATTAAAAACTAAACTCCATACTCTATTCAGATTGCTAGTTTTTACCTAATGTGTTTTTTTCTGTTTCAGTATCCCATCTAAGAGACCGAGTTACATTTAGCTGTCTCGTCTCCTTAGACTTCTCTTGGCTATGACAGTTTCTTGACTTTCCTTGTTTTTGATGACCGTGACAGTTTGAGGAGTGTTGGTCACCTATCTTGTAGAATGTCCCCCACTTGGGATTTGTCTGATGTTTTCCTCAAGATTAGATGGAGGTTATGGGATTTCATGAGGAAGCCCACAGAGGTAAAGTGTCATTCTCTTCGCATACCAGTGGCACATACTATCAACACGACTTATCACTAGTGACGTTGACCTTGATCTCCTGGCTGAGGTGGACTTCAGTGAGCTTTCTCCACTGCATAGTTTTTTTTACTCCCTTTCCATATTTTCCTCTTTGACAGTAAGACACTATGTACAGCCCACAGTTTAAAAGTGGGGAGTTTTGCTGCATCTCCTGAGGGCAAAGTACGTACATAAGTTATCTGAAACTCTTCTGTACAGAATACTTTCTATTATCCCTTATTCGATCATTTATTTATTAGTTTCGATTCATGGATATTTACTTTAGACTTTTATACTTAATACTATAAACCAATACAACATTATTTGTTTTCTTGATCAAATTGCTCCAGCTTCAGCAATTGGAAGCTCTTTCACTTGGCTCATGTGTACTTTTTTTTTTTTTTAACATTTTCTTACTGTTTTAAATATTATTTGTGAATAATACATTGAGAACTGCTTCAAACAATGTTATAAGTTTTGCTTTCAAATATCAAATGTAATTTTCAAAACCCAAGTGAAGAACAATATATTATATTCACCAAATATTAACCCTTTCTACTCCTCTTTTTCACTCCTGACATTTCTTGTTTCCTTCTGTAATCATTCCTCTTCTGTCTCAAGAACTTCCTTTAGAAATTTTCAGATTAGGTCTGCTGATAACAAATTCACTCAGTTTTCCTTCATCTGAGAATGTCTTTATTTCACTTTCATTCCTGCAGGATAGTCTCACTGGATATAGAATTCTGTTAACTTTGTGAAGTTATTTAAACTATCACAGCTTCACTGAATTTTTATAAAGGTTTAGTTAATGTGCATAAAGGTTTTAGCAAGTTGGTTGACAGAAAGCAAGCACCAAACAGACAATATGATGATATGAACTGATGATTAATTATTGTTTCCACTAAACTGGCATCTATTGAAAAGATGACAAGAGCTAACATCTAGCAGAGAGGGGAAGCAATACAGCACATGCCTATACTATATTAAACGAGAGGATCCATTAAGTTATGGACTCTGAGTTTCTCTTTTATATGGTCTTTTGCATCTCAAGTATGGTTCTGAAAATTATGTAATTCACATCTTATCATAAAAAGCTTATAAAATAGTATAATCATTCAAGGGACCAATATTCAATGCGAACAGAAGAGAGATTGCTCTTAATTATGGTGCCCAGTTGATAGCCCATAGAACTGTCTCTTCCTAATCCTAAATACAAAACCTAGAAAAAATTGGGTTAAAAAAAGAAAATAAGTGAAGCTGAAAATGATAACAGATAGTTAAGCCGTTATCAGCATCTAGGAGGAATTTTCTTTGATTATAAGATTAGTTAAACTGGATTCTAAAGTAAAACCTTGGCCCATACCTGCAATGACTGCCTGAATGTAGACAGAAAAACATTTTCCTTAAAGAAATAGAAAGTATCCAATAACAAGTATGGTGGGCAACCATTATTCCCCAGGAGATGAAATTTTCTTAGGGACAGCTTCGTATTTCTTTTGGAGAATCTGATAAAAAGTAATGGATCCTCCCTCCTGAAAAGACATATATGCATGCACACAAAATTGGGCTTAAAATTCCAAGGGGTTCCTGAACTCACTGAAGGTCATCTAAAGACTTATAGAGCTTCATAGATATCAACCTAAGCACTACGGTTTTCTGTGTAGGAGCCCATTTTTGAGTCACCAGAATTTATTTCCTTACTACTACCCATCTTCAGCATTCACACACACACACACACACACACACACACACACACACACACACACACACACACCTGTATACCTCCTCATCTCTCTTGTTACATCTTGTCAGAAACTGCAGCCCTAGAAAAAACTGGAAAGGAAGTTTAGGAAAAATTAGCACGAGCACAACCGCTGGTGACCTGGACAGAGCAGCTTTCCTGATGGTTCATACTAGTGATTATGCTTTTCATAGACACCATCAGTTCAAAGCATCTGAATGGCGGGTGCGGGTGAGAAGTGCTATAGAAAGGTCCCATCTCTGTTTAGCAGAACAGTCTCAGAAGAAAGCCTCTAAAACTCTGGGGTTTTGCCAGGGTTCTCTTCTTCCCCAGGATGCTGGTCCTTTCCCTTAGCACTGCAGGGTTTTCCATAGACCTATGTTACTGCTATTTCCTGTCTGCACAGTTATGAATGAAAAAAACCTCTAGATTCCCAGTTTAATATAGGCAGTTTGCATAGAGTGCCCTTGAACCCTGCATTCTATTTGTCTAGATACCGAGAAAATCATCTGCTCAGATCTTCTACAACTTAAAGGCAGGTAAATGTGCATAACTCCTGGCAAATCTCCAGTGAAAATAGAGTATCTTTTCAAAAAATAATCTAGATGAGGCATAAAAGCAAACAATTATACAATTACATAAAAACAATATCAAAAAATAAAATAAATAAAGAGCCATCTATTTCTAGAAAAAAAAAAAAAACCTGAAAATAAGTTTCCCCAAATAAATATAATTGATTTTGAATGGTAAGATTTAAAAATGAAAAATCATTGTCAGTCAATTGAATGAAATTTGAGTGAAATGGAAAACCATGTACATATTCTTGTTTTTATTAAATTTTACCATTATAATTTTGTTCTGTGATTTTTTTTAATCTATTGAACATCCAAGCAGCATTATTAATTATAAATGCTTAGACGAGCAAATAAAAATAATACTACCACTACTTACTCTAATAGAAATAATGACAATTATATAACTCAGATTAGAGGCCAGGGTATAACAGTATAAATGTTACAATAATTTAAAAATCAAAAGGAGGAAGGGAAGAGAGAGAGAGAGAGAGAGTGTGTGTGTGTGTGTGTGTGTGTGTGTGTGTGTGTACTGAGGAGGGAGAACTTGGTTGGACTGATCAGAGAATCACTGAATAAAATATTCATGAATTTATCCATATCAGACATGCAAATATATTTAAATCTATATATCCATATCTCTATGTAATGTAATATCTCCTTTGTAAAACTGAATTAAAATAATTAAAATAATTAAAATAGTAAGGTTGAACTAAATCCCCTCCCTCTCTTACTGTCTCATTGAATTTCCTGATTTATAAATTATAAGCTACATAATCCAAGGACTGGTGAATTGGACTTAAAAACAACAAAAATGATATAACTCCAGCAAAAGCACTGGTAAAGGAAAGAAGTACAAATAAGCTGGATATTTTGCTGCTATGAAGATTTTTTATTTTGCTAAATAATTATCTACAAAAACACTAAAGTTTACAATTTATGGTATGAAGTGGTAAATATTCATAAATCCCCCTCTAAAAAAGTGCCACTTTGCCTTCTTTGAACATACTGGAAAGGGAAAAAGTCACTTTTCTATTTAAAGAATAATATAGGTAATTTGATCCTGTCATTATTTAACCACTTACTTATCCAAGTAATACTAAGAGTCATACATTAAAATATGCTAACTTCAAATTAGGAAAGAACTAAATATACTAGAAAATATTTCTATGACATCCTCAGCAAAGCTTGACAATTTATTAACAGTCATCTTAACCTAAGCGTATAAGAGTTCCAAAAAGCAAGAACAGTTGGGAAAGACTGGGTGATTCATCAATTAGTTCCCTGCTGTGTCCTCTTTTTTGAAATGCCAATAGATTTCACTTTAGGAAACTCTGTATTTTGCTTCAATTCTGTGCTGCTAATAATTAGTTCATTTTGCTTACACTGCATCCAGCTTCAAATCATGGTCTCCATTTCTTAGTAATAGATTCTGCCACAGGCAATATGCTGTGGCATAACCTCAATTACGACCTACAAAGGAGAAGACTGCACTTATTTTCTGCTGGAGCCGCTATTTTGTCTTAAATGAAATTGTATTTGGGTGATGGGGAGCGCTGTTGCAGTGAGAGCTAGTGGGCCCACAACCATACCGAGTGTACGTAAAATCCATTTTAACTCAGAGCTAAGAACGAAAACTCCGTTGACATCAAGCAGCTGGCAAAGGATGACTAATAAACAAATTTTCAATTATAATAGGAAAACCAGTGGTAGATACAACTCTAATATTATCATTAAAAGTGAAAAATTCTAACCAAACAAATCTTTATGCAAATACTAACAAACTGTAAAACCAGTTATTTATTTTGAAGATACAAGGTATGTGTGTCTATGTATGTGTAGAAAGAGAGATAAAAACACAGACAGAAACAGAGATACAGAGACAGACACATACAGAGATATTTACTTGTAATTCAAATTTAAAAGGATATCAGATGGGACGATTATTATCTTGTCTCATCATTGTTTACTTTATTAGAGATATAACTATTATACATATTTTTTGATTTTTAAAATACCATTGTTAAAATTTTCATTTATATTAACATTCAGAATGTGTAAATAGACAGGAGTCCAAATTAGAAGGTATAATTATGTATATGCATGTGTAAATGTGTAAGTACATGGACTAATGGTGTGTGCTAGTGAGAGTAATGGTTTTAATAGAATTTTTTGCTTCTTAATTTCCCTCTGAAATTTTATAGCAGAAGTGGCTATTTAACAATGACTACAAGGTATCTCAGATCTTTAAGTCTTCCTTTAATAAAAGTGTTTAACTATTAATGGGAAAATCAATTACTGTACAAATGTCTGTAAGCAGGTTAAAACCATACCCAAGTCTTTTTGATCCAATTTCCACCTCAGAATTCTCCCACCATGAACTAGATTCCTATCTTCTCTGGTCAGAAACAGTGCACAGCAATAGCGAGTGCTGAAATGATTATCTACTAAAAGGAAAGTCAGGGCCATGTTGTCTCAGGCTCCTTCTACAGGAACACCACTCAGTTCAGGGTATGTGACATCATGGTTGATGATGGGCCGAGATGCCCTTGTGAACACTCACAGGCTCTGCAATTTGGTAGAGATGTATATAATTAATTCTGCTTTGTCCCTGATGTTTCTAGAACTTAATTATGTTGAAGTCCTGGAAGTCACTGCTATTGACCCACTGTGCCTTTGGTGCGTGAAACTTAAAAGAGAGGTTGCTAAGATTTCATCTTTTGGAAAGTCAAAAGGAAAACAATCAGAAAAATAGGCCTGGGAGCTGTAAAAAGAAAGCTTGGTGATGCCCTGTGTTAACTAATCATCTGTTTCTAGTTCTGCCTTTTCTTTTTTCATAGAATAGTCAAAACGTCCAGTTGGAATGGCTGTGGTTCATCAAGTTCAATCACTTTAATATTACGGATGAGGCCTCAGAAAGGCCAGATGACCTCATCAGGGTCACACAGCTTCTCAGGGGCCAGGACCGGAAGCCAGGCATCCTGGCGTCCAGTCAGGTCATCTGTCCACTCCACACTATGCTGCACTAACTTCTAATGTGCAGCACAAGGAAGTAATGTGTCTTTCACAGAAATCATGTTTTGAGGAACAATAAGAAAAAGGGAGAAAGAGAGGGAGAGAGAGAGAAGAGGGCAGAAAAGAGAAGAGAGGAGAAGGAAAGAAAAGGAAAGGGAAAGGAAGAAGAAAAGGAAAAGAAAAAAAGAAAGAAAGAAAAGAAAATGTCAGCCCTTCTTTAACAGTACATGTGTAGGTAGATCTGGGCCTATACCTGGGTTACATCTAACTCATTGCCAGGTTGACCTGTCAAAATATCACATACCTGAGGGACTGAAGAGCCTCCTGTGAGGAAATCTATCTGAGGCGAGCATCTATAAACAGTGGTGCACCAAAGGGAATGAGTGGTGGGAGTGGTTTGCCCTAGGCAGGAAGGAATATATATATTTGTTTCTTCTGATATTGTTTAGAATCAACAGCACTAGGTGATGCTAAAAAGCAGACCAATTTTAGCCAATTCTGTTATAGTTCTAAATTCTCTACAGACAAAGCACCCATTATTTTCTGTACCCAAAGTGGACTAATCTCATGGCTCCCACAGTACCCTCTCTGTTCCCTCTACCCACCCCCTCACCCCTGTCTCTGCTCCTGTCCCCTACAAGCCTCTGACATAGTGGGATAAACTCTGGACCCTCCCCTCCAACAGAACCTAAGAGACAGTGGTGAGAGAGGCCAAGTTCCTCTTGGTTTGCCAGAGACCACTGGTAAATGTGGCATCCAAGTATCAGTGGTGCCAGTGGGCCGGCCAGAAACCAGGGACCAAGAAGACTTGGCTCAATCATGCATAATGAAAAGGACCCAAAGCAAGAGAAGAGGGAAGCAGTAGGCAGCACATAGTAGCAGTCTGCACAGTTGACTGGGTTATTGGTGAGTGTATGTGAAATTTCCCCTGGGAACCCTAATATGCTTAGTTTTTCTGATGGGAGATTTTTTTAGAAATATGCCTTAGCAGATGGTCAATATACATTATCATTGTAGCTATTACTGTGTGAGTAACTCCTGGTGTGAGAATATGTAAAATAAACAGATTACAGAAAGGGGTCTTTAAAAAAATCCCTTGGGGATAAACATTAATGTTGTAATTTTGAATAAGTTCATGAATATGCAAAGTCTGCATGAACACTTTGGCTACTAGAGATGTTAAATGGACAAACTGGCCTAAGGATTAAGTCTGTGGGACTAAAGGGACTGAGGCCGTGGGTCATGTTGTATAGACACAGAGCAGCTTTTTACGGAGAAAAGCACAGTGGCAAGTTCTGTGTTGGAGGTCACAGGAAAGGTGGCTTATCGCAACCATCAGCAATGCTGGCTAACCTATTATAAAGCATGATCTCAACTAATTCTGAAAGAAAAAACCTATCTCAATTGTTGAAAAGTTTTCCACAGGTTCTTCATTTTTAAATTGTTTTAAACAGAGGTGTGATTACATTTCCCCCTTCTATTATTTTGAAGTTAGAATTTCAGGAGAATTAGAAAATCATGTGCTACAAATTCTCTTTCTATAAACATCGAGTAAAGAGGAAACTCACATGTGTGTTGTCAAGCTAAATTACGGGTGAAACGGAGGACCATAACCATATGCATCCATATGCATTGACTGTTGTGGCAGATTTAATTAGTAAAATTAGTCAAACCCACCAGCCAAACTGCCCACATCAAACCAGCACAACCTATGTTTGTTGGCAGAGTATTGCAGTTAAATAGGCTGAGATTATTTCAGTGTAAGACAACCCTGGCTTACTAACTATACCCATGACTATGACTAACCTTCAAATAAAATTATAAAGGTATTTTGGCCTTCAGTGAGAAAGGAATAGACAAGTTTCCTAAAGTGCTCAACAATGCATCCTAAAAGGACTTATTTTAATTAATCTGGAAAATCCTCTAATTGGTTGAATTTCTGGGGAAAATTCCCCAGCGGAACCCTTATATACAAGAAGAGAAGTCCTTCCAGTGACTCTTAAATTGCATTAGGCAACTTAATTTCAACCGATACATTACACCAGAAGAGTTAGGCTATGAAATACATTGTTTTCAAGGAAAAATCACAGACATAACCTTAGCTAGGCAATGATTTCCACCTATAAAATCTAGGCAAATTAATTCCATCTATCATCCCACCCTATAACCATCAACAGTTTTAATAAGAACTTCTTCGGCACAAGGGTATTTATTTACACTCTTTATACACTGTTGAAAATACTTGGAATTTGGGGAACACCAATCTGAGTAGTTGGATTCTCTCTTTATGATATAGAATTCCTTTTAGAGTTAACAGAAGTATTTTGGTTCTTTCCTTTATAGGTTTATGAAATTTCCTTGACTTCTTGTGCAAGATGACTAATTTGCCTAAAATGGAACAAGAAAAAAAAATCTTAAGACTCAGAAATCAAGAAATCATTAGGGTGGCTTCCTCCTAGTTTTCGTTAGAAGGTGCCATTCAGTGACCTCAGCAAAGGTGGTCATGATAGAATGCCTGTCTGAACTGTCAGCTTGACTAAGTACATTTCTAAAGCTTTCCATATTGGCATTTAATCTTTTATTTAGTCACGGAAACATGAAGTCACCATTTTTAAAACTGCCAAGAGAAATTGGGGGAGAAAAGTGTTATCTTTCTTCAGCTCCCAGCAAAACACTGCAAGATAATAGGAAGACAAGAATATTTCTTCCATTAACCCCTTGACCCTGCAAGTTAATGGCTTTTTGTTGCAAATACATCAACAAACAGGGCCCCATGTGAGATTCTAACCCAAGGAGTAAGGTCTCTACAATTACACGTAATAGTGTCCAGGTGCTCCATTCTGACACCTAATACACTTAATGTAAGGGTCAGGCTGCCCAGAAGCTGGCCAGGAAGCAAAACAGCCATATTCTCAGAGCGACTTCTAAGGAAAAACACACAGACACTTAAATTATTATTTTGAACTTAAATACACCAGAAGGGCCGCCACATCTATTTTTTTCCTTAATCTAAAGGTCTTATGCTATTGCATAATGAAGGTGACATTTTCATTATCCACGGAGGACTCAAAATCTATGGTAAGATGAAAATGAGTGCCAAAAACTTGGAAACACAATTTTAAGCAATTTCCTAAAAGAAAACACATTACAATTTGCATAAACTATCCAATTAGTATGCCTTAGCTACAGCTTAAAAGGATGACAGTGACAATCAAAATTACTATCACTTCCTATTAATATAATATTAAGATTGTGCTGGGATTTCCCAAATTAAAATGTTAATAAGTAAGGGCTTCATCAAGTTGATCTGGGATGCAAGAAAAAAAAAATGACTTAATTTCTTCAACATCAAAATCTCATCAGAAATGTACTTACACAGAGAGGGCAAACAGCAGAAGCAAGAAGAACTATAATCCTGCAGCCTGTGGAACATAAACCACATTCACAGAAAGATAGACAAGATGAAAAGGCAGAGGGCTATGTACCAGATGAAAGAACAAGATAAAACCCCAGAAAAACAACTAAATGAAGTGGAGATAGGCAACCTTCCAGAAAAAGAATTCAGAATAATGATAGTGAAGATGATCCAGGACCTTGGAAAAAGAATGGAGGCAAAGATCGAGAAGATGCAAGAAATGTTTAACAAAGATCTAGAAGAATTAAAGAACAAACAAACAGAGATGAATAATACAATAACTGAAATGAAAACTACACTAGAAAGAATAGCAGAATAACTGAGACAGAAGAACGGATAAGTGACCTGGAATACACAATGGTGGAATTCACTGCTGCAGAACAGAATAAAGAAAAAAGAATGAAAAGAAATGAAGACAGCCTAAGAGATTTCTGGGACAATATTAAACTCAGTAACATTCGCATTATAGCGGTCCCAGAAGGAGAAGAGAGAGAGAAAGGACCAGAAAAAATATTTGAAGAGATTATAGTCGAAAACTACCCTAACATAGGAAAAGAAACAGCCACTGAAGTCCAGGAAGCGCAGAGAGTCCCATACAGGATAAACCCAAGGAGAAACACGCTGAGACACATAGTAATCAAATTGGCAAAAATTAAATAAAAATTATTAAAAGCAGCAAGGGAAAAATGACAAATAACATACAAGGGAACTCCCATAAGGTTAAAAGCTGATTTCTCAGGAGGAACTCTACAAGCCAGAAGGAAGTGGCATGATATACTTAAAGTGATGAAAGGGAAGAACCTACAACCAAGATTACTCTAGCCAGCAAGGATCTCATTCAGATTCGATGGAGAAATCAAAAGCTTTACAGACAAGCAAAAGCTAAGAGAATTCAGCACCACCAAACCAGGTCTACAACAAATGCTAAAGGAACTTCTCTAAGTGGGAAACACAAAAGAAGTAAACGACCTACAAAAACAAACGCAAAGCAATTAAGAAAATGGTAATACGAACATACATATCGATAATTACCCTAAACGTGAATGGATTAAATGCTCCACCCAAAAGACACAGGCTTACTGAATGGATACAAAAACAAGACCCATATATACGCTGTCTACAAGAGACCCACGTCAGACCTAGGGACACATTCAGACTGAAAGTGAGGGGATGGAAAAAGATATTCCATGCAAATGGAAATCAAAAGAAAGCTGGAGTAGGAATTCTCATATGAGACAAAATAGACTTTAAGATAAAGACTATTACAAGAGACAAAGAAGGACACTACATAATGATCAGGAGATCTATCCAAGAAGAAGATGTAACAATTATAAATATATATGCACCCAACATAGGAGCACCTCAATACATAAGGCAACAGCTAATAGCTATAAAAGAGGAAATCGACAGTATCACAATAGTGGGGGACTTTAACACCTCACTTACACCAATGGACAGATCATCCAAAATGAAAATAAATAAGGAAACAGAAGCTTTAAATGACACAATAGATCAGATAGATTTAATTGATATTTATAGGACATTCCATCCAAAAACAGCAGATTACACTTTCTTCTCAACTGTGCATGGAACATTCTCCAGAATAGATCACATCTTGGGTCATAAATCAAACCTCAGTGAATTTAAGAAAACTGAAGTCATATCAAGCATCTTTTCTGACCACAATGCTATGAGATTAGAAATGAATTACAGGGAAAAAAACGTAAAAAACACAAACACATGGAGGCTAAACAATACATTACTAAATAACCGAGAGATCACTGAAGAAATCAAAGAGGAAATAAAAAACTACCTAGAGGCAAATGACGATGAAAACACGACGATCCAAAACCTATGGGGTGCAGCAAAAGCAGTTCTAAGAGGGAAGTTTATAGCTATACAACCTTACCTCAAGAAACAAGAAGATGTCAAATAAACAATCTAACCTTACACCTAAAGGAACTAGAGAAAGAAGAACAAACAAAACCCAAAGTTAGCAGAAAGAAAGAAATCATAAAGATCAGAGCAGAAATAAATGAAACAGAAAAAAATAAAACAATAGCAAAGATCAATAAAACTAAAAGCTGGTTCTTTGAGAAGATAAACAAAATTGATAAACCATTAGCCAGACTCATCAAGAAAAAGAGGGAGAGGACTCAAATCAATAAAATTAGAAATGAAAAAGGAGAAGTTACAACAGACACCGTAAAAATAAAAAGCAGCCTAAGAGACTACTAAAAGCAACCCTATGCCAATAAAATGGACAACCTGGAAGAAATGGACAAATTCTTAGAAAGGTATAATCTTCCAAGACTGAACCGGGAAGAAATAGAAAATATGAACAGACCAATCACAAGTAATGCAATTGAGACTGTGATAAAAAATCTTCCAACAAACAAATGTCCAGGACCAGATGGCTGCACAGGTGAATTCTATCAAACATTTAGAGAAGAGCTAACAGCCACCTTTCTCAAACTCTTCCAAAAAACTGCAGAGGAAGGAACCCTCCCAAACTCATTCCATGAGGTCACCATCACCCTGATACCAAAACTATACAAAGATACTACAAAAAAAGAAAACTACAGACCAATATCAGTGATGAATATAGATGCAGAAATCCTCAACAAAATACTAGCAAACAGAATCCAACAGGACATTAAAAGGATCATACACCATGATCAGGTGGGGTTTATCCCAGGGATGCAAGCATTCTTCAATATATGCAAATCAATCAATGTGATACACCATAATAACAAATTGAAGAACAAAAACCATATGATCATCTCAATGGATGCAGAAAAAGCTTTTGACAAAATTCAACACCCATTTATGATAAAAACTCTCCAGAAACTGGGCATAGAGGGAACCTACCTCAACATAATAAAGGTCATATATGACAAACCTACAGCAAACATCATTCTCAATGGTGAAAAACTGAAAGCATTTCCTCTAAGGTCAGGAGCAAGACAAGGATGTCCACTCTCACCACTATTATTCAACATAGTTTTGGAAGTCCCAGCCATGGCAATCAGAGGAGAAAAAGAAATAGAAGGAATACAAATTGGAAAAGAAGAAGTAAAACTGTCACTGTTTGCAGATGACATGATACTATACATAGAGAATCCTAAAGATGCTACCAGAAAACTACTAGAGCTAATCAATGAATTTCGTGAAGTTGCAGGATACAAAATTAATGCACAGAAATCTCTTTCATTCCTGTACACTAATGATGAAATATCTGAAAGAGAAATGAAGGAAACACTTCCATTTACCATTGCAACAAAAAGAATAAAATACCTAGGAATAAACCTACCTGGGGAGACAAAAGACCTGTATGCAGAAAACTATAAGACACTGATGAAAGAAATTAAAGATGACACCAACAGATGGAGAGATATATCATGTTCTTGGATTAGAAGAATCAATATTGTGAAAATGACTATACTACCCAAAGCAGTCTACAGATTCAATGCAATCCCTATCAAATTACCAATGGCATTTTTTATAGAACTAGAACAAAAAATCTTAAAATTTGTATGGAGACACAAAAGACCCCGAATAGCCAAAACAGTCTTGAGGGAAAAAAATGGAGCTGGAGGAATCAGACTCCCTGACTTCAGACTATACTATAAAGCTACAGTAACCAGGACAATATGGTACTGACACAAAAACAGAAATATAGATCAATGGAACAGGATAGAAAGCCCAGAGATAAACCCATGCACATATGGTCACATTATCTTTAATAAAGGAGGCAAGGATATACAGTGGAGAAAAGACAGTCTCTTCAATATGTGGTGCTGGATAAACTGGACAGCTACATGTAAAAGAATGAAATTAGATCACTCCCTAACACAATACACAAAAATAAACTCAAAATGGATTAAAGACCTAAATGTAAGGCCAGACACTATAAAACTCTTAGAGGAAAACATAGGAAGAACACTCTTTGACATAAATCATAGCAAGATCTTTTTTGATCCACCTCCTAGAGTAATGGAAATAAAAACAAAAATAAACAAATGGGATCTAATGAAACTTCAATGCTTTTGCACAGCAAAGGAAACCATAAACAAGACGAAAAGACAACCCTCAGAATGGGAGAAAATATTTGCAAACGAATCAATGGGCAAAGGATTAATCTCCAATATATATAAACAGCTCATCGAGCTCAATATTAAAAAAACAAACAACCCAATCCAAAAATGGGCAGAAGACCTAAATAGACATTTCTCCAAAGAAGACATACAGATGGCCAAGAAGCACATGAAAAGCTGCTCAACATCACTAATTATTAGAGAAATGCAAATCAAAAGTACAATGAGGTATCACCTCACACCAGTTAAAATGCACATCATCAGAAAATCTACAAACAACAAATGCTGGAGAGGGTGTGGAGAAAAGGGAACCCTCTTGCACTGTTGGTGGGAATGTAAATTGATACAGCCACTATGGAGAACAATATGGAGGTTCCTTAAAGAACTAAAAATAGAATTACCATATGACCCAGCAATCCCACTACTGGGCATATACCCAGAGAAAACTATAATTCAAAAAGACACATGCACCCCAATGTTCATTGCAGCACTATTTACAAAAGCCAGGTCATGGAAGCAACCTAAATGCCCATCGACAGACGAATGGATAAAGAAGAAGTGGTACATATATACAATGGAATATTACTCAGCCATAAAAAGGAACGAAATTGGGTCATTTGTTGAGACGTGGATGGATCTAGAGACTGTCATACAGAGTGAAGTAAGTCAGAAAGAGAAATACAAATATCGTATATTAACGCATATATGTGGAACCTAGAAAAATGGTACAGATGAACTGGTTTGCAGGGCAGAAATTGAGACACAGATGTAGAGAACAAACGTATGGACACCAAGTGGAGAAAGTGGCGGGGGCGTGGGGGTGGTGGTGTGACGAATTGGGCGATTGGGACTGACATGTATACACTGATATGTATAAAATTGATGACTAATAAGAACCTGCTGTATAAAAGAATAAATAAAATAAAATTCAAAAATTAAAAAAAAAGAAATGTACTTATACAAATGAGAAATCTTTAAGGGATAAAATAGCATTAAGTTATTATATATTTTCATAACCTTTTCCTAATTGTAAACGTGCCCCTTCTCTAACAGTTTCCTTTAGGTAACTTTCTAAAAGAGGAAATATTATGTTAGAGAACATGTTGAAAGATCTCAATATATACTGTTAAATTAACCAGTTCTACTCTAGAAAAGCTGTCCAAATGTATGTGTTATTACATTTTTGGGCAATAAAAAGTCTGAAAATCATAGTTATTAGAATTATTTAATTCAAACCACCATTAAAAACTAATTTGGAGTAAAAACTCAGACTTATAAATGTCCCATTATTTCTAAGCTATTAAAACAGAAGATTACAGCAATATCTTTCCTCATTTATGTGGCTATAACCATACATCAAACTAAAGTAAATAATGTTTTAAGAAATGATAGGACTTATCAGAAAGATAAAGAAATAAATTTACTTTCTAAATTATAAATTGCACTTGGATAAGCATCATCAATTAATATTTATTATACACCATAATATAGTAGGTGTCATTGAAATATGACTAGAAGCTACTATGAAACTAACACAACTCTACTGTTAAAGTTTGACCTATAAATCTAGTAACGAGACAAAAAAGTCACACAGTTGTGTGACTGCCAATCATGCATGTGACAGGAACGATGAATACCCCTTTTGGGAAGAAACTTCAGATACAAGTAGAAAAACAATGACCTTCTGAAATCAGAATAGTGCTGCAAATTAGCAAGATAAATACAAGTTGACTAACTGTAGAAAAATTGAAAGCTAAAGAACATGGGGGAAAGATTAAACTTCAGTCAGTGTACTTACAGTAAAGTTTCCCCTAAATCTATACCTAAGTCACTGTTTCCAATTACATTTTATGCTAAATTCACTTAAAGTAAATGAAAGAATGTTTACAAGTGGGTTTTGCCAGCTGCTAATGCTAGTTATTACAATTATGAACAGTAACAGTAATAAATGCTATAGAACATATCTGAAAATAACTACTTTTCCAATAGAGTCCCCTAGTCTGACATTATTAATTACACATCAATCTAGATATAGTAAGTTAATAAAAAGTCTACTTTAATCTCAAAATGTACTGACCTTTACATACAAGGAAGGTCCTATTAACATAGTAGGATATGAACTTTAAGTTGTTTTTCCAATTCTGGTAATAAAATGCACTGAGTCAGCCTTATATTTTATGCAGCCCTTTCAAGACCATTCATTCATGCATTCGTTCATTCATCAGCAAATGCCTACTGAGTTCTCTTAGGCTACTGGCACTGAACAAAAGGTGAACAAAAGCAGCTATGATCCAGGTCCTCATAGACTCTGTGTAGTCTAGAGTTAGAAATAGGTATTAATCAAAACGCTTCATGGCACTTATCATACACATGGATAAAAATCTCTAGTTATGATAAGTGCTGTGAAGGAACAGTAGCCAGTGCTGCAAGGAGATTGAATCTGGGGTTTGGGGAAGGCTTCCTGAGGAACCGCCATTTGAGTAGGAATCATAAGCACAAGCAAGCATTAGCTAAGTGAGAAAGAAGGGGGAGGGAGAGGATCCTTAGCAGAGGGGACAGCAGGCACAAAGGAAGAAGGGAAGAAACACAGAGTGTGTGGGGCAGACTGCTACAGAGTGAGATAGGAGAACAAATCATGCAAACTCGGTAGACAGGGATGGTTTGGGTCACTATCCCAAGAAAACTGGCAGACATTGAAGGGTTTAAGCAGAGGAATGACGTGTTCAGATCTGGGTTTTGAAAACAGCGTTCCACTTGCACACTGGAGAGTGTGTTGAAGTCAATGTCTGGAGACCATTTAGAAGGATATTGCAATAGTGCAGGTGAGCGGTGATGATAGTTTGGGTTGGGAAGGTGACAGGACAGTGAATGTAGACAGAAGTAGATGCAAGAGCAAGATGTTTAGGAGGTAAAATGGGCAGGTCATGTTGATGGATTGGACACGGTAGTAAGGAAGAGTGAGGGATCAAGATTTTGGCCTGACATCCTCAATAATACCATGTACTGTGATAAAGAACAAAGCACAAGGAGGAGCCCTAATGGAGGAAAATCGGGAGTTTGTTCTCGACAGCTTGAACCTGAGATGTCTAACAGAAGATGGCGAGAGAAGCATGGCCTGTATGGAACTTGAGACATAAATTTGTATGGCATCAGCCTGGGGTTTGTTGAGGTAAGGTGACAATAGGATGTCCCTTTAAAAATTAAAGCTGAATTTAGAATAATAAAAGTTTACAAATGTAGTAAAGCTTTTACACAAAAATGTATATTACAGATAAGGGCATATACCAGGGCTCCCTATAGTAAAGCAAAATTATATATGTGTGAATGTGAAAGGCATGTTTTTGCACTTCTGAATCAGCATGCCCAGTGTGCAGTAGGACGGCAATGCCTTTTTGCCATCAAAAAAAAAAAAAAAAAAATTAGTACACAGTTAAGAAAAGACAAACTAAAATAACAGCAAATTCAGCTTGCCCTCCAATAAGGAAGTAATTCAATAACATCCACAGATATTAGATTTTCTGTTATAGAGTATCCCTGAATAAGTAAACTTATTTCACTTTTTAGTTCAAGTAATTTATATGGACATTGAGTGAGGATGAAACTTTATTCATATAAAAACATTAACATTCTGAAAATAATCTGGTTATTCAGATGAAACAGCTCTTCTTTTTTTCCCACATTGGTTACTACTAGTTTTCCCAGCCCGGCTGCACTAAAACAATTCTTGGTCATCATTTTCAGTGAGTGTCCTACAGAGAAAAAGCCTAAGAGATTAAACAGGAGGATAGCATTCTTGTTATCACACTGGATCAATTTCCAGTTATAGATTCCAATCACAGAAGAGGCAGAAAACCTTTCAGAACCACTTATATCAAATATTATCCCCTAACTGAAAATGTGGTAAGTCAGCAGACAATTCTTCCTCAGACTTGACAAAAATCATGATGATTATTATTCCTTCCTATCAACCACCTGAGGCTCTTAAAAACCTGAATATATATAGGCTTATAAAACTTCATATAATATGAAACTGTTCATGTCAAGGTCAATGTATACCTCCCTGTGGCCAAATACAATGGACCCTCTCTCTCTCCATCTACTTGGACTTCTCTGCTCCTGGCTTCCGCAAGATACACTTGGCTCCTCGATTCAGGCAACACTGTTCTCTCTTGGATTTCATAAGGCTCAACTCCTCCTTTTCTTACTACCTTCCAGGCTGTCTTCATTTGTTCCTCGTTCTATCCCAGTCTTTGAAATGCTAGATGTTCTCTTTACTATGCACAATATCTCCCTACATGACCACATCCAGACACATGGCTGTACATTCCACATAATGATTTCAGAAACATAAACAAAAACACATAAGCTACTAATTTCTATCACTGGCCTTGATTTCTGCTGTAATTTCCAAAATTGAATATTCAACTGCCTGTTTGATATCTACATTTGAATATCTTGTAGGTGTCTCAAACATCCTATGGGTCTAAAATGGGATCCACTTTTGTTCTACTCTTACAAGTATTCATCCCTCTCTGTGTTTCCACCATATCCATGACATCAATATCCACTCAGTTGTTTAATCCAATTCATAGGAAGTGTTCTTGATCCCTCTCCCCATTTGCCTCCCCCCATCACCCCTCATATCCAATTTATCAGCTAGTCCTTCAGGGTCCATCTCCAAAGCTTATCTCAAATCATCATCATCATCATCACCTCTTGTCTAGATTCCGGCTTTCTTCTCTATTAATACTAACACCTCTAGAATCCATTCTCCACAGTCACCAGAGCGACCTTTAAAACTATAAATTGGCTTGCATGACTCCCACATTTGAAACATTCTATAGCTTCCCATTTTTGTAGGAATAAAATCCAAACTGTGCCCTACTAAGTCCTTCCTGGTCTGGCCTCTCCTACTGCTCCAAACTCAACTCTAGTCTCTTCTCGCTGTGCATTACCTACAGTGGCTTCTATGGCTGTACTTTGAAAACACCAAGCTCTTTCCTACAAATAAGGTATGATGTCACTCTGTTAATACAGACCTGTGCCTGGCAGTAGCTTCTTGTCTGTCAGCCCCGAACCCATCCTTCTAATCCTTTGCTTTGTGATGCTCGAGCTGGCACTGTTAAAGGTACGTATCTTCTTTAGCAGCTGGCTTCCTGTTAGGTTCCACCAACAGGGTCAGTAGAAGGAAACTGGCAAGCAGAAGAGGAGAAAAAGAAAAGACCAGCTCCTTCCTTTTTCACTCATCATAGAGGATAAAATGGAGTATCAGTGTATTTTATAACTAAGTTGGAGGTTTTTTTTTTTTTAATATTAGGCATTTCATAAATTATATCAACAAAATGTAAACTCCTTTGAGGACAAAGACTGGGTCTTATTGATACTACCATGATGCTGGGAACCATTACTTATTCTGTCAATACGCTTTTGTTGAGTACTATATGAAGTGCATAAAATGCTTAATTTTCAATACACACTATGACCTAATGTAATAGGTATTTTTTCTATTTTACATGCACACACACACACACACACACACAAACCCATGTAAAGAGAAGATAGGAAAGGTAAAACCAAAGGTCATACAGCTAATAAATGATTAAGTGAAAATTTCAACTCATTTCTTTAGGACTCCAGTGCTCTCATTCTCCATTAGACCAGGCTGCTCTTACTTATTTACTGTTATATTCCTTGCCACAAACAAGGTAGAACCCTGTACAAAATAGATGCTCATTAAATGTTTGTGGAGTAGATGACAGAACAAACAAATAAACACTTAAAAAAAAAAAAACTAAAATGACTTTGATTTGTTGGCATGGGTAAATAAACCTGATAGCATTTCTGTTCCAAAGGTACAGCTTTGTGGCTACAATTCAGTGATCGCACCATTCTAATAAATAAGGGACCCATGTGCTGACCAGAACAATGATGAGGAGGGAAAAGAAACTGAATCAACTTGGTTAATGGAATTTCCAATATGGTGATAAATCTAGGCTGTTAATCTAACTCGAAGGATGGGAATATGAGTGTTCAAAGTGACAGCCCAGATTCTCATAGAAGTGTTTCAAGGTGCCGATGCTTTGCCCTAATGACTCCACAGAGCTGTGATATTAGTTCAGAAAATCTGCTTTACATGTCGGATTCTTTCTTTTGACAGAAAAGTTGCGCTTGTGAATGAGAACGTTTTGGCAGATCACCAAATGATCATTACAGCTTTAATCTTTGAAGGCTATTCCTAACCAGTACTCAGCTCCAAATAATGAATGCAATTCAAATCTTAAAGAACAAAAATAACCTGGCACTGAACTGTAGAAGTACACTGATTATGACTGAATAGGAGAAAGAAGTGTATGTAGGGAGAAAATAATATGTTCTGTATTAAAATACGTGGGTGTATCCACAATTAATACAGAACAATTCAGAGCTAATCCAGTAGTCTTATATCCATAATTAATACAGAACAAGTCAGTGCTAATCTAATATTCTCATGGATTGTATGCAGAGAGAAGCAGTGACTGTCATTCCATAATAAAACATTCCCTAAATTAAATCCCACAGTACTTGATATGATACAAGCTTTATAATGCATTTCTAACAACAACAAAAAATACCCATAAATGTTATAAGATAGAAATATCAATTCTAAGTATTTTTTAATTGTAGGATAAAGAAATATGCTTAATGTTGGGTTTTTCTTAAGAATATTAAGATTTTGCAAAAATTTTAATGACATCAACAGACTACTATAAATGGATTGCCATTAAGATTTCAAAATTAGAGAATATTCTAATTTGAAATATTCACCAAGTAAAAAAATATAACTATATAATATAAATATAAATGCATGTATTTAAACAAAATATAAACGAATTCATATTTATACATTAGTTATATGCTTTTTGAAGGGTTCTGATTATTATAATATACCAATTTTAGTCTATAGTCATATATATTATATACTGAATTTATGGATGCTAAAGAGGGTTTGTTGGAATCTGAAAGGATGATGGAAATAGTGACAAGATTCACGTCTTTGATTCGTGTCCCAGCTCATCAGTTGAAAATGTTCAAAAATTTACAGTCGTTTGGTCAATTCCTTTGTGTTCCACGTGAGGAAACTGAGGCACAGAGAGCAATTACACATCCAGACAAGACTGATGCAAAACTAGGGGCAGTGACCAGGTCTCCTGATATCAGTCTCTGTGTTTGTATCCCCCTATTCAATTCTGGGTCTTAGTTTTCTCAACTGGAAAACTGGAATAATAACTCCTCTGTAAACCTTACATCTTTTGTAAGGATCCAAAGATGACATGCTCCTGGAAGCACCTCCCAAACCACGAAGTGCTCTATTAACATACGGATTGTTAGAGCACAGATGTGGCACATGTCTTTAGTCTGTTCACATACAGGCTGAAAATGTAAGCGCATATATCTGCATGCAGAATTCAACGTACTGTATTTAAACAGAAGTGGCTTCTCTCATTTATTAAATTGACTTATTTGTACAATGTAGGACTAATTAGTTTTTATCATACTCTGGGCCAAAAAAAAAAAAAATTGCATATAAGCCATATCGAAGTTTACAGCGCTTTTTCTAAAAGGGAAAACTCTGTCTGCAGCAGACACTGTTGATGCCTTGCCTCATAGCCCTCTGGGTCAGCTGAGTAAACCTGCGGCTGAGAACACTTCCTGGTGGCTGGCAATTTCCCACCTCACGCAGGACTCTCTTCTCTGCCCTTTTCTGTCAGCCCTAGGGTTTGCACAGAGGTGCAACCTGGAAATCTAGTGAGGAAATGCATGGCGGAGACTTAACACCTGGGGCAACTCAACCAGTGTGTGTATGTTGGGAGGTGAAGCATTACTTTGAGCGTCTGTGATAGAAATTCCACTTGCAAATTCATTCTGAAAACTGAAGGATCTCTGCAAAACTCTAAGGAGCAATTAGTTAATAGTGGCTGCTTTAAATTTGGGTCTTCAGGGTCTCCTTTTAGCTATGTGAGCAAGGTAAAGTGATGCATACTGGCAAATATATAAACACATACAACACTGACCATTTCAATTAGGTCTGGCCTTCTAGACCTACATTTCTGGCTACTCACAGAAATTTAACTAATCCCCTAAGTGCTACAATGCAATGTGTCTCAGCCTTGGTGAAGGTCATTTGACCATTCCTACTGCGTGAACTGTGTTCCTTTTTAAAACAAAACAACTTCAGTTGTGGTTCATAAAGCCAGCTTGGTCATAATCCCTTTTATGGGAGTACTTCTGAAACATTATATATGATCCTTCTCAACAACTCTTTCCAACCTACATCTACTCAGAAAACACACTACCTGTACTCTGCCCTGGGCCTTGGAATGGCCTTTGGCCCAAAGCAATAAAATCTTTATTTTATTGAGAAATGTTTACTTTTTTCTGACCCAAATTATCAACTTGATATTTATTAAGTACACTGACAGCTATGGCATATTCACAGTCTAGAAGACCAGTAAAACAATTTTACATGCAGTTTTTATGTCTAAACAAATAACAAGCGTATATGTAAAATACCCACTTAAAGAGAAAAAAGTTGTCTATTGAAATAAAGGTTGAAATGCTGTTTTTTTAAAATTTACATATTTGACATGTTTAGGTTTGTTTAAATATACGTAGAAATGGATAAAAACACATTTAGCATCTTTAGTGATCATTTGAATATTTCATTTTCTTCTAATAAAAAATAAAATCTAAATTTCATTTTTAAATATCCATTTTTTTTCTCTCTTTCAATTTTGAGCACTTTAATTTTTATTTCTCATCATCATATTTAGGCAATGTCAGGAAAGCAAATACAGTTATATTCTTAATGGAAATGAGGATGGATGGTTCATAAGCTTGCATTAGTGTTTGCAGCACCTGAGTAATCTGCAAGGTAAAGACAGATTTCTTTCAAGGTCTTATCTTTGGTCTTTTTGGGGAGCTGCTCTGGTTTCAAGGAGACGCTGCAAAATTATATGACTTCTTTCTCGTCCAACCCTCAGAACACCTATATTTAATTAATGAAAATTAGGGATGTTTCATCACAGTTTAGTTTAGGCACATCATATAAAGATGGCAAAGTTTAATTGCATTTAATTTTTTTCTTTTTCTTTTTTTGTGATTAATTATATGAGAACTTCACGCCATATAGCTTTTGATGCAAACCTCAATTTTTAATGGATGAATTGAAACAGTTTATATAAATTTTAAAACAGCATCCTTAATAAAAAGAATAAAATGTATCAGGAATACCTTTAAAAAATAATATTGATTTGAGGTATTTTTTAAATACAGAAAAGTATAAAGAAGAAAATGAAAATGACCTAATATTTTACCATTCAGATAAACTAGTTTTTTTATTTTTTAATCAAACAGTGCTTAAAAGTAGATAATCAGAATCTTCTCTTCCCCAATAGTCCTTCTTTATAAAGAAAACCACTATTAAAAATTATTTCAAACACCATTTATCCTCCGGTGTTGCAGCAATTCACCCAAATGTGTCATCTATTTGTTTATGTGCCTACCTATCCTTTAAAAAGAGGGATAACACTATAAATGCTATGCAACCTAATCCATTCCTTAGTGCTTAATAAATCCTGGAATATTTTCCACATCAGTACAAATTTGCCTTTTTTATAGGTTGCATAGTATTTCAATACATAGAAAACACATGCTTTTTGATTCTTAGACTTGACTATCAGAGAATGGTGTAGACTAAATTAAATGAAATGCTCTTCTAGGTAAATATTTTATAGAGTGGAAAAGCCAAGATTTAGTAACGAGATCTTGTAAACTTGCTCTATTGCTCCCTGTCAAGTGCCTGCATTCATGTGGTCCACGAATGCCACAGAATAGACTCTGCAGTATTTCTTCAGGGAATATTATTTAGGACACATATTCTCTGAAAAAGAGCAGCCCCTAAATCCTAAATGCTCCCACAGCACAGTAGAGTAATACTTTTGCTCTCCCATAAACCATGTTCTAGAAAAGAATAGGAAGTCCCTGCAAGGTTGTCTGAACAGGGGAGTGTGGCCTCCCCAACATGAAAGGGAAAATGGGGTGTGGTATTATGTCTACAGGGCACATTCTACAAACAGCATCAGTTACTACTTAAATCTCTTGGATGCTTAGGAAGATAAGCAGAACAAGGGTTTTCTTTCAGGTGAGATCATGGAACAGATGAGAGGGGCCAAGCCTCCTTGGTAAACCTTATCCTGCTTGTCCTATCAACCCACTTTTGCTTTGACTTCGTATCACATCTCTTCAATTGAACTCACCGTCAACTTTGAACTTTCCCCAGGCAGGGAAAAAAGGCTACATGCTCCTTAACAATGACAGGTGTACTTTTTTATGACCTCTGAGGATAAGTCAGAATTTAGTACAAACATTTACTTTTATTTCTTCACTCTTTAAAATATATTGAAAGATCTCATTTTTGAAAGGCTTTCAAAAATGATCATTTAAAATATAAAAGGTAATGAGAGAAGATTGATAATGCTTCAAATCAATTATTAAAACTTAAGGACTGGCCAGCTCTTTAACAGACATTTAATATGGAATCAAATGGTCTATCCCATTTAGATCATATTAGATATGGCAGATCAACTATGAAGATCAATAAGTATCTGGTAGTTATGATCACCATCATGTGTGTAGCTTATGGCTAAGGAAGGTATCAGAGAGAGATGATCCACGTATGACTTAAACTTGCAACCTCTACCTCCTTAGAAATTGCCTGCAATCAACTGAACTTCCCAGTGGTGGCCATACTGAGGGTCCTACAGGTGCATTACTTTTCCCATATTTCAGTTGTAACATTGCCCCCATTGCCTCTTTTTTAAGGCATATTTGGGGAGTTGAGAGGACAAAGTGCAGAATGAGAAACCTGAGAGCATGGTACCCAACTCTCTGTTCTTACTGAAAGTGGCAATGGGAAATTCCAGATTTGAAATTCTAAAGAGGGAGGTGATCATTTCAACAAAAAGCTGTGGGCATTCTTCTCTAACAGATGCTCTGGATTCTGGTGGCCTGAGCCTACTGCACCCCAGAATGCACTCTAGTTTTTGCCTTTAAAAGCACAGAGTTCAACCCTTAGCCTCCTCGTCTCCATTCCCAAGAAAGTCCACTCAAGTCTCTTTTTTCTTCTTCTAATAATGAATCCCTAAGAATTTAAAAATAGATTCAACTCAACCTCCTCTGAAAGCTGAGAATGAACAAAGACACAAATTTGGCCAGTAAAAAGAGAATAGGGATAGTTATTTCCTTCCAGGCCAACCTCTCCCCAAGGGAAGAAATAGTCAAGACTATTAAAAGGTGAGGATTTAAATCACGCTAATAAAGAATTGGAGCTGTCAATGCCTCAGAGTCTGGCAAAAGAATCCAGTGCTCAGCATTTCAGATGCTGAAAATTGCAAGCTATCTCAAAAAAAGATTTCAGTACTTTGGAAAATTTCAAGCCTCTTCCTTAGCTTTCTCTCTCTGTCTCTTTCTCTGTCTCTCTCTCTCTGACTCTGAGTGAGCCAAACAGTATCAACAAGAGAATTGGGAATTCAGAGACTTCTCATGCACTTAAAGCATGCTTATCACTACCTTTCTGCCATCCCATCTACTTAAACATCTAAGGGAAGGAATTCTGTTTCTTAAGAAAGGAAACCCAAACAAGGAGCACAGACACTGAAGTGCATTTCCTACTCTCCCTTTCAGACAAAGGTGGCCATTGACATGTAAGCAAAAGTAGTCTGGTGCGGTTTCCAGGACGGCTCTTCAAAGGATGCGATCAACTGAGGGAGCATCATTTCTGATCTTCACTCTCCTTCCCTTTCCCCTCCTTCTTCGTGCCTGGAACCCGGAGGTGACTAATAGAACTCCAGCAAGTTATCTAGGACCACGAGGTAAGACTTAAGATGGAAAACAGACATTAACAGAGAAAGGTGATAAAAGGAGGCAAAGTTCCTAATGATGGTGGAGCTCCCATATCACCCTTGGCCTGCCTCCTTCTCAGCTTCTTTTGCCTGAGATTTTTTTTTTTTTCAAATAAAAAAATAAATTAAAAAATACAACAAAACCTCCAAATAACTCTACATTTAGTTTGAGTCACAGTAATTTGGGCTCCCTGTTACAGACCACTGATACGGCATGTCCCTGAGTATCATTGTTTGGGGTAGGCGTCGGGGGACACGTGAGATGAGACTGGCTGAAAGAGGACGGTCAGTAGAGCTCACCCACAGTCTTCCGCCTTGACTCCAAGTCCCTGGAGGGCACTGTTCCTCTCCCCTTCCCTCAAACTATGACTTCATTTGAATTCATTTAAACACAGTGGGCCATTTCCTCTTGTTCATATCTCATTAAAGGCTCTTTTCTCTGCTCATTTAAATTAGATTTAGCTTACAGAAGTATGCAAAAGGCTTAAATGTCTCTGTGTGTGTGTGTGTGTGTGTGTGTGTGTGTGTGTGTGTGTGTGTGTGTGTGTGTGTGGTGAGGGGGCACGGAATGGAGATGGTGTATGTTTCAAATAAAGCTAAGTGATTTTCCCAGTCCAGGTCCTTCAGTCCTGGACCAGCGGCCAAGGTCAGCCCAGACTCCTAAAATGATCTCGCTCAGAATCATGAGCATACACACAGCCCTGTGTGAGTATTCGGGGGAGAAAAAGAATCTGTTTCATTTAGCGTGTTGCCACACAGAAGTTAACTGAAATTATTAAAGGGTAACTAAATGGGCACTATCTTTTCTTTTTATCAGGAGAAAATGTTTTTTACAGAAATTTACTGTCATTCTATTGAGTTTTCTTTCTTTTCAGAAAAGTACGTTTACAGAGCATCCCTGCCTCCAGGCCCTGTTTTCTCATTTGTAATGATATACTATATGTAAGGTTATATTACTAGTACTTGTAATTTCCCAACTGCTTGATGCCTAATGTCACAAAATTATAACTAAGAGAGGCTGTTACCTTCACTGCTCCAAGGCATGGCAGAGTGTTATTTTGGCAACAATGAAAGCGTATAATAAAAGACTAATTTTAGTGACAGCTTGAGTGCAAGCTGTTAGAAAAATCAAGTGCATGTTTTCCCTATCCAGGTAACCGAATCAGGTGGTCCCCTCAAAACAGCATCCTTTTCCAACTGACTCTGGATTATGCAATTTAATTCAACAAGCATTTATCAAATACCCATTACATGCGAAGCACTGCAGTGGGTGCTGCAGTAACCAAACAGCAACACCTGCCCTTCAGGAGTTTGCAATCTAGTGGGAAAGAGAGGTGCCTATTAACATAACTTTAATACAAGGCAGATGGTAGGAAGTGCTAAAATGAACTGTCACGGACTACAGCATAGGCATGTGTGAAGCATCTGGCAGAAGGGGGCTTTGGAGAAGGACTTCAATAGGAATATAATATATACACTGCAGCAAAGAAAGCCAACCTAAATAAAGGCTCAGAGATGAGAACTCCTGGGGTTTGTTAAGGGACAGGATATCGGGAATATGTGACCAGAAGACAGTAAAAATAGGAAAAAACACACACACAAAAAGGAGAGGGTTTGGAGCTAGCAGGAAGGCAAGTCGATAGAAACATAGTGAGCGTTTAGAGGTAGGGGTGAGGAAGAAACAGCCAGCCTGCATGATGTGATTGCAGTCTCCCTGATTGCTCTGCATTAGTCTGTGTCGCTGATGTCACAGGGCCCCACTCACATCCCCTTACCCTGACTGCCAGCACCTGTATTTTACGTATCTATTTTCCCAAAGGGCTTTCTTTGGCTTCCAGAGCCTGCTTTGCTCCAGCACATGGGAGATGGGAAGTGCTGGGGAATTCACATCCAAGGCGAGCTGTTTCTAAGAGATAACCGATGGGAGTTGGTATGTTAACAGCCAAGCTCTTTTGCCCTTGGGTGGGTAAGGGTGGGCTACCAGAGTCTCTCTTCCCGATCTCACTCTCCTACTCCCCTACCTTGAGCCACCTTGCTAATATACTACCTACCCTCAAGTCCTTAAAATCTCACAGTCTGCTTCTGGGGAAAACCAACTTGAAGACAACAGTATGGGTGACGATAATTTGCTGTTGAACCTCATTGAAGCACTATCATCAGGAATCTCCAAGGCTTTCTTTTAAAACTGCGTATCCGTGTAAGGAGAGAAAAAAGCAGAACTGTGAGGAGAATAAGTTCTGCTGAGTAGAGATGGCAAAATATGAGACACAATAGAACGAGATGTTTACAACCTGTATTTAGGCCCGAAGTATCATTTAGTCACGTGGCTGCACAGCAGTCTCTTGAACGTGAAAAGCTCCACGATGACCCTGAGAAAAAGGCAGCAACTGAACAGGGTTTTCCTGCAATAAACACACTGCCTTCTGCTTGCCTTATTGCTACTTACATGGTATCCATACAGGTCATTAAGATTTAGAAATAGACTTCAGAAAGACAACAGCGTAAGAATATTATCCCTCAAATTGTTATGCACTGTTACGAACAAACCTGCATGGAAAAGCAGTAGTGTGGAATTGTTCACATTCTGAGACGGGTGCTTTGGGTGCAAGAAGGAAACATTTAGGAGAAGCTTCCTCTGAGAAGCCTTCCTTGGCTAACTTGGTGCTCAGCAACCTCCTTGCTTCTGAGATGCGAAAGCATTCAGAATCTCAATGGTTCATTCGTTCCTCAGCCTAGTATGTACTGCTGTGTCCTGTCCTTTAAACTAGACTGTAGTCCTCCTTGATCACAAGTCTTTGTGGCTTGCACAAAGTGACCCTTACTCTGGCATGTTGTCTTCCGGGACAGCAGACTTTGGGATGGAGCCTGGAGTACGGGAAATTTATTACGGAGTGTTCTTGAAATTAGCAACTATGGTAGAAGCAGAGGAAGCAGGGCTGGGCAGGGAGAAAAGTTGGGCTGTGCTGCTGTCACCAAATGCCTCAGCCGGTTCCATGGGAAACTCTGAAACTGGGATACCCTTTAGAGTTGTCACAAATGGGGCAAAGGAGCTGGCCGTTTATACCTTTGCATTGGATGTGGGCATCCACTAAAATGGTAGATGATATCTTTTGGCTGATGTGAGTGACGTCAGTGTACTCGTAAGCACCTGGGGAAACCTCAATAATATATTTTAGTTTTGAAATTGAAGAACTGTGTTGAGAATGTTCTATGATGAACACAAATTCATTAATGACAGCATACACTAGCTATATGAGTTTTGTCTTCGTTTTCTAGCAAAATGGTTAAGGCTCTAGGTAGCAAACCTCTTTATTTCACTCTTTGATTCACAGCATTTTTAACATAATAATTGCCCAATTGCAGTATCAGTTACTGATGATGATTATGATTTTACTGGAAGCAATATTAAGAATTAAGTTCACCATATCACAGTACTAAACATCAGAATTTACTTGTAAAGATATATAACATTCCTATAAGACATTCTTTTAGGATTCAAGATAAGGAAACACACCGTTATACATTATGATATATAATGTATCTATGATAACAAAAGTTTTAACTAAGTGTGCCTTTTTGGTTTGGCTGCCAAAAAGCTCCTTCATATTAGTTCTTATACATTTCCAGTTCTGACATTTTTTTAATCATGATGCATATTTACCATTATTTTATTGCATGTACATTTATATGTGTTGAACAAAGTAGTGTGTAAATAGATAAATCAGCATTTCAAAATTGTAAAACTTCTCTGCTGCCCAAAAAAGCCAAAGCTGAAGTTCCATTTGCTCTCTAAGGCTTCCCCTAAGAATACCAATCGCTCCGTACGCAGATTTTGTGCAGTGCTGGGCTATGTGGTTTTGCAGTTCATAGCAGACTAGTAGGAGGAAAGGGAACCGAGGGAAGAACAGAGTGGGTTCAAACACAAGAAAAATAACATCTAGAGAGAGGAGAACTGAAAACAAATAGAACGTTATCAATTCACTGGCAATTACATTATGAATCAGGGTTTTTAAAATTTCCTCTTTTTTTTTCCCTTGTAGATAAAATGGTCCATGTCATTTAATATGTCACAAAAAGGAAAGGTCACCCACTTCAAAGGCAGGATAATGTGCTCTCACTCTTAAAGCACCTCGATGTCAGAAGGTCCTGATCGTGTATCCTAATTTAGCAACTTTCCTATGTGTGACGATGACTCATTCCCTGTGAGCCTCAGCTTCCTCATCTGTAAAGTGGACAATGATACTTATCTCACAGGATTACGGTCAGGGCTAAATAAGATAATCTAACTGCTCAATACAGGACCTGGCTCACAGCAAACAATCAAAATACATATGCTATTACATTTATTGTGTTTGTTAAAATATGAGAAATGAACCTAAATGCAGGACATAATGATCAGATAAATATTGACTGGTAATTATTTAAGATATAATAAAGTTTTAAAATAAAAGGTTTAGAGTAGATAAAAATATATGAAGAATACAGAGAATATAAAGAATAGAAGTTATATTTAAAAACCTAATATTTGTCAACCTATTAAACATTCTATCTGTTAAGGAGAATTTGGTGAATAGAATTTTATTTTTACCATATTGTTTACCAGTATAAACCTATAATACATGAGAACACTAGGTTATGGAATATGATACAATGTAAAGTTCCAAATTAAATTCTATTTTGAATAACAGAGAGCTATAAGGCCATTGTGATCTGCTGACTAAATGCCTTATGCTGTCAGCTTGCTGTGAATTAGGGGCTAGAGGAGGACACAGAGATCATGACAAAAATCTAAAGACTCTTTCACAGGTTCTCAGTAGAAATCAGAAAAATGCAAATGTGATCTTGTCACATGAGTGTGTAATCACATGAAGGCCAACACAATCACTAAAATTACCTTTGGAAGATAAAAGGTGAAGTGTGTCTATAAAGGGAAAAAAATATATCAGAATTTTCACACACAGGGAAAGCAGGAGCTGGTTTTGAGAATGGGAAACCGGATGATCAGAATCCTAAGTTAGCAAGATAAATGAACTTCATGGACATGCTGTGAGCGGCAGATGGTTTTGTACACTCAGCTTGGAACAAAGACATCTGATGATGACTTTTGGTAGAACAAGTCTGACAATTTTTTCCCCCACCCATAATCTTGTCCAGTCCAAAGTTGACTCTTATGCATTGCTAGTCGATGCTAGAAATGAAGCTGGTCCTGAGTGATTTAATCAGCTAGCTTCATTTTGCTTAATTTCACTCATCTGCAAGATTACAATAACAAACCTGAAAAAATTACATGAGGTAGTGAACAAAGAACTATACTGTGAATCAGGAGATTTTCATTCCAGCCCTAACTCCTCCTTTGCTTGGCCTTCTTGAATTTGACCTTTTTGAGCTCCAATCATCAAATAAGGTGCTTGGATTGCATAATCATGAAGGCACTTTCTATCATACAACAACGCTGTCCCTCAAGCACCGATTCTAGATATTGCAAGGGATTGAAACACTTTCCTCACCTGGTCTATTCATTCATATCTATCTTAAAACATAATAAAGCTCTCTAAGTGAGACAGCCAAGAGAATACCCCCCGCTCCCCAGGTCAATTTAGCTGTATCATGAGAAGCAACATAGTTTGATGGCTCTGATGTGATTCCAACAAGGCTTAGTAAGACCTGTCAGCATTAGTATCACTCCCGCAAATGACCATGAATTCCACACTTTGCCACCCTGTCTGAATGCCTTCTGAATTCATTCTGAATCCGGGCTGCGTAGGTTGTCTTAGTGAAGAGCTATGGACAGCTTAACGACCCATTTTATAGATAAGGCCACTAGATGGAAGGGAAAGAGTTAGAAATTTAAAACATCAGGCCACAGAGATAGATACAGACAGAAAGGTAGGAGGACAACAAGGACAGCTGTCCAGGCTTGGCTGGCCTTTCTAAGACAGCGGAAGGTCAAAGAGCCAACTGGTGTCCAGTTCCTCCCACCAGAGAGAATGCAATGACAGAGATTTCAAGAGCATTTGTAAAGTCTATCAGAGAATTTTCTTTTTTTTTGCAGTTTGCCTGCTATTTACTGCCAAAATGTACGACTATTTCCCTTTTTATGTCTCTTTGGCAACATGAGGCAGTAAAGAGTCAGATAAACCTGGACTGGAAAATGGCTCTGTCATTGGCAAACTTTGGGAATTTGGACAAGTTACTTAGCATTTCTGGGACTGATCTGTGGGAAAAAGGATGGTGAAAAATACAAAATCGGCTGGGTTGGAGGATTAAAATGGAAAGCAGTGTGTAACGACCGCAAGCTCAGTAGATGCTCAATCCATGAATGAAATTTTACTTGTTCCTGCTGGCTTCAGGTTTTAGCATGACTTTTCCCAAAATACAGAGGCTTGTGAATGGTTTTAATTAACACAAGATATCACATTTATAACCCATTTTCCTCCTCATTGGTAAAATTGGAAGGCACCTGATAAGTCCAAACTGCTCTTGGTACAGGAGGATATCAGCGTGAAAACTCACACATTCCTTACGTGAGCTGTCAGATGCTTCTACAATTTCAAACAAGTTTTTCTTCTTAACCTTTTATGTTTAAACAGCATATTACTAAATTTCATGCCTGGATCTACTAGTTACCGAATAAGTAAGTTTTTTTCTTTTCTGTTCCCTGGCGCCACTCTAGCCCATATTTGTGTTATCTAATATGCCTCTTCTTACTTGTGTGGTCTATATGAATCAGGCTGCTTTCAAACTCGTTTCAGTTTCCAAGAAAACATTAGAGAAAGAAATCCACAGCTGTTAAGGACTGCCATCAAATATATCAAGCCGTAAAGCAGAAGCAGAAATGCACCGTTCTGCTAGCTCTCCAGCCTCTGACACATATCATAGGGTATGGCCTTCTCTCAGCTATTTAATGGAATCTAGTGCCCACAAGGACCAGCCTTTAGTATAGCTGCTTTCAGCTTAGCTGGATGTTTTAAAATTAATCACAAGGCAGGGAGAATAATTCTTATTAAGCAAAAGTCATCCAAAACAACCCAGTTCGCTGCTGGTGGGAATGAATATTGATATATGCAAAATATGGACGCAACTCATGAACTTAAGGGTGGCTGAAGGAAATGGGACATAAGTGTATACGAACTATATGGCTCTATTTTTATACATTGCAAAAACATGCAGAACTAATCGATTAGAGCTCAGGATACACTCCCTTGGCGGGTGTCTGTGTGTGTGTGTGTGTGTGTGTGTGTGTGTGTGTGTGTGTTTAGTGACTGGAAGAAATGTTCTGTTTCTCAACTGGGTGCTGGTTACAAAACTAGCATTCAGTTGGTAAATCATCAAGCTCTGTGCCTGATATGTACACCTTCTCATAGATGTATTATACTGAATAAAAAGTTTTTTTTTTTAAATTGGAAATGACTATAAAAATGCATACTCATCTCTAAAACAATCTTGGAAAAGGCAAGGAAAAAATCCAAATGGTAGGAAGGGATCTAATGGTCCCTCATGTCAGCATGATCACAAGTTCAAGCAGAAACTCTACTACAGACTGAATGTTTGTTTCCCCTACAGAATTCATATGTTGAAACCTAATCCCCAATGTTCTGATATTTGAAGATGGGGTCTTTGGAAGGTGATGAGGTCATGAGGGTAGAACCCTCATCAGTGAGATTAGTGGCCTTACTAAAGAGACCCCAGAGAGCTCCCTTGCCCCTCCCACCATATGAGGACACAGCGAGAAAATGGCTGTCCATGATCCAGGAAGCAGGCCCTTGCCAGGCACCAACTTTGTGAGCACCTTGATCCTGGACTTATCTGCCTTGTTAACTGTGAAAAATAAGTTTCTGTAGTTTCAAAGCCACCCAGTCTATGGTATTTTTGTTATAACAGCCCAGACTGACTAAGGCAGACTCCAGTGACAAATCAGACACGTATGTTTGAGGACCACTGGGCCAATAACCCTGTCAAATATGGCTGCAAAGGGCATTACTACTACTACTAATACTACAACTACTGCCACTACTGCTACTACTATTATCTCTGTTATGGGCCAGGCACTGCATTGAAGCTCCTTTCATAAATATGATCACATTCATCCTCACCAACAACCCCATGAGAAAATACTATGATTTCCATCTTGCAGGTGTCGAAACTGAACCTCAAACATGTTAAACTACTCACCTCAAACTGTTAGAAGACCTAAGATGTGGATGATCACTTACACTGGTGACCGTGAGCCCCTTGAGTCCAGACTATGGGCTTACCTGACCCCACTCTTTGGCTCCAGGAAATTCCCTCCCCATTGCTGTGTGAGATGACAGCAGATTGTTCCTCTGGCATTCATGTTTTCCTCTACGGGTTCAGGTTCGTTCAGCCTGTGTTCTTTGTCAGTCCGTGAAATGCTGACAGTGGAGCAGCCGTGGCCGTATCCAGCTCTCCTCTCCCACACATGTGGTTCAGTTCCACGGAGCCCCACAGGAAGGCTGCCAGCCTCACTGGATTCCAGGGACTCTCTGTGACTACAGTGTGCCCACTGCAATTATCAATGTGATCACAGAAGTTACCCAATCGCCTGCTTGCATTTAGAATTTTCAAAGGTTGATATGAGGGTAGATGTTTTCTGAATTCCCAGAGAAGTGCAGTTTTTTTTTTTTTTCCTTATGAACCCATATCAAATTATTTGTACTCAACATGAGCAAATTGGTGGAGATTTTTTGTAGTGAAGGGTAAGAATATGGTCACTTTGTGCTTGCATTAATGGTCTTTACAGATAGACCTCTGCTCAAATCCCAGCTAAGCTACTAAGTCCCAGTTTCTTTATCTAATAAATGAGGAAAATACCTTCACCAGGGAATTATTATAAAGATAAATAAAATACCAGGGAATTATTATAAAGATAAATAAAATAATGTGTGAAAGTACTTAGTTCAATCTCTGCCACGTTATACTTTTTCATAAGTGGTAAACACACGCATAGAATTTATTTAGTGTGTCGCAGAGTGACATCATGGATTATATACCCACGCATGTACATGCACACGCTCACAGAATCAGACTTGGGAGTCGTAGTCTTCTGACAGACAACAGCAAACCCTGCTTTTTGAGAGAGTTTGGTCATGTGGTACTTCTCTAAAATAGCTGAGAATTACAGAAAAAGATATAATCATGACCAACAGCATAATAAATAACGTGTAAACCAGCAAAACAGGTTTTAAAGAAATCTGAGTGTCTAAATTCTGAGGATTTCAGAAGTGTGAAATCTGTTCAACACTATGTATTCCTGAACCACTTGCTCAAATGGCAACTTGGCCATATGTGTAGCCTGACTTGCATGCTACGTTAGTCATTTCTAGAACACTTTGATACTTTGAGGCTAATAAACTCTTAACTGTTAACAGTCTGTAAGTCTACATGTAATAATGGCCTTTTACTCCATTGTCTTCCCTTCTCTTTAAAGACTACAAGAGTTCTGCCATCTTCCTTTATGTTCTATATGACCTCTCAAAAAACCGAGAGGGAAATGTTCAAACAGAAATTAGCCACAGCCACAGTGATGCTTCGGAAGCTAATTCAGAGCATAATTCAAGAAGACTCTGTTCCCTTACTCACTGGTGTTTAATGATTGTACTTCCTCATTACAGTTCTCTTGCCCCAGTACAGAGAAAATAATTAGACCTTGAATGTGGCAATTAAAAAGCAGATATCCTGAGCTCCAACACTGCCAGCAGACCAGCAGACTGTTAAGGAGATACTTAATGTCACCCTGGTGGCGATTTTCTAAAAGGTTATAGAGCACCGCTGAGAAAAAAAAAAATCATTCTTTAGCAAGTATGATGTAAGAGTTTAGATGTTCTAAGTTCAGGATCCTAAAAGCATACACGTATCAGAGCTAACGCTTTTTAATGCTGCCAGATATCCTTTAAGTCGTGAACTAATACTGTATTTCCGTGCTCTGTAAAGGTTATTCTTCCATGATAATGCTAATTATAACAAACAAAACTATAACTTCAGGTTAAGAACACCAGCAATCAAGTAACTTTATATTGTGAAGATAACACATACAGTCTATAAAAATGTTGTTTATGACACCCAATGAGATTCATTTGGAAAAGAAACTAAATATTCTCCTTCATCAGCTGGTATTTCTTTGATTTGTCACTGATGCCCATTAAGAAAAGACCCTAGGATGTTTGGCACAGAAACAAGTGTAGCTACATCACATAAGCACCCTTCAATCAGCGTACACATTAATACGGGTGAGACAATAAATGTTGTTTAAGCCACCTACTTCGTGGTATTTTATTATGGTGACCCTAGCAAATTAAGACAAGTACCAAACTTAATTTCAGACTTTCTGCACATGAATTCAACTATTAGAGGTGTTACAACTTGAGCCTAACACTTTGGTGAGTTGCTCTACAAAACCACATTCACTTGAGGCACATCGTAACAAAAGATTTATTTCTGCTTGAATCGAAACTTTCCTGTGGGACAGTTTATTGTCTACTAACCGTCTCTGCAGCTGATGGGGAGGTCCATGTGGTAAGAACCTGGAGTCTCCTGGTAACAGTGAGTGAGTGAGCCGTCGTGGAAGAGATTCCCCAGCCCCACAGCCCAGGCTTCAGAACATGCAGCTCCTACTGACATCCTGACTGCAACACAGGCGAGACCCTGGACCAGAGCCACCCAGCTAAGTCACTCCTGAATTCCTGATCCACAGAAACTGTGAAAGAGTAGATGTTTGCTACTTCAAACCACTAGGGTTTGGAATAATTTATTGCACAGAAATATATAACTAATACATCAACCTTCAGTGGTTAAAACATACTTGCCAGCTCTGTGTGAACAGAATTGTCCCTCTAAGCACAACGGTGGCAATGAACTGTAAACAGACATTTACAGAGGAGGTCTAAGAATGTTTTGCTGTCCTGATAAATATGGTTTATTTCATCCTACTTGAATGTCGGTGTGACGGTTGGAGCTGCAACAACCACCTTACCACTAGGAGGGAAAGGTCAAGGGAATCCTATTGACTTTGGCCCTGACATCACTGAGTTGCTGAAGTAACACCAGAAATTGCCTGCCTTTAAACTTGTTATATGAAGGAAAAAAAATTTTATTTAAGTAATTTTAGTCAGTTTTTCTGTTACCAGTAACTGGAACATAATCTTTCCTGATAAAAGCTTCTTCTCTATTTTATGTCATTTTGGGAGTTCTGGCATAGCTTCTCTGTTTTTATTCTTAGAAAATATAATCCATTAACTGCCATGAAAAGTCTTATTAATTTGTTTTTAAAAACTTTTAGAACCAGATATTTTGCACTTATTATCTCCATCCATGTTACCAGTATGAATAAAAAGGAACTATTAGAAGGAGAAAATGGAAGGAAAATAAGTAAAATGTATAAAATAAAAGGAAAAGAAAGAAAGGGGAAAGGAAAGTGGCCAAGATAAAAAATGTATAGAAGTGGAAAAGAGAAAATGATAAAGGGAAAAAATACATTTTTAAGCCTCTGGAAAGAAATTGGTGTGAAGATCATTAAAAGAATTTAAACATTAAAGTGTAAAACCATTTGTTGACTCCTTCTAGGATGTCAAGTAGTTTGTAAATATCATGTATAATAAGATTTTTGTAATCATTCAATTTCTTTTCCTAGTGTTTAAACTTTGGCATTAAGCAATGGAATGCTAAACTTGAGAAGCTTTTGATAACCATCTTTCCTAAAAACAAGATGTGAGGTGGTAATGAATTGAACCTTTGAAAACACAGAGTGAGTTTGCAGGTTCTGGTTATTTTATGGGTTACAAACCAAAGGGGGAAAAAGCAATTACTTACTCTACACAGATAAAAGAGAGATGGGATAAACAGTCCAAAGTAAACAAATATTGAATTAATTGGTGGCACAAAAAAGTTTTGTTTTTTACATTCACACAAAATGTGTCACACACGTATTATCAAAAAGAGAAGAAATTACAGATCAAATTTCTAAAGCTCTTTATAAGTCATTTGTGAAAATAAAATCTTTCTGGAATTTTTTTTATTCTTCTATTAAAAAATATTACCTAGTTTATACTTCCAGGTATAAGAGATTGATATGGTATCTGATGTTTCATTTCATTTTAAATGAGTATTTTTATTAATCCCACCTTTAGTAAATATTAAATTATAGTGTAGCATATTTCACAAATATCTGCATGACTCTGGAGTCAACATGTTTGCCTTTAATCCCAGATCCACGACAAGGTTACATCACTTCCAACAGAGACTTACCCTCCCTGGGCTTCAGTTTCTGCCCTTGTAAAATGGGGGAGATGAAAATACCTACCTACCTTACAGGACATTGTGAAAATTAGGTAAATAAATCCATGTGAAGTATTTAGACTAGGCCTAGAACACGGTCAGCAACCACTGTATTTAACAATTATTTTGGGAATAAAGACTTAATGAAATGTCTAGAAGTGAACATCACCTATAATTGTTTGACAAGTACATGGAAAAATTAGAGTTGAAATGTAGGAATTAGTCAAAAAGTGTGAATCTACAAGAGATATCTGAACCTCAGGATAAATACATGCAGAACAACCACGGTTTTTAGACATATTTTAAGGCTTAAGCATTTTTTTTGACAAAGCTGAAACGAGAAATCCTAAAATGAGGATAAACCAACCACAGTCAATTTCCACCACCTCCCTCTCCTTCAGCCCCTTATTTGAAGATGTGTCTATGATTTTAAATATTTTTTGTCACTTTTTACAATACAAATAAAACATGTTTGCTATCGACTAATCCAAAATACAAAATAGCAGTGAAGAGACAGAAAGAAAAAATAACTGCCTACATTTCCACTATCAGAAATAAACGCTATCAATTTGGTGTGTGTTCTTTCAGACCATTTTCTATGTTTTTTTAACAATCTAAATAAATAATGTATATTTTATACCATCGCATCATACTATTCATCATGTTTATAATCTGATTCTTTTATTTAGAATTATATGAGATGATTTTCATGCTAATAAACATAATTTTTACAGCCTAATTTTCAATGGCTATATAAATTTTTAAAATTTTATAAATTTTTCAAAATTCCTTATACTTTATGTTGGATATTTAATTAGTTTCTGGGTTTTCTCTGTTACAGGCACACCTCATTTTATGTTTGGCTTCATTGTGCTTCACAGACACTGTTTTTTACAAATTGAAGGTTTGTCGCAACCCTGCATCAAGCAAGTCTATTGGCGCCATTTTTCCAACGGCATTTGCTGACTTCATCTTTCTGTGTCACATTTTGGTAATTCTCCCAATATTTCAAACCCTTCACCAGTAAAAAAGATTACAACTCGATGAAGGGTCAGATGATGGTTAGTGTTTTTTAGCAATAAAGTATTTTTAATTAATGTATATACATTTTTTTAGACATAATGCTATTGCACACTTAGTAGACTGCAGTATAGTGTAAACATAACTTTTATATGCACAGGGGAACCAAAAAGCATGTATGACTCGCTTTATTGCGATATTCGATTCATTGCTGTGGTCTGGAACAGAAACCACAGTATCTCCAAGGTATGCTTGTATAAACAGTGCTGATTGTTTCTTGGAGCTAATAGTTTTGCTTATGCTTGAGATTAATTGCTAGAAATGAAATATTTTTAGGCTTTTGACATATGGCACAGCTACACTCCAAAAATGCTGTTCTGTGTACTGTTTCTTTGGTGCTCCTAATGGTCTCTATAAGCATCAAGAAAGTGACCTCAAACCAGGTGTCGGGGTTAGACTGTTCCAAAATGGTGAGAAGTCAAACAGAACTCAGAAGTACTTTGAGCATTTTGACTCTGATGCAAACCCAATAACTTGATCTTGTGTAGTACAGAACCAGGAACTAAAAGGGTTAAAACCGAAAGCTTGTCTGACAGACATTTAAACAATGATGTATCATTGTTCTGATTTAAAGCAAGAAAACTGTATGAATAATTCATCCCTCCCCCCCTCCCCCCAAAAATGTTTTTACACTCTCAAATCGGTGTTAAAATAGGAACTGTTTTGCCAAAAGTAAATAAGGGAAGTGTAAATTTCTCTTCCTGCTGAGACGGAAAAGGTTCTACATCACATCTGGGTAAGGAAATAAGATGCACCACCAGAAAATATTATTCTATAGGAATGACTGCTTTGCACTAAGGGACTCAAAGGAAACCCTGACCGGAAACCAACCAGTTCCAGTGAATATTTATGTTACATGAAGGGTGACCACCCTGGGTGGGTTTTTCACTTTTTTTACTGGACTGAGAGGGAAACTTTCTAATGGGGGAAACATATCACTTTTGGTAAGCTCATCGGTGATTAGGTCTTAAGGGTCCCACTTCATATTCTAAAAGGAGGTCATTTCTAAAATGAGGTCTAAGGCCTTATTATTAATAATAGATTAAGAACTAGCTTAAATACTGTCTCCTAACCCCAATCAAACTCAAACATCCCTTTATTATTTTCTTGAATTTCAAAACCTAAAGGGAACTGACTCCCTCACTTTCTCTTTTTTGAGAAATAAGTTCAAGGTAAGTACTCTTTAGGGGATGTTGTTTAAAAAGTTACTGTCACTGGCATTCTCTATTCTGGATGGTTATTCACTCAGTAAGATGTGCAATTAAATGCTCTCTTAAAAGAGAAAAGGCCCATATCTAGCTAAGTCTTTAGGGTTCCATATGGTCCATCTGAGAACAGGGAAATCAAACTATTATGAATTCCTAAGTTCACAGGAAATATTTGCACACATTATCCCATTGGGTACTCACAGCAACCTAGGAGGTAAGTCAGGCAGGTACGGTTACCCCAATTTAAACAAAGAGGAATCTGAGGTGCAGTAAGACTGAGCTGATTCTGAAGGGCACAGCAATAAATGATGGAATCAGGAGTCAAACCCACTCCTCCTGTTTTATTTATATATATATATTATATACATTTCATTAAGGGAAATTGACACTTAGTATCTTTCATCCACCAACATTTCTAACTGAAGGGCATTACTTCTTCACCTGTGCTTCTGAAGTTCCTCTCAATATTTCATTACCTCCAACTTATATGCAATTGGCTCCAGCTAGTGTTTTTCCTTAAAAAAATACCAACCCTTTTATAATAAGTTTGATTCTGGATAATTCTTGACCATGCCTATTGTGTTTGTTACAGAGTTAGTGGTTATACCAAGACTTAGTGGGAAACATTTAAGTGTCATTTACAGCCCAGTTAAGTTGATATGATCAGTATTATTTAAGTCCATGCTTGTAATAGAGCTGAAAATTGTTTTCAGTATATGACAACACAAAAGGAAAAAAGATCTTGCTTTCCTTTGCACTGATTACTATCTTCTTTTCTGGACTGATATACGAATACACCATTTAGTTTGAAGAACAAGTTTCTTGAGATGGTAGAACTAATCTATCCCATCTGGGGTCCTTGGAATACAGTATTATGAATATGTCTTCTCAATACCAAACATAAGCAATCATTTTTCTTTTCTCTCAAAATCTGCTGAAGTTGAGATATGCTTTAGCAATAATTTTTTGTTTTCTCCACCTATTGTCCATACGATTCATGGCCAATCCTCCCAGGCTGCAGTGCGGTTTACAATATCCCTTATGTCACAGCAATTCAACGAATCTCTCATTACTTTCTGAAGTTCCCCTCCCTTCCCTTCCTTTTTCTTTCTGGAGCTTCCTTAAAATTTGCCTTTTACCACCCAGTGTTCACTTTATCAGTACTCCTGGGACTAGCACTTAGATTCTTGTTTTCAGCTAGTCAAAACTGTACAGGAAAGCAGGAACAATGACACGGAAGGCTCATGGCAGAGTAAATAAATCAGTTAGGGGAGCCCTTCTAAATGAGAAGAGTACAACATGAAGGACGGGTAAATAGATACTCATCAGTGGAGAGTGTAGGCTGGCACTCCCTCTGCAGAACCGGCTGACTGCCCATGAGGAAAACCCACAGCCAGTATACTCTGCAATGTACACACACACACACACACACACACACACACACACACACATCATTATAAGTGTGAAAATGTTTTCTGAGATAAACAGCTCTATAGGAAATGAGTAGTGTAGGGGCAGTGGTGAGTGAGGTGGCAGGTTATGTGGTCTCTTGAATCTAATGTAGATTTGATAAGGCAATGTGGAAGAAGGACAAGTACTGTGGATTGAGAGGCAGTTTCCTAGATCCAGGAGTCTCTCCAACTAGACAGGTCATTTAACTTCTGTGACACAGTAGATTGAAGGTTTTCATACTGGGCTTCATGGAGCACTCGGGGTTCCCAGGAGTCCACACAACAGTGACAATGGGAGAAGCCCTGCTGTCCTCAAGCGGACTCAGACTTCCAACTCCATTCAGAACAAGACCTGTTTCATATTTAAGATTTTGTTTAAATAAAGTTTTTTTAATGTAAAAAAATTAAACAAAACTATCTCTAGGGTCACTTCTAATTCTAAGATTTTATTCTCTTATTCCCCTGGAAGGGGAGAGGTGAATGGCTCCATTCTCACCATCACAAACAATCCTATCTGCCAACCTCTGATGAATTACTGAATTACTGACTTGGTTACATTTAAGGACGGCATGTTATGAACATGGTCATACAAGGTCAGTGACCTCCAAGTCATCTGATGGTTCATTTTTCAACAAAAAGTCAGGAAGAAAAGAGTTTATTGATAAGTTATGTTGGTAGGAAAAATTAGGCAGGAGAGAGACTAACACTCAAGAGATAGGGAAAGGGAGTCTTTAACCTTCTCCTTATACTAGACCTATTTCTGCCAACTCCTGTGTCTTATCAGAGGGAGGGAGAAAGAGAGAGAGAGAGAGAGGGAATGAGAAATAGAGAAATAAGTTAGTAATCTGATTGGTTAGAGTTTGAGCTACTGATTGGTCATATTTTCTAATAAGTGGGGCCACAGTTCCTTAAATTGTACAAACCCACACTCTTACTTGACCTGTATTCTCAAATTTGAAGACAGCAGGAGTCACTGCTTAAGTCTTGAACTGAAGCTCTCACTGGACCACTAGGTACTAAAGCAGCACTCATTCACTGCCAGGCTTAGCTGGAGCTCTCTTGGGAGCTCTGTCAAGAAGTACAGTTTTAGCTGGACAAGCCTGAGACATTCCTGGGCTCTTCGGCTATCAAAAATTCCACCCTGGGGCTTTCCTGGTGGCGCAGTGGTTGAGAATCTGCCTGCTAATGCAGGGGACACAGGTTCGAGCTCTGGTCTGGGAAGATCCCACATGCCGTGGAGCAACTAGGCCCGTGAGCCACAACTACTGAGCCTGCGCGTCTGGAGCCTGTGCTCCGCAACAAGAGAGGCCACGATAGTGAGAGGCCCGCGCACCGCGATGAAGGGTGGCCCCCGCTTGCCGCAGCTAGAGGAAGCCCTCGCACAGAAACGAAGACCCAACACAGCCAAATAAATAAATAAATAAATAAATAATAATTAAAGGTGCTAATAATTAAAAAAAAAAAAAAATTCCACCCTGCTTGCCACTGAAAATGTTGAGAAAAAAACAAATATCCAAAATACAACTAGAATGTTCAGGTTAGATCAAAGTTATCAGTATAACATTATGTAGTTGGACATACTCATATATAGATGGCACAGATTCTGAAGTCTCATATTTCCCTTCTAAGCTCAGCAATATTCAAGGCCAGCCCTAGGAATCTGGGACAATACTTCCTGGATACAGCTGCACCTGGGATGTGTATCAAAGATAACATCTGGTCACCAGACCCTAGAAACTGTTTAAGAGTAAACCTAACTAAGGTACTTGACAGTCGTCACAGGGCACAGTTCCCAGGCCACACTTGTGGGTGAGGTCAACCATTTCTGTGATTTGTCTGAGTTTTCTTCTCCCACAAATACGTATGAGAGTATCAAAAAAAGACACATGGACCTTGTATTAGTCAGGAATCTGGCAAGAAACTGTCAGATGGCACAGGGACGCAGAGCAAGAGCAGGAGGCACTTCTCACGCCGGAACTGAAAGCACAGGGAAGAAATGGTGTTACTGGAGTCTTGTGAGTGCTGGCTCCCTGAAGGACAGCCCTCTGGACAGGAGCTGTATTCCCGGAGGAATACAGCCTCTTCCAGAAATGGGATCCTATGCGGTGGGGGGGGGACTATCCCAACCTTTATCCCCACCATTCCTCTCATTTCCTGTCAGTGCCCCCCAATAGCTAAGCCACTGTCAAACCACATAAGTCAAATGGCAAGGGAGTCCAGGGAATGCATCCAAACTATCCATCTGCTGGGGGCATAGATCAGGGCAGAGAATGAATCTGGGAATATGCACATATGGTGGGACAACTGGAAATATTCAGCACAGATCCTCAGCCTAGGAAAATACAGACATGCAAATATGAGGTTTGTGAAGCCCTGAAGCCTATTTATGGATACCAGTTAAGAAACTGAATACTTTAACGACTTCCAAATCTACATCTACAGATCTTTCTCTCTCCTTTAAGTACAGGTTTTATATATACAGCCACCTTCTAGACATTTTCTCTCAGATATCTAATAGGCATCTCAGATTCAGCCTGCTCAAAGCAGAGGCAGTTATCTTCTTCTTCCCTTTAGATACCTGTTCCTTCTCACGGATCCCCTTTTCTACTAACTTGAATCAACCTGGCCAGGTAAATCCTAATCTTTCACTCTTTTTCCCCTTCACTCTCTAAATCCCATCAGTGACTAAGTCCTGTTAATGCCACCTTCTACGTGTCTCAGGTATTTATCCTCTTACTGTCTACTGCATCACTACCTCCTTGATACAGGCCTCCATCACCTCCGACCTGGACCACTGCCCCTTCACACCCTTTCTCTACCTCTTACTCCTCCCCATCAGTCTATTCTCCACAAAGTCAGGGAGGTATTTTTCTAAAAAGAAAATCCCATTATACCATTCCTTTAATTAAAACCCTTCAACCTCTCCCATTTGGTTACAGAAACCCAAATCCATCCAGATTCACCTGCATACACAGGAGCTTTGTCTCCACTGCTCCCTCACGACCCTTGAACTCTTGCAACACAAAGGAGTGGCAGGGTTTCTTTTTGCATATGTTTTTGAATGCCTTTCTCCCAGCTTCACCATCATTTTCCTGGTAAGTTTTTGTTAACTTTTTATTTAGGACTAATATTTAAATTACAAAAAAGTTGTAACACAAAGATCTATATATCCTTTCCCTGCACTTTTGTACATTCCTTTATATCCATTTCCAGGAACAATTTCTCTGATCCTAACCCCATCTTGGAGAGCTCATTTCCGCCATTCTCTGTGCTCTGTTTTTGTTGTTGTTGTTTCGTTTTTTTCTGTTCTCTATTGTAACTACACTTTCTATACCGTTCTGTGCTGAGCTGACCTGTCTGCATGGCACTTAATAGGCCAAGTTCCATAATCATATGGGCACTGCATTACCAGGGACCACTGCAGAGCTTACCTTCAGTAGGCACCCAAGAAACATATGCTGAGTAAATGAGTGAATGTCCAATCCTACAATCAAGAAATTTAAAAAGACATCAAGGTAGACGGGGTTTGCTGTGTGTTTTTTTTTTTTTTTTTGGTTTGATTTTTTTTTTTTTTTTGTCACCCTATAAATTGAGTCAGTGCCATTAGCTCGTCTCTATTCCAAAGGAGCAGAGGAAGAAGAAAGAATCTATTACTCTGTGAACAGACAATGGCCCCACTCCTGGGTGAGTCAGCTAAGCTTGTACAGACACTTGAGAAAAGATAAATTCAAGAAGAGGGAATCTCTGATGTGCTACCTGATGGCCTGAGTGGAGGACTGTGCTAAAAGTACTACACAGTCCCTGAAAGGCACGGGAGGACTGTCACTCTTTCTTGGGGAAGTCTGTAGACCTTGCAGAGCTAAGAAAGTTCCCAGGCAACGAGGTGAGTGGTCTCATCACCAGGAGGCAATGTGACCTACCAGAGGTCCTGAAAGGGTACAGAACAGACCTGGAGTCATATCGCCCGGCAGAGGCCATATTCGGGGATGTCACACACATCTACCTACTATGGAATGGGAAGAGATTTGGAGGAACATGGTGGTGGTTCCTGCTGCAGCAATTTACCAGTGGGAAGATGCCTAAGTATTTGCTGATTTGTCTTCATTATAGGCAAAACTTCCTTCCAATGAATGCTTACAAATTGTAAAGAAAGGAGCATCTAGGTTCGTGTGTGGGGACTATAGAGGGGCACCTTAGACCCAAGGGCAACCAGCGTATTTTCAAAATCAACTCATCTACAGCTCTATCAAGCGAAAACTGCATTTCAGGTTTGGTGGCATTAAAAAAAGCAGTCAGAGAAAAAGCCCCCCCCCCCAGGAGAGGAACCTAAGGAATATAAAGCAAGTGTCAGGATTCAGCACTCTTAGATTTGCTCAAGCACATCAATGAGCTGAAACAGCTATCTCATAATGAGGATCCTGGGAATAAAAAAAACAAGTTTAGGTAAGAACCACTTTGTATGAAGGGGCAGTAAACTAACTGAAGTCAATGTAAAAGATTCTGAGTGTTCACCAAAACTGGAGCCCTAGGATGAGTAAGTGCAGTGCTGGGAATTATATGAGGAATTTGCTACTCTTTTACCTCAGAAATAGATATCATGACTCAACTGTTAATGATACATAGCAATGGCAAAGTTTCAATAGATTGCATCCAAAAAGAAAGTCAAACACTTTGACTCACCGAGTGGTTTTCACAGTTATCTAAGACAATTTCCTGTTTTCAAGAACCCTGTTGTCAGAATCCAGGGCCGAGATCTTAACAATACCTGAATAACTATAAATACTATAAATCAAAGAAGAAAACAGGCTTTCCAATAGAGACAAAAACAAAATGGTCTGGGGGTGGTGGAGGGGTGGTACGGGCAGCTGGTAAAATCAGGAAACATCCCTGGAGAAAGAAACATCTGAGATGGAACTTGAAAGTGTAGGATTTCAATAACCTGAGTTATTAGATGAATAGGTGGCAAGGAAACAATGAAAAAGTTCCAACAAGAGGGCAGTTAACAATCTACCCTGCAAAAGAATTTCAGAGACTAAGAACAGAGAAAGGGCAAAATGTAAAAGGCATATGAATGTTCTTTTGGAAGAAGGGTCAGAAGAGAACTCAGAATAATGTAAGGGAACAAGGATAAGGAGAGTAAACAGACCTGGAGGATGGAGCATGTGAGGGAATGAGGTCCTGGGTGGAACTGAGGCAGAGGTTAAGACTAAGGGTACCTCTCTGTACTTAGTTTTAACGTGTGTGTAACTGACAACTTAGAGAATTATGTTATTCATAAACAGTGACTATAAAGAATTTCCACTGACAATTGTATTTAATGCCAGAAAATAATAAGAACCAACATTAATTAATTTTTTATTGTATACCTGGCCTCAGGCTCAGTACTTTACACTTGAAATACAATTTTGAATCATTTCTGTATACTCATAGTACCAGATACCTCCAGAGGACTTTAGAGCTAAGATTTTAAAAGTACAAGCACTTCCAAGATTGTAAATACCCAACTTGCCCGCACCTTGAAATGAAGAAATTGCCATCTTCTCAGCATCCCTCTCTGCCCCCTCTCTACCCTGCCCCCAACTCTACTGGCAACATGGGAGCTGACTGATCCAATACCCCTTCATCAGCAGTTCTTATTTTCCCCTTCAGAGTTCTGTGTGATACATGAACCCTCAGCCCCACTCAGGACTTCAGTACTTCATGGCTCATTCGGCACCACCTCAGAAAACCTCCTTCATGTCCACAAACTTTCCCTTTGTCAGATGCTTTCTTCTGCTTCAGCTCTTGCCCAGTTACCTCCGGAATCTCAACCCACTTATTCTATCTTTTGATCTTACTCTTTTCTGTTACTCATTCTATTTTTAAGTCAAAAGGGAACTTAATCATGTTGAGAAATGGAAGAGCATTTACCACCAATGCTATTTTGAAAAAAAGAAAGCTCATATATTGTGAAGTAAAATTGCACAGTAAAATAAACCCTACTTCACCTTTAAGTATATCCAGAATTCCTCTCTAAAATCTACATGAACTTGTATATGTATATCCTGATTTTCTAAGTATATCATATTTGTCTTACGCTTCAGAACTGAAATATGGTAATTCTTCGTCATTTTTTTCCTATTTTAAGAAGTAAAATAGTATTTTCTGAAATTTCTCACTGTAAATTAATATTATTTCTTCTACACTATGGGTGAAACAAATTTTATAGGCTAACCTAAGATCCTAACCCATTTAGAAAATTGATTGTTCATGAAAATGAACTCTGCACTCTAAACTAATTTATAAATATACCTTTTTAATACAATCTCTTTGTATATTGGAAACTGTCTGAATATGAAGATAAAGCATATTATGATACTGTCATGCAAATGATGACATGAAGTATCTAACTAAACATTAGTGATGCCTTTTCCAAGACCATTAATTAATCTTTGTACTAGATCAGTTATGCCATCAAATCTCTTATTTTACCCTTAAAATTTCTCATCAGTTTTCTATGCACTTGAAATGTTTAAGAAAATTAACTCAAATATAAGATGTAAAACATATTAAGAGTTGAAGACCTTCCCAAAGTCTAGTTTTGATATGTCTAACAGCATATCAAAAGAGCTTTATAAATTCTCCTGTTGTTTTTATGACTTGAAAATTACAATGAGCCAGGCAAGCAATCTGTATAGTAAATAATGAATTAATAACCTACCTAATTTCGAAAAGGGATTCAAGTCAGCTTATCTGAAAGCATATAATTAAGCAAGATACAATGAATTAAACACAAGCAAGAAAAAGAAAAAAAGGAAAGTGAGATGGAAAAAATAGGTAGATTTATATACAGACACATGTCATGAAATATTGGGACTATGAGGGGGTCCCCAGATCTGGTTCTTAGAGTTCTAGAAGCCAATCTAAAGAGAAAAAAAAATTATCAGTTGCAAGATTCACAGTGTTTACAAAGTAAAAACTAACCTAATGGTGCTTATCTAAGGATGAGAACAGCTGTTACTGATACTGAACTCCTAAAGAGATCCTTAGCATCTTCAATGATATCCTTAGAGTAATCTGAATGACGGGATCCATATTCTCCACATAAGTAGACAGAAGCACACCAAAGCCTAGTTGGATAAAACCAGCTCCATGGGAGGCTATGCAAGTGTTGACCAGGGAATGGGTCCCCCATGGACTGAGTTATGAACAACTTTAGATCATCTATAATAATATATGGACTAATTATCTTTCAGTCAAGCTTGCATAAATATTCATTCCTAGCCCATGTTTTGAAATGTGCCAAATTCACATGCCTGGATCCAGCTACTTAGTGTGGCTGGGGAAATATAGAACTGCATGCTTTAATAAACAGTGAAGCTCAGGGAAGCGTTCTGGATATGAAATTGCCATTGAACAATCTATGCAGATTACTTCTGCTTTCCACAATAAACAAGTGTTGCTATTATCCTAAAATGGATAATGATATAAATACTTACTGAAGTAACAATGCTATATAAATCCAATGGCACAAGTGATACGCTGGTCAAACAAACACACACACAAAAACAAGGCACTAGAAAACTGAAATTTCTATGCTTATTTTTCTCCTTTAATAAATATGAAATCAGTGAAGTTTATATACAGACTTTTAAAAAGAGCCATATTGGATCTATTTTTTTTAATAAGCTGTCTACCCAAGAAAATAACATTATTGTCCAAACTGGTACTTTAATTTCTTGAAACTAAATGAAGTTTACTCTTTTAAATTCCCTCGACACATTTCAGAGTGTTATAGCTTTGATCCTCAAATTTATCTAACAGGGCTTTTTTCACTTTGTTTTGTTTTTCAACTTGCTACACAGAAGTGAAATATAATAAATTAAGGTTTTAATGTACTCTGTCAATGAAGAAAGTGATTTCCTTTTAAAAGCTTGACTGTATTACTCATTTGCTAAGTTGTCTTAAACTTAGCGTTACTTCTTTCAGATATTTAATTCAAAAATGCCATCTTTTGCAATAAATTTATAAATTAGTATAAATAAATATGACTCAAATTTTAAACAATGTCTTTTTGTTCTTGTTACATTTGTTAGAAATGTTTTCATAGGGATAAGGGCATGTGGGCTAATGCCTCAACAGATCAAGATGGGGGATACAGGTAAGTCATTAACTATGAAGGGGCATGGCAAGCTTCTGATTTATAGTTGAAATTAATCCATTATAATCTTGGTGATCACCTACTATGTGCCAAGCAAATTATGAGTAACAGGGATATAAATAATAAACAGGAGATAAGGTTCATACTGTCATGAAGCTCACAACCTAATGGAAAGGTCAACACATTTTTTTTTTTGAGTTTTATTTTATTTATTTTTTTATACAGCAGGTTCTTATGAGTTATCTATTGGAAAGGTCAACACATTTTTAAAAGCCATAGACTTAAAGTGATACAGACATTAAACAGAATCTGTGAGAAGAGTAACAGGGGATGTCATTGGATAGGTGGTCAGACAAGGCCACTCTGAGGAGGGGATATGCTTAAGATTCACCAGAAGGAGAAGGAGTCAAGTACGCAAAGAGTAACCTAGGAAGAAAGAACAGAAAGTTGGAAGATCCTGAAGTAGGAAAAAGCTTGAGACGTTTTAGGAACTGATGGAAACCAAGGTAGCTGGAGTTCAGTGAACAATGGATGAGCAGGAGATGAATTGGGTAGAGGCCAAATCATGCAGGGTCATGAAAGTTTCAGCAAGAGCCTTGATTTTATTCTAAGGAAATGGAAAAACCCTAAAGGACTGTGAAGACTAGCAAGGATAAGGGCAATGCATTTAGAAAAAAGAGCAAATTAACAAAATTAAACTTCCCTTAATGACCCAAGATGCTAAAAAGTCTTAAGAGATCATTTTTAAAAGATGTAGAAATATCAGTTAAACAAAATCAAGTAAACTGAGTATAGCATCTAACAAATGTTACATTTGGAATATGGACAATCTTGGTGGTGTTTTCTGTTTGTTTGTTTGAGGCTCTTCCTTTTGATGGAATATTTATTTCCTCTTAATTTCATACATGCTGACCCAGACAGAAGCCTCTAAGATTCTTAAAATTATGTTTCCCTCCAAAGAAAAAAAGACAGAAAAGTACAAAGGATAATACAATGAACACTTGTGTTCTCAATCTATTAAAAGTTTTGATTTTTTTCAGATTTAGCCACTAGAGCAATTATGTTAATATAACACACTTTGTACTAAATTTTGACCCCAAAAGCAACCTAAATAATCCTCTCAAAAACTACTTCCTATTCTCCTGGTAGATAAGACAATAAATCCACTGAATTTACTAGACTTTGTCAGTCAAATTTCAATGTAACCACTGTTCATGAGGGGTGCAATTCTCAGGTAATTTTACTTACAACCAAAAAACAATGTATAAGAAGCTGTTAGGCACTTGTGTCTGATTTAAACAGCATATACAGCATTCTGAAGTATATGAGGTAAGAAATGTTCCTGGTGGGGTGACCTCATCCAAAATGCCTCTAAGGAGGAATGGTGAGAACATAGCTGAGATGACCTCATCAGAAATGACCCAAAGCTGGAGTGGTGAGAACAAGGCTGAGGTGACCTCATCTGAAGTGGCCCAGGGCTCTCATGGTCAGGGCATCAGGAGAGAGTGGGCACCTCTGCTCTGATGAAGTCTCCAGCACACATCACTCTGATTCCTCCGTGTGTCCTAATTCTAAGGATGATCTCAGAGACAGAGACTGGAAGATGAATCCTGACCTACAGTCGTCACCCATCAAGGCAGAACCTATGCCGTGATTGCTGAGCCATTGTCAGCTGACAAGAAAGAAGCCAAGCTCCTCTCAGGACACACATGGCATACCTTTGCTTACTGTAAGGTCCCATAGGGTCATGAGACCTTAAAAACAACATGATTCTTTTATCAGCAAACAAATAAATAAACAAAACCCAGGAAGTTTCTTCCATTGTGTCCTTGGCTCAACAAAAACTATGATCTTTTAAATTCATGTTCGTCCACCATCCCCTTGGCATCTCTCACAAAAATCCATTTTATCTAAAAATGTCTCACATGCAGGAGTTTCTGGATCCTGGGATGACAGATATCTTCTGATTTCAAATGTACAAGCCAAAAACATATTTTTCACAATGCTTGCTATATGGGGCAGAGTGTTCTTGGGGAAACTATTTTAGGGCCCCAAAGTCTTCAGTTCGTGGGTTTACATGCCACTTTCAGTTCACAGCCCTGTGCATAACTGTGACAACTAACAGATGAAAAGAAACACTCTAAGCCCACTAAACACTCAATATCCTATTCTCTGTGTTCCCCAAATGAGAGAAACTGAATGTAAGCAACCACTAATTGACAACAGCCGCTAACTGACACAGATACAACTACTTTCATAATCTATTTGCTGTCTTCATAATCCTTTCACCACTGTTTATCTCTTGGTAGCTGAGGTTTGAGACAAAATTAGAAGCATACTGCTCTGGATTCTCTTCCATGAAATTAAAAAAAAAGAGGTTCAGCACATGATGGATGTTTTTAGAGAAAATATTTGCATTTTTAATAATATAATGCCAACTATATCATAATCTCTACAGAGGTGGAGACTACGTCCATCCTATTTTCCAAGGGCGCCATATTACCTTCACGTGGTAAGTACTCAATCAGTATTTGTTGAATTAATGTTGGATGATCTGAAGTGTAACATGATAAGTAGAAACATAGAAAATATGTATTGAATGTGGCTCGCTTACTATTGGTAGCCTATTTTTACAGAAGTATTTTATTAAAAATAATTGATGTAGATTTCTACCTGCCTCTCCATTCCCGTTTTGTTTGTTATTATCTTGTATCAGCATGAAGCCAGATGAAAACTGATTTACTTTCACAACATGTTTCCTTCTGTTATAAAATCACAGTTCCCAGTTTAAATAAAAATGTAGATTTGGACATGATGCTTTAGTGGCCACACACACGTACGTACACACACACACACACACACACACACACACACACAAACACTTGTTAGTACCCAAGTCCTCAGAATGCCCAGCATTCCCAAATGGGATGCTCTTCTCTACTGATTAATGCAGGATTGCACAGGGCTGTGTTCTAGGATTTGGTTATCCCCCTTTTAACTCAAAACCTCTGTCTTATTAAAGAAACTGCATAGTGATAATTTTCTTTAGAAATGTATGAACAATACTGTAAGTTATCGGATCAATCAAGATGCTGTAACATAAGACTTATATTTTCTTGTATTCTCAATATGACTTCATTTAAACAGAATTCTTCTGGTGTAATCTGACTATATAAGTACGAGAAGAAAACAATACATAAAAATAGAACAAGACATTTGAATTAAAAATGACAATTTTTTATATTGATAGTGATCTATTTATGCCCTGACAATTCAAAGTTTCTCTTTATAAATACACATGCACATATACCCACACCTACACTTATACATTCATTGTAAATATATAGAACGTATTTTACGTACCAAGTCCTGGGTTTGATGCTGGTAAGACAGTGATGATCAAAAGCAGACTTGATCCCAGGTCTTCTCAAACTTCCAGTCCAGTGGGGGAAATGTTCTTAATGAAATAATCCCATAGCAAAATGCAAACTCACCACTGTGGCCAGCAGTGGAGATCTATGTGGAATGGTTAGAGCATATATGAGAGGCATGTGGTTTTGTTGGGAGGAATGGACGGAGCTGTTTCATTCAGGAGCAGGGACTTTCTGGCACAGGAATGAAGCGGGATCTGAAAGATGAGGAGGAAGTAAGCAGGCAGAGATGGGGAGGATTGTGAAGTCTGGCTCTGAAATTCAGGGAAGCTAAATACACATGGATGTAACCCTCAAACAATGGGGAGCCAGTGGGTACACACAACTAGCTGCCCATTCTGCAGGCATATCATTATAGGTCCTATTCTTCATCCTCCCGAGGTCCTGTAGAATCAAGCCACCATTGCCTATAGCAGCAGCCTCAGGAAAGCACTCTTACAATGGCTTTTCCTTCTTTTCTTGTTCCCTCTCACCACTCCTTCACTGGTAGTTCCTGATTCCACCTTCCAAATAAAAGCCCTATAAGACTCTTATCTCACGTTATGCTTTTTGAAGAACTGCAAACCAACACACTAAGCACAACATGGGATGAGAGGAGGACAAAAATGTATAGGTCTGTTAGGCATTTTATCTCTATCCATTCAGTGGGTGTTTCAGCCACTGAAGTGTGTTTGAAAGGATGGAAATAATTAGACTTCTTTGTCAACAAGGTCTTTCTGGATGCGGTGCTGAGATCAGATGAGGAAAAGAGGGGATGAGGTTCAGAAGTTATTACCATGGTCCAGGTGAGAAAGAATGGTGGGTTACACTCGGGAGGAACCACAGTGACAGAAAGAAGAAGATGGATTCCAGAGTTATTTAGGTAACAAAAGTAATAGCATTTGATGATAAAAGTAGAGTATCAAGGATGGCTGCTAGTCTTTTGGCACATACAACTCAGTGGATGTGGCACCATTCACTGAGCTAGGAAGCATTGAAGAAGTTTCGGGTATAATGGGGGAAATATTAGGAATGCTTTAAATCTAGGTTGAATCTGAGTTATCTTTAAGGTATCTCAGAAGAACCATAAAATATGCATATATATATATATATATATATAAATTCTGGAACCCACAGGAGAAATTTAAGTATTTCTAATTTCATCTTTATTTCCGTGGCAATGGGATTCATGAACAATGGGAAAAAATAAATAAATAAGAAGAGGGTGAAGTATCAGGTCTTGAGTATTTTCAACTGAGTATTTATGAAGCTGGATTGGCAAAGGAGACTGAATAGGGTGGGCCAGAGGGATGGGATGAAAATCAAGGGACTGTTTCATCACAGAGGCCAGAGGAAGAGGGTATTTCAGAAGGAAGGCAAAGGTGTACAGTACCCTTACTACTGCGTAGGTAAGAGGTAGATAGGTAAGATTACTGTGATAGACTGTACTATTAGCACCAATTCTTCACCTGCCCATGCATCCACATTCTTTATACAGTCACTCTGCAGTTTCACCCACTAAAAGAGATGGAGTATATTTTCCCATTTGTATTTATTAGCCAAGTAACTTGCTTTGGCCCAAAGAAAAAGGTAGAACTGAAGGCATGCAGCTACTGAGCACTTCTACTTGCCTTCTTGCACTTCTGCTATCCTCATGAGAAGGACTTGCCCGGTCTAGCCAGTGAGTCCCAGGAGAAAGACAGACAGTAGAACAGAGCCCAGTGGTCCAACAGATGCACAGATGTAAGAACTAAATAAGTGCCTAGGGTTGTTTGCCCCAAAGTTTTGTCATTGTTTATTACACAGCATTGTCTTGACAACAGAAAACTAACACACTAACTAAAACCTATCTGCCAGATTAAGGATGGAGGTCATTAATTGGCGTAGATTAGTTTTGCTATGAGGAGAAGGACATAGATAGGGTGGTGGGAGAACCACATGGATTTGAGAGAAGTTGCGTGTGCACACGCCTATATGTCTTAAATGGCTGAAGCCTAAGCATGAAAAAATGTTAATGGAAATGGAAAGATTCCCAAGAAGAGGGAAAAACTGAATCACCAAGATAAAGAAAGAAGATATGATAGATGCCATTTGAGAGATTAGGTAACGTGTCATGGGGGTTCACATTTGACGTAGGTCAAAGGTGAGGCTGGGAAGCCTTGTAAAGGAAACAGAGGGCTGGATTCATGGATGCTACTCCCAGGCAATGGTGTAAGTTTTTCTTTATTTTGTACTCATTTCCACAAAAATGAAACTCAAGTACACTGCAGTTAAAGTTTGCTAGCATATACTCTTAAATGTCATTTATAATGATATAAAATCTTACCATTCTTTAATCAAAGGCCTCACTATTGAAAAAAAAAAAAAGAATGAAACTTCTGTAACTTGTACATGAGGTCTAGTATAGAATGCTAAAAACACTAAAATATTAAAATGAAAAGAATTAAGTAAAAGAAATGTATGTCATAAACCAGATTAGTTATTTGCCATTTAGTTCATTTACAAAATATTTTTTAAAAGATAACATTATCAGTTTTCATATTAAGTATATTTTATTATACTTTCATTATTTTATTAATTATAAAAATTGATTAGAACACTTCAAATTCTGATAACAATAGATAAAACGTTTACTATTCTAGTAAAAGTAAATTCTAGAAGATGGGTATTTTTAAGAAACGTGACTTAATATTCAGATGAACATTACTAACTTAAAAAGCCAGTGTAAATTCTCTATAATTTTTTACTATTTTCTAAATAATTTTTTTAATCCCAAATAGGTTTATATACTATTACAAAACATACTTAGCAGTTTTAAATTTTATTTTATTTTATTTATTTTTTTATTTTTGCCACACCGTGTGGCTTGTGGAATCTTAGTTCCCCAACCAGGGACTGAACCCGGGGCCATGGCAGTGAAAGGACAGAGTCCTAACCAGTAGACTGCCAGGGAAGTCCCAGCAGTTTTTATTTTAAACTTAGACTCTCATAGGATATAAAATTAAGAGATAAATAATAAAGGATAATTTCCAAAACCAAGAGAATATTCTAATTTCTTATAAAAATTTCATATTTTCAAATTCTATTATGTTTTAATAATAAAATTTACCCCAAGATACCACGTTCTATTGGAAAATTAATGTTTATTCCTGATCAGAAGTAATGCTAAAAATCTATCTTTGCAGGCCTATGTAAGATTAAATAAAACCGTCTCATATTACTGAAATGAAATCAGTATCTGAGAAAAGAATAAAGAAAAAAATTAGAATTCTTGTTTTTAATGAAATTTTCTGAATTATTGGGTTGGCCCAAAAGTTCGTTTGGGTTTTTCTGTAAGACGTTACTGAAAAACCCTAACAAACTTTTGGGCCAACCCAATACATATTTAGTTACAAGTTCTTACTTTTTAATTTTCACCAAAAATCTGCACAGTACTCTATTAATTATTCACATTTTATATGTGTGGGTTTTTTTGGAAGTTCTAAGCAACACCATATAGTAGATTAATCTTGTAAGTTTTCTATGGTTAAAACATAATATTCTCTTTAGAGAGATGATGACGTACCTGAAGGGCACTTCCTTTATTCCCTTTCTCCTTTCCTTCCTTCCTGCCTTCCTTCCTTCCTTCCTGCCTCCCTGCCTTCCTAACCTATTAGAAAATCTAAACGGTACAATTCATATCAAACCATCACCCTTGCACTGAGAAAGTCTGAACGCATTGCCACGACAGCACTTGTTCAATCTCTGATGGCAGATACAAGCAGGTGGAGGGCTAGGCACATTTTCATTGCAATAGTGTGTGATATAAAGTTACACAAATAGTAGCAGTCTTAACTTTCATGTGGCATGGGCTATAATTCACTTTCTCCCCAAGCAAAATGAAGAAGCCTTGAGAAAACACTGAAATATAGTAGCGTTTGGGTCACCACATCAATTGTTGCTCACATGAGACAAGACCCAAAGAGGCAAACTTGAACTCATGGAATCGTAAGAGATTTGCTAGCTAACATAGTTCCTTTGTGAAGAGTATGAATTCTTATAAATTAATGACTTGGGCTGGAATCAAAACCAAGATCCATACTGTCCCATTATTAATGTCTATACTCCAGGTTTCTATGGATATATCCAGTCTTTCTCAGTTGCTCCATGGGGCATGGAGGACAGAGAAACTGACTGTTTCTAACAGCTATTGCTACTGCCTAAGAACCATGGCCCGCTCAACACAGCAAGCTAGGGGCAAATCCCTCGCCCTTGCAATTCTGAAGGCAATTCAAGTTGAAATAGCATTAACTAGTTTGGAAACTGGGTAGCAACTGGTACAATGTTAATCTAGAAGTCGATAAACTTCTTGAGATAATAGAAAGGCTTTCTAGAGTCCATCCTTTTTATACTTAGCAACAAAATATTTAAGCCAATTTCTTTTAATTAATAGTTTTCTAAATCTCTTCTGTATCCTACTTAAGTTTTTTAATAGTCAAATGTATGTATTAAAGGTGACCCCTCCACGCACAGACATGTTAATATAAACTCTTTCTGCTTCTCGAGAGTTCATAACAAATATTTGCTGAGCACCTGCTACATGTCAGCCACTGTACTAGGCACTATATTCAGGGGTTCATGAGTTATGTACTTACTGTGACAGTAAAAATAATAAAAAGCAACAGTAAAATATGCTATAAGAGTGCTTCTGTCTCAGAGCCAGGCTCAGTCTGAATGGAGGAGATGCCCAGGAAAGGATTCCTTGAGCACATAACACATGCACATTAAGGGATGAGTAGGAACCAACCAGGTGAAGGGGACAGAGGAGAGCACTCAAGACCCAGGACAGCCTCACCAAGGCCCATATATGAGAACCCTGTGTATCTGGTATACCTGTTACACAGTCTCTTTTCTGAGATGACAATGATTTTCCTAGAAAGTCATCTGCTCTCCTCAAAAGAAACATTTGAGAGTCATCCCCCTTCCTCCTGAGACAATTCTCCGGAAACTCTATTGGTGAAGTGAGGTCCAGGAGGCCCAGATTGGTCTGATCTATGATTAGCATGTGAATAATGCCCTGGTAGAAACACAGGAGTGATCCATCTACTCAAATTCCTCCTACCAGGAGTTAACTTTCGTTCCCGTTTAGTCTCTCAAACTCTCTTTCACATGTCCTTCAAAATCTACCCCATTATACTACAGAGATGGGAGATGAACCAAACCAAGGTTGAAGACTTTTGCCTCTGCCTGAGGACCTCAGTCACACCTTCTCAATCCCCGCCCCTATTCTCCTGAGGTTCTCCCTTGGTCTCTCTCCTTCTAACTCAGCAAGAGTGTCAAAAGCAAAAGGGGTAGCAGAAAAATGGGTTATTTCTTATAAAAGCTACAAGTAAATTAAATGCCTGCTTTTTACCAAGCAATCCTACCTAAGTGAACTTGAATCTGTACCTGATTTTGAACTTGTTTACAGAAGGGAGTGAAGGTTACAGAAGGCTTTAAACCTAATCCAGCTTTAGGTTTTCATCCACCCACTCACTTACCTGGCTCTCAGCCTTTCTCGCTACCCTTCATCCTCATGTCTCACCCTCTCCACTCACAATTAACTCTGACTCCTCCTTCTCTTCAGCCTCTAGCTGGATGCTTCAACCTTATCACACAACTCCCGGTCCCCAACCCTTGACCCAAACAATAAAGTCATTGCTGCAGGATTATCACTGGGCCATGTCCTAACTTCATATCATTTTAGGTTGGAGGGATGAAGATAGGAAAGAAAGTCTTCACCCCTACTGACAGGCCTGCTATAGAAGAATGAGCTCCAGTTCTCCCAACTTGGATCTCCAAAAGCATGTTACCCTTATATGCACCGCTGCCTATTGATATTGTTTAGGCTGAGCAGCAGCATTGGGCATATGATGGGTTAAGTTGGCTTCTGTGGGCTATTCTGGGAACACACCCAACATTTGTAGCTTTTATTTTGCTAGTGAAAAGTACCTTGGAAGTTCCAAACAACCAACTCCCAAATGAGATTTTTGGAGGAGAATGGTTTGTAAGATGAGGGACTGACTGCAATTAGAATGAAGCAAAGTAGATTAGATGAAAATTCAATTGAATTAACCAAAAAGCAGAAAGATAAAGGCTATTCCACAGAAGCCAAGTAATTCCTCTAAAAAGATACCATTAGCCAGTAAACTAGACCCCTTTTGAAACCTACATTAACTCTTTCAGGACACAAGGGTAGCAGTACACTGAGGCCTTAGTGGTTTGAAAAGTATTCTCAAAAGGCCTCAAATTAGTTTCAGAACTGGGAAAAACTGATTTGTTATTTTACATGAGGCCATGGGAGATACAGTTATCTAATCAAAAAACTAAGCATGAATGAAGCAGAATGGAATATTATATGAGGCAATATAGTTTCTATCATATCCTTACAAGTTATAGACTGTACACATAGACATCCAAACATACACACACACACAGACACACACACCTTCCCAATACAAACATCATGGTCCACAAAATGTAAATTCTTCAACTTTAACCCAGATAAGGATGTTTTTAAGATTCACTGGTTAACTCCCTTTTAGGTCAAACTACATATTCAGCAAAAAAATCCCTTAACTAACAAGTGCTATTTTCTTTTACTAACAAATGCTATCATCCCATTTTGTTTTTAATTCTTATATATCAGCTTCTCTGAAGGAAAAAAATATGATTCTGCAAACATGGATGGTCACAGCAGAGGACAACTGCAGGAGTTCCTCGCTCAAACTGTAGAGACAAATTCCTGGAAGTGAACACCTGAAAGCAGCTGGGAAGCCTGAATGGTTATTTCAGTTGACTGAGTTTATGGTGAAGGTGACAGAGTCATTGTTTCCATCCCCAAGGGAGTCAGTTAACTTTGCTGTGTTCCATGGAAATAAATATCATCTTCCCAATATGGAAGGAGTAGCCACGATGCTGTAATTCTAGAGCTGGAAGGGACTTCAGAGATCATCTGGCCAGGGCGTCTTCAAACTGTGATCCCTTATAGCCCTAGAAATGAACATACAACTCTCCAGGAAACCAGGAGGGACTGCCCCATGGTCCTTATTTTTTCAATAAGTTTCCTGGTAGTAAGTGTTCATGAGAACCAAATGGTCTCTGGTGTCCTTTTTTTTGGAAAGCTCTGATTTCAACCACCTGATGCAAGGGTCCGAATGAGGTAAGATATCTTAGTTAACCCCATCTCTGCCATACTCATACAGGTCTATGAAAATACACAAGGTATTTAGCAATAAGTATGTTATTTTTTCAGAGTCTATTCAAAGGGTAAAAAGCTTTTACAAAAATATTAGTAATCTATTTTTAATTGGATGAATTTTGGAGGGTAAGGATAAAAAATGGGGCTGAAAAGTCCAAATCAAGGTACCTCACTTTCAGTTATTTCATTAGGATGCCCCCAAAATCCCTAATACAATTTCTAGCACGGCCTCCTAAAAATCAAACGTTACAAATGATTCAAAAGAAATTAGCATGGGATAGTTAAATGTTACCCCTCTATCATTGCTGGAGGAATAGTCATGTCTAAAATGTAATCTACAGCCTGAGAAAGTAAATGCACTATATTGTTTATCTATTGCTGAGAAACAAATCATCCCCAAACTTCATGGCGTAAAACACACACACACACACACACACACACACACACACACACACGCACGCACCAAAAAAAAAAAAAATTATTACTTCTTATGATCCTGTTGATTGGGTGAGTGGTTCTTCCAGTCTGGACCAGTTTGGCTGGGGCTTGGTGGTCTAAGATGGCAACATTCCCATTTTAGAGGCTTCTCTACAAGATCTCTCATTCCCCAGGAGGCTAGCCCAGGCCTCTTCATACTGTGAACCAAAGTGTCCCAGCCACAAAAAAGAGCCAGTCCAATGCAAAAGCACTTTTTAAGCCTCTGTTTGAGCCATCTTTGATATTGTCCCATTGGCCAAAGTTAGTTACATGGTCAAATTCAAAGCCAGTATGGGAGGGGCCTGCTTAATGTGTGAAAATAGAAATACGAACTATGGGTGGTTATTTTGCAACAACCTACTACATTTTAAGTTTTTCCAATTGAAATTCATTGAATACAGAAGTAAATAGGCTTTTCTCTGAAAGTATAGCTTCTGTGATTTTACTAACCTAATTTTTATTCAATGGATCAAAAATCCATCCTATGCCTATGTACCTTCTCATATACATATGCCTCAATTTATATCTTAAATATACCTGTATTAGTTTATTATGGCTGCTGTAACAAATTTCCATAAGCTAAGTCACTTAAAACAACACAAATTCATTCTCTTACAGTTCTGGAGATTAGAAGTTCAAAATCAGTTTCACTGGGTGGAAGTCAAGGTGTTGGTAGGCTGTTGCTTTCTGGAGACCCTGAAGAGAGGATCCATTCCCATGCTTTACCTGGCTTCTGGAGGTTGCCCATATCCCTGGACTTGTGGCCTCCTTCTTTCATCTTCAAAGCCAGCAGTGTTGCATCTTTCTATGCTTTTCTTACATAATCACATCTCCCTCTGACTACAGAAGGGAAAGGTTCTCTGTTTTTAAGGACTCCTATGATTAGATGGGGTCCACCCAAATAAACCAGAATAATCTCCCCATCTCAATGTTCTTAATCTTAATCACATTTGCAAAATCCCTTTTGCCATATAAAGTAATATTCACAGCTTCTAAAGATCAAAGTGTGGGCATCTTAGAAGGGCCATTATTCTGACTACCACAATATGTTATTGGAAAACTATCTAAATACAATTTCTGAATGTCAAATCATATTGAACTGCACTGAAGGAATTAGCTATATTTAAAAAAAAAAAAAAACTTTTGGGTTTTATGATGGGCTTTCTTAATGCAAGTCAAGCTTTTAAAATAAAGTTTCCATTACTCTAGAACTTTAAGGTACAGTTTAAATATTTTAGAACTCTTTTTAATACTTTGCCTAGAATTAGTGTCCAGGGCTAAGCACTTTAGCATATGAAACCGATATATCTAGCCTGTGGTTCAGATTTCAAACATGATTTTAACCTTTCTAAAACATAAAAGTAGAATTTTAATAGTACAACTGAACTGAGTAAAGCATACCTCAAAGTGAAATAACCAGAGTTTATATTACATGCTATTCTCTCTGTCTCTCTGTATCTCAAAACTGCTAATAATCAAAGCTACATCTGACCCTGTTTGTATTTCTAGACTTTCATTAGATGTCTATTTTCTATCTCACCAAAAATACAACCTTGGAGAAATGGCTATATGTGACCATGACTTCATATTTTTGCTGTTTTCAAAGTTATTAAAACTTCTGTCAACAGTCAGCTCCATTTCTCAGATTAGAAAATCATCAGGGATTGTCTCCTTCTTTCTCAAACTATTGAAATGGTTTTTCAAGGGATTCACACTCTGTTTATAAGCAGCTAAAAATAACCCAACTACAACCTTAGGTCAAAATTGGCTCTGATAAAAATCTACCAAAAAGCTGTTTTGTAAAAGGACCTAATAAATAATTTATTTAAATCAATGTGAACAAAACTTGAGCAAGGTTTTGGAGCAGAGACTTATGGTGGATTAATGGCACTTCTATGTCTGTGTTTCCAAACACTCTTGTTATATTCTTAGACTCCTATCATTTTTCTCTTTTCACGACAGTAAAAATGTACAGTACATTGAACTTCTGTGAAAGTAGATGAAGATGTGGGCAATGACAGATTAATAATAAATCTTGAAAGTGCTTAATGCATTTTTTTCTTGTCTAAAAAATGTTCTCAAGTAACTGCTTTATTTTTCTTGATTTTTTTTTTTATTCAATGGCCCATTTTTTTAAAAACTGGGTGTGAATTTATGACCCCTTGTGACTAGACTCAAATATTGCATTCTTGAAAAGAAAATGCTGCCTTGCCAGGTAATTCCTTATAAGTGTCATACACCCCCTTGGACTAATAGAGAATTTTTTAAATGATGGACAATTTTTAAAGGTTTATTTTGGGTAATTTTGATTATTCCTACATTTTATCATTAGAGGAACTGTCTTTTTTTTCTTCTTATATTTCAGTATTGTGTATGGTAGAATAAAATCAGCAAATAGGTAAATTCATGATTTACACAGTAACACCCCATGACACAGTTTTTAGAGGATGACCAGTGAGGTAATAACAAGCCAAATATTATCTTCTCTGAGTCTCTATGACTCAACACAATTAAAAATATTTTTGCTTATGAAGTAAAACCAATTATTAAAAATATTTGGATGGTTATACACAATACATTGTCTAAAATAAAATCGAGTGGCTAAATCAAATTGTTATGTGCTACAATAATTTTACACATACAATATATATGTGAATATTGACATAAACAATTCAGAGTCTAAACTTCTCCTCACTTGAAAATTAATAAAAGTAAAAGTTAGATTTCACTTTGTTAATGATGACAACATAACCATGATCAGAAATGAACACTGTCCCTTTGCTGGTGAAACTTGGAAATGAATAAGTCAGATTAATTATCTCTGAATGATTTGCTTTTTTCTTGCTGAAATCCAATATATTATTAAGATGCCTAGACATTCCTGATAATAGCCCAAGGTGAGCCTTCTGTCAGCGCACACAAAGGAGCTGAAGCAGAGCTCACAATAGCACACGCACACCAGTATGCTAATTTGAACAAAGGAGCAGGCCTCACAAAGGGCCAAGATGGCAGAAAAATCTCAAAAGAGTGCCGCACTTCAGAAACAAGATTTTCTATGAGCTCATTAATATTTACCAAAGCCAAGAGAGCTGTTGTTTCTTTCATTTAGCTACAAATACCTCCTCAAAATTATTCCTATATTGAGACAGCATTAGAAAAATAAACTGGGCATATAAAAGCAGCCTCAAATGAAAGACAAGCAGCTTTGAAGATAAGCCTGCTTTCAGTGTGAGCATCTGCACCCAGAAGACCATTTACACAAATTAACATATTTTATCTACTGTAAAAAAAAAAAAAAACAACAAACCAGGAAATAATTCATATGTGCAAGATTATTTAAATTACTATCAGGGAGTGCTTGAGCATTGTTAGTACACCCCATAAAAACATAAGTTCCGAAAAACAAGGCAAAGATTTTCCACTTAAAAAGAAAACTAGTGGCAGAGATGTATTCTCCATGGCAAGCAGTATTTCCTCGAATTATTTAGCAGGGTGATCAAGAAATAAGTGTTGGATCAGACAGACCTGGGTTTGCATCTGACACTAGCTGTGCAGTATTAGGTAAAATATTCAATCTCTCTGAACCTCAGATTTTCCATCTGTAAAATAGTTATTAATACCTACCTTGCATGGTTTTGAGAAATTTAAGAGACTGTGGTCACCAAATGCTTAATATACAGCATACCCCATTCAAAGCCTTCAATAAATATGGAAGGTTTTTGTTTGTTTGTTTCTGTAAGTATTTATTAGAAGAACTTTAGAGACTAAAGATAATAAAAAAACTTACCTATCATCACACTATCCTAAGAGAAACACAATCACCAGTTGGTGAATATCCTTCTAGTTCTTTCTCTATCTGTGTGAATAAGCTTGTATGCATGCTTTCCAACTTTTTATTTTGTGGATATGGAATCCTACTTTGAATTATCTCACTTGCTTCTCCTATCCCCCCATTAACAATGTTCTGTGAATACATTTCCATATCTTTAGCTATTATTTTACAGCACCATTTTAATTGCTGATGGCATTTCATTGTGTGAATGTATCACAGTATTTGGGAGGCTTCCAATATCTAATCAGTGTAAAAGTGCAATGTATGTATCGGGCAATATATATTTGTATACATCCTTAATTATCTTTTAACTTAAATACCATTATGACAGACATCCCACAAACAAAAGCATGTATATATTGTTTCCTTCAACTTGAAAACATGCATTTCTACACATCCCACTTTTTTCTATTTTTTTAATATTTATTTTTTTGAGTAAAAAATACATTTGATTGTCTTGTAAGTTGTTGTTATATCACTATAATATAAATTAAAAGTAAACAGTAAAAATTCTTCTTCCCATGGTTGTGTCTTATTTACTTCATCTACCCCACAGGTAACCTTGTTATCAATGTATATAGTCTTTTAGATTTTATCTATGAATGTATAAGTAAATATGAACCTATGTATTTTATCCCTTTTTTCCATAAAGGGTAGCATACAATGCACACCATGCTATATCTTCTTTTTCCACTTAATAATACAGTTTATATTTATTTCTATATGGGTACCTAAGAGATTGTTCATTCTTTTATTTATAGTTGCATAGTATTCCATTGTATGCTTGTAGTATAATTTACTTAACCAGTCCTCTACTGATTGGTATTTGGCTTTATTCCAATGTTTTGCACTTGATAAAAAGTTGCTGCAGTGATTAATATTCAAACTACACTACTTCACATTTATGCAAATATATGTTTAGTTCAGATTGATATTCAAAATATACAATACTTATAGGCTACACTAATGTTTATCATCTGATTATCAAGTCTGTCAGTTAAATTTCCAGAAATAGAATTGCTCACCTCAGTTCCATATACCTTTTAAAAGAAACAAAAAAGAGGATATAACTTTGTATTTCTACCATCATGAGCTCCTTTTTGTACTCATTGGATTCTTCCCTAAATTCACCCCCTGCAGTTCATGTTTGATCTCAGCTACTTTCAGCAGCTCTTCTACATGTTATGGAGCTTGTGGATTTTATCTGTCTCCTAATTTCACTGATATATCTACTGTATCATTTCTCCACAGAATTGAATATTATGATTTAAAGGTTTTATAAATTTTATAAGTGAAAAAATGTTATCTGCTATTGATTCCATTTGCATATTTTAATAGTGAGGTGGATCTTTTAATATATTTATTAACTATTTTTATTTCATATTTAGCAAAATAGCTATTTCTATTGAAGTTTTAGGGCTTTCCCTTTTGTTTTCCAACAGTATGCTCCAAATTAAGGTTGTGATGTTTTTTTTTGTATTTCATTATATCCCTTTTAATTTTTATTTGGAAATTGTTTGAATATATTTATTTAAAGTAACTCAATTTTTGCAGAAATAACAGACTCAAGAAAACAAGACACAGATTCATTTATTCACTTATTCATTCATTCAAAGTCTATCAAATTCCTCCATGTACCAACTATTTTTCTAGGCACTGATGACACAGAGGGGAATAAGTTCCAGTTCTCTTGCCACTTGTATTTCAATTAGGAAAAAAATAAAGGAGGGAAGGGACCAGAGACTAATAGGTGAAATGGATTTTGTTTTGTTTTTAGATAGGGTAGGAGGAATCAAAGTTGCCCATTTTAAAAAAGGATTGATTAGACCACCTTGAAGCTTAAGGGAGTTACCAAATACAAACAGCTTTTTCTCTGACCAAAGTTATTCTTATGATCAGAAAGGAGTATTTTAGTACCCTATATGTAATCTTTAGACTTATTCCACCTTGGTTAAATCTTTTGAAATTATTCTGCCTTAATTCTATTTTATCTTTTATAAATGGTTTGACTAAACAGCTTTCAGAAAACTGATTTTTAAAATACTCTCCTTAATACCAAAAAGCAACCATATTTATTACTAAATTTCAACCTTGATTCAACAGATGGAAGATAACACTTGATAAGGACAAAAATAAATATAGAGGTGTGGTGAGAAAATCACAGTAGTTTGCAAATAACTGAAAAACATATATAGGAACTATTATCAGAACTGGAGGTAAAATGATCACAAATGCTTAGAGAGACAATAAAATAAACAACTATCTCCTAGCATGTATTGCTGTTTTGTTAACATGAAGCATAGGCCAGGAGATCTCGGCTCTTCCAAAGAATTTTTTTTTTAGCTACAAAAAGCTGTAACAACACAACAGTGATACAGATTCTGCTGCGTAATTTTCCCAACATCTTCTAATCAGCAATGAGGCCGAAGTACTATCTGTTTGGTCTCATTTTCTGTTGCAGAGACAAAACAATGTCCTGGTTAAGAGCTTTGGTTTTGGAAGTAGACCAACTGGAATCAAATCCCTTACTGACCACTTATTAAGTATGTGACCTCAAGCAAGTCACTTTAACATTCTATACCTCAGTTTCCTCATATTAAAAGAGAGAGGAAGAATACGTATTTCATCCAGCTGTCATGGTAATTAAATGAACAAATCCATGCAAAACACTTAGAACAGCACCTTGAGCATAGTGAGTGCTCTGTTATTACCTAGGATTCTCACTAATGTTAACTATTATTTTCACTGTTGTTCAGGAAGTATCTCATGTAGAAAACACAAAGCATGATTGGTTTGGTTACTGCCTGAAAAATTTGCAAAACTTTTCATTATTTTTTTTTCACCATTTTAACCATCTTAGTGTACAATTTGGTGGCAATTAGTTAATTCACAATATTGTGTGACCATCACCACTGTCTAGTTCTAGAACATTTTCATCACCCCAAAAGGACATCCCTTCCCCATTAAGCAGTCACTCCTCATTCACCCCTCTTCCCGAGCCCCAGCCACCCACTAATTTGCTTTCTGTCTCTATGGATTTTCTTATTCTGGATATTTCATATAGATGGAATAATATAATAGGTGTTTTTTTGTATCTGGCTTCTTTCATTTAGTGTATGTTTTCACAGTTCATTCATGTTGTAGCAAGTATCAGTACTTCACTCCTCTTTATGGCTGAATATTATTCCGTTATATAGATATAATGCATTCTGTTTATCCATTCATCAGTTGATGGATATTTGAGTTATTTCGACCTTTGACTGATTGTGAATAGTGTTCCTAAGAACATTTGTATACAAGTTTTTGTCTGAACATCTGTTTTCAATTCTTTGGAGTATATACCTAGGAGTGGAAATGCTGTGTCATATGTTAATTCTATATTTAACTTATTGAGGAACCCCAAAACTGTTTTCCACAGTGGTTAGAATACTTTACATTTCCACCAGCTATATATGAGGGTTCTTACTTCTCCACATTCTCCTTAACAGTATTATTTTCCCTTTTTAAAATTTATTATACCATTCTTCTATGTGTGTAGAGGTGTCTCACTGTGGTTTTCATTTGCATTTCCCTAATGACTAATGGTGTTGAATATCTTTTCATGTACTCATTGGCCATTTGCATATCTTCTTCAGAGAAATGTCTATTCAAGCCCTTTACTCAATTTTTAAGTGTTGTTTAATTGTTGTTTCTCTTTTTGTTGTTGAGTTGTAAGACTTCTTTATGTGTTCTGGACAGTAGACTCCTTCAGATCTACGACTCACAAATATTTCCTCCCATTCTTTGGGTTGTCTTTCCACTTTCTTGATAGTGTCCTTTGAGGTACAGAAGTTTTTCATTTTGATGATGTCCAAATTATCTATTATATTTCTTTTGTTGCTTGTGCTTTTTGTATCATATCTAAGAATCCATTGCAAAATCCAAGGTCATGAAGATTCACCATTTTGTGTGTGTGTGTGTGTTTAAGTTTTGTAGTTTTAGCTTTTATTTTCATGATCCATTTTGAGTTACTCTTTGTACGTGGTGTGAGAGAAGGGTCCAACATGACCCATTTACATGTGGATATCCAGTTGTGTAAGTATCATTTGTTGAAGAGACTATTCTTTCCCCATTCAATGGTCTTGGCAATGGGCATTGTAGGACAATGGACAATGGAATCTTTGTTGAAAATCAGTTGACCATAGATGTATGGGCTTATTTCTGGACTCTCAATTTTATCCCATTGATCTATATGTCTATCCTTATGTCAGTTCCTCGCTGTTTTGAATATTTCAGCTTTGTAAGTAAGTTTTGAAATTGGGGAATGTGAGCCGGCCAACTTTGGTCTTCTTTTCTAAGATTGTTTTGTCTATTTGGAGTCAAACCACTTCATTTTTTAAAAAGTTATTATTGACCAAAAAAATAGAGTTGGATTGTAGGTGAAGACATAACAAGATCCTAGTAGCTAGTACCTTAGTGTGAATTTTAATATAAAATATTTACCAGTCTCATCTAGAAAAAAAATTTATAAATCCGTTTTCAGAGTCTGTGACAGTTTTTAAGATGTGCCAGAATAGGAGAAATTGAAGGACAAGGCAGTTTAAGGATATTAATAATAATAATAATAATAATAATAACTATTCAAAATCAGTAATATTAGATTGTTTTTGAAAGTACCTGCACATACATTATCTGATATTTTCTCACAAAACTTCTATGAAGCAGTCAGGACAAGCATGATTATCCTCAATATGCAAATGGGGAAACTGAGGCCCTGAGAGGTTAAGCAATGAGCCCAATTGCACAGCAAGTTAAGTGTTAAGAGACAGAACACAATACCATGTCTTCTGATTGCCAGGCCAGTTATTTCAGGTTGACAGATGAACATCAGCCTTGGATAAATTTGGCCTTATTGATAATTTTACTTCAATTTGGGGAAAAAAATCTATTTTATTACTGAGAGCTTTTATAATTGCTTTTGCAAATCACTTTCATATTCCAAGTTCTCAGAGAAATAAAAGTAAAACAGAGACACAAAACAAAGATTTTACGCTTCCTGAGAGTTACTTGTGTGTAGATATACCTTCTTTGGGTTGATTCTCTTTACGCGCTAAGCTATGCTATGATTCTTCTCCACATACTGTTGTGTTCCTAATTTCTTATTCCTCTCCCCTGCACAAAGTTTTCCTTTGACATTTAAATTATTTTTAACTATCTAATATGTTCATTATTCACTTAAGCAACACAGATTTTCCTGCATAATCTGTGATGAAAAACCCATGCATGCCAAAGGGTTGCCTGAGGGAAATGGCCTGAACAACCTTTTATGTATCCATCCACTAGCCCCATCGAAGTATCACAGGAATATTATAAAGTATTAAAATATACAATCTGGAGAAGTATTATACTTATTGGCCATTGGAGGACTCATGTAATGCCAAGGAAAGAAAAATACTGGTGGATTTTGCAGGTCAATAGGATGTGTCTAAAACTCCGAAGTCAAGCAAGAAGGACCACTCAGCCCATGTTCTTTCAAAGCAGTGAGTTAAACGGTCTTGTTATCAATATACAGCAGGAAAAAAAATGTGCTCACTTTCATAAGAAAGTAGACTTAAAATTTTCCCTGAAAGTTTGAGGCACTGTGGTATAATACAAACTGAAATTCAACTTCAATTATTCTCAAGTGCAGCTATGCTGTGTCTTTTATTCTGCTATTTGTGAAATAACAATCTTGATAATTGAATATTAATTTTCACCAAAAAAAGCATTACAAACTCTTCTTCAAAGAGGGAGTTAAGCTTATTAATTCATTCCTTAACAAGAGGACAAAGTGCATGACTTGCTGCATAAGGAATAAGAACTCCTAGGGGCCAAGAAGATTTAATCAAGGATTGGAGGGTAAGGAAAAGCAAATAAGCCAGAAGGCAGAAGAATGTGAGGTCACCTGACTTTATAGGAAAAAAATTTTTTTTCCAGAGCTCAGCCAAAGTGAAGTAACAAAGCAAAGCAATCAGAAGTACAAATTCCTCTTGAGATACAAACTAAAACATTGACTTTCCTTTATAATGCCACTTTAATTTCTGGTAAAATTCCAAAGCAAAGGTTTATATTTCATGATATTGTCAACTTTGCATAAGACTCTTGTGCTACTCATGACTTACTTGGCCATAGGGACACTATTGATTTTTTTCCCCCTCATAAATCTGAAAATGCTCTCTGCCTTCCCAGTAGACCCCTAATATTTATTGGTGTCTATCCTAAAACAACAGTTCAAGGTTGGACTATGAAAACATTTAGGGCTCTAATTTACCATAAAGAAAGTCTACTGAAGATTATAGATAATACAAAGCACTCAAAGTTTGCACAGAAATACTAGAAACACCTCCACTTAGACACATACACTATTTTTCCTAATAGATTCTGCTACTTAGGAAAGTTACAAAGTGACTCATGACACAGTGCCCTTCAACGTGTCTAAAGAATTCCATACCTATCAAAGTATCACTTGACTTATAAATATTCCCTTTCTGTTACTTTACATACTTAGATATTACTAAAGACCTTGACTTTTTGTTTCTGTGTATTATATGTATAGATAGATATTTACCGTGTTATAAATTAACTGAGAATTTTTAAAATATTTAATTCATTTAAAAATATAATTAATCCATTACAGATTAATATAGATAACATATTCATTATGAAAAATAACCATATTTTCAAAAACAAAATATCTAAGGAGAAAATGGCATTTTTTTTAAAACTTTTGCAAATATCTTTAATGTGTGGTTTAAAAAGAAGAGAGCTGGATTCTCATTCCTGCTTCTACATTCAGTATGTTAAGATATAATCTGTCATGTAGCCTCTGAAAAACACCATACACTTGTGAGAGAATGAGAATGAAAAAAGGCAAATAACGCCTTCGTATTATTATGAAAATCATGCTGACCTCATAGATGCCCTGAAAGGACCTTGAGGACCCCCCAGGGTTTATATTCATTTCTTTTTATACTTTGGACCTCCCTTCTATGATTGTTTTTCTTTTTAAAGTCAGGGTATGCTGGTGATAAATTCTCTCAGTTTTAATTTTTTTGAAAGGTATCTTTATTTTGCTCTCACTCATGCAAGACAGCTTCACTGGGTTTATAAGTCTAGTTTGATATTGTTCATAGCATTCTGGAGCTTTAGCTAATGTTTTCTGTCTTTCACTGATGCTGTGAGACAGACCTGTCAGTCTAATAGTGGCTGTTCATTAGACAACTTCTCGTTTCTCTGTGGCTGCTCTTAGGATTTTATTCTTGTCCTTGGGGTTCTATGGATGGGCTTCTATGTATCCAGGTGTGGTTTTCTTTATATCTATCCTGTATGGGATTTGTTGGTGCTCCTGAATCTAAGGGTTTAGCCTTTCATCAACTCTGGAAAATCCTCAGCCATTATATTTTCAAGTATCAGTCTCCTCCACTTTCTCTATTCTTTCCTTCTGGAATTCCAATTAGGTGTATGTTAGACCTGCTCACCTTACTCTCCACATCTCTAAATCTCACTTTTATATTTTCCAGGTATCTGCCTCTTTATGCTGCAATCCTTCAGATCTTCCAGTTTTCCAGTTCTTAATTGTTTAACCCATGTAGTGATGTTTATTTTTAATTGCTAAACTTTTATCTGATTAATTTTAAAGAGCTGTTTAGTCATTTTTGATAGTCTCTCATCCCTTAATAACACTTTAATTCTCTTTTATTACAGTAATATAATATGAATACTTACTTACAGTCTTACTTGATGATTCCAATATTATGATCCTATCTTTTGTTGCTTTTCTTGATCCTAGATGATGGTGATTTCCTTGTGTATTTAGTGACTTTATGTACTGAGCTTGTGGCCATTTTAACTTTATCCATAAAATTATTTCGGATTTGTTTTGAGAGTGCTTATCTCTAATGAGCGTTTTCAGTTGCTTCTGTAAATTGTCCAAGAGTACTTTAAACTAAGTATTTAGCTTGGGAGTTTCAGGCAAATAAGTAGTGTCAATGTATGCTGCCAATCCGTAGATGGTCACCTTGTGGTTACAAATATTTCCCAACTTGTATGAGCTCTGGGTCCCAGGCCTGGGTTCTTATGACCCCATAGATGGTGGGGTTACTGGGGGTCAAGAGAGCAGAGGAGAGCAGCAGACTGCTGTTTTCATTTAGTCTTTTGACCTTGGGGGTGTCTTTATTTTCAAGCCAGCTCAACCATCTCAACCATATATTTGACATGTTTATAAAAGATACTAGACAAAATATTTTAAGTGTTTTTAATGAGTATTATTTTTCAGAATATCTAGTCAGTCATATCATCAGAAATGGATGCTCCTCCCTCTTGCACTGTTGGTGGGAATGTAAATTGGTGCAGCTACTATGGAGAACAGTATGGATGTTCCTTAGAAAACTAAAAATAGAGTTACCATATGATCCTTCAATCCCACTCCTGGACATATGTCCGGAGAAAACTATAATTCAAAAAACTACATGTACCCCAGTGTTCATTGCAGCACTATTTACAATAGCCAAGACATGGAAACAACCTAAATGTCCATCAAAAGATGAACGGATAAAGACAATGTGGCATATATATATATATATATATATATATATATATATATATATATATATATATATATATATATATAATGGAATACTACTCGGCCATAAATAAGAATGAAATAATGCAATTTGCATCCACATGGATGGACCTAGAGATTATCATACTAAGTGAAGTCAGAGAAAGACAAATACCACATGATGTCACTTATATGTGGAATCTAAAAAAAATGATACAAATGAACTTATTTACAAAACAGAAATAGACTAACAGACATAGAAAACAAACTTATGGTTACCAAAGAGGAAAGGTAGGGGAGGGATAAATTAGGAGTTTGGGATTAACATATACGTACTGCTATATATAAAACAGATAACCAACAAGGACCTACTTTATAGCACAGGAACTATACACAATATTTTGTAATAAACTATAAGGGAAAAGAATCTGAAAAAGAATATATATATATATATATATATACATATATATATATATGTATATATATATAAACCTGAATCACTGTTGTACACCTGAAAGTAACACGACATTGTAAAATCAAATATACTTCAATTAAAAAAAAAAAAAAGAAATGGATGTTCCTTGGCTTAAAGTATATACAATAGCATGTTTATATGGAAATTCTATTACGAGGGCATATCTTTACTTTAATTTACAATATTCAATGATAGTATATTATTTGCTAAAATCATACAGTTTTAAAAACTTATCCAGTGGGACTTCCCTGGTGGTACAGTGGTTAAGAATCCACTTGCCAGTGCAGGGGACATGGGTTCAATCCCTGGTCCGGGAAGATCCCACATGCTGTGGAGCAATTAAGTCCGTGAGCCACAACTACTGAGCCTGTGTGCCACAACTACTGAAGCCCACATGCCTAGAGCCCGTGCTCTGTAACAAGAGAAGCCACCGCAATGAGAAGCCCGCGTACCGCAACGAAGAGTGGCCCCCACTCGCCACAACTACAGAAAGCCTGCGCGCAGCAACAAAGACCCAACACAGCCAAAAATAATAATAAATAAATAAATAAATAAATAAATAAATAAATAAATAAAATACACAACATAAAAAAAATTTTTTTAAACTTATCAGGTATTTTATACCATTTATTTTAACTTATATGAAAACTAGAACAACTATGTGGTACTAAACCCAATTAAATGCTGTTTCCCATTTTTGTTAGAAAATCCTAAGGAGACAAAAATCAGAAACTGATCTAAGTGGCAGCTATAAATACAGTAATGTGGCTATGAGTTAAAATCTAACCTAAAAGTTTTTACAGCTTTTTACCTATTCACTTCATCTTTCATCCATTAATATTTCTATGATGTCTCCTGGATGAAAATACACTGACAGAGATTAATTATACAATTAACTTTATTTATGCTCATATGTAATCTATGTGGAGAATAATCTGACATGACAAACTCTATAATAATGTACCAATTAATTTACTTCTCACGTTTATTCTTACATTTTCCAACTCTTCCAGGTGGTATTAAAAATTCATGAACAAAACATGATTTTTTTAAATACACAGAACTTTACAAAACCCGAAATTATTATATTGGCCGCAATCTTGACAGAATTTAGCGTCAACTTTCAAATGATTCCAGAAATATTTGAGCTCACCTCTGGCTGCTACTGACATAGACATTAACAGTGAAATAGTTTCTCGTGCTCTGTAAGATTTTCTAATGGAATCTGGCTGTAGCCATCGGACAAAACAGACATTAAAGAAAGGCTTGGGTATTCAATCTTTAAACTTTATCTATTACATATGCCATATAAAATTGTATATCTCAGGACTAATATCAGGAAAATAAAGAAAACAATAATTTAAATAGGAAGTACTTAAACCAGTTTATTTTTAAAGTATTTTCCAAAAAAATATTTAAATTATAAGGACTTTGGCTTAATTCATTTACTCACAGTTCTACTCATAAATTAACACTCTAAAAAATATAAATTGCTACATCTGCAAGTAATTAAAATTACAGGAATGTGCTATAAGTAATGTTAAATTACCAGAATACTTCATTTTCCTCCCATCTGACAAACGACAACAACAACAACAAAACTAAACACACAGACATAACAAACCTGGTACTAACTTTTGTGACTTAGGAACCTGACATTTTAAATAAGAGAAGAAATACTGGGTCGCAATTTCTTTTGTGGCTCTACTTTAACATAGACATAAGTGGAAACAGAATTTGGGGCCAATAAGTTAAGCACCTCCTATTTTTGAAATTCATGGGCTGTGAAAGTATTGCGCAAGAGCCTTTGAATCCTCTCCAGTTGGATTTAAATCGTCAGCAATATGAAGTAGCATGGGAGAAATAATCATAATATCTTTGGGCTAAATGGGACTGGAAAGTCCTTCCATATGGGCAGGAGCTGCTAATAGCAGTCATTTCCCTAAGGTAGGATATCAGATTCTCCTTTGTTAGGAAAGTGATCTCCTTATAGATCTATCTAGTATCAAAAATCTTACTGAGATCAAATGATGTAACATATTTGAAATTACTCTGAAAATTATGATTAGACATTTAGCAAAAGAAACTTAAAAGGAAATATATTTTGGGAGAGAGAAAGTAACAACATCTTTCTAAGGCACATATAAAAATGAAATATTGTAGATTATTTCTCAGGGAATATCTAGGTCCATTCAGCTTCCCCTCCCAAGCACAAGTCAGCCAGCTGGCAGACCATTCTTGACTAGATTTCTAATGGAAGTTTATTGGTAGGAATATCTCTTGGTATCCTGCATATTTTAAACCCTATGATAAGGCATAAGAATTCATAAAAGGGAAAAATCACACTGTTAATAGATTATATATTAGAATACATGAAAAACTGGTTACTCAAAACCTTGCAAAAGAGACTTTTTAAAAAAGATAACCCATTTTTTTCTTTTTTTTCTTTTAATTTTTATTTTTTCATTGGGGTAGAGTTGTTTTACAATGTTGTGTTAGTTTCTACTGTACAGTGAAGTGGAGTTTCCTGTGCTATACAGCAGGTTCTTATTAGTTATCTATTTTATACAGATTAGTGTATATATGTCAATCCCAATCACCCAATTCATCTCCCCCACCCCACTTTCCCCCCTTGGTGTCCATATGTTCATTCTCTACATCTGTGTAAGATAACCCATTTTTTTCAATTAAAAAATAAGACTTGTTGGTGAGGTTTTTTTTTGAACCACTGGTAAAATGATCAGCAATGTGAATTTACGGAAAAGTACCAAACAAATCATATGCGTGACCTGTTCAAGCAACTCGGTCAAAGATCACAGCCCATCACCGCTGTTTTAGTTGTGTAACACAGGGATTAGAGGAGAATTAACTCTCTGGAGGTAGAGTGCCTAGTTTTGAGTCCCTGCTTTGGCACTTAGGAGATGTGAACTGGACCGTTACTTAACCTCTGTGACTCAGTGCGTAAAATGGGAGTAATAATACTACCTAAGTTATTGTGTTATTTTGAGGATTAAATGAGCAAATTTTATAAGGTGCTTAGGGCCGTACCAGGCACATAGGAAGCTCAAGTAAGCATTTTACCATTTCCATTAGCGCAGAGGGAAAAGGAAACCAGATCAGATGTTAATAAACCTGAGTCTTGGAATCAGTATTGCCACATTCTAAGATAAGAAGCTTAAAAGCAATTCAGATTCATCTGTGACATTAATCACATCACTCACTACCCTCCCAGGAGTTAGGATCAAGTGATTTTACATGTCTAGGTGCCTTGAAAAGCATCAAGTGTAACCTCTGAGTTCTCTGGGAGAAAAGCACTGAATTGCAAGTTACTGTATCATATGAATTCTTATTCTCATATTTCAAAAAATATCAAACACTGGCGTCATACAGGCTTACCTTCATATTTAATAGTGCCCCACTGAATGGTGCTTTTGACACTGAAGAACATGCCTTAAAACTGACTGCTACTTTAGATCAACAACATAAGCAGAATTTTTCACCCATTGATTAATAGGCCCCAACTAGTTTGTCATATCTTTAGGTATGATCCGTAATGAAGAATTTTGAATTCACTCTGCCCTCTTTCCTAGTTTCTTCATCGGCAATGAATACAGTTGTAAACACCATAATCAAAAAGGATATATAAGAACAAACAATATCTCTAAGTCATGTTCCTGATGAAGACATTGAGGTCCAACTAATGAGTGTCAGGGCAGACATTTGAATCCAGAACCTCTGATTCCAAGTTCAACAGTCTTTCCTCTTTATTACACAGTCACCACCCTAAGAAGTCAAGTACATATTTTGTGTGTGCTTTTCCTTTACTGCACTTTGCTTTGGATGTCAGTGGCAATGGGAGTGTCATAAAGCTTGAGTTTAAGCCACTTAAAAAAGTACAAAACCCCTGAGAATTAAAAGGGAGGTAGCTGAGTTACAGCTCTAACCTACAAGATGGGTTGTACCAGGCAGCACTCCCACCAAACGTCTCTGGTGGCCATCGTCAGAGACCAAAGTCAGATTACTATAAGCAGATAAGTCATTTCTTATGATCTCAGGTACTTATTAATGTAACTTGATCTGATATAAAAATTATTCATCTTTTCTCTGCAGAAGATGAAGTCAGATATTATCACTCAAAGAGATGGGTATGCAGAAAGTGTTACTCAAAGAGAGAGAAAAAGACCTGACATCAGCCAACTAGCTTGACTCAGAGGATCTTGAGGTCTACATATGATTGACAGGAACACCAGGAAGAATGACAAAGGAGGTGAGGGGGCATGTTGTTTTTTATGTGTAATTTCTGCATGGTTCTCTCACATACCTGTCAAGAAATTATATATCATTTATACACTGAAGCTGTTTCTATCACCTTTGCTCTAAGAAAATATGAGAGCTTAGACAAAAGATTATATTCATAGAATGTACAATTTCATTTCCAGTTAACTCACAGCTTGTTAAATGACTTTGGTACTTGTTAAAAGAATTTTATTGGTTTTGTTTGTTTCACTAGGTTTGGGAACCAATATGGCTTCTTAAATGTCAACTAGGTTCTACTCGAGCTTTTAAGAAAATTTAGGATTGATTAGAAGATATGGGGCTTGATATTGGCTGTCCCAGTTGGTTTTCTAATAAAAGAATAAATAAAAATCGACTATAAATTTTTGTCCAACAAACCTTCACTGAATACCTACTATGTGAAAAGCACAGGAAGTTCCAGTGTTAGAACACTGTAAGAGTTTTACAATCTGCTTATGATGATTAAACCCAATTTTGGAAAAGAGATAAAGGACTTAAGTGAATTATTACAGTCAATGCATTAAGCACTGAGCAAAAAGTGGTTAACTTTAACTAGAGGTGAAAGCAAGGGAGACTTAATGGAAAATATGACATCCATAGAGACTACGGAGGGAGGGTTTGAACAGGTGAAGGCGAGGAAAGTACAGAGAGAAAGTCAAATGTGTTGAGTGCCTTTGTGCCACATGCTTTGCTAGAAACCTAATCTAGATGATCTGAATTAATCTCCCAATAATACTACTGTGATAGTACAACATTCCACTGTTCCCAATTCTCTACCTTCATCCTTTTATCCATACCGTTTGCCCTATGACACTGCAATTCCTCCCCTAAGGGGTGAATTACATTCCTCCACCCAATGATGTGACTTCCTTAGGCCAAAATGGTACAAGCAAAGACTTGAATTGTACTTGCAAAGTTGGGTAGCTGGACTTTCTACCATCTCCATGAGTAAAGAAATCCTGCATCCCACTGATCTCCCAAAGTATGAGAGGCCTGTGGAGAAATCCTAAACTGGGCCTAGCACCTGGATCTGAGCCCAGTCAAGCCCCAGATGCATGAGAAATAAACATTTATTTTATGCCACTGAGTTTCTGAGGTTGTTCGTTACAAGGCATTATTGTGCCAGTAACTGGTTAATACATCTGTACAAGTTAGGAACTAAGCCCCAGGGGGGGAGTAGTGGTCTTTCCAAGGCTTCTTAGCTAGTAAGAGAAAGAGCCCAGTTTTACATTCTGGTGCAGAATGGACTGTAGGTTATATTCTTTCTATCACACTGACTCTTAAGAGGAGTGGAGAATTAGAGAAAAGGACATTAGAAGGTTAGGGTAACTGAATAAAGGAAGTCACGGAGGTAAGAAGGAAATGCCTTACCTTGGTTGAAATTGTCTGAGGTGGCCTAATAATTCATTAGGTTAGGAAGGTAACTTTGGTCTAAGTTTAGGAGAGTCTTGAATGGCAGCCTTAGGAATTTCAACTTCATTTTAAGGGCATGAACAGCCATCAAAACATTTTGAATATGGAAGCCATCTAATGAAGTAGGGCAATTCAGGAGACCCATTTAATATAAACACTTAATGTGATCCCTCACAGGAGTTTGGAATAAACTAGACAGTAAAATAATAGACAACAGACAACTACTCTTTGTGTTTAAGCCCAGATTAATTGTACTTGTCCCAGTAGACACTCCTTATAGAATTGAAAGATTGACTTCTGTTTTAAACTCATCTTCTAGATTCGTCTAAATGTAAATTTATGCTATGAGTGTTATCTTCCAATTTACTTCAACATATCTTTCATCTAATATTTATCAATTCATTATGTGTGTATGCAGATGCAGCCAGCAATTTGTAGATGTGGTTAAAAGAAGTTGCTTGGCAGCTGGGAGATGAATCAGGCTAAAAAAACCCCCATAAATCTACTGCCTTTAGGCTAAAATGCTAACTAAAGAAGGAAATGACTGTGATATGACAACTGTATCAACTAAAACAACAAATTACTCATGATGAAATGTTCAGTTCCCTGGCTGGTGGGAGACCTTTCCCAAGCCAACTCTGCCAAGGGCTTATGAAGATGAAACACGTATATTTTAATTTACTCATTTCCTTTAACATAAAAGTACCTGTTTACTCAAAGCATAACTACCAATACATATGACATATTAATTGGATTGATTAAAAGTACTGCAATTTAGTGTAAAGATCAATTAGGTATATATCATAGCATATAAACTTTGAATTTTTACAGAGGCCTAAGATTGACAAATATCAAATTATTATTCCTATTGTATATAGGAATAATAATATTTGACCAAAAATATCAACAAAGAGGATTTTTTTTAGCATAAGATCCTGCACTTTATATTATATGTAATTGCCTTTCAAGAAAGTTTTCTAGAAATCATACCATATAAGGAATCTTTCTGCAGGAAGATAAGAGACCAAATTACAGAAATTAGAAGGACACAGCTGCCCACCTATTCTTCTATCCCTACCTTCTCCTACTCAAGTTTATTTCTCTATGACTCTCTCCACACTGAAGGTCCAAGGCTCTAGTGGGACTTGCTATAGATTGTGTGCATGTCTGGGGCAGAGTCACTATCTTTAAAGAACTGCAGTTTTTTAATCACTAGACATAAGCCTCAAATTAGCAAGAATGTAAAGTACTATTTTCAACCATGCAGTTCAGATCTTCCCTTTCTTTTTCTTAGACCCACAGCATTTTCAGGGATTTGGTAAGCACTGTAGCAGTCTTTTTTTTTTTTTTTTCAAGAGATACATATTTTTAGGATAATTTAATTAAAAGCAACACATTTATTATCAATGTTTTTTAATGAATGAGTATGAGCTTCTCAAAAATGATTAGACTTTTAGTAAATCAGGCCACCCCCTCCCCACGACTGCAAAATTCCCATTCCCTATTACCTTTGCCTCCGTCTTGAGAGAAATATAACGAGAAGACAGATTATAAGAGTCAATTCAGTAAGTGGGAACTCAGAAATTCTTAAACTTAATCAAGGCTGGGAAGATCTGAGAGGAGAGAAAAGAGGACTGTGAAATGAGATTTTCAAGGGAGCAGAAGTAAGATAGGATTTTTTTTTTAATATATAATAAATACTTTGATTCCAACATAAAACGACTATACTTTTTTATAGTGTAAAATGTGTAAGCATTCTAGACCAGAGGCTATCATTTCCTCATTATTTACATATCTTTAAATTACAAGACAAAGAGAATGAATAAATATGGATGAAAGAAACCCACCTTAGAGCTCAACTTTCTTTTTCTGTGGTGAGACCATGTCCTTACCAGAGGATTGTATTACTTATTCATTTATTCAAATGTATTTTATACATTTTCTGGAAAAGTTTCCAAACAAGAAAACTTTGTTTCCAGTAACCATTTCTTCGAAACTCAAGTATCAAGGATGACTGTTTTAGGCTGCTCTGATTCTCTGATAACTTAAATTCCTAAACAAGGTTTCCCATCTAGGAAACCATGATTCGTGTTGAATAAAGACCCAGATTCTATGAATTGTAAGATCTGAGGCTACGTATTTGGCTCCTTCCATCAGCCCCAAAGGCATAGCGAGGTTGGGTTTCTGGGGACAAACCGTATGTGAGTGTAGGGGTTTCTGTAGCACTGGATCAAGGGGAGGCTGAGAGACAGCTACTCTCTACCCAGCTGCTGTCTGCCTCACAGTCTCACCCTGATGGCTGAACTACCTGGCACCACACTGCTTCCCCTAATACTGCATCCTCATGTCACGTCACCATATTAATATATCTACATATGTTTCTCTTCACATGTATGTCTGTATGTCTGTGCATATGTGTGTGTATTTTTTTGAAAGGCACCGTCTTGGACTATGTGTTTAGGGAGAATAATTACTCCTTCCTCCTTTGTCCACCACTCTCCTTTCTCCTCTGGCTCCAACCTAGATTCCGCTAAGTCCATAGTTTTTTCCAGAGGGTCAAAGGCCATGAAGACATCCTCTCAACTCTCTACCGCCTGGCTTTTCAGGAACCCAGACAAGTAACTGAAAATCACCTTGCAATATCCCAGTGACTCAAGGGTCAGTTCTGCTACCTCCCTGCAATCTTTCCCCACCTCCCTAAAGCCCCACTTCTTATCCCCTTGTTGGTCATCTTAAATCTTCAGGGAAATGAAAATTTAATCCTCTCTCAGCAAAAGGCTAGGCACTCCTCAGTTAATGAATAGCTATCCCTTAAGGGTGTTTGGAAATGTTAATCAGAAAACCACATGAAAGGTATTCAATAAGCAATCTGCTAATAAATTGGATATTAAAAAGTAAAGAAAAAGTATAGCATTTTATAAGGTTTTTAAATGAATACTTTTACTTTAAAATCTAACATTTCAGTTTTTTAAAGGAAAGGGATATTTAAAAATTCATTAGTATTTCCTCTTATCACCCACATCCAGTTTTTGGACAAAGGGACAGACTGAAAGACAGACATAGATCCTGGATAACTTGCTAATGATTGTACCAGTAAACAAACATGTCAAATATGTAAACAATTGTAAAATTCCAAATACAGAATATACATAGTATAACTTATTTTGCCTTTCAAGTTTTACAGTACCTTTATTAACTTTTCTGATTCAGTGTAGAAAACTAGAAGTCTTCATATGCAGCTTAGTTTACATAAAATGAGAATTTTTGGAGTCTGCTTATTTAGCTCAATACTTAATTTTTTTTGGCTTTAAATTTTAAAAACAAATTAAGAGTTTTTATTTCTTAAGGTTGTCAGTTAACACTCAAGATTAAAAATGGTTTAAGGACATATTGCAAATTTGTTTTCAGAAAGCAGAAATGAAAAGGCCTCACCTGCATCTCTAAAAACAAAGCCAATTAATATGCCAGGTTCCTTTCTCCCACCAAAAATCATGCAGCATTTGCATACAGCAGAACTGGGAAGCTAGTGTCTTTCATCAACATATTATAATGTCTCCTGACAGCCTCACACACTGCTTCATCAGCATCATACTGTTTCAATTACACATTCTTTTTTTACCCACTTCACAAGTTAAGCCATCTTCACTTCTATTTCACCTCCAGCTGCAGTATTAAATTTAACTACATTTTCCCAAGTATAGATGGATTTTCTGCAAGTCAGAAACCCGAAGAATCACTAACATGGTATTGTTCCCGTCCACAAAAGAAAGAGGAAAAGGTGGTAGGGAAAAGAGCCACGGTGGATTTTAAAGAAACAAATAATCCCTCCCCACAAAAGCTGGACCCTCTGAACCAATAGCAGAAAGAACTGAGAATTGGCTGGAGCACAGTATGGGGTCCCTCTGCCAATGAAATGGAAATGGTCTTTTTAAGAAACGCTGAAGCCTGCTCACTCCCCTGTGATCATCCTACCAGTTCTGCCCCACCTCCCAGGAGTAATGAAGCAAGGTCTTTGATTCTGCCGGAGAATTATTGAAAAAACAAAATAAAGACTGGGCCTGAAAAGATGAGCTTTAATTTAGCAAATACCATGGAGACACATCCCAAGACAACTGCCACCTCACATAAAAAATGTCTCCTATTTAGATCATGAAATTTCGATAAAGTAAAGCAAAGTAATTCCAAAAGAGCTTCACTGTTATTATGTGGCTGTATTCCTTTGGAAAAACTCTAGGCAGACTGAAGGAAAAAGCCCTCCTATCACCGCAGAGTCCATGTTTCAGAAATAATTGTAATTGCATGAATATGTTATGTTCAGAGAGCTATGGGAGTGAGTTTTCATAGCAACAGAGCAGGTTGGAAATCAGAATGTAGCAGATTTCTTGGTGTTTGGATGATTTATGAAAGTGTCACGTTACCTTCCTCTCAAATTGACATTTCATCCTGATTGGTTAATTACCATTTTTCTGTTTCAGCGGCAAAAAAGATCCTGAATAATGTAGTTGCAGCTGGATTGTCTTTACATAAATCCCAAGTTGTCTAATTTCTGTGTTTTCTCACCCTCTATTTATGTTTAACTTAAAAGCTACAACAAAAATAGTTCCCTTTGGCTCACAGAGCCTAAACCTTACTTTAAAATCTATAAAAACTAGCAATCCTGGCCTGTTTTGGTTCTCCCAGGGCTCAGAAAGCTTGACCACGTCTGAGCAGTTGGGACAATCTGAAGGAGAGCAGCACTTTTTCTCCAGAGGTTCTCTCCATCTCAGTGGCAGCTTTACACCCCAACAGGACATTTGCCGACTTCTAGGTTGGAAGGATGTGAGACAGACTGAAAAGTACAATCTTAGCTGTAGCATTAAAATGATCAGTCTGTGATTTGGGAACATAATTCTATCGCTGACTATCAATACCAAAGGTATTTTAAAATAAGTAACATTTCCAGTAACCGAAGCCTTCACATACAGAAAATTTCAATTCATCTTAGATTTTAATCACATGTACCCCCACCCGACTCCTGGCATTCTGTATTTATTGAGTCTACTCTGGACTAGGTATATGCTAGATTCTGGAGCTACATGGAGAACAAAACCAGACTGTGGTCCCTGGGGAAAAACCAACATTAATTAAGTAATCAGATAAATGGGGACTTCCCTGGCAGTCCCGTGGTTAAGACTTCACCTTCCAATGCAGGGGGTGTAGGTTTGATCCCCGGTCGGGGAGCTAAGATCCCACATGCCTTGTGGCCAAAAAACAAAACATAAAACAGAAGCAATATTGTAAAAAATTCAATAAAGACTTTAAAAATAGTCCACATCAAAAAAAAAAGAAAAATCTTAAAAAAAAAAAAATCAGGTAGATGTAGAAATCACAAATGTAATAAAAGCTACAAAGGAGAGATAGATACTTGGGGCTATGAGATGCTTTGATAAAGTATCTGACCTAGTCAAGGAGGTCTTGAAAGAAAGTCGGGCTGATCTGAAGGATAAGCAGTAGCTGACAAGACAATGGGGGGAAAGAAGTGCATTCCAGGAAGAGGAAACAGCATGTGCAAAGGACCTATAATGCGAGGGAGCATGGTGAACACAAAGAATACAACAATATTTTTTAAAAAACCAACATACCTAGAGAAAAAGAGTGAGCAAGGTGGAAGATAAGACCTTGCAGGCCATGTTTGGGGGCAGGAGACACAGATGAAAATAAGAATATCTTTACAGGGGGGGACTTTCAAGATGGTGGAGGAGTAAGACGTGGAGATCACGTTCCTCCCCACAAATACATCAAAAATACATCTACATGTGTAACAACTCCTACAGAACACCTACTGAACACTGGCAGAAGACCTCAGACTTCCCAAAGGCAACAAAATCCCCGTGTACCTGGGTAGGGCAAAAGAGAAAAGAAAAAACAGAGACAAAAGAATAGGGATGGGACCTGCACCTCTGGGAGGGAGCTGTGAAAGAGGAAAAGTTTCCACACACTAGGAAACCCCTTCACTGGCAGAGACAAGGGGGTGGGTCAGGGGGAATCTGTGGAGCCACGGAGGAGAGCGCAGCAACTGGGGTGCAGAGGGCAAAGCGGAGAGATTCCCGCACAGAGGATGGGTGCCAACCAGCACTCACAAGCCTGAGAGGGTTGTCTGTTCACCTGCTGGGGTGGGTGGGGCCTGGGAGCTGAGGCTCAGGCTTCAGAAGTCAGATCCCAGGGAGAGGACCGGGGATGGCTGTGTGAAGACACCCTGAGGGGGTTAGTGCACCACAGCTAGCCAAAAGGGAGTCCAGGAAAAAGTCTGAACCTGCCGGAGAGAAAAGAGACCATTGTTCTGGGGTGCCCGAGGAGAGGGGATTCCTTCCCCATGTGCCCAAAGAAGACAGAGCACCACCTAAGCGAGCTCCAGAGATGGGTGCGAGCCACAGCTATTAACTCGGACCCCAGAGATGGGCATGAAACGCTAACGCTGCTGCTGCCACCAAGAATCCTGTGTGTAAGTGCAGGTCAGTATCCACACCACGCCACACCCCCCGGAAACTTGTGCAGCCCACCATTGCCAGGGTCCTGAGATCCAGGAACAACTTCCCTGGGAGAACACACGGCACACCTCAGGCTGTTGCAACATCACCCTGGCCTCTGCTGCCTCAGGCTTGCCCTGCATTCCAATTATGACTAGGTACCCCTCCCTCCACCTGGCCTGAGCAAGAGTGCCCTAATCAGCCTCGGCTTTAACCCCGTCCTGTCAAACCCCGTCCTGTCAGGGCGGGGAACAGATGCCTGAGGGCAACCCACACACAGAGGTGAGGCCAAAACCAAAGCTGAACCCCAGGAGCTGTGCGAACAAAGGAGAGAAAGGGAAATTTCTCCGTGCAGCCTTAGGAGCAGCAGATTAAATCCCCACAATCAACTTGATGTACCCTGCATCTGTGGAATACCTGAATAGACAAGGAATCATCCCAAAATGGAGGCAATGGAATTTGGGAGCAACTGTAGACTTGGGGTTTGTTGTCTGCAACTGCTTAGTTTCTGATTTTTATGTTTATCTTAGTTTAGTTTTTAGCACTTGTTATCATTGGTGGATTTGTTTATTGGTTTGATTGCTCTCTTCTTTTTTTTAAAAATGATTATTATTTTTTATTTTAATAATTTTTATTTTAATTTTTAAAATTTTTATTTTATTTATTTATTTTTGGCTGTGTTGGGTCTTTATTGCTGCACGCAAGCTTTCTCTATTTGCATCAAGTGGGGGCTACTCTTCATTGCGGTGTGTGGGCTTCTCATTACAGTGGCTTCTCTTGTTACAGAGCATGGGCTCTAGGCACGTGGGCTTCCGTAGTTGTGGTTTGCGGGCTCTAGAGCACAGGCTCAGTAGTTGTGGTGCACGGGCTTAGCTGCTCCGTGGCATGTGGGATCTTCCTGGACCAGGGATCGAAACTGGGTCCCCTGCATTGGCAGGCAGATTCTTATACACTGCGCCACCAGAGAAGCCCTATTTTTTTGTTAATTTATTTTCTTATTTCTTATTTTCTCCCTTTTCTTCTGAGCCGTGCGGCTAACAGGGTCTTGGTGCTCTGGCCTATGGTTGGGCCTGAGCCTCTGAGGTGGGGAGAGCCGAGTTCAGGAAATTGGACCTCCAGAGACCTCCTGGACCTATGTAATATCAGTCGGCAAGAGCTCTCCCAGAGATCTCTGTCTCAACGCTAAGACCCAGCTCCACCCAAAGGCCAGCAAGCTCCAGTGCTGGCTGCCCTATGCAAAACAACTAGTAAGACAGGAACACAACCCCACCCATTAGCAGAGAGACTGCCTAAAATCATACTAAGTTCACAGGTACCCCAAAACACACCACTGGACACAGCCCTGCCCACCAGAAAGACAAAATCCAGCCCCACCCACCACAACACAGGCACCAGTCCCCTCCACGAGGAAGCCTACACAAGCCACTGAACCAACCTCACCCACTGTGGACAGACACCAAAAACAACAGGAACTACGAATCTGCAGCCTGTGAAAAGGAGACCCCAAACACAGTAAATTAAGCAAAATGAGAAGACAGAGAAATACCCAGCAGATGAAGGAGCAAGGTAAAAACCCACCAGACCAAACAAATAAAGAGGAAATAGGCAGTCTACCTGAAAAAGAATTCAGAGTAATGATAGCAAAGATGATCCAAAATCTTGGAAATAGAATGGAGAAAATACAAGAAATGTTTAAAAAGGACCAAGAAGAACTAAAGAGCAAACAAACAATGATGACCTACACAATAAATGAAATTAAAATTCTCCAGAAGGAATCAATAGCAAAATAACTGAGGCAGAAGAATGGATAAGTGACCTGGAAGACAAAATAGTGGAAATAACTACTGCAGAGCAGAATACAGTAAAAAGAATGAAAAGAATTGAGGACAGTCTCAGAGACCTCTGGGACAACAGTAAATGCACCGATATTTGAATTATAGGGGTCTCAGAAGTAGAAGAGAAAAAGAAAGGAACTGAGAAAATATTTGAAAAGATTATAGTTGAAAACTTCCCTAATATGGGAAAGGAAATAGTCAATCAACTCCAGGAAGCACAGACAGTCCCATACAGGATAAATCCAAGGAGAAACATGCCAAGACACATACTAATCAAACTATCAAAAAATAACTACAAAGAAACAATATTAAAAGCAACAAGGGAAAAACAACAAATAACATACAAGGGAATCCCCATAAGGTTAAGAGTTGATCTTTCAGGAGAAACTCTGCAAGCCAGGAGGGAGGGGAAGACATTTAAAGTGATGAAAGGGAAACACCTACAACCAAGATTACTCTAACCAGCAAGGATCTCATTCAGAACCAATGGAGAAATTAAAACCTTTACAGACAAGCAAAAGCTAAGAGAATTCAGCACCACCAAACCAGCTTTACAACAAATACTAAAGGAACTTCTCTAGGCAGGAAACACAAGAGAAGGAAAAGACCTACAATAACAAACCCAAAACAATTAAGAAAATGGTAATAGGAACATACATATCAATAATTACCTTAAATGTGAATGGATTAAATGCTTCAACCAAAAGACATAGACTGGCTAAATGGATACAAAAACAAGACCCATATATATGGGTCGCCCTACAAAAGACCCACTTCAGACCCAGAGACACATACAGACTGAAAATGAGGGGATGGAAAAAGATATTCCATGCAAATGGAAATCAAAAGAAAGCTGGAGTAGCAATTCTCATATCAGACAAAAAGGACTTTAAAATAAGGACTATTACAAGAGACAAAGAAGGACACTACATAATGATCAAGGGATCAATCCAAGAAGAAGATATAACAATTGTAAATATTTATGCACCCAAAATAGGAGCACCTCAATACATAAGGCAAATGCTAACAGCCATAAAAGGGGAAATCAACAGTAACACAATCATACTAGGGGACATTAACGCCCCACTTTCACCAATGCACAGATCATCCAAAATGAAAATAAATAAGGAAACACAAGCCTTAAATGGCACATTAGACATCATGGACTTAATTGATATTTATAGAACATTCCATCCAAAAACAACAGAATACACTTTCTACTCAAGTGCTCATGGAACATTCTCCAGGATAGATCATATCTTGGGTCACAAATGAAGCCTTGGTAAATTTTAGAAAATTGAAATTGTATCAAATATCTTTTCTGAACCACAACGCTATGAGACTAGATATCAATTACAGGAAAAAATCTGTCAAAAATACAAACACATGAAGGCTAAACAATACACTACTAAATAACCAAGAGATCACTGAAGAAATCAAAGAGGAACTCAAAAAATACCTAGAAAAAAATGACAATGAAAACACGATGACCCAAGTCCTATGGGCTGCAGCAAAAGCAGTTTTAAGAGAGAAGTTTATAGCAGTACAATCCTACCTCAAGAAACAAGAAAAATCTCAACTAAACAACCTAACCTTACACCTAAAGCAACTAGAGAAAGAGGAACCAAAAAAAACCCAAAGTTAGCAGAAGTAAAGAGATCATAAAGATCATATCAGAAATAAATGAAAAAGAAATAAAGGAAACAATAGCAAAGATCAATAAAACTTCAAGCTGGTTCTTTGAGAAGATAAACAAAATTGATAAACCATTAGCCAGATTCATCAAGAAAAAAAGGGAGAAGATTCAGATCAACGGAATTAGAAATGAAAAAGGAAAAGTAACAACTGACACTGCAGAAATACAAAGGATCATGAGAGATTACTATAAGCAACTATATGCCAATAAACTGGACAATTGGAAGAAATGGACAAGTTCTTAGAAAAGCAAAACCTTCTGAGACTGAACCAGGAAGAAATAGAAAACGTAAATAGGCCGATCACACGCACTGAAATTGAAACTGTGATTAAAATTCTTCCAACAAAGAAATGCCCAGGACCAGATGGCTTCACAGGTGAATTCTATCAAACATTTAGAGAAAAGCTAACATGCATCCTTCTCAAACTCTTCCAAAATATAGCAGAGGGAGGAACACTCCCAAACTCATTCTACGAGACCACCATCACCCTGATACCAAAACCAGACAAAGATGCCACAAAAAAAGAACACTACATGTTGATATCACTGATGAACATAGATGCAAAAATCCTCAACAAAATACAGTATCCAACAGCACAGTAAAAGGATCATGGGGCTTCCCTGGTGGCGCAGTGGTTAAGAATCCGCCTGCTAATGCAGGGGACATGGGTTCGAGCCCTGGTATGGGAAGATCCCACATGCCAGGGAGCAACTGGGCCCGTGAGCCACAACTACAGAGCCTGCGCGTCTGGAGCCTGTGCTCCGCAACAAGAGAGGCCGCAATAGTGAGAGGCCTGCGCACCACGATGAAGAGTGGCCCCCACTCACCGCAACTGGAGAGGGCCCTCGCACAGAAACGAAGACCCAACACAGCCAAAAATAAATAAATAAATAAAATATGGTATAAAGTTTAAAAATAAATCAATCAATCAATAAATAAAAATAATAATAAAAGGATCATACACCGTGATCAAGTGGAGTTTATCCCAGGAATGCAAAGATTCTTCAATATAAGCAAATCAATCAGTGTGATGCACCATATTAACAAATTGAAGGAGAAAAACCACATGATCATCTCAATAGATGCAGAAAAAGCTTTTGACAAAATTCAACACTCATTTATGATAAAAACTCTCTGGAAAGTAGGCATAGAGGGAACCTACCTCAATATAATAAAGGTCATATATGAAAAACCCACAGCCAACATCATTCTCAATGGTGAAAAACTGAAACCATGTCCACTAAGATCAGGAACAAGACAAGGTTGCCCACTCTCACCACAATTATTCAATATAATTTTGGAAGTTTTAGCCACAGCAATGAGGAAGAAAAAGAAATAAAAGGTATCCAAATTGGAAAAGAAGAAGTAAAACTGTCACTGTTTGCAGATAACATGATACTATACATAGAGAATCCTAAAGGTGCTACCAGAAAACTACTAGAGCTAAACAATGAATTTGGTAAAGTAGCAGGGTATAAAATTAATGCACAGAAATCTCTTGCATTCCTATACACTAATGATGAAAAATCTGAAAGAGAAATTAAGGAAATACTCCTATTTACCACTGCAACAAAATGAATGAAATACCTAGGAATAAACCTACCTAAAGAGACAATAGACCTGTATGCAGAAAACTATAAGACACTGATGAAAGAAATTAAATACAATACAAACCACTGGAGAAATATACCATGTTCTTGGATGTGAAAATCAACATTGTGAAAATGACTATACTACCCAAAGCAATCTACAGATTCAATGCAGTTCCTATCAAACCAGCAATGGCATTTTTCACACAACTAGAACAAAAAAATTTCAGTTTGTAGGGAAACACAAAAGACCCCGAATAGCCAAAGCAATCTTGAGAAAGAAAAGGGAGCTGGAGGAACCAGGCTCCCAGACTTCAGACTATACTACAAAGCTACAGTAATGAAGAGAGTATGGTACTGGCACAAAAACAGAAATATAGATCAGTGGAACAAGACAGAAAGCCCAGAGATAAACCCACGCACCTATGGTCAACTAATCTATGACAAAGGAGGCAAGGATATACAATAGAGAAAAGACAGTCTCTTCAATAAGTGGTGCTGGGAAAAATGGACAGCTACATGTAAGAGAATGAAATTAGAACACTCCTTAACACCATACACAAAAATAAACTCAAAATGGATTAAAGACCTAAATGTAAGGCCAGACACTATAAAACTCTTAGAGGAAAACACAGGCAGAACACTCTATGACATCAATCACAGCAAGATCCTTTTTGACCCACCTCCTAGAGAAATGGAAATAAAAACAAAACAAAAAAAAACAAATGGGACTTAATGAAACTTAAAAGCTTTTGCACAGCAAAGGAAACCATAAACAAGATGAAAAGACAGCCCTCAGAATGGGAGAAAATATTTGCAAATGAAGCATCTGATAAAGGATTAATCTCCAAAATTTACAAGCAGGTCACGCAGCTCAATATCAAAAAAACAAAGAACCCAATCCAAAAATGGGTAGGAGAACTAAATAGACATTTCTGCAAAGAAGATTATACAGATTGCCAACAAACACATGAAAGGATGCTCACCATCACTAACCTTAGAGAAATGCAAATCAAAACACAGTGAGGTATCACCTCACACTGGTCAGAATGGCCATCATCAAAAAATCGACAAATGGTAAATGCTGGAGAGGGTGTGGAGAAAAGGGAACCCTCTTGCACTGTTGGTGGGAACGTACACTGATACAGCCACTATGGAGAACAGTATGGAGGTTCCTTAAAAAAGTAAAAATAGAACTACCATATGACCCAGCAATCCCACTACTGGGAAATCCTACTACCCTGAGAAAACCATAATTCAAAAAGAGACACGTACCACAGTGTTCATTGCAGCACTATTTACAACAGCCAGGACATGGAAGCAACCTAACAGTTGAATAGATAAAGAAGATGTGGCACATATATACAATGGAATATTACTCAACCATAAAAAGAAACGAAATTGAGCTATTTGTAGTGAGGTGGATGGACATAGAGTCTGTCATACAGAGTGAAGTAAGTCAGAAACAGAAAAACAAATACTGTATGCTAACACGTACATATGGAATCTAAAAAAATAAAAGTGGTTCTGATGAACCTAGGGGCAGGACAGGAATAAAGATGCAGATGTAGAGAATGGACTTGAGAACATGAGGAGGGGGAAGGGTAAGCTGAGATGAAGTGAGAGAGTGGCATGGACATATATACACTACCAAATGTAAAATAGATAGCTAGTGGGAAGTAGCTGCATAGCACAGGGAGATCAGCTCAGTGTTTTGTGACCACCTAGAGGGGTGGGATAGGGAGGGTGGGAGGGAGACGCAAGAGGGAGGGAATATGGGGATATACCTATACATATAGCTGATTCACTTTGTTATACAGCAGAAACTAACACAACATTGTAAAGCAATTATACTACAAAAAAGATGTTTAAAAAAAAGAAAAAGAATATCTTTACAGGCCCACATTGAGATCTTCTGCAGGAGGTGACAATAATTTATGCATCGGAAAGATCACTCTGGCCACACTGTGGAGAAATATCCAGGTCGGTGGATGAGCTGGGGGCTTTTGCATGCGGCAGCCTGAGTAGCCAGGGTGAGACGTGTACCTGGGGAGCTCCTTCTTAGTCTGCCACCAACCACCCCACCCCGCAGTACAGTCATACATGTTGCCGTGCTCTTGACTTGTAGACATTCATCCTCTCTCCCACACTCTGGTGCCTAAACAATCGTCTTAAAACACAACTCTGACTCTGTAATTTTCCTGTTGATGTCTATGTGCCCTCATAGCACAGTCTCAGTCTATGCTGGCACTGAAGGCCTAATTACATGATCTCAAGCTACTTTTCAGGTCACATCTGTACTTCCCATCAGTCCAAAGCCCTACTCTATCCAAAGTGGTTTACTTACCTCCCTGTTTTTGTTTGTGTCCTTCAACCCCCTTGGGATACCCTTTGCCTCCTGCTGTCCTGATTTTCTTTATGCTTTGTGTTCATGCCTGAATTAACCTCCCACCTCTGTCCTTACTTTCTAAATTCTGCCCATCCTTCTCCATCCAGCTTAAATATCTTCCTTGTTTTCTATTAAGAATTCCTAAACCACTGCAGTCTAATACAGATCTTTCAACTTTTTTCCACATGCATTTCTTATTATCTGGCAATTAATATGTCTTGTTTCACGATGTGAAAATTTTATTTAATAATAGTATTCTGTTTAGCATTCCATATGTATATGTTTTATCTCTTCATCTAGTTAATAAAGTGTTGGTGGTAAGGACCATGTCCTGTATTTCTTTGGGCTTTACTCAGCACCTGCACAATGCTTTGAACATTGGTAGGTCTTCAGTGAACAAGCATTACTTAAAATTTGCTCTCAGATATACTTTACCTTTACCCATGTCAGTAGGGAAGGATTTTGGAGCTCTCCACATAATCTATTTAATCAGATTTGCAAAATTCATATAACAGATGTGGCAAAATTTCCAAAGTAATATCAACCCTGAATCAAAAATAACTGGTTTCACCAATGAAGAAAAAAGAGGTTTTAGAGTGACAACCTGAATTCAAGTCCTGGCTCAATTACTTATATCCTAGGAGATTCTAACCCCATTCCTCATTCTCTAAGATTCTATGTCTTCATCTGAAAGATGGGGATAATCACAACCACCCAGCCAGATATGATACAAGTCTAAGTAAGCACTTAGAAAACTGTCTGGTCACTAGTATTAGTCCTTCCTTTAGTCTCATTTTGTGACTGCATTGACTTCTCAAGTCTATCATCTTTTCATTCTTTTTTCTCTCCTTTCTTCTTTCTCTCTCTTTCTTTATTTGATGAACACCTAACAATAAGACTTTGGAAATCACAACTGGAAAAATACAGCCACTATTGACAACATTTTCAATATACTGGTTACGTTATTGAATGTAAACAGGAAGGGTTAGAACTTCTACCAAATTCCCTTTTCTATTGTCCAGTAAGCAAACATTTCTGTACTAAGCCATTAATCCCCCTATTGTATTCTCTTCCCTACATTCTAACTGAGCAAGATTAGAAATCAAGAGAAAAAAACAGCTGAGAGATTAGGAGATACTGACAATTCAAGCTCACAAAAGGCTCTGAATTCCCAAGAAACAAGAAAGGTTGGCCATTCTCGTTAAAATCTTTTTGAATCAGTGCAAAGTCTGAAGCCATCACATAATGTTTATCTGTAACCTCTGTACACTCGAGGTATGGTAAAACAGTCAAAACAAGATTGGTTCCATTTGATATTAGCTTCTGTAAATGTCTCAACAATGACTATTCACTTAAGAAATGGAGGTATATAGTGCATTCAATGTATATCAGGTGATGTAAGAAAGACAAAGAATGCCAGACAGTTCCAATTGTCAATATCTATTTACCACTTCTTACACGTACAATATTAATTTAATGTCACATGAAAACAAGCAAACACTGCTATGTGGCTAGTTACGAAGATCCTAGGACACAGTCCACTCTGGCTGCTGCACTTCTCAATTGATATTTAATAAGACATACTAATTTTTATGTATCACTGGCATACGGCCATATATAATACTTTCCCTTATTAAAATAATTCCCCTATATAGAAGTGCAGGAATGAAATAAATGTGTATTTCCAACCCAAAGAGATATATGTTTGACTAACTTATGTGACTCTGACCTGCGGGCATATTAAAAAAATAAAACCTTCAACGTTTTAGCAAAATCTACCCCACTTTGAAAAGATACATGTGAAATTCCCCTGAACCTATTAGAGTATTTCATTATTATTGTTACTTTAAAGAATTCTCTTCTCTAGTTTCATTAAACTTCTGACATGAAAAAGTAAGTGCTTTCTACAGATGGAAGTGGTCTGGGCAGGACTTAAGAAGCCGACTAACAGTGGCTTAGCTAGCTCCAAAGTGATTCCTATTAGAATGAAAAATAAATAGAGTAAGTGCCAAACTCAAAACTGTTCTCTTACAGAGATAAACTGCAAGTGCTCTACGGAAAGCTAGAACAGCTTTCCGGGGAATGCTGGGGATTTGGGCAAAAGAACAATGCAACTGCTTCTGTAAGTCAAGTGGAAATACTTGGGAGAAGAGAGTAGTTGGGAGAATTATGGAACGGGCCAAAGGGCTGCTAGGGGGTGGAGCTAACGTATAGCCCTCATTTAGTCCACTGACTCACCAGGTCAGTTCTGAAAAGGAAACGAAGAAACCTCATGATGAATATGAACCCCATTTGTAACAGGGGTCCCAATTATGTTTTTTAAAATCTTTGGCAATATACAAACTATCACCTAGTCTCTAGGATTAATAACATCTGTCAATGCTTCAAGAAAACTGAGTTTCTTAAACATGACTAATAATTTATACATCCTGCTTTTGCAAAACCTATATGATATAATGATTAACTTGGGTGTTCCTAACTTCTTCAACAACACTGAAAATTATTCCTGAAGAACTGCAGGGTACAGATGGAGACATGATTTATTCCTCTTTTCCTTAAATATAAAAAAGCTGAAATTGACTTCAAAAGGATTGTCTGAAAGTTGTAATTATGCTTTAGCAAAGGACTCCAATAAATCAAAATGGCTATATATTCTGAACACAACTCCAGAAAGAAAACTTGTGACCCACTCCAGAGAAATCTGAGCAACTCGCTCAATCCTTAGAGTACAAAGAAGTCTCAGCTTGAATTTACAACCTGGTACTAAACTTGGGTATAATTTAGGAAAAAAAAGGATTGCATGCTCTCTCTCAGTTTTAACTCCAATACGCTTGGTATGAAAGTCTCTCCATTAGGGAAAGGCTAGTATGGAATCCACTCAGACAGAGGGCAGATGCTGACCAGCAATGAGAATGTGAGTCCTTAGGAGAGGAACAGATGAGGACTTCACTTTTAGAAATGATTGTACACCTAGATATGAAGGCAGCAAGTGGATTATCAATTAGGAAAAGCATGGACTGAGCTCAATTGCATTTGTTTAGAAAGATTTAAAACTATTTGTAAGAACTAATGAGTGAGCAGGCAAAGGTAGAAAAAAAAAAAACCTAAATAATATAAAACTATAATAAGTTGCATGGTATGGACAAAACAACGGAACACAAGATGGCAAGGAGGAGGAAATGCCCCAAAGAGGTAGAAACAAGGGTCAAACCCAGTATGCTTGTGTTCCTGAATCATGTTAAAAGACACCTTATCTTTTAAATTTTCCCCAAAGGGAGACTCAGTCAATAACACGTAAAAACCTGAAACCTGAGCTACTCTTCTATGAGTATTTATTGAAGCAATAACTATTTTAGGAATTCTACATATGTGACAATGAGCCACATGCTTATCTTATTTTCCCATTACACAAGATGAAATTGTGAGCCAAATATTTACTGCACCCTTACCATGAACTTGTTGGTTTTGTTTTGTTTTTTGAATGCTATTTAAAGCATGAAACTTTACATTTTGACAATTCAGTTAAAGGGGCTCACTGAATATTTATTGCCTGTCACCAGCCCAAGACTGAGCAGATAAAATGGGAGCACATCTTCAGACGGGCAGGACTTTATCACCAGCCCTAAGCACATGCTATGTTTTCCTGTTGATTGTGGGGTCCATTTTTGACAAGTAAATATAACTGAAGCCTCTGGTTTGGCCATTCAAGGTCTTTCTTACTTCCTCATTCTCAGAGGTATTCAAGGGAGTCTGCCTCATCAAATTGAGTGAATTGTCTTCTGACTGCTGCTGTCCCTAGATTTGCCCTATATTAAGTTTTTTTCATTAGATTCAATATCACTCAGTTGAGTAAAGAACTATTTCTAACTGTGTTTGGCATGAAGAAATATATAAATAAAAATATATATAGCTGATCAATTAGGAAATATGTTTGAAAACATGAATTAATATTCTTATTTAAAAAGATTAATTTTAGACCATAACATATTTATAAATATGTGGAAACTCCACATCTACCCAACATCAGAAAAAGAGGTGTTAGACTTGAGCGAATTTTCCAGAAAAATGGATTCTACAAATTAAAGGTCAAAATTTCCAATTGTTAGAATGACTTTACAGCAACATAATCCTGAAAGATATTACACTTATTTCTGTTTAAGTAATCAGAGTGCAATATATATAGGCTAACCTTTTCCTAATAACTGATTCAACATGGTATCATGGTATGTTTTTTTGTGTTTTTGGCTACTTCCTTTGGTAGCCAAACATCAGCTGTCACCTCCGGCTGCAGCCAGTCACCCTTTACTAGCAATATCCTTTTCCCTATTTGTTGCTTCTAATTTGTGGTAGATTGAGAAATCTGGTACCAAGCCTATTAAATTTGAATCTAAATACATATAAACTGGATCAGAACAGTAGCCTGAGGCAACCTCTATGAAGTATATAGTCTGAGAGTTTGGTGCATGATGTCTGCTTGTAAATACTCTCTTTACTTCATGTACGAGTGTGTGTGTGTATGAGAGAGAGAGACAGAGACAGACAGAGACAGAGAGACAGAGCAAGAGGGAGAGAAAAATGGAATGTGAGTGTGTGTGAGAGCATGTATGAACGTGAATCCTAGAAGCATGTGTAAGAGACTTGGCTCAAGCCACAGACCTCATGCTTCTCTCTAGGGATGTCTTTTAGAACCAAAATAACTCTAAAGCTAGAACTTATTTCATAAAAGTATTTTACAGGTTTTTTCTTTTCCAATATTTTGATCCATATCCCCCAAATTATCCCTTTCTCTTAAAGATACAGAACCCAGGAATACATTTTTGACGGCCAAAAAACATTTTTAGTGTTATCGCAAGTAGAGAGAAGTATTAAAACTGCTTTGAGGAGCTACATTTCTAACCCTCGCTTAAGATTGAGGCAGGAGGACTTCCCTGGTGGCACAGTGGTTAAGAATCCGCCTGCCAATTCAGGGGACACAGGTTCGAGCCCTGGTCTGGGAAGATCCCACATGCCATGGAGCAACTAAGCCCATGCGCCACAACTACTGAGCCTGCACTCTAGAGCTCGCGAGCCACAACTACTGAGCCTGCGCACCTAGAGCCTGTGCTCTGCAACAAGAGAAGCCACTGCAGTGAGAAGCCTGCGCGCTGCAACAAAGAGTAGCACCCACTCGCTGCAACTAGAGAAAGCCCGCGTGCAGCAAGGAAGACCCAACACAGCCAAAAATAAATAAATAAATAAATTTTAAAAAGAAGAAAAGATTGATACAGGCATCTGCCTTTGTCGGTGTCAATGGTGGATTTGCATGCCACCAAGGTGGCCTTGATTTTTAAAGTTGAAGTCGTGGCCCTAATACAAAGTAAAAGCAGACTGCCCATGGGACCCCCACAGGCCAGCCAATAGTGCAAACAAGTCTGTTTCTCAGACAAGGCGGATGATCACTAGATGAGAAATGGCCATCATAAACTGTTCTGCACAAAGTCCTGAACTAAAAGTTAGATAACAATAGGTATTACTGTGACATATATAACTAATTAGCAATGGGCTCACAGGTCATCTCCTAAATATCCGCTTCCATCGTCTTATTTATAAAATACAGATAATAGCAAATAGAGAGTTGTCAGGAGTCAGCAAACTATAGTTCCTAGGCCACATTTGCTTGCCACCTGTTTTTGTAAATAAAGTTTTGTTGGAACACAGACACACCCATTCATTCACATTACAAATTTATAATATCTTGTATCCTATGCCTTCACTCCTGCCAACCCTATCCATCTGATCATTACGGAGAAAAAGGAGGATAAAAATGAAAGAAGAAAAGGAAGAAAATTAGTGCCTTGGGCCTAAATCTTAGCTGCTAGATTTCTGCAGCCTATTTTATGAACTCTATACTCAAGATATCATTTATTTATTCACCTTATTTGAGGCAAACAGCTTTTCCACAGCAGCACCAAATAAGTTAAAATTAGAATGAGGGCTGAATTGAAAGAGGACCCTTTCAGCAATTGTGCCCCACAGTCTCTGTGCTGCTTACTTCCTGCCAGCAAGCAGAGAGAATCTGCGATGAACCTTAGAGACCACTGGAGGGACGATGATAAAGTCAATTCAGGAGGAATAAAGGCGAGCAAAAGGAGAGGTCTCCTCTGCCCAGCCAGGTTGTGCACAGTTTGAAAAGAACTGAATCTGAGAAACAAGCTTTTTGGAATATATTTTACAAAACCAATACTCACTAAGCAGGTTCAAACAAATGATAAATAGAATGTTACACTGTTTGAGGGGGAAAAAAATGTTTCCTCAATTTTTAAACTCAAGGAATAAGTAAACACTCTTAGCTACTAAAGATTTCGGAGGTGAGAGGCCCTGATTTCACAAAGAAAGTAAAGACTCTAGTCAAAACATTAAGTTGAAAGTAAACACTCATTTGCTAAACAAAACAGTAAGCTGTCAGTTTCACTCATTTGAATTCTTCTCCTAATTTTTTAACCATATGAGGTATTTAATGGCAATAAAAGAGAGAATTTTTAAGAGTCACTTAATTTAAAATTTTTATTTCAATCAGGCTGACTCTGGAAAGAAAGAAATGAAGGAAGGAAAGAAGGGAGGGAGGAAAAGGAGGGAGGGAGGGAGAGAGAAAATATAGACTCCATCTCATGGGGAAAGGTGGTAAAAATATTTGAAGCAAAACATTTAGAATCATTAATGTTTTGAGTTTGTTTGGTCGCTTATTATTAACTTCATATAACCCTGATAATAACTTTAAAACAAAGCTATGGATAAATTTGGAATTAAAGGCATTAGATAAAAATTTTAAAAAATTCTAATTGCTACTCCCCAACACATTTTTATTCCCAGTTATTTCCGCTGAGAGTATTTATTTTTATCACCCCTATAACAAAAGGAACGGCCTAGTCTATAACCTTCTGACTGTCAGGCCCACAGGTGGCTGTGATCACCAAGAGCCACAAGCCTGATGGGAAGTTAATTAAAAGGCAAAGAAATCCAAGAAGAGAGAAGAGATGGCTGACATCCACAAATCAGCCCTGGCAGGGTATGGACATATTAAGACAACATTACTCACTCAATGAAAACTTACTACTCGCGTATATTCTGCATTAGTTCCATACCAGGCACTGAGGAACACTGAAAATAAAAACAACAGCAACATGCAGAAGAGCTCCTGACTTTTGGCAGTTCATCTTATGATTGGGAGGAGGGATGCAAAAGGTAAGAGACAATAATCACACACAGCCTTGCATTAATTGGTTCAAAAGGCAAATGCCACAAGGGTCCAGATCAGCTCTGTGAGCATGAGCCCAAGCAGGTCAGGAAGAACCTTTGAAGCCTGTGGAGTTGGGCTAGAGGTAGAAGAACAGGCAGGACTTGAATCAGTGAATTTCTTTGTTTGGGTTTCCCCAGAAAGAAGACCCTGAGACAAGGGGCTCAGATGACAATGGTCAAGAGCAGAGAAATGAGAAAGGAAAGGGACAATAAATAGTGCTGTTATCAAGCCAGCAACCCCTGGGGGTGGCTGGAGGCTGAGGCCTCTGGAGAAATCCGAGGGTCACGTGGTTCAGAATTGCCCTGCCCACGAGTAAAGAGAGCAGGAGTATTCTATACACTAGGGAAAGGGAACAATTAGCTGAGGGGCCCATAAGACCAAACGCCTGAAGTTCTGGATTAGGAATGGGCACTCCATTCAGGGGCAGCAGGGTGGCAGTCCAGGGGCAACAGAGACTGAGGCCTGTGGATCATTCAGTTCAAGCCTGAGTGTGTGTGTGGGGTGGGAGTGCAGTGTCAACTTTAAAGAGTACTTGTCCTGGCTATAACTCAGGTAGACGGGTGCCGGGAGAAGTCTTAAGCAAAAAAAGTCCACTACAAAAAATTGCTCATCTTCAGGTGAGAAAAATGAGATTCAGAGTGCATTAATGTACGGTTTTATGGCACGAATCTAGGTTAGAGCACAGCTAGGGAGAAAATCCAGGTCTCCTGCCTCTTAGCTCAGAGTTTTCTTTATTAAACCTCACATAAGCCTAACATTTGTCTGTAGGGACTTCATCAAGCCTGGACATAGATAATTATCTATTAGCAGTCAAATGTATTGCGAATCGTCTCATAACCACAGTGAACATTCTTGCTGGTTCTTTCCTTTAATTCTCAGGCGTGGTTCTGAAGCACCCAGTTCCCCATTAGTTGCTGTTCTACACTCATCGCTGGACTTCACCGCTCAGCCCCTCCCAACCAGCAAGCTCACCTCAGGAGGCACACACATGTGAAGCCATATATCCTGACAAATGTTTGCTTCAGTATTGTTTATAATAGAATATTGAAAACAACCTAGTCACCCAATGATTGGAGAATGAACACATAAAATATGGCGTATCTAGAAGATAGAGTTAAATTCAGCAGCTGATAATGAATTACAGCTAGGTAAAGCACTACAGAGAGGTTTCAGAAACCTAATGTTAGGTGAAAAGACTAAGAAACAGTATGGTCTATACAACGTGAGGACTTATGTATACATCTAAACACACAAAACCATAGTGTGTATGGTTTATAGCTGCAGCTATCCCCCGCTTTTCGAAAGTTCACTTTACGTTGCTCTGCTTTTATGAAAGACCTGCATTAGTACCTGTTTTCACTAACAAGAATAAATCTGAAGATGATTTTAACTTTTACCAAAAAAAAAAGGTAATTGCTTCTTCACTTTACACCATTTTGGTTTATGAAAGTTTTCATAGGAATGCTCTATTTTGGGATAGCAGGGAAATCTGTATTTCTATATATGTGGAAGAAATATAAAAACATATTCTAGAAAGTTTCATATCCAGCTCTTAAGAGTTGTCGCTTTTAGGCAAGGAATGGGAAGGAGAAAAGGAAGGAGTAGGATTGAGGAGAACATTGTCAAAAATGACTTATTCTTTTATTTAAAAAACAAAGAGTGGAAGTAAAGAAGCCAGAATGTTAATATTTTTAAGACTCTTGGTGATGCATGAGTCTTTGTTACTTTTCTCAATACTTTTCTGAGTTTAGACATTTTTTAAGTTAAAAAATGAAGCTTCCTAAATATCATCATCAACTTTCACAAAAAGGGGAAAGAAATCAAAGAGAAACAATGTCAATGAAATTAATTTATATATAAAGCAAATGTTTATGCCTAAGGATGAGATAAAATCTCATTTTCAAGTACAGAGCCATGGAGAAGGACGATCTCGGTTTGAATCCTTGCTCTACTCTTACAAGCTACGGGATCTCAGGCAGGTTATTTAACCTCTCTGTGCCCGATTTTCCTCATATACAAAACAGGGATATAGAAGACCCTACCACACAAGGTTGTTCTGAAGATAAAAATGAGGTGATATTGCAGAAGTATCTAGAAAAGGATCTGCCACACAGGCAGAGCTCAGTGACATACAGAAGTGATCACCTTGTTTCCTTAGGCCAACTTAGACTTTCCTTACAAGGGTATTTCTCCTTTTAGTTAAAGTGCCTTTAATACACTAATATGATAATTAATTATAAGAAGAGAAGATTGTACTGGCTCCCACTGGCAGCAGCGAGTCTTGCTTTACCACACGGAATACTAATGAATTGCAACAGCAAAGTTCCCATTCATTCAGTTAACTCATAAGTTAAAACCTTACTATAATGTCATTTACTGTGCAGTGCAATTCAGCACAAGAGATCCCCCTTGGGCCCCAGCTGGAAGGGTTTAATCACTGGATTACCAAGAGGACTTTTCAGTCAAGTGGCATCACCTATGAGGCAAACTTGAAGGACAGTCATCAAAGGAGTTCAACATCAATTTTTAGAAGTATGGATGTTTAGGAGTTGACATGGAGAACACACAAGACCTTTAAAGGCCTTCAATTTAGGGTACTCAAGATAGAATGAAAGTAAGGGAAGGTGCATAATCATGTAAGCCATATATCTGAATTATCGGAAAGTCATAGGTGGAAAGTATCTACAAAATATACGTAGATACCAATGACATACAAAAACGCAAAAGGCAGAAGAGAAACCTGAGTGTTCTGTGGGTAAAGAAATCATCATTTGTGTACTTTGTGTTTCGTCCATTGCAAAGGTAAAACTAGTGATTTCAAAAATAAAACTGATATAAAAATATCAGTTTTCTACTGATATTTTGTACCTTTTTTTAACATCGGTGTTTCAGTACATTTACTGCTCATCTTTTAAACTGCAGGCCTCATGACCACAAGCATTCTCTCATAGAAGGTAAGAAAGATGAGTCAGGGTCTCAAATCTTCACCATGCTACAGAATGTATTTTTGTTCACTGGAAAGGCCACTCTGAGGCTTGAGACAATGGACTCTAGGCCACCAATGATAAGTTCTTTCTCCAAAGAGGAAGAGGAAAGATTGCTTCGACGAACAAACTCACTCCCACAGCTCCAGCAGTGCCAGGTTCTGTTCTGAAGGCTAAATGCATATGTTTGGTATGTAGATGATGACTGTGTCAGAGCCCAGATCAGCATGCATCAAAATGTACCAGCATTCACTGAGGAAATGTAGCTTACTACTGTAAGCAATTTAGTTCTCCTATTTAAATGGATTTTGTACAACATGTGACTAGAATGGCATAAAATCAGTGCACATGTCAAAGGCGCTCTTTCCCCCAAGGTACTAAGCAAAGGTTTTGGCTATCTGGCACATCTATCACAGAAAAATAAATGGACACATATGGTCTAACTGTAAAAGAACAAGCTTACACGTCTACATCCAAGAATAATTGAATAGCTGAGTGATATTTAGCTTCACAAATGGAACTTTTGTTTTACCTTATGCTATTCAATTATGATCTGAAAGATCTATTATTTAAATTTTTGAAATAATTCTATAAAACTCAGTTTACAATATCATGTAAATTAATGCTATGTGGCACCTGGCTTAAAAATAGGGGTCCTAGATGACCCTTACATGAATATAAGATGCTAAAAATGAATTTTCCTCAAATTACAATACATGAGTATATGTTACACACACTAAAAAGTCATGGTTAAATATCATCTCTCAAAGAATACCCATAATGTTCTTTTAATATGAGGAGAAGTTAACCCCAACTTCTAGATTTAAAGTTCTGTGGTGAAACTAGATACTTATGGGAAAGAAATTAGTTTTCTTGTAGGTATGGGGATACATATTATTAGCATACATGCTTAAGAATATTTCTGCACAAATATATTTCAAGTTGTGAGACTGATTACTGTAATACAGCAAGATATATATATATATAACATATTCTTAATATATAAAAATATATATATCTGGTCTTTTTCCCCAGGTTCCTGACACTGAGTTTCTAAAACCTGTGGAATTTCCTGAGTGACAGAGGTGACAGGAGCATCTTTTGTTATTCATAACAAACCGCATTTAACCAAACCCAAGTTTATGCTAGTGAGGTGACCCATAGATGGCTCCTGATGGGGGCTGGTTGCCAGAGGAACCATGTAATTAGAGGGTTAGCCTCACCCGCTGGACCTTCGTGGAGGGGACAGGGGCTGGAGAAGGGGTTAATCACCAATGGCCAATGACTTAATCAATCATGCCTATATAATGAACCCCTGCACCTTGGGGTTGGGAATGCTTCCAGGTTGACCACATTGGTGCTGGGAGGGTGATGTGTCCTGAGAGGGCGTGGAAGCTCCATGCATTCCGGTATCTCCCCCACTACACTTCTTCCATTTGAGTGTTCCTGAGTTGTATCCTTTATAATAAACCAGCAATAGTAGGTAAACGGTCTCCCTGAGTCCTGTGAGTCATTCTAGCAAATTTTCAAACCTGAGGAAGGTCATAGGAACCCTCAAATTATAGCTGGTCCATGAGAAGTACTGGTGACAAGCTGGGACTTTTGGCTGGCATTTGAAGTGGGGGCAGTCTTGTGGGGCTGAGCCCGTAATTTGTGGCATCAGACACTAACTCCAGGTACATAGTGTCAGAATTGAATTGAATCGCAGGACATCCAGTTGGCACCAAAAGACTTAGAGCATTTGTGTGACAAAACACACACACACGCATAAATTTGGTGTCAGAAAAGTTGTGAGTAAAATAGTTAAGAAGTGGTGTCAGAAGTGGCAGAATTGGGATTTACCAGGCCCACCTCGGCTCACAGAAATGCATGGTTTGGGAAGAGAAAAGATGAAAGGGCCAGTAATGAAGAACTTTTGAACCCTAGTCACATGGTGTAAATCTGCAGCTGCACCATGAGCAGTTATTAAAGTTAAAAGTTACCAGTGGAATTTAGGAATGGTAGTAGATCTGATTCCCAAGTTGGCTCATTGGGTACATAAAGAGATGCAAAGTAAGAACCATGCTAAACATACAATTCCTTGTTTATTGTTATCTGTAGTAGCTAAAAAGAAAGTTCTGGGTTGGGCCTTGATGCTAGACCATGCTTAGATTTTGGTCAGTCTGAGTTTTGCCCACAAAACAGCCTGAAAAGGGAAAAATTACACCAAGACAACGAAGGTACCTCTGGTCACCAAGAAGGTAGTCCATGTAGGGTGGTCAAGACACTACTGAAACGAGAGGGTATACTGTGATGGAGTTGCCTCATTTTGTGGATCTGTATCTTCAGCTTCCCGAAGAACATTTACTAAAATAGTTTGTGAGAGTGACTAGTTTAGGGGCACTGTCTTTGGTTTTGAATGCTGCAGAGCAGAAGAACATGTTTGGGTTGACACAGGACTCACTGCTCACTAAGGAACAAGTGAGCTACAGATGATCCAGACATATAACATTCTCCAAAATGATGGATTGGGTAAAATCTACTGTGAGGTCTGTTTACTCTGAGAAGGGGGACTGTCCAACTCCCCCCATAAATGCCAAGTGGAACACTCAGATGAAGCAGTTTATATGCTTCACATGCAAGCCATGTTGGACTGGCTTTATGATAACTGGGATATTCACCCACTGAATATGCCCATTACCCAGATACATGCTGTGGTTAAGGGTTTTTTTTTTTTTTTTTGCATGGACACCCCATGTAATCTTTTTTCTCTCTTCCTCAAATCACCTCAGTTTTCTTTTTTCCCCTACTTGATGCAGTGGTCTCAGGACCATAGCTGCAACTACAAGTGCTGAAAGCAGAGGTGATTCCTAAGCAAGAAACTGTAATTATATTTTTAAAACTTTATGTCAGAAGTCCTAAAGTCACGATGGGGTGGGTTATGCCTTCACCCATCTGGCAAAATTGGGGTTAACAGTAAATTCCACTCTATTGCCTAGTGGTCAGAAAATTACCTTCCCTGTAATAAAAGGAAATTCTATTTATGTGAAATTAATATTCTCTAACCACTGGCTATTATGCTATTTCCTTCTCTACCCCAAGCAACAATTAGCTCTGCGGGTCTATAAAGGGGGAGATGGCCCAGATAACTCTGACACAAAATAATAAATAGATTTTCCATGTTGCTGCAAGTCCCTAGCATCCTATTTGTGAAAAACAAGTTGTAAAGCTTTGTTATTCACCATAAAGTCTGAACAGTGTGAACACAGAGGAAACACACATCAATATTTCCCCTTTGAACACATTTACATGTAAGTTGTAAGCACTGGGGTTAGTAGTCTCAATCAGAAAGTCAGTCATAACATATTTCTAACCCATAAAATTATCACTTTATTTTAATGAGGTTAAACAATAAATTGAGCTTGGAAATCATCTTTGAACACAGACTAAATCAATGGGCAAGGATCTCCCTATCAATCTATTGGCTTTCAGTCAAGCAAGTCAGGACATGCTTCCCAGGTCAAGTTCTTTAAACCTCTTCCTCTCTGCCTTATTTCATCCTGACACTACTACTTAAACTACAGTTTTGAGAAATAGGGGAAAAAAATGTACAGCACACCTAAAACATTCTTGGTAGATATACCAAATGTCAAATATGGGCTTGACCTCCCAGTATATTAATGCTATTTTCCTGGCTTATTTTTAACTATTAGCCAAGTTCCTGGAAGAGCCAAATGAGTAGAGTACGAAACTAAATGTTTTCTTAGGCTAGTTCTTCCAGTAACTCTGCTAACAATGATAAGTAATTAAACTTAAAGTTTCTGTGTGTTTTCCATTTGTTCATTCACAAATGGTTTTGAAGACTTCCTCAGATCAGGAGATACAATAGTGAATAAAGTCCCTGCTCTCATGAAGATTATGTTCTAGTGGAAGAGACAAACATTCAACAAACAAACCAATAAAACATAAAATAACCTCAGATGATGATAAGGGCTGTGACGTCAAGTACAGCAGGGTAAGAGAACAGAGAGTGATGGGGTGACATTTCAGATAAGGTGGTCAGGATAACCTCAGGGAAAAGCAGCTCACCTTACACAGCGTTTACATGGAGGCCGGCAGTGCTCTGAGTGCAGCCAGACACTGACTCATAATCCTCAGCATCTCTGTGAGAGCAGGGCTATTCTTATTCCCATGTCCAGGTGGCAACACTGAGGCACAAAGAGGTTTCATAACTTGCCCAAATCCAGAGTGTGAATTTGAGCCTAGAATGTTGGGCTTCAAAGCCCACGTTCTTAACCATTTTATGGGATGTGAATATCAATAGAAAGAAAGTTCCAGACAGGAAGGGCATCCACTTAAATATTTCTTATGGGTTGATTCTGACTTCAGGAAGTTCCAAAGTCTATCTCTAAAATGGATTATGCCACAAGTCAAACAATCAAACAGTTCAAGAAAAATCTGACAGGCAATTACAAAGCACTAACGGAAAAAAGAAAGGGAAAGTAAACAAATGAGCAGAGAGGCCATAACACCGGAGGATAGGCAAGGACTCCTGAACTCCACCCATGTCTTTTATGCGTGGGAAACATAACTTGATACGGATGCTTTGACAGACAGGTGTCAATCGTATTTTTAAAAGGTGCTTCTAAAGAAAATAAATAGAATGAATCCATAGGTAATGAATTTGTCTGTTTAATTGGTTTCCACATTGTATAACAATGCATGTTTGACATTCTGATTGAGGGACTAGAGATCCAAAAGATTTTTTTCCCTAAAACATATGGATATCAAATCACAATTAATTATTGAAAATAGTGTTTACAAATCACTGTCTGCCTTATTCTTAAGTAATGTGAAATATCAAACTCTGAGTTCATAGGGATTACCGGACTATGCTCTATGTGTCGTTAGAAAATGTCGGGCAACTGTTACACCACACCCAAGTTAAGAAAGGCCTGTATCCCTGATGCCAAGTTAGAAAAAGGCTTTCCAGAGTCATTTACTATACTAGACAAAGAGAGGTGTGCCATGTCCCTCCTCCCCTCCCAGGGTACAAATATGTTGGAATCCACTGACCATTTCCACTGGTCACTGCATAGGAAACCCCCAAAGAAGCATGAGGCAAGAAGGTCAACATCACCAGATTTTGTCACTATATGAGGCCCCAAAGAAAACCCCCATGAAAAAGAAGAAAGGATCACAGACGGAAAAACTGACAATTTGGACTCCTGGCAAGGCTTCATCACTTAAATCTGGGTGATCTTGGGCAAGTCACTTGTTCATTTCAGCTCAACTCAATTCCAGGAGGGCAAGCTCCCTGTCGGTTTTGCATATCATTCTTTCCCAAAAGATAAGCCAAGCACCTGGCACATATTTTAGGAACCAATCAGTGTTTCTGAATGAATGAAATACTTATCACTACTTAGTATGTACCAGACAGATTGTTAAATGCAAAGTATACTTTTCCCAGGGGATCCCTAAAGTCCTCCATCCCAGTTCCATCAAAACACCCCCAAACTCTCCCAGAATACTTTCCCAAATAGCCCCACAAACTGAAAAAAAAAAAAGCCCTGAATTCTATACTCATAAAACACATTATAAGGCAGAAGGAAATCTGTGTTCAGCATAATAAGAACATACTTCTAAGGGAGTACATGAAAAATGACGTGTCCATGTATATGTATACATATATGTATGTGACACACCCAAGTAGAGGAGTAACATTAAAACAGGAAAAAAATCACCTGGCCATATAAGGAAAGACAATCATTTGGCATCATGTGCCATGATGAAAGAAAGCAAAAACTGAGTGTCTGGAAAGATGGGGATTTCTAAGACAACCCCTTGTCCTCCATACACCTTCAAATGGGTAACTGAACTCTAAATGCAAAACAGACACAATTTGAAAGAGAATTTGCAAAAATACATTTAAGGTTGTCTCTGATGATCTTCACTAAGCAGAATAAACACAGATGGGGAATAAATCTTTCCTCAAAATGTCACAGGTAGGGAAAGGAGAGCTTCAGAAGCCCTCAGGAAATTATAGGGATTTCACAAATAATGTGTGATTAGGAATGGAGCAGACTCTAGATGGCTCTGAAAAATGAAGGTGCTAATGGGAAACACACCACCTAGACCAGCAAACAGATTTGGAAGGGCACTGCCACAAATGTACCTAGGAAGTTACCTCTGCTTCACTTAGCTAACAGCATCAAAACATAACAGAAGTGGAATTAATGTTTCCTCTCAAAATAAAAATGGCAATTCCCAATGAACAGATCATCCAAAATTAAAATAAATAAGGAAACACAAGCTTTAAATGATACATTAAACAAGATGGACTTAATTGATATTTATAGGACATTCCATCAGAAAACAACAGAATACATATTCTTCTCAAGTGCTCATGGAACATTCTCCAGGATAGATCATATCTTGAGTCACAAATCAAGCCTTGGTAAATTTAAGAAAATTGAAATTGTATCAAATATCTTTTCTGACCACAAAGCTATGGGACTAGATATCAATTACAGGAAAAAATCTGTAAGAAATACAAACATATGGAGGCTAAACAACACACTACTTAATAACCAAGAGATCACTGAAGAAATCAAAGAGGAAATCAAAAAACTAGACACAAATGACAATGAAAACACAATGACTCAAAACCTATGGGATGCAGCAAAAGCAGTTCTAAGAGGGAACTTTATAGCTATACAAGCCTACCTTAAGAAACAAAAAACATCTCAAATAAACAACCTAACCTTACACCTAAAGCAATTAGAGAAAGAAGAACAAAAAAACCCCGAAGTTAGCAGAGGAAAGAAATCATAAAGATCAGATCAGAAATAAATGAAAAAGAAATGAAGGAAACGATAGCAAAGATCAATAAAACTAAAAGCTGGTTCTTTGAGAAGATAAACAGAATTGATAAACCATTAGCCAGACTCATCAAGAAAAAAAGGGAGAACACTCAAATCAATAGAATTAGAAATGAAAAAGGAGAAGTAACAACTGACACTGCAGAAATACAAAGGATCATGAGAGATTACTACAAGCAACTATATGCCAATAAAATGGACAACCTGGAAGAAATGGACAAATTCTTGGAAATGCACAACCTTCCGAGACTGAACCAGGAAGAAACAGAAAATATAAACAGACCAATCAAAGCACTGAAATTGAAACTGTGATTAAAAATCTTCCAACAAACAAAAGCTATACAAAAAAGCCCAGGACCAGATGGCTTCACAGGCGAATTCTATCAAACATTTAGAGAAGAGCTAACACCTATCCTTCTCAAACTCTTCCAAAATATAGCAGAGGGAAGAACACTCCCAAACTCATTCTACAAGGCCACCATCACCCTGATACCAAAACCAGAGAAAGATGTCACAAAGAAAGAAAACTATAGGCCAATATCACTGATGAACATAGATGCAAAAATCCTCAACAAAATACTAGCAAACAGAATCCAACAGCACATTAAAAGGATCATACACCATGATCAAGTGGGGTTTATCCCAGGAATGCAAGGATTCTTCAATATACGCAAATCAATCAATGTGATACACCATATTAACAAATTGAAGGAGAAAAACCAAACGATCATCTCAATAGATGCAGAGAAAGCTTTTGACAAAATTCAACACCCATTTTTGATAAAAGCCCTGCAGAAAGTAGGCATAGAGGGAACTTTCCTCAACATAATAAAGGCCATATATGACAAACCCACAGCCAACATCGTTCTCAGTGGTGAAAAACTGAAACCATTTCCACTAATATCAGGAACAAGACAAGGTTGCCCACTCTCACCACTATTACTCAACATAGTTTTGGAAGTTTTAGCCACAGCAATCAGAGAAGAAAAAGAAATAAAAGGAACCAAATTGGAAAAGAAGTAAAGCTGCCACTGTTTGCAGACGACACGATACTATACATAGAGAATCCTAAAGATGCTACCAGAAAACTCCTAGAGCTAATCAATGAATTTGGTAAACTAGCAGGATACAAAATTAATGCACAGAAATCTCTTGCATTCCTATACACTAATGATGAAAAATCTGAAAGTGAAATTAAGAAAACACTCCCATTTACCACTGCAACAAAAAGAATAAAATATCTAGGAATAAATCTACCTAAGGAGACAAAAGACCTGTATGCAGAACATTGTAAGACACTGATGAAAGAAATTAAAGATGATACAAATAGATGGAGAGATACACCATGTTCTTGGATTGGAAGAATCAACATTGTGAAAATGACTACACTACCCAAAGCAATGTACAGATTCAATGCAATCCCTATCAAACTACCAATGCATTTTTCACTGAACTAGAACAAAAGAATTCACAATTTGTATGGAAACACCAAAGACCCCGAATAGCCAAAGCAATCTTGAGAAAGAAAAACGGAGCTGGAGGAATCAGGCTCCCTGACTTCAGACTATACTACAAAGCTACAGGAATGAAGACAGTATGGTACTGGCACAAAAACAGAAATATAGATCAATGGAACAGGATAGAAAGCCCAGAGATAAACCCACACACATATGGTCACCTTATCTTTGATAAAGGAGGCAAGAATATACAGTGGAGAAAAGACAGCCTCTTCAATAAGTGGTCCTGGGAAAACTGGATAGCTATATGTAAAAGAATGAAATTAGAACACTCCCTAACACCATACACAAAAATAAACTCAAAATGGATTAAAGACCTAAATGTAAGGCCAGACACTATAAAACTCTTAGAGGAAAACATAGGCAGAACACTCTACGACATAAATCACAGCAAGATCCTCTTGGACCCACCTCCTAGAGGAATGGAAATAAAAATTAAAATAAACAAATGGGACCTAATGAAACTTAAAAGCTTTTGCACAGCAAAGGAAAACATAAACAAGACGAAAAGACAACCCTCAGAATGGGAGAAAATATTTGCAAATGAAGCAGTTGACAAAGGATTAATCTCCAAAACATACAAGCAACTCATGCAGCTCAATATCAAAAAAACAAACAACCCAATCCAAAAATGGGCAGAAGACCTAAACAGACATTTCTCCAAAGAAGATATATAGATTGCCAACAAACACATGAAAGAATGCTCAACATCATTAATCATTAGAGAAATGCAAATCAAAACTACAATGAGATATCATCTCACACCGGTCAGAATGGCCATCATCAAAAAATCTAGAAACAATAAATGCTGGAGAGGGTGTGGAGAAAAGGGAACCCTCCTGCACTGTTGGTGGGAATGTAAATTGATACAGCCACTATGGAGAACAGTATGGAGGTTCCTTAAAAAACTAAAAATAGAACTACCATACGACCCAGCAATCCCACTACTGGGCATATACCCTGAGAAAACTATAATTCAAAAAGAGTCATGTACCACAATGTTCATTGCAACTCTATTTACAATAGCCAGGACACGGAAGCCACCTAAGTGTCCATCGACAGATGAATGGATAAAGAAGATGTGGCACATATGCACATATATACAATGGAATATTACTCAGCCATAAAAGGAAACGAAATTGAGTTATTTGTAGTGAGGTGGATGGACCTAGAGTGTGTCATACAGAGTGAAGTAAGTCAGAAACAGAAAAACTAATACCATATATGCTAACACATATATATGGAATCTAAAAAAAAAAAAAATGGTTCTGAAGAACGTAGGGGCAGGACAGGAATAAAGACGCAGATGTAGAGAATGGACTTGAGGACACGAGGCGGGGGAAGGGTAAGCTGGGATGAAGTGAGAGAGTGGCATGGACTTATATACACTACCAAATGTAAAATAGATAGCTAGCGGGAAGCAGCCGCATAGCACAGGGAGATCAGCTCAGTGCTTTGTGACCACTTAGAGGGGTGGGATAGGGAGGGTGGGAGGGAGACGCAAGAGGGAGGAGATATGGGGATATATGTATATGTATAGCTGATTCACTTTGTTATACAGCAGAAACTAACACACCACTGTAAAGCAATTATACTCCAATAAAGATATTTAAAAAAAAAAAAAGAAAGAAAGAAGAATTCATGGACTATCTTGTTTTACACGTCAGGCAAGGTGATTTTTCTTAACCCAGTGGTAAAGCGCTTTCACTCTGCCAGCAATGACTTTCTCCCCAGATAGCTACATGGCTCTCAGCTCAGGCATCACCTCCTCGGGGAGGCCTTCCCTGACCACCATGGAAAAGCAGTCCCCTCCCTCCACTGTCCACTCTCTCAGAACTTTTTATTTTCCTCATAGCCCTTACCATCATCTGAGAGGCTTGGCTTTTACGTGAATGTGTTTATTTTCTGCCTCTCTCTGCTGGAAGCTAGGATCGAAGAGGACAGGACCTTGGCTATCTTCTTCACTGTAGTTTTCTACACTCTAGAAGAGCACTCAAGCCCAGAGAAAGCATCAATAAACATAGATTGAATAAGTTAATGAGGTATGGGAAGCATTTTACAAGTAATAATAGAGTCTTACAGCTATATGTCTTAACACTATTAAAAAGTGGTTCTATGTCTACTCCTTAACAAACTTGCCTAAGGTAGATATGCCTACCCCCAGCTAATCATGATGAGGAAACCCAGTCTCAGAGGGCTTGACCAAACAATTAGAATATCCTGGATTCAGGACTTCTCCTCGGACCTTCTACCTTGACAATTAGTGTACTTGACCTAGAATCAATCTTTTATTCCATAGTGCAGAGCTTGGTCCCATCAATATTTTCAACTGGAAACACCTCTAATCAAGCCATGAAGTGGTCTAATATTTAATCTTTGGGATTAGTGATTAATTGCAAGTATAGTTAATAAGTTTACCCACTTTTTATTTGAATCATATATGTTAGTAATAACTCAAGGAACATTTTAGCACTGGAGGAAAATCTTCATTTAGCTCAGTATCTGCTGCTTATTTCAATAAATGTATTCTGCTGTTCCTGCACATTAACTACCATGGCTCTGAGATTAACCTTTCCTGTTTGCTTGTGCCTGACCTCAAAGCATCCTAAATTACTCAAAGCAATTCTGATGGCTTTAATTTATGAGAACACCTTCAAATGTTCATCTTTTAAATCCTGCGCAACAGTAGCTCCTTTTTAATCTTAGCTGATAACTCTGATTAAGCACATCCAAAGGCTGATTACTCCCCCTGCGGTTAATGCCAGTGTCAACGCTAACTACTTATTTCACAGCGGGAATTGCCTTGGAGAGTCCATTTACATTATTTCTCAGAATTGATTTACACTGTTATTTCCTATTGATCACATAGGAAAAAGGTATAGACAGTATCCTCTGAAGGCCTGCTAAGATGTCAAATAGTGCAAGCCAAGTACATGCATTTACTCTACACTCAGCCAGTAATGCAACAATGTAAATACCTAGTTGCTTCCAAAATGTAGACATTTTTAAAAGACATTATTTACTATTGGGATTTTTAGTTATTTCATCACAAAGCCACTTGGGGATGGAATCTATGTTACCAAAAAGAGTCAAATCAAAACGAGAAAAAATGAAAGAACATAATCTAAGTGTAGGTTATATGTGTACCATGTGGACAAATTAAGCCAACTGTGCCCCTGTGCTCTCTTACAGTGCTAGAATCTTTGAGCAAGCAGCGTGCTGGGTGACAGGGTAACAGAGATGCTACCACAAGAGGCAGCAGTCCTAGCTCTGCAGATTTCTGGAATCATGTAGGCTTATCTGGAGTGTTCTCTTGGTTGGTTTCTAGCAGTGCAACTACGACAATAACAAAGACAATCCTTTCATTAATTCCTCTAGTAAATATGTACTGAAAGCCTCCAACTCTGAACTGGCTATTATGTTAGATCCTAAGGATTCTAGGGGTGAATGAGACTGATGTGACTTCTGCTCTCCTTAAACTGTTATCCTGTTTGAGAAGACGGGCAATAAGCAAGTAAACAAACAAATATAGATACCATCACTAAGTGTGTAAATGCCACAAAGGAAAGGAAGAGCATGTCAGAAGACTCTTCAAAGAAAGCCCTAATCTGTGACCCAAAAGGATGTCTGTGTTATGCGCTGGGCGAGGAATCAAAAGGCAAGGGTTCTGCCCTGAATTACACCACTGTCTAGGTCATGGTTCTCACACTGAAACATGTGAGAGCTTGTTCAACCACAGCATTTCTGATTCAGTAGGTCTGGGGTGGGGCACCAGAGTCTACATCTCTAACCAATTCCCAGGAGATGTTGCTGCCGCTTCTCCAGGTAGCCCATTATGAGAACCTTCTGTCCTTCTCACTTTCCACACTCATCATGAGGATCACTAAGGAGATAAACTATACAAAACCCCTTAATATAAATGAAAGGGGTGGTGACTATAAAGAAATAGATTCAGATAGAAATTAAATTCCTAAAGCACTTAAGGGAAATGAGCCAATCAGAGTTGATTTTAGGAGGAAAACTCTCATCTCTCTCTTCAGGAAGGAAGGTGATTTTATGTTCTTCAAAAGCCATTTTTCTCTTGATGGAATGTAAGTCATTTAATTTTGGAAGGGGCTCATGAGGGCCCTCAGGTTTCCATCAGAGACTGGCAGTCACACGCTTAGCAGCATGCCCTCTCCACTGCCTTCACAATCAGACACCTGCTGGCGGAGCCACGGTGGCTGAAATCAGGTCATGTTTTGCAGTGTTTTGCAGAGTACTAACTCAAAGCCATCTTATGAGTTACCTACTCTAGAAACTGAATCTCCTCAGGACTACAGGCTCCCTTTCAGTACAGTGACTAACACCACTGGAGGAAGCAAGGAATAAAGATGTATCGCCTAACACTCTGGTGGTTTGAATTCACTCTCCCTTCAGGGACTTGACTTATTCATTTTCCAATTCGGACCCTGTTGAGAAAAATGACTATTTTTTCCCAGGCGTTTTTTTCCTCAAGGTGGTCTTATAATCTGAAAGATTTAAAAGGCTTCAGATCATCCTCCCAAAGTGATGTTCTGTTGAGGCAACAGAAGCAAGGACTGTCCCAAGAAAGAGATGGCAGGTATTTTAATCTCACTTTTGTCAATAGTGATCTGAGTAAGTCACATACATTCATTAAAATTCAATAAATATTTAACCTCTATAAATCTCAGCTTCCTCCTTTATAAAAAGTAAGGATTGTCACAGACCAGTTGTTGGCAAACTTTTTCAGCAAAGGGCCAGATAGTCATGTTTCAGGCTCGTGGCCATACAATCCTGGTTGCAACCATTCAATTCTGTCACATCAAAGTAGCCATAGACAATATGTAAACAAATGGGCCCGGCTGCATTCTGATAAATTTTTATTTACAAAAACAGGCAGCAGGCCTGGCCAACACTTGTCACGGACTCTCTCCCTATCTCAGGAAAACTTACTTGGTCACTGCCGTGTCTCTAATACAGACTTAGTTTGTTATTGCAAGCAACAGGTTTAATCTCTCTGTACCTGAATTTCTCTCTGTGTTGGAAGAAGATATTGCCATGTCAGTTCCTCATAGAAATTTCAAAAGGACTAATGAGCTAATGTCTCAAAGTACTACGATTTCTTGATGAAGGGCACAAGAGAAGTACTAATTATTATCAACAGTACCTTTTAAGCTACTATCGTCTGATTATTATTGCACCTGGGAATAAAATAAGGATTCTGATTCCCACCACTCTATGATATTCAAACATGTTATGCTACGGTCTCTCACCCTAGAGTTTCCTTTCAAATGATTAATAAAAAACTGTGAGTTGGATGCTAATATTACCCTTTGAGGTCTTACAAAGATTAAATAGAAGGAATAAAAGAAACAGGTTCCACCATTTTATATACACAAATTTAACATATTTTGCACTTATCTTTGATGATTATTCAGCCCTAAAGCCTAAAAGTGGAGCATTCTCAAGAAACAGAATAGACATGTGAGCTATGCTGAAAATCATTAAGTAAAGTTGATATGGCTTCTTTATTTTTATTTGTTCACTTTTAGGAGAAGGTCCATTAAGAGTAAATTTCTTAAAATGATACAAATGAACTTATCTGCAAAACAGAAATAGACTCAGAGACATAGAAAACAAACTTATGGTTACCAAAGGGGAAAGGGCGGCAGGGTGGGGGGCAGTGATAAACTAGGAGTTTGGGGTTAACAGATACACATTACTGTATATAAAATACACGACAAGGACCTACTGTATAGCACAGGGAACTATAGTCAATATCTTGTAATACCCTATAATGGAAAAGAATCTGAAAAAGAATATATATATATATATAAAAAACTGAATAACTGAATCACTTTGCTGTACACCTGAAACTAAGGCAACATTGTAAATCAACTATATTTCAATTTAAAAAAAGAGTAAATTTCTTAGACAAGAGACTTTGGAATTAGATGTATGTTAAAATATGATTTAAAAAACACAATGGGGGATTTCCCTGGTGGCGCAGTGGTTAAGAATCCACCTGCCAATGCAGGGGACAGGGGTTCGAGCCCTGGTCTGGGAAGATCCCACATGCCGCGGAGCAGCTAAGCCCACGCGCCACAACTACTGAGCCTGTGCTCTAGAGCCCGCGAGCCACAACTACTGAGCCCACATGCTGCAACTACTGAAGCCCGTGTGCCTAGAGCCCGTGCTCCGCAACAAGAGAAGCCACCGCAATGAGAAGCCTGTGCACCACAACAAAGAGTAGCCCCCGCTCGCCACAACTAGAGAAAGCCTGCACTCAGCAACGAAGACCCAATGCAGCCAAAAAATAAAAAAAAATAAAATTTAAAAAATAAAAAATAAAAAAATAAAAAACACAATGGATATCTATCACTGATTTCATAATTTCTTAGAAATATTAATATACGTTTTTTACACCCCCCCGCCAGCAATTATCAACTAATCTCCACCTTTAACAACTAATTCATTTGATAGATATTTCTCTAGTATCCATTATAAACAAGGGACTTCTAGAAAGGTGGAAAGTTTGCATATATAACAATAAAACGTAGCAAGTAAAAAGGGCCCTCAGCACGTTAACATGCAGTTTTCTGGATTTTGAGAAAAAAGAAGGCACTTTTAGTTGAGTTGTTTTATGGCAGAAGTGATATTTAAGCTGAGTCTGGAAGACAAGTAGAAAGGAAGAAAGGCAGAATTTTCTAGAAAGCCCCCAATACAGAGCCCATGTACAGACATGCCATTCTGAGCAATTCAGATCATATTATAGGTTGTACGTAGCTCAAGACAGAACAGTAAATCATGGAAGACCAAAGATAATCAGGTTAACAAGTCTGTGTTTGAGGAAAAACCCACTGAAGGATTTGGAGAGGAGTAGAGTTAGATTTTATTCATTATTCGACAAATATTTTTTGAACCCCTGTTAATGTGTCAAGCATTTTTCTAAGCTGTATGGATACAACAATAAATGAAAAAGATGCAGAAAAAAAGCTCTGCCCTCATTCTGGTATGGGGAGATAGACAATAAACAAAATAAGTAAGTAAATGATACAGTGTATTTGAATGTTAAATGTTATAGATAAGCAATTATAAATAAAGCAGAGAAGCAATTAAAAATAGGTTGGGGGCTTCCCTGGTGGCGCAGTGGTTGAGAATCTGCCTGCCAATGCAGGGAACATGGGTTCGAGCCCTGGTATGGGAAGATCCCACATGCCGCGGAGCAACTAAGCCCGTGAGCCACAACTACTGAGCCTGCGCGTCTGGAGCCTGTGCTCCGCAACAAGAGAGGCCGCGACAGTGAAAGGCCCGTGCATCGCGATGAAGAGTGGCCCCCGCTCGCCACAACTAGAGAAAGCCCTCGCTCAGAAACGAAGACCCAACACAGCCAAAAATAAATAAATAAATAAATTAATTAATTAAAAAAAAATAGGTTGGTTAGGATGACACCTGAGGTGACATCTGAGCAAGGATTTGAAGTACAGTAGCTGAGGGAGCAAACCACGCAAGTGTCTGGAAGACTAGAATTCCAGGCAGAGGGAACACTAATGCAAAGGCATTAAAGACCCAGCAAAGCAGCCCGTGTGAGTGAGGGAGAGGACAGAAGGAGGTAGAGAGGGTCACACGTCTAGAGGCTTGTGGACAATTACAGGGACTCTGGATTTAAGAATATTAATCTACAGGACTGGGCAGAGTGGAGTGAAGGAGGGAAAGAATTAGAAGTAGAAGCAACAGGCAAAAATCTATTTGCCAGGTGAAAATGTCTGAAACAATTCATTTGATCACTCATTCATTAATTCAGCACATATGCTAGATATTGACATTAGGATCGTGACTGAGATAGACAAGCCTCACCCACATGAAGCTGACCCTCTGGTAGAATGATGAGAGCATGAATAGAAACATCCAACAGGTTGACAAGCTTCTAAAAATCTATAGAAATCTAAATTTTATTATGAATCAAAAAAAAAAATCTAATATTGTAAAAGAGAACAAACCAAAAGATCAAATTGTATAAACAGTCCTTAGTCCACTTTCTAAGTCATTTCTTTACCAACAGCCTTCAGTGAAATATTGGCCAATATTCTTTCCACTCCTAAGAATACTTCTGAAAAGAATGATCGGCTCTTCCACATCAAAAGACATCATTCAAAATATCCGAGCAGTGAAGAAACACTAAATCTTTGAGGCTTATCATTCCACTGATCATGATGAATCACAGAATACAGACTCTAAGGATAAGTAATTCAAATACAAGCATTTATGAATAAATTAATTTAGCAAGCATGAAAGAAGCAAAGACCAGTCCAAAATTACCAAGTTTGTCTGTAACCCAGACAACAGCATTTTCCAAACAAATTGCTGATGTGCAAAGATATTATCACTGGTGACTGGATGGCTGGCTTTAGTACCTTAAATGATAAAACCGCTGTCACAGAGGACAAATAGGAACTAGATTCTGCTGTCAAACTGTCATGGAATTATTAAATATGGAGGGGGAAAATGACCCAAACAGTATGTAATGAGCTCCCTTTTCATTCTCTCTCTACAAAAGCACATCTGTGGATTGTTAATGAGTCTGAAATGGATGAACCAAATTGATGAGAAAGAAAAAGATCTCTCAGGGATAGGAAAAGGGAAAATGAACATACACAATGTTTATAAAATATAATTTAAAATACAAGGCTTTGTGAAAGTACTGTGACATACTACAAAGTGGTATGCAAAATGTAAGCTATTATTACTCATTTCTTATTGCTTTCATTGCTTTTCTTTATGTTTTAAATATAAATCATTAATCTCATTAAACATAGAGAAATACCAAGATCTATTCACAAATACTCCATGTTTGTGGCTTTCTTGAGGTGGCACTGCCGTTCTAGTCTGGGAATTTCTATCCTGCTGGATGATTTTTTTTACTAGACGTGCCCTGTGGGCTGCTGCACAGTGACTTGAATGTGTGTCATCTGATTCGGTATCTCAGCTCACACAGATTCTGTACTGAGTTCTGTGGATTGACTTTCCATGGCTACAGTCCTTGTCCCACAAAGACTCACTTGCCCCAGGATGCCCAGGAATTCCAATCATGGAATTTCTCAAGCACAGGTATAGATTGATCTTTGTACCTCAGTGCCTGATGGGGTACAAGCCTTCAACAGCCCTGAACTGAGCTGGATGACGATCAAAGGAAGCTCATACAGAGGGATGTCAAACAGGAGCAAGCGCATGAAACAAAATCATCATGGTGTCAATCCATACAGCAGAGCCACCATTTCATTTGGTCATATGTAATGATTCTGAGGTTATCTGTCTTCAGAAATTTCAGAGTTGAAAATTTTTTGATTTGTGCTTTAATTCATAAGAAAGAAAGTAGTGAATCAATAGCAGACTAGGTTTAAGGACAGACACCTTAAATCTGAAAATCACCAATAATCTGCTTGTCCTCAGCGTGGAATCTGTCAACTATTATATATCACAGAGGTAGTATGGTGGTAAGAAGGAAGAATGACCAATCTTGGTAAACATGGAGCCATATAATCCTGGCAAGGGAAACCACCTTTAACACTCAGCGCCTCTGAGTCAGAGGGAGAGGTGCTCTAATCACCATTACACACAAAGGACTTTATTTGATGTAAATATATATTCCAAGTAGGACTGAGGGCCATTTGGCCCATGATTTGACTCTTTCACACAAGGTAAAAACACTAACAAGAAAAGAAAAATGAGAAGTCATTAAAGGAAAAATTAAACAGTATATAGCTGATATACTTTCAGTTGCAACACACCGTGAGGTATACAGAATGCAGTATTATAATGTTACAAAGCAAAATACCATTTTAATATATTACTGTTTACTAAAAATCTTCAAATGTAAACACACTTTAAAATAGAACACACTATCTCTCCACTCACACATACCCATGAGAAATTCATTTTTATACAACTTCTCTATACAGAGCCCAAAGATTGTGTCATAATTTTTTAGTCACATATTCTCCACTACTAAAACAGAAAAAACAAATCAGCTTCACTTTTACAAAAAATATATTCACCAGGAGGTATCATATAAGGCAGGTGAATGGAATAAACAACTAATTGGCTTCCCAATTTCCAGATCAATGCATGACTTAATGGTGCAATGAAACCCTCTACCTCCACCGCCCAACCCCAGAAGATTATGTGATAAAAAAAATCTGTGCCTTTAACCAGCTTCTCTTTCAGTATTTTTACTCCAGATCACCCCACCCAGTTGGCTAAACGACTAAGCAACAAGGTCAATCAAATGCAATACTTCTCTCCATTCAAATATAATGGAAAACTTGACCATTCCACATTCAAAGAGCAAATACATTCTCACTCTGACAACCACATTCCAATGGCTTTTCCTGAAAGCCAAGTGTGACAGATGCCTCGGCTGTAATTGCCAATCAGCCTTTACATGGCAGCTGAAAACACAATACATCACACTTTGATCTCCTTTGCTCTAAACACATCCACAATCAAGAAACCTGAACAAGAAATAAGAAATTGGCATCATTTCTAGAAGCTGTCACTCCACGGCACTTAAATACTATAAGGTATATTTTGCTCATATTTTTATTTCTCTGTTTCAGAGACCCTCTGTCAAAGATCCGAGCAAAAATCACCTACAATTAAACATCGCACATTTATATATTTGGAGACGTATTTGGAAAACACATTTCATTACCATGTACAAAATCTTAATAAAAGCACATTTAATTAAATACCACCGCTACCACTTCCTCTTCCAGTTACCTGCTTGAGGACTAAAACAAGGTAAGAGTGCTCATCTGATTTTGAAAGTGTTCAAAAGAGCTGTACTCACATTTTGCAGGCAGGTCATAGCCACACGTGATTTTTGCATGTCCAGTTTCACAGCCGTTCAGGTTGCGACATTCAGCGAGCAAACAGGGGCCAGCTGCTCTGTGAATACAGCCATCCACTGGAGGAGAAAGAAAAAAGTTAGCCCATATTTGGCTTTTCGGAAACAAATGCAAAACTTGGGATAGGGAAAGAAAAGGAACTCAAGTTTTTCCTCTTAGAAATCACCATAGTCCCATGGAAGAAAATCCATGGTATTCAACCCCTTAAACATGGTTTTCTTCTCTCTTTCTCTCTCTCTCCCTTTGGTTTGTGTGGTGAGCAGGAGAAGGGTTACAGAAACAGTGTGCAGCTAAATGTTAAACAACAGAGGTTCCTCAACAGAGGTGAGGGAGCCCTGATTTGTAGCCTTTTCCAACTTCAATTGGGTAAATATTTCCACCATGTCTATTTCAAGCTATCAACACAGAATTGGGAAGAAATGCTAACAATTCTATGTCCGAGGTGGTAAGGGTTGCCTCTGACACACCACAGGTTATAGAAGAAAGAAACGTCGAGAAGCAAGTGAGAAAGGCACTCTAGAACATCTGCAGTCACTGCAAAACTGAGAGTGAAGCTGTCAAAGTCAGAACCAGACCTCTAAGTTCCTCCGCCCTCAGCGGCACGACACAAATGCAGTAGGTGTCTGCAGGGTATCTGACCTGGGGCTAGATGAGGGGTGAGGTTAGCTTAGGTCTTGAAAAACACCCGGAAGACCACCCCTCACTCACTTGTCATGGATGAAAACAGAACCTCCACCGCTCCTGCTCCAGCTCTGCTAACCGAGCATGCTCTGCCTCTCCCCAGCCCAGGGTCTCATCAGCCCTCTGGCTCTCATCCCTGCCCCCACCTCAAGTCTGCCCTTCACGGTGAGAATCACTTTTTGAAAATGCACACCTGATGCCGCTGGAAATTAAAACTTTATTTGACTAGATTGGGGGCGAGCACACAGCTGGAGGGCTACAAGACCACATGCACATAATTAGTAGTTACTGAATGAGCCCTTGGACAGAGAAGAAATGCAAGACTCTGAAACAAAGGGTTAGAAGACAGAAGGAGAGAGTAATAGTAATCTGGGCTGTGAAAACAGACCAAGATATTAGCAGTCTGAAGACCTCCCCCTCTCTCCACAGTCCACAACACCATGTAATTGATCACTATTTTATTATTATTATTATTATTAATTTTGTGAGAAAGCTGGATAATGAGTGGGAAGTTGTCACTGAGGGACATGTAACCTGTCTAATGGCCTCTGCTACCACCAACTGGCGTGGAAACATCACTTTTGATGTTTCCTAGGTTTCCCAGGTTTCCTAGGGAAACAAGCTCATCTGGGCTTTACTACATCACCATTTGCATACCTGTAAAATTTGAGAATAAACCTGGGCCTCAAAGACCCTCACAACAAAATGAATTCATTCCAGACTACTCTAGACTACAGTATTTCTGAAAACCTAGGTTGAAATCCAGACTCTACCTTTACCAGCCATCTGCTGCTCAAGCCCCAGTTGCCTTAGAAATTACTGTCAATAATGGCTGTACTAACAGGGTTATGCGTGGAATCTGAATAGTATAATGCCTGAGAAGCACCAGCAAAGTGTTGAATACAATGTCATGTGCCCCACTGAGGGTAGATATTATCTTAAACTCCTTAGATGAAAGTTTTGTGTAAATTTTAAAGTAACTATTTTTCTTATATAAAAATGAAAAAATATAGAGAAGCAAGAAGAATATGAAAACTACCATTTGCCCTCCCACCTAGAGAATTCTCCAACATTCTGATGTTCACTCTTTCACTGGTTATACACACACACACTCACACATATAATTTTTCTTTCACAAAAATGGTTGATAAATTTTGTTCACTCTTTCACATAGCAATTTTACTTTGTGAACTATTATGTAATTGTTAAAAAGAATAGGCCAAATTTATATGTAAATAGAGTCAGTACTAAATATGAAAAGATTTCT